>NC_136061.1:1016590934-1017915100 GCF_964261635.1 Lissotriton helveticus
TATTTGATAGTTTATTTGCATGTGTGAGTATGTGTGTGAGTAACTCTATAGATGAGTGTCGGTGTATAACAGGATATATAGGTGTATGAGTACATATGATGAGTGAGTACATCTATGAGTGACTACATAGAACTGTTGGTGAATGAGTGGATGTGTATGTAGATTTTGGGATTACTCAATAGGTTGTTCTAACTGGAATTGGTATCTCCATTTTTTTGAACATTTTAGTTTCTATTTTTGATTGTGTGTATCAAAGGTTATATTACAGTGAGAGGAGGTCTGCCACAAGGATGATGTCATCAGTGATGTCATCAGGGATGTCATTTGAGATGTCATGAGTGATATCACTGACCGTGTGATGAGTGATGTAATATGTGACGTCATCAGCAGTGCATTGCGGGCGCTCAAGTTGTAGTTAGATGAGCTAACTATAACGGAGGAATTTCAAAGGTTTTGTAAGAGAGAAATGTTCAGCTAACTATAACGTGTGAAACCTATGGTTTTTTCAATGAATTTGCATAGTTTTTTAAATGCTAATTCCTAACTATAACGTGTGTGAAACCTATGGTTTTTTCAATGAATTTGCAAGGTTTTTTAAATGCTAATTCCTAACTATAACGTGTATGAAACCTATGGTTTTTTCAGTGAAGTTCAAAGGATTTGTAAATGATAATTTATAAATGTATTAATTATTATGTCTTTCTTTTTGTAATATAAATATTTATATTTATTTTATTTTTTAGATTATATTTCATATTCTTATTATAAAATAATAACAAAACTAAATTGCAAAGTAATTTTCGGATGAATTATTGCTTGACGTCGGTTGCAAGTATAACACAGCTCCAGCAATTCTCTTGGGGCCCTATGCTCACAATGCTGTATCAATCCTTACACCTGCTTCAAGCACGTGCAAGGTTTTGACGCAGCATAAGCTCAAAACTCACTGAATAAAATGTTATACTCAGTCACTTTTACGAGGCTTTGCTGCAACCCCTTCTGCACAAGAAAGCCTCTTCTGGCGCAGCGCTTTACAATGTAATACACCCTCCAGATGCATCACATTGTTAATAGCACACACCATGGCACATCTTTTGCACCACCGCTGTGTCATAAAAGTGATGCAACGGCTGTGTAAAAGAGGCACAAGGGGATTTCTAAATCCGTCGCTAACACATACAAATTCACCCAGGCACTTTCACCAGTAGCGCAAATTGAAGCATACACTTGTAACATATTTATGTACATATGATGCATTCAAGGGCTTCGGACATACTACAGTATACTATAGATAAACACCTTATAGATTTATGCTGTAGCAGTTCCTTATAGTTCTGCACTTTCACATTCTCCATACACTAGTAACATATTCATTCATTCATTTATGAACTACACATTCATTCTAACAAACTTTTACACACTACCATAGAAATATAGTTCTTTCTTTGACCAGTGAAGGTAGTTCTAAAAAGAACTGTTTTTTTCTTTTGTATTTTTTTTGTGTTTTCTCAACAAATTCCAAGCGGAACAAAAGAATGAAAAAAAGAACAACTAATGTCGAGGACAGCAATGATCCTGCATCCTGCATTTCATCAAGTCTATAGACTGTTCCCCATAACACAAAAGTTTATCGCAATAAATGCATAGAATTTTAACTTTAGCAAAGTCAGAATCAATTTGTGGGTGTGGACTGCTTGCTGAAAATGCTGCTGCTGCAGTTGATGTGTTTGGTGCAGTAGCAGGTGGATTCTCGTGCAACCTCCGTCTTGAGCAAAAGTTCTTGGGGTGCAAGTTCTTCACGTGTCGCACCATATTTGCTGTGCCAAATGAGTATTTTTTACACGGATCACCCCTTGAAAGTGTTGTTTGGCAATTTTTACAGGTTACTTTTGGAGCTTTAACCTTTTTCTGACCTTCTGGAAAAGTGAAAAACTTCCAAATTAGAGCTTCTTTCCTCTTCTTTGGACGTTCTTAAGGAATGAAATCTCCCTCTGAAGAACTGCTGGAAGATGACTCCAGTGCTCTTATTATGGTGATCTTCCTTCTCTTTGAGAAGATTCTCAGAACAAATGCTTCTTCTTTGAAACTCAAAGTCGAATAATTATAATGGGACAGCACTTTCAACAGTCGCAATAGGAAAAGTTATAAACCAATCAAATCTCTACTTTTAATCCCTTGGGCGCGGCTGCGATTCTGCGCCTGTGCGGCGTTTTTCGAAGTGGGCGGGTTTATGATGGCCCCCAGCCGTCATCAGCACACAAGCCCCGTGATGCATGACGGCTGGGGGCCGTCATCAGCATCGAAGGGGTTAAAGACACATGGCTTTGCGTACGCTTATGATGCGCTTGCGCAGCTCTTTCAATACGAGTACGCATGATGTTCTACCGTGATTTGTGTATTTCGTTTTAAAAGTAATATATGATTATTACAAGTATTAAAAAAATTCATAGTTTTCCTAAATGTCTGCCCTTAGTATGTACATTAAATACATACATGTTTTAAACCAAGTAGAAACATTGCCCTCTTTCGCATACAGAACGCCGTACATGATGTCACACAGAAGCTTTAATGCAACGCGTAACGTCAAAGCATATTTGTACAGTATGCGCGGGTACACGCTGAGTATGATAAGCAGTACAAACTATGGTGCGATCACCCTCTCAGTGACAATTCAGAGCTCAGGGCCCGCTAAAGAGTATGATTAGAAGTGCTGACTAATTGCAGATCCGATTCTGGGCCTGCCTCTGCGCACATAATAACACCGCCCCATCTCTCTCCGTTGTTAATTGTTAGTGCACACACTCATACTTGCACATGCGCGGTGCACGCCCGCCCACACTAC
Source organism: Lissotriton helveticus (assembly GCF_964261635.1). Classification (NCBI taxonomy): domain Eukaryota; kingdom Metazoa; phylum Chordata; class Amphibia; order Caudata; family Salamandridae; genus Lissotriton; species Lissotriton helveticus. The sequence goes on from NC_136061.1 coordinate 1,016,593,777, forward strand.
CCACATGCCACCACCTAGCATGTTTGCTATAATTTAGCCTGGAAACTAAGACAATACCCAATGGCATGTCCCCCAGGGCCATCATTCTTACAGACCGCGAAAACGCTACCAATGACGGCCCTGGCCTTGGTGTGGCCAGCCCCCGCGGTTCCCATATAATGCGGGCACTGACGTGAGCATGCTCTCTTTTGCCTGCCTGTGCTGCGGTGACAGACAACCTGTCGAAAACTGTGTCACAGAGTCTGGAGTTGAGATTTTTACTAGAAAAGTTAGATGTATATTTACTAGCTCCTTGCGTCACTTTACCCATGTTAAAAGTGATTCAAAAGTGGCGTAATAAGGTTGTGGATCTGTTTGACAGACTGTTGTAACGTATCTGTTGTCACTATAACAAGTAAAATGTACCAGGTACACTGTACTCGTAAAACTGTAGTGTAACTTTTATTTATGATAGTAGAGAGGACCATATTATCAAACCTTGGCAGCCCAGGTTCTGGTGTTAACCTGGGCTCCTATGGTTATTCACAAGGGCATATTTTCAAGCCCATTATCGCCGCTTTATCAGCAGTTTCCTACCAATAAAAGCGACGATAATGTATCGCCTTTTGTTGATAATATGTCCCATTGCTCTTTTTTTTGACCAGTGAACTTAGGTGCATATTATCAAGGACTGGTGTTAAAATTATCGCCGTTTTATTGGCAGGACACTGCAGATAAAACGGCGATAATGAGCTTCATAATACGGCCTTGTTATTTCCCATAGAAGCCCATGTTAACACCAGAACATAGGCTTCTGTGGGAATTTACAAGGACGTATTATCAAGCCCACCCACCCAACATTAATAAAAACCTCCAGACAATGCAGGTACCCGGAGCTGGAAGGTCATTATACATATCACTGCCTCAGAAATGTGGCGTTCCCCGCGACGTGTACGGGGAGAGAGAGAGCGAGAGCTCAAAACATTTTTTTTTTTTTAAAAAGACCCGAGGAGTGCCGCTCACGGAGACTGCGGGGAGTAGGGCCATAACCCCCCCCCGCATAATTCAAAATAAAACCAGAGGAGTGCCGTTCCCCAGTGCTCGGGGCACCTTACAAGCCCCCATTATGCAGAAAAATTGCCTCCGTAATTTGCCCCCCGGGACCTAATGAATAAAACGGACTTCTACTTTTTTTTCAACTTTTCCACCGGGTACAAGTACTGCACGAGTACCCCACCATTTTTTTTTTTAAATAAACATTGAGCCTAAAGATCCATATACCACCCCCTGACCAAGACTATAGGGTCAGAATGTTTCTACCCTGCCCCGTTTCCTTATTTCTCAACTTTGTTTTACTGTTTTCTTGTGACTCTGCTCTCCCGACAAACAACATGGCTGCCAACACTTCCTGGTTTGGAGTATTGACAGCCAATCAGCATGCAGCTCCTGCTCGTAATTGTACATATTTCCATACACGTACGCCGCGATTTTTCTTTAAAAAAATAAAATAAAAAATAGAGCCTAAACATCCATGTACGACCCCCTGAGCAAGCCTAGAGGGTCAGAATGTCTCCACCCTACCCCCTTCCCTTATTTCTGAACTTTGTTTTACTGTTTTCTTGTGACTCAGTTCTAGCGAGGCACAAGATGGCCGCCAACACTTCCTGGTTTCGAGTGTTGACAGACAGTTCACAGCCAATCAGCATGCAGCTTGCGCTCGTAATAGAACAGATTTCAGTACGCGTGCTGAACTCTGTCTCTAGATATCGCTATGATTTTATGATTTTACTTGCAATTTTCTCAGAAATTACTGAACGGATTTACACCATTTAACAAAAAGCACAATCTGCGAACAGAACTCTACTTCTCTGCTAAATTTCGTGTAATTCCGTTTAGCCATTCGGGCTGTAGCCCTGGCTAACGGTCCCTATGGAAAGTTGCATGGGGAAAACACATTTTGGGACTCCCTTTTTTCTCGGCCCCCACTTGACGAATCACCCCCGAACTTTCAGGGAAGGAGCGGAACCAAGCAGGCCATTTTCTTGGAGACATTCACGAAGATTCGTCCACCGGCGCCAAAGTTATTCCAAATAGAATGTTGTGGATTTCCTATGGAAACTAGGTCCTAACTATAACTACCTACTGGCGACCGCCAGTAGGTAATATATATATATATATATATATATATATATATATATATATATATATATATATATATATATATATATATATATATATATATATATATATATATACAAACATATATCTGTATGTGCATATATAAATGTATCAAAAGATTCCCTCAGGGAAGGAAAAAGGGAGGGACTCAGTCCCCCGAAAGGTTAATTTGGCGGAGATCTTTTATTGGTATGCTGTATGGTGAGTGCAAGGTAGAGTCTTGGTGGGGTGGTTTTTCAAGTGTGATAATTTTAATTAAAAATTATCAGGGAGGCCCCTAACTACTTTTAATAACTGATCCATCCTGTCAGATTTAAAAATCTTTCCAGGTAGATACTACCAGTAGGTTCAGGAAGTCCCTCGGTAGGCTAGATGTAAGTTGCCTTATTGGGGTACAACTAGGCCTGGGCGTAGTTCGCGAAATTTTGCTTTGTGAATCTCCGCAAAGTTACAAAACAACTCTGTGAAGTTCCGCGAGTGGCAGAGTGCAGTGCAAACTGCAGTTTGTGCTGGTATTCCTGTCGCTCGCGTAGAAAATCAACGTGAGCGGCAGCTTTCACTCGCAAACTTAACATTCGCGATCTTGAGCGGGGAAAAAACTCCTCTGCACATCGCGAAGTAGAGTTTTCTGCACTTTGCGAACTCCACGGCGTGCGAAGTGCTGAAAACTCCGCGAACGGAGCGAAGTTCATCACCCAGGCACAACTATAGTTGGTCAACATGTTTCACGCTGCTTGTGGTCAGGAGGATCCTTGGCACTTCATCAGGACAGGAATCGTTTAGTGACTCTTCCTACCCCAAAAATATAGCAAAAGGTGCCCTTGCAGTGGTACCTACTTCACCACATTTGGGGCAAGCAGAGGATGAGGGTAAGTGTGACTATGCAATCATACTCAGAAACGTCTAGCATGACTGAGCGCAGAACCTCTGCCGGACCCTAGGGAGAACTTTTATCTCCCGATGGAGGTTGGAAAACCAATTCCAAATAAGTAGGTCCAACTGCAGGTACTGTGTGGCTTCTCAGGCTACATTCTGCTCTGCAGCAGCAAATCCCTTTTAGCTGTCCGTTACCAAAGGGTTATCTGACCTCGTCGAACTGTCTTCGGCTACAGGCTTCTTCCATTTTAGAGACTAAGTCCAAACGTAGAAATCTTCAACGTGGCTTTGACCCAAAGCTATCCACTGATGACACTCCCTCTTTGGACACCTCCTGAAGCCTTGGCCCGCTGAACGGTATCGTCTCAGAAAAGTTTTCTCAAGAGTTTTTCTAAGTCCGAAGGTAAACTCTGAGTGGGCCCAATCCCCTTCCTGTATCTGAACCACGTTCCATCGCAGACTGCGATTTTGTGGGTCTTTGGTACGGTCTTGCATGACTAGATGTTCACAGTTGGCCCTTTAATCTTTTAGACCATACTGTTTACCAAAAGCTTTAAAAATGTATAACTTTAGTTCTACTGATTGGATTTATGTCATTTGGATGGCCAAAAAATTTATACAATGTAATCTATTTGTCAAAAGTGGTTTGGGATTTTTCTTGTGTTCTGGTTTCACTTTATTACTTTTTGTGTGCTGCATAAATCCTCTATACATTGCCTCTAAGTTTAGCCTGACTACTTTTTGGGCCAACCTACCCAGGGTTAAGCAAAGATTAATTTACTGACTGTTTGTGGTTCAGCCTGCAAGGGATGGTGGCTGTTGCTTAACCAGGGCTCCCACCCCAGTCAACCAAAAACCCAATTTCTAATAATCTTCCAATGACAATTGCACAGCTGAGTGAGGATGGATAACTGTGATGCTTTAAAAAAACTGTTGTAGTTCAAACACTTAAGACAAAGTTTTATTTCTTTTGCGTCATCAGATCTCATTGTCTTTCTACTAGGTTTCTCTCAACTTCAAGGAAAATGTTTCCTATGGTGGTGTGGTCTAAAAACGTTGCCATAGGTAATTCAGTTCAGTATATAGTGAATATAAAATTTGGTCAAATAAAATTGTTAACACAATTGTATTTTAAGATCATTATTGATCTGAAGGTCATGACAATAAATGGGTATACACCTGTTACAACGCATTTTTTACTCCGCACTACCATTACAACGTGACTTTTACTCCGCATACCATTACAACGCATTGCGCTGGGGGGCGCTGTAGGATAGGGAATAAGTTTAATTTTCTATCCAACACCTTCCCTAGTGTCCACGGGGACTGGTGTTGGAATAGAAAATTATACTTACCACTATCCAGCGCCCCAAGGCGCTATGCGTTGTAACGGTATGCGGAGTAAAAGTCGCGTTGTAATGGTATGCGGAGTAATAGTATGCGTTATAACGTCATACATCCCAATAAATGTTTCAAATTGTACTCTGTATTTTTGTTGACACAGATTATCGTATTTTTAGACAACCTATATTTTTAAACCAAAATAATTCCTTGTTCCTGATAGTAGTTCAATGGGTCAAATACAATGAAGTGTTTCTTTAGGTGGGAGCGGTCAACAGCACCAGGACACCTTGATGGTAGTTGCATGCTAAAGGAAAATGTTAACAAGACACACATTATACATTGTTGCATTTTTCCTGCCCAACATTGTGGTCCAGGCTGGAAAAAAATATTTTGGATATTTCACCCAAACAAGAGGGGCCTCCTGATACCATCAAACAGCAGCCACACATCCACTGGCTCACTATCAACCCCTTCGCTGCGCCTGTCGGCCAACGGCCGTCACGTGTACTACCTCGATAGTGATGCACAGGTCCGTTGGCCGACGCGACCCCACCCGCTCCTTTAAACCGCTGCACCACGGCAGAATTCGCGCCGCGGTTAAGCGGGTAAATTGAGTTCTGAGAGTACAAAACCTGTGGTTTCCCCATATCTAAATGATGCAAGAAAATCAAAAAGTCACTTACAAAGAGTCCACTGATTGTTAGGGGATGCCCTAGCTCAACTACCTTGAAATTACCTTCTCAGCCTTAACAAATAGCTATGTAAACTTCTTCATAGATATTAGAAGACAATTGTGATGGTATGGTAGACTTGAAACACTGTATGCCACTTAGAACTCCTGGTACTCTGATAAAGTCTTAACAAGTGTTAGAAATGGGGCTCTCTAGTTGGCAGGTTGTTAGCTTGTCCAATTAGGGACCCTTTTTCCTAGTCAGGATAAGGGGAATGCACTTTTAAAATACCCCTGCTCACCCCCTTGGTAGCGTTGCAAAAGCAGTCAGGCTTATCTCTGAGGCAGTCTGTAAAGCATTTGCACATAACCAACAGTAATACAGTGATAATACTACAAATGGACACCACACAAGTTTTAGAGAAATATCCAATATTTTATCTGTGCAAACAAGGACAAAAATGATAGAAATCCACCACACAGTTATCAGAAATATCAATAATCAAAAATAGACTTAAATTACAGTTTGTAGTCGATAGCTCTGTTTGGGGCTATCATTACGTTGTGAAAGAGAAATCCAAACAGTTCTGGCCGACGGCAGTGACGCGGGCCAGCTACGGCATTGAGAAGACCAGCAAAACCGTACCTTTTAGAAATGAAGGGCGTCGGCGACCTCTTATTGAGCTCCAAAGAGCCGTCATCAGCAGGCGTCAGTTCCGGAGGCCAGTGCAGGAGTCGCTGGGCCCAGGAAGTCACATGTTTTGCAGATCGAACTCCTTGCTGTTGAAGTCAGAAGCACCGGCATCAGCAGGCGCCGGGGCTGCAGTGCAAAGTGCAGCAGTGCAGTAGTGCAGCATACGGTGCCCTTAGGTCACGGTGCAGGCAGCGGTACAGTGACGGTCGTCCAGCAGCATTGGTGAGACCAGGGCTGCAGTGCGAAGTGATGCGGTGCTCGCCGCGGTACTGGCCCATCACGGTGCAAGCTGCGGCATCATCGTTGCTGAGGTGCTGTCATCAGCTGATGAACTGAAAGCCATTGGCACCAGCGTCGATAGGCCAAGGCTGTGGTGCAGGATAAGGGTGGTGCATCGTGTAACTTACAAGCGGTGCCCTTGAACCACGGTGCAAACAGCGCATAGATGTCGGCGTGGAGCACCATTGTCGGGGATACCACAGCGGCGGTGTTAAGCGATATGGTGTGAACGTACGGTGCCCACAGGTCATGGTGCAAGTAGCGGCTCAGTGGCAGCATTAGATGGTGGCATTGTTGAGACCAGGGTTGTGGTGCAAAGTGTGGCGTTGCCCTTTGCAGTTGAGGTTCCGTGACAATTTTAAGTGATGTTTTCGACTCGCACGAATATGGTCGAGTCTGGTATCTAAGAACCGCAAATGACGAGTTTAGTAAGTGTGCGCAGTTTCGCTGTGCTAACTTAAACCGTTCATTTGATATGTGAGTTTTTCATCTGTACCCACGGGTTCCATCTTAGATACGGCATCCATTTTGTCTCTTGCCCTCAAGTAGCCAGCGAACGGACACTGTCCGCTTCGTCACCCTGGGACTCTCAGGATATTTGTGGAAGACACATGTACTTTGTAAATATCTTTTACGATGAGGGGGATGATACTGTAAGGCAGATGGCCCCGCTCGAGGCCCATCTTGCCGTCCGGTTTATTGTCTCAGCCGTGCATCTCATTAGGCACGTCCCTTTGATGCCTGTATCTCGTGTTTCCCGATACCTCCCCTTTTACACCCTTTTCGATTTCCCCACTGTCTCCATCTCCCTCTGCACCTGTCTTTGTCCCTATTTCGATCTGTTTTTACTGCCGATTGGAATTCACTAATGTTGGGAAGATGGGTTTTTACAGTTGGGAACCGCCAAATGTTTCCGCACTTATGTTCCGGACCTTATGTGTACCAAAGTGACCAAAGCGACCTCTCTGGGGATAATTATGGGAACCAGGTTGTAAACTTTTGTGTACCATGTTGTCCTATGAGTTAATTTTGTATAAAAGGAGCGATCCACAGAACCAATTTGAAGCAGTCTCCCCAAGTTGCACGTGTTGTACTTGTCGTGACTTCTGTGTTCCCTGCAGTAATAAACCTTGAATCTCTGACGCCGAAGGAAGTGTCCCGTGTCTCTGTAGTTTGTGCGCCGAAACAGGTATCCCATGAAGGTTATAGGTGTTGTTCCCTGGCACCGCTGGTACTGTTAAAAAGTCCAGTCCTTCAGTTGGCGCCCAACGTGGGGCGACTTCAGCGGTACCGGTCCGGTCCAAAGCCTGATGATCGTGAGGAACTTCGTGTGAAATCTCCGAGGGAAGGTGCACCCCGCTTCATCGATCCTGTTGTCGAAATAAGTGGCCCGAAGTTTTTCCCTGCGAAGATTCCTGCCTCCTGACGGCTGCGACGGACCGATGCCCTGACTGTCGACCTGTCTTCGACGCCCGGCGTAGACCTTATGTACAAGCGAGACGATAGACGGGCCTTCCTGGTGACGCCATTGAAATTCTGAGTTAAGTATTTGTGGGTCGCTCCCAGTCCTTAGTGGTTGTTCTAGCTTTTTGAAAGCTTTGTGATTAGCCTTTAAGGCTTTGTGGTAATAGCCCTCCGAGCTTCGTAATAGCCTTAAGGCTTTGTTGTATTGCATGGTTCCATTGCATTTGTGGTTCTTAGTATTGGTTCTTAGTATTATTTGACAGTTGCAATTGCCAAAAACCGAGGGTTTTGACTTACACGAGGTTTTATTGCTTCGGTAATCCTTGAAGTTTGATACTAGGTTAGTGTGCACGATGCCTAGCCATAGTGATTTGTTTCGTATTTTCAAATGTTGCGCAATGGATTCCCGGTTGGAGGACTCATGTCCGATACCTCCAGTTGGAACTCCTATTCATGATCTTTATAGTCGACACGGTGTGGGTCCCATAATCTATAATGATTACTGGATCCGCTATACGAGGAAAGACGGTGACCTTAGATGGCCACCACACGGAACTTTTGAACTTTCGATTTTAGATAATCTTGAGGCTAAATTATTTTTAAAGAAAGCTAGGCCAGCTATGTTTGATTCCTTTCGGATATGGCGTAAAGAGGCCAAACAGAAAGAAATCAAACAACTTAAAAAGGATAAAAAGCAAGAGTTTGTTCCGATAATGCAAGCTATAAAAGAATGTAGACAAGCCAAAGAAGAAAAAGATATGGAAATCGCTACTAGATTGCATCACATGAAAATAGATAAATGTTACCCAGTTTTACCGAATAAATCAGAAAAGACAGAAGAAGATTTAAAGGAGGATTCCTTGCTATCATACTTGATGAAATCACCACCTCCTTATGTACAGGGTGCTACTGCTCCTGTAGCTCCTCCTATAGCTCCTCCTGTTGTTCCTCTTGTTGCTCCAGCGGCTGCGGGCCAGCCCGCTGTTAACCCTACGTTTGTTCCACCACCTGTCCTCGTTCCTACTGCTCCTGTACCTGTACCTTTGCAGACTGTTGTTTCTGCTACTCCGACTATCCTGTCCGTTCCTACTATGCCTTCCTTCACCTCTAGTGTTGTTGCTCCTGTTTTTCTTTCCCCTTCTGTTCATAAGCGTGTTCCTAACTCTGTTGCTACCCTTTATTCACCTCTTCCTGGTCCGTTATTTTCGTCGGATTTATCTGATACTCCTCAGAGACGGAGTCAGATCCCTAGTGGTAGGGAGAAAGAGACATTAGTAACAATGGCACATAGGTGGATAAGACATCCTGCTAATTACACTCCGCGTGTAGTATTTGATACGTTTTCTCAGTTTAATGAGCCAACGCAGAGATTCGTATTTGAGGAGATGTGTAACTTTTTGAGAGAAGAATGGTACAATGATGAAGTAGAGAATGTACCGTCCGACATAATTGAACTCCAGAGTCACTTTTCGAACGGTATGATTATAGGAGACGATGTACGACGTGCTGTGGAACGCTTATTAGCATTCAGACCCACAGCACATTCTCGGGTGTCATCAGATGATACCACTGAGAATTGGAAAGCGGTTCCTGGTCAGTATCCTATGAGAGAGGTTCCGCCGCTATGGGTACCTGGTGACCCCGGTGCAAACCCTCCGGTTTTACCACATTTTCGAAGGGTGTGGATACATCTTCCATGGAAACGATCGGAAGTTTTGCAAGTGAAGCAATCCTTACCCGATCCGCGTAAAAATCCGGCTGGTTATTATAAGGAGTTATCACAACTGATAGAAGCTTCTATTATGAATATTGCCGACATCGACATGTTGTTTGGCAATGTTGTACCGCAACCAGTTTGGGCTAAAATTCGTCAAGCCAATCACGCAGCTGAATTAGGGGGTGATTGGGCTGCACTGCTAGCAGCTGATGCATTACAAGTCGGTGGGGCTAAACCTGAACAGTTGATCTTGGATTTGCCTCAGAGAATCATTACGCTCATGAAAACTCTCATGCCAGCAATGAAGGTGAACTGGGATAAGTTATCAGCTTGTAAACAAAAGAAAGACGAGAGTGTCTCAGATTTCTTTACTAGGTTTGAGGAAGCGTTTGTTGACCACAGCGGCCAGGACATGGGCGCTGAGGGAGGTCAGCGGTTATTCGTTGACAAATTTGTGTCAAATTTGCTGCCTGAGCTATGCAACAAATTAAAGAATTCAGAAAGTGCGTGGGCAGTTTCAACCCCTGCGCAAATATTAGCAACGGCTCAGTATTATGAGAATAGGGAAAAGGAAGAAAGTGATCGTGTAGAAAAGAAAACGAAAGAACTCAAAACGAAGGTTTTGTTGCAGCAAGCATACCCTCCACGATCAAACCAAAATGATGCACAACAGCAGTATCGACCACGAGCACAGCTCGATAGAACACAGCCGCGCTCTGACAACTTTGATCCCAGATCTTCACTTGGGTATAATCAGTGCGCATATTGTAGGAAAGAGGGACACCTAAAATATGATTGTCTTGCTTTACGGGACCGTCTGAATGGTGTGTCGACACGAGGAAATCGTTGCGGTGGTCCTCAGCAGGCACCACGTGGTAGAGGTCGTGGTTCATCCCACAATCAGATTGATCGTCATCAAAATCAATCGGATGCAAATAATTATTTTGACCAGCGAAATGCGGGGTCAGTTCGATCTGCACAGTATAATGTTGATGACTATTATATAGACCACGAGACTGTTGTAAATGACCACTACTAGGACAGCCAACGACAAAGAGAGGGAGTAGTGTCAGTTCCGGTCGATCAGAGTGGGCCTTACGTTGCAGTGACTACATCGGGTGTAGTTGAGCCTTTTCTGTTAGACACTGGTGCGACGAAAAGTTCCATCATGCATTCAAAACTCCCTGGCGCACCTTTGTCTGGCTTAACGAACGTTTCCGTCGGATTCTCTGGCGCCCCTGTTAGTAACCCAGTCTCTAACCCTTTGCCTCTTATGATTGGACCACGTGAGCTAACGGCTCCACTGATTCTATCTACAGGTTGTGGTGAAAATCTTTTGGGCCTGGATTTGTTGAAACGATTATATGCAACATTGTATTGTTCCCCCGAAGGAGTGGAGCTTACATTGGGAAGGAGAGTGATCTCTCCCATGTATTTATCGGTTGATAAATTCCCACCGGAATTGAATTCCCTCCCTGCGTCCTTATGGGCCACAGGTCCCAATGACGTGGGCCTGTTAGACATTCCACCCTATGTGATTCAATTGAAACCAAATGCGCGATTACCGCGTTTACCTCAATATCGTATTTCTCTTGAAGGCGAACGAGCACTGTTAGCAATCGTTCATGATCTCATTGGAAAAGGTGTTGTTGAAGAAACTCGTGGAAACGTGTGCAATAGCCCTGTATTGCCAATTCTGAAACGAACTGATCCAACTAAATCTCCTGTGTATCGTTTTGTTATAGATTTGAGAGAGGTAAACAAAATAGTGGTTCCGCAATTTCCTGTGGTCCCTGACATTACTGCTTTGTTAACAATGATTCCGGCATCTGCCTCCTGGTTCACAGTGATCGATCTAAAGAATGCTTTCTTTAGCATTCCGATTGCAGAGGAAAGCAGAGACCTGTTCGGATTCTCATTAGGAGGTCGCAGTTTTAGGCTAAAACGCGCTCCACAGGGTTACTGTGAGAGTCCATCAATCTACAGCCAAGCACTTAAAGGTCAGCTTGATGCCTTTGTATTGCCTAAAGGTGCAGCTTTGATTCAATACGTTGACGATCTTTTAGTGGCAACTGATACAGAAGCTATTTGCAAAACGGCTACAGTATCATTATTGCACTATCTACATGACTTGCACCACAAGGTATCACCTTCAAAACTACAGTATTGTTGCCAAGAAGTTACCTATTTAGGTCACTTATTGTCAAAAGAAGGGAGAAGGTTGACCCCAGAGAGAATTGCAGCGATTTCCCGAATGACTGTGCCAAAAACCCAGAGAGATGTTCGTGCCTTTTTAGGTATTACGTCCTACTGCAGACAATGGATTCCAAATTTTTCATTGTTGGCGAAACCATTGATAGCCCTTACGTGCAAGGATGTTTCATCCCCAGTACCTTGGTCTGAAGAATGTCAGAAAAGTTTTTCTGAATTGCGTGATGCGCTGTGTTCGGCTCCTGTGTTGGGTACCCCTGACTACAGTAAGCCGTTTACACTATACGTTCACGAGAGGGATGGTTGCGCGTTGAGTGTTTTGACACAATCTTTTGGTGGTAAGCAACGCCCATGTGCCTACTTTTCTTCGACTTTAGACCCAGTAGCAAGGGCTTTGCCAAGTTGCTTAAGAGCAACAGCGGCAGCTGCGGCGTCCATTCGACAGTCTGCAGGTCTAGTCATGGATAATATACTCACGGTAATGGTTCCGCATGCAGTCGACACTCTATTGAACCGAACGAAAACTCAACATCTGACAAGTGCAAGATTGTCTGGATATGAGTTGACGTTGCTGGCCAGTCATATACGGATAAAACGATGTAATGTGTTGAATCCAGCAACATTGCTGCCGATCGACGCAGAATCAAGTGGTGAAGCAGTACATGACTGCTATCTCAAAACTGAAGAGGAAACCAAGGGTCGCATTGACCTAAAAGATACTCCATTGACAAATCCCGATGGTACTTTGTATGTGGATGGTTCTTGTTTCAAGTTGCCAAATGGTGATGTGACGACTGCGTATGCTGTAGTTACATTGAGAACGATTGTGGAAAGTGCAAGATTAAATCAAAATTCGGCTCAGGCTGCTGAGCTAATTGCTTTGACGAGAGCGTGTGTATTGTCTAAAGATAAACGGGTGAATGTGTTTACAGATAGCCAGTATGCATTTGGTGTGGCACATAGTTTTGGACGACTGTGGAGAGAGAGAGGATTCCTTACGTCACATGGTACGAAGATTCAGCATGGCCAGCTTGTAAATGATCTTTTGGATGCACTTACGTTGCCTAAGCAAGTGGCGATTGTTAAATGTAGTGCGCATCGTAAAGTGATGGATGATGTTGGTCGTGGTAATGCGTTTGCGGATGAGACTGCTAAAGAGACTGCCCGGAACATTAGCACTCGAATGTATGTGACGAGTTCGGTTAGGTGGCCTGCAGAATCAAGTATGTGTGAAAACACTATCGAGAGTGTGAAAGCAATTCAGAATGAGGCCACCGAAACTGAAAAGACGAAGTGGAAAGAAAGTACGGGAAAGTTGGATGCGAATGGTTGTTGGACTGACTTATCGGAACAGAAAAGATGGATGTTGCCTGATGCGTATGTGCTGGCTATTGTGACTATGGCACACGGGTTAGCACATATTAGCGCGAAAGGTATCTGTAAATTGCTGTTTCCTGTGTGGAAGAATGATGGTATTATGAAATGTGCTGAACGCTTGGTTAAGAATTGTATGGTGTGTTTGATGCACAATCCTGGTAAGGGCACTCCCACTCCACCTGGTCATTTTGCCCCTCCTGCGTACCCTTTCGAAGTTATCCAGTTGGACTTTATCCACATGGAGAGATGTAATAATTTGAAGTATGTGCTGGTTGTGGTGTGTGCATTTTCTAGGTGGATTGAGGCCTACCCCCTTAAGGATAATACGGCTTTATCCACGGCAAAAATTTTACTCAAAGAGTATTTTTCCCGCTACGGAATGCCTCGGGTTGTGTGGTCAGACAACGGAAGTGAGTTTGTTGGGAGCGTGATGAAGAGTGTGTGTCGCGGGTTAGGGATTGTGCAGAAATTTCATAGTGCCAATCATCCTCAGTCAGCTGGTTTGGTTGAAGGGTACAATGGCACCCTTAAACTTAAGCTAGCAAAGATTCAGGCTACGACAGGTCTTTCGTGGCCTGACGCTTTACCCTTAGCATTACTGTCAACAAGGGCAACTGTACACTCCCGAGTAGGGCTCAGTCCCTATGAAATAGTGTTCGGTCGTCCTGCCAATGTTTGGGGGGTCCCTAGACCGGGTGCCTTTTGTGAACTTGAGTATCCAATGTTAATCGATTATCTTCATGACTTGACTGCTAAACTGAGGTTAATTCACCAACAGGTTCACGAAGCATTGCCAACATAGACGGAGGGTCCAGGCCACCAGCTCCAGCCCGGAGATTGGGTGGTAACGCGCAATTTTTCGCGCAAGAACAATTTGGATCCCAGGTTCACTGGACCCTATCAGGTCCTCCTTGCCACGAGAACTGCAGTTCGTCTTGAGGGGCGGAAAAATTGGGTGCATGCCACCCATACCAAGAAAGTCCCCATTCCGTTGCCAGCAGACTCGTGGGTAAGGAAAGGCATTGCATCAACTGAAACTGAAGGATTGCCGGCGTTGGTACCTTTCAGCGACGCACAACCTGTCGGAGAATCCTCAGTGCAGCAAAAAGGCATTATTGAACACTTGTCATCAGAAGACTCAAGACCAGAACATTCAGCTGATCAACAGGGCGTTGTCCCTTCAACGGATCTTTTGTTTAACGAACAGACACGTCCTGGGAAAACCCGATATTTTTTAAGATCCAGCACTAAAGACTAATAAAAAACCCCGTTCTGTCCCTTGACAAGTGCATTATCCCGTTTTCCATAATCAGTTTGAACACTCATACTATTGTAATTATTCTGTATATATTCATTGAGCTTCGTTCCTTACACTTTTTTTGTTTCCACAGCTGAGAGACACTTGTTTTTTATACATATATATATATATATATTTGTGAAATAAAGGCCGTAGGGCCGCGCGTGTACTTCCTCCTGGTTAGTAGGTCTTGACGCTAGGTTAAAGACCGTCGATTCCTGGGAACTCCTAGGAATTGACTATTGCTACACAGAACGAAGTGCGTCAAGAAACGTTGCGGACGGTCATAGGGAATGGCATTTTTGAAGCTGATGGACTTGGAAAAAGCTCAAGCACAAAGATTCAAGCTGCAGCAACTCAGTCGTACTAAATGTTTTGTGTTCCAAATATTTGTACTGTTTCTGACTGTTTCTGCGTTATTTGCGGGTGGGGTGTATTACACAATGACTTACTTCTTGCCTTCCACTATACCTACTCCTACCCCTGACCTTAAACTCATCTCCACTGACTCTCCTCATTCTTTTCACATCTTACCTGAACACGAGCAGGCTAGACGTGCAGAATTCCGCAACAATTCCTTTATTCAACTCCTTCATCAGCATCAGTTAGTGGTTAACACTACTAATTGTTGGGTGTGTGGGTTGATGCCACATACTACGGATAAGGGAATTCCATATCTGGTGTTACCATATAGCTCCCAAGGGTCGGCTCGAGCATTTCAAACAATGTTTCGAAGCGCACTGGGTTTCCACCCCATTCGAGAACCACGTTCCCCTTACTCTGGTCCTACCTCGTACCAAAAATCTTTGTCTATAGCAATAGAGGATTTAGATAGCGATATCTATGATCCCTCGCTTATCCCTGAAGAAGAGGTACAAGCCTATAGGGTCCTAAGTAGAGGCGAATATAGTGTGTTCACTGGTGAAAAACAGCTTAAAAGCTCGCCTCCGATATGGGTCGTACCCCACATTGGTAATTTTTGTTTAATAGGTCGCGGCCGTAGATCGAAAGCCCGACTTGGAGAGAGTGCTTGCACTGAAAATTATATATTGCCAATGGTCTCATCCCCTGTGTTTTTGGCTGCCAAGGGTACATACTTTATTTGTCATGATCGTGCGTATGCATGGTTGCCCTCTGACTTCATGGGCTCATGTTTTATCGCAAACTTGTTGCCTCCGACGTTTACTGTAGATGCAGATTATCACAAAACTAGAGTTGTGAGAGGCGTAATTAGCGAAGAGGATACTGCCGGTCAAGAGGCAGGAGATTTTTTTAAGGGTTTCCTCCCATTTTGGGGACCTATGGTTAATAGTAGGAACCTAAGACAGTTGACTCGAGTGGTAGAATCAACAGCTAATATTACTGCCAGTGCCCTTGGTAATATCACCACAGAACTTCAGGCGGATAGACTTATGACGTTACAAAACCGTATGGTTTTAGATGTGATCTTAGCAGATCGAGGTGGGGTATGTAAGGTGATCCATTCGAGCTGCTGTATTTTCATTCCTGATAACGCTCCGACTGTCTATCAAGCCATCTCGAAGTTGCATAAGATCTCCGAATCCATACACGTGGATGTAGGGGATTGGACGCTACTTGGATGGTTTTGGGGCCTGATGTCGACTTGGGGTTGGAAAATTCTGACGATCATTGGAGTCGTTGTAGTGTTCCTGTTCACGTGTTGCCTTTGCGTGCAGTGCGGTCCTGCCTTATGTGGCCTCTGTGCTACAACGTGTATGAGACAGCCACCTGTTACCAAAGGGTCTCGATTGGACAGAACTATGCTACAACAACATCTCGAGGGTCTGATGAATATCGAATATGATTCCGACTAGTGCTTGCCTACATGAGGGCAAAAGGAGCGTCTGAGGTTCCGTGACAATTTTAAGTGATGTTTTCGACTCGCACGAATATGGTCGAGTCTGGTATCTAAGAACCGCAAATGACGAGTTTAGTAAGTGTGCGCAGTTTCGCTGTGCTAACTTAAACCGTTCATTTGATATGTGAGTTTTTCATCTGTACCCACGGGTTCCATCTTAGATACGGCATCCATTTTGTCTCTTGCCCTCAAGTAGCCAGCGAACGGACACTGTCCGCTTCGTCACCCTGGGACTCTCAGGATATTTGTGGAAGACACATGTACTTTGTAAATATCTTTTACGATGAGGGGGATGATACTGTAAGGCAGATGGCCCCGCTCGAGGCCCATCTTGCCGTCCGGTTTATTGTCTCAGCCGTGCATCTCATTAGGCACGTCCCTTTGATGCCTGTATCTCGTGTTTCCCGATACCTCCCCTTTTACACCCTTTTCGATTTCCCCACTGTCTCCATCTCCCTCTGCACCTGTCTTTGTCCCTATTTCGATCTGTTTTTACTGCCGATTGGAATTCACTAATGTTGGGAAGATGGGTTTTTACAGTTGGGAACCGCCAAATGTTTCCGCACTTATGTTCCGGACCTTATGTGTACCAAAGTGACCAAAGCGACCTCTCTGGGGATAATTATGGGAACCAGGTTGTAAACTTTTGTGTACCATGTTGTCCTATGAGTTAATTTTGTATAAAAGGAGCGATCCACAGAACCAATTTGAAGCAGTCTCCCCAAGTTGCACGTGTTGTACTTGTCGTGACTTCTGTGTTCCCTGCAGTAATAAACCTTGAATCTCTGACGCCGAAGGAAGTGTCCCGTGTCTCTGTAGTTTGTGCGCCGAAACAGGTATCCCATGAAGGTTATAGGTGTTGTTCCCTGGCACCGCTGGTACTGTTAAAAAGTCCAGTCCTTCACAGTGCCTTCAGGACATGGAGCCGGCAGTGGATTTGTTGACATGTTAGGTTGCTTTTTCTTCTGTTGCAGCATAAAACACACAATTCCAGTGCTGGTAGCAGATGAGATTGAAGTATTTGCTGTTCCTGAGACTTCTTGAACTGAGGGCAAGCTCTTCCTCAAGCTATTGGAGAAACGCAAGCAAAGAAGTTGCTGAAAGTTCGGTCCAGTCCTTTCTCTGTCCAAGACAGAAGCAGCCACTGCAGGCCAACACAGCAAAGCACACAGCAGTGGTAGTTCCTCCTCACAGCTCCTCCAGCTCTCCTTCTTGGCAGGCTCTTTGGTCCAAAAGAGTTCTAAAATTCTGGGGTCAGGGCCCCAATATTTATACCACATTTACCTTTGTTCTCTTGTGACAGAGAGTCTCTGTTCTTAGCCCAAACCAGTTCTGTCCTCTCTGGTCCAGCTCCCTGGCAGGAGGTGCAGACATCATTGTGTAAGGCAGTCCAGGCCTATTCAGGTGCAAGGAAATCTCTTCCCACTACTCTAAATGCAGCCAGATCTATTCAGCCCAGCTCTGACTCATCCAGGAAAGGCAGGACACACCTCAACCCCCCCTAGTGGCTGCATACGGTAAAAGCACATACCTAGCCCCTATCACTCCAAAGCCATACAGTCAATCCACAACCCAGCAGAGGCACACAGGCTGGTTACGCAAGAAAATATCTACTTTCTAAAAGTGCCATTTTCCAACACACAATTTAAAAACCATCTTTATGAAAATATGTTTTTTTTAATTCTGAGTTCAGGCAAACTAAAATCCATTCTCATATCTAGTCCCAATGGAAAGTTATACTTACACGAAGTTACAAAGTATCTCCCATTCTATCCTATGGGACAGATAGCCTTTCAACAGTAAAAAACAAATTACACTGTATTTTACTATCAGGATGTTTCACACACACCAGTCCATGTCCTACCTTTCACATACACTGCACCCTGCCCATGGGAGCACCTTGGGCCTACCTGAGGAGTGCCTTATGTGTCAGAAAAGGGAACGTTTGGGGCCTGGCAAGTGGGTGAAATTGTTAGGTCGACATGGTAGTCACAGTGGCAGGTCTGAGATATATTTTCAGGGCTACTCAGGAGGGTGGCACAATCAGTGCTGCAAACGCACTAGTAGCATTTGATTTACAGGCTCTGGCACACCTTGTGTACTTTACTAGGAACTTACCAGTAAATCAAATAAACCAAACATGGAAACACCACTCCATAAACACAATTTACATGGAGAGCATATGCACTTTAGCACTGATTAGCAGTGGTAAAGGGCCCAGAGTCCTAAAACCAATAAAAAGAAGGTCAAAAACAGGAGGCTAAAAAGAAAAAGTCTGAAAAAGCCAAGTCTAACAACAAGTAAGACTCTTTGTGCATCCAATTATCAGTCTATAAGGAGGACAATGAACACTGTCGGTGACGTTTTGGAATCAGTTATGATATTGATTTTGTGATATAGTTATGGACCATGTACTTACTTTCACATGCTTTAACATGTGTCCTCTACTTTTTCATTCATTTTGCCATTTTTCAAAACTCTACCTATCATCAATTAGCAACAATTAGTTCACTTCATGGAATAATAGGCAGCAGGCCTCTTTTTGAAAGCAGTCAGTACCCATGATTCTAACAAACACCAACTCTTCTTAATAGGTGTGGCTGTGATTCCTGGGAGTTTTTCTAATTATTTAAATTGTGTTGCTTTTCTTTCTTATTAGGTATAGAGTGACGTTTATATTGGGGAAATTTCAAATCGTTAGTCAGAATGCCTACATTTTACGTGATAAATAAAGATGTTAAACCCATTTTATGGTGAAATGTTTAGATAGGTACACTGATTTGAATGTAGGAAAAACTACCAATCATTTTTTAACTGAACCAGATCCTGCATAGCAGACCATTCAGCATCCACAGCATATTTTCCTTGTAAACATGAGCAACATGGCAAGCAGTCCAAAGAATTCTCAGGGATTTTTTGTTTGTTTTAGAAGTGGTTTTCAGAATTAGTCCATACATTTGTGAACCTGGAAACAAAGTCTCTTTCTTTCTTGAGGGATGTCCGTTGAGAGCTGGGGACTTTCCTGAGTGCCATTCTTGGTCCCATTTGGTTTACTGTGGCTCCTGAAACATTTTGTTTCCATAATGTGGATTTGAGAATGGTTGAAACAATGTCAAGGAATCTGAAAGTGGATGGTGAAAATTAAATAGGTATCCTTAGCTTGATTTGTGGGGGCAGCACAAGCAGAGCAGAGAGAATCTGTTATGGGCAATTGGTAGCCTAAACTGACAAAAACACAAAGAGATATGCCATAACCTAGCATATGACTTTAATAAAACCACTTTATTAAAAGCTTCAACTTTTCCATTAAAGCTAGAATTTAAATTTCTGTATATTATTTTGTTTGTGAATTAAAAACATATTTCCTAATTTCTATATTTGTTTAATGTACACTTAGTTTAGTAATTCTATGTATTAGTTTGAGGTTTAATCATACAAATCTCATAGGCTGAGGTCCCAAGCCTTCCAGTAGTGAACGTCCACAGTGGTCAAAATGTTATGTATTATTGGTCTAGGACATTAGTATTTTTATATAACAAATGATTTGTTATTGCTGGCAATGCTGAGCTCCATCTATCACCGAGACCCTTATCCTTCACTGTACTTGGGAAAATAGGCACACTGCAACCCTTTCAGAAAAACATAAGTTTATTTTAACTCTTTGGCTTTATATTGCCTTGTAAACAGCATTAAATACCAATTATTCCCTGTTGCCAAATTTAAATTCTGAATAATTTCTAAACCCCATTTTTTATTACCATGATTTCCGTTTCTTCAGCGTAGTTCAGAAAAGAGTGATTGTCTATCTGAAATATTTATAAACTATGACCAAGTTAAATATTTGCTGTTAGAACTGTGCACACTCATAGGGGCTCATTACGATGTCGGGCAGAAAGCCTCTGCCCGACACCGTCTCGGTTTCGAGACTGACCAACTTGCGGTCTGGGGTTCCAACTGCCAGATTACGATGCGACCGAACACTGTTCGGTCGGATTCCCATTGTTTCCTGTGGAAGTTTGTGTTACGCCTGAGAACCCGCCATAACAAAGGCTCTTTGGTAGGCACACAGTGCAGGGTTTTACATGGAGGTAAGTTAGGTACCCCCTGGCAAGCAACCGTAGGGCACAGGGGCCAGGGGCCCCCCAAAGTCAATTTCTGACAGCATTTCCATGTCGAACAGGCTGACGCGGAAAGTCTGTTGAAAAGTAACATCGTAATCCCATTGGCGGAAACTCTGTCCATAGGGGATTATGGTGCAATTCAGACTAACAGGAATACTCCACGAGTCTCTCGGGACTGAGTTGGGATGACCAACTGGTTTACATTCCGACAGCGAACATAATTTTTGGGCGGTCGGACTGTAAACCGACCAAGTTAGTCGGAAGAGCTCCAACGTGGTCGTGAAGATTCCGACTGTCGGGCAGAGGCTTTCCACGCGACATCGTAATGAGCCCCATAGTGTTTTCCACCCATTTACATTATCATCTCATTTTGATCATCTTTTTTGTGAGTTCTGCTTTCTCAAATCGAGTACCATTTTGCATTTTACAATCTCATAACCTTTGAGGTTTCCAAAAAGACTTACACTTCTTCACTAATGGCTAATATAAGCACAATGTCAGTGTCTGGCATGCAGAATTGATCAGGCTTGTTTGTGCCTGAAAAATGATTGGCTTGGAGTGAGCTTTTATGAAGAAAACACTGAATCCGCCGTAATTGTGATGACAGGCACAGAAGGTGTGGGAATACGATTTAGGGTTTTAATTAGGCCTTGACAGTTTTGCCAAAGTAATTGGAGTCATTTCGGTAATTCCGCTTTACTCTTTGATGCGAAATTACCGATAATTATGCAATTAGGCCTAATAGCATAACTAAAAGTAATTTGGTAGAAAAAAAACTAAATCAAGAGCACATATAGCGATCATAAGCAGCCACTAGGGCTCGCTATTTGTGTTCTGCTGCATTTAGCGCTGTTTCTTAGTGTAAAATGCATCTTTGTGTCTATTTTGGATGGAAGGGTACATTTTGCGCAAATAAAATCGAGCTAAATGTTGGTAATAAATTGGGGGAAAATGTTACCCCAAGAGCACATTCAGCGAGTGTGAGCGGCCGCTCATGCTCACTATTTGTGTTCTGTTGTATTTAGCACTATTTCTTGGATCAAAATGCATTTTCTCATCCATGTTGGACATGAAGGGGCATTATTGAGCTAAGAAATAGCACTAAATGTATAATTACTCTTCTCATGTAATTCAACCATAAACTCACAGGGGCATATTTACAAGCCCCTTGTGCCACTTTTGCGTCACTTTTCCCATATTAAAAGTGACGCAAAAGAGGCGCAGGGGGCTTGTAAATCTGCCCCACAGTATTTTTAAGTAATTCTGCTTCATTACACCACACTGAATTATGCAAGTTCACTCACCCCTAATTTTAATACAGGACCCCCAACTATTTCAACCCCGAACCTCAGCTCCACTCCCAATCCGCAGTGATTTCCATTCAATAATCACATACCCATCACAAACTTCTAGATTGTTCCTCGCCGGAGCCACATTTGGTAAGGTCTGCTGACTGAGCGGACCTTGACAAGTCTGGAGCTTTATGTCCATAAATAACTTGCCTTACCTCTGAAGGGCACACTAAAATCCATTTATGCACAGGCGTATGGCATGGGAGGGGCATAAGGTTTAGGCAGAATGCAGCAGAATTGGGCATTTGATAGGCAGTGATAGGCAGTGATAATTAAGTATAATTTACAAAATGTTGACGCTGTAAAAAACCCTTATATTTCCACCTTTATTTCAAAGGAAAATGTAATGAATAAAGAAAAAAATAACTTGCTTATTCACACCAAAAATCATGGACTGCTTTCCTGTCGAAGGTACAAACGCATGGAATCTGATAAGGCTAGTCTACAAGCCACAAATCACCTGAAAGTGAATTTTATTTTCTGGCCGCTCCTGAGACACAGAAAGTTATGCATGAGTACTAAGGCAAGCAATGCAAATGATATACCAGCCTCCACTCGGGCGCATCTGATTGCCAGTTTGAATGTCTGTCTCTCTTTATTCAAGATGGTTACACGGAAAGTCAGCGCCAATGATGCATGCTTAAAAAAACGTCCTGCCAGAAATCAGGTACCTACACATCACCTCTAGTACAAATCTGAATTGTGCATCACCGGTGGTCGACATGGCTCTGAAGCCTTTGCAGACGGGAAAAAGTGAAGTGATGCATGGAAGGGAGTACGTGCTGCCTGCAACATTGTTGTAGCCACATTTCAGAGTAAACATTGAAATCAAATTACCATGAGGCGCAACAGCTAATCGGTGAAAATACATGTTTTCTTCACAGCATAACAAGAATGTCATATTCATCGCTGCCCGAATGGCGGGTTGGCAAGCATTTTTCTCAAAATAAATTTTGTTTTGCATATCTATCATTTGCTGATTTGAACAGATACAATGGAAATCAGGATGCTGAATAAATCTATTAGCATTCTCACCTGTGAAGAATAGACAGGATAGGAAGATCTGAGCATCATAAAAAGCGGTATTTTTATAATATGAACAATCTTATCATTTTTTTATTTTTCTGAATCGCGCCAGGACGTTTACGGGAAAATAAAATGGGGTATATACAATCAAAGGCCTCCAGTGCTCTGCATGCAAAGAGTTTTCACCTTAACATCAATGACAATGTGCCTCGTGATTATAAAGTCAGGAAAATTGTTCTATGACATGTTATTTTCCAATAGAACATTTTTCAAACCCTTTAATGTAAAAGAATGTCTGATTGTACATTCCTGGTATAGAAAATGAGAATAAGATGGGCAGTCATCTTCATGCCTGAAGAGGTATTCTGACATGTAGCAGATGGCTAAGTGACCAACTATGACAAATTGATTTTTAACAAAACATATACCCTGAGTATATAGCATAAATTCCAGTTAGGAAGCAAGTAATTTAATCTTCAAGTGGGAGAACACAGTTTGGAAAATTGCTTCCAGGTAAAACCTCAATTGTGAATGTTAAAGATACGAAAACCTACGTGAGTATTGGATTCTTTATTTACTTTTGGTACAGGCTTAATATTCCTGTCTTGAGAAAGCACTTTCAAATTAAAACCCAGATCAGTTGACTGGGGGTGAGTGTTTGATTTGTTCAAACGCTCCGTCCATCTTCCCCTTTTGTATCGCTCTGTTCGTAGAACGTCCACATTTTCATCACTGAAAATCTTCCTGATAAATGGGGAACGCTAAAACCAGGAATATTCCTAAACTTTTTGGGAGATTGTCAGTGAGTGAAGAAGCTAAGCACTTACAAAGGCTCCTATAAACATTACAGATTGCTTTCTGGTGTCAATTGTAGTTTATAGTCAGGACCACAGGAATTAGGAAGCAAAGGAAGCCTACATTAGTCGTCAGGTGTAGGTTAGGGGTGGACGGACTTAGTGGAGTTTCACTCTGCAGAAATCTGCTGAGTTACTTACAAACTCAGCGAGATTTGGCAGAGTTCCTTTAAGGCGTGGAAAATATGCAAGTTGCACTGTTTCCACGGCAACTCAGCACCGGTACCAAAAGCAGCAGTGAAAAATCATCATGAAAGGCACCATGCAGTGCGCCAGAGCTCTCCGCCATTCGAGTTGATTTTGCAGCCCATCGAGTAGAAAATCTACTCCAACAGCAGCAAGACACCAGAAGCAGCCCTCTGACCATGGCTGTTTGCGACCACCCATGACTACCTGTGATCATCAGCATTTAGAAAATGATGCTAGGGGATGCCAAATCTCGCTCATAATCGCACTTCAGGAGAATTACGGGAACAAATTCCGTCCTGTGGTGTTTGGCAGGATTTGGCTGGAGCTCTGCATTCAAAAGTAACGCGGTCGCCAAATTGTGCAAATTCCATTGGCAGAGTGAACTATTCCGCCAACCCTTAAAAAAGTATTCACCAACTCTAAATGATTTTGTCTTGATGGAAGACCACAGACGCCATTTTATTAACACTATTAGTTATGGTTGATCACTCTTCCGGCCATCAGCATTTTGAAGAGTTGCTGCACTTTGGCTGGGATTGGACAGCACCTGGAGCGCATGCATTCAAAATCTTTTTGAAGAGGTTGCCACCTGTGTGCCTGTATAGAGCATAGTTATTTAGGCTTTGACTGGGCAGCGATGTTTGGAAAGCATTTAGACTTTCAGAGTTGGTTCCGGGTGGCATTCGGAGGAACTGAGTAGTTTGGAGCCAACTAGTAAAGGTCTATGGACTGTGTTTCCAACAGCTACTTTTCAATATGTGAAAAACCTGGGACTTTCCAATGGATTATCATACAATGGGTTGATCCCGATGTCGGTCGGAAAGCATTCTGACCCAATTGGCCTCGGAATCGTTTCCGACCGAATAGCATTCGTGGAGTCCGACTGATCGATTATGATGGTTTTGGATACCATTCAGTCAGACTCCCATTGACTTCAATGGGAGCCAATGTTCGGACCAAATACACTGGCTTCCATTGAAGAACAGGGTGCGTGGGGAAAATCGTGCAGCCTGGGGCGGGCAACACTTGGTGCCTGCCACACTGTGTATGGTCTGAAAGGAGGGGTTCTTGGGTACCCCCACGGACCCCATTCGGAAGGTACCAAGTAAAGGGGGGCCTGCTACGGGCCCCCAAATTCAGATTCCGACAGCCAATATGTGTTGGACAGACCAATTTGGAAAGGCTCTTTGTATCTGACATCGTAATCATTCAGTTGGAAACAAGGTCCATAGACCTTTACGAGTTGGCTCCAAACTACTCAGTTCCTCCGAATGCCACCCGGAACTGACTCTGAAAGTCTGAGCGCTTTCCAAACATCGTAATCGGTCGTTTGGAAAGCTTTCTGAATCAATCAGAAAGATGGGTTCCAAATCAGATTTGACAGACCCAAATCCGATTCACAGCCTTTCCTACCGACATCGTAATTGACCCCCAAGTAGGAATGGTGTATACATTTACTAATTGGCTTACTTCTCCACTTACATATTACCCTCAGTGAGTTAAACATTTAATCCAGAAAGCTGTCTCTAACCTGAAAATCATACATGCCTTAGCTGTACATGTTCTCTGAGTTACATAAAAACTCAGCAAGATTTGGCAGAGTTACTTCAAGGTGTGGAAAATATGCAAGTTGCACTGTTTCCACGGCAACTTAGCACCGGTACCAAGAGCAGCACTGAAAAATCTGCATGAAAGGCCCCATGCAGTGCGCCAGAGCTCATAGCCATTCAAGTTGATTTTGCGGCCCATCGAGTAGAAAATCTACTAAAGCAGCAGCAAGACACGAGAAGCAGCCCTCTGACCATGGCCATTTGCGACCACCCATGACTACCTGTGATCATCAGCATTAGAAAATTATGCTAGTAGATGCCAAATCTCGCTCAAAATCGCACTTCTGGAGTATTGCGGGAACAAATTCTGTCCTCTGATGTTTGGCAGAATTTGGCTGGAGCTCTGAATTACAAAAGTAACGCAGTCGCCAAATCCTGCCAATTCCATTGGCAGAGTAAACTATTCTGCCAACCCTTAGTGTAGCTTCTGCGCAAAATTATTCTGTGAAAATATTATCTAGGTTTTCAGAATTGTATCATACATTGAAGCAAGATCCTTATCAAAATAGTATTCACCAATTCTAAATGATTTTGTCTTGATGGAAAACCACAGAGGCCATTTTATTAACACTATTGGTTATGGTTGGTCACACTGGCGGCCATCAGCATTTTGAAGAGTTGCTCCACTTTGGCTGGGATTGGACAGCACCTGGAGCGAATGCATTCAAAATCTTTTTGAAGAGGTTGCCACCTGTGTGCCTGTATAAAGCATAGTTCTTTAGGCTGTGACTGGGCAGCTCCAAATACCAAGGATCTTTGATTTACCAGCTACTTCTCAATATGTGAAAAACCTGGGACTTTATAATGGATTATCATACAAGGGGCTGATCCTGATGTCGGTCGGAAAGCATTCTGACCCAATCGGTCTCGGAATGGTTTCTGACGGAATCACATTCGTGGAGTCCGACTGACCGATTATGATGGTTTTGGATACCATTCCGTCAGACTCCCATTAACTTCAAAGGGAGCCAATGTTCGGACCGAATACACAGGCTTTCATTGAAGAATAGGGTGTGTGGGGAAAACCGTGCAGCCTTGGACGGGCAACCCTTGATGCCTGCCACACTGTATGGTCTGAAAGGAGGCCTTCTTGGGTACCCCCACGGGCCCCATTCGGAAGGTACCAGGTAAAGGGGTGCCTGCTACGTGCCCCCAAATTCAGATTCCGACAGCCAATATGTGTTGGACAGACCAATTTGGAAAGGCTCTTTGTATCTGACATCGTAATCATTCAGTTGGAAACACGGTCCATAGACCTTTACGAGTTGGCTCCAAACTACTCAGTTCCTCCGAATGCCACCCGGAACCGACTCTGAAAGTCTAAACGCTTTCCAAACATCGCAATCGGTCGTTCGGAAAGCTTTCAGAATCAGTCAGAAAGATGGGTTCCAAATCAAATTTGGCTGACCAAATCCAATTCAGAGCCTTTCGGACCGACATCGTAATTGACCCCTAAGTAGGAATGGTGTATACATTCACCAATTGGCTTACTTCTCCACTTACATATTATCCTCAGTGAGTTAAACATTTAATCCAGAGAGCTGTCTCTAACCTGCATATCATGCATGCCTTAGTTGTACATGTTCTCTGAGTTACATAAAAACTCAGCAAGATTTGGCAGAGTTACTTCAATGTGTGGAAAATATGCAAGTTGCACTGTTTCCACGGCAACTTAGCACCGGTACCAAGAGCAGTACTGAAAAATCAGCATGAAAGGCTCATGCAGTGTACCAGAGCTCACAGCCATTCAAGTTGATTTTGCGGCCCATCGAGTAGAAAATCTACTAAAGCAGCAGCAAGACACGAGAAGCAGCCCTCTGACCATAGCCGTTTGCGACCACCCATGACTACCTGTGATCATCAGCATTAGAAAATTATGCTAGTGGATCTCAAATCTCGCTCATAATTGCACTTCTGGAGTATTGCGGGAACAAATTCTGTCCTGTGATGTTTGGCAGAAGTTGGCTGGAGCTCTGCATTACAAAAGTAACGCAGTCGCCAAATCCTGCCAATTCCATTGGCAGAGTAAACTATTCTGCCAACCCTTAGTGTAGCTTCTGCGCAAAATTATTCTGTGAAAATATTATCTAGGTTTTCAGAATTGTATCATACATTGAAGCAAGATCCTTATCAAAATGGCATTCACCAATTCTAAATGATTTTGTCTTGATGGAAAACCACAGAGGCCATTTTATTAACACTATTAGTTATGGTTGGTCACACTGGCGGCCATCAGCATTTTGAAGAGTTGCTCCACTTTGGCTGGGATTGGACAGCACCTGGAGCGCATGCATTCAAAATCTTTTTGAAGAGGTTGCCACCTGTGTGCCTGTATAGAGCATAGTTCTTTAGGCTGTGACTGGGCAGCTCCAAATACCAAGGATCTTTGATTTACCAGCTACTTCTCAATATGTGAAAAACCTGGGACTTTATAACGGATTATCATACAAGGGGTTGATCCCGATGTCAGTCGGAAAGCATTCTGACCCAATCGGTCTCAAAATGGTTTCCGACGGAATCACATTCGTGGAGTCCGACTGACCGATTATGATGGTTTTGGATACCATTCCGTCAGACTCCCATTAACTACAAAGGGAGCCAATGTTCGGACCAAATACACAGGCTTTCATTGAAGAATAGGGTGTGTGGGGAAAATCATGCAGCCTTGGGCGGGCAACCCTTGGTGCCTGCCACACTGTATGGTCTGAAAGGAGGCGTTCTTGGGTACCCCCACTGGCCCCATTCGGAAGGTACCAGGTAAAGGGGTGCCTGCTACGTGCCCCCAAATTCAGATTCCGACAGCCAATATGTGTTGGACAGACCAATTTGGAAAGGCTCTTTGTATCTGACATCGTAATCATTCAGTTGGAAACACGGTCCTTAGACCTTTACGAGTTGGCTCCAAACTACTCAGTTCCTCCGAATGCCACCCGGAACCGACTCTGATAGTCTAAACGCTTTCCAAACATCGCAATCGGTCATTCGAAAAGCTTTCTGAATCAGTCAGAAAGATGGGTTCCAAATCAAATTTGGCTGACCAAATCCAATTCAGAGCCTTTCGGACCGACATCGTAATTGACCCCTAAGTAGGAATGGTGTATACATTCACCAATTGGATTACTTCTCCACTTACATATTACCCTCAGTGAGTTAAACATTTAATCCAGAGAGCTGTCTCTAACCTGCATATCATGCATGCCTTAGCTGTACATGTTCTCTGAGTTACATAAAAACTCAGCAAAATTTGGCAGAGTGTGGGGTGGTGGAGAAGCAGACCAGGAGTTAAGAGTATCTAGTTCAGTGGGTTTATTGACAAACAGGAGTTTTAGGGGGTAAATGTTCGTAGATACTAGAGTCTCTTTCAACAAAAAGTATGAACAAAGATAAATCACTCTTTCCGGTGCAAGGCCTCCTGGTACTTGTAGTCGACTTCGGCACCTCTAACAATGCTGGGTTCTTGAATGTCAGGTTGATGGCCATCGCTTATCGATACCTAAAAGGAAAGAAGAAACAAAAGAATCCTGTAAGGGGGTGGCTCGCAGTCTGTAGCCTTTGATGCAGGAGCCAGGGGGAAGTGTGGGGAACTGTCACCTCTACCGTCACCAGTGGTTCATGCTTGCACTGCCATTTACGCTGAAGACGGCCCCAACTCGAGAACTCCCACTTTTTCCCCGCCCTTAGATCCCTCCAGTGCGCTACCCCAGACCGAGGAAATTCGCCCCCGTACCTTGTGGAGCCACGTCCCTCCGGGGCCGTGGCTCGAGTTGTCGCGTTGCCAGGTAGAGTCTGGCTGCCCGTCTGTTCCGTCCTCAGGTGCCGCACTGCTCCGGTTCTTCTTCTCTGTTGTCGGGTCAGCTTGCTCCCTGTGTAGGTTTTCAGCGCTGTACCACGGCAACACCGAATATGTTCGGGCAAGCGTCCTCTCCTGGCGTTCTTCGTCCGTTGGTCCCGTTGAACGACTGCTTCCCTCGGCGGCTTCCCATTTGAAGAACTCCGCCCCACGTGACCTGTGCAACTCCTCTGGAAAGCCTGATGCCTTAAAGGGCCAGCATTCCCCGGGCACGCTCTGAAAATACATGAGAGGAGACGGGGAAAGATAATGGGGAAAACGTTCCAATGTAGGTGTTCCGAGCTGTTCATCCTGCTCCTCCTCACACAGAGTTACTTCAAGGTGTGGAAAATATGCAAGTTGCACTGTTTCCACGGCAACTTAGCACCGGTACCAAGAGCAGCACTGAAAAATCAGCATGAAAGGCACCATGCAGTGCGCCAGAGCTCGCAGCCATTCAAGTTGATTTTTCGGCCCATCAAGTAGAAAATCTACTCCAGCAGCAGCAAGACACGAGAAGCAGCCCTCTGACCATGGCCGTTTGCGGCCACCCATGACTACTTGTGATCATCAGCATTAGAAAATGACGCTAGGGAATGCCAAATCTCACTTATATACACACTTCTAGAGTATTGCGGGAACAAATTCCGTCCTGTGGTGTTTGGCAGAATTTGGCTGGAGCTCTGCATTACAAAAGTAACGCAGTCGTCAAATCCTGCCAATTCCATTGGCAGAGTGAACTATTCCGCCAACCCTTAGTGTAGCTACTGCGCAAATTATTCTGTGAAAATATTATCTAGGTTTTCAGAATTTTATCATACATTGAAGCAAGATCCTTATCAAAATGGTATTCACCAATTCTAAATGATTTTGTCTTGATGGAAGACCACAGAGGCCATTTTATTGACATTATTTGTTATGTTTGGTTACACTGGCGGCCATCAGCATTTTGCAGAGCTGCTACACTTTGGCTGGGATTGGACAGCACCTGGAGCGCATGCATTCAAAATCTTTTTGAAGAGGTTGCCACCTGTGTGCCTGTGTAGAGCATAGTTCTTTAGGCTGTGACTGGGCAGCTCCAAATACCAAGGATCTTTGATTTACCAGCTACTTCTCAATATGTGAAAAACCTGGGACTTTATAATGGATTATCATACAAGGGGCTGATCCCGATGTCGGTCGGAAAGCATTCTGACCCAATCAGTCTCGCAATTGTTTCCGACCGAATCACATTCGTGGAGTCCTACTGACCGATTATGATGGTTTGGGATACCATTCGGTCAGACTCCCATTAACTTCAAAGGTAGCCAATGTTCAGACCGAATACACAGGCTTCCATTGAAGAATAGGGTGTGAGGGGAAAATCGTGCAGCCTGGGGCAGGCAACCCTTGGTGCCTGCCACACTGTATGGTCTGAAAGGAGGCGTTCTTGGGTACCCCCACGGGCCCCATTCAGAAGGTACCAGGTGCCTGCTACGTGCCCCCAAATTCAGATTCCGACAGCCAATATGTGTTGGACAGACCAATTTGGAAAGGCTCTTTGTAACTGACATCGTAATCATTCAGTTGGAAACACGGTCTATAGACCTTTACGAGTTGGCTCCAAACTACTCAGTTCCTCCGAATGCCACCCGGAACCGACTCTGATAGTCTAACCGCTTTCCAAACATCGCAACCGGTCGTTCGGAAAGCTTTCTGAATCAGTCAGAAAGATGGGTTCCAAATCAAATTTGGCTGACCAAATCCAATTCAGAGCCTTTCGGACTGACATCGTAATTGACCCCTAAGTAGAAATGGTGTATACATTCACCAATTGGCTTACTTCTCCACTTACATATTACCTTCAGTGAGTTAAACATTTAATCCAGAGAGCTGTCTCTAACCTGCATATCATGCATGCCTTAGCTGTATATGTTCTTTGAGTTTCATAAAACTCAGCAAGATTTGGCAGAGTTACTTCAAGTGGTGGAAAATATGCAAGTTGCACTGTTTCCAAGGCAACTTAGCACCAGTACCAAGAGCAGCACTGAACAATCAGCATGAAAGGCACCATGCAGTGCGCCAGAGCTCACAGCCATTCAAGTTGATTTTGCAGCCCATCGAGTAGAAAATCTACTCCAGCAGCAGCAAGACACGAGAAGCAGCCCTCTGACCATGGCCGTTTGCGACCACCCATGACTACCTGTGATCATCAGCATTAGAAAATAATGCCAGGGGATGCCAAATCTTGCTCATAATCGTACTTCTGGAGTATTGTGGCAACAAATTCCGTCCCTTGATGATTGGAAGAATTTGACTGGAGCTCTGCATTACAAGAGTAAAACAGTCGCCAAATCCTACCATTTCCATTGGCGAAGTGAAATATTCCACCAACCCTTAGTATAGCTACTGCTCATATTATTCTGTGGAAATGTTATGCAGGTTTTCAGAATTTTATCATACATTGAAGCAAAAGGGAGCCGTCACACAGTCAGAAGATCCTTATCAAAATGGTGTTCACTAATTCTAAATAGTTTTGTCTTGATGGAAGACCACAGAGGCCATTTTATTGACATTATTTGTTATGTTTGGTTACACTGGCGGCCATCAGCATTTTGCAGAGCTGCTACACTTTGGCTGGGATTGGACAGCACCTGGAGCGCATGCATTCAAAATCTTTTTGAAGAGGTTGCCACCTGTGTGCCTGTGTAGAGCATAGTTCTTTAGGCTGTGACTGGGCAGCTCAAAATACCAAGGATCTCTGATTTACCAGCTACTTCTCAATATGTGGAAACCTGGGACTTTCCAATGGATTATCACACAAGGGGCTTATCACGATGTCGGTCGGAAAGCATTCTGACCGAATCGGTCTCGAAATGGTTTGCGACCGAATCGGATTTGTGGAGTCAGACAGACCGATTACTATGGTTTCGTATACCATTCGGTCAGACTCCCATTGACTTCAATGGGAGCATGTGTTCCAACCGAATACACAGGTTTCCATTGAAGAACAGGGTACGTGGGGAAAATCGTGCACCCTGTGGCGGGCACCCCTTGGTGCCTGCCATACTGTGCATTGTCTGTAAGAAGTTGCCCTTGGATACCCCCACGGGCCCCATTCGGAAGGCA
Organism: Lissotriton helveticus; assembly: GCF_964261635.1. NCBI lineage: Eukaryota > Metazoa > Chordata > Amphibia > Caudata > Salamandridae > Lissotriton > Lissotriton helveticus. Next base: position 1,016,625,831 of record NC_136061.1, read on the forward strand.
CCATGTAAAGGGGGGCCTGCCAAGGGCCCCCAAATTCTGAGTCGGACAGACCAATTTGGAAAGGCTCTTCATATCCAACATCGTAATCGCTCAGTCGGAAACACGGTCCGTAGACGTTCACGAGTTTGCTCAGAACTACTCAGTTCCTCCGAATGCCATCCGGAACTGACTCGGAAAGTCCGAGTGCTTTCCAAACATCGCAATCGGACGTTCGGAAAGCTTTCTGAAACAGTTGGAAAGATGGGTTCCGAATCAGATTTGGCAGACCCAAATACGATTCGGAGCCTTTCTGATCGAATTCGTAATCATCCCCTAAGTAGGAATGGTGTACACATTCACCAATTGGCTTACTTCTCCACTTACATATTTCCCTCAGTGAGTTAAACACTTAATCCAGAGAGTAGTCTCTAACCTGCATGTCATACATGCCTTAGCTGTACATGTTCTCTGATCTACAAGAGTTCGTACTACTCTGCTCTGCTGGATCTTTTCTCCTGAGAATGGATGACTGCACTTGTGGCCTTCTATGCAAGTTGGAAGCTTGCTTCGCCACTGCCATCCTGTACCGTTATGCGAGGAAGCCAAACTTACACAGCTGCTGCTTGATTTGTATATGTACTCATAACTAGGAGTCTGTACAACTAGTGAGCAGTAGCACTCTTGGATGGTTACAGTGCTACTAGTGAAACCCACTGATAACCATACCACACGAGCTAGGTGGGTTGTATCATCATATATGTGTACATGAATGTATGGCAATTCCATTAGAGGTTGGACTACCAAGTGTGATGTGCATCTTGTATGTTTATGTGTGTTTCCGGAGGGTGTACTAGAGCCCTTTGACTCCTTTCACTGCCTTTTTACTATGTTAGCTGCTTGTGCTGAACCTCGGCTTTATGAGTGGAATTTGTGTGATGCTCTACCTACTCCAAACCCCAGTGTTTTACCTATTCTTTATATAAACTTGAACTGCTGCTGTCCATGTTGTACCTTTGTCATGTTGTGAAGCCTGTTATAAAACATTTCACTGCACAAAAGAGAAAAAAAACATATTGCCAACATACAGGACAAGTGACTTCATGTCATGTATAACACATTTGGCCAGTTCTGGCATTTCAGCCAAAATCACATTGCATTCTGGGACTTTGAACCTATAAAGAACGTGGTAAGGCAAAAGTACAAGCCCCACAATGAAATATACTGTTGGCTGAAAAGTGAGGAATGGCTGATATGTCAGTGAAAAGCAAAATACAATTTTGTTCCTGGTGTTTTGCCTCTTATTATGGAGGGTTAAACAGACCATTGGGTGAGAGGACACGCATAGCATTTCAACTATAAATGGGAACTTCTCACTGCTAACAGACTTATATTAACACTTTATGGAGAAAAACAAAATGCTAAAAATACATTATTTCCCAGACCAAGTTGAGCAGCAGACACAATAAGAAATGAAAAACAAAGTACTGGCATCCCTTTTCCCTGAGCATCTGCTTGTGATCCTGCCTTGAAATGGTGCAGCATGTGCTGTAAATTCTGCCCTGCAAGGACTTCCAGTGCTTGGCCAGTCCAGCACACATTTTACTGCATCTCCGCTCGCATTAATTGGTACTGCCAGTTAGTTGGTGTTTTTACTCACTCTCTCAGTGAGACGGTCACACTGAACGGAGAGGCATTTGGCCTGTGCCGGGTTTCTATTTGTGGGCATGGCTGCTTCCATTGAATTCCATGTCAGTTCTTACCTTTAGAGTAAGTGCTGAGCTTCATGTTTTTTATTATGAATAGCACATCCAATATTGTTTTAAACAATTCAAAGCACAACAGCAAAGGAGTTTTGGTCCGTCACTATTGTGGATCAATTTTAATTTGAAAAACACTCCAAATGTGCACAAGTTTCAACATGAATCCACATGTATACAATTAATTAATGCCTGATGATCTATTGATATATAGGTATGTAGGAAAAGAAAGCGCAAAAAAAATGTAGGGGCAGTGTAGGGATACCCTTTCCCTCAAGGCCTGGTAGGGTGGGTACATGCGCTGCTAGTTTCCTCCCATATTGCATCACTCATGACATGTTCTATGGCATAATTGATAACAACTGTGCAACATCTGAAATGGCATAATTGATAACAGCATGCATGATGGGAGCGCAATATATAGTTACTTTAGAGTACAAAGTATAGTTAGTTGAGATAACTATAACTGGTAAATTTCAGTGGATTTGTTTGTTTAAAACTGACAGGTTCACCTAACTATAGTGTCCATTTAACCTTTGTTTTTTTCACTGAACACACATATATATATATATATATATATATATATATATATATATATATATATATATATATATATACATATATATATATATATATATATATATATATATATATATATATATATATATATATATATATATATATATATATATATATATATATATATATATATATATATATATATATATATATTCATATATTACCTACTGGCGGTCGCCAGTAGGTATATATAGTTAGGATTTTTTCTCTATGGGTTTTTTGAAAATTCTATGTCTAATAACTTTGGCGTTTGTGGACGGAATTGGCTGAAATTTTCAGGAAAATGGCACATTTTGTTTCTGAGCAGCCCTTGAAAATTTGGGGGGGGTTCGTCAAGGGGGGGCCGAGAAAAAAGGGGGGTCCCAAAACGTGTTTTTAACATTGAGTTTTCCATAGGGCGGTTGGCCTCACTTTTAGCCCGAACGGCTGAATGGATTTGCACGAAACTTGGCAAAATTGTAGGGACTGGTAGCCCGATGTGCCTTTTGTAGGTCTCAATATATGTGCTCCAGTGGATTTTGAGAAATTAACGTTTAAAAAAAGATATATATCTGTAACAGCGGACCGGGCAGCGCTCTGGTTCGCGGACTTTTCGCGCAACGGAGCTTTGTGAAGCGAAGCTGATTGGTTCTCCGGCGTCTGTCAACATTCCAAACAGTCCGTAGCGGCCGCCATCTTGTCTCTCGGTAGGATCGAGAGACAAGAGGAGGTCAAAACAAAGGGGGAAATAACTATAAGGGGGCATAGTAGATCCTCGCTGACCCCCTAGGTTTGATGTGGAGGTTTTAAAAGGGCCCCGCGGGGCAAAAAAAAAACAAAATAATAATAATCGAACGGCTGAATGGATTTGCACGAAACTTGGCAAAATATTAGGGACTGGTAGCCCGATGTGCCTTTGCTAGGTCTCAATATATGTGCTCCAGTGGATTTTGAGAAATTAACGTTGAAAAAAAGATATATATCTGTAACAGCGCTCCGCTTCGCGTACTTTTCGCGTTACGGAGCTTTGCGAAGCTGATTGGTTCTCCGGCGTCTGTCAACATTCCAAACAGTCCGTAGCGGCCGCCATCTTGTCCCTCGGTAGGATTGAGAGACAAGAGGAGGCCAAAGCGAAGGGGGAAATGACCATAAGGGGGCATAGTAGATCCTTCCTGACCTCTTAGGTTTGATGTACCATTTTGCCAAGTTTGTTGTAATTCCGTTCAGCCATTCAGGCTGTAGACGTATGTAAATGTCCTATGGAAAATTGCATGGGGAAAACACATTTGAAAGTGTTGAAATTTAGAACCAATTAAAATGTTACTTTGGTTTTGTATTTGTGTGTGATGAAAGTTAATTGGTTATGTATATATGTCAAATGAGAGGAAACCACAGCCATTTTGTGATACTACTGTCTGAGGTACATTTGTGAGGAATTTTTGGTGGTGAATTTCTGGTGTTTGATTTACACAGTACTAACACTTCTGCTACTTTTAAAAAGGTGAGTTGTTAATTTGTATGGGGAACTATGTTGTACACTTGAAGATAATTTGAAAAATGTTTTCTGTTATTTATTTGCAGTCCTTCTGTTATACTAAATACTTGATAAAGTTAGTTTTATATTATGTATTACTAAAGACGATAAATGAAAGTGATTATTTTTTTCTGCAATTTACAGCAAGCAATTTCAAAATAAAATGGCTCACAATGAAGAGACCGTGGCAATTTCTTTTGAATTGTCCAACACATTGATTGAAATTGAGAGCACCAATAATGAAATATTGTCACAAGGAGGACATGACTTGTATGATTCCATTAGATTGATTGAAATGGACAGCACCAAGAATGAAATATTGTCACAAGGAGATGACTTGAATGATTCCACTACATTGATTGAAATTGAGAGCACCAATAATGAAATATTGTCACAAGGAGGAGATGGCTTGTATGATTCCATTAGATTGATTGAAATGGACAGCACCAATAATGAAATATTGTCACAAGGAGGAGATGACTTGAATGATTCCACTACATTGATTGAAATTGAGAGCATCAATAATGAAATATTGTCACGAGGAGATGACTTGAATGATTCCACTACATTGATTGAAATTGACAGCACCAATAATGAAATATTGTCAGAAGGAGGAGATGACTTGAATGATTTTTTTGATCAATCTCTTGATGGCGAATTTATCGAGTGTTTGGAGACCATAGAGTTACAAGAATCATCATTGGAGACTTTTAATGAGGACATTGCTGATGAGGACATGTTACTAGTTCTTTCAAATTTAGAAAATTCTGAAGAATAAATTTATATTTAGAAATCAAAAATTGTTTGAGACATTATTCATTTTTATTTTTAATTTATGAGGTTGTAGCGAAGTGATTGTAGTATAAAATGAGACTTATAGTATAGAGTGCAACATTTTTATGTTACATGGTAAGTTTACTCATATTTACTTCCCTTCTGCCACTATATTATCTCCAATGTGTATTTGACATGTCTTCTTCATCTCCGGCCTCCTTTCTCTCACTGTGTGTCTCCGATGCATCTTATCGCTGCTATTTTGTGTAATTACAGAAGAGAGTAAAATAAAATAGTTCGGAACGTGAAAAGGGGGCAAAGTAGAGTACTCCTCACCCCCTAGGCCTTTTTAGGCGGTCCCAAAAGGATCAGTTTCTGCTTTCCTGAGAGATTATGGTATGAGTCCCATATACCACAATAACTTGCATTACAACATGCAAGATATCTATCTCCTATTACCAACTTTTGGAGATATTCGCGCTAAGCGCGAATATCTCCAAAAAGTAACACCTGCCCTGAGCAGTTCTTAGCCATGTTATCCAATGGGAGGTGGATAACATGGCTAAGAGTATTAGCTCGGTAATGCATGAATATCGCTGAGTTTTTAGCGATATTCATGCATTGCGGCCGTTTATTATCGCATTTGCGATAAACCTTGATAATAGTAAGGTTTATCTTCGATAATTTCTGACGATGCTTAGTGGTAAAAAATTGGTTGGTAAGCATCGTTAGCGATAAATATCGCTTAACTTTGGTAATATGCCCCAACGTCTGTTAACGTTCGATTCGAAGGAAATGAGGAAGTGTTGAAAAACATTGTCTGCGCCATCTTGCCTTTTTTGAAATGCCACACTTTTGTCGTGCACGGCAGCCATTTTAGATGTCTTGACCAGACCCACTCTCTGCACGCTGTCGATTCGTAGCATGGCTCCTCACCCTCGTAAGCATCTCCCCCAGGCACTGGTCACCACCGCTCTCTGTCTTATGCATGGGCAATAAACCTCCCCCAATCTGCGCTGCTCTTCCCTGAGAATCACACTCTGTGCCCGCCCGACACCTCCCTTTCGCCCTATTCACTACCGCACCCTCTGACACTCCTCTTTCTCTGTGTCCGATTGTCCAGGCTATCAGCTAGCCCTGCAGATGTAGTTTATGGCCCCAGCTGTAAAGAATCACCCCTCTTCAAAGGAGTTATAGTAGATCAAGGCCCACACTCGATGAGATCCGTCACACCACACGTGTTCCTACTATCTGAAAACCATCCTGTATTGTGATTGGGGAGGGGACCGAGCCTGAAGCGGAAGATTCCAGGAATGACTCTTTGTACATCAAAGTTTTTACAATTATGTGTCACATTAAAAATATATAGCACTCCAACAAAGTAGTAGGAATATAAAACTTTAATAACATATAAATATATACAACAAAACAAAAACAGTAAAAACATTTAAACAACGAAGAGACCGTGGCAATTTCTTTTTAATTATCCAATAGATTTATTGAAATTGACAGCACCAATAATGAAATATTCTTGTCAGTAGCGGTCTGTTGTGCGAATAGTTCCAAGGCAGCAGAACGCGCTGAAATCTAGATGGCACGAAAGTGATGTCTAGTAAGTTGCCGCCCAGCAAAAAACGGCGTGGGGCGCCGCGGGGGTGAGTGAGTCCAGTAGGCACCACAGCTATTCTTACCGGCATTGCAGAATTACTGCTGGGGACAATGCCTGTGCTGTAGCAGGGTCACAGCAGAAACAAAAAGGATTCTGTTGAAGATGTTGTTGGTTTTCAATTTGAAAACAGTTCTGGTGTCAACTGCTATGCTAATGTAGTGGTTAATGTTTTGTTTTCTCTAGAAAATGTAAAAGAGGGGGAGGCAGTCCAAAGTTCCGTTAAAAGGGCAAAGGAAAGGATCGGTGGTTTGAACTATCAGTCAAAAAGGGGAGGGGGTGCAATAATTTTTCCTACCGGGTCACACTGTGCTTTCACCGGAAGTGAGGTCTGCAGGATTGTAGTAATTCAAAGTGAGGCTGGCGCCAGCATGGGAGCGCCGACGTCCCGCGGATACAGTTTCGTCACTCCACGGGCGATCATGGCAGTCATTCCCCATCGGGGGTCGGAGACTCCCGCGGCTCCTCTAGAATCTTCAAGGTCGTGGAGGACTACGGTGGTGGAGTCAACCAGTGACCGGGCCATTTCTTTATGTTGGGCCCGCTCTTGCCAGGTCGACCGCCATTTTGAGAGTTCGGCAGCTACCGGCGATCGCGGGGTCACATGAGCGGACGGGCTCCACCCTGCCGGGCGAGACGTTGCAGCATGGCCACAGTGGAAGAACCGTTATCTAGGTCGTTCCGAAACTGTGCAGCACTGTAGTTGTTAGGATGCCACCGCCTGGAGCGCTGAGGGTGCAGCTGGGAAGTCTCCACCTGGGGAGGCGGGAGAGGCCTGTTCGCACCGTCTCTCCCTCCCAGTGCACCCCACGGCGTCTCGCTTGAGATTTGTTATGGCCGGACCAGGCGATGAGGACGAGGGGGGGGTCGGAGGCATGTGCAAGACATCCCCCCCCAGTGTTGTCGCAGCCATTATAAAAGAAAGAAGTGTCCCGTCCGTCTTCGGGCCGGGCTTCCGGTGGATGTCGGCCGGACGCCCCTGGCTCTGGCCCCATGAACGGGTTTCTTGGTTTATCGGCTGCAGCCGGATCCCGTCGGCCTCGGCCCCCCGACCGTTGGTGGTCGGACCGGAAGAGCATGTGGCGGGACTACCTGCAACTCTCAAGGGCCACCGCGGCCGGACTGGGAGAGAGAGGGGAGGGTCGAGGAGACATTCCCCCCCCCCTGCAACTGTTCAGCGTTGTAAAGGCAATCCCCTGGCCGGGTCCCGCTGGTCTCGGCCTCTCCTCCGGCTACACCCTACGTTAGGATCTCCTGGCCGAGGCGTGGCAGCAGGACCTGCCTTATATGGGCTGCTCCCGGCTGGGCGTAGCCGGAACCCTGCCCCACCTTGGAAGTTTCCAGAGTGGGGGTGGATGTTCTACTGACTTGCATTTTCCCTAGTCTATCGATTTTTTTGGCGTGGCAGGCGGTGGGACAGCGAGGGGTGATTTGGTTTCTCTTACTGTTTTTCTGGTCTCTCACCACTGGCATATTTTAACGTTTTCTTGTTTCTAGGACATTAATAGGTTTTATCATTACGTTATGTTATCGTTTCTTTGTTCGTTGTTTAATAAAAGTTCATGTTCATCAGTGGCCTACTGATTTTCGTTTTCCTATTTTTTTCTTTCCAGGTTGTTTCATGGTAAAGTTTCTGTTAACAGGATACAGTGATCACTTCGTTATTATTGCATATATCCTTTTCACTAGGGGTGCTCTCTGGTCGGGCCAGATGACGTATCTCTAGTAAATGGTCCGGGTGAAAAAGGTGCATCAATCAGTGGGGAGTAGATAGGCATGACAGATTACAACGGGGGAGAACGGTCCGCATTACGTACCCTTTCACTACTTGCAAAGATTTTCCTACGTTTATTTGCAAACAGGGAATACCTCCAAAAAGAACTAATTCCCAAACAGTCAATGTTCGGACAATCAATCAATCAATGAGGAATGAAATAGGTACGACGTGTTAAAGGCTTGCGTTACCTACCCTTCACTATCTGCAAAGGGAGATAGAATATTCCTATTCTTCCTCGTTTGCAGGTAGAGAAGATCGTTAAGAGAATTAACTTCGAACAATTCAATGCTCGATTGAAACAATCAACAAGGGGTACTGTGAACACAAATGAACGCCGCTTATATACATACGCATTGCTATTTTCAACAGGTTGTTCCTAATGTTTCTATTTTAGCGAGGTCAAAAGAGATCCCATTAGTGGCCTACTGATTTTGCTCGATTCCTTTTGTTTTTTTACACGATTTTTCGCTATCTGCAAAGACTAAACAGAGTATTGCGACTCTGTGCTTGTTTGTAAATAGAGAATGAACCAAAGAGAACAATCAATCAAATGGAGAGAGAAGCAGGCACGACGGATTACAAAGGGGGAAAGGGCTGCGTTAACTACCCTTCACTATCTGCAAAGAGAGAGTACTCCTAATAGAAATGAGGGGTGGGGGGCAGCAATCAAAGCAGATCAGTGTGCATAAACACGAAAAAAAAAATTCTTACCACGTACTTGACATTCGACAGCTTATGATATTTGCTATTAAAAAACCATTGAAATTCACTGAAAAAACCATAGGTTATAGACCATATATAGTTAGGAATTAGCATTTACAAAACCTTGAAAATTCACTGAAAAAACCATAGGTTATAGACCATATATAGTTAGGAATTAGCATTTAAAAAACCTTATTTTACTCACACAAAACCATTGAAATTCCATATATAGTTAGTTGCACTAACTATATATCGCGCACCCGCAATCCACTGCTGATGATGTCACATATTACATCATTCATGACATGGTCAGTGACATCACTGATGACATCACTGATGACATCTCAAATGACATCACTGATGACATCACTGATGACATCTCATTTGACATCAATGACCACATCACTGATGATATCATTCATGTGACAATACAATGCATCTCTTCACACTTTAATATAACCTCTGTTACACCCAGTGTTAAATACAGAGTATAATTTTTGAAACCATTGACACACCAATACTAGTTACTACATACGCACTCAGTGATTCCTATGTTTACACACACATTCACTCATTTACCCATACAATCATTCATACATACAATCACTCATCTTTACAACACTATCATATGCACTCATACACCTATACAGACTCTCACACTCTGTCACTCATCCATGGAGTTACTCACACACCTAGTCAGTCCTGTAAAGAATCAATCACACTTCCATTTTCTAATCTATACAGTTAAACATAGAGCACCTTACATTTTGAAACATATACTAACACATAATTACTCTCTTATACAATCATTGATACAAGTACACATTGATCTGCACAGAGTCACACACCTCCCAGCCAGCCACACACACACTCAGTCTCCCATACAAATATTTGGGCAATCAATCAATAACCCATATAGTTACTCATATAGCTACTGATCAACACATGCAGCAGTTTACAGAACAACAGACATAATGATGCACAAATTAAGACAGTTTAGTCACTAACCCATGCACTCAGTGAGACACATTTAATCACTCACTCATACAGTCAGTCACGCACCTACTAAATCCTTCATCCAGACACTTCTACATCTACTCATTCTTCAATATGTAAAACATATTTAAACTTTACAGAAACACACAGTCACTGGATGATGTCATCAGTGACGTCATCAGTGATGTCATTTGAGATGTCATCAGTGATGTCATCAGTGATGTCACTGACCATGTCATGAATGATGTAATATGTGACATCATCAGCAGTGGATTGCGGGTGCGCGATATATAGTTAGTGCAACTAACTATATATGGAATTTCAATGGTTTTGTGTGAGTAAAATAAGGTTTTTTAAATGCTAATTCCTAACTATATATGGTCTATAACCTATGGTTTTTTCAGTGAATTTTCAAGGTTTTGTAAATGCTAATTCCTAACTATATATGGTCTATAACCTATGGTTTTTTCAGTGAATATATATATATATATATATGTATATATATATATATATATATTTATTTATATATATATATTAAGTCGAATCAGGAGCTTATTTGAAAGGAGGCCACACGAGTAAAATCAGCTCCACTTATTTATTAACCATCTTGCAAGCAGGCTTCAAAACCACAATGTTTGCTTCTAGAATGTAACGCCAGACGCGTTTGAGAATTCTTCCTCTCTTCTTCAGTGGCGTTTGAACAGGTAAGGCAGCACTGTGCAAAGCTCAAGCTTTATTTTCAATTAGTTCCTGCCCGTATGGGCATGGCCCCTTCTTGGGCCTTCTGGGATCTGTAGTCCTGGCATTCGTGTTACCCATGTGGGTGCGCTGTCCTTACTGAAAAATTTCACAATTATTTCCCAAGTGGGTTGAAGATTCATGCTAATGTGTGTTCCAAACAGCAGCTGTTGTCTCTGTGTCTTATGGTTCGTGATCAAGAACAGCAGTTCGAAACGCGTTGAGCCGCGAATGGAGATGAAAGAGTGAAACTGCCTGCAATGTCCTCCGCAGTACTAGAGGGAAATCTTCTGTGTGGTCGTTCTTACAGGGGCACCTTTTTTTATGGATTAATAGCGGCCTGTTCGGTCGCAAGAACGACCCGCTGCCGGAGGCAGATCTGCGGTGCTTGGAAACCTGGGTGCCGGCACAGAACTGTAAGGCTCAAACTGCAGGATTGATTAAGACAGCGCACGTTTGTTTTTCAATTTCATCAATCCACTGGGGTTTTTATTGACTATCTTGGGCCAACAGCAGCATCCACTTGGCACAACTATTTTGGAACACTACAGGTACCATCAGACAATGCGCCGAAACCGGCAAGGTACACGCCCACTGGGGCAGGCCATCAATAAATGCTAAATCACGCCCACTGGGGCAGGCCATCAATAAATGCTAATGTGTGTTCCAAACAGCAGCTGTTGTCTCTGTGTCTTATGGCTCGTGATCAAGAACGGCAGTTCGAAACGCGTTGAGCCGCGAATGGAGATGAAAGAGTGAAACTGCCTGCAATGCCCCAAGTCCCAGGGCTTATAACAATTATAAGGAGGGCCTCACAGGCCCCCCCAAGCCCCGGGGACCACCACCTCCCCAGGGCTTCAACATAAATTACAGGGGGCCTCACAGGCCCCCACAAGCCCCAGGGACCACCACCTCCCCGGGGCTATGCAAATTGAGGGATTGGGGCCGTACGGCCTCCTTCCAGGGGCCCTTGATGGCCCTGGGGACCTCCACCCTCCAGGGCCGGCTCTTCCAATGTCCCGTGGTGCCCACCCTGGGACATTGCTGTTTGCTATGACAGGGCAGGAGCACGCCTCCCGCCCTGTCATAGCAAACTCTGCTTCGGTTTTTGGAAGTGAGAGCAAGAAACCTGCTCTCGCTTCCAAAAACCGAAGCAGAATTGCATTTGAACAAGGGGAGCTGCTTGTTATCAGCTCCTTCTGTGCAAAAGCAATGCCGGCTCCCGCAGGATGTGGGGAGCCGTCCGGACCGTGGGGGCATTGGGGCTCCCCCCATGGTCCACAATGGTCAGGCCAGGTCCCAGGGGATGGGGTCCCCGGGGCCAGAAGTCACCCGGGACGGGGGCCACGCGGCCCCCCTCCCATGATTTAACCCTTTGAGTGCTCATGATGGAGCGGTACCGTCATGAGCCATGGTGAGCGTGTACTCATGACAGAACCGCTCCGTCATGGCACCCACCATGAGGGAAGTGCTGGTGCTCCCCCATGGGCAGCCCATCAAGCCCCCACAAAGGGGGATGGCAGCGAAAGAGTTTCCCCTGCCATACCTGACCCCCAGGCTATCCAATGACATCAGCGTGCACATCGCGGGCCAACGTCATCAGGAGCAGCCATACGCACTGGACGCCATTTGCTTCCAGTGCGTCTTCAGGAACAGGTAAGTTTCCTTGCTCTAGTGGGGTGGGGGGGAATTGAGATGCATTGAGGCATCAGGGGAGAGGAAAGAGTTTTTCCTCTCCCCTGATGTCTCAATGCAGGGCATTCCTGCTGCACGATCGCGCATGGCGTCGCGTTCGTGCAGCAGGAATGCCCCCACTAGGTGCCAGGGATTTCTCTTTAATTTAAAGGAAGCCCCCCCTTGGGCAAGGATCGCGTCCTTAAAAGGGGCATATTAATTTTAAGACTTTTCTGCCCCCCCCCTGGGGACAGATCAGCTGGATTTCTGGCGTTACTGGCCCCAGGGGGGACAGAAAAGCCCACTAGAGCCAAGGATTTTTAATGAATTGAAAAGGGAAGCGACCCCTTGGGCAAGGGTTGTTTCCAGGGGGCAAATATTTTTGTATGTGTATTCTGCCCCCCCCCCTGTGGGCAGATCAGCCCATTTTCTTCGCCTCTCTGCCCCCAGGGGCGGCAGAAAACCCCACTAGTCACCAGGGATATTTTTTTTTAATTTAAATGGAAGAGACCCCTTGGGCAAGGGTCACTTCCAGGTGGAAATATTTTTTATATGTGTATACTGCCCCCCTGGGGCAGATCGGCCCATTTCTTTCACCTTTCTGCCCCCAGAAAACCCCACTAGACACCAGGGAATTCTTTTTAAATTAAAATGGAAGCGACCCCTTGGGCAAGGGTCGCTTCCAGGGGGCAGATTTTATTTGTATGTTTATTCTGCCCCCCGGGGGCAGATCGGTCCATTTTCTTTGCCTTTCAATTACTGCTCAACAGGTTGTTAGTATGCCTTTTGAGTCTTATTCTAACCATGGTTCAGAGACTGTCTCTGCATCTGAGGCAGAGGAGGGAGTAGAAGATTCAGGCAATTAATTTTTTTCCGACATGAAATCATCTGACGATGAAGCTACCCTCAGTGCGGATCAAGCTACTCTTAGTGCGGATGAAGTGCCTGTTTTAGCGGAGGACATTGATGTGCCGATAGTGCAGGAAGAGGCATCTGGGCTGCAGCCTGGGGCTGCAAGGCTTCCAGTTGGAAGTGATGACTTCTGGGTTGCCCTAGGCGTGGTGCAGCTGACATTGCCAGACTTTATTGGTGTTCAAGGGTGTGGGGTAAATACCGAAATTTTTTTGCCGATACATTTTTTTCAGTTGTTTATGGATGATGTGTTTTTGGTAGAGATTGTTGACCAGACTAATTTGTATGCCAAACAGTTTTGGGGGACAACAGTGCCAGGCTTAGGCCCCACTCTAGAGCTACCCGGTAAACTCCCACAAATCTGGAAGAGATGAAGAGGTTCTTGGGTTTAACTTTTTTAATGGGCTTGTCTACATATTGGTCTATTAATCCCTTGATGGCAACAGCTATATTTCCGGCAGTCATGAGTCATGATAGGTATTTGCTTCTGCTTTGGATGCTGCATTTTGTCACTAATGGTTTAGCGTTGCCATTAGATCACCCTGATTGTGACTGTCTTTTTAATATTTGTCCTGTCATTGATCACTTGTAAGATCAATTTTCTGAGATCTATGTTCCAGGGAAAGAAATAGCAGTGGATGAGTCTTTGGTCTTGCTCAAGGGCCGCTTGGTTTTTAGGCAATACATTCCTAGTAAGAGGGCATGCTATGGAATTAAGCAGTATATGCTGTGTGACAGTATGACTGGGTATGGCTCTAGTTTCAGGGTGTATACCGGTAAGGAATCCAGTATTAACCCCCCTGGTTGTCCATCCACCTTTGGAGTGACTGAGAAAATTGTGTGGGAACTTGGTAGAGGACTTTTTAACAAAGGTCACCATTTATATGTAGATAACTTCTACATTGGTGTGCGGTTGTTCAGGGAGTTGGCCAAAGTGGACACTGTTGCTTGTGGCACAATCTGCTCTAACCATAAAGGTTTCTTAAAAGAACTTGTTTGTCAAAAGCTTGCGTGGGGACAGTGAAGTGTGTTGCGTGGAACTTCTAGCTGTTACGTTTTCAGACAGGAGAGACGTCTACATGCTGATTACCATCCATGATGAAAGCACTTCACCTGTGACTGTTTGGGGTCAGGTTGCTGAAGCGGGAAAACCTGTGTGTATTTTAGACTATAATAGCACATGGGTGGTGTTGATAGAGTAGATCAGAGGTTGGAACCTTACACTGCTCTTCGTAAGGCTTACATTTGGTATAAGAAGTTGGTTATCTATCTTTTCCACTTTGCAACCTTCATTGCTTTTCTTGTATTCAAGGATTGTTGTCCTGAGTCAAAGATGACTTATGCTAAATTTCAAGAGTCTATAATAGGCAGCCTTGTTGTAGTGGAACAGGCAAGTGTTCCTAGAGTTCGAGTGTTGGAGGATGTGACTAGATTGAAGGATCACCACTTTCCTGATCACATTACTCACACACCCTCCAAAGACTTTCCCAGTAGGAGATGTAGAGTCTGTTGGCGAAGAGGTACGCGGAAGGAGACTCGTATGTACTGCCCCGCGTGTCCTTCTAAACCTGTGCTGTGGGTGCCTGCTTGCTTATTTTAGAATGTACCACAAGCAAAAGACTTTTTGGGAGCATCTATGAGTGGTAAAGTGAACTGCTTGGTCTCTATTGTTTTATATTTTTTGTTCAGTTTCAAGGTTGGCATTTGTGCAATGTGTTTAGTTTCAGATTTTGTGTCAGTAGATTTGTACCTAATTGCAATTTGTTTTCTGTTTTGTATAAAAAATCCTAAATGTGATGGCGGTGTGCGTGGACTGGCACTTGGCTGGCGGTGTGCGTGGACTGGTGCTTGGCTGGCGCTGTGTGTGGACTGGCGCTCGGCTGGAGTATGCTTGGACTGGTACTTGGCTGGTGGTGTGTGAGTAGTGACTTGCTGCTGGTCACTACACACACTGCTAGCCAAACGTCACTCCACACAATCCGTGTGCTGGTGTGGTTGCTGTGTCAGGAATGTGGGCATGTGAAAGTGATGTGCCCTTGAATGGCGCTGTCTGCTGGTGTGAGTGTTATAATGTGCTGGGCCCGTGGCTGGCAGTGTGAATGGTTTTGTATGTGTCACACGTATGAAAGGTGTATGACTGGCCTGTAAAGAGTTTGGTGCCTTGTCGTGGCTTTACAGCTCACAAGCTGTGAGTTAATGGTTCAGTTTCTCGTCCTTTTAATTATTAAGAGTGCATTTCATTTTTGTGAAATCTCTGGTTAATACAACTGTATATACTGACCCATCACTCACCCTTGTGCCAAATCTAAGCAGTATGTAAGTGTGCTTGAGGAAAAGGTGGTTGTGCAGAAATATTTGTCTTCTCTGTCTTTCTCAAGCAGGGTGTACCTTGTCTCTCTTTGTGAATGTTGTAATGTGTTGGTTTCCTGCTGGTGGTGTGAATGGTTTTATATGTGTCACACATATGAAAGGTGTATGAATGGCCTGTAAAGAGGTTGGTGCCTTGTCGTGGCTTTACAGCTTATGAGCTGTGAGTCAATGGTTCAGTTTCTTGTCCTTTCAATCATTAAAAGTGCATTTCATTTTTGTGAAATCTCTGGTTAATACAACTGTATATACTGAACTATCACTCACCTTTGTGCCAAATCCAACCAGTATGTATGTGTGCTTAAGGAATAGGTGGTTGTACAGAAATATTTGCCTTTTCTGTCTTTCTCAAACAGGGTGTACCTTGTTCCTTTTTGTGTATGTTTGTGCCTGGTGGTGTGAATGGTCTTTTGTGTATCACGTATGAAAAGTGTGTTAATGGCCTGTAAAGCGGTTGGGTCCTTGACGTGGCTATACAGCTCAAGAGCTGCGAGTCACTGGTTCAGTTTTTTGACAGTGCATTTCATTTTTGTGAAATCTCTTGTTAATAAAATTGTGTATACTGAACCATCACTCGCCCTCATGCCAAATCCAACCAGTATGTGTGTGTGCTTGAGGAATAGATGGCTGTGCAGTAATCTTTGTCTTTTTTGTCTCTCTGCCAAGGTGTACATTCCATCTAAGAAAAACCTACCAACTCTAGATATTGTCATAAACTAAACACCCATGGGAGTACATGGTGATGTCTCTCTTGTGGATCCCAACAAGGTATCTTACCCACATTGTCCTGCAAACCTCAAATTGTGACTGTCACATTTTCCTTGCATTATTGTGCCAAAATGTTCATACTGCAGAAAGAAACAACTAATTTCCTACCCCCAGCATTTCTCCAAGTATCCCAATAAAAATGGTACCTCACTTGTGTGGCTGGGCCAAGTACCCGTGGCAGGGATCCTGTTAAGGATCGCCGTGGGAGGCCCCTCCACCAGGCCCACCGTGCTATTAACCATGTTCAGTCCAAGCATTAGGGTAATAACGAGGGGCCCACAGTGCAGCCCCTCCGATCTCGCCTGTCCTCCACTGCTGCAGTTAGTCGGCCTGTCGTGTGTGCTTCTCTGATGATCGGCGCTGCTCTTAGGAGGCTCCCTTGCGTTGATCTGGAGACATCGGCACCCCCCCCACGTGGCCAGGTGCCCACGGTCCGCACTATCTCAGGATTGTCGGCTGGGTGGTTCTTTCCTGCGCTGATAACGCCTGCTGTCGCTTGTGTTGGAGGGCTATTACCCTGAACCGCTAACCGCCATGGGTCACCCGCGCTGGGCCCTCGCAGCCGACCCCTAGAAGACTCCTTCCCAGCTGCCCAGTCATGGAGGGGAGCTCGCCAGTCCGGCTTCCCACTGCCTTTCAGCTATGTCCGCTCTTTCATTGTGGCTCTGGGTTCTCCACTGGTCTGGACGTGTACCTGCGCCAATGTCCCTCACTCCACACTTGGGGGCTCTCGGGGCGCTGCCGCGGAAGTTGCTCTAGTCGCCATATCGCCTGGGCGCCAATTCCTTATGCTGTTTTCCTCACTCTCTGGGCCACCTGAGAGCGCCGAGGTGGGACTGAAGCTCCCCAGTTTTGCACCCTGGGCAGCCCCTTCACTGTTGCTCTCTGTTTCTGCGCTTGTGGCGGTGTTTGCTGGGGTCAATAGCCAGAAAATGGCCCGGCGGGAAGGCCAGGAGCGAGGAGCTTCAGAGACGTGCGACCTAACAGATTGCCATCTTGGCCATGCCCCAGTAAAGTTCTTTAAAGCAAGTTATTAAGCATGCCAGTAACCCAACGTGTTTCAGTCTCAACGGAGACCTTGTTTATGGGGAAAAGACCAACAGCGGCTACGATTTTTTCATTATTTAAATGTGATTACAGATATCTTACATCGCATCCTGCAGCTTGCTGCTGTGCATTGTGGATAATGTAGTGCAGTGACAGAACAATTCCCAATTCAAAACAAAGTTTAAAGCAAGATTACACCAAGTAAATAACATTCATAATGCCACAGAAGAAAAAACATAAAAATAATTTGATATTACTAAAATCACATATCAAATTTGCCATTAGATTAGGTACTTGATACCTATAGGTAGGGTCAAACCGACCGCAACTGCAGGTCAATTAATTTATATCGCTTTGGTATTCAGATCATATTACTCTGATTACACGTTATTCTACCGTAATAACAATTCCATGCTATTAGTATACTGACTGTAATGCGGTGGAAACCAACCGTCCAGCCCTCAGGTGGGCAAAGTGATCAACAGTGATATTTTTAATCCTTATCCCCATTATTATATGCAATTGATAGCGGCCCTGTATAGTTGCAGGATACATTATTTCATGAGAAACTCCCATATTACTAAATGTTGTTACAATTTCTCACACAGGCTCCTATTTACGATAAAATATCAATTGTATATAGTGAATTTGTAATGCCCAAATGAATAAATAACTGTGAAAAAACTGTGGAAAAATGTGACAAAAAGTTTTGTGCTCAATGAAAGTTACAACATTTTGAAAAAAGGGGGAGTAGATGATTGTACTGTTCAAAAGGCTACGAAATGATTTCAGCAATGCTATTTACAAATGTGAGTGTAATTCTTCGTCCTGATTTAATCCATTGGGGGCTAGAGTACAAAAAGTTAAGATGTGTTGTGATTCTTTTTGTCTTAAAATCTTTTCTCTGTCACCAACTCTTGCATGTCGTTCCCCTGCTTCCACTGAATAAAATTTCAATTCTTTCTAGCTGCCCCCATGTTCTTTCGCCATGTGTTTTGCAACTGCATTGCTGTGGTCTGTGGTCTGTGTTTATTGTGGCCCTTACATGTTCCAAAATTCGTTTCTTGAGATCAAATATTGTACTGCCCACGTATTTTAAGGAGCATGTGCATTCGATTACGTATATTACAAATTGGCTCTTACAAGTAATCAATTGTTGTATGTTCCAGATTATTTTATTTGCCATCCTTATTTCCTTTGTGTTTTTGACAATTGTGCACACCTTACAGTTTGCACATTTATAAAAGCCTTTTGGTTTTACCGATGTGTCCTTTTTCTTTTATTTGAAAAACGACTATGGACCAATTGATCCTTGAGACTCCTTGCTCTGCGGAAGTGAAGCTTGGGTGATTTCCTACTATTTTTTAAAGTGTCAGGTCCAGATGTAGTATATGCCAATTTTCATGCATTATTTTCAAAATGTATTTGTTTTCAGTGGAATATGTTGTAATCAGATGTATCTTTTGATCACTCCTTTCATTACTAGGCTGGGAGTTCTTTTCCTTTCTTAATTCAGATCTCGGTAGAATAGCTTTTTTGTTGTTGGCAGGCTGTTACCACTTTTGTACTGTAATTGCGTTTTCTGAATCTTGCAGCTGTTAGAAGGCTGTTTTTATGCCATTCTTCTTCCTGAGCGCATATTCTCCTTTTTCTCAAGAAATCTCCATATGGGATGTTGTTAATCAAGCTAGGTTGGTGAAAGCTGCCCGCATGGAGAATGGTATTGTTTGCTGTGCTCTTACAATGCAAGGTTGTGTGTACTTGATTATTTTGGATATAGATTTCGGTATCCAGAAAGACAACTCTTTCTTCTTTGATGTTATATGTACATTTTAGATTTGCTTATATATATATATATATATATATATATATTCACTGAAAAAAACATAGGTTATAGACCATATATAGTTAGGAATTAGCATTTAAAAAACCTTATTTTACTCACACAAAACCATTGAAATTCCATATATAGTTAGTTGCACTAACTATATATCGCGCACCCGCAATCCACTGCTGATCATGTCACATATTACATCATTCATGACATGGTCAGTGACATCACTGATGACATCACTGATGACATCTCAAATGACATCACTGATGATATCTCTTTTGACATCAATGGTCACATCAATGATGATATCATTAATGTGACAATACAATGCATCTCCTCACACTTTAATATAACCTCTGTTACACCCAGTGTTAAATACAGAGTATAATTTTTGAAACCATTGACACACCAATACTAGTTACTACATACGTACTCACTGATTCCTACGTCTACACACACATTCACTCATTCACCCA
Organism: Lissotriton helveticus; assembly: GCF_964261635.1. NCBI lineage: Eukaryota > Metazoa > Chordata > Amphibia > Caudata > Salamandridae > Lissotriton > Lissotriton helveticus. Next base: position 1,016,645,390 of record NC_136061.1, read on the forward strand.
TACAATCATTCATACATACAATCACTCATCTTTACAACACTATCATATGCACTCATACACCTATACAGACACTCAGACTCTGCCACTCATCCATGGAGTTACTCACACACCTAGTCAGTCCTGTAAAGAATCAATCACACTTCCATTTTCTTGTCTATACAGTTAAACATAGAGCACCTTACATTTTCAAACATATACTAACACATACTTACTTTCTTATACAATCATTGATACAAGTACACATTGATCTGCACAGAGTCACACACCTCCCAGCCAGCCACACACACACTCAGTCTCCCATACAAATACTTGGACAATCAATCAATAACCCATATAGTTAATCATATAGCTACTGATCAACACATGCAGCAGTTTACAGAACAACAGACATAATGATGCACAAATTAAGACAGTTTAGTCACTAACCCATGCACTCAGTGAGACACATTTAATCACTCACTCATACATTCAGTCATGCACCTACTAAATCCTTCGTCCAGACACTTATACATCTACTCATTCTTCAATATGTAAAACATATTTAAACTTTACAGAAACACACAGTCACTGGATGATGTCATCAGTGATCTCATCAGTGATGTCATTTGAGATGTCATCAGTGATGTCATCAGTGATGTCACTGACCATGTCATGAATGATGTAATATGTGACATGATCAGCAGTGGATTGCGGGTGCGTGATATATAGTTAGTGCAACTAACTATATATGGAATTTCAATGGTTTTGTGTGAGTAAAATAAGGTTTTTTAAATGCTAATTCCTAACTATATATGGTCTATAACCTATGGTTTTTTCAGTGAATTTTCAAGGTTTTGTAAATGCTAATTCCTAACTATATATGGTCTATAACCTATGGTTTTTTCAGTGAATTTCAATGGTTTTTTAATAGCAAATATCATAAGCTGTCGAATGTCAAGTACGTGGTAAGTGAAAACATTTTCGTGTTTATGCACACTGATCTGCTTTGAATGGTGCCCCCCCCCTCATTTCTATTAGGAGTACTCTCTCTTTGCACATAGTGAAGGGTAGTTAACACAGGCCTTTGCCCCCGTTGTAATACGTCGTGCCTGCTTCTCTCTCCATTTGATTGATTGTTATCCAAGTATTTACTGTTTTAGAATTGGTTCTCTTTGGTTCATTCTCTATTTACAAACAAACACAGAGTCGCAATACTCTGTTTAGTCTTCGCAGATAACGAAAAATCGTGTAAAAAAAAAAAGAAAAGGAATCGAGCAAAATCAGTAGGCCACTAATGGGATCTCTTTTTGACCTCGCTAAAATAGAAACATTAAGAACAACCCCTCATGACAAATACAAAACTAGTGAGATGAACTGAACTCCACACAATGATGGCTGCAAAACAGCTTGGCTCCGCCACCCACCCCGCCCAAAATAACAATAAAGAGCGGCTGCCATGATTGGTTGCGGAATGGCCACGATGGAGCTACGAAATGGTGCTGCTCTCATGCTAACCCCAGCTTCAGTCTGAATATCCAGAAACACTGTAGACTACCAATTCGATCAGTTCCGGTAGCGCCCCAATGTAACCCGGTAGAGAAGAACTAGCCCTCCCCTCTTTGACTGATGGTTCTTGTTGCCTGTCCCTTCTGTTGTCATTTAACAGAACTATTTAGCCTGCTGAAAGGGGTTGTGTTCCAACCGCTGGTTGGTGGAGACATTTTGACTATATTCTGGACCTGCGTTGTCGCGTAATGCGTCATATGACGCGCCGCGTTAGCGCATCCGGAAGTCATCCGGGGCGCGCAGCGCGTAACGTAAGCATAACAAGTCATGTGACTTGTTAATAAAACTTTTCATTGGTTCATTTTACTTTTCTTATTCTAATGATGAAAGGCTTGGTCATATGACCTAAAAATTACGCTTTTTATTACTTCCGAACATTATTTTTTCTTAAATATATGTTATAATGTTCCAGGCTAATGTACTTTCCCGGAAAATTTACAACTGTCCTGCAAGTAAAATATATTCTTTTTTCGAGAAAAAGAGCGTTTCTTCGTCCCATGACGGAGCCGTTGAGCAAAAGAGGGTCGACCTGCTGTCTTAGTCGCCGATACGCCTGAATATGAGATTCTTATCGATCACTTTATGTTGCAGGAGTAGAAAACACAACAGCCCTTGACCATTTATCTTTACTGCTTTCCTTCGAATGATACCTTTTACCCTTCATGTAATTGGTCTGCTTTATTTCACTTGCCTTTTACTGATTCTAAAACAGTGACTATTATTAAAAACTTTACCAATGTATATACTACTACCATGTTTTCTTTTAAAAACCTTTATTGTGAAAATTTCATTATACAAATACAAGCCTATAACCACGTGGGCCGGCCACGGAGCAAACTGTAATCGTATATGATGAGTAGACATTTACACTGTAGAGGAACGTAACGGGCGGGCCATTAGGTTGCAAGAACTAAGGTGTCTAACAGTTACGGAATCGGTGGACGTACATTTTATAATTAAAATACGACAGGGCCAGTTACAATAAAATTATCTAGATATACATTTGCGGGCAAGTACCATCGGTGACGTTAATTCGAACTTTCAATAGTACAGTAATCAATAACACATCAGAACTTAATATCAATAGGGATGTCGAAATATTCAATCAATTCTCGTCCCCGCCCGCCATGTGCTTCAAAACTGCATACGTATCTCGTGATTTCAAGGTTCTGCAACCAGTACACAACAAGGAGTTACGAGTCCCATTTATTCCGGCGCCATTTTGGGCGAGGACGGGCAGGTCCAGGATATAGTCAAAATGTCTCTACCAACCATCGACTATGATGATGTTCATATGCTGTATTTATTAGAGTAACACTCATCTGTCCACATGAAATTAATTTGCCACAATCTAAACATGTCATTTTAATCTTTCCAAAGTTCTTCTAAATATTTGGGACCGTTTCCCTTGCCTCTGATGCTGTCAGTGCCACTTCTTTGATGAATGTACTAGCAGGTCAAGGGTTCTCCTCCAAATCTCTCTTTTATGCAGCACTATAATTAATTGGTGCCACCTCTCCATATGACGATGCATGGTATAGTTACCATAACTATATTTTTTTTCGGTTCCTCTGGAGAGTTCATCGTGGCAGATGAAGAGTGTAACGTACCGGGCATTTACCTTTTTTTGCATGTACAGGAAAGGAAAAAAAAAATCGAGCGTCCGAGTTCTAAGGTGTCCCAGGGCCATTTTAGTGGACCAGGCCCAAATCCAAAGAACAGGCCGCCATTTTGAGAGTCCTGTTGCAGCCGTCTGTCGCTGTAGCATCAAGAGCAGCCGAAACTCAGCTGAATGGCAACTGAAACGGTAAAGGGGCGCCCCACTACAGCAGACGAGCCTCCACCTAGGAAGGCCCGTTCACGCCGCCTCCCCCCCCCCCCTTCGGGCACCCCACGCCGTTATTCGGAGCAGTATTGTAGGATGGCCACACCAGTGCGGCAACTTGCTAGACATCACCTCGGTGGTAACCGAATCTCAACACCTTGTGGTGTCTTCTATTCAGAAAACATTGTTATGCTGCCTTCGACCTATTCGCCGCAAGTGCGCACACAACTCAACTGCATAGCTTCCTAGACACCACCTCGGTGCCATCCGGATCTTGGAATCTCAGCGCCTTTTGGTGTCTTCTCTTCAGAAAATATTGTTGCGCTGCCTTTGGCCCCATTCGCACATCGGTCCGCTACTGACGCCATCTCACAGGCTAATGGGGCGCCCCACGCCGACTTTCAGCATTGTAGGATGACCACACCAGTACAGCAACTTGCTAGACATCACCTCGGTGCCATCCGGATCTCGGCGCCCCACTGCAGATGAAGTGCCTCTCAACTATGAAACCACCACGGTGACATCCGGATCTTGGCGCGTTGTGCTGCCTTCGGCCTATTCGCACATCGGTCCGCTACTGACGCCATCTCACAGGCTAATGGGGCGCCCCACGCCAACTTTCAGCATTGTAGGATGACCACACCAGTACAGCAACTTGCTAGACATCACCTCGGTGCCATCCGGATCTTGGCATCTCAACGCCTAGTGGTATCTTCCATACAGAAAATATTGTTGCGCTGCCTTTGGCCCCATTCGCACATCAGTCCGCTACTGACACCATTTCACAGGCCAACAGGGCGCCCCACGCCAACTTTTACCATTGTAGGATGGCCACACCAGTGCCACAACTTGCTAGACACCACCTCGGTGCCATCCGGATCTTGGCATCTCAGCGCCTTGTGGTGTCTTCTATTCTGAAAATATTGTTGCGCTGCCTTTGGCCCCATTCGCACATCGGTCCGCTACTGCCGCCATCTCACAGGCCAACGGGGCGCCCCATGCCGACTTTCAACATTGTAGGATGGCCACACCAGTGCGGCAACTTACTAGACACCACCTCGGTGCCATCCGGATCTTGGCGCGTTGTGCTGCCTTCGGCCTATTCGCACATCGGTCCGCTACTGACGCAAACTCACAGGCCAACGGGGCGCCCCACGCCGACTTTCAGCATTGTAGGATGGCCACACCAGTGCTGCAACTTGCTGGACACCACCTCGGTGCCATCCGGATCTTGGCGCGTTGTATTGCCTTCGGCCTATTCGCACATCGGTCCGCTACTGACGCCGCCTCACGTGCCAACGTATTTTCTCCGCATTTTATACCCTATGCCGCATAACAGGTCATGTGACTTGTTTATAAAACTTTTCATTGGTTCATTTTACTTTTGGTTTCCTAATGATGGAAGGCTTGATCATATGACCTAAAAACAACACTTTTCATTGGATGAAAACTTTTTTTTTTCCCAAACGATGAAAGCCCCACCTTGTTTCTGGATGTTTCAGACTGAAGCTGGCTTCAGCATGAGAGCACCACCATCTCGTAGCTCCGTCGTGGTCATTCCGCGAGCAATCATGGCAACCGCTCCCCACCAGAAGCCTACAGGAGTCGGGGGCCCCCAAAACTTTTGATAAATCCTCAAGGCGGAGGGGACGCTTTCGAGAATGGGGTCCAAGACCTAGCAGACAAGCGTCCGATTTCCAAGGTGTCCCAGGGCCATTTCAGTGGACCAGGCCCAAAAAGGAAACAGCCTGCCGCCATTTTGAGAGTCCTGTGACAGCCGCCTATCGCTGCACCGCAAGAGTGGGCGCAACTCAGCTGAATTGCGGCTTTTGACACAGTGGACCAAAAACGGACGGAATGGCAACTGAAACGGTAAAGGGGCGCCCCACTACAACAGATGACACTCCACCTGGAGAGGCCCGTTCACGCCGCCTCCCCCGGGGCGCCCCACGCCGTTATTCGGAGCAGCATTGTAGGATACCAAAACCAGTGCGGCAACTTACTGGACATCACCTTGGTGCCATCGTTCTGCTGCCTTGGAACTATTCGCACAACAGTTTGCTACTGATGACCCACCCCCCGCGACGCCCCAAGCCAGAAATCTGGACGTTGTGCTGCGTTGGGACTATTCGCACAGCCGACCGCTACTTCGTTGTTTTTCCCTAAAAATGTTTATATGTTATTACTGTTTTTGTTTTCTTGTATATATTTATAAGTTATTAAAGTTTTATAATCTTACTACTTTGTTGGAGTGCTATATATTTTTAATGTGACACATAATTGTAAAAACTTTGATGTACAAAGAGTCATCCCTGGAATCTTCCGCTTCAGGCTCGGTCCCCTCCCCAATCACAATACAGGATGGTTTTCAGATAATAGGAACGCGTCTGCTGTGACGGATCTCATCGAGTGTGGGCCTTGATCTACTATAACTCCTTTGAAGAGGGGTGATTCTTTACAGCTGGGGCCATAAACTACATCTGCAGGGCTAGCTGATACCCTAGGACCGGCCTGGACAATCGGACACAGAGGAAAAGGAGTGTCAGAGGGTGCGGTAGTGAATAGGGCGAAAGGGAGGTGTCGGGCGGGCACAGGGTGTGATTCTCAGGGAAGAGCAGCGCAGATGGGGGGTGGTTTATTACCCATGCATAAGACAGAGAGCGGGGGTGACCACTGCCTGGGGGAGATGCTTGCGAGGGTGGGGAGTCATGCTAAGGATCGACAGCATGCACAGAGTGGGTCTGGTCAAGGCATCTAAAATGACTGCCGTGCACGACAAAAGTGTGGCATTTGAAAAAAGGCAAGATGGCGCAGACAATGTTTTTCAACACTTCCTGATTTCCTTCGAATCGAACGTTAACAGACGTTGGGGCATATTACCAAAGTTAAGCGATATTTATCCCTAACGATGCTTAGCAACGATTTTTTTACCGCTAAGCATCGTCAGAAATTATCGCAGATAAACCTTGCTATTATCAAGGTTTATCGCAAATACGATAAAAAACGACCGCAATGCATTAATATCGCTGAAAACTCAGCGATATTCATGCATTACCGAGCTAATGCTCTTAGCCATGTTATCCACCTCCCATTGGATAACATGCCTTAGAACTGCTCAGGGCAGGTGCTAGCTTTTGGAGATATTCGCGCTTATCGCGAATATTTCCAAAAGTTGATAATAGGAGATAGCGATGTTAGCGACTGTTTCCAGTCGCTAACATCTTGGCATGCCCACTTTGCATGTCATTAGTGATAAATATCACTCACATGCAAAGTGGGGCCCAAGATGGTCGCTATCTCCTACTAGCCGTCGCTAACTGGTGTTAGCAACAGCTAGGTAATACAGATATAATTTTATCTCCGCGAAGCGGAGCGCTGTTACAGATATATATCTTTTTTTGAATGTTAATTTCTCAAAATCCACTGGAGCACATATATTGAGACCTAGCAAAGGCACATCGGACTACCAGTCCCTACAATTTTGCCAAGTTTCGTGCAAATCCATTCAGCCGTTCGATTATTATTATTTTTTTTTTTTTTGCCTCGCGGGGCCCTTTTAAAACCTCCACATCAAACCTAAGAGGTCAAGGAGGATCTACTATGCCCCCTTATGGTCATTTGCCCCTTCGCTTTGGCCTCCTCTTGTCTCTCGATCCTACCGAGAGACAAGATGGCGGCCGCTACGGACTGTTTGGAATGTTTACAGACGCCGGAGAACCAATCAGCTTCGCAAACCTCCGTTACGCGAAGCGGAGCGCTGTTACAGATATATATCTTTTTTTGAACGTTAATTTCTCAAAATCCACTGGAGCACATATATTGAGACCTAGCAAAGGCACATCGGGCTACCAGTCCCTAATATTTTACCAAGTTTCGTGCAAATCCATTCAGCCGTTCGATTATTATTATTATTTTTTTTTTTTGCCCCGCGGGGCCCTTTTAAAACCTCCACATCAAACCTAGGGGGTCAGCGAGGATCTACTATGCCCCCTTATGGTCATTTGCCCCTTCGCTTTGGCCTCCTCTTGTCTCTCGATCCTACCGAGAGACAAGATGGCGGCCGCTACGGACTGTTTGGAATGTTTACAGACGCCGGAGAACCAATCAGCTTCGCTTCACAAAGCTCCGTTGCGCGAAAAGTACGCGAACTGGAGCGCTGCCCGGTCCGCTGTTACAGATATATATCTTTTTTTGAACGTTAATTTCTCAAAATCTACTGAAGCACATATATTGAGACCTACAAAAGGCACATCGGGCTACCAGTCCCTACAATTTTGCCAAGTTTCGTGCAAATCCATTCAGCCGTTCGGGCTAAAAGTGAGGCCAACCGCCCTATGGAAAACTCAATGTTAAAAACACGTTTTGGGACCCCCCTTTTTTCTCGGCCCCCCCTTGACGAACCCCCCCAAATTTTCAAGGGCTGCTCAGAAACAAAATGTGCCATTTTCCTGAAAATTTCAGCCAATTCCGTCCACAAACGCCAAAGTTATTAGACATAGAATTTTCAAAAATCCCATAGAGAAAAAATCCTAACTATATATACCTACTGGCGACCGCCAGTAGGTAATATATATATATATATATATATATATATATATATATATATATATATATTCACTGAAAAAACCATAGGTTATAGACCATATAAAGTTAGGAATTAGCATTTACACAACCTTGAAAATTCACTGAAAAAACCATAGGTTATAGACCATATATAGTTAGGAATTAGCATTTACAAAACCTTATTTTACTCACACAAAACCATTGAAATTCCATATATAGTTAGTTGCACTAACTATATATCGCGCACCCGCAATCCACTGCTGATCATGTCACATATTACATCATTCATGACATGGTCAGTGACATCACTGATGACATCACTGATGACATCTCAAATGACATCACTGATGACATCACTGATGACATCTCAAATGACATCACTGATGACATCACTGATGACATCTCATTTGACATTACTGATCACATCACTGATGACATCATTCATGTGATAATACGATGAACCTCTTCAGACTCTAATATAACCTTAGATACACTCAGTGTAAACAGACACTCACAGACTGTCACTCATCCATGAAGTTACACACACACCTAGTCAGTCATGCAAAGAATCAATCACACCTCCATTTTCTCAACTATACAGTTATACACACCTTACTTATTCAAACACATACTAACACATATTTACTCTCTTATACAATCCCGGATACAAGTTCACAATGATCCATACAGCCACTCACACATTCACTGGCTCTTATGCACAGTTATTTATATATGTCAACTCTCACATGTACTGTGTTTTACATATGTACTTACTTTGACATGTAGCACTGAGATTTCCATTCACTCACCAATACACTCATGCACACAGTCAACCGCCCATACAGCTGTTTCCACATGCACTTTTGAACCCATACATCTAGTTAATCAACTGCTCACACATCTATGCACAGAGGCATACACCTCCCAGACACCCACACACACACTCAGTCTCCCATACAAATACATGGGCAACCAATCAATAACCCATATAGTTACTCATATAGCTACTGATCAACACATGCAGCAGTTTACAGAACAACAGATATAATGATGCACAAATTAAGACAGTTTAATCACTAACCCATGCACTCAGTGAGACACATTTAATCTCTCACTCATACAGTCAGTCATGCACCTACTAAATCCTTCATCCAGACACTTATAAATCCACTCATTCTTCAATATGTAAGACATATGTTAACTTTACAGAAACATACATTCACTGGATGTTGTCATCAGTGATGTAATCAGTGATGTCATTTGAGATGTCATCAGTGATGTCATCAGTGATGTCATTTGAGATGTCATCAGTGATGTCATCAGTGATGTCACTGACCATGTCATGAATGATGTAATATGTGACATGATCAGCAGTGGATTGCGGGTGCGCGATATATAGTTAGTGCAACTAACTATATATGGAATTTCAATGGTTTTGTGTGAGTAAAATAAGGTTTTGTAAATGCTAATTCCTAACTATATATGGTCTATAACCTATGGTTTTTTCAGTGAATTTTCAAGGTTTTGTAAATGCTAATTCCTAACTATATATGGTCTATAACCTATGGTTTTTTCAGTGAATATATATATATTAATTCGAAAAAGGTTGCCCCTGTGAGTGAATCCACTACGCAAATGTTCTTACTTCCATTTTAATGAACTTCGCCTGCTTGTAATTTGCAGCGTGTTTCCCACTTCATAAAGGTTCTCAATGCACAACTCCAGACGCGTTTCGAGAACTCCTGTTCCCTTTGTCAATGGCTCTGTGCTTAACTGCTAAAGTTCCTCTCTTGCTTCTTTGCACTTATAAAGTCCTGCCCTATGTAGGGCGTGGCTCCTGGCACCTTGGGACTTGTAGTGCTTAGCAGTAAAACTCATCGTGAGTGAAAGGAGCATTTAACACATTGTTCATCATTGTTTCCCCAAGTGGGTGGAAGGGGTTGCACATCTCAGCATCTTACTTTGCTTTCCGACGAAGTCCGGAATATTTGCATCCATTTCGCGCTGTATCCTCTTGTAGCAGCGCTGGTCTGCCCTTTCAGGCAGCGGGATCCTCTCGCGGCCGGACAGAGCCGCAAACATTAATTCGAAAAAGGTTGCCCCTGTGAGTGAATCCACTACGCAAATGTTCTTACTTCCATTTTAATGAACTTCGCCTGCTTGTAATTTGCAGCGTGTTTCCCACTTCATAAAAGTTCTCAATGCACAACTCCAGACACGTTTCGATAACTCCTGTTCCCTTTGTCAATGGCTCTGTGCTTAACTGCTAAAGTTCCTCTCTTGCTTCTTTGCACTTATTAAGTCCTGCCCTATGTAGGGCGTGGCTCCTGGCACCTTGGGACTTGTAGTGCTTAGCAGTAAAACTCATCGTGAGTGAAAGGAGCATTTAACACATTGTTCATCATTGTTTCCCCAAGTGGGTGGAAGGGGTTGCACATCTCAGCATCTTACTTTGCTTTCCGACGAAGTCCGGAATATTTGCATCCATTTCGCGCAGTATCCTCTTGTAGCAGCGCTGGTCTGCCCTTTCAGGCAGCGGGATCCTCTCGTGGCCGGACAGAGCCGCAAACATTAATTCGAAAAAGGTTGCCCCTGTGAGTGAATCCACTACGCAAATGTTCTTACTTCCATTTTAATGAACTTCGCCTGCTTGTAATTTGCAGCGTGTTTCCCACTTCATAAAAGTTCTCAATGCACAACTCCAGACGCGTTTCGAGAACTCCTGTTCCCTTTGTCAATGGCTCTTTGCTTAACTGCTAAAGTTCCTCTCTTGCTTCTTTGTACTTATTAAGTCCTGCCCTATGTAGGGCGTGGCTCCTGGCACCTTGGGACTTGTAGTGCTTAGCAGTAAACCTCATCGTGAGTGAAAGGAGCATTTAACACATTGTTCATCATTGTTTCCCCAAGTGGGTGGAAGGGGTTGCACATCTCAGCATCTTACTTTGCTTTCCGACGAAGTCCGGAATATTTGCATCCATTTCGCGCTGTATCCTCTTGTAGCAGCGCTGGTCTGCCCTTTCAGGCAGCGGGATCCTCTCGCGGCCGGACAGAGCCGCAAACATTAATTCGAAAAAGGTTGCCCCTGTGAGTGAATCCACTACGCAAATGTTCTTACTTCCATTTTAATGAACTTTGCCTGCTTGTAATTTGCAGCGTGTTTCCCACTTCATAAAAGTTCTCAATGCACAACTCCAGACGCGTTTCGAGAACTCCTGTTCCCTTTGTCAATGGCTCTGTGCTTAACTGCTAAAGTTCCTCTCTTGCTTCTTTGCACTTATTAAGTCCTGCCCTATGTAGGGCGTGGCTCCTGGCACCTTGGGACTTGTAGTGCTTAGCAGTAAACCTCATCGTGAGTGAAAGGAGCATTTAACACATTGTTCATCATTGTTTCCCCAAGTGGGTGGAAGGGGTTGCACATCTCAGCATCTTACTTTGCTTTCCGACGAAGTCCGGAATATTTGCATCCATTTCGCGCTGTATCCTCTTGTAGCAGCGCTGGTCTGCCCTTTCAGGCAGCGGGATCCTCTCGCGGCCGGACAGAGCAGTTAAGCACAGAGCCATTGACAAAGGGAACAGGAGTTCTCGAAACGCGTCTGGAGTTGTGCATTGAGAACTTTTATGAAGTGGGAAACACGCTGCAAATTACAAGCAGGCGAAGTTCATTAAAATGGAAGTAAGAACATTTGCGTACCTTTTTCGAATTAATGTTTGCGGCTCTGTCCGGCCGCGAGAGGATCCCGCTGCCTGAAAGGGCAGACCAGCGCTGCTCCAAGAGGATACAGCGCGAAATGGATGCAAAGTGGGAAACACGCTGCAAATTACAAGCAGGCGAAGTTCATTAAAATGGAAGTAAGAATATTTGCGTAGTGGATTCACTCACAGGGGCAACCTTTTTCGAAATAATGTTTGCGGCTCTGTCCGGCCGCGAGAGGATCCCGCTGCCTGAAAGGGCAGACCAGCGCTGCTACAAGAGGATACAGCGCGAAATGGATGCAAATATTCCGGACTTCGTCGGAAAGCAAAATAAGATGCTGAGATGTGCAACCCCTTCCACCCACTTGGGGAAACAATGATGAACAATGTGTTAAATGCTCCTTTCACTCACAATGAGTTTTACTGCTAAGCACTACAAGTCCCAAGGTGCCAGGAGCCGCGCCCTACATAGGGCAGGACTTAATAAGTGCAAAGAAGCAAGAGAGGAACTTTAGCAGTTAAGCACAGAGCCATTGACAAAGGGAACAGGAGTTGTGCATTGAGAACTTTTATGAAGTGGGAAACACGCTGCAAATTACAAGCAGGCGAAGTTCATTAAAATGGAAGTAAGAATATTTGCGTAGTGGATTCACTCACAGGGGCAACCTTTTTCGAATTAATATATATATATATATATATTCACTGAAAAAACCATAGGTTATAGACCATATATAGTTAGGAATTTGCATTTACAAAACCTTGAAAATTCACTGAAAAAACCATAGGTTAGAGACCATATATAGTTAGCTGGACATTTTATTGACATAAAACCAATGAAATTCCATATATAGTTAGTTGCACTAACTATATATCGCGCACCCGCAATCCACTGCTGATGATGTCACATATTACATCATTCATGACATGGTCAGTGACATCACTGATGACATCACTGATGACATCTCAAATGACATCACTGATGACATCACTGATGACATCTCAAATGACATCACTGATGACATCATCTAGTGTCTGTGTGTTTTTGTAAAGTTTAAATATGTTTTACATATTGAAGAATGAGTGGATGTATGGAAGACTGAGTGTGTGTGTGGCTGGCTGGGAGGTGTGTGACTCTGTGCATATCAATGTGTACTTGTATCAGTGATTGTATAAGAGAGTAAGTATGTGTTAGTATATGTGTGAAAAGTATGGTGTTCTGTGTTTAACTGTATAGATGAGGAAATCGAAGTGTGATTGATTCTTCACAGGACTGACTAGGTCTATGAGTGCATATGATAGTGTTGTAATAATGAGTGACTGTATGTATGAGTGATTGTATGGGTGAATGAGTGAATGTGTGTGTAGACGTAGGAATCAGTGAGTGCGTATGTAGTAACTGGTATTGGTGTGTCATGATGTCATCAGTGATGTCATTTGAGATGTCATCAGTGATGTCATTTGAGATGTCATCAGTGATGTCATCAGTGATGTCACTGAAGTATGGTGTTCTGTGTTTAACTGTATAGATGAGGAAATGGAAGTGCGATTGATTCTTTACAAGACTGACTAGGTGTGTGAGTAACTCCATGGATGAGTGGCAGTGTGTGAGTGTCTGCATAGGTGTATGAGTGCATATGATAGTGTTGTAATAATGAGTGACTGTATGTATGAGTGATTGTATGGGTGAATGAGTGAATGTGTGTGTAGACGTAGGAATCAGTGAGTGCGTATGTAGTAACTGGTATTGGTGTGTCATGATGTCATCAGTGATGTCATTTGAGATGTCATCAGTGATGTCATCAGTGATGTCATTTGAGATGTCATCAGTGATGTCATCAGTGATGTCACTGACCATGTCATGAATGATGTAATATGTGACATCATCAGCAGTGGATTGCGGGTGCGCGATATATAGTTAGTGCAACTAACTATATATGGAATTTCATTGGTTTTATGTCAATAAAATGTCCAGCTAACTATATATGGTCTCTAACCTATGGTTTTTTCAGTGAATTTTCAAGGTTTTGTAAATGCAAATTCCTAACTATATATGGTCTATAACCTATGGTTTTTTCAGTGAATTTCATTGGTTTTTTTAAAAGCTAATATCTATAGCTGTAAAATATATTCTTTATTACGTGACGTATCACGTAGCCACGTGAGACGCCTCATGACGCGTCGCATAACCGTGACGTATCGGCTCTGCAGCGCAAACAAAACCCGTAACGTAAGCGTGCCGGAGCACGCTTACAGATATATATATTTTTTTTAACCTTAATTAGACAAAATCCACACGTGCACATATCTTGAGGCCTTGCAAAGGCACATCAAACAAACAGTCCCTACAATTTTGCCAAGTTTGCTGGAAATCTATTCCTTAATTTTTTATTTTACTGTTTCTCTTGGTTTTCCCCTTGTTACGCTTACCGGGACGCTACCCGGTACGCGAACCGGACGCTCCAAAAACACAAGATGGCGGACTCCCGTTACGCTGCCGGTTAGCTGCCCGGTTCGCGTACCGAGAAGCGCCTCTACCGCGAAAAATCGCGGGGGACTTTAATATCCCCCTCATCAATCCTAGGGGGTCAGGAGGGGTTTACCTTGCCCCCTTTCCTTCATTTCCCCCTTCTTTTTTCACCACATCTTGTCTCTTGAACCTACCGAGAGACAAGATGGCGGCCGCTCCGGACTGTTTACAATGTTGACAGCTACGCTGCCGGTTAGCTGCCCAGTTAGCTGCCCGGTGAGCTGCCCGGTGAGCTGCCCGGTTCGCGTACCGGGACGTGCCTCTACGGCGTAAAATCGCCCCCAAAATTTTTTTTTTATATTTTGCCCCGCGGGGCACTTTAATATCCCCCTCATCAATCCTAGGGGTCAGGAGTGGTCTACCTTGCCCCCTTTCCTTCATTTCCCCCTTCGTTTTTCACCACATCTTGTCTCTCGATCGTACCGAGAGACAAGATGGCGGCCGCTCCGGACTGTTTAGAATGTTGACAGACACCGGAGAGCCAATCAGCTTCGCTTCGCGAAGTTCCGTTACGCGTCAGGTACGCGAACCGGGGCGCTAACCGGAGCGCTGTCACAGATATATATATTTTTTTAAACGTTAATTTCTCAAAATCCACTGGAGCACATATATTGAGACATAGCAAAGGCACGTCGGGCAAACCATATCTACAATTTTGCCAAGTTTCATGTAAATCTATTCAGCCGTTCGAGCTAAAAGTGAGTCCAACCGCCCTATGGAAAAATGAATGGGAAAAATGCGTTTTGGGACCCCCCTTTTTTCTCGGCCCCCCCTTGACGAAACCCCCCCAAATTTTCAGGGGCTGCTCAGAAACAAAATGTGCCATTTGTCTGAAAATTTCAGCCGATTCCGTCCACAAACGCCAAAGTTATTAGACATAGAATTTTCAGAAATCCCATAGAGAAAAAATCCTAACTATATATACCCACTGGCTATCGCCAGTAGGTAATATACATATATAAACATATATAATCTGCATATCTATATAAATATAAATGCATGCATACATATACATATATGCATACATATGCATGTTATTTACATGAAAGTTTTAAAAACACTAATAAAAGCAAAGCTAAAAAGCCACCTCATTACAAACAGAATGGCTTTAACTTAAACAAGGGCGAGATCTATTGCATTTTCAATGCTTGTTTACTTTGGTTCTATCAAGAAGGCATTCAGATGTGTCACACATTTGCCATAAATTCTGAATGTTAGCACTCTAGTTGCTCATTAGATCACTGTAGTAAAGCTAGTGCTCACCAGGGAAGTCTGCTGCTAATCATGGTTTGCAGCCATTTTCCCGCATTTTTTATCCCGCAGACTTTCAGTCCGCATACCATTATCCCGCAAGGTCATTGACCTCGCATACCATTATCCCGCATTTTTTCAAAACGCATGTGCATTTATCGCGCATGCCTTTACAAAGAATTACGTTTTAAAGGCATGTATGGTAAATGCATTTGCGTTGTGAAAACCACGATGACGAGAGAGGTAAGTGGGTTTGTGTTAATTTTTTCGTGGGTTAGTGATTGTGTAGTGTAGTGTAGTGTTGTGTAGTGTAGTGTTGTGTTAGTGTAGTGTAGAGTTGTGGTGGTTGTTTAGTGTAGGGTAATGCTGGGGGTAGTGTTTTAGGGTTTAGGGTTGTGTTGTAGTGTTTGCGTAGTGTAGGGTCATGCTGGGGGTAGTGTTTTAGGGTTTAGGGTAGTGTTGTAGTGTTTGCGTAGTGTAGGGTCATGCTGGGGGTAGTGTTTTAGGGTTTAGGGTTGTGTTGTAGTGTTTGCGTAGTGTAGGGTCATGCTGGGGCTAGTGTTTTAGGGTTTAGGGTAGTGTTGTAGTGTTTGCGTAGTGTATAAGCATGGGCGTAAAATCCGCTCCGCTCGCGGATTTTTCGGATTTTCGGCAAATCCGCAATCCGCGAACGCTCGCGAATTTGTCGAAAATCCGTGAATCCGCTCGCGGCGGATTTTTTGCTTGGTTGCGGCGCGCGGCGTGGTGCACGGCGTTCACTTTCCGTCATTTTAGCGTTTGCCGAGTTGTTTTTCTTTGCGAGTGACGCGCCATTTTAGATCTTGCTGCGTGTTCCCGCGGGAGTTTGTCGCCCGCGAATACGTACTCGCGGCTTGCCACCTTGCACAGCACACCTCGCGAGAGTTCGCAATTGCGAACATGTAGTTGCGGCGGAAAGGAACAATCTCGCACTTGCGAAATAGAGATTTTGCAATTTCGCACAAGAAAATCACCAGCAAACAGGATAAACCTTCAGAAAATTATGATTTTTATCAGAATCACTCCTCAGGTTGACATTTGCATGGCCTTTTTTTTTGCAAGGAGTCCATTTTGGGGGGGGGGGGGAGGAAGGAAGTGCCCCACAGTCTCCAACTTCCTGTTCCTGTCCAGCAGGCTCCTCCCAGTGCTTTGTCCATCTCCTGGTCACTTTCATTTGGATCTGGAGCTGGAAGGATTACTTTTTGTGGGTGCTGCTGGATATTTGGATTTGAGGCCTTTTTGACTGTCTTTGGATCACTTTTGGATTAGAAATCAACTTTCACAAGTAAGTTTGTTTGGGGCATTACAGTTGCTGCAAGTACAATTTTGGAACTTTTTCAGAAAATTAAATAAATTATATTGTGGGTAGCCACAGTATCCAGTAGGACCAGGGTTGGTTATGGGTGCATGATACAACTGTTTTGTTGAATTTAAACACCATTGAGGCCATGGATGGGCTGGGATTGTGCAGATTTTATTGTTTTTTGTCGTTTTTTTGGGCCTGCTGGTGTGGCCCTTTGCCCAGGGGTGGTGAGTGTTGCATGGGCCTAGTCTTTCTGTGGGGTGTCTTCTTGAATTTAAACATAATTGAGGCCATGGATGGGCTGGGATTGTGCTTATTTTATTGTTTTTTGTCGTTTTTGGGGGGCTGCTGGTGTGGCCTTTTGCTTGCCCAGGGGTGGTGGTGGTGCATGGACTGAGTGTGCCTGTGGTGTTGTCTCACTCTCTTTGATGTAAACATCATGGATGGCATTGGATTGTGGTGATTTCTGGCTGTTTTTCTGTTTTTTGGGGGTGTACTGTTGATGTGGTCTGGCCATGTGGGTGGTGGTGGTGGCCATCTTGAGTGCTGGCTGGTACAGGCAACATGTGCTTGGGGTGTAAGGGGGCCATTTTGAGGAGAGGCAGTGTCTGAGGCCTGCACTTATTTTGCCTACTTTTCATCCCTTATGCCCAGGGGTAGTGAGTGTTGCATGGGCCTAGTGTTTCTGAGGGGTGTCTTCTTGAATTTAAACACCATTGAGGCCATGGATGGGCTGGGATTGTGCAGATTTTATTGTTTTTTGTCGTTTTTTTGGGCCTGCTGGTGTGGCCCTTTGCCCAGGGGTGGTGAGTGTTGCATGGGCCTAGTCTTTCTGTGGGGTGTCTTCTTGAATTTAAACATAATTGAGGCCATGGATGGGCTGGGATTGTGCTTATTTTATTGTTTTTTGTCGTTTTTGGGGGGCTGCTGGTGTGGCCTTTTGCTTGCCCAGGGGTGGTGGTGGTGCATGGACTGAGTGTGCCTGTGGTGTTGTCTCACTCTCTTTGATGTAAACATCATGGATGGCATTGGATTGTGGTGATTTCTGGCTGTTTTTCTGTTTTTTGGGGGTGTACTGTTGATGTGGACTGGCCATGTGGGTGGTGGTGGTGGCCATCTTGAGTGCTGGCTGGTACAGGCAACATGTGCTTGGGGTGTAAGGGGGCCATTTTGAGGAGAGGCAGTGTCTGAGGCCTGCACTTATTTTGCCTACTTTTCATCCCTTATGCCCAGGGGTAGTGAGTGTTGCATGGGCCTAGTGTTTCTGAGGGGTGTCTTCTTGAATTTAAACACCATTGAGGCCATGGATGGGCTGGGATTGTGCAGATTTTATTGTTTTTTGTCGTTTTTTTGGGCCTGCTGGTGTGGCCCTTTGCCCAGGGGTGGTGAGTGTTGCATGGGCCTAGTCTTTCTGTGGGGTGTCTTCTTGAATTTAAACACCATTGAGGCCATGGATGGGCTGGGATTGTGCTGATTTTTGTTGTTTTTGTCGTTTTTTTGGGCCTGCTGGTGTGGCCCTTTGCCCAGGGGTGGTGAGTGTTGCATGGGCCTAGTCTTTCTGTGGGGTGTCTTCTTGAATTTAAACACCATTGAGGCCATGGATGGGCTGGGATTGTGCAGATTTTATTGTTTTTTGTCGTTTTTTTGGGCCTGCTGGTGTGGCCCTTTGCCCAGGGGTGGTGAGTGTTGCATGGGCCTAGTCTTTCTGTGGGGTGTCTTCTTGAATTTAGACATAATTGAGGCCATGGATGGGCTGGGATTGTGCTTATTTTATTGTTTTTTGTCGTTTTTGGGGGGCTGGTGGTGTGGCCTTTTGCTTGCCCAGGGGTGGTGGTGGTGCATGGACTGAGTGTGCCTGTGGTGTTGTCTCACTCTTTTTGATGTAAACATCATGGATGGCATTGGATTGTGGTGATTTCTGGCAGTTTTTCTGTTTTTTGGGGGTGTACTGTTGATGTGGACTGGCCATGTGGGTGGTGGTGGTGGCCATCTTGAGTGCTGGCTGGTACAGGCAACATGTGCTTGGGGTGTAAGGGGGCCATTTTGAGGAGAGGCAGTGTCTGAGGCCTGCACTTATTTTGCCTACTTTTCATCCCTTATGCCCAGGGGTAGTGAGTGTTGCATGGGCCTAGTGTTTCTGAGGGGTGTCTTCTTGAATTTAAACACCATTGAGGTCATGGATGGACTGGGAATGTGCAGATTTTATTGGTTTTTGTCGTTTTTTTGGGCCTGCTGGTGTGGCCCTTTGCCCAGGGGTGGTGAGTGTTGCATGGGCCTAGTCTTTCTGTGGGGTGTCTTCTTGAATTTAAACACCATTGAGGCCATGGATGGGCTGGGATTGTGCAGATTTTATTGTTTTTTGTCGTTTTTTTGGGCCTGCTGGTGTGGCCCTTTGCCCAGGGGTGGTGAGTGTTGCATGGGCCTAGTCTTTCTGTGGGGTGTCTTCTTGAATTTAAACATAATTGAGGCCATGGATGGGCTGGGATTGTGCTTATTTTATTGTTTTTTGTCGTTTTTGGGGGGCTGCTGGTGTGGCCTTTTGCTTGCCCAGGGGTGGTGGTGGTGCATGGACTGAGTGTGCCTGTGGTGTTGTCTCACTCTCTTTGATGTAAACATCATGGATGGCATTGGATTGTGGTGATTTCTGGCTGTTTTTCTGTTTTTTGGGGGTGTACTGTTGATGTGGACTGGCCATGTGGGTGGTGGTGGTGGCCATCTTGAGTGCTGGCTGGTACAGGCAACATGTGCTTGGGGTGTAAGGGGGCCATTTTGAGGAGAGGCAGTGTCTGAGGCCTGCACTTATTTTGCCTACTTTTCATCCCTTATGCCCAGGGGTAGTGAGTGTTGCATACTTGCATGTCCCTAGTCTTTCTGTGGGGTGTCTTCAATGTAAACATCATGGATGGCATGGGATTGTGCTCATTTTTCTGTGTTTTGTCGATTTTTTAGGGTGTATAACTGAACTGATGTTCCTCTGTCTTCCATTGCTTTTAGGTGCACAAGAAGACTCAATAGAACCACCAGTGCCAGGAAGAAGTCCTGCAGCGGTGTGTGCAGCATAACGTCACGCGACGTCACGTCTGGACACAGAACCCTCTGCAACTCGTGCAACTGCTGCCTGCTGACCTGCTCTGAAGAAGATGGCCCCAAAAAAAGTAACCCGTAGCTCCTCTAGCAAGAAAGGTGCCAGTAAGGAGCAGAAGAAGCAAGTTACCAAGGACACTGGTGTGCCGCCCGCCCCTTTTTTTGTGAGTAAAAAAAAAAGTATGCCTGCAGCAGCTGCAGCGGGATCTGCTGGGGACCAAGCTGGCAGCAGCACCCCCGCTCCATTGGGCTCAGTGCCACCACCACCACCACGCCAACTTAAGTCCAAGCCCTTGAGTGCTGCAGAGGCAGCCAGTATACTTCTTCAATCACCATCGACCAGTGATGTTGGCTCATCGCAAGAAAGCAGCAGCAATGTCCCTCAATCAACACAGGTTGTTGTAGCTCATCTGACGAGTGTTGAACAACCACAGCGGCAACAACAATCACATGTGCAAGTACAAGCCCAAGTACATGTGGAAGGAGAGGCAGCGCAAGGAGATGCGCATGCAGAGGTGCATGGAGGGTCACAACAAGTGCCCACAATAGTTGTTCCTCCCGAAGTAGGGGCACATCAGGAAATCGACAATCAAGGCGAGGTATCATTTGAGGAAGCCACTCCTCCTGATGATCCTTCATTGTCTTCCACAACCCTAGCAAGGAAGAGATCAAGGGTGGTGTCTACATCCTCTTCAAGCACACCTCCTTCTGATGATACGGATCAAACTTGGGAACCAGCACCACAGCCGTCTGAGAGTGAGGCACACCATGATCCAACAAAGGTACTTAAGCGTAAAAGGAAGCTCGTCCAAAGTCTCAGACTTATGGAGTGTGATGAGGCTCAACAAGAAGTGGCGGATACTGCTGCTGATGAAGACTCTGCCAACGACGACCCAGTCATCATAAAGGTCACTGCAGCCCCAGCGGGCATGCAGCAAACAGACATTTTGACCCTAGCCCGAAGAGCTGCTGCGCGTGATGATGATGATGATGATGTTGTCGATGAGGAGGCAGTGGAAACACCACAATCATTGGAGTTAAGTAGTACACCAACTCGTCCCGCTTCCATATTTCTTTCTGGCAAGAAGAGACCTGCGTCAACCTCGACCTTAATTAGTGGCGGTGAAAGTGGAAAACGTACAAAAGTTGGCCAATCCAGATCCTCCACTTCATCTGGCATTAGCTTCATGACCACCACCACCACCAGTATCGCCGCCTCCTCCAGGTCCCACAGACACTTCAAGTCCCCAGTTTGGGACTTCTTTACTGTTTGTCCCAAAAATCCAAGGTTTGCCATTTGTACCCTTTGTAAGCTTGCAGTTAGTCGTGGTAAGCCAGGTAGCAACTATGGTACCGGCGGCCAGAGTGGTCATCTTGACAGAAAGCACGGTGTCCAATGGTTTGCGCACCTAGCTGCGATCAAGAAAGGCCAAAATCAAGGAAACGTTAATGTTTCATCTGATGTTGACGAGCAGGAAGAAGACGTGTCAAACACTTCCCTTACACCCAGTACCTCTCTCAGCAGCACACCCAATGTGAGGCACACTAAGAGTGTTGGAGCGAGTGAGACACCAACGCACAAAAGTTCACCAGCGAGCAAAATTGGGTCAACAAAGTCATTATCAGCCCGTAAATGCTTGGTCCAGGCCAACATTAGAACAATGCTTACTTCAGACGTGCCATATGAACGCAACCACCCACTGACGCGTCTGTATAACACTAAGCTGGCTAAAATGCTAGCTGTGGACCTTCTACCTTTTTCTTTTGTAGAAGCGGTAGGTTTTCTTGAATTAGTTGCAACGCTCTGCCCTAAATGGAAGGTTCCGAGCCGGTTCTATTTTGCCAGAGTTGCGGTTCCAGCACTACATGAAGATGTGCTGCAGGCGATTGGGGCAGCTTTGCAGAAGAGTGCTGTTCACACAATACATCTGACAACAGACATGTGGACCAGTGGCCCAGGCGATGATTACATGTGCATCACTGCACACTGGGTCTCTTTTTCAGGTGTTATAGCAAAGCTAAACGCAGGTGTTGACCCGGACCAAGTTTTCAAAGCTGCTCGGAAACATGCAACACTAGCCATGTTTGCCTTGGAGAAAAGTCACACAGCAGAAAACCTTTTGGAAGAGTTTGACAAAAAGGTGTTGTCAATGCTATCCCCCCTAAAACGCAAGATTGGTTATGTTTCCACGGATAATGGCGCCAATGTAGTTAAGGCCATGTCACAGGGTCACCATGTTAGAGTGCCGTGTTTGGCGCACTGTATCAACCTGGTAGTTCAAAAATTCTTGAGTGATAAAGAGAGTCCAGCGTTCGAGGTAATGGCCACCTGCCGCAAAATGTGCAACCATTTCAGCCATTCTTTTAAGGCCCGGAAGCATCTGCGGAGACTGCTACTTCAACGTGGAATGCCAGTGAAAGCACTCATCCAGGAGGTGGCAACACGTTGGAACTCAACCTTCTACATGCTTGAGCGTCTGCATGAGCAGTATACGGTACTCGATCACTATTTCTTGACAGAGGCTACATCTCAGAAGGAGGACCTGCGGATGAGTAAGGCGCAATGGGCCATAGTTAAAAGCCTGACAGACATGCTTCGTCCTTTTGAGTTCTTCACGCGTGCAGTCAGCCAGGAGGACTGTAATTTGGGAAAAGCTATCCCATTGTTGTGCATACTGGAGCACCAACTGATGGCGGTTTCTTCTGAGTTTGAAAAAGATGAAAAAAAAAAAAACATTTCATTTTGTCTGAGAAATTATTACATCGCCTACGTGGTGATGAACGTCTTAAAAACATCAACTCAGATCAGCATTACATTTGTGCTACTATTCTGGATCCACGCTACAAAAAGGCGCTGGCAGACAACGCATTCTTTCCTTTCGCTGATGCAGATGTTCAAAAGTACAAACATTGGTTAGCCTGGTCAGCCAAGAGGTTTGAAAAAGAACGGCAGGTTATTGAAGGAGAAGCCAGTACATCAGCATCAGCATCAGCAGGCCATCCGCAGTCACAAGAATCCACTTCTGCACCTGTGGCTGGGGCACAAGTGACCTCTCAGCCGTTAAAGACACCGGCAACTGGATCATCTGCACCACACACAATGACAACACTAACAGTGGCTGGGGAGGAGGATTGGCTAAGTTTGATGGGGTATGGTTCTCTAAAAAATGTCACAGGCACAGCAAAAAGTAAGCAAAGTGGAGGAACAGTTGATGACCTTGAGTCGATGGTGCAGGACTATCTGAATGACTCAACAGTGGTCTTTCTTAATGAGGAGCCATTGCAGTATTGGCATGGCAAAAAACAATTGTGGCCACAGCTCTACAACCTGGCTATAAACTATTTGTCTTGCCCACTCGCAAGTGTGTCTTCTGAACGTGTTTTCAGTGCTGCTGGTGGCATTGTAACTGCCAAACGGAGCCGCCTATCGCCCAAAAATGTGGAGCGGCTGACAATGATCAAGATGAATCAGCACCTCATACCACCAGATTACAAAGTGCGAGAAAGCACGCCACATGAAGACAATGAGGACAGCAACGTAGATGAGGGGATTTTTTCTCTGTTCGGTGCCACTGACCTCATCCAGCCTGAATTCGCAGAGTATGATGACGAAATCTTGTTCTTATTCCCTGACACCGAGCCCTGAAAATGAGACAATCAATCAAGAACTTTCTTTTTCGTCCTTATTCACTTTTATTCCTGTGTGCTTTGTGTCTCTCTTTCTTTGTTTTGCACAGTTAATTTAATTCAAACTTTAATCACCTAATCCCAAAAACAAGACCATCATCAGAACTGTCTTCACTTGTTTGCTTATTGATTTGAAGGTGCCGCAGTCTACATTCCTCAGGTTCACAAGTTCTGAAGAACATGCTCCTCTATCCTCCTCCTCCAGACTGCGATTTCCCTCCAAGCAGAGTGCTGGATTACGCACAATGAAGAAAGACTCAGCACTTGTGGGGGTGTTGTACTTCTTTGCGGGTGAGTTGACGGTTTTGGGCCCATTGCTGTGAAGCTCTAATAATGGACAAAAGTGTTTTGGACCAAATATGAGGTGGAAATTTCTTGCCGTTTTTGCTGACTTGCTTGCCTTTGAGGTGCTCTTTGGCGGGGTTCCGGGGGTTTGTGTGTAATTTTTGGTGTCTGTCGAAGCACTGCTGCGACAGTCTAATCTTGATTGCATTTGCTTTTCAGGAAATCCGTGGTGGAAAACAGGAGTTATGATGATTGATGATGACCTAGCTGCACAGCGCGTTACTTTGGACCGAAGGCCGAGAGATATTGTAAGTATGAGATTTAGCTTTTTCGCTGTTTGGGGGTGTTGTCGGGTGTTTTTTTGCGGGTGGGTTGGCGCCGGCGGGTCTTGCCTGGGGCATTCCTGGGAAGGTCTAATACCGGATACAAGTGTTTTGGACAAAATCCATAAGGAACAGCCTTTTTTTTGCCATTTCTTCAGACATCTTGCTCAATGTAGCCTTTTGGGGGGCTTCCTGCTGTTCGTGGGTGGGTTGCGGCCGGGGTCTCTGTCGAAGCACTGCTGCGACAGTCTAATCTTGATTGCATTTGCTTTTCAGGAAATCCGTGGTGGAAAACAGGAGTTATGATGATTGATGATGATGACGACCTAGCTGCACAGCGCCGCGTTTGGACCGAAGGCCGAGAGACATTGTAAGTATGAGATTTAGCTTTTTCGCTGTTTGGTGGTGTTGTGTCGCGTGTTTTTTTGCGGGTGGGTTGGCGCCGGCGGGTCTTGCCTGGGGCATTCCTGGGAAGGTCTAATACCGGATACAAGTGTTTTGGACAAAATCCATAAGGAACAGCCTTTTTTTTGCCATTTCTTCAGACATCTTGCTCAATGTAGCGTTTTGGGGGGCTTCCTGCTGTTCGTGGGTGGGTTGCGGCCGGGGTCTCTGTCGAAGCACTGCTGCGACAGTCTAATCTTGATTGCATTTGCTTTTCAGGAAATCCGTGGTGGAAAACAGGAGTTATGATGATTGATGATGATGATGACGACCTAGCTGCACAGCGCCGCGTTTGGACCGAAGGCCGAGAGACATTGTAAGTATGAGATTTAGCTTTTTCGCTGTTTGGTGGTGTTGTGTCGCGTGTTTTTTTGCGGGTGGGTTGGCGCCGGCGGGTCTTGCCTGGGGCATTCCTGGGAAGGTCTAATACCGGATACAAGTGTTTTGGACAAAATCCATAAGGAACAGCCTTTTTTTTGCCATTTCTTCAGCCATCTTGCTCAATGTAGCGTTTTGGGGGGCTTCCTGCTGTTCGTGGGTGGGTTGCGGCCGGGGTCTCTGTCGAAGCACTGCTGCGACAGTCTAATCTTGATTGCATTTGCTTTTCAGGAAATCCGTGGTGGAAAACAGGAGTTATGATGATTGATGATGATGATGACGACCTAGCTGCACAGCGCCGCGTTTGGACCGAAGGCCGAGAGACATTGTAAGTATGAGATTTAGCTTTTTCGCTGTTTGGTGGTGTTGTGTCGGGTGTTTTTTTGCGGGTGGGTTGGCGGGTCTTGCCTGGGGCATTCCTGGGAAGGTCTAATACCGGCTAGAAGTTAGTTGGACAAAATCCATAAGGAAACACCAGTTTTGGCACTTTTTGTAAGTTAGGGTTCGTTAGGGTTAGCCCTAGCAGCAGGATTGCATGTGTTTAGGGGGGTTCTATTGCAACGCGGTTCTGTTGTTGTAGAGCACTGTTGGAGCGATGCTGGCTATGGATACTTTTGCTTGCAGGCAAGTGGTTTGAATACAATCCACGGTCTGTATTTGGGTCTACTGTTACTTTCAAAGTACGTTTTGTAACCATTTTTCTGCTAGGCATCGTTTTTGGAGATATGATTGGGTTCTTCTACATTTTTGCGACTGGCTTTAGTAAGGGTCTTGGTGGGAGCATTGCTGGGAAGGTCAAATTTTGTTCTAAAACACAGTAGTACACCCACCTTGAGGGGAAAGATCCGCTATAATATTTTGGCCATACTTATTGATCCTTAAAAAGGTGACTCAGACAGAGCACGCAATTTCAAAAATATTGTACTGTCTATTAGGGAAATCAAAGTGTGACTTTTTGAACCACACAGCGTACATACCTTTTATTTATTTATCAGTGGTATTGTAATAGCACTTCCTGTTTTCCGTTCAATAATTACAGGCCGGGTTTCAGTCAACATCCGCCAGGCAGGCAGTGGACAGGGTGTCTCTTCTGTCAGTGGTCACCACCACATTGATGGACGAAGCGTCAGCTGGAATGGAGGAGTGCCGCCAATAAGAGGAATTGTTTGCTGCATGCAACTTACTTACCAATTTCAACAGGACAACTCCAACAACATACGCAATACAGATACAGTATCCATTGTTGTCTTTTATTCTATGAGTGTGACTGCATGTGCTAACCTTTACTTAGTAACCAAAGATTGTCTGTAAACTCTGTATCTTCAATTATTGTTTGTCCATGCTCTGCTTTTTTTTTCTTCTCTCAACAAAACCTACCCAAAAAGAAACCCCCATTCCCATCCATTTTACAAACCCTAACCCTCTTCCCCCGGGCTGTGTTGTTTTGCTTGATGTCTGACTAAAATGACATCAATAATTCCACACACTTGCTGGGGAGGATAAGGTGATAGCAGCAACAGGCTGGTGAAGGAATACGAGGATATCTTCTAGACTTACTCAGCTTCAGTACTATATCTTCTAGTAGTAGTAGCCAATGTCAAATAAATTCAACGCAAGTACTAGTTATACTTGCAATACTTTACCATTTGTTAGGCTACATTATGGCACTGTTCTAGTGTACTGTCACCTGCTATTTTCTCGATCGTACCGTAACCGTTGTAATGCTACAGTAAGGAGTACAAACAAGGTTTCGTTTTCTTTTTTTCCATAGGCATGCAACTGCCACTGTGTCACACCACTAGTAACACCGCAATGAGGAAATGTCACCCGCCCAGGAATGACAACGTTAATCCCCATTTCACCTGGAGCCAGCCCTGGGCCTAGCCCTAATTTCTAACACAAATTACAGGTAAGATAAGCGTTTGGTGGGAGGTAGTATAATGGAGTATTATTTCGGAGTAGACAAGAGTTTGACGGTTGTACTACTAAAGTCCTACGACTGTTCAGGAAAACAAAGTTACTGTTACACCCCCGCCCCCCACCCACCAGACTGAAAAGCAGTAAAAAACAGGTATGGTCAGATAAAGTAGTTGAAAAATATATTTATTTATCCCTAACAAAATAATCTCCCTCACCCACCCTAACCCCAACGATTGTCTCTGAAACGTCCCAAAACGATCCCAACTCCCAAATCCCACCCCCCAAAAGTCTATAAAAAAAGGGCAAGGGACTCTCCACTACTGGAGGGTGCTGGTGCTGGTGCATGATGCGGCATGGGCATCATACTCCTTGCGGAGGGTGGCAAGCTCGGAGCGGAGGCCCTTAACCAAGGTCTTATACCTCAGGACCTCCTGCTCCAGGTTGGACATGCGGACTCGTAGGCGGTGTTGGCGTTCCTTGCAGCTCCTGTGGGGGGCAGCTGGTGTTTCGGGTGCTTGGCGGTGGCGGTCGGCTTTCTTAGCCCGGCTCGGTCCCGCTGGTTTAGTCACGGAGGAGGATGCAGTGGTCACAGTCGAAGATGTTGCCCCGCTCGACTGCGTGTCCTCCTCCTCCTCCAGGGCCACCAGCCGCCGATACTCGGCGACTGTGGCCTCCAGCCTCCGTTGCCGGGCCAATCTAGCCTGCTCCCTCCTTGTTGTTGATTTGGAAGGAGCAACTATATGAAGAAAGAAAGACATAGTCTGTAACCAATGCTCCTTATTAATAACACAAAGTGATTGAGCCGAAAGTTGGGTCACAGAGTACAAGTAGCAAATTGAAAGCACAGTACATAACTATTGAGGACAGTATCTATGTAACCCTCCCACTTCTGCATCCTTGCTCTAACAGTAGTGGTAGTTTAATGAACTAATTCTACGACCACTATGGACTTCCATTACAGTCGACTATGACAGTACACCAGTCTTATTCTTCTTCTTCTCTCTTGTTTAGGGAAATGGGTACGTTATCTTATGCAAGCCGGCAGAATGACATGGACACAGCACAGTGAAGTTGCACCCGAGAAAAAAAGTTGCACACCATGATGATGGAGACAGACTTGCGTTACTGTACCGGTCCAGTACATGCAGGTGGTGAAGCTATTACTTTTCTATTACGGGTGGCACTGAGAATACTCTGTTACAAGGGCTACTGCTTAATTAATTTACCTTTCACCCTACAGTGCAAATGAGTACTAGAAAAGGAAACTGAAGAAGCTAACTAATTTGATTATCTATCACTTCACATGGGACGTATTTAATGACAGATGAGATGACTTTAGGTGCTTTGCTTAATATTGAGTGAACACAGTGATACACCCACACATGAATGACGTACTACAAGTAAACTAAAGTTATTAAGAGAGGTACGGAGTGTCCACCGTAATAACCAGATATATGCTGTGAATGCAAACGCAATACAAAGTACTGCTACTATTCATGGTAGTATTGGACACATTTACAATTTCTTTTCCTTGCCTTCCCTGCACTGGGACGGACGTGCGGGTGCGGTGGTACATGCTCTTCAAGGTAACACTTACTTCACCTGGCGACCATCTACTCTCTCTAGATACACATTTGCTATGTAAGAGTCAGAGAATACCATGCTCCAGGCATCCATTCATTCAAAGTATACGCACACATACAGTTTCTGTTTCACCCACCCAGGCTGCTGTCCTTCCACCCATCCTTGCTTCATCATTGACCCAGCCATGCACCATACCATATTCTTTCCTTCCCAGCCACCTCTGGGTCCAAGCAAACACATATCGTTCTTCTTTGCCAGCCATCATACAAGTTCGCGTCCCACTTACTTACACCCTTCTTTCGCTTTTCGTTCATCCCATCCATCACGTTCGTCTAAGAACTTATTGGGATTCTTCTCACCAAAAACTTCACAGCTAAGTCGAAGTACATTTCGAGGAGGCTACTACCTGGTTGATTTGTAATTGTAATACACCCGTGCAGAAAGCACACTATGCAGTCTTCAATCTCAATAAGTAAGGAATATATAGCTTACCTGTTTCCGCCACCACCGTTTGATCCCCCACAGGAACGGCCACCAGCTCTTCTACCGCCGCATCCTCCCCAGAGGCCTCCGAGTCCAAGTCCAACACATCAGCCACCTCCGCGCTGGCCCCGTCACCAGATGTTACACCTACAAAGTACATTTAAGAAAGTTAGAATACACCACTCACTACTATATAATATTTGGTCTAGGAGAAATGTTAAAAAAACAGAATACAATGTAATAATTTGTGACTGTCTACTCCATAGTAAAAATGTCCCATTTTCCAGGGAAGGCTGTTGTCTTGCTGCACTTTTATGCACAACTGATGAATGCTTGCTTTTGATTTTTAACACGCACCACTTTTTCTCCTAACAGACAGAAGCTTGACTCCTGAGTCCTAAGAACACGACCAGGATCAAGTTCAAAGTAGGTGAGAGTTCGGCTCGACCACAAGAAATGTGTCCAATTAATCGTCAGCACTAACCACTTTTCCGTTTACAGTTAAATAGTTTTATGACAAAGTAGATTTCAATAAATGTGTTTACTTTTAATAAAGCTTTTACACTTAAATAGACTCTGTGGTTTTTGTTCCTCTAGACTAGAGTGGATGAGCTAAAGGTTTTGGAATTTTTGCAAGCATGAGTGCCTCTGACACTTCTTGACTGTGCTGTGACTCCGTACTACTCTCTTGTCCTGCGTACGATAATCTAGAGATCATTGGGGATCTATAATCGGTGACTTCGGGAGCTGAATGACTCTGCCACACTATCTAGTCAGTAAGGAGACAGTGCATAGAGGTATTGCTGAATATAATGGGAGTCCAATGGAATTGCCAAATGTCCAATCTTAGTTAGCTACACAGACAGACTAATAAGAATAGTCTAGTAATACCACAGGGAGTCATCATATTCGAGGCAGGATAAGAATTTATATCCAGTCTACAAGAAGATCAAAGACGATTTAGAAAAAATCGAATGAGGAACGCTAGGAAAAAATAGGTACTGTTTAGTAAAATGTAAACTTACTGGGGCCAGCAAAGGAGCCCTCGCCTGCCCGATCCTGGCCTGCATCCTCAGCACCCTCCTCCTGTGTCCTCTTGCCCTTGGGGGGAGCTGATGTACAACATGAAAGAAAGAAAAACCATAAAACATGGATGAGATTTTTCAACCAAATCAAACATTTCAAAAGAACAATAACAACATATTTTGGAAAAATAGCAAATAGATAGACAACTATTCCACGGGATCTATCTCATGTGGTATACTACGTTATTCGTATTGCCTGATTTGCGGAACGTTGACTTAGAAAGTTCCTATGTAACTCAATAAACAGACTACTAAAGAGGTTTGCCTAGGCCTGGCACTGCAGGCAGTAGTGCACAACACGTGACAGACAAAGTCCATCCTGCTTGCAGATCAGTGAATACTCAAACTATCAATCCACCCGCCACCACCGCCACTATTTCTTCTGATAGCCATGTGACTGTCTAAAGGAAGGACACTGGACTTCAGTCTGTTGGGGCTGATTTATAAGTCCCTTGCGGAAGTTGCGGCTGATTTTCCTCCATTGTTGCGTGCCTTTTCTGACGCAGCGGCAGAACAAAAGACTCGCCATGGTGTTGGTGCGGCGTATATATTAAAAAAAAAAACACATATGGGCATATGGGCGATGCATCACGTTGTAAAGCCCTGCGCCATCAGGGGGCGTTCCGGCGCAAGGGAGGGCGTACCTGCGCAGGAACGAATCCTAAAAGTGGCTGAGGGAAATCTACAAGATGTCAATCAGTCATTTTTATGACAATGATGCATGACTCAAACCCTGCGCGCTTGAAGCCGACGTACGGCTTGATGCAGCATTGGGGAGATAGGGTACCCCAGAGCATTGCTGGAGCTGCGCCATCGTTGGCACGCAACTCCAGCAATGCGCTGCCTTTACGGCACAGATGCGTAAGGCTTCTGTGACGTTTTGGGCCAATGGGTGGTGGTGGCATGGCACACAATTACTGCCGCATCCCTGCTACTTTGCAGGGATGCGCCGGTAATTGAAAATATGACCCTTACTGTCTAGCATTACGCAGTTCTTTTCTTTACAGTACACTGATACATAATTTCTCAGGCCAATGAAATGCTTCTGAACACAACATACAAAACAAAGAAGCATAGTAGCAAGCAAGGCTACTGAGAAGGAGAGCAGTGCACCTGAAAATGAAATGCATAGAAGATTTTGAAATATAATTTACCTCAATGTAATCGGCAGCATTATTGCTCTTGGTAAAGAACAAAGATTTGCAAATAACAGAGCAGGATAAAACAGAGTAGTAAATGTACTACTACTACTACTCACCAAGCCCGGGGACCTCTACGCCGAGCGCGTCCAGCAAGTCCCGCTCCCGGTCCATGACATCGGTCCAGCGGTGGGTGGCCTGGTTATATGTGCGCCGGACCCCAGAGATCTTGTACATGGCCCGGCACACCTTCTCCCACCGCTGGCGGCGCTCCCGGATGCCATAGCCGGTCGCGATCTTGCCGCCTCCCAGGATCGTCTTGGGGAGGCGGCGCTGGACATGGAAGATCAGTGCCGCCACTTCCTCCGCGCTAAAGATCTCCCTCGGGACCACTTGCTCCCCCCTTAAACGCCCGCACGGGAGCCGGGCACGGGGTGCGGGACCCTTCCCCTTCTCAGGGTGCTTCCCGGCTCCCTTTACCATGGTCTGGGCAGAAATAAACTTAAATGATAAAGAAGAAATAGAATAGTGAAGAAGAAAATAAAAGAGTTTAAAAAAGTAGTTTAAAAGTAACTAAAAGCTGCAGAAAACACAAAAATATAGAGCTAGAAAAATAGAGGGTTAGATAATAAGTAAAATTAGATCAAAAAAACTTCAAACAAGCAAAGGATGGCAGAGATTGAGAGAGGATAGAGAAAGCATGCCCAGAACCATAGCAATGAATGAGAAACAAGATGGCCGCGCCCGTTCACGACCGCGTGGGTATGTTCGCGCGAGATTTTCCTTGCGAGTACGCGCGAACTTGTACTCGCGAGCAGCACACTTTGCGAGATTACACATAGCGGGCGGAAACGGAATTACGTCACGCCAACAAGATGGCCGCGCCCGTGTACGACCGATAGGGTAACTTGGCAAACGAATAGCTAGAAGCGCCTCGCGAACACGCGCAAGATCACGCGAACATACACGTCGCAACAAAAACAATTTTGTATTCGCACGTATTCGCGGCTTCCGAAATCGATCTCGCACGGATTCGCGCCCCAAATAACGCGCGAAATTGCAAAAAAAACGATTTTAGCTAAAATGAAAGCAATGAGCAGGTGCAAAAGTTCAAACTTAACATTAGTAACATTCAAGGTAGTGCTTCCTGATGGGCCCCTCCAGAGTTTGCAACAATTCTATGACCCTGCTATGACCCAAACAGCAGGCTCATAGAATAGCACCATAAAGGTCCTGTAAAAAAAAAATTTCACTGCAACAAAAAGCAAATTACAGATAAGGAAGGAAGCAGGTGCCAGCCAGACTGGAACTTTCAAAATTACTGACACATTAATGAAACACAAATTAATTGATGGCAGTTGAAGAAGGGCAGGTGTGCTAGCTTTTTTCAACCACCATAATCTACAGTAATAAATAAACCTAATAGGTGCCTGTGAGGATGTACTAGAGGGTGGCATGGGTGTCCCAGAGGGTGGCAGTGGTGAAACAGAGGGTTCTGTGAACCTGTGATGATAAACCAGACGTAGAAACAACATAGTCGCGGCCGTTGCAAGCCGAAAAGTAAGTTCGCAATTGCGAACTTGTCCCAAAATCGGCGCGAACACGCGCCAACACAAAAAACGGAAAAATCCGCAAGTCCGCTAGAGTTCGCGGATCTTCGCGGATTGCGAATCCGTAAATACGCAAGTTCGCGGATTGCCAATCCGCAAAATCCGCCCATGCTTAGTAGTGTAGGGTCATGCTGGGCGTAGTGTTTTAGGGTTTAGGATAGTGTTGTAGTGTTTGCGTAGTGTAGGGTCATGCTGGGGGTAGTGTTTTAGGGTTTTGGGTAGTGTTGTAGTGTTTGCGTAGTGTAGGGTGATGCTGGGGTGTAGTATTTTAGGGTTTAGGGTAGTGTTGTAGTGTTTGCGTAGTGTAGGGTCATGCTGGGGGTAGTGTTTTAGGGTTTTGGGTAGTGTTGTAGTGTTTGCGTAGTGTAGGGTCATGCTGGGGGTAGTGTTTTAGGGTTTTGGGTAGTGTTGTAGTGTTTGCGTAGTGTAGGGTCATGCTGGGGTGTAGTGTTTTAGGGTTTTGGGTAGTGTTGTAGTGTTTGCGTAGTGTAGGGTCATGCTGGGGTGTAGTGTTTTAGGGTTTTGGGTAGTGTTGTAGTGTTTGCGTAGTGTAGGGTCATGCTGGGGGTAGTGTTTTAGGGTTTTGTGTAGTGTTGTAGTGTTTGCGTAGTGTAGGGTCATGCTGGGGGTAGTGTTTTAGGGTTTTGGGTAGTGTTGTAGTGTTTGCGTAGTGTAGGGTCATGCTGGGGGGTAGTGTTTTAGGGTTTTGGGTAGTGTTGTAGTGTTTGCGTAGTGTAGGGTCATGCTGGGGGTAGTGTTTTAGGGTTTTGGGTAGTGTTGTAGTGTTTGCGTAGTGTAGGGTCATGCTGGGGGTAGTGTTTTAGGGTTTTGGGTAGTGTTGTAGTGTTTGCGTAGTGTAGGGTCATGCTGGGGGTAGTGTTTTAGGGTTTTGGGTAGTGTTGTAGTGTTTGCGTAGTGTAGGGTCATGCTGGGGGTAGTGTTTTAGGGTTTAGGGTAGTGTTGTAGTGTTTGCGTAGTGTAGGGTCATGCTGGGGGTAGTGTTTTAGGGTTTAGGGTAGTGTTGTAGTGTTTGCGTAGTGTAGGGTCATGCTGGGGGTAGTGTTTTAGGGTTTAGGGTAGTGTTGTAGTGTTTGCGTAGTGTAGGGTCATGCTGGGGTGTAGTGTTTTAGGGTTTTGGGTAGTGTTGTAGTGTTTGCGTAGTGTAGGGTCATGCTGGGGGTAGTGTTTTAGGGTTTAGGGTAGTGTTGTAGTGTTTGCGTAGTGTAGGGTCATGCTGGGGTGTAGTGTTTTAGGGTTTTGGGTAGTGTTGTAGTGTTTGCGTAGTGTAGGGTCATGCTGGGGGTAGT
Organism: Lissotriton helveticus; assembly: GCF_964261635.1. NCBI lineage: Eukaryota > Metazoa > Chordata > Amphibia > Caudata > Salamandridae > Lissotriton > Lissotriton helveticus. The sequence continues at coordinate 1,016,679,444 of NC_136061.1, forward strand.
GTTTTAGGGTTTAGGGTAGTGTTGTAGTGTTTGCGTAGTGTAGGGTCATGCTGGGGGTAGTGTTTTAGGGTTTAGGGTTGTGTTGTAGTGTTTGCGTAGTGTAGGGTCATGCTGGGGGTAGTGTTTTAGGGTTTAGGGTTGTGTTGTAGTGTTTGTGTAGTGTAGGGTCATGCTGGGGGTAGTGTTTTAGGGTTTAGGGTAGTGTTGTAATGTTTGCGTAGTGTAGGGTCATGCTGGGGTGTAGTGTTTTAGGGTTTTGGGTAGTGTTGTAGTGTTTGCGTAGTGTAGGGTCATGCTGGGGGTAGTGTTTTAGGGTTTAGGGTAGTGTTGTAGTGTTTGTGTAGTGTAGGGTCATGCTGGGGGTAGTGTTTTAGGGTTTAGGGTAGTGTTGTACTGTTTGTGTAGTGTAGGGTCATGCTGGGGGTAGTGTTTTAGGGTTTAGGGTAGTTTAGTTGTTTAGTGTATGCTAAAGGCATATTCGTTCTAAAAGTTTTCGTTATTTTAATTTGCGGCCTAATAGTACATGCGGGATTTTTTTGCGGACTGATGGTATGCGGGATTTCGTCATATATTCGCTAATCATACTTTCTATGGCAAAATGAACTCCCTCATTTTGTTCCTTTTTAAATTATATGTTTTAAGAGTTACCACTTTATTCCAATCAAGATGGCTTCAGGTGTGCCATACCTTTGTAATAAGTAGGACTGTTAGCACTCTAGTTGTTCTTTAGAACACTCTGGGACATTCTGTCATTGGGCTATAGTTGGGCTACATCTGACTGATATTTGGGCTACATTTGTTTTTTTTTGTCTCTGGTGGCCATCTTTGGGCTACATTGGGCTACATTGGGCTACATTGGGCTACATTGGGCTACATTTGGGCTCCAACATATATATAGCCCAATGTAGCCCAATATATATTTTTCAAAGTTAATTTTCGTAAAAACCACTGGAGCCTATATCTTGAGACATAGCAAAGACACATCGGGCTACCAGTCCCTACAATTTTGCCAAGTTTGGTGTAAATCCATTCAGCCGTTCAGGCTAAAAGTGAGGCCAACCGCCCTATGGAAAATTGCATGGGAAAAACAAGTTTTGGGACCCCCCTTTTTTCTCGGCCCCCCCTTGACGAAACCCCCCCAAATTTTCAGGGGCTGCTCAGAAACAAAATGTTCCATTTTCCTCTAATTTTATCGGCAGAAATGTGTCGCTAAAGCCGCTTTTGCGGCGGAAAACTGCCGCTAAAACCACTTTTGCAACAGTTTTCTGCCAATAAAAACAGCAATAATTTTATTGGCTGTGTTCATAATATGCCCCTTAGTGTGCTTCAACTACACAGAAGAAGCATAATGAACAAGTAGTGAAAGAGTGATCAGTCAAAGACACTAAGAGTAATAGAGACGGAGTGAGTGAACAAGAGTGAGGAACTATGAGAAGAGAGGGACTGAGAAAAGGAGTGGAAGGAGTAGAGTAAGTAGGTAATAGAGAAAGGAATGAGGGAAGTAGCAAAGGCAGGAAACTGAGGGTTAAAGAAATGAAGCTGTCAAACTACTAGTAGGTGAATGTGATAGAAATGTAACAAAAAGAGTACAAAACATTTACCTTATAATTGTCGTTAACTTACTCACTTTTTGTTTTTATATTTTCAATCTGTGAAAGAGAGAACAAACATTTGAAAAATATTAAAACATGTATTTAAAAATTAGAAAAGACAAGGGAAAAGATTGAAGGACAAACAGTTTTTCAACAACTTTGACACTTACAGAAGCTTCTGCTTCTCCAGGCCCCCTACACAGTCCTAAAGATAAACATTTTAAACTAACAGTATCTTGATGCAGATGAAGTGAGGCCTATCTTAAAACATGGTGCATCTTTCGCACTGCTGTTGTCTCACAAAAGTGTCGCAAGACACTAACATTTTAAATGATTGTTTCAGGATGCCAATAAGATGTGTCCTATCCAGAGGTTTGTTTGAGGTGAGGCCTACTCAGGGTTCCAAATGAAATTTCGAGTTGTTGAAGAGAACAGAGGACATAATACATGTGAAGGCCTACCGATGAAATAAGTCATGTCCACTTCACTCTTGAACAAAGGCCAGACCTCTTCTGTGTCCGTGGACAGACCTAAACTTCATCTGCACAATGTCATTCGTAAACTTAGGAAACACAGGTGATGTAATTGAAAAATGTGGAGTTTCTTTTCCTCATTTCACAATCACATCACCTGTGTTGCCTTTGGTTAGGTATCTCATAGTGCAGATGGAGTCTAGCATATCAAAGAGTACATAGAAGTTGAGCAGTATATACAACAATTTTGACATTTACAGAAGACTTAGCTTCTTATCTTGTTGGAGATGATGTCAGGCCTGTCTTGCAACATGGTGCATCTTTTGCATCACTGCTGCATCGGTTTCATGTGGCACGGGTTTTTTACAGCATGACACATCTGCCTAGATGCATCAATTTGTAATTTTGTCGCCTCATAGCAAATCTTTTGCACCGCCGCTGCATCACAAAAGTGACGCACAGTGGCGCAAAAGAGGCATACACCTATCATAAATCTGTCCCTAACATTTGAAATGATTGATTCAGGATGACGATAAGGTGTGGCCTCTCCAGAGGTTTGTTTAAGGTGAGGCCTACTCAGGATTGCATATCAAATTTATGCTTGTTGAAGAATACAGAGGAGATAATACATGTGAAGGCCTACCAATGAAGTAAGTCATGTTCACTTCACTCTTGAACAAAGGCCAGACCTCTTCTGTGTCCGTGGACAGACCTAAACTTCATCTGCACAATGTCATTCGTAAACTTAGGAAACACAGGTGATGTAATTGAAAAATGTGGAGTTTCTTTTCCTCATTTCACAATCACATCATCTGTGTTGCCTAGGCTTAGGTATCTCATAGTGCAGATGTAGGGCAGCATATTAAACAGTACCCAGAACTGCAGCACTGCATGCAACAACTTTGACACTTACAAAAGCTTCAGCTTCTGCATGCCCCCTACACAGTGCTAATTATATACATTTTAAACTGATGGTATCTTGCTGGAGATGAACTGAAACCTATCTTGCAACATGGTGCATCTTTTACACAAAAGTGACCCACAATGGAGCAAAAGAGGCGCACGGCCACCATAAATCTGACCCTAACATTTTAAATGATTGTTTCAAGATGCCAATAAGGTGTAACCTATGCACAGATTTGTTTCAGGTAAGTCCTACTCAGGGTTGCAGATGGAATTTAGGTTTGTTGAAGAATACAGAGGAGATAATACATGTGGAGGCCTACCAACGAAGTGAGTCATGTCCACTGCACTCTTGAACAAATGTCAGAACTCCTCTGTCTCCAGGAACAGGCCTAAACCTCATCTACGCAATGTGATGTGTAATGTTAGGAAACACAGGTAATATAATTGAAAAACGTGCAATTTTTTTTGCTCATTCCACAATCATATCACCTGTGTTTCCTTTGCTTAGGTATCTCATTGTGGAAATGTAGTCTATCATATGAAAGACTACGTAGAATATAAGCACTGTATGCAACAACTTTGACACTTACAGAAGCCTCTCCTTCTCCATGCCTCCTACACAGTTCTAAATGTACATCATAAATGCAAACAGTACAGAATTAATTATACATGTTAAATGGTTTATTTTTGCTGTTCTCAGAATGTATCAAATTTCACTAAAAACAGTGACTTGAAGGTATTCATCATATAACAGCGGGGAAAAAAAAACACAATCAAAATGATTGTGTTTAAAAAACCCATACAACATAACAAATCAGAATTCAGAACTCCTTAAAGTTAACTTACTTTCCATGACGTCGAAGGATGTCCTATGAACAGCTTACACTCTGTTGTGCTGTTATTACTTTCAGACCGCCACTTTCTGAAAGAAAACTTCCATCGTTTTGAAAAACATGTTACATACAATAAATGACTTCTTGCTCTCTACCACACGTTTCCACAAGGCCAAATCATGTCTGAGCCATTTATAACTCTTAGAATTCTTGTAAGCCAATCCCGTCATGTTGTATTTCCGCAACTTTCACAATTAAAATGTTGAAGATCATTTTCACAATCCTGGACTAGTAATATCTTCCCCTTCTTGCTCAGTCATGTTCTACATTTCCTATGACACTGATACTGCTTACTATGAAGCAGACTTACACTATCTCTATGACTACTACAATTATTTAATTCTCTACATCACTTTTAATCACAAAGCAATGTAAAACAGTAGACAGCATTGCAGACTTACATTCCCTCTACTCCATGTTTTGATTGGCTGCTTCAAATTGCTTATAAAAAGAAACAGTTTTTCTGAATTCATTCAAAGTGCAGTTATTTCTCCATGACGTCCAGTGTTATGGTAAGAAGTTATGTCTCTGTACTACACTTATCCTCAAGGCCAAATCGTGTAGGAGCCATTAGAACTTCTTGAAATTCCTCAGAGCACATCCCGAGATTCTTTCCCTAAAATTTTGGTTTTAAAAACACCAGGTAAGAGTTTTTAAGGTCATACGGCAATTTTTAAAAAAAAATTAAAACAGAATCATTGCAGAATGACCAGCCATTTCTAGACTTTAAATAAGCTGTGTAATGTCCTGATGTTATTGAAGGACCGTCATGATATATAATTGCTGCAGTTACAAAAGTCCTTCCTGATATTGACAACTGTGAAGCCACAACATTTTTAATTAAAGTTGTCAATTTTGTTCCATCAGGCCTACATCGTTGGTACATTAAAATAACATACTGGCCATATGTTCGTATAAATAATGTGGACATCATTTCAGATTTACATTGGCTACACTCCATGTTGTGATCAGCTGTTTTTACTAGTTTATTAAAAGAGACTGATTTACTGTCTGGCAAAGTTAAATATATAAATCTTTCTGAGTCTACACTAGTAGTACTTGATACCCTACAGTTCTCGCAGTCATGCTGCCATTGATAAGAAAGCCCAAACAGGTGATCTACATCTACACCTTCAGCATGCAATACATCAAGCATATACATTAAAAACTCCTGACAATCTTGCTGAATATTTTGAGAGAATTGTGTTTGGCCTGAACATCTGTCTAACAGATTTCGAATTTCAGACACACTTTCTATTTTTGTTCTATCAGTGCTACATTTCTCTAACACAGAATTTAACAAACTGCAAAATCTTTGATCAGAATTGACCACAATCTCTTCTTTTACATTTTCTAGAGAAAACAAAACATTAACCACTACATTAGCATAGCAGTTGACACCAGAACTGTTTTCAAATTGAAAACCAACAACATCTTCAACAGAATCCTTTTTGTTTCTGCTTATAATTTCAGGTTCATCGACTTTTCGTCTTTTTGCTACAACCTCCCCAGTATTGGTCACATTTCTTCGTTTCCGGCCTACCACACGTTTCTCAAACAAAGGATATTGAGGCAAATGTGGCGCATGCTCTCTTCTTAACCTATTGTATTCCTTAACACAATCTAGATCCGCACAAATGTTTGTGACATCACACTCAATCAAGTACAATCCCGATAAAGTTCTAACTCGTGACAATGCCACATATGCCATACCCTCCTTGAACACAGAACTGCCAATATTCACCAATGCACTGTCTACACTTAAACCTTGCGATTTAGGGATTGTCAGCGCATATGCCAAGCAAACAGGAAACTGCTTACGGCGAACATATAAGTCTTTTACAAGCAAAAATCTAGCAGAACAACGACCAATTAGCTGTACTTCCTCAATGCCATCAAATTTAATTTTTAAAAATTCAATTCCATCTCTATTTCTGTATTTTACAAAATCAACAACATTACCCATTGATCCATTTACCAGACCTCTTTCAACATGTAAATTCCTTCTTAAAATTATAAGGCAGTTCAAGCACACATTCAGAGTCTTTTCAAAACCTGCAGTTTTAGATATAGTCTTCTCTAATGAATCCAATTTTGTTTTCAAATTCTCAGACAAAATAATTGTTGATCCCATATGCTCTACTCTGTCAATAGCTTCCAGTTTCACAATCTCTTGCTTTTCTAAATGCAACATTTTGTTGTTGAATTTGGCACATTCTGCAAGAGTTGGCATCAAACATATTCCAGATTTCTTCTCAGTAATTTTCTGAAAAATATTCTCAGGCACAACATCTTGTTCTGGATATAAATTTGACAGTAATCGTGCATGTAAAGCTTCTTTCCCATGCTCGGTCACTTTTCCAATTCTAACATCTTGTAGAATAGTCTTGTAAACTTCATCCTTCGCCTGACGCATATTTTCATGCAGTTCAGCATAATTGAAGTTTAACCATATATTGAGGTTGCCAATGCTCCCTAGGCACTTCCTGGTATCTTCATGCGTGAGCATTTTGAACACAGGTTGCCCTTTCACTGGTGTCAGCTGCAGAAGATCTCCGAAAACAATGATGTGTTTGCCACCAAATAACACATCATACTCTCTTTTGAGAACTTCTTGCATTCTCAAATGCACAAAGGCAAGCATGACATTGGAAACCATGCTTACTTCGTCAATGATAAGAAGTTTCATTTTCCTCAAGATTCTTGAAACTTCACAACAAGCATCTCCAGATAGCTTGTGATATTGTAATTTGTTGTCATGCTCCACTGGCAGCATCAGTAAACGATGTAAAGTAATCCCTTTAATGTTATGTGCTGCCAGTCCAGTTGGAGCGGTGACAACACAAGACAGCGATGACTCTGTCCTTTCCTGCAAATAACATGAAATTGCTTTAATAAGGAAACTTTTTCCAGTTCCCGCTTCTCCACTCACGTACAGTCGGACAGGCTTCAACGACGTACATGAGCACTCTTTCTTGTCATGACTTAATCCATGATCAATTTGCATGGTAACTTCGTCATATATTTTCCTCTGCTCAACGTTGAGTTGTCTTTCCAACACTTCTAAGTTAACCGCATCCTCCTGAGCATGTGCCATGGCTCTTTCCACTTCATTCATAGCAGTGGCAGCTTCATTTTCGATAACAGGTCCTCCTAGTGGATCCCGACTCAATGAAGCAGAACTCTGACTGTCCTGAGAACTGTCTCTGGCAATCTCGGCTGCAATCGTTGCTTCCTGCTCAATTTCCGCATTCAACATTTCTACATATTTGGGAGAAGCAGGACATTCTATGGTCTCCTTGGCAGCATTGAAAGAGTCTTCGTAACAGAGGAAATCTCCAAGCAGTTCCTCTTCTGCACGCCAAGGCTTGAAAAGTTGCAAAAGTGCTAAATAGAAAAACTCCTTTTTTTCAGGAGATTCGCCACTCAATTTTCGATGGTTTACCAAGTGTCATTTTCTTTGCTTGACCAGACATCCCTCACTTCCTATTACATCATACACTCCTTTCTCAGTATCTTCTTTGATGTTCCTCTTGAATATGTAATTTTGAAGAACCTCATACAGACAAACATTCTCGAGGTGACTGCTTCGATTTGGATAATATGTATCCAACATGTTGGTCTTCAAAATGTCGGTACTGTTTGGCTCCTTTTCCGCCAAATACTCAATTTCCCGCACAGGTTTCAGAACTCGATTACGCGTTGCAGCAAGACCAAGACTCGCCCAAACGATACTCCTGGACTTGGCATAGAGACTTGCTGAAGACAACCGGTCAGAACATTCGTAAGCTCCGATTTCTCGATGCGACAACATCTTCAGACTGAAACTGTACAACTTCTTGCTGAGGCTCTTTTCATGGGAAATGTCCTCCCACATATCCTTCAATTCTGTCTTCTCTTTTTTGGTGATGTAAGATGTCACATACCGAGCCACAGCCATACAGTTATCAGCCACAAACTGTATATCCATGTTAGCATTCCACATGGACAAAATCACCGGGTTGTAGTCGTTGATGTACTTAGACTCTTCGTTCCTCTTCAAATTGTATGTGTTTTTAGGTGATTTCTTCATCACATTATGTCGCAGCGAAGACATCAAACTGTTTACTCTTCCTTTAGAAATCACCGGTCGTGGAAAGCCGAAACGACATTTGGTGTAGAACTTGTCCTTGTTTCGGAATTTACGACGACAGTACTTTCCACATCGATGGCTTTGGAAACGTAGAACTTTTTCTCTTAGGCTTTTCTTCTCCTTTGCGTTTGGAACAGCACACGTAGAATACTGTTGTATGAAACTCATCACTGAGTCTTCTGGATCCATTCCAAATTTAGGTGCATCCTTGATCCACAGCAACATATGTATATGAGGAGCACCTCTTGCTTGGTACTCCTTTCTCCAGAAGAAATCCAACACCTCTCCAAGAGGTGGATTCTTCTTATTCATGATGAAAGACATCATAGCTTCAAATCTATGATTGAAGTACCTGCATACATTGACTGGATCCAAAGAGCACAGTTCTCCGGGTGTCTTGAATTCGATGTTTTCGATGTTTCCATTTGCCTCTCGTAGAAATTCAAGTAAGTCTTCCCAGCCATACTCGGCACAGCTCAGAGTGAGGAACCATGTGGGAGTTCCTAAGTTCCTCAGCATACATTTTAAATCACCATGACGACGGTACCAGTACTCATTAGTACCACGCTGACACGCCATGAGATTAATCAGGTGAGAATCCAAAATACTGTCTTGGACATTGACTTTATCCATAAAGTCACTTGCCGAGATGTTTTGCATGTGTATACCACTTTTCAAGATGTGGTTCACTGCATATGACAGTCCAGACAGATCGCTTTCAAACAGGAGATGAAACAAATAGGGAATGCATTGTCGAAACCTAGCATCTCCTGCATACAATCGCAAAGTCCGGTATTCAGAAGCAGGAATATGAGGAGGTCGCTCATCATATCTTCCTCCCTGACCTGTTGGAAAAAGCTGTGGGAAACACCGAGCTTCCAAACTTTCCTCCCAAACACTAATGGGACTCCCTTTGGCTTGTTTCATTTGAAACAACTCAATAGCATTCCCCATGACTTCCTTGGAATGCAAAGGATGAACACTATAATGTTCATATATTTCTTCACTAGTACAGGGTTCTACTTTCTCAATTTGACCAGCACACAAATCGCTATCCTCTTCCTCACTTACTTCCTCTTCTGCAACATATACATTCTTATAGTATTTATTATTTTTTTTCAAATACAATGTTGCCTTTTTAACTTTCCTAACATCCACTAAATCTTGCCATATTTTCTTATTCTTTGTCGGAACCCCATTAACTAAGATAACCAGAGGTTCCTCTTCCACTTTTTCTACTCCAATTGTGTTAATGTTTTTCTTCAAATCTAGAGGCAAGTAAACAACTCTTCCCTTTAATCCTCTCTGTAAATCTGATGGAGGCAATTTCCCTGTCTTTGGCTCCATTCTTACAATAGCCTGAAAGGGATGGATACTTTGAATCAAAATAGATTCATAAGTATTTAAATCCTTCAATTCAGAAGGAATCTAAACCAATTCCAGATTATTATGAACTGCTCTAGCAGGCATCTGGTTTTGATTTAATTTGTTACAACAATAAGTACACACACGTTGATCCAATCCCAAATCAAAACAATTTTCTACCATCAAGTATGTTGTGAAATCCTTCCATTCACTATTATTTTCCCTTTCACTTTTTGCATATAAATCCACTAACTTAGTCTGATTCTTATAATAAGTGCGTCGACAACACACACAAGTGAAATTTGGCCTCTCACTTGATTTCACCTCAAACGTCGCAATTTCCCTCTGGAAATTATCTGTACTGGAAACCTGTACACTATCTTCCACATTACCCGCTTCTTCTTGGTCAATTTCAACATTCTCCTCTTTACTTCCAAAGTAACAAAACTCAATTTCTTCACATATATTCTTCACATCTATTTCAGAACCATGCAAAAGAGCAGCGCATAATTGTTTAAGCATAATTGCTGGACTCTTAGCATAACACAACATTCTAACTAATTTCCTCACTTTATTATGATGCACTGCTAGCATCCTGAAATGATGAAAAACACTCTGGCATACTCTCCTGGAAAGACAAGCCAGTGAATGACCATGCAAACCTGTCACTTCTCTCACTCTGCAAGGATCTAATTCTTGCAACAACTTCATTTTCTGCTTCAAACTTTTCTTATTAAATGACCGTACAAAATCACAAAGCAAATTGATGGAATCCTGTCGCACACTGCAAATACTACTACACTTCCAGGTGTACACAGGACCCTTAGGACGTCTTCCTAAAACCTCATTACCTAACACCTCTTCTATCTCTGTTGTCACAAGTTTTTCTTTTTCAACTGGACAACCATCTTTCACTTCATAAGCTCGACCACTGGTGTCAACTGCATGCACCAAATCATTATCCTGGAAATAACTCTCCTCATTAAAAAATGCCTCACAGCTTGAACTATGCATCCATTCTCCAGAAAAAACTTCACAAAAATTACTACGATTAACTATTCTCTTCCATCTACTATTTCTTTTGAAATCATAAATTGCCTTGTTTAGCTTCCTAATTCTATTGATTATCAAAATAAATAACTTACGTTTAATTTCAAATGCCTGATCAATAACTTTCTCAACTATTTTTTTTTTCTTATAAAAAACCACTTTCTGTTGACCTTTCTTAATATTTTTTAACAAATTGCCAATTATCCTGTTGCGGAACATTCGTTTACGAATGTCCCTAAACTGTTGTTTCCTTCCACTATCATGCACAGAGTTATCTCTTGCTCTAGCAGTAACATTTTTCATTGGCCTTTCCTTTCCCTTTGAATTGCTTCTCTTTTTCTGGACTGAAACATTTTCTGTAGTAATATTTTTTTTACTACAGATATTTCTTATGAATGTTTTTGTACTCTTACCCGGTGCTTTCTTGGTGACTTGACAAATCTTTTTGTTAGAGGACTGCTGCTTTTTTTCATTGACCTGCTGTCTTTGACGTTTTGCAGCCTTTCTCAGTATTTCTTTGGTTGGCATGCTGAAATCTTGAAATGATCTGCAGTTGAATCTGTGGTAAAATATAATAAAAAATGTTATTAACCACTATTACCCAACAGTAAATCAATAACAGTAATCAAAAACTTAAAACACTACTTGACATTTTTACATAGAAGATTTTTTAGTGCTTGGCAAATTTAGAATACAGAAATAGCAGAAATGAAATGGAATTTATATTCATTTTACCTGTGCTGTTTTATATGTGAATCTGATCTAATTTTATGAGCATATTTTAATATTTTATTGAAGACACTACACATAACCTGTTTTGAAGGTGTCTTTATTTTTAAATTAAACGGTTTACATTTTTACTTTTTATTTATTATACATTTTTAAAATAAATGTTTATAGTTCCATAGGCTCAAGCACGTCAGCTTCCCATCCTATGTCATACAATTCTGACAAATCTGCATCCTCATCACGTTCTTCTTCATCCTCAGGATTTAAATCATCCAAGGGATCAACATCCACTGATGTTTCAATTACGAGTTCAATGATGAGGTCGAAATCAACTGATTGCTGATTGTCGCTCATGTTGATGTCTTTATCTTTAAAGAAAGATAACAACAATGAGATGTTGCAGAGTAAGAGACAAATCTCAGAGATTATAATAGTAAAATTGTTTAACAAGAGTAACATTTTGCAGCTATTATTTAGCCATGTCCAGCGATGCTGAGGAGGTGAAGCCTATGTCCAATTTTTCAGTGAACAGGACTCTTCTTAACCTTGGATAAGCCTCACCGACTCTGTGTCCCCTGCACATACTTAAATGTAAAGGGGCAGATTTATGTTAACTGGCACATCCCCAGGGATGCACCAGTTAACGTGCACCGCTGCTCTGCCACCCATGGTGTGCCGCATTTACAATCAGATAGGACAAAGCTGCGTCAAAACCCTGTGCCTGCTTGAAGCAGGCATAGGTCTTGACGCAGCATTGTGGAGATGGGGCACCCCTGAGCCTTGCTGGAGCTGCATCGCACTTGCGATACAACTCCAGCAATGCGCCACCTTTACGGCACAGATGCGTCACGCATCTGTGCCGTTTTTGCCCCATGGTGCGCCGCATTGTAAATGCAGCACACCATGGGTGGCGGAACAGCGGCGCAGGATGACTGGCACATCCCTGGTGATGCGCCAGTCATCATAAATCTATCCCTAAGCTTCTTATCTTGTTAGAGATGAACCGCCATATGTATCATCAAACTATTTTGCATTTCATAAATAGCGAATTTTAAGGAATAAATAGCGATTCTTTACCATTCCTAATTTGCGATGAGCAAATTGCTAATTGCAAATTACCCATTCATTTCCATGGGCCAGGAGGCCCATAGGAATGAAGGTGCAATTTGCGATTAGCAATTAGCTCATCGCAAATTAGGAATTTTTCCAAGGGTGCAGGGGTGTCTCAAGAACACCCTGCTGCACCCCTGAAAAAGAAATTTGGGGGCATATGGCGCACATACATGCCCTAAGGGCATGTATGGGCGTCATATGGCACCTTTTGTTTTTTGGAAAAAAAGCTTTTTGAAAAGAATTCGCAAATTACCACCAACTAGAAGTTGGTGGTAATTTGCAAATCCTTAATGGCATTTTTTGCATATTTTTTGGTTGATACATTGCATTTAAGGAATCGCAAAATTTGCAAATCCTTAAGTGCAATCGCAAAATAAGGAATAGCAAATTTTGCTATTCCTTATTTTGCATCAAACTTGTTTGATACATACCATTTGTCTAATTAGCATTCGCAAAGGCCGAAATTCGCAGAATTTCGGCCTTTGCGAATGCTAATTAGCTTGATACATATGGCCCCAAGTGAAGCCTGTCTTGCAACATGGTGCATCTTTTGCATCACTGCTGCATCGGTTTCATGTGGCACGTTTTTTTTACAGCATGACACATCTGCCCAAATGCATCAATTTGTAATTTTGTCGCCTCATAGCAAATCTTTTGCACCGCCGCTGCATCAGAAAAGTGACGCACAGTGGCGCAAAAGAGGCATACACCTATCATAAATCTGTCCCTAGCATTTTAAATGATTAATTCAGGATGACGATAAGGTGTGGCCTATCCAGAGGTTTGTTTAAGGTGAGGCCTACTCAGGGTTGCAGATCAAAGTTACGCTTGATGAAGAATACAGAGGAGATAATACATGTAAAGGCCTACCAATGAAGTAAGTGATGTCCACCTCATTGCGCCAGTCATCATAAATCTATCCCTAAGCTTCTTATCTTGTTAGAGATGAACCGCCATATGTATCATCAAACTATTTTGCATTTCCTAAATAGCGAATTTTAAGGAATAAATAGCGATTCTTTACCATTCCTAATTTGCGATGAGCAAATTGCTAATTGCAAATTACCCATTCATTTCCATGGGCCAGGAGGCCCATAGCAATGAAGGTGCAATTTGCGATTAGCAATTAGCTCATCGCAAATTAGGAATTTTTCCAAGGGTGCAGGGGTGTCTCAAAAACACCCTGCTGCACCCCTGAAAAAGAAATTTGGGGGCATATGGCGCACATACATGCCCTAAGGGCATGTATGGGCGTCATATGGCACCTTTTGTTTTTTGGAAAAAAAGCTTTTTGAAAAGAATTCGCAAATTACCACCAACTAGAAGTTGGTGGTAATTTGCAAATCCTTAATGGCATTTTTTGCATATTTTTTGTTTGATACATTGCATTTAAGGAATCGCAAAATTTGCAAATCCTTAAGTGCAATCGCAAAATAAGGATTAGCAAATTTTGCTATTCCTTATTTTGCATCAAACTTGTTTGATACATACCATTTGTCTAATTAGCATTCGCAAAGGCCGAAATTCGCAGAATTTCGGCCTTTGCGAATGCTAATTAGCTTGATACATATGGCCCCAAGTGAGGCCTGTCTTGCAACATGGTGCATCTTTTGCATCACTGCTGCATCGGTTTCATGTGGCACGGTTTTTTTACAGCATGACACATCTGCCTAAATGCATCAATTTGTAATTTTGTCGCCTCATAGCAAATCTTTTGCACCGCCGCTGCATCACAAAAGTGACGCACAGTGGCGCAAAAGAGGCATACACCTACCATAAATCTGTCCCTAGCATTTTAAATGATTAATTCAGGATGACGATAAGCTGTGGCCTATCCAGAGGTTTGTTTAAGGTGAGGCCTACTCAGGGTTGCAGATCAAAGTTACGCTTGTTGAAGAATACAGAGGAGATAATACATGTAAAGGCCTACCAATGAAGTAAGTGATGTCCACCTCATTGCGCCAGTCATCATAAATCTATCCCTAAGCTTCTTATCTTGTTAGAGATGAACCGCCATATGTATCATCAAACTATTTTGCATTTCCTAAATAGCGAATTTTAAGGAATAAATAGCGATTCTTTACCATTCCTAATTTGCGATGAGCAAATTGCTAATTGCAAATTACCCATTCATTTCCATGGGCCAGGAGGCCCATAGGAATGAAGGTGCAATTTGCGATTAGCAATTAGCTCATCGCAAATTAGGAATTTTTCCAAGGGTGCAGGGGTGTCTCAAGAACACCCTGCTGCACCCCTGAAAAAGAAATTTGGGGGCATATGGCGCACATAAATTTTAAAAACATTCCTTTACCTCAAAAACGATTTTCAAGTCATAATTTGAAAACACTGCCCACGGGGAAATGACTTAAAATGTCCTTGGCCCCAAGTGAGGCCTGTCTTGCAACATGGTGCATCTTTTGCATCACTGCTACATCGGTTTCATGTGGCACGGTTTTTTTACAGCATGACACATCTGCCTAAATGCATCAATTTGTAAGTTTGTCGCCTCATAGCAAATCTTTTGCACCGCCGCTGCATCACAAAAGTGACGCACAGTGGCGCAAAAGAGGCATACACCTATCATAAATCTGTCCCTAGCATTTTAAATGATTAATTCAGGATGACGATAAGGTGTGGCCTATCCAGAGGTTTGTTTAAGGTGAGGCCTACTCAGGATTTCAGATCAAAGTTACGCTTGATGAAGAATACAGAGGAGATAATACATGTAAAGGCCTACCAATGAAGTAAGTGATGTCCACTTCATTGCGCCAGTCATCATAAATCTATCCCTAAGCTTCTTATCTTGTTAGAGATGAACCGCCATATGTATCATCAAACTATTTTGCATTTCCTAAATAGCGAATTTTAAGGAATAAATAGCGATTCTTTACCATTCCTAATTTGCGATGAGCAAATTGCTAATTGCAAATTACCCATTCATTTCCATGGGCCAGGAGGCCCATAGGAATGAAGGTGCAATTTGCGATTAGCAATTAGCTCATCGCAAATTAGGAATTTTTCCAAGGGTGCAGGGGTGTCTCAAGAACACCCTGCTGCACCCCTGAAAAAGAAATTTGGGGGCATATGGCGCACATAAATTTTAAAAACATTCCTTTACCTCAAAAACGATTTTCAAGTCATAATTTGAAAACACTGCCCACGGGGAAATGACTTAAAATGTCCTTAAGACACATGAAAGTGTTTTTTTAAAGCCTTTGCAACTTTTTTGGGTCACTTTTAACATGGCTATGTAACTCAAACAGTCAAAATCTAAATTTACCATGCACAGGTGGGAGCATATTTACAAGGAATTTGCTCCACGGGGAAAGGTCTTTTAATTTAATATGGGAAAAATAACATCAGAGACACTGAAATGCCTTATAAAGAAGCATACACCATTATGTCCTTGTCATAAATTTTAAAACCATTCCTTTTCCCCAAAAACGATTTTCAAGTCATAATTTGACAACACTCCACATGGGGAAATGACTTAAAATGTCCTTAAGACACATGAAAGCGTTTTTTGATTGCCTTTGCAGCATGTTTGGGTCACTTTTAACATGGCTATGTAACTCAAACAGTCAAAATCTAAATTTGCCATGCACAGGTGGGAGCATATTTACAAGCAATTTGCTCCACAGGGAAAGGTCTTACATTAAAATGGGAAAAATAACATCAGAGACACTCAATTGCCTTATAAAGAAGCATACACCATTATGTCCTTGTCATAAATTTTAAAACCATTCCTTTTCCTCAAAAACGATTTTCAAGTCATAATTTGAAAACACTCCACAGCTCCTATGCACAAAAAAACCCTGTCAGTACTAATACTTCACATTTTCTCCAATTACAATTTCTCAAAGAAACAAAATCTATTTGTAAAACACTTGAGACAAAGCAACATTTGAAAAACTCAACTTTCTTCATAATTTTCTCCTTAATGCACACTATTCTCTATTTAAATTAAAGAAATCTTTTCTCACCTTAGCAAATACTTTATGAGTTTCAAAACAGTCTCAGAAACACACCAATTTGTCTTCAGCAGAGCAAAAGGTATGCACTCCAGAGTCTGCAGCTATCAAAAGCACAGAAATGCTGTAATTCTTCACACATATCTCTCATGTCACCCAATCAAAACTCTTCCCTCACTTTTTTCAAATCAAAACCCTTCCCCCCTCTGCCCTCTCTGCCTTTTTTGCATAGCAACCACCTCTTGGAAGACCTCTGGTGTTTGCAAGTTCACACAACAATGTTTCAATTGAACTCTGAACTCTCAGTGCACCTGCATATCCAGTGCATTCTTTCATTTAATGATTTTTTCTTGACCACTCAAAATACATCTTTCAAAGAACTCATCCTTGCACCCTAACTTTCTGTTTTCAGCAATCAAAATCCACCAATCACTGTTACTGCTTCATTAACACAGAAACTCCACAGTTTTTTTCATTTTAAACTCTTATTTTTTCAAGTGCCATTTCATTGCCACACTTCATCTGACTGCAGCAGAACCTCCTCTCACCATGTTTTCTGTCTGGATTGTTGGACATAGTTACATCTATTGGGCTCAGAGGTATGCTGAGAACAGAAATTTACCTAACCTCAATTTACAAGATGTGGAAATTAAGTGGTTTGGCCACAGAGGATTAAAATGTCACCAATTGATACCATTGGTGAAAACCTTTATGCATTTGCCAAAACCTGACCTGTTAATTGTGCACTGTGGAGGTAATGATTTGGGCACTTTGACTGGGGTAGGTCTGGAAATGCTTTTAAAGGACACCTTTGAGCAATTGATGGCACTTTTTCCTCAAACTGCCTTGGTATATTCAAATATATGCCAAAGACAGAAATGGAGGTGGTCAAACCAATTTTGTCCACAAATTGAGAAGTCGAGGAAGCATGTAAACAAATCTGTTTCAGCTTACATGAGAGACCATGGAATGGGCTCCATGTACAACAATAACTTGCGTTACTACATGCAAGATATCTACAGAGGAGATGGAGTTCACTTCTCAGATGAGGGCAACAGAATTTTCATTCTGAATTTAAGACTGTGCATTGGTACCTACTTATAAGTACCTAAATGTACCATAAACCCAAAAGCTCTTCTCAGAGCTACCCTACATCTGATCACTCACAATTATTATTTTTCTCTAACTTTTTTCACTAATTTTCAACAAAGTACGCTCCCCGGGGCGCTACCCGGTACACGAACCGGAAGCTAACCTCGCGAAATTTTTTAAATTTTTTTTTTTTTTCGCACATATAAGCCTCCTCAGCCACCCTCAGAAAACCTAGGGGGTCAAGATAAGTCTACCGTGCCCCCTTCTACCCATTCTGAACATTATTTGCCCTCCATCTTGTATCTTAAGTCGACCGAAACACAAAATGGTGGACTCCCGTAATGCTTCAGGTTCGCGTACCGGGGCGCTCGCCAGTTCGCGTACCGGGGCGCTCCCCGGGAAGCGCACCATCAAAAAAGGTGGGAAAGTAATTTACAGAAAAACAACTGAAGACACTCTCACCAAATATAGATTAGCTCATACTACATACCAATCCCTATCATTTTCACAAATTTGATTGAAATTCCATTTAGCCATTTAGCCTGTAGACCTCTCTAAATACCGTGAGGTAAATTACTTCTCAAAACACATCTGAAGTGTTGGAATTGACAACCAATGAAAATGTTACTTTCATTTTCTACTTTTATTACCTGACATTTGATTGGTTATATACCTGAATATATATAAAGGAAGAGAAGGAAACACAGCCATTTTGACTACTACTTCCTGGTGTACATTTCAATTGGATTTTCACTAATCACTTCAACTTCTTTGTAAAGGTAAGTTGTTATTTTTAAAACTGAAGTATATTGTGCACCAAAAGTTAATATGGTAAACTGTTTCTGATAGTTATATACTATCCCTCTATAGTAGTTATAGATTTAGATAGACTTCTCTGTTAAAGTTATGGATGGAGTTAGGTTTCTCTTGTATAATTATGAAATTACTTACGTTAAATCACATACACTTTTTTATATTCCTACTTCCACTCTGATACTATACACTGCCCAAAGATAAATTCACTGATAAAAACTGCCTATCTAAAATTAATCCCAACAGTGCCCTATCTCTACTAATATATATTTTTTTTATCCAAATTTCAGGCAACATGGAAGGCGAACAGAAAGTTTCATTTCAAATTGTCCTGCAAGAGAGCAGCCAAGAATTAATTGATCCAAATTATATAGAATTTATGGATGAAACTTGGGACCAAGAACTACTGCAATGTGTGCAAGCAGTAGATGACCTCCTTCAAAATGAGGACATTTTACACCCTCAGAGATTACAAACTATGTTCAATGAAAATGACGACATTTCAGACAGTGAAATGTTAGAAATGTTATTAAATTTTGAAACACAATCACAATAATAAATAATTGCTTAAAAAATAAAGAAATTAAAAAATAATCAACAAAACCAACAATCAATTAACATACAGTATTTGAAAAGTCTATCATTCTTTTTTCCTTATAGTACGCTCCCCAGAACGGTTCCCGGTTCGCGAACCGGGCGCTCCCCACGCAAAAAAAAAAAAGTTTGGTTTTTTTTTGCCCTGCGGGGCCCTTTTAAAGCCTCCACATCAAACCTAGGGGGTCAGGGAGGATCTACTATGCCCCCTTATGGTCATTTCCCCCTTTGTTTTGGCCTCCTCTTGTCTCTCGATCCTACCGAGAGACAAGATGGCGGCCGCTCCGGACTGTTTAGAATGTTGACAGACACCGGAGAGCCAATCAGCTTCACTTCGCGAAGTTCCGTTACGCGTAAAGTACGCGAACCGGAGCGCTGCCCAGAGCGCGCTTACAGATATATATCTTTTTTTGAACGTTAATTTCTCAAAATCCACTGGAGCACATATATTGAGACCTAGCAAAGGCACATCGGGCTAACAGTCCCTACAATTTTGCCAAGTTTCGTGCAAATCCATTCAGTCGTTCGGGCTAAAAGTGAGGCCAACCGCCCTATGGAAATTAACATTGGAAAAACACGTTTTGGGACCCCCTTTTTTCTCGGCCCCCCCTTGACGAACCCCCCCCAAAATTTTCAGGGGCTGCTCAGAAACAAAATGTTCCATTTTCCTGAAAATTTCAGCCAATTCCGTCCACAAACGCCAAAGTTATTAGACATAGAATTTTCAAAAATCCCATAGGGAAAAAATCCAAACTATATATACCTACTGGCGACCGCCAGTAGGTAATATAAATATATATATATATATATATATATATATATATATATATATATATATATATTTATTACTTTATTTGTTTTTTTTTGGGTTTTTTTCACTGAAAAAAACATAGGTTTCAGAAATGTTATGGTTAGGAATTAGCATTTAACAAACCTCAGAAATTCACTGAAAAAAACACAGGTTTCAGGGGTGTTATAGTTAGTTGGACATTTCACTCGTACAAAACCATTGAAATTCCCCTGCTATAGTTAGTTGTACTAACTATAACTCACACACCCGCAATCCACTGCTGATGATGTCACATATTAGATCATCATGACATGGTCAGTGACATCACTGATGACATCTCAAATGACATCACTGATTACATCATCCAGTGAATGTGGTTTGGTTCGATATTTAAATATGTATTATATATATATATATATATATATATATATATATATATATATATATTACCTACTGGCGGTCGCCAGTAGGTATATATAGTTAGGATTTTTTCTCTATGGGATTTTTGAAAATTCTATGTCTAATAACTTTGGCGTTTGTGGACGGAATTGGCTGAAATTTTCAGGAAAATGACACATTTTGTTTCTGAGCAGCCCTTGAAAATTTGGGGGGGGTTTGTCAAGGGGGGGCCGAGAAAAAAGGGGGGTCCCAAAACGTGTTTTTAACATTGAGTTTTCCATAGGGCGGTTGGCCTCACTTTTAGCACGAACGGCTGAATGGATTTGCACGAAACTTGGCAAAATTGTAGGGACTGGTAGCCCGATGTGCCTTTTGTAGGTCTCAATATATGTGCTCCAGTGGATTTTGAGAAATTAACGTTTAAAAAAAGATATATATCTGTAACAGCGGACCTGGCAGCGTCCCAGGACGCGTACTTTACGCGCAACGGAGCTTTGTGAAGCGAAGCTGATTGGTTCTCCGGCGTCTGTCAACATTCCAAACAGTCCGTAGCGGCCGCCATCTTGTCTCTCGGTAGGATCGAGAGACAAGAGGAGGCCAAAGCGAAGGGGCAAATGACCATAAGGGGGCATAGTACATTGTCGCTCACCCCCTAGGTTTGATGTGGAGGTTTTAAAAGGGCCCCGCGGGGCAAAAAAAAATAAAAATAATAATAATCGAACAGCTGAATGGATTTGCACGAAACTTGGCAAAATTGTAGGGACTGGTAGCCCGATGTGCCTTTGCTAGATCTCAATATATGTGCTCCAGTGGATTTTGAGAAATTAACGTTAAAAAAAAGATATATATCTGTAACAGCGCACCGCTTCGCGTACTTTTCGCGTTACGGAGCTTTGCGAAGCGAAGCTGATTGGCTCTCCGGTGTCTGTAAACATTCCAAACAGTCCGTAGCGGCCGCCATCTTGTCTCTCGGTAGGATCGAACAGCTGAATGGATTTGCACGAAACTTGGCAAAATTGTAGGGACTGGTAGCCCGATGTGCCTTTGCTAGGTCTCAATATATGTGCTTCAGTGCATTTTGAGAAATTAACGTTCAGAAACAAGATATATATCTGTAACAGCGCTCCGCTTCGCGGAGATAAAATTATATGTGTATTACCTAGCTGTTGCTAACACCAGTTAGCGACGGCTAGTAGAATATAGCGACCATCTTGGGCCCCACTTTGCATGTGAGTGATATTTATCACTAATGACATGCAAAGTGGGCATGCCAAGATGTTAGCGACTGGAAACAGTCGCTAACATCGCTATCTCCTATTATCAACTTTTGGAAATATTCGAGATAAGCGCGAATATCTCCAAAAGCTACCACCTGCCCTGAGCAGTTCTTAGCCATGTTATCCAATGGGAGGTGGATAACATGGCTGAGAGCATTAGCTCGGTAATGCATGAATATCGCTGAGTTTTCAGCGATATTAATGCATTGCGGTCGTTTTTTATCGTATTTCCGATAAACCTTGATAATAGCAAGGTTTATCTGCGATAATTTCTGACGGTAAAAAAATCGTTGCTAAGCATCGTTAGGGATAAATATCGCTTAACTTTGGTAATATGCCCCAACGTCTGTTAACGTTCGATTCGAAGGAAATCAGGAAGTGTTGAAAAACATTGTCTGCGCCATCTTGTCTTTTTTCAAATGCCACACTTTTGTCGTGCACGGCAGCCATTTTAGATGCCTTGACCAGACCCACTCTGTGCACGCTGTCGATCCTTAGCATGGCTCCCCACCCTCGCAAGCATCTCCCCCAGGCAGTGGTCACCCCCGCTCTCTGTCTTATGCATGGGTAATAAACCTCCCCCCATCTGCGCTGCTCTTCCCTGAGAATCACACCCTGTGCCCGCCCGACACCTCCCTTTCGCCCTATTCACTACCGCACCCTCTGACACTCCTTTTCCTCTGTGTCCGATTGTCCAGGCTGGTCCTAGGGTATCAGCTAGCCCTGCAGATGTAGTTTATGGCCACAGCTGTAAAGAATCACCCCTCTTCAAAGGAGTTATAGTAGATCAAGGCCCACACTCGATGAGATCCGTCACAGCAGAAGCGTTGCTATTATCTGAAAACCATCCTGTATTGTGATTGGGGAGGGGACCGAGCCTGAAGCGGAAGATTCCAGGGATGACTCTTTGTACATCAAAGTTTTTACAATTATGTGTCACATTAAAAATATATAGCACTCCGACAAAGTAGTAAGATTATAAAACTTTAATAATTTATAAATATATACAAGAAAACAAAAATAGTAATAACATATAAACATTTTTAGGGAAAAACAACGAAGTAGCGGTCGGCTGTGCGAATAGTCCCAACGCAGCACAACGTCCAGATTTCCGGCGTGGGGCGTCGCGGGGGGGGGGTCATCAGTAGCAAACTGTTGTGCGAATAGTTCCAAGGCAGCAGAACGCGCCGAAATCTAGATGACACGAAAGTGATGTCTAGTAAGTTGCCACCCAGCAAATAACGGCGTGGGGCGTCGCGGGGGGTGGGTCATCAGTAGCAAACTGTTGTGCGAATAGTTCCAAGGCAGCAGAACGATGGCACCAAGGTGATGTCCAGTAAGTTGCCGCACTGGTTTTGGTATCCTACAATGCTGCTCCGAATAACGGCGTGGGGCGCCCCGGGGGAGGCGGCGTGAACGGGCCTCTCCAGGTGGAGTGTCATCTGTTGTAGTGGGGCGCCCCTTTACCGTTTCAGTTGCCATTCCGTCAGTTTTTGGTCCACTGTGTCAAAAGCCGCAATTCAGCTGAGTTGCGCCCACTCTTGCGGTGCAGCGATAGGCGGCTGTCACAGGACTCTCAAAATGGCGGCAGGCTGTTTCCTTTTTGGGCCTGGTCCACTGAAATGGCCCTGGGACACCTTGGAAATCGGACGCTTGTCTGCTAGGTCTTGGACCCCATTCTCGAAAGCGTCCCCTCCGCCTTGAGAATTCATCAAAAGTTTTGGGGGCTCCGACTCCTGCAGGCTTCTGGTGAGGAGCGTCTGCCATGATTGTTAGCGGAATGACCACGACTGAGCTACGAGATGGTGGTGCTCTCATGCTGACGCCAGCTTCAGTCTGAAACATCCAGAAACAAGGTGGGGCTTTCATCGTTTGGGAAAAAAAAAAAGTTTTCATCCAATGAAAAGTGTTGTTTTTAGGTCACATGATCAAGCCTTCCATCATTAGGAAACCAAAAGTAAAATGAACCAATGAAAAGTTTTATAAACAAGTCACATGACCTGTTATGCGGCATAGGGTGTAAAATGCGGAGAAAATACGTTGGCACGTGAGGCGGCGTCAGTAGCGGACCGATGTGCGAATAGGCCGAAGGCAACACAACGCGCCAAGATCCGGATGGCACCGAGGTGGTGTCCAGCAAGTTGCAGCACTGGTGTGGCCATCCTACAATGCTGAAAGTCGGCGTGGGGCGCCCCGTTGGCCTGTGAGTTTGCGTCAGTAGCGGACCGATGTGCGAATAGGCCGAAGGCAGCACAACGCGCCAAGATCCGGATGGCACCGAGGTGGTGTCTAGTAAGTTGCCGCACTGGTGTGGCCATCCAACAATGCTGAAAGTCGGCGTGGGGCGCCCCGTTGGCCTGTGAGTTTGCGTCAGTAGCGGACCGATGTGCGAATAGGCCGAAGGCAGCACAACGCGCCAAGATCCGGATGGCACCGAGGTGGTGTCTAGTAAGTTGCCGCACTGGTGTGGCCATCCTACAATGCTGAAAGTCGGCGTGGGGCGCCCCGTTGGACTGTGAGATGGCGTCAGTAGCGGACCGATGTGTGAATGGGGCCGAAGGCAGCGCAACAATATTTTCGGAATAGAAGACACCACTAGGCGCTGAGATTCCAAGATCCGGATGGCACCGAGGTGGTGTGTAGCAAGTTGCCGCACTGGTGTGGCCATCCTACAATGCTGAAAGTCGGCGTGGGGCGCCCCGTTGGCCTGTGAGTTTGCGTCAGTAGCGGACCGATGTGCGAATAGGCCGAAGGCAGCACAACGCGCCAAGATCCGGATGGCACCGAGGTGGTGTCTAGTAAGTTGTCGCACTTCTGTGGCCATCCTACAATGTTGAAAGTCGGCGTGGGGCGCCCCGTTGGCCTGTGAGATGGCGTCAGTAGCGGACCGATGTGCGAATGGGGCCAAAGGCAGCGCAACAATATTTTCTGATTTGAAGACACCACAAGGCGCTGAGATGCCAAGATCCGGATGGCACCGAGGTGGTGTCTAGCAAGTTGTGGCACTGGTGTGGCCATCGTACAATGGTAAAAGTCGGCGTGGGGCGCCCTGTTGGCCTGTGAGATGGTGTCAGTAGCGGACTGATGTGTGAATGGGGCCAAAGGCAGCGCAACAATATTTTCTACAATATTTTCGGACTAGAAGACACCACAAGGCGCTGAGATGCCAAGATCCGGATGGCACCGAGGTGATGTCTAAGTTGCGGACCGATGTGCGAATGGGGCCAAAGGCAGCTCAACAATATTTTCTGAAGAGAATACACCACAAGGCGCTGAGATGCCAAGATCCGGATGGCACCGAGGTGATGTCTAAGTTGCGGACCGATGTGCGAATGGGGCCAAAGGTAGCGTAACAAGATTTTCTGTATGGAAGATACCACTAGGCGTTGAGATGCCAAGATTCGGATGGCACCGAGGTGATGTCTAGCAAGTTGTGCCACTGGTGTGGCCATCGTACAATGGTAAAAGTCGGCGTGGGGCGCCCTATTGGCCTGTGAGATGGTGTCAGTAGCGGACTGATGTGCGAATGGGGCCAAAGGCAGCGCAACAATATTTTCTGACTGACACCACAAGGCGCTGAGATGCCAAGATCCGGATGGCACCGAGGTGATGTCTAAGTTGCGGACTGATGTGCGAATGGGGCCAAAGGCAGCGTAACAATATTTTCTGTATGGAAGATACCACTAGGCGTTGAGATGCCAAGATTCGGATGGCACCGAGGTGATGTCTAGCAAGTTGCTGTGGTCATCCTACAATGCTGAAACTCGGCGTGGGTCACCCCATTAGCCTGTGAGATGACGTCAGTAGCGGACCGATGTGCGAATAGGCCGAAGGCAGCACAACGCGCCAAGATCCGGATGTCACCGTGGTGGTTTCATAGTTGAGAGGCACTTCATCTGCAGTGGGGCGCCGAGATCCGGATGGCACCGAGGTGATGTCTAGCAAGTTGCTGTACTGGTGTGGTCATCCTACAATGCTGAAATGTAGTGGGGCGCCCATTTACCGTTTCAGTTGCCATTCAGCTGAGTTTTGGCTGCTCTTGATGCTACAGCGACAGGCGGCTGCAAGAGGACTCTCAAAATGGCGGCCTGTTCTTTGGATTTGGGCCTGGTCCACTAAAATGGCCCTGGGACACCTTAGAACTTGGACGCTCGATTTTTTTTTCCTTTCCTGTACATGCAAAAAAAGGTAAATGCCGGTACGTTACACGCTTCATCTGCCACGATGAACTCTCCAGAGGAACCGAAAAAAAATATAGTTGTGGTAACTATACCATGCATCGTCATATGGAGAGGTGGCACCAATTAATTATAGTGCTGCATAAAAGAGAGATTTGGAGGAGAACCCCTGACCTGCTAGTACATTCATCAAAGAAGTGGCACTGAGAGCTTCAGAGGCAAGGGAAACGGTCCCAAATATTTAGAAGAACTTTGGAAAGATTAAAATGACATGTTTAGATTGTGGTAAATTAATTTCATGTGGACAGATGAGTGTTACTCTAATAAATACAGCATATGAACATCATCATAGTCGATGGTTGGTAGAGACATTTTGACTATATCCTGGACCTGCCCGTCCTCGCCCAAAATGGCGCCGGAATAAATGGGACTCGTAACTCCTTGTTGTGTACTGGTTGCAGAACCTTGAAATCACGAGATACGTATGCAGTTTTGAAGCACATGGCGGGCGGGGGACGAGAATTGATTGAATATTTCGACATCCCTATTGATATTAAGTTCTGATGTGTTATTGATTACTGTACTTTTGAAAGTTCGAATTAACGTCACCCATGGTACTTGCCCGCAAATGTATATCTAGATAATTTTATTGTAACTGGCCCTGTCGTATTTTAATTATAAAATGTACGTCCACCGATTCCGTAACTGTTAGACACCTTAGTTCTTGCAACCTAATGGCCCGCCCGTTACGTTCCTCTACAGTGTAAATGTCTATTCATCATATACGATTACAGTTTGCTCCGTGGCAGGCCCACGTGGTTATAGGCTCGTATTTGTATAATGAAATTTTCACAATAAAGGTTTTTAAAAGAAAACATGGTAGTAGTATATACATTGGTAAAGTTTTTAATAATAGTCACTGTTTTAGAATCATTAAAAGGCAAGTGAAATAAAGCAGACCAATTACATGAAGGGTAAAAGGTATAATACGAAGGAACGCAGTAAAGATAAATGGTCAAGGGCTGTTGTGTTTTCTATTCCTGCAACATAAAGTGATCGATAAGAATCTCATATTCAGGCGTATCGGCGACTAAGACAGCAGGTCGACCCTCTTTTGCTCAACGGCTCCGTCATGGGACGAAGAAACGCTCTTTTTCTCGAAAAAAGAATATATTTTACTTGCAGGACAGTTGTAAAATTTCCGGGAAAGTACATTAGCCTGGAATATTATAACATATATTTAAGAAAAAATAATGTTCGGAAGTAATTAAAAGCGTAATTTTTAGGTGATATGACCAAGGCTTTCATCATTAGAATAAGAAAAGTAAAATGAACCAATGAAAAGTTTTATTAACAAGTCACATGACTTGTTATGCTTACGTTACGCGCTGCGCGCCCCGGATGACTTCCGGATGCGCTAACGCGGCGCGTCATATGACGCATTACGCGACAACGCAGGTCCAGAATATAGTCAAAATGTCTCCACCAACCAGCGGTCGAAACACAACCCCTTTCAGCAGGCTAAATAGTTCTGTTAAATGACAACAGAAGGGACAGGCAACAAGAACCATCAGTCAAAGAGGGGAGGGCTAGTTCTTCTCTACCGGGTTACATTGGGGCGCTACCGGAACTGATCGAATTGGTAGTCTACAGTGTTTCTGGATGTTTCAGACTGAAGCTGGGGTTAGCATGAGAGCACCACCATTTCGTAGCTCCGTTGTGGCCATTCCGCAACCAATCATGGCAGCCGCTCTTTATCGTTATTTTGGGCGGGGTGGGTGGCGGAGCCGAGCTGTTTTGCAGCCATCATTGTGTGGAGTTCAGTTCATCTCACTAGTTTTGTATTTGTCATGAGGGGTTGTTCCTAATGTTTCTATTTTAGCGAGGTCAAAAAGAGATCCCATTAGTGGCCTACTGATTTTGGTCGATTCCTTTTCTTTTTTTTTACACGATTTTTCGTTATCTGCAAAGACTAAACAGAGTATTGCGACTCTGTGTTTGTTTGTAAATAGAGAATGAACCAAAGAGAACTAATTCTAAAACAGTAAATACTTGGATAACAATCAATCAAATGGAGAGAGAAGCAGGCACGACGGATTACAACGGGGGCAAAGGCCTGCGTTAACTACCTTTCACTATCTGCAAAGAGAGAGTACTCCTAATAGAAATGAGGGGGGGGGGGCACCATTCAAAGCAGATCAGTGTGCATAAACACGAAAATGTTTTCACTTACCACGTACTTGACATTCGACAGCTTATGATATTTGCTATTAAAAAACCATTGAAATTCACTGAAAAAACCATAGGTTATAGACCATATATAGTTAGGAATTAGCATTTACAAAACCTTGAAAATTCACTGAAAAAAACATAGGTTATAGACCATATATAGTTAGGAATTAGCATTTAAAAAACCTTATTTTACTCACACAAAACCATTGAAATTCCATATATAGTTAGTTGCACTAACTATATATCGCGCACCCGCAATCCACTGCTGATCATGTCACATATTACATCATTCATGACATGGTCAGTGACATCACTGATGACATCACTGATGACATCTCAAATGACATCACTGATGACATCACTGATGACATCTCATTTGACATCATTCTTGTGCTAATACGATAAACCTCTTCAGACTCTAATATAACCTTAGATACACTCAGTGTATACAGACACTCACACACTGCCACTCATCCATGGAGTTACTCACACACCCAGTCAGTCATGCAAAGAAACAGTCTCACCTCCATTTCTTCAACTATACAGTTAAACACACCTTACTTATTGAAACATATACTAACACATATTTACTCTCTTATACAATCCCTGATACAAGTTCACAATGATCGATACAACCACTCACTCATTCAGTGGCTCTCATGCACAGTTATTTATATATGCCAACTCTCACATGTACTGTGTTTTACATATGTACTTACTATGACATGTAGCATTGAGATATCCATTCACTCATCAATACACTCATGCACACAGTCAACTGCCCATGTAGCTGTTTCCACATGCACTCTTGAACTCATACACCTAGTGAATAAACTGCTCACACATCTATGCATAGAGTCACACACCTTCCAGCCACCCCCATACAAACTCAATCTGCCATAGAAATACCTGGGCAACCAATTAATAACACATATAGCCTCTCGTATAGCTAATGATCAACACATGCAGCAGTTTACAGAACAACAGACATAATGATGCACAAATTAAGACAGTTTAGTCACTAACCCATGCACTCAGTGAGACACATTTAATCACTCACTCATACATTCAGTCATGCACCTACTAAATCCTTCGTCCAGACACTTATACATCTACTCATTCTTCAATATGTAAAACATATTTAAACTTTACAGAAACACACAGTCACTGGATGACGTCATCAGTGATCTCATCAGTGATGTCATTTGAGATGTCATCAGTGATGTCATTAGTGATGTCACTGACCATGTCATGAATGATGTAATATGTGACATGATCAGCAGTGGATTGCGGGTGCGCGATATATAGTTAGTGCAACTAACTATATATGGAATTTCAATGGTTTTGTGTGAGTAAAATAAGGTTTTTTAAATGCTAATTCCTAACTATATATGGTCTATAACCTATGGTTTTTTCAGTGAATTTTCAAGGTTTTGTAAATGCTAATTCCTAACTATATATGGTCTATAACCTATGGTTTTTTCAGTGAATATATATATATATATATATATATATATATATATAGCAATCTGCCTTGAAGTCTGAATTGATGTATACGTGTCTGAATGGAGAATTTAGTAGCAGAGTGAATGACTATCTAAGTGATTAATTTGAAGTGTCTCACTAAATATATGAGATACTGATTAAAATGTGTGAATAACTGTATCACTCTATCTCTTGATGTGTGAAGTACTACATAAGTTGGTTACTAGCTATGTGAAAGTGCATATTAGTTATTAATTAGTTAAGTGAGTATTTGTATGTAATAGTGAATGAATGTGTGTGTGTGGTTGGGTGGGAGGTGTGTGACTGTCCAAAGATGAGTAAATAATTTATTTAGTAGGTATATGAGGTTAAGACTGTATGTGGAAACATTTGTTTGGGTGAGTGAATCTCTTTATGGGTGTGATGATGAGTAAATATATTTCTCAATATTACATGTCCAACAATGGACTGTATAGTGCATTTAAAACTAGAAATAGAAAAGGCAGTGGATGTGACAGTTGTTGTATATAAATAAGAATACATAAGACTCAGTGATTGTATGAGTGTCGTATGGATAACTGTATACTTGTAATAGTGATTTTATAACACACTAAGTATGAGTTACTATCTACATGAATAAATAAAGTGGTCTTTGGGTAACTGTGTACCTTAATAAATATAAGTATGATCAATTGTTTGCATAAGTGAGTAGCATAACTGAATAACTGGATATGATGTAAGCTGGTGTGTAATGTTGATGTAGGTGTATAAGTATATTTAATAGTGTTGTAATGATCTTTGTTACCATGTATGAGTGAATCTATAGGTAAGTGTTTAAATGTATATGTAGATCTAGGAAGTGGCTTTTTAGAAACTTTTATTAGTGTGTCAATGCTTTAAAGTATGGTACTTCATATTTTATAATGAGTGTTAAAAAGATATACTGGTGAATGATAAAATGTATCAGATTGTCACGTAGATAATCTCATCAGTGATGTCATCAGTGATGTCATTTGAGTTGTCATCAGTGATGTCATCAGTGATGTCACTGACCATGTCATGAATTATGTAATATGTGACATCATCAGCAGTGGATTGCGGGCCCGTGAGTTATAGTTAGTACAACTAACTATAACGGGGGAATTTCAATGGTTTTGAACGAGTGAAATGTCCAACTAACTATAACACCCCTGAAACCTGTGGTTTTTTCAGTGAATTTCTGAGGTTTTTTAAATGCTAATTCCTAACTATAACCTGCCTGAAACCTATTTTTTTTCAGTGAATGTATATCTATGTCAAGGATATCTTGAACACTTCTAGATTTTAGATGCAGTTTATTCCAAACACGTTTGTCCTCAGCAATGTTTTTCGACCATAGCCTTGATCACAGACCTGCCAAAATCATTTAGAAATACAAGGTGAATGCAACTTTCAAATGCCGAATGCAGCAGCCATATTGGCATATGCGGTGATAAGACAAATAAAATATACAGTGCTAATAACTATATAGTCACACAATGTAGTACACATGCCAGAATGCAAAAAGTAGACTTGTGGCGCTGAACATTAATCCAATGGTTATGCACTACACCACAACTCCACAGCATAAGTACGATATGGAAAACACCAACATAGTCAAGGTAGATAAAAGGTGAATGTCGTACAATGCCTGCAACATTACAGGCCGTCCATTTGCATGAGATATGAAGTGCTGAGTGACAATTACATATGAGAGTGAGAAAACTCAAGTGAAGGAGTGTAGCTGCTCTGTAAGACATAGACTGTGACAAAGGTGCCTTGACATCACCTCAAGTAAAGCAAAATAAGAAATAATATTCTGCGGGAAGTATGTCAATTGAATAAAAAAAGGAACTCACTGGGCGCCTGCAGGTATTGTGAGTCATGTAGTGTGGCATGAAAAGGAAATCAAGTGAAGTAATGTCTAAATGCAATCAGGTGGTGCCACATATGAATTATAGCCAGTAGAGAAATGTTGACCAGTAGGGTGGGATATGTATTACTTCATGCCTAAAATATGAGCAGAAACACCAGTGTGCGGTCCAGAATTAAGGGAAATTACAGCTGTCTTGTGGCTTGTCATGCATGAGAATGATAAAAATAGTATTACAGTATGTGTATCTCTGCAACAAAGAGTGCACCATATGCCCAAGCGATGATGGGAACTGTAATGCAACATATCTAGGGGAGTGAGAGACCCAGAGCAATGTAATTACAGTAGTGAATATGAATAGAAAGGCCTAATAAAAGCTATGGCAGCTCATTTGTGGTGATGGATGCTCAAATCACAGCAAGGCCCAGGACATGATCATGCCATGGCATATCACATATGAGAACAGTCGGGCTTAGATCACAATACCGCCCATGTGGGCTAACACACTCATACTCTTGTGCCGTGACTAAGAAAAGTGCAGTGCCTAGCTGACTACCCTCGTATACATTCAGTGCTAATACCTGTGTATTAGCACTGAGCATTAGATCAAAACAAAGAAAATGCAGTGGTTAAAAAATAGTTCAATGTATAAAAGTACCTCAAGAATCAGTATGTTACCCAAATGTCCAAACTCTCAACCTAGATAATCTGACATCTCACTGGAGTTTAAGCCTAATGGTACCACTGTGTCAAAATCCGAACTGTATTTGGATTCCAGTACCCTCAGTTTGTGTTCTCTATGCCCCCCCAAAATCTAGAGGGATAGCGTCAATCCCCACAAGTTTAAGAAGATTTTCATTTGTAAAATGTACTTGTGTGAAATGTCTTGCCACTGGCTACTGTGGTCAGTGTGCCAAAGAGCACATCTGTGTTCAAGTATCTATTTCTTAGCTTTATGAATGATGCTGCCTATATAAAGTTTGTTACATGGGCCGATAAGGCAGTACACACAATATTCCGTGTTGCAATCAAAATTACCTTGATGGTATGCATCCTAATACTGTTGGGGATTTTGACCCTTGTGCAATTGGAGCTGTTGCTGCAAGCTTTGTACTTCATGCAACAAAAAAGCCCTTTGTTGCTCCCAATGTATTTGTCATTGACGGTATCCCCAGTGATCATGTTGAGACTACGCTTGTCCCTAAGTCAAATGCTCTTTGTATATATAATCTGTGGATTTTTGTACAAGTACCAATTGAGCACCTGGTCTGTCATGAATATGTGCCAATTCCAGTTAAACATCTTTCACACCTTGTATGCATGGTTGGAGAAAGTAGTGATGAATCTCAATTAATCAATCAATCAAGTAGTATTTGTAAAGCGCAGCTAATCAATCCAGGGGGTAGCCAGGTGCTGTGCTGCAGGTCTCAGTCAAAGAGCCAGGTCATGAGTTCCTTCCTGAAGTGGGTCACCTTGGATGCAGTGAGGAGGTGGAGGGGAGAGTGTTCCAGGCTTGGTGGGTGAGGTGAGAGAGGGAGAGTCCTCTGGAGTGGCTGCAGCGGATCTGTGGTGTCTGAGCTATAGTGAGATCATAGGTGGAGCATAGGTTTGTGGCTGGTTGGTGGAACATCAGGCAGTGGTTCATGTAGGCAGGTCCTTGGTGATGGAGAGCTTTGTAGGCATGGGTCAGGAGCATGACATGGCATCTCTTCTGGATGGGGAGCCAGTGGAGGTCTTTTAGATGCTGGGTAAAAGTGTGTCCTCTTGGGCAGGTTGACGATCAGGCTGGCTGCTGAGCTCTGGATTGTCTACATTCTTTGCACGAGTTCAGTGTTGGTGCTGACATAGTGTGTGTTGCCGTAGTTGAGCCGGCTATTGATAAGAGCCTGTGTCACTGTTTTTCTTGTGCTGATGGCACGTCGCCTGATGATTTTGCTGAGCATGCAGGTCGTGTGGATGCAGGCTGAGGAGACAGCATTGACCTGATGTTTTTTTGAGAGTTAGCTGTCCAGGATGATGCAGAGGTTGCAGGTGTGGTCTGTTGGCTTGGGATTAGGTCAGAGCTCTGCTGGCCACCAGGAGCCATTCCGAAGGGCAGTGTGTCTGCTGAAGATCAGGACTTCCATTTTGTCCCTGTTGAGCTTCAGGCGGATGTCTTTCATCCATGTTGTGATGTTCCTCATGCAAGTTAGTCTTTGTTGAGGTGGGACTTGAAGGAGAGAGAGAACGAGCTGTGTGTCATTGGCATAGGAGATGATGTTGATGCAGAAGGTTTGCTTGGGTTGCAAGGTGCAGGGAGAGAGGCAGATTTTCTGGGTGCTTCCCATAGGGAAGGATGCTATCCATCTGAACGCCTCATGTGTGATTCCAACCCGGCGATGGGTTGAAGGCTGTGGAGAGGTCAAGGAGGATGAGGGTGGCTGATTCTACTCTGTTGAGTAGAATGAATGAATGAATTAGAATTTATAAAGCACAACAATCCTCCGAGGGTAATGAGGTGCTGAGCCGAACGGACAGCATGAGGGCTCTGGAAAAAGTCAAGTTATTTATTGAAGAGCCAAGTCTTCAGGTTCTTGAATCCCAATAGGTTTGTCTTAGATTTTAGTTCTATTTGAAGTGAGTTCCACAGCCTCGATGTCTTAGAATGAATCCTCTCCCTCACCAGTTATTTTTCTTAAATCTAGGGATTACAACATTTCCAGTGGTGGATGAACGAAGGGAGTATGACGGGGTGTAGTGCTGAAAATGCTGTATCAGATACTCAGGGTCAATGCCTTGAAGTGCTCTGAAGGTAATGTAGAGTGCCCTAAACTAAATCCGTTTATGTATAGGAAGACAGTGTAGTTGGATCAGTGCTTGAGATGTGGATTTATGTTTTGGAATGCCTAGCAATAGCTGTGCTGCGATATTCAGCGAAGTTTGTAACTTATGTAAAAATTGATTCCCGGGGTGCAGCTCGCAGAGGTTGTTCCTGACACCGGACCTTTTAAACTTTATTTTGGCTGCTGCAAACACGTGCCCTGTGAGGCCCTGGGCTCTGGAAAGCTTGCTGTGGCGTGTGGACTGACGGGACGGGACTGCGAGGACCAGCAGGCCCGTAACACCGTTCAGCTGTGTGCCTCTTCCCGCCCCCTGCCTGATTGTATATATTTGATAAGATCCTACGCTGCGCGGTGCGTGCCGGGAGAAGCCCGGAACAAGGGCGGGACCGTCTGAGGCCGTCCGAGGCAGACCTAGGCAGGGCCGGGCCATCCCTCTAACATCTAAGATTAGTGACGTGAGACTATTAGTGTTTTATGTTATTTATTGACATTCTTTTTAAATAGTCTATATATATTGCCTGTACCTCTTTTAGGATTTACTGTGCATTTACTCAAATGGCATTACGCTCTGGGAAAGGAAGAAAAGTTACTCTTTCAACTACTGGGTGGTCTGTTACAGGTACACTTGACCAGTTTATTACCAGGGCTGCTGCGGTAGTAGAAAAAGAGATCGCTTTAGCAGAGAAACGTCTGTCTTTAGACCTTCTCTCAGGGAAGCGCTCATCATTGGGCACTATTGGGACTGCGGTTACGCCGGATCATCTACGACCCAATGAACATCCAGGAGGAGCGAGCCCGAGATCCAGTCTTTTGTTGGTAGGATCTGATGGCTCTGTGGCAGGTTCCCCAATGAATGTAACCAATGGTAGTTTTATTTCTTGTGGAACTAGGCGTAGGGACTCTATATCACCATCCGAACATAGCCTTCCCAGTAAAAATCAAACCCTGGAGATCTTACCTAGTAAAGATTTCAAGGCAAATCCCTTAGCAGGCAAAAGAAAAAGAGGAGGAGGCCCGCAAAAGGGTAGTTTAGCCAAAGTATCAAAAAAAAAACGCAAATCCCGTCCCATTAATAACTAACCAGCCCCTTAGTTCGACCTTTAATACCTCACACCCAAGTGAAATGTCCTCCCAATGTATTGTTAATGAAGGGATCCTAGTAGAAACGGAAAAACTAGTGAAATCCCTGATGTTACCCCTTTTGGAGAGATCAAAATTAATAAACGCAAAATTGGAGAAACTTGAAAAATTGGTATTATAAAACTCTGGTTTGTTGGATAAAGTAGTGAAAGGTATAGAGGGTTCCAACCTTAAAGCCCCTGATTGTCAGGTTCCGGGACCCAGAACCCATGGTGAAGATCCCCAGCAAGAAACAAGTGGTAGGGCTGATAATTAAAACATTCTGCCCTGTGCTGAGATGCGTCCCGAACACAGAGAATCATTATGTAGTACTGGGGTGGGTGGAAAAGGGACGGGTAGGGAGGCAAGAAGCCAACATGTATCATATGCCAGGTAGGAGAGAGGAGGATACCTGGGAGAATTCCTCAGGACAACGAGGGTGCTAAACAACGGTTGCCCTGTATTAATCTCCCCCCAGAGTCTGTACCGTATACGGTCATTCTGGCAGGAGTTCCAGGGATTAGTGAGGAAAAATTGGAATCTCACAGGGAATTGAAGAACAAGGTTATTCATTGGCTTACTAGGTACAGAACACTCCCAGCTTTCTAAAATGCAGTAATTTTAATCGTTAGAAGGATGAGTTGGGTGGGCTGTAGACAAAAGGACATAGAGGGAGACTGTGTTATTGTAAATTTTAGAGACCCTTGGGTGGTTGAGTATATATGCTATGATGCAAGGACTGGTGGTGTGGGGGATATTCAGTCGCTAGGTCTTAGTTATTTTTATGCTCGTGCCCCCGCATGTCCTTCGAACCACACATACAACAGCCACTTAATGAGACCATATAATTCTAATCCCTTTGATAGGGCTGAGTTTCGCCTTCCCCTGGTAAATCGTTATGAGTCACTTACAGGACTTTAGGGGGTGGATTGACACGAGAACATCTCCAATGGTCATATCTTGGCCCAGCCATTGGTCAGGGTAAAAGAAGGAGGAGGCAAAATCAGGAAGATGGGACCCATAGCTGGAGAACTGATTTTTAATAGTGACTGTTCTGGGAGTAGTACAGGCCCTGCTACCCCCCTAGGGTATTCTCAGTGTACCTTGGTGATATAAATTTGGAGAATCCAACGGGAGGTTGGCTGGATGGTCAGAGTCAGGAGTGGTTGGCCATAGGATCCCGAGTAGGAGGGGCGCCAGATGTGGGAAGGAGGGTAATTGGGTTCAAACCGATAATTACTGATCAAAACCAGCCTACCAATATGGATAAGTCCCCTCTGCTTAAAATAGTCTCCTGGAATATTGCAGGGCTAAAGAGTAAAATCTCTATAGCAGAGTGGGTGGATTTTGTGGAAGGACATGATATTCTGATCTTCCAGGAGAGTTGGGCTGTAGATCCCATCCATTGCAAGGGGTTTTTAAATTTTTATAAACCAGCGATTAGAGGGAAAAAAGGTAGACCTTCAGGAGGCCTAACCATTTGGGTTAGGCAGCCACTAAATTATAGACCTATTGAAGTAATGGTGGAAAGCCCTGATATACTCGCTCTAAAGCTTATTCGGCCCAATCAATTGGAGCTTTTTATTGTTAATGTTTATGTTAGAGGACAGCCCGGAGGGCGGAGTTCAGGAATTACAAATCAACGGCACTCTCTCTTTAATTCTGTTGGGCTGGATAGATTTATGATTGTGGCAGGGGATTTTAATTGTACATTTGAGCCCTTAATTGATGAGGAGGAAGATATTTTGGCAGAGGAGGACGCCTACTGGAATATCCCCCACCTCGATTTAAATCCAGTAAAGAAATGGACAGATGCTGCCCTACAATGGTTGGGCTTTTGCCTTGAGTGGTGCTTGAGAGCAGTTAATGGACGCTCTATTTCAGATAAAAGTGGTAGGGTTACTTTTGATAATGGTATTAGTACAAGCAGAATAGATTATATCCTCATAAAGGTTGAGTACTGGTCCATTCTTGAGGATATGACAGTATCCGCTCGCCCAGAGAGTGACCAAAATCCGTTTTTACTGAGCCTAAATATTGGTGGCGTTCCAGAGAGTGAAAAAGTCACTGAGACAGCCACCATGGAGGCTCTCCTTACTAATGATATGCGCAGGGTTCGATGGCCTAGGGTAGCCGATGACCCTCAAACCCTAGATAATATTTCCCACAAGGTTTCTAGTACCCTGAGTGCTTTTCAAGCACTCTCAAATCAAGAAGAAATCACTGAGAAGGCAACTGCTCTTCACGAACAGTTCTTCAGGGAGTTGAAACTGTACTTCTCCAAAAGTGGTATCTCCTCTAGGCTACCATCTAAAACACCAGGAATCTCCTGATACAATAAATCGTGCCGTGTTGCCTACGGATCTTTGGTATTAGCTATAAAATCGCGAAACACCAAGGACATTAGGAAGGCAAGGCTTGCCTACCATAAAATTCAAAGGCAGGCCAAAAAGGAATGGGACGACCGGCATTGGCAGGAGCTACTCGAGGCTAGCAGGATGAAAAACCAGACTAAGGGCCCAATTAGGATCGCGGTGAATCCGCAGCCTCCGGACTGGCGGAAGCCACCGCGGCCCGGAGGATGCAGATTCACCGCTGCGGACACAGACAAGACCCCCCGCCAGAATAGGACGGCTGGGGGGTCATTCTTCCGTCTGCCGCTTTTCCGCCGCGGTCGCCTTTCGACCGCGGCGGAAAAGCTCTAATATGGTGGCGGTGTCTATCAGACACCGCCATCCATATTAGGATGCCGCCGGAGACATGCTTTTACACGGCGGGGTTTCTGCCGTAGAAAAGCATGTGGAGTCTGAGTATGGGGGCCCGTTGCGAGCCCCCATGGGTGTTGTGGGGTGGGGGGTGCACATGGGGGGGTACCACCTTTGCATGCACGAAGCGGCAGGCACCACGTGATGCCTGCCGCTTCATGCATGCAAAGGAAAACATGCACATTTAACCTTGCGGCGGGTGCTGCTTGAAGCAGCATCCGCGGCAATGTTAAATATAGGGGATGTGACCGCCAGGGTGGCGGTCACATCCTAATTCCTAGGGAGGGAACGCCGCAGCCCCTGCGGACGGTCCCTCCACCTCGGGGGTGGCGGACGGACGCTGGTCCGTCCGCCATCCTAATTGGGCCCTTAGTTCTGGTATATAGTCAAATTGGGAAACAAAATGGAACAACAAGTACCTACAAACCATGTAGCTGCTGTGGATTGGGTCGAATACTTTGAGTCTCAGTTTAGGGGTCTAGAGGCAGAAATAGATACTGCCCTTGTCGACCATTTACCAAGGCCATTGACCCCCAGCCAACGATTACTGTTTGTTGGGAAAGACGTAGAGGATGCCCTAAGGAAGGTCCAAGGTGGAAAAGCATCAGGAATGGATTGCATTCCGACAGACCTTTTTAAACACGATTTGACAAATTGGGTACCCTAAATTGTTTTTTTAGCGAATGCCATTGCAAAGGGAGCACCCATCCCGGATTCTTGGCATGGTGCTGAAATCCTGCCCATATTCAAAAAAGGGGACCGTTCCGTCCCCGGGAACTATCGCCCCATAAGCCTAATAGATGCCATTCAAAAAAACGTGGCTAGGACGGTGCTTTCCAAAATCCAGAGTTGGATGGATTTAGAGGAGGTGCTATCCCCTTTACAAGCAGGTTTTAGAGCTTGTGTTAGTACGATCGAACAGGTATTTAGGTTTATATTAATTTACTGGAAGGTTGTTAGTTTAGGTGGTGGTACTATCTATGCAGCTTTCGTAGACCTAAAGTCTGCTTTTGATTTAGTTCCAAGAGCCAAGCTATGGGAGGAATTAAGAAATATGGGGATGTCAGGGGAACTTCTTGAAATGGTAATAAGGCTACATGAATCAAACTTTGCACAGGTCAGATGGGGCAAACAAGGGCAGGTCACGGAGAGATTCCCTGTGTCTCGTGGTGTACGTCAAGGGTTTGTATTAGCACAGACCCTGTTTTTGTTGTTCATCAACAGGGTCGTGCAGTACTTTGCTTCATTTCCAACAGATGCCCCTTCTTTAGGCGGCACCAAGTTTCCGCTACTTATTTTCGCGGATGACACGTTATTATTATGGAAAACTCAGAAGGGTCTCCAGGCCGCCCTAAATAAATTTGAGGAATTTTGCAAAATCAATGACCTACAGGTAAACGTAACCAAAACAAAATTTATGGTTTTAACAAGAAATAGACCTCTGTCTGGTCACGTTAGTATGAATAGCTCCATTTTGGAGCAGGTAAAAGTTATGACATACTTACGGGTTGTGCTGTAAAATAGGCCTAGCTGGAGACCCCAGCTTGATATTCGCTCCCTTAAATTTGCACAATTAACAGGGTGCCTAATTAAGGAACAGAGAACCTCACTTACGAAAAGGATAGGTCCTGCTTTGAAAATGTATAATGCCAAGATTAGTTCAGCAATCCTGTATGGCGCGGACCTTTGGGCTTTTACAGATCTATCACCAATAGTAAGACTGCAAAATACATTTTTCAAAAACCTGGTAGGCCTTCCGTGCTCCAGCCCCCTGAATCCTCTGTTATTGGACTTAGGTTGCCATGCAATTGACGATGTGGCACGCTTTAAACCAGTGGCTCTGTGGAGGAGAATTTGGTCCACCCCTGAACTGTCACTTTTTGCCAAAGAAATTATGGATGTTAGATCTGTGATGGGTTCGGGGAATATCCTCTGGTTTAAAAAAGTAAGATTGATATTAGAGAATATGGCCTGAGCAATCTGTGGACTGATCCGATTAATAACGTTTTTCCCCTAAAAAGGAATTTAAAGCTTTTTATTGGTCCACAGTAAGACAACAACATATTAACAAGATAAATACTTCTTCCCTGACTGGCAGGTTCCTGGAGCATAAACTCGACCCATCGTTAGAAGAATACTGGGATACTAAGAGTGGCGGTAGGAGGCTCTATCACTAGTTTAGGGTTGGGTCGCTCCCAATAAGAACTTTCACAAAAAAATGGAAAGGCCAGGTGAATGAGTTCTGCCCCTGGTGTAAAGACCAGAAGGAGTCCGTGGGCCACTTATTCTTTGTATGCCCTGCATACACAGCCCCCGGATCAAATGGACTAAAACAATTTGCTAAATTATGAGAACGCAGATGGGGCTGGAGGCACTTTGGATAATGAGGGTTGATACAACTGAATCAGTGGTAATTGCAGTAGCAAAGTTCCTGGGCTGGTCATGGATAATTAGAGCCAACAATATGGATAGAGGCTAAACAGTAGTTACCAAATCTGTTTTTATATATGTTCTTGTCTGCTACCAACACTATATATTGTATACTTACTGTACCTCTTTTCTAGTTGCACCTTTTTTGCATATCACACTCTGTTTTTTAACTTTGATATGAATTGTTTTGTAATTCTTCATTTTTATGC
The DNA here is from genome assembly GCF_964261635.1 of Lissotriton helveticus. Taxonomy (NCBI): domain Eukaryota; kingdom Metazoa; phylum Chordata; class Amphibia; order Caudata; family Salamandridae; genus Lissotriton; species Lissotriton helveticus. The sequence continues at coordinate 1,016,719,764 of NC_136061.1, forward strand.
TTAAGTACTTAATGTTATGTCGGAATAGTTTTTAAAAATGATGGTTGTGCTTATTTTTTAATGCATGTCTTTTATGATTAAATATTCGAAATAAAGACATGAAAGACTGAAAGACTGATTCCCAATATTGATGAAAAGCTCATTGCGGTAGTCAACATTAGATTAAAGGCGAGTAGTGACTACTGTCTTCGGCAGACTAGCTGGAATAAAAGGCAACACTTTCCTTAGAGTTTTTAAGATAAAGAAACATGCTGAGGTGATATGATTTATTTGTCCTTCAAAGGATAGTTTAGTGGCAATGATTACTCCAAGATTTTTTTCTCTGTCACTGGGTATAGCTAGGACCCCCAATTCCTACGGCCACCAGTTGATCAACCAAAAAGAAGGATTATTGCCAAACAACAGGACCTCAGTCTTCGAGGAATTTAGTTTTAGGCAGTTACTGCTCATCCTTTTCCCAGTGTGAGCCATATAGTCATGCTACTGGGCTGCAGTGGCTTTGGGATTGTTGGTGACAGGCACAACAATTTGCATGTCATCCATGTGCGAAACCAATGAAAAACCGAATGATCTTATCAGAGTTGCATGTGGGGTAACATAAAGATTAAATAGAGTGGGGCTCAAGGACGAGCCCTGAGGGACCCCACAAGGCAGAGTGAAGGCTGGTGAGGTAAATTCACAGAGCGATTCAGTCTGGATACGATCATCTAAAAAGGAGGTTATAAACTCAAGTGCACTGTCCTTGATCCCAATTGATTCTAGGCAATCGATTAGAACATTGTGATTAACCATAACCAAATGTGGCCGAAAGATCCAAAATGATCAGATCCGCATTTCCACCAATATCTATCGACTGCCTAATTTTTTCTCTAGCTGTGGCCAACGCCAGTTCGGGACTATGATGACTACAAAATCCAAACTGTGTAGGATCAAGACTCTTTGTATTGTCTAAAAAAGTAGTCAATTCTTGATTAACGATTTTTTCAACCAATTTAGCGGGAAACAGTAATTGTGTTATTGGCAAAAATCACTAGGATCAATGACATCCAGGTTGATTTTTTTAACAGTGGAAGAATGGACCCTTTTTTCCAGTCTGTGGGAAAATATCCAGCAATGAATGGGTTGCTGAACATGGCCGTGAGATATGTGGCTATCACTACAGGGGCTAGGTGAATTATTCTGGCTGGACATGGGTCTTCAGGCGAGCCTGATTTAATCTGCATCAATATCCTTTGTGCCTGATCCACCGTCAGAGGCCCAAAGTGTGATAGAGTGCTAACATTGTGGGTGCTCTTTGGCAATCTGAAGCTTAGATCAGCATTTGGATTAATGTCTAAGAAGGAATCAATGACCAATTTGGCTTTGTCTTGGAAATCAGATGCAGGTTTGTTGCAAAACTGTTGATTAATATTGGGGTTCTTTGGGTCTGGTAGTTTTGCAAATAGTTCCTTAGAGGAGTTTATAGCTCCTTCTATTTTTGTCACAAAGTAGTTCTTTTTCTCCATTAAAATCATTCTTTTATAGATCTGTATATGGGCTTTGTATACCACCTTGTCGTCTAGTTTGTGGTCGAGTCTCCATTTACGCTCTGATCCCCCACAATTCTGCTTTTTTCGTCTAAGATCCTCGCTGAACCAGGGTTCAATGGGGTTGGTCTTATGGCTGTTGGAGTTTTTACTGGAGCTAGCTGGGTTAATGGACCATCTAGCCATTGATGGTAGTTACGAGCAGCAGTATCTAAATCAGGGCAGACCAGTGGGGTTGATTCCATAAGAGATGCATTAAACTGACTAGCATCTATGGTGTTCCATAGGCGACGCATGATATTACTAGTATATGGGTATGTAATTTCTGCTTTAAATGGGCCATAATTGCCTTATGGTCAGACCATGCCAAAGGGAGGAGGATACCCTGTGGATTACCTGTAAAAATGCCATCAAGCTAATGACCTTTTGACTGGGTGTGAGTGATTGATTCAGATGCTCCGTCCATCCCCACCCCCTTTTGTACCACTTTTGGCTGCCATAAGTGTGGCAGGGTATGCTCAGACGTGAGTCCCTTGCTCACTTTGCCACTGGATTCAAGGAAGCCGTGCTGAAGACGGCTGGAATGCCAGAAACCAGTCCTCAGAAGCTTGTTTCCGGTCCAGGGAAGACATGGCTTGGCAGTTCGGGCTGGACTGTTCCCATGAGGCACAGGGTCAGACTGATTTTCATATAGCCATGTCTGAACTGGTGTGGCAGAGTGGGCTAAAGAACGGTGATGGATTAAACCCAGATCTTTTGACTGGGTGTGAGTGTTTGATTGATTCAGATGCTCCGTCCATCACCACCCCCTTTTGTACCGCTTTTGGCCGCCATAAGTGTGGCAGGGTATGCTCAGACGTGGGTCCCTTGCTCACTTTGCCACTGGATTCAAGCAAGCCGGGCTGAAGACGGCTGGAATTCCAGAAACCGGTCCTCGGAAGCTTGTTTCCGGTCCAGGGAAGACATGGCTTGGCAGTTCGGGCTGGACTGTTCCCATGAGGCACAGGGTCAGACTGATTTGCATATAGCCATGTCTTAACTGGGGTGGCAGAGTGGGCTAAAGAACGGTGATGGATTAAACCCAGATCTTTTGACTGGGTGTGAGTGTTTGATTGATTCAGATGCTCCGTCCATCACCACCCCCTTTTGTACTGATCAAGCTAATGACCGGCTGTGTGGGAGTAGGGCTCGGATGTTGTCTGTTGGAGCGATCAGGGCTGTTTCAGTGCTGTGGTTGGCTCTGAAACCCGATTGGTATGTGTTCAGTAGTTTGTTTCTTTCCAAATGATCAGTGAGTTGGAGGTTGATGTCCTTCTGCAGCACTTTGGTGGGGAACAGGAGGAGGGTAATGGGACGATAGTTATGGAGTTAGCTGGAGTTTGCCAATGGTTTCTTGAGGAAGTGTCTAACCTCCATGTGTTTCCATGAATCAGGAAAGGAGGCAGTAGTTATGGAGGCATTGAGGATTGTAGTGAGCTGGTGGCTGAATCTTGTTGCTTCCAAGGTTGAATAGTCGATGGAGTCAGGGGTTGGTGGGTGGATAGAGTTCATCAGGGTGGTTGTTGTAGGTATGCTAAGTTGTTCCCATGCGGTGAGTGGCTGGTTGGTGGTTGTGGTTGATGGGTTGCTGTCTTCCTATTAGCAAGGGACTCCAATTGTTGTGGCTGACGAGCAGGTAAACTCTCTGACGATGGTGAAGAGTTCCTTTGTTTTGATTGGTGCTGGTTTCGTTATGGTGTGTCAGAGCCTCCTTTTTTGCAGCTTTGAGTTGGCAGTGGTAGATGTTGAGGGATAATTTGTAGGTGGCTTGGTAAGAGTGGTTCCTGTTGGTGAGCGATCTTCTTTCTAGATCTTTGCACCTGCGTTTTGATGTCCTGAGTTCCGGCATTTACTGACAGGCCCCTTTATTGTGTGTGTGTTTTGGCTGGTTTGTAGAAGGCAACTTGGTTTACTGAGTTGGTGATCCAAGCTTTGAAACTCTCTAATGTTTGGTTAGGTTAGTGATGACATTGGGGTGGGTGGTGCTGAGTGCGTCTGTCCATTGATGCTGAGTTACCTTGGTCCAGCTGCAGTTGGGAGCGCTGTGTCAGTTGGGGGCAGTGCACAGAGGGCCGTGGAGGGTGTAGTATAGGATGGAGTGGTCCGTCCAGGTGAGTTCAAAGGTGTGGCTGTATCTGTTTCTGTTCCTGGAAGTGAAGATGGAGTTTAGCATGTGTCCTGCTTTGTGTGTGAGGTCAGTGACTATCTGCATGAGTCTGATGTTGTCTAGTCTTTCCAGGAGGTCGTTGGAGTTGGTTTTGGAAGAGTCGTCCCGGTGGATGGCGTGTTCAGATTCAATGGCAATCAGGGTGATGAATTCTGCAATGGTGTCGCTGAGGCCCATTCATGGTCCTGACGGTCTATATGCAAATATTCCTTTGATGGTGGTTTTGGTGAGGCTGTGAAGCTGGAAATTCATGGGTTACATGATCGGCATGGTGTCGTTGTTGGAGAAGGTGCAGATGATTGATTTCTAGTGTATGAAGTTGATGCCTCCTCCTTGTCTGTTGGTGTAATCACAATGTTTGATCTTGTAGCCATAGGGATTTGCCCTGACGATGTCCGGGACCGATGTGGGGGTAAGTCAGGTCTCGGTGATGAAGGTCATGTCAAGAGAGAAGGTGGAGATGGTGTTCCAGATTTCAATGGCATGTTTGCAAAGTGATCTGGGCTTGATCAAAAACTGATCTCTGGGGGTATCGGTATCAGGGGTTGGCGTGGCTATATTTTATGTGCTGTTGGTTGGTGTTAGGGTGGTAGTGAAACGTCAGTGGATGCAGGTAAAAGTCCTGTTGTGGAGCGTGGTGATGCAAGGCTTCAGTTGTTGTTGCATGCAGGGTCCAGGGCACAGAGGTTTGTGGTGGAGTACCAGTGGGAGTGCAGGGGCCAGTGTTCTAGGCACTGGCCTGGTTCAGACCAAGACAGGCACAAATAGCTTGAACAGTGGTCCAAGAGTGGGTAGACGAACGGGATGGTGCCTCTGCGCTACGGGTGATCTGCAGCAGGTGAGTGGCGAGCAATACCTAGGTATTGTCTTTATCATGATCTTCTTGTCTAGGATGTAAAAGACTAGATCAGCTTTGGCACAGGCTTGTGTTATGACCCTGTTGCTGTACATTTTATCTTTTAATCTGTCTTTCATGATGGCCTTTTCTTTTTCAAATGCCTCAGTTATACTGCAGTTATGTTTGGCATGCAAGAGTTCACCATATGGGATGCTATAGATCAAACTGGATGGATGGGCGCTGGTGGCATTGAGAAGACTGTTGCCAGAAGTGGGCTTGTGGTGTAGCCTAGTATGTAATTGCCCATTCATGACCTCAACCTCGACATCCAGGAACACTATACTGGTTCCACTGGTTTGGGCTGTGAACTGAATGTTGGATGAATTGTTATTCAGATTAGAAACAAAGTCATCAGCCGATCTCTCACCCCTCAAAATGTCATCAATGAACCTGATCCACAGAATCACCTGTTGCTCAAAGCTCTCAAAGCTCTCAAACTGCATGGACGTCTGTTCCTCCCACCAGCCCATGAACTAATTCATGTACCTGGGGGCGAAACAGGTGCCCATCGTAGTCCCCTGTAGTTGTCTGTACAAGTGTTTATCAAGGATGAAAAAGTTGTTTGTAAGGCAATAAAGGATCATATCCAATAGCATCTCTTTGTGGAGTAGAAATGAAATGGGTCTGGCTCGTAAGAAATGTCTAACTGTCTGGATCCTCAAGTTATGTCTAATGCTGGTGTAGAGGCTACTCACGTCTATAGATAGATAGATAGATGGATAGATAGATAGACAGACAGACAGACAGACAGACAGTCAGACAGACAGACAGACAGACAGACGGATGGATAGATGGATGGATATATATATATTACCTACTGGCGGTCGCCAGTAGGTATATATAGTTAGGATTTTTTCTCGATGGGATTTTTGAAAATTCTATGTCTAATAACTTTGGCGTTTGTGGACGGAATTGGCTGAAATTTTCAGGAAAATTGAACATTTTGTTTCTGAGCAGCCACTGAAAATTTGGGGGGGGGGTTTGTCAAGGGGGGGCCGAGAAAAAAGGGGGGTCCCAAAACGCGTTTTTCCCATGTTAATTTCCATAGGGCGGTTGGCCTCACTTTTAGCCCGAACGGCTGAATGGATTTGCACGAAACTTGGCAAAATTGTAGGGACTGTTAGCCCGATGTGCCTTTGCTAGGTCTCAATATATGTGCTCCAGTGGATTTTGAGAAATTAACGTTCAAAAAAAGATATATATCTGTAACAGCGCTCCGGGTAGCGCTCCGGTTCGCGTAGTTGACGCGTAAAGGATACTTCGCGAAGCGAAGCTGATTGGCTCTCCGGTGTCTGTCAACATTCTAAACAGTCCAGAGCGGCCGCCATCTTGTCTCTCGGTAGGATCGAAAGACAAGAGGAGGCCAAAACAAAGGGGGAAATGACCATAAGGGGGCATAGTAGATCCTCCCTGACCCCCTAGGTTTGATGTGGAGGCTTTAAAAGGGCCCCACGGGGCAAAAAACCCCCCCAAAAAAACGTTTTTTTTCGTGGGGTGCGCCCGGTACGCGTAACGGAAAGCGGACTGGGGAGCGTACTACAAAGAAACAAGAATGATTGACTTTTAACTTATTGTATGTTTATAGACTTTTTTTTTTTCTTTTTTTTTCTGCTGAGTGGGTTTCAGTACAGACAGGTAGTTTGGTTATTTAAACAGTGTTTTTTTCTTTGGGCAGTGTATGGTATTAAATTGGAAGTAGAAATATGAAGAAAATTATCAAATAAACTCTTAGTCAATTCTGAATTATTCTAGAGAAGTCTAATTCTATCCTTAACTCAGGGCCGGCGCTAGGCATGGGCAGCGTGGGCTGCCGTACAGGACCTCGCACTCAGCCCACCAGCATAGGGCCACGCACTGGTGATGTGTCCTTTTGTTTTCCTGGAGATCTATCACAAAGAAAGGTGTCGCCTGCAATTAAGGTCCATTGGAGGGGGCCCTGTCCTTGGGCCTCTCATGGATGGTGTCAGGAGGTATAGGGAAGGGAGAAGGAGACGCTCCCTCAATTGCAAGGAGACCATTCACAGACACTGTGGGGGGCCCATTGTCCAGCATTTTGGCGCACCCACAGTTTTAACTTTTAGACCACAAACAATTCTCACACCTATGAAGGTGTGAGAAATGCGTGTGGAGTAAACGTTAAAACTGTGGGGGCGTCAAAATGCTGGACAATGGGCCCCCCACAGTGTCTGTGAATGTTCTCTTTGCAAGGGGGCACTTATGTAAATTGGAGGGGGCCTCGCGCACGTTCCCTTTGAGCCCAGGGCCTCGGAAATCCAAGGACTGGCCCTGCCATAACTAAAACAGAGAAGTCTATTTTATTCTATAAGTATTACAGAGTGATAGAATATAACTGTTAGAAAATGTTTTTCTAATTAGCTTTCAGTACAGAACATACTTCAGTTTTAAAAATAATATCTTACCTTTTAAATATAACTTGAAGTTATCAGTTGATTTTTAGTTGTTATGTACTTCACGAAGTAGTAGTCAAAATGGGTGTGTTTCACTCTCTTTGTTTATATATATTCAGGTACATAACCAATGAAATGTCATGATATAATAGGAGAAATTGAAAGTAATATTTTAATTGGTGGTCAATTCCAACACTTCCGATATGTTTTTTAAAGTAATTTACCTCAGGGATTTTAGAGAGTTCTACATGCTAAATGGCTAAATGGTATTCCAACGAAATTTGTGAGAATGGTAGGGATTGGTATGTAGTATGAGCTAATGTTTAATTGGTGAAAGTGTGTCCAGTGGTTTTTTGTAAATTACTTTCCCACCTTTTTTCAGCGAGTGCTTGTCAGTGCGTTTCCCGGTACGCGAGCTTGCAGCGTTACGGGAGTCCTCCATTTTGTGTTTCGGTAGAATTGAGATACAAGATGGAGGGTAAATAATGTTCAGAAAGGGTAGATTGGGGTACTTTAGACGTATCGGTAAATAAATCTATTAAACAGTATCTCTGGTTTACTCCCTATAGCTGTCTTTCTTTTAACATTACTCTCTGTTTACTTCCCTTATACTTACTCTTCTTTTTTTTTTTTTTTGGTTCGCTCCCGGTTCGCGTACCGGGGAACGAACGGGGAAGCGAACCAAAAGAAATAGAGGTTGCCAGAGTGCTAAACATTCTAGCAATTTTTTTATAAAGGGGAGGTAGTTCTGAAAAGAACTTTTTTTATTTATTTTTTGTTGTTTTATATTTTTTTTTTGTTTTTTTGGAGGGGGGGAAACAAAAATGATTCAGTACAAAGGGCTCAACAGGAGCAACCAAAAAAAAAGAAAATTTAGTTTCGGGGACGTTTTGAACATTGATGATGTTCATATGCTGTATTTATTAGAGTAACACTCATCTGTCCACATGAAATTAATTTGCCACAATCTAAACATGTCATTTTAATTTTTCCAAAGTTCTTCTGAATATTTGGGACCGTTTCCCTTGCCTCTGATGCTGTCAGTGCCACTTCATTGGTGGATGTACTGGCAGGTTGGGGGTTGTCCACCAAATCTCTCATTTGTGCAGCACTATAATTAAGCGGGTGCCACCTCTCCATGTGTCGATGCATGGTATAATTACCATAACTATATTTTTTTTCGGTCCCTCTGGAGAGTTGTTCGTGGCAGATCAGGCAGGTAACGTATCTGGCATTTACTTTCTTTTCATGTGGAGGCAAAGAAAAAAATTGCCAAATAAAATTGACTTTAACATGGGACGTCCTTGGCATTTCTTTCAAAAAAACCCTTGTCCCTTGCTCCTGTTCCTCGTCTTCCTCTTCCTCCTCTTGTTGGAAGATGAACAGGCCAGTTGGACCTCTCTTCTTTTGTGGTGGTGGAGGTGGAGGTGGTGGGGAGCCACCAGCTGCAGCTACTACAGATGCCATGAGTAAGCACGCAAAAACAGGTCTTTCTCTCATAAAAATGAAAGTCGGAGTGAAGAAAAAAAGTGGGACTTTCATCATTTGGGAAAAAAAAATGTTGTAAACCAATGAAAAGTGATTATTTTACGTCATATGATCAAACGTTCCATCATTAGGAAACTAAAAGTAAAATGAACCAATGAAAAGTTTTATGAACTAGTCACATGACCTGTTATGCTTACATTACGCGCTCCGCGCCGCGCCTCGGATCGTTTCCGGGGCTCTGCGTTTCGCGCCTTGGTTCGCGTTCCAGAGCGCTTCCGGGTGCGCTAACGAAGGGTGTCATAAGGCGCATTACGCAGTAGCGCGATACGTTGTGATTACGCGACGCGTCACGATGTGGCTTTCTAACGTGGTACTTGCACTAACGGGACGTTTACCGGTTCGTGAGTTTCGCCCGCTCTTGCTGCTACAGCGACAGGCGGCTGCAACAGGACTCTCAAAATGGCGGCCTGTTCTTTGGATTTGGGCCTGGTCCACTAAAATGGCCCTGGGACACCTTAGAACTCGGACGCTCGAATTTTTTTTCCTTTCCTCTACATGCAAAAAAGGTAAATGCCCGGTACGTTACCTGCCTCATTTGCCACGATGTACTCTCCAGAGGAACCGAAAAAAAATATAGTTATGGTAATTATACCATGCATCGTCATATGGAGAGGTGGCACCGATTAATTATAGTGCTGCACAAAAGAGAGATTTGGAGGACAACCCCCGACCTGCCAGTACACTCACCAAAGAAGTGGCACTGACAGCATCAGAGGCAAGGGAAACGGTCCCAAATATTCAGAAGAACTTTGGAAAGATTAAAATGACATGTTTAGATTGTGGCAAATTAATTTCATGTGGACAGATGAGTGTTACTCTAATAAATACAGCATATGAACATCATCATAGTCGATGGTTGGTGGAGACATTTTGACTATATCCTGGACCTGCCCGTCCTCGCCCAAAATGGCGCCGGAATAAATGGGACTCGTAACTCCTTGTTGTGTACTGGTTGCACAACCTTGATATCACGAGATACGTATGCAGTTTTGAAGCACATGGCGGGCGGGGACGAGAATTGATTGAATATTTCGACATCCCTATTGATATTAAGTTCTGATGTTTTATTGATTACTGTACTATTGAAAGTTCGAATTAACGTCACCCATGGTACTTGCCCGCAAATGTATATCTAGATAATTTTATTGTAACTGGCCCTGTCGTATTTTAATTATAAAATGTACGTCCACCGATTCCGCAACTGTTAGACACCTTAGTTCTTGCAACCTAATGGCCCGCCCGTTACGTTCCTCTACAGTGTAAATGTCTCCTCATCATATACGATTACAGTTTGCTCCGTGGCCGGCCCACGTGGTTATAGGCCCGTATTTGTATACTGACATTTTCACAATAAAGGTTTTTAAAAGAAAACATTGTAGTAGTATTTACATTGGTAAAGTTTTTAATAATAGTCACTGTTTTCGAATCAGTAAAAGGCAAGTGAAATAAAGCAGTCCAATTACATGAAGGGTAAAAGGTATAATACGCAGGAATGCAGTAAAGATAAATGGTCAAGGGCTGTTGTGTTTTCTACTCCTGCAACATAAAGTGATCGATAAGAATCTGATATTCAGGCGTATCGGCGACTAAGACAGCAGGCCGAGCCTCTTTTGCTCAACGGCTCCGTCACGGGATGAAGAAACGCCCTTTTTCTCGAAAAAGGAATATATTTTACTTGCAGGACAGTTGTAAATTTTCCGGGAAAGTACATTAGCCTGGAACATTATAACATATATGTTTAAGAAAAAATAATGTTCGAAAGTAATAAAAAGTGTAATTTTTAGGTCATATGACCAAGCCTTTCATCATTAGAATAAGAAAAGTAAAATGAACCAATGAAAAGTTTTATTAACAAGTCACATGACCTGTTATGCTTACGTTACGCGCTGCGCGCCGCGCCCCGGATCGCTTCCGGGAAGCTGCGCTTCGCGCACCGGAGCACTTCCGGATGCGCTAACGCGGCGCGTCATATGACGCATTACGCAACAACGCAGGTCCAGAATATAGTCAAAATGTCTCCACCAACCAGCGGTCGGAACACAACCCCTTTCAGCAGGCTAAATAGTTCTGTTAAATGACAACAGAAGGGACAGGCAACAAGAACCATCAGTCAAAGAGGGGAGGGCAAGTTCTTCTCTACCGGGTCACGTTGGGGCGCTACCGGAACTGATCGAATTGGTAGTCTACAGTGTTTCTGGATGTTTCAGACTGAAGCTGGCGTCAGCATGAGAGCACCACCATCTCGTAGCTCCGTCGTGGCCATTCCACGAGCAATCATGGCAGCCGCTCCCCACCAGAAGCCTGCGGGAGTCGGGGGCCCCCAAGACTTTTGTCGAATCTTCAAGGCTGAATGGAGCCCAAGCCCTAGCAGACAAGCGTCCGAGTTCCAAGGTGTCGCAGGGCCATTTTAGTGGACCACGCCCAAATCTGAAGATCCGGCCGCCATTTTGAGAGTCCTGTGGCAGCCGCCTATCGCTGCACCGCAAGAGCGGGAGCAACTCAACTACATGGTGAGCGAGACGCTGTAGTCGCAAGAGCGGGCGGTAAACAGCTGAATAGCGGAAGAGGCACAGTGTAGCAAAAGCGGGCGGAATGGCAACTGAAACGGTAAAGGGGCGCCCCACTACAGCGTGTCTTTAGGTCAAACGGATTGTGGGACAAGGTCAAGAATGGAAGAGTCACCAAAAGGCAAAAAGTTCCGCTTAACCCCGGGAGCCGGCCACCTATGTCGGGGCGATCTCAGGCCACACCAGGGCAACACGACTTGGGGAGGGGGCCGGAGCCAAGCGCCCCCTCCGAGTCCGCGCCATCACACCGTCCCTCGGGGGCCTCCGTCAAGCGGTTCAGGGAGGCACCGCATCACATTGTTTTCAAATGCAGTCACGTCCTCAAACAGCCCCCACTTACATTGAGAATAGTGAAGCTGTAGCAGGTGCAAATAAGCTTCAGACAGTCTAACAAGCACTCCTCAAAACTTTGAACTATCAGAGTGCATGAGTTTCATGCTCGATCGATTGAGCTAGCCGGATCGGGCAACAAAAAGTATAAAATAGTTATGTAAATAGTTATTTAATAAAATGTTTTACCCTGTTACTTTGCTGGTGTGTTGTATATATTTGTAATATTTGCATAGAGTTTATCGTTATTTTGGGCGGGGTGGGTGGCGGATCCGAGCTGTCTTGCAGCCATCATGGTGTGGAGCTCAGTTCATCCCACTAGTTTCGTATTTCTCATGAGGGGTTGTTCCTAATGTTTCTATTTTAGCTAGGTCAAAAAGAGATCCCATTAGTGGCCTACTGATTTTGCTGGATTCCTTTTGTTTTTTTACACGATTTTTCTCTATCTGCAAAGACTAAACAGAGTATTGCGACTCTGTGCTTGTTTGTAAATAGAGAATGAACCAAAGAGAACCAATTCTAAAACAGTAAATGCTTGGATAACAATCAATCAAATGGAGAGAGAAGCAGGCACGACGGATTACAACGGGGGCAAAGGCCTGCGTTAACTACCCTTCACTATCTGCAAAGAGAGAGTACTCCTAATAGAAATGAGGGGGGGGGGGGCAGCATTCAAAGCAGATCAATGTGCATAAACACGAAAATGTTTTTACTTACCACGTACTTGACATTCGACAGCTTATGATATTTGCTATTAAAAAACCATTGAAATTCACTGAAAAAACCATAGGTTAGAGACCATATATAGTTAGGAATTAGCATTTACAAAACCTTGAAAATTCACTGAAAGAACCATGGGTTATAGACCATATATAGTTAGGAATTAGCATTTAAAAAACCTTATTTTACTCACACAAAACCATTGAAATTCCATATATAGTTAGTTGCACTAACTATATATCGCGCACCCGCAATCCACTGCTGATGATGTCACATATTACATCATTCATGACATGGTCAGTGACATCACTGATGACATCACTGATGACATCTCAAATGACATCACTGATGACATCACTGATGACATCATCCATTGACTGTGTGTTTCTGTAAAGTTTAAATATGTTTTACATATTGAAGAATGAGTAGATGTATAAGTGTCTGGATGAAGGATTTAGTAGGTGTGTGACTGACTGTATGAGTGAGTGATTAAATGTGTCTCACTGAGTGCATGGGTTAGTGACTAAACTGTCTTAATTTGTGCATCAAGGTTTTGTAAATGCTAATTCCTAACTAAGGGGTCGATTAGGATCGCGGACGGAAACGTGTACCGTCCGCCGCGGAAGGTGGCAAGATACTCCGGACCTGTCCGCGGAAAATCCGCAACAGTAATTAGGATAAAATATGCTAAAAACGCCGATCGTGGCGTACGGAGCACACCAATCCCCGTCCGCGGCGGTCGGAGTACACCTGAGTCCGCTGCAGGCGGACGGAACAGAAAGAACACCGACCGCCGCGTACGCACATGACCGCGAATACATCCACTTCCCCCGTGATACCTGCGCAGTGTCCGTGTCCGCAATTAAGATAACTCCGCAAGTACCCCGGTAGTCACCGCCATCCACGTCCGCAGCGGTACCAATGCACCGAGAATCCGTGCTCCACAGCGGAACGCCAACACAAACAACATCCCTACTGTCAAACCAATGCCATACATTACGACGGAAGGTATCACCAAACACACGAAAATGAACGACCACCCACCGAAAACATCCAAACCAATCACAACACACAATGATCCACCGCCAAGCACCACACAATGCACACCTGGCAACACTCCCACCTAGCACCTGACTGCCAATAACCATTCAGACACGGCCAAGACACACACCATAAAATAACTCCCACCCACTCCACAAATCCTCTGCATCACTGCATAGCTGCTAGCAGGATACACGACTTAACTGACAGCAAAGACATATATCATTCACATAACCCACACCCAAACACACCCACCACACAAAGACCCACCACACCATTCCTACACACCACACACCTGCACCTCCCCATTCACGCAAACCCACACCCCGAGCACCACACACCATGGCACCAAAAAAAAAACCAAAATTCACTGACACCGAGTTAAAGGTTATGGTAGATGAGATAATCCGTGTCGAACCCCACTTATTCGGGGCCCTAGTGCAGCAGACCAGCATAGCCAGGAAAAACAGCATATGGGACCGGATAGTCACCAGGGTGAATGCCTCCGGGAGCGTCCCGAGGACGAAGCAGGATATACAGAGGCGGTGGCATGATCTCAAGACCCGAGTGAAATCCATTCGAGCCAAGAACTATCTCCGGGCAAATCACACAGGCGGTGGAACCCCCCCGGAGCCCTTACCCTACACCGAGTGGGAGGACAAGGTGATGACCATCATCCACCCTGAGACCCTTGATGGACTTGCTGAGGGAGAAGAGGCTGGTAAATACAAACCAAGCACCACGAGCACAACTACATGGTGTGCCTCACACAACTGTGAAGACACATCTCCCAGACCCCAACCCATGCATGCAGTCCACGTACTCACCAACGTCGAAATCACTCCAACAGGCCCCCATGTCCATAGGGATGGCGGTGGTGGTGGTGGGTGGTGGGTGTGAGGGGACGGAACTACAACTCCCAACAGGCCCCCATGTCCATAGGGATGGCGGTGGTGGTGGTGGGTGGTGGGTGTGAGGGGACGGAACTACAACTCCCAACAGGCCCCCATGTCCATAGGGATGGCAGTGGTGGTGGTGGGTGGTGGGTGTGAGGGGACGGAACTACAGCTCCCAACAGGCCCCCAAGTCCATAGGGATGGCGGTGGTGGTGGTGGGTGGTGGGTGTGAGGGGACGGAACTACAACTCCCAACAGGCCCCCAAGTCCATAGGGATGGCGGTGGTGGTGGTGGGTGGTGGGTGTGAGGGGACGGAACTACAACTCCCAACAGGCCCCCAAGTCCATAGGGAAGGCGGTGGTGGTGGTGGGTGGTGGGTGTGAGGGGACGGAACTACAACTCCCAACAGGCCCCCATGTCCATAGGGATGGCGGTGGTGGTGGTGGGTGGTGGGTGTGAGGGGACGGAACTACAACTCCCAACAGGCCCCCATGTCCATAGGGATGGCGGTGGTGGTGGTGGGTGGTGGGTGTGAGGGGACGGAACTACAACTCCCAACAGGCCCCCATGTCCATAGGGATGGCGGTGGTGGTGGTGGGTGGGGTGAGTACCAGTGCAGACAGAATCGGCAACAAAATGAAAACAACCTGTCAAGTCCACATTACTCATCCTCACATTTTCGTTTTGCAGGTCATCCTAATCTGACAGCTGGAACCAACACCCGCCCTCCAGACTCGCCACACACAGAAGTCTCAGGGGACGATTGGGCAGCCACCTCCGGGGCAGAGGATGATCCCGGCACAAGCAGGCAGCCAGGGCCATCTGGCTCCCAGGTCACACCTGCACCAACGACTACGGCCTCTGCCATTGTCACAACACCAGCCACTGTGACCTGCACAGCCACCACCAGCACCACCTCCACCACCACCACTACTACCACCACTTCTGCCCCTGCCACCCTGCCCAACCCACCGGCCAACGCCGTGCCAGCGCCATCCCAGCCACGCAGGGAGAGTGTGAGGCAAGGCAGAGATGCAAGGCCAGATCCGGCAGGCAGGAGCATACGCCAAAGACGACATGAGGATGCCAACACACACAATGCTGTGCAACAGTCATTGGAAGCACTGGGCAGGGTGGAGGTAAGCTATCAACGTGGTCAGGCACAGGCAGACCGGGCCCACCAGGACTTTGTTGACAACACTGCTATGTTGGGGGCCATTGAGAGGCGCCTTGGCCAACTAGTGGACATTTTTACCATGACAACCAACATGCGGATGCCATGTACATCCGCCAACACCACCCTCCCCACAACCCCACAAACAACGCCACCGCCACCGCCACCGCCACCTGCGGCGGATGTGGTACCTGATGCGCCAGCGCACCCAGCTGACTCCGTACCGTCACAAAGACGGAAGGGCCGTCCGAGGCTGGAAGTGGGCGAGAGCAGTGAGGAAGCAGCTGGCACACGCTCCAAGAGGAACCGAAAATGACTATAACAGTACCTGAGCATGCCATTCACCCTGCCAACTATCCGGTCCCACCTGCCACAGGCCTGCTGCACTAGGCAGACACCACCCTATGTGGTGTCAGCACGGACATTTCATCTGCCATAACCTTCTACTCTCACTCCCCCACCCCTTCACTCATTTGTAAATATGCACCTACACCCATGCACAATTTGTAAATAAATGCCACTTACTCACTCAATCATGTGTTGCCTCCATGTTTATTCACATGAATGCATCAGAAACAGATGTTACTAGGTACAAGTATCCAACTGGTACAGAATCATGGCGCTGCGGGAGTGACCTAGGGAAAATAGAAACCGCAAAGACACGTCAGGAAACATGATCACACTCATCAGAACACACTGCAGTGCAACATTGAACAACCCACACGCATCACAACAGTAATGGATGAGACGACACACATCATGGAGACGTGCATTGACCAAAAATTAACACACACACACATGCATGCATCACATAGCAGAACACAGAGATGAAGCACACCACAATGCCACAACACCAGCACACATTCACAGGGCATACCCAAGCAGCACAAGAGGAGCACACTCACAATCAAGGGAAGTAGCGATCAATGATCTGGCGCCTCTGGTCCACACCTTCCTCCTCACCACTATCCTCATCAGTTGACATGGGTGGGTCGGGAGGGCGAGGAACTTGCAGTTCATCAGGGTCCAACAGCAGTTCAATGTTATAGCGCACAGCCAGGTTGTGGAGCATGCAGAACGCTATCACGATCTTGCATACTTTGCCTGGTGAGTAAGGCAGGGCCCCTCCAGTCTTATCCAGGCACCGAAACCTAGACTTGAGCAGCCCAAATGTTCGTTCTACCACTCGACGTGTCCTACCATGGGCATCATTGTATCTCATTTCTCCAGCTGTAGTGGGATTGCGTATGGGACTGAGCAGCCAAGGCCTGTTTGGGTAAGCCGAGTCGCCTGTGTTGGTGGAAGAGAGAGAGAGAGAAACATCACAACCTGCATTGTGGGGCACACCATGCCACACAGATATCACTCCTGTCACCACAGCATACTCACCAACAAGCCACGCTTGTGCCGGACGCAGATTAGCCATCAGTTGGGGGACCATGCTGCTCCGCATGATGTGGGCGTCATGTGCAGAGCCAGGGAATCTTGCACACACATGTGAGATGATGTTGTCGGCCTGGCACACCACCTGCACGTTGAGGGAATGGAAGTGTTTCCAATTCCTATACACCTGCTCACGTGCCCGTGGTGCAATGATAGCGATATGCGTGCCATCAATGGAACCCACAACGTGTGGTATACGACCCAGGGCATAGAAGTCAGCTTTGACCGCTGCCAACTCCGCCGCCTGAGGGAAATGTATATAGTCATGCTTGTACAGCATCATGGCTGTCAGTACATCCCGGAGTACCGTGCTGAACATGGCCTGTGACATTCCCCCGGCATGTCCAACTGTGTACTGGAATGTGCCTGTTGCAAAGAAATGGAGTGCCGCCATCACCTTTTGCGTGGGTGTCATGGAACCTGGATAGGTTATTCGCGGCTGCAGGTGAGGAGACAATAGGGTCACAAGGTCCAACAATCGACGGCGATCCAGCCTGAATTTCCGGATCACCTCCTCGTCCACCATATCCTCCAGCACAGTGTATGGGCGATGGACATTTGGAGCCCTCCTGTGTGGGAGTAGATGGAATGGAAGTCAATTCACATACAACGCATGTGTGTGCAACTCACTCACATGTCAACGCCCTCTACCAACATGTAGTATCCAGTGTATGATTGTCATATGTGTGACTTCTCTGATTGTCAGGACAACATGGATTGACGTAGCAAAAATGTGCATCCACTAGCAACATGATGTTTAGCAACATGTGCAATGCACAGTGTCTCACCTCAACATTACTGCCAACCAGACATGTGACATGACCCACATGTGTAGGCCCAACATCACATGCACACATGCAAGTACATGCACACATACTAAAATAAACACCCCCCCCCCCATTTCATGATGCACCAATGGCAACACCAATAATGGTGGCCATACGGACATCACATGCATGGGGACACAATAGGCAACACACATATACAGTACACAACAGAACCCCCACCATAGTCATCATCTGACACATACCACTCACTGACAACTGATTCACAGGTGCCCATACATACGGGATCTACTGTGTAGATGTGAGGTACGACAAACTTGTGTAGGGTACTACCCGATGTGGACATGCAGACGTGATGGACACTTGTGGCTCACCGATGGCCATGGTATGGACACACATGGGATAGAGCATGACATGTGTAGCCACGCAATCACGCACACAACCGTGAGCAGGCAGCTGCAGACAATGGTACAAGGTGCATCATCAGCGAAGATTCAAACATTGACCCCGCCATGGCGGTGCACTGCTTCCGCTGTTTACGTCTGGGCATACGCGGCCCGCCTTCGACATTCACATTGTCTGCACTGCACAGACCGTCACGCTCACACACCGGCAAGTGCATGTGCAAGGTTCCGGGACGGATGGTCGATTTGCAACAATGTTGTATCACTGGCGCCAACATGGCGGGGCACGTGTTCGGCGGGGGACGTGCAGGCCAACACATCCATTAGCTGATGTCAATGCACATGGCAGGTCATGCCCCCCCTTACAGTGACATTGCATCATCCAGCCTTCACCGGCCGGCCGGCCCTGCCCTGCCCAGGACCGCCGTGCCGGCCATGCCAACCACCGCCGTTGCACGGCCCTTCCACTACCGCCGTGCCAGGCCCTGCCCAAGACCGCCGTGCCGGCCATGCCAACCACCGCCGTTGCACGGCCCTTCCACTACCGCCGTGCCAGGCCCTGCCCAGGACCGCCGTGCCGGCCATGCCAACCACCGCCGTTGCACGGCCCTTCCACTACCGGCGTTCCCTGGCGGTCCGTGCAACGGCGGTGGTTGGCACGATAACAATACTTAATGATAAAACCTATGACTGTCCTAGAAGCAAGAAACGTTAGAAAAAGTCCGTAATAAGAAACCTGAAAACAGTAAGAGAAACCAAGCGTGACATTGCTACGGTCACAAGGCAACGAGGCTTCACTGCCCCTCACTGCCCCAAACATGTCTGTCCCACCGCCTGCCACGCCCACATAACGGCAAAACTGGGAAAGATACAAGTCAGCAGACATCCGCCCCACTCTGGAAACTTCCAAAGTGCAACAGGGTTGCGGCTACACCTAGCCAGAAACAACACATATAGGGCGGGTCCTGCTGCCAACCGTCGACAGGAGATCATCACGTAGGATGTAGCCGGAGGAGAGGCCGAGGCCGAGGTCAACGGGACCCGGCCAGGGGGATTGCTACGACCACCCTGGAGAGTTGCAGGGGAGGGAATGTCCGTGTCCTCGACCCTCCCCTCCCTCTCCCTGTCCGGCCACCATCAACCAGAGGCCGAGGCCGACGGGATCCGGCCGCGGTGGCGGTAACACTGGAGAGTTGCAGGTTGTCCCTCTCTCTCTCCCAGTCATGGCAAGGAGCGTCTGGCCGCCATTAACCAGAGGCCCGGCCCAAAGACGGACGGGACATTTCTCTTCTCTTCCGTAATGGCCGCAACAACACTGGGGGGGGGGTGTCTTTGCATTGGCCTCCGACCCCCCCCTCGTCCTCATCGCCTGGTCCGGCCATAACAAATGTCAAGCGAGACGCCGTGGGGTGCACTGGGAGGGAGAGGCGGTGCGTACAAGCCTCTTCCGCCTCCCCAGGTGGAGGCTTCCCAGCTGCACCCTCAGCGCTCCAGGCGCCCGGAAAAGGGTTCTTCCACTGTGGCGATGCTGCAACGCCTCGCCCGGCAGAGTGGAGCCCGTCCGCTCATTTGACCCCGCGATCGCCGGTAGCTGCCGAACTTTCAAAATGGCGATCGACCTGGCAAGAGCGGGCCCAGCATGAAGGAATGGCCCGGTCACTTGTTGACTCCACCACCATAGTTCTCCGCAACCTTGAAGATTCTAGTGGAGCCGCGGGAGTCCCCGACCCCCGCAGATACCCCCGATGGGGAATGACTGCCATGATTGCCCATGAAACAATGGAAATGTAGCCACAGGACGTCGACGCTTCCATGCTGTCGCCAGCCTCAGTTTGAATGACTAGAATCCTGCAGACCACAGTTCGGATCAGTTCCGGTGAAAAGCACAGTATGACCCGGTAGGAACATTGTTGCCTCCCTCCCCTTTTGATTGATGGTTCAGACCACCGATCCCTTCTTTTACCCTTTAACGGAACTTTTGGACTGCCAAAAGAAGCTCCGGACCAACCACGAGTTAGTAGACATTTAGACTATGCCTGGTTTTGCCTGACTGCACCCAAAATGGCGCCGATGCAAATGAAACTTTCAACTCCTTGTTGTACCCCGATTGTTCAGCCCTGGTGTCATGAGATATGTATGGAGGTTTTCTTAACCACATGAATTGATATAGGATGTGTACTGATTACGTGTTCGGACAATTAATGGATTCAGGATGTGTACTGTCAGTTTGGGAAATGAATTGATATGGGATGGGTACTGGTTATAGGTTCGGACAATGAATTGATATTGGATGGGTACTGATTATGTGTTCAGACGGTAAATTGACATCAGATGGGTATTGATTGAACATTCGGACAATGAATTGTTGTTTAAGTTTCGCACATCATGATTATTGAAAGTTGGAAGCCCAACACTTATGACACTCGCTCTCACTGAAGTCTCGACATGATTTATTGCGCTTTTCGCACTTTTATTATGAAATAAACGACCACTGACTCCACTAAAGTTTTACTAATAAAGTATCCCCGCATCTACAGTTCCAGCCTGCTCCGTGGCCGGCCCACGGGGTTGTAGGCCCATATTTATGCACCGACATTCTTATTAAAGATTTTTGGTAAAAGCAAACATAGTTGTTACGTGTGAATTGGTAATTTTCGAATAAATGACCACTGTTTAAAGGATTTTAAAAAATATAGTACGGAGAAATATTGCAAAAATGAAGGGTCCAAGTTTTCGTTGTGTGCGTTTTTCCTTTTTGTACAGCCAAAAAGCAACCACTAAAGATCCTGGTGTTTAGCCTATACTTTATGTGCTACCTGTATAAAAAGAGTCACACTAACGGTCCACCCGGGCTTGAACGCCCAGTTGGCAGGGACTGCATCCCGTGGAGATAGGCCGAGTATGCAGTAAGTAAAAGCCTTTCTGGGTTTATGCACGCTAAATGTGTCTATCAATGTAGCCCCTGCCCCTTCTTTTTCCCTCTCTCTGCAGGTCGCATCGGAATATCGACCAGTGTATGAAAACGGTGATCTAACGGACGAAGAGACGGGAAAAAGGGTTTGATTATGGTACCTAACCGCAACTAGCAAACCATGACTATTTTCTCTCCCTGAACTTAGCGCCTGGGAGGGCAGCCTGAAGGGAAAACCACCAAATATAACTTCGCTTGGCACCCCGAATAGTACAACTAAAATGACGTGCGCTAATGAATAAGCACCCCACAATTAATTGAATGGGGAAGGTTAAGGAATATTTTGAGGTGAGGTACATTTAAAATCTACTGCATCCTTCTTCGCACCCTCCTAGACATGTAACTTCAAGCTGCCCCATTGTTCTCCAACTGACACCAACCGTTGTCTCAGCCTGGAAACGCATTTGCTAAAAATGACTCGAATAAACCACCGTGAGCATTAGCCCGACCAGGTTAGTTCATGACCAATTGCCCAAGGCGTAAGTGTGTACAATCAAAGCCACCAGTAAGGGCAACCGACGGTTAAAAGAGAAGAAAAAGGTAAAAAGAGCTTAGGATGCTAAAAACGCGCAGTATGCAGAAAGGGATAATTTTGACCAATATCTGTTTTATGTTTTGTCTTGGATTTTTGTATATAATACATGTATTGTCTCCCCGTCTGAGTTTGTGTGTACGTGATGCATGAATCCTACGTCATCCCTCTGCCTGTGTTTCCGTGTTACTTAACCCCTGTTGTTCTGTGTTGTGCGCGCACTGAACGGTCCATTATTATACCCGTCTCTCTCTCTCTCTCTCTCTCTCACCCTCTCTCTTCCTCTCCCCATGTCATACGTGTACCGAATGGACCATTTAGGGTGCGGTCTCTCTCTCTCTCTCTCTCTCTCTCTCTCTCTCCCTCTCTCTCTCTCTCTCTCTCTTTCTCTTTCCAAAAGCCCCGTTTCCTCTTTTCGTGTATAATGACGTTGTGCCTCCCCGGCACAAAAACATTATTGGATTTTCCTCGAACGCAAAGGTGTTCAGCAAAATTGACCAAAACCAAAACAATTGTGACTTGCCATATTGCTACCTCTCCTTACTGCAAAACGATAAAGCCCGAGTTGGCAATAAAGGAAAGGACAGGTATGACGACGGATGTCCCCTAATCTGGTTTTTCTAAGGGAACTATAACATCAATGGCCTTGTGTTTCTCAAGCTCGGTAGGAATACGATCCCCAATGCCCCGATTGTCCCACCCCCTGCACTTAAATGTGGA
Organism: Lissotriton helveticus; assembly: GCF_964261635.1. Lineage (NCBI taxonomy): Eukaryota > Metazoa > Chordata > Amphibia > Caudata > Salamandridae > Lissotriton > Lissotriton helveticus. The sequence goes on from NC_136061.1 coordinate 1,016,741,934, forward strand.
TGTCCAGAATACCCCACTTCTCCCGATCGACCCCGGCTCCCTGTCCAAATCGTCCCCTTTCCCCCGATTAACCCCAGCTTCATGTCATCTACCCTCGAAAGCGAAATTGATGACTTTGAGTAACGTTCACTCCCCAAAAAGAGCATGTTTTACGTCCACCCCCTTCCCCTTCTTCATGACGATAACGCCCCACTTACAAGGGTTAGCCGGCCCCGAAGGGAAATGTAGGAGTGTCGATACTTGGGTTAAAGGGAAGGGCGAGTCTCTACATAAATAAGGACTCGATTTTGAGATTGATATAATACACTGTGTATAAAGGTCCAATTTCTCTCCACGTACGTCACGAATGAGCACCGAACGTTTATGAATTCCATAGCAATGCACTCCTACAGACTCCATAAATGACAACTTCTGACTGTGACCGATGAACTTATTCCCCACCTACATAGGATTGGGGACGGAATTGAGATGTATAAATGTCTTCTCCTGCCCGTTTTTCTAAAACTTGTTTTCTACCCATTCAAAGATCCAATTACCGGAGGAGAGGAGCTGGACGTGACGCACAGCCTGGCCACAGATCATGGAACACGTGTGACCACAACCACAGGTGGAGCCGCAGAGCAATGAGACGCGGGACGAGGCATAACGTTCAAACTCAGCAGATGGAGGAATGAAGGGCTGCCTTGAAGCCCTCGACTCGCTGACCCACTCGTGCCTGAAGTCCCCCGTCCCCTTTTTGAGTCCGACTGTTGGGCTCGCCTGCTCGTCGTCTTTTGCTCCCTTGGTCCCTTGGTATGTTCAAAGATCTGGCCCCACTCCGCCCTCTCTTCCCTCGATTATTCAACAAACTCTTTCATATAAACTTTGACTATGGACTGGGATTTTTCCACGGAAAAAGAAAGACACGCAGGTGCCCAGCATGAGGCACCCCTAAGAAAATGAGTTAGGAAACAGGACTGTGATCTAACAGCAGAGGACTGATCGCACCCTGCAACGCGTAAGGATGATTCCGAGCTGGACTTATAGCTCCACCGCCGGTGCTCAAAAGCGCCAACGAAAAGAAAAACGGACTAACAGAGTCTACGAGTAGTGGTTCGTCGTTGAAAAAGACATTTTCACTAAGACCCCTTCCTGAACTTTCTCTCTCAATTCTTGTTGCTTTCAAAATGTTTTTGGTCACTTAAGTCCAAAGGTCTCATATAGCACTTTTTACTATATGTCGATGTCATTGAAAAGAAAGTCAGAACCTGAGTCCACAATATGTCGGAACGTTTTTTTCTGATTGCCCTCGACTACGTGTTATACCGATCTATGAATAACGCAGCGAATGTAAATTCATATGTACCGTATTTCGCCAATTGTATCGACTGCATATGGCTACACGCAATTTGCTAGCATTCGACGAACGTTATTTCATTGGCCCCACATGACTATATGTACACTCCATCAGTTGGGGTAAACACAAATGTACTAGCTATGTTTAAAAGCGGCGACTGTTGAAATTGACATTATATATATACATAAGCGGCGTTCATTTGTGTTCACTGTACCCCTTGTTGTAAGCAGAACGAATATCGCTAAAACACTGACTGTGTTATCCCGCTAGCATAGACCCATGCACACACGTACACATAGCCATTTTTAGGTATCATGGTCTTCCAGTTTGCGATCGATCACCAGCGCCCCTTCCCTTACCCTGCAAGCTTCCCCATGCACCCTGACCACCCCCGCTATCACATGCACAAGTCACGAGCCCTCCCCTCCCGTATGACTCTGTCTCTGAGAATCGCACCCCACGCCTGACCAACACCTCCTGTCCCTCCATGAATACCCCTCCTTTGATGACCCCTTCCTCTGAGCCCGACTGCCTGTACGAACCGCTGGTCATCCCTTAGCCCGAGGATACAGTTTATTGCCCACTACTGTATGCACTCGCCTCTCTTGAAAGGAGCCACTATTGATCATGACCACCCCACCCCCTGAGATTCGATCAGGAGCACACATTCCAACGGAATCAACAGCACACTCAACTGCATGACAGCCCCCTCCTATTGTATGGAGGATAAGGGCCCCTACTGTAGCCACGTGTTGGAATATCTTTGTACTTTACAATGTCCTGATTGTAATGGAGGATGTGTGTGTGTCATAAACCTGTGTATAAAAGACGAAGCCTCAGAGAAACTTGTTAGAGCACCTCCCGAAGACACTATGCGAGCGTCCCAAATGACATGCTCTCCTCTGGAGTAATAAACTCTGTTCTTGTTTTCCTGCCTCCAGCGCCCGTCTCTTTATTTGGTAATTATTCAAGATGGAAACGAAGAGTCGCCCTGCACCAGCAGCCTGGGCATCGGGTGCGATATGGGCTGACTTTTCCACAGTTTCCGCTACATGCCACTCCCCCCTCTCTACGGCACGTCCCTTGCAGGTACTCCTCACCAGACAGCGAAATGTTTGTAGCCTACCTGCGTCGTCCTCGATGGTGGGCCAAGACTAGGACGTGGTGGATCGCGTAGAGTATCGGGTATGCGTGTAGTGCAGGGTCCATGTCGGCGAGCGGCTCGTGGTGGGTATGGTCGCTGTGGTGAATCCGCTGTGTTCAGGCAGGTTGTTTTTCCGCGGCGCTTTTATGTGTATTTTCCGCTATCTTGATTTGGTGGACGGGCGTAGACGTCAGTCCGTACGGCGGCGTATCTGGATTGGTTACGTCCGCTGCGTGGTTGGGTGAGGTTGTGCGGCAGACCGTCATCTACCGCAGCGGACGGATTTTGACCTCTATTTGCTATCCTGATCTGGCGGACGGAGTGTCCGCGACGGGCGGACGGAGAATAGGCATGTTCCGCATACTCCGGTGCTGCGGAGGCACTTCCGTCCGCCATCCTAATGACCCCCTATATATGGTCTCTAACCTATGGTTTTTTCAGTGAATATATATATAGATAGATAGATAGATAGATAGATAGATAGATAGATAGATAGATAGATAGATAGATAGATAGATAGATAGATAGATAGATAGATAGATAGATAGATAGATAGATAGATAGATACAAATTGTCTTGTTGCATTCTTCTCTCTGGAAGACAGAAGCCGCACCATGATGTATGTGTATACATATGTGTGTGTAAACATTTTGTGATTTATTATGTTTCTTTGTTATATTTAATCATTTTTAGATAAGATGATATATTGTGTATGGTATGTTAACCCGTGCCTTGCTCCTGTTGGCTAACGGCTGACAGGAGCACTCCCTCCCTGGTGGTGCGGACGACCGTTGGCCATCGCAGCCCTGCCCACCCTTTAGAACGCCTGCACCGCGGCGGAATTGCCACTGCGGTTAAGGCGTTAAATATGATAATTGTGCTATTGTCAATTTTAAACACCTTTAATGCCTTTGGTTGGAAATCATTTAGGTGTCCAAAACCTTCCCCTAAATAGTTTAGAATGGAGTGCGAAGAGTAAATGTTAACCCTTTAGAGTCCAACACCTTCCCCAAACTAGTTTAGATGGGCATAGTAAATCTGTCTCCCATAGTGTCGAAAGCATTCCCCAAAATGGTTTACGTTGCAGTGGAAGTAGTAAATGTGACAACTTTAGTGTCCAACACCTTCCCCTAAATGGATCAGATCAGAGGCAACATTTGTAAATGTCACCCCTTTAGTGTACATCAACCTCCCCAAAATTGGTAAAATGGAGTGGGAATAGTTAGTCTGAACAATTTAGGGTCCGATTATGATGCTGTCAGGAAAATGCTCAGATTGTCAGTCGGAGCCTTTATGACAGCATCATAATGTGCCGGTCGTATTCCTTTCTGCCAACCTCATTACAATAGAGGCGGTCGGAAAGGAATCCGACCGGTCATTCCAATTAGGAGAGTCGGCCGCCAGTTGGAATGTGGCCAGTTATCCCTAGGACGGCTCTTTCCGCCTGAGGGATTACGATGTCGAATTTCGGCAGCCTTTTTGTGCTGACATTTCCAACACAAAAAGGCTGTAGGAACTTGATTTTTGGGGCCCCTAGCAGGGTCTCCATGGGAGCCCAGCCTCAGGTTGGAGGCCGAGGCGGCACCTATGGTACCCCCCTGTTGATCCCTGTACCCTGTGGCATGCCCCTGCCACAGGGTTCAGGGATGAAACGCACCTCCCTATTTTACAATGGGAGCATGTATTCAGGCCTGAATACAAGTTCTCATTGTAAAGTAACAGGCATCCTAAGGAGTTGGTCGGGACTGCCGACCGGGTGCAGGCCGGTCCCTGGACTGAGACGATGTCTGGCAGAGGAAACTACACCCGACATTGTAGTATCGCAATGAGGCCCTTAGTGTCCAACACCTTTGCCTAAATGGCTTAGATTGGGGTGGCAATAGTATATGTCACATCTTTAGTGTAAAAACCATCCCCAAAATATTTTAGATTGCAGTGGAAATAATAAACGTTATACCTTTAGTATCCAAACCTTTCCCAAAATGGTTTAGATTGAGTAGGGACTAGTGAATGTGATCCCTTTAATGTCCAAAACCTTCCCCTAAATGGCTTTGATTGAAGTGTGAATAGGACATGTTACACATTTAGTCAAACAAATTCCCCAAAATGGTTTAGATTGCAGTGGAAATAGTAAATGTGGTCACTTTAATGTCCAACATTTTCACCAAAATTGGAGTGGGAATAGTAAATATAAAAGTGGGAAAAGCACAGCCTTATCTTGAGCAAGCACTATCCGTCCAAACCCGAAAAAAGATCACTTACATGAGGCTCCTCGCATTACCCATAGCGGAGTTTAATCAAAGTTGGGCCCGCCTGGATAAATCAGCAGCATGCAGACTTTGTGATTACAATCAGGAATTCTGGTACCATTTGTTGTGTTGCTGCCAAAAGCTAGCCAGTGAGAGGCACCGTTTGATCACCCCAATCTGCAGAGCTCAGGGCCTCACTCGATGCAGCGAAATCTCTGACTTGTGTTTTTCTTTAACAGCAAGTCAAACAGTAGCACGGCTGGGGAAATTTATAGAACTAATCCACGCAGCATTGTCCGCAAATGCAGAGCCGTACAACGAAAATTGTAGGACTGGAAGCATGGGAGAGGCGGACACACCTCCCACTTAAAAATCAAGGCACTTTGTTCTTAAACTGTATAGTCAGATTATGATACTATACTGAATGTTTTATGCTTTATTAGGCTGTAATAACAATTAGGGAGTTTAACTTATTTGGTTTTTAGATAATTATTTTATATTGTTAGCATATTGTAATGATTTTAAATAATCGAACAATAAAAGGCTGTTTCACGTTTAATAGTAAATATGATTTCGTTAGTGTCCTAAACCTTCCTCAAAATTGTTTAGATTGGAGTGGCAATAGTATATGAGAACCCTTTAGTAGTCAACACCATTCCCAAAATGGTTTAGGTTGGAATGGGAACAGTAATTGTCACACCTTTAGCTTACAATACAACTACCAAAACGGTTTCAAAAGAAGTCAGAGTAGTAAATGTAACTACTTTAGTGTATAAATGTTACTCAAGTGTGTTATATTAAAAGGTAAGCATTAGATGTAAAAATTTAAATAAAAGGACAGTAAATGACACCTTTTATAATTTTTTCTTTTTTCTTTATTTTGTTTTTATATTTTATTTACTATGTATGTTTACTTTTTTTCAACATATTTTTACAACATAAAATAAAATGTTGTCAGTGTTAATTTTTATAACCTTTCTTATACTTTTTTGAAATACAAAACAAGCAAAACATTTTTTTAACATTGTTTCATATATTGGTAATTTTCAACTTTTTTTTATAAACATGGTAAAAATTCAACTATATACATGTGTTATAGGTTTTTCTTATAATAGGTTTTATATACTTATTTTAATATATTATAAATAGTTTTCATTTAGTGGGCATTCATTTTCTTGCTAAGTTTATTTTTGTAGTCTATTACTGTTATTTTTTGTCGAATTTGGTGAGCGCAAGTTGTGGTTGCCTGCTGCTGATTATTGGAAAAGGTAAAACCTTTTTTAAGTTTAAGTAGTGCTGTGCATTATGCTTACTGAGGGCCTGACTACAAGTTTGGTAGTGCTGCACCAGGTCAGTCCCGCTGCCGCACCGTCAAACCCGTGGCTGGGCAGCCCGCCAGGTTTCGAATGTTTCTCAAGTCTGGTGGGCTGTTTGTTATGTTACCACGGTGGTGCCCTGAAAATGGGCACCGCAATGGGAATCCCCAAAAATGTTTTGCACGCCATGGACTATAAAGCCCATGCTGTACAGGAACTATAGTGCATTCACACAGGGAGGCACATGTTGTGCACCCCTACATACACTCCAGGGCACAGTGGCACAAGGGGCCCTGTATGACCCTCTTTGTTTCCTCTCTGCCACGGTTTTTATGGAGGAGGAACTGCCATGAAATCCGTTGCGGAGAGATAATTCGTAATATGCTTGGCGGTACGGCGGCGGTCTGGCCAAACATATTGCAGCCTCCTGATCACAGCAACACCACCAGGGAATGGCGGTTCACTGGCAGCTGTGGCGGGGCAATGGCGATCTGACCACCCTAATTGTGATAAGGTGGTTGGAAGAACACCACCACCACGCCCCCATGAGCCTGGCTGTCCATGGACTGCCAGACTCCTAATAGAGCCCTCAGAGTTTGATATTAGTCTTGTGGTATTTAAGATATTGGTATGCTATATGTTGCACTTATTACAGTTTTCATGTAATGTTTATGTTGTGTTTTGTGTGGGTGGGTTTTGTAAGTTTTTTACAGTTTTACCTGGACCTGTGACTTCAATTTTTTTTTATTTTTTAAGGAAATTCATTTGGTTTCTCTTAAGCTAATAATATTATTATTGGTTTCCAGAAGCGGTTTTTCTTTTTTGAATTTTGGGTATTTTTTATGATTCCTTATGACTTTGGATTACATCAATGGATTTACCTTCAACTTTTTTATTTTTGCATTTTTTATTGTGTTTTTGCACTTTATTTTTTACTTTTCTGTAAACTGTGTTTTGACAACTTGGACATTTTGCCATGTTTCTATTGTTGTTTCTGACATCTTGAGCGGTGGTGCTGTTGTAGACATTCCAACATTAAGATTTGGAATTTGGGTTGGCATCTGTTTCTAGAGCTGTGTAGTCTGCCAACCCAAGTATCTTCAAAGTAGTCTATTAGGGGATATCATTTGTGTTTAATAAGTTGTTAAAAATGGATTTTCTATAAGTAAGTTGTAGTGGTTAGTGTGACATATGCCTGTGCAATTAGTTTTTTTATTACTGTCTATTTTTTGCATATTACACACCGGGTTGGGCATCCAAGGATCTCCTAAGACTCAGACACTTCCCTCAATCGGGGAAAATTCTATGACATTGCCAAATATGTACAATGTATCTCCAGTGGCATCACACTCCCTCCAACATCTAGAGCTCACACTTTTTCATTTAGAAAAATAATATAAATTATATTGTAATTGAAAGTAATGTTTGTTTTAAAATGATAGAATGTTTAAAATGTGGTAATTGTTCATAAATGATTAATCTAAAACAAGGACCATCCACAGTGCTTCTGATGGGCTCAAGGAGCATGTCGATGTGTCAGAAAGCACCACAATCCCCTAATGACAGAAGAGCCAGGCTTGGCTACACCATTGGGATTATGATGGCACTTTCCGACAACCTTTTCATGTTTGCATTTCCGATGTGGAAAGGCTGTCAGAAACAGTCTTTGGGGGGCCCTAGCAGTACCCCCTTCCCCTCTGGCCCTTCACTATGCGGCCTGGGGGCAACTATGGTGCCCCCTTAACATCCCTGCAATGTGTGGCAGGCACCACATGGTGCTTACCACTCGGTGCAGGGATGTTTGCAATGGTCCATTTTTCAATGGAAGCTTGTGCTGCGGGCCTTTTCCGGCCACCTCGCCAGCTTCCATTGTAGAATTAATGTTTCCAACTGCCCTATGGGTGGGCACATCCTAATAATGACGTTGGAACCGCTGACCTAAGGTCAGGCATTTCCAGATCGCTACGTCAGCCTGACATCGTAATGAGGACCAAAGAATGTATATATCTTAATTTGAAGAGACTGTATATTTAGAGAATTATATGGTTTGGTTTTCATGGCAGAAGCTACCTTAGAAAAAGTTATTTTGTTTTATTAAAAAAAATTAACTACACAGTTACATTTGGAATTGTATTAAGTAAATTTCTTTTACTTTAAAAATATTTTTCAATATTTTGTACACTGGACTTTGTAGTTAATATTAGAGGTTAAATCTATTTTCAGACTGTATTTTATAGTCTGTATTTTGATAGTGGATATTTGTAGCAATATATATTTTTCAATATCTGTGTGCTCAATATTTGTGTCATTTACATTTCAAGTATCGAAATTCAAAGTTTTTGTAGTTAGAATTCCCACAGACACCAAAAAAATATACACTGGTTATGTAACAGGCAATCTGTGCTAATCTCACTCTCAGTAGTTCTTTTTTTCTGTCTTCTAGATATTTTTGTGATCTCCATAGCTGGAAAATGCTTCACCAAAAACAGAAAAAGTCTGCCACCAAGCAAGATCCACAGTACCCCACAATCCTTTGTCTACTCAACAAAACGGCCCATCTGGGGGCTCTAAAATTTCCTTTTCATACTTAACACAGTTAGTGGAAGTGCGTGGACGCTTGTCAGTATAGAACCAATTTTATAGGCATCTGTGGCTAGCGGTGCACAGACATAATATCGACTCCAAAATATCGTCTGGACAGAATATCGAGTTTTAAATATCGTTTGGAGAAAATATCGACTAGACAGAATATCGACAGCCAAAATATCGTTTTTAAGGTAAGTGAAGTAATATCGACTGTAAATAATATAGACAGTGAAAATATCCAAGTATATAATCTAGATAGTAAAAAATATAGTTTTTTAAATAATATTTAATTATTTATAGTGTGTTTATGTTATAATATGTGTGAAAAGTGTCAATTTTTTTTTTTTTTTTTAATTAATTATTTTTTTAATTATTGTGTAATTTAATTCTGTAGCGGGTTGTGGGTTTATAGGGGAATAGGGTGGGAAGTAATTTAATTATAATTAATTAAATATGTAAATTTATTAATTGGTAGTAATAATTAATTAATTGGTAATTAAATAATATATGTTAATTATTTAAAATTTAATTGGTAATTAATTTTATTTAATTGATTAATTGCTAATTATGTCAATTAAAATAATTTATTTTCTCTAGCGGGTTGTGGGTTTATAGGGGAATAGGGTGGGAAGTAATTTAATTATAATTAATTAAATATGTAAATGTATTAATTGGTAGTAATAATTAATTAATTGGTAATTAAATAATATATGTTAATTATTTAAAATTTAATTGGTAATTAATTTTATTTAATTGATTAATTGCTAATTATGTCAATTAAAATAATTTATTTTCTCTAGCGGGTTGTGGGTTTATAGGGGAATAGGGTGGGAAGTAATTTAATTATAATTAATTAAATATGTAAATTTATTAATTGGTAGTAATAATTAATTAATTGGTAATTAAATAATATATGTTAATTATTTAAAATTTAATTGGTAATTAATTTTATTTAATTGATTAATTGCTAATTATGTCAATTAAAATAATGTATTTTCTCTAGCGGGTTGTGGGTTTATAGGGGAATAGGGTGGGAAGTAATTTAATTATAATTTATTAAATATGTTAATTTAATAATTGGTAGTAATATTTAATTAATTGTTAATTAAAAAATGTTTGTTAATTAATTAAAATGTAATTGGTAATTAATTTTATTTAATTGATTAATTGCTAATTATGTTAAATGAAAGGGGTATTTTTAGGGTTCAGGGTCAGTTTTTAGTTTTTGGGTAAAGGGGTATTTTTAGGGTTCAGGGTCAGTTTTCAGTTTTTGGGTAAAGGGGTATTTTTAGGGTTCAGGGTCAGTTTTCAGTTTTTGGGTAAAGGGGTATTTTTAGGGTTCAGGGTCAGTTTTCAGTTTTTGGGTAAAGGGGTATTTTTAGGGTTCAGGGTCAGTTTTCAGTTTTTGGGTCAAGGGGTATTTTTAGGGTTCAGGGTCAGTTTTCAGTTTTTGGGTAAAGGGGTATTTTTAGGGTTCAGGGTCAGTTTTCAGTTTTTGGGTAAAGGGTTATTTTTAGGGTTCAGGGTCAGTTTTTAGTTTTTGGGTAAAGGGGTATTTTTAGGGTTCAGGGTCAGTTTTGGGTTTTTGGGGTACATATACAATATTGCCTATTATTTAATTAAATGTTGTTACTATATATATATGTTTTAAGAAATATGATTAAAAATATATTTTTTTTTTACTTTCATTAAATATTTAATTATTAAAAGTTATTTTAAGTATTGTTAATTATATTTTAGTAATTAATTTTTTATATTAATGTAATTAAACATTGTTTTTAGTAAAGTCGATATTTTTTACAACGATATTTTTGTAAACGATATTTTGTAGTCGATATTTTTGTACTTACCTGTTTGTACATACAAACTCGATATTTTTGTAGTAGATATTTTCACCTCGATATTTTGGGTACTCGATATTGTGGTAGTCGATATTCTTTCAGTGATCCGTGGCTAGCAGTTTCAGGATGGTTGGGTTGTCAAGTGCCATCACATGATCCATTGCCTTTTATCCCGAGGTCTCCAGCAGCTCCTCACGCTCTTCAAGAACCACCGCAAGTTGACTAAAAGAATAGCATGCACTCAAAAGGCCTAATTACGAGTCTGGTGGGGGATTCGGACTGCCAGACTTGTGATGGAGCGGCGGTGGCAGTTCCGACCACCACATTAAGACCTTGGTGGTCGTGCCGCCCTGGGACCACTGACGTGGCGGTCAAGAGGCATCAATAAGCTTGGCGGAACTGCCGTGGTCCCGCCAAGCATATTACGACTTTCCTCACCACCACTGACTTGATGGAGGTCTTTCCTCCATGAAAACAGTGGCGGTGATGAAAGAAAGGTGGCCCTCCAGGGCTCCCTTGTGCCTCACTCCAACTGGATGCACACAGGGGTGCATAACATGTGCCCTACTTTGTGCATGCACCCCCAGTTTCAGCACGGCATGGACTTCACAGTCCATGCCGTGCTGGAACTTCCTTTGACTATTTTATAGGCACCATCGTGGGTACGCCAAAGAATCGCCCGCTAATGACAAAAAAAGTCATAATATTACCAGTGGTTCTCACGTGGGTTTGGCGGTGAGGTGGCAGGGAAAATTCTACGGAAGACATAGATCAAATGCCCTGCAGCTTCTTTATCTCAACACAAAGGCAACCCTACTCAACAAGAACCAGGGCTTTAAATCATATTTTACACAACAATGGTTCTTATCGGAATTATATCTGCAAACTTGGATAAGTGAGATTACAATCACATGAATAAGACTGTATTAGGATGTAGTCAGAGAAAACTCCACATTGAGATCCCATGAACACAATAATGCCAAATAAAGATATAGTCATGATATTATTTAGTGTGTATTATCAAGACATTTACAGCATATAAAGTGTCCCATGTGAGACAGAACCCAAAGGCGCATGAAAAAAGTAATACAAATAAACTAGGTATACAGAATTAAACAAAGCAGATACGAAAAAGGGTTTCCAATGTTAAAACAAACAACCTCAATTTTGTATACACATAAGTGAAGCTTTCTCTGACTACATCCTACTACAGTCTTATTGACACGATTGTGCTCTCGCTTATCCAAGCATACAGATATAATTCCTATAAGAACCGTTGTTCTGCAGTTTGTAGAGGCATCTGTGGGCAGTCATTTCAGTCTCCTATCACCTGCAACAAGTCCTGCTCTTCAAGTACCACTTTAAGTTAATTAAGAAATAGAGCGCCCTTTCAAAGTGATACTGCAAACATCAATATATGCCAACATAAAGTAGGATTAAGATGGCCAGTCTCCACTCAAACTGTTGTCAAACTCAATATATGTACATGGGTGTCAGAGAGAGTTAGTCATGGTGCAACAAAGCAGTAAACATATTGTTTGATATATTCTGTTTCCAAATTTGTGGTAGGCTCAAAGGAAGGATCCTTGTTTTCCCATTATTAATTTTTACACCCCATTGATGAGGTTGTAGTTTTTTTAAAATGTGCAATTTGGGAAACAAATTATTTCAGCAAATGTTAGAAATTGGGTTCCTGGTTTGCAGAGATATGCACCCAATCCAATCAGGATCCCCAAAGCTAATCAGGATAAGTCAGTTACACACCCTAAAATACCCTACACTCACCCCCGGTAGTTTCGCGCAGAGCAGTCAGGCTTAACTTAAGAGACAATGTGTAAAGTATTTGGGATACACTTCAAACAGTAATACAGTCAAAACACCACAAAAAATTACCACACCTAGGGCCCTATTATGATGGCAGACGGACTTGCGTCCGTCCGCCACCCCTGAGTAAGAGGGACCGTCCGCATGGGCAGCGGTGGTCCCTCCATGGCAATTAGGATGTGACCGCCACCCTGGCGGTCACATCCTGTATTTTTTACATTGCGGCGGGTGCAGCTTGAAGCAGCACCCGCCGCAATGTAAAAAATGAAAGCAGTGCATTTGCATTCACAAAGCGGCAGGCACCGCGCGGTGCCGGCCGCTTCGTGCACGCAAAGGCAGGGGGGTACCATAGGTACCCCCCATGTGCACCCCCCCTTCACCCAGGGGGCCCGCAACGGGCCCCCAAAATGAATGTCCATATGTTTTTCCACGGCGGAAAAGCCGCCGCGGAAAAGCATGTGATTCCCTCCATCCTAATATGGCTGGCGGTGTCTGATAGACACCGCCAGCCATGTTAGAGCTTTTCCGCCGCGGTCGGAAGGCGACCGCGGCGGAAAAGCTGCGGATGGAATTCAAGACCCCCCAGCCATCCTAATTTGGCGGTGGGTCTCTGGAGGCTCCGCAGCGGTTTTTCCACATCCTCCGGGCCGGCGGTGGCTTCCGCCGGCCCGGAGGATGCGGAAAAACCGCGATCATAATCGGCCCCTTAGTTAGCAAAATATAGATTACTTTATTGAACAAAACAAGAACAGAATGACAGAAATCCAATAAATAGAACTGGAGTTATGAAGTTTTAAAAAAATATCCTGAAATGTGGAGCTTAAAAGCATGAAGCGCCAAACGGGGCTATCTGGTCATGCTAGACCGGGTCCAATCTAAAAGTTCAGGCCAATCACAATGGAGCGCGGGTCAGATACAGGGACCAGCCTTGGCCTCCTGAAACAATATCTTGGTTTGCGGTTGCCTCAACAACGAGGACAAGATGTGAGGAGCAGAGAAGACGATGCGTCGTCTTGGATCCTTGGGATGTAGGCGATATGTCTGCTCCGAGCAATGCAAAGTCGAAGATGCACCTGGAAAGGCAGCGATATGCAGTGCTAGCGGCAATGTGGTGCACTCGATCTTCGTAGCAGCAGTGATGCATCGGTGTGGATGAAGATGTGCCGGTTCCGAGCAGTGCCCCATCATCTATGCAGCACTTTATACCCACTTCCAAGGGACCAGGCCTGGATTGGCAGCACCACTTGAAAGGACAAGACTCACAGATGGCAGAGTCCAGGTGCTGTAGCAGGGTTGTTGGAAGTCTTTGATGTCCCTGAGGTTTCAGAACAGGAGGCAATCAGGCAAGCCCTTGGAGTAACTCTAGGTTCAAGTGGTGTAGGTCCAGTCCTTCACACTAATGCAAGGAGAGCAGCAGGCACATCAGTACAGCAGAAACACAGTTCTTCCAGAGCAGCAGTCCAGCAGAGTGGAAGTCTTTCAGCAGAAGTCCTTCTTCATAGCAGAATATCCACAGGTCCAGAAGTGTCTTGAGTTGGTAAGGTCAGAAGTCCAGTTGTTATATACAGTGGAGCCTTTGAATTGGGGGAGGCTTGATTCCAGACTCACTACAGGGGGTTAAGCAGTCCTTTGTGTAGGGACAGGACACAGCCCATTTAGGTGTAAATGTGAGGCTGTACTCAGCTCCTCCCTCCAATTCTGCCCAGGATGGCCCATCAGGATGTGGACTGCCCATCAGGATGTGGATGGCCCGTCAGTCAAACCTAAGCTCCCTTTGTGTGGCTGTCTAGAGGGTATGCACAAGGCCCAGGGGTCACCCAACACAGATGTGTATTGGAGACAGGCAGAAGGTACACAGGGCTCAAGAGCAGAAAAATGTCAACTTAATAAAAGTGGTATTTTTAAAGTTGTAATCAAATCAAATCAAAAGAACTTTATTCGGTTATTATAAAAGAAATAACCATAAAAGCACAATTTATAAATCACACTATTATTCCTTGGTTAAAATAAAAATAATAGTTAGAACTAAAAACTTATGAAAATTCACATCTGAATTGATTTACGAAATTTAAAAACAGTTTTTAGAAAAGCAGTAACAGAAGCAATAGGGAATACATTATCTAGGTTCTGTAACGCCAGAAATACGTGGCAGCATCGTCTCAGTTCCAATCTCTTTCTAACACTGGGACAATCCATCTTTTTCTGGGTATAGAATAAAATGTGCAGAAAAACAAGATGTGTATGGACGACTGGGCAGATATGTCATCACATGGGCAACTAGAGTGTTGTTGACCAATCGTTTACCTCAGGAAAACGTAAAGTTGTATGCAGGATGTTCAGTCTGAGGCGCGTTAACAAGAACCTGTCAAAATTCCTAGTGTTTAGCAAAATATAAGGTTGTATATTCACAGTAATCAGGGTAAGATGATGTGCCACCACTGTGGTCTTGGTCATTCCACTAGTAATTCTTGTTTCGCTCAAGTATGACATACATATATTTTTAAGGTCCTTTCTCAACACCCAGAACATAGTAGAGGGGTCATTAAAAAATTCTTTATGGCCTAATTGAGTTAAAAACATCTTAACATATTCTAGCCATCTTTTTCTTTTTTGCCGCATCAATTCCTAGTGTGTCCTTTAAAATATGGCGATTAAATACAGACTCTTCAGTGGGCCAAACCCTGTGCCAGAGAAGGACAGGTTGTATCTTGATCACATCCTCAAGATAAGGCAGGCCCAATTCTGTGTGACTGATAAGTATAGAATTACTGTCCGGTACTGCCAAATGTACCTGAGGAAGGTATTTTCTGCCACTTGGAGTAAGTTGACATTCGCATATCCCCAGATACCTGCTCCATAGGTGGCAATCGCTACACATGTTGCCCTATAAATGCACAGCAATTCCCCTGGAGAGCGTCTACCAATTTTCCTGCTAAAATGTGTTAATGCCATCAATGATTTTCAAAAAAAGAGCCTTCTAGCTTTAATTGTCCTGCATAAAGAGCCTGACTGAACGAATATAATCCCTAAATAAGAAAATGTGTTAGTGTTCTCTAAAGCCTTAGAGTTGATAAAAATAGTATTTGTCTTTTTATTTACCCCAAGCCCACATGTCTTCGAGAATGTTTTAGAGCAGTTAATTGTAAGGCCCAAATTTGTCATAGATTTTGCAAAAGAGGTTACAACCCTCTGCAAGCCAAGGGTGTACGGGCCATCAGGACCGCATCACAAGCATAAAGGAGTACAGGGATGGGGCGAGTAGCTGCCAATGGCAGGTCCCTGCACTCCTTGATTAAGGTGCTTTCAAGATCATTAATATATAACGTAAATAGGAATGGGGCATGGACGCAGCCCTGCCGCACTCCTCTCGAAACTCGAAAGTTGCTAGTGCAGTCCCCATTCTGTCCAAAGCGGACCCTCGCCCTTGCCCCCCGAATAAATCTGCCTTAAAAAAGAAACTATGGAGTAAGCATGGGCGGATCTAGCGGATCTGGCGTACGCGAATTTGAGAATTTACGGATTCGCAATCCGCAAAAATACGCGAACTCTCGCGGATTTGCGGATTTTTACGGTTTTTGTGTTGGCGAGCGTTCGCGAGGATTTGTGGACCATTTCGCAATTGCAAACTTACTTTTCGGCTCGCAACGGCCGCGACTATGTTGTTTCTACGTCTGGTTTATCATCACAGGTTCACAGCACCCTCTGTTTCACCACTGCCACCCTCTGGTACACCCATGCCACCCTCTGGTACATCCTCACTGCCACCCATTAGGTTTGTTTATCACTGTAGATTATGAAAAAAAGCAAGCACACCTGCCCTGCTTCAACTGCCATGAATTAATTTGGGGTTGATTAATGTGTCAGTGATTTTGAAACTTCCAGTCTGGCTGGCACCTGCTTCCTTCCTTATCTGTAATTTGCTTTCTGTTGCAGTGAAAGCAAGCACACCTGCCCTTCTTCAACTGCCATGAATTAATTTGGGGGTGATTAATGTGTCAGTAATTTTGAAACTTCCAGTCTGGCTGGCACGTGCTTCCTTCCTTATCTGTAATTTGCTTTCTGTTGCAGTGCAATTTTTTTTCACAGGACCTTTATGGTCTACTTGTAGCTATTCTATGAGCCTGCTGTTTGGGTCATAGCAGGGTCATAGAATAGTTGCAAATAGGCAACTGAACTCTGGAGGGGCCCCTCAGGAAGCACTAGAGTGAATGGTTACTAATGTTAAGTTTGAACTTTTGCACCTGGTGATTGCTTTCAGTTTAGCAAAAATCGTTTTTCTGCAATTTCGCGCGATTTGCGGGGCACGAATCCATGCAAGATCGATTTCGGAAGCCGCGAATGCGTGCGAATACACTATTTTTTTTTTGCGGCGTGTATGTTCGCGTGATTTTTTGCGTGTTCGCAAGGCGCTTGTAGTGATACGTTTGCGAACGTACCCATGCGGTCGTACACGGGCGCGGCCATCTTGTTTGCATGATGTAATTCCGTTTCCGGCCGCTATGTGTAATCTCGCAAAGTGTGCTGCTCGCTAGTACAATTTCGCGCGTGATCGCGAGGAAAATCTCGCGCGAACTTACCCACGCGGTCGTGAATGGGCGCGGCCATCTTGTTTCTCATTCATTGCTATGGTTCTGGGCATGCTTTCTGTATCCTCTCTGAATCTCTGCCATCCTTTGCTTGTTTGAAGTTTATTTGATCTATTTTACTTATTATCTATCCCTCTATTTTTCTAGCTCTATATTTTTGTGTTTTCTGCTACTTTTTGTTAATTTTAAACTACTTTTTTAAACTCTTTTCTTTTCTTCTTCCCTATTCTATTTCTTCTTTATTATTTAACTTCATTTCTGCCCAGACCATGGTAAAGGGAGCCAGGAAGCACCCTGAGAAGGGGAAGGGTCCCGCACCCCGTGCCCGGCTCCCGTGCGGGCGTTTGAGGGGGGAGCTAGTGATGCCACGGGAGATCTTTAGCGCGGAGGAGGTGGCCGCACTAATCTTCCACGTCCAGCGCCGCCTCCCCAAGACCGTCCTGGGAGGCTGCAAGATCGCAACCGGCTATGGCATCCGGGAGCGCCGGAAGCGGTGGGAGAAGGTGTGCCGGCCATGTTTAAGCTCTCTGGGGTCCGGCGCACCTATAACCAGGCCACCCACCGCTGGACGGATGTCATGGACCGGGAACGGGACTTGCTTGACGCGCTCGGCGTAGAGGTCCCCGGGCTTGGTGAGTAGTAGTAGCTATTTCTAGCTATTTCATCACTACTCTGTTTTATCCGGCTCTGTTATTTGCAAATGTTTGTTCTTTACCAAGAGCAATAATGCTGCCGATTACATTGTAGGTGAATTATTTTTCAAAATCTTCTATGCATTTAAGGTGCACTGCTCTCCTTCTCAGTAGCCTTGCTTGCTACTATGCTTATTTGTTTTGTATTTTGTGTTCATTTCATTGGCCTGAGAAATTATGTATGAGTGTAGTGTAAAGAACTGCGTAATGCTAGACACTAGGGTCATATTTTCAATTACCGGCGCATCCCTGCAAAGTAGCAGGGATGCGGCAGTAATTGTGCGCCATGCCACCACCACCACCCATGGGCCCAAAACGTCACAGAAGCCTTACGCATCTGTGCCGTAAAGGCGGCGCATTGCTGGAGTTGCGTGCCAACGATGGCGCAGCTCCAGCAATGCTCTGGGGTGCCCTATCTCCCCAATGCTGCATCAAGCCGTACGTCGGCTTCAAGCAGGCGCAGGGTTCCAATCACGCATCATTGTCCTAAAAGTGACTGATTGACATCTTGTAGATTTCCCTCAGCCACTTTTAGGATTCGTTCCTGCGCAGGAACGCCTTCCCTTGCGCCGGAACGCCCCCTGATGGCGCAGGGCTTTACAACGTGATGCGTCTCCCATATGCGTCATTTTTTTTTATATATACGCCGCACCATGGCGCCTCTTTTGTTCTGCCGCTGCGTCACAAAAGTCACGCAACAATGGAGGAAAATGAGCCGCAAGGGACTTCTAAATCAGCCCCAACAGACTGAAGTCCAGTACTTCCTTTAGACACATGGCTATAAGAAGAAATAGTGGTGGTGGTCAGTGGATTGATAGTTTGAGTATTCACTGATCTGCAAGCACGATGGACTTTGTCTGTCACTTCGTGTGCTGCGGACTGCTGCCTGCCAGGCCTAGGCAAACCTTTTTAGTAGTCTGTTTAGTGAGTTACATAGGAACTTTCAAAGTCAACGGTCCGCAAATCAGGCAATACGAATAACGTAGTATACCACATGAGATTGGTCAATATATCCCGTGGAATAGTTGTCTATCTATTTGCTATTTCTCCAAAATATTTTGTTATTGTTCTTTTGAAATGTTTGATTTGGTTGACAAATCTCATCCATGTTTTCTGGTCTTTCTTTCTTTCATGTTGTACATCAGCTCCCCCCAAGGGCAAGAGGACACAGGAGGAGGAGGAGGGTGCTGTTCAGGAGGATGCAGGCCAGGATCTGGCAGGCGAGGGCTCCTTTGCTGGCCCCAGTAAGTTTTAATTTTAATATAGAGTACCTATTTTTTCCTAGCGTTCCTCATTCGATTTTTTCTAAATCGTCTTTGATCTTCTTGTAGACTGGATCTAAATTCTTATCCTGCCTCGACTATGACTCCCTGTGGTATTACTAGATTATTCTTATTAGTCTGTCTGTGTAGCTAACTAAGATTGCACATTTGGCAATTCCATTGGACTCCCATTCTAGTCAGCAATAGCTCTATGCACTGAGTGCAGTCCTCTGGGATTGTCCATAATGTCTTTTCAAGTCTTCTAAATGTTTATGCTTTGACAATTGCCAACAATAAAAAGGTGAATGACCACCAAGAAAGAATAAGATACTACTTTACTTTTGGTTTGGATAGTAGGACAATCCATTCTACTACTGTTGCAGGGACAAATCTGCACAAACAGAACTATGGACACTAAATAATGCATTGCTTAGCTTATCAATTATAATAGGTGCTGTTAGACTTTCCACATACCTCAGTGATAACAGACTTTGTAGTTGAACCCCCAATCTCCTTACTGACTAGATAGTGTGGCAGAGTCATTTAGCTCCCAAAGTCACCGATGATTGATCCCCAATGATGATTAGATTATCCAACGCAGGACAAGAGTACGGAGTCAGAGTCAAGAAGTGTCAGAGGCACGGACTCATGCTTGCAAAAATTCCAAAACCTTTCGCTCATCCACTCTAGTCTGGAGGACCAAAAACCACAGAGTCTATTTAAGTTTAAAAGCTTTATTAAAAGTAAACACATTTATTAAAATCAACTTTGTCATAAAACTAAACGTTTAACTGAAAATGGAAAAGTGCTTAGTGCTGACGATTAATTGGACACATTTCTTGTGGTCGAGCCGAGCTCTCACCTGGTTTGAACTTGATCCTGCTCGTGTTCTTAGAAGTCCAGCTTCTGTCTGTTAGGAGAAAAAGTGGTGCGTGTTAAAAATAAAAAGCAAGCATTCATCAGTTGTGCCAAAAAGTGCTGCAAGACAACAGCCTTCCCTGGAAAAAGGGACATTTTTACTTTAGAGTATACAGTTACAAATTATTACATTGTATTTCGTTTTTTTAACATTTCTTTATTCCTCCTAGACCAAATATTATATAGTAGTGAGTGGTGTATTTCTAACATTCTTAAATGTACTTTGTAGGTGTAACATCTGGTGGCGGGGCCAGCGCAGAGGTGGTGGTGTTGGACGAGGACTCTGGGGAGGATGCGGTGCAAGTGCCGGACGTTCCTGTGAGGGTTCACACGGTGGTGGCGGGAAGAGGTAAGCTATATATTCCTTACTTATTGAGATTGAAGACTGCATAGTGTGCTTTCTGCACGGGTGTATTATAAATCAACCAGGTAGTATCCTCCTCTAAATGTACTTCGACTTAGCTGTGAAGTTTTTGGTGAGAAGAATCCCAATAAGATCTTAGATGAACTTGATGGATGGGATGATCGAAAAGCGAAAGAAGGGTGTAAGTAAGTGTGGAAGGACGAGAAATTTTATGATGGCTGGCAAAGAAGAATGATATTTGTTTGCTTGGTACCCGAGGTGGCTGGGAAGGAAAGAATATGGTATGGTGCATGGCTGGGTCAATGTTGAAGCAAGGATGGGTGGAAGGAGAACAGCCTGGGTGGGTGAAACAGAAACTGTATGTGTGCATATACTTTGAATGGATGGATGCCTGGAGCATGGTATTATCTGACTCTTAGATAGCATATGTGTATCTAGAGAGAGTAGATGGTCACTGGATGAACTAAGTGTTACCTTGAAGAGCATGTAACACCGCACCCGCACGTCCGTTCCAGTGTAGGTAAGGCAAGGAAAAGAAGTTGTAAATTTGTCCAATACTACCATGAATAGTAGCAGTAGTTTGTATTGCAACTGCAAGCACAGCATATATCCGGTTATTACGGTGGACACTCCGTATCTCTCTTAATAACTTTAGTTTAGTAGTAGTACGTCATTCATGTGTGGGTGTATCACTGTTCACTCAATAATAAGCAAAGCACCTAAAGTCATCCCATATGTCATCAAATACATCCCATGTGAAGTGATAGATAATCAAATTATTTAGCTTCTTCATTTTCCTTTACTAGTACTTATTTGCACTGTAGGGTGAAAGGTAAATTAATTAAGCAGTAGCCCTTGTAACAGAGTATTCTCAGTGCCACCCGTAATAGAAAAGTAATAGCTTCACCACCTGCATGTACTGGACCGGACAGTAACGCAAGTCTGTCTCACTCATCATGGTGTGCGTCTGTTTTTCTCGGGTGCAAGTTCACTGCGCTGGCATTCTGCCGGCTTGTATAAGATAACGTACCAATTTTCCTAAGCAAGAGAGAAGAAGAAGAATAAGACTGGTGTACTGTCATAGTCGACTGTAATGGAAGTCCATAGTGGTCGTAGAATTTGTTCATTAAACTCCCACTAATGTTAGAGCAAGGATGCAGAAGTGGGAGGTTAGATAGATACTGTCCTCAATAGTTATGTACTGTGCTTTCAATTTGCTACTTGTACTGTGACACAACTTTCGTCTCAATCACTTTGTGTTATTAATGTTAAGGAGCATTGGTTATAGACTATGTCTTTCTTTCTTCATATAGTTGCTCCTTCCAAATCGACATCACGGAGGGAGCAGGCTCGAATGGCCCGGCAACGGAGGCTGGATGCCACTGTCACCGAATATCGGCGGCTGGTGGCCCTGGAGGAGGAGGACACGCAGTCAACCGGTGGAACCACAACATCCTCCACTGGGACAGCTGCATCCTCCTCCGTGCCCCCACGGGCTGCCAGACAGCGCAGTGCTCCAGCGGTACGGAGCCGGGCTACCAAAGCCAACTGCCACCGCCAAGCAGCAAAGACATCAGCTGCCCCCCACAGGAGTTGCAAGGCACACCAGCGCCGCTTATCCCTAAGAATGTCCTACCTGGAGCAGGAGGTCCTTAGCTACAAGAACTTGGTGGAGGGCCTCCGCTTCGACCATGCCACCCTCCGCAAGGAGTATGATGCCCTGCCCGCTAAATTCAACAGCACCCTCCAGTAGTGTAGTGTCCCTTGCCCTTTTTTTAGAGACTTTGGGGGGGTGGGATTTGGGAGTTGGGTTCTTTTTGGGACTTTCGAAAGACAATCGTTGGGGTTAGGGTGGGTCTTGAGGGAGATTATTTTGTTAGGGCTACATAAATATAATTTTTTAAACTTTATCTGACCATACCTGTTTTTTACTGCTTTTGAGTCTGGTGTGTGGGGGTTTAACAGTAAGTTTGTTTTCCTGAAGAGTCCTAGGACTTTAGTAGTACTACCGTCAATCTCTCGTCTAGTCCTAATAGTCCATTATACTACCTCCCACCAAACGCTTATCTTACCTGTAATTTGCGTTTGAAAGTAGGGCTAGGCCCAGGGCTGGCTCCATGGGAAATGGGGATTAAGGTTGGCAATCCTGGGCGGATGAAATGTCCTCATTGCGGTGGTACTAGTGGTGTGACACAGTGGCAGTTGCATGCCTATGGAAAAAAAGAAAACGAAACCTGGTTTGTCCTTACTGTAGCATTACAACGGTTACGGTACGATAGAGAATATAGCAGGTGACAGTACACTAGAACAGTGCCACAATGTAGCCTAACAAATGGTAAAGTATTGCAAGTATAACTAGTACTTGCGTTGAATTTATTTGATATTGGCTCCTACTACTACAAGAAATAGTACTGAAGCTGAGTAAGTCTAGAATATATCCTCGGATTCCTTCACCAGCCTGTTGCTATGACCTTATCCTCCCCAGCAAGTGTGTGGAATTATTGATGTCATTTAGTCACACATCAAGCAAAACCACACAGCCCGGGGGAAGAGGGTTAGGGTTTGGAAAATGGATGGGAATGGGGGTTTCTTTTTGGGTAGGTTTTGTTGAGAGAAGAAAAAAAAGCACAGCATGGTCAAACAATAATTGAAGATAAAGAAATCTGGGATCAATTTAGAAGCAGAGAGAGATCCAAGAAATGTAGTCACACTCATAGAAGAAAACAATGGATACTGTATCTGTATGTTGTTGGAGTTGTCCTGTTGAATTTGGTAAGTAAGTTGCATGCAGCAAACAATTCCTCTTATTAGTGGCACTCCTCCATTCCAGCTGACGCTTCGTCCATCAATGTTGGTGACCACTGACAGAAGACACCCTGTCCACTGCCTGCCTGGCGGATGTTGAATTGCGGCTCGTTAATGTGAAGCCTGACTCCATCTTTTTTCCCCATTGCACAGACTGAAACCCGGCCTGTAATTATTGAACGGAAAACAGGAAGTGCTATTACAATACCACTGATAAATAAATATAAGGTATGTACGCTGTGTGGTGCAAAAAGTCACACTTTGATTTTCCTAATAGACAGTACAATATTTTTGAAATTGCGTACTCTGTCTGAGTCACCTTTTGAAGGATAAATAAGTATGGCCAAATTAATTTAGCGGATCTTTCCCCTCAAGCTCGGTGTACTGTGAACTGTGTTTTAGAACAAAATTAGACCTTCCCAGCAGTGCTCCCACCCAGACCCTTACTAAAGCCAGTCGCAAAAATTTAGAAGACCCCCAATCAGATCACAAAAAACGAGGCCTAGCAGAAAAATGGTGACAAAACGGACTTTGAAAGTAAAAGTAGGCCCAAATACCCCCTTACCCACCGTGGATTGTATTCAAACCACTTGCAAGCAAGCAAAAGTATCCATAGCCAGCATCGCTCCAAGAGTGCTCTAAGACCCCAGAACTCAGTTGCAAAAATCTAGAACACCCCGAAACACATGCAATCCTGCTGCTAAGGCTAACCCTAACGAACCCTGAGTTACAAAAAGTGCCAAAAGGCTTTTCCTTGTGGATTTTGTCCAAACCACTTCTACCCGGTATTAGACCTTCACAGGAATGCCCCAAGAGACCCGCCAACTCACCCGCAAAAAAGCACGCGACAACACCCCCAAACAGCCAAAAAGCAAAATCTCATACTTACAATATCTCTCGGCCTTCGGTCCAAACGCGCTGTGCAGCTAGGTCATCATCATAACTCCTGTTTTCCACCACGGATTTCCTGAAAAGCAAATGCAATCAAGATTAGACTGTTGCAGCAGTGCTCCGACAGAGACACCAAAACCCACCCACAAACACCAGGAAGCCCCCCAAACAGGCCCCCGAAAACGCTACATTGAGCAAGATGTTAGAAGAAATAGCAAAAAAAATTCTGCATGGATTTTGTCCAAAGTACCACTTCTATCCGGTATTAGACCTTCACAGGAATGCCCCAAGAGACCCGCCAACCCACCCGCAAAAAAGCACGCGACAACACCCCCAAACAGCCAAAAAACAAAATCTCATACTTACAATATCTCTCGGCCTTCGGTCCAAACGCGCTGTGCAGCTAGGTCATCATCATCATAACTCCTGTTTTCCACCACGGATTTCCTGAAAAGCAAATGCAATCAAGATTAGACTGTCGCAGCAGTGCTCCGACAGAGACACCAAAACCCACCCACAAACACCAGGAAGCCCCCCAAACAGGCCCCCGAAAACGTTACATTGAGCAAGATGTCAGAAGAAATAGCAACAAAAAAATTCTGCATGGATTTTGTCCAAACCACTTCTATCCAGTATTAGACCTTCACAGGAATGCCCCAAGAGACCCGCCAACCCACCCGCAAAAAAGCACGCGACAACACCCCCAAACAGCCAAAAAGCAAAATCTCATACTTACAATATCTCTCGGCCTTCGGTCCAAACGCGCTGTGCAGCTAGGTCATCATCATAACTCCTGTTTTCCACCACGGATTTCCTGAAAAGCAAATGCAATCAAGATTAGACTGTCGCAGCAGTGCTCCGACAGAGACACCAAAACCCACCCACAAACACCAGGAAGCCCCCCAAACAGGCCCCCGAAAACGCTACATTGAGCAAGATGTCAGAAGAAATAGCAAAAAAAAATTCTGCATGGAGTTTGTCCAAACCACTTCTATCCGGTATTAGACCTTCATAGGAATGCCCCAAGAGACCCGCCAACCCACCCGCAAAAAAGCACGCAACAACACCCCCAAACAGCCAAAAAGCAAAATCTCATACTTACAATATCTCTCGGCCTTCGGTCCAAACGCGCTGTGCAGCTAGGTCATCATCATAACTCCTGTTTTCCACCACGGATTTCCTGAAAAGCAAATGCAATCAAGATTAGACTGTCGCAGCAGTGCTCCCAGACCCCAAAACTCCCCCACAAACACCCGGAACCCCGCCAAAGAGCACCTCAAAGGCAAGCAAGTCAGCAAAAACGGCAAGAAATTTCCGCCTCATATTTGGTCCAAAACACTTTTATCCGTTATTAGAGCTTCACAGCAATGGGCCCAGAGCCGTCAACTCACCCGCAAAGAAGTAGAACACCTCCACAAGTGCTGAGTCTTTCTTCATTGGGCGTAATCCAGCCCTCTGCTTTGAGGGAAATAGGAGTCTGGAGGAGGAGGATAGAGGAGCATGTTCTTCTGAACTTGTGAACCTGAGGAATGTAGACTGCGGCACCTTCATATCAATAAGCAAACAAGTGAAGACAGTTCTGCTGATGCGCTTGTTTTTGTGATTAGGTGATTAAAGTTTGAATTAAATTAACTGTGCAAAACAAAGAAAGACAGACACACAGGAATAAAAGTGAATAAGGACGAGAAAGAAAGTTATTGATTCATTGTCTCATTTTCAGGGCTCGGTGTCAGGGAATAAGAATAAGAGTTCGTCATCATACTCTGCGAATTCAGGCAGGATGAGGTCAGCGTCACCGAACAGAGAACAAATTCCCTCATCTACGTTGTTGTCCTCCTCGTCTTCATGCTGCGTGCTTTCTCGTACTTTGTAATCTGGTGGTATGAGGTGCTGATTCATCTTGATCATTGTTAGCCTCTCCACATTTTTGGGCGAGAGGCGGCTCCGTTTGGGAGTTACAATGCCACCAGCAGCACTGAAAACACGTTCAGAAGACACACTTGCGAGTGGGCAAGACAAGTAGTTTATAGCCAGGTTGGAGAGCTGTGGCCACAATTGTTTTTTCCCATGCCAATACTGCAATGGCTCATCATTAAGAAAGACCTCTGTTGAGTCATTCAGATAGTCCTGTACCATCGACTCAAGGTCCTCAACGGTTCCTCCACTTTGGTTACTTTTTGCTGTGCTTGTGACCTGTTTTCGAGAACCATACCCAAGCCAAGTTAGCCAATCCTCTTCAGCAGCCAATGTTACTCTTGTGAGTGGTGCAGATGATCCGGTTGCCGGTGTCTTTAATGGCTGAGAGGTCACTTGTGCCAGAGCCACAGGTGCAGAAGTGGATTCTTTTGACTGGGGATGGCCTGCTGATGCTGATGCTGATGTACTGCCTTCTCCTTCAATATCCTGCCGTTCTTTTTCAAACCTCTTGGCTGACCAGGCTAGCCAACGTTTGTACTTTTTAACATCTTCATCAGCAAAAGGAAAGAATGCTTGGCCTGCCAGCGCCTTTTTGTAGCGTGGATCCAGAATAGTAGCACAAATGTAATGCTGTTCTGAGTTGATCATTTTAAGACGTTCATCACCACGTAGGCGCTCTAATAATTTCTCCGACAAAACAAAAGGGTCTTTGTTTTTTTCATCTTTTTCTAACTCAGAAGACACCGCTTTCAGTTGGTGCTCCAGCATGCACAACAATGGGATAGCTTTTCCCAAATTACAGTCCTCCTTGCTGACTGCACGCGTGAAGACCTCAAAAGGACGACGCATGTCTGTCAGGCTGTTAACTATGTCCCATTGCGCCGCACCCATCCTCAGGTCCTTCTGAGCTGTACCCTGTTTTAAGAAATAGTGATCGAGTACCGTATACTGCTCATACAGATGCTCAAGCATGTAGAAGGTTTAGTTCCAACTTGTTGCCACCTCCTGGATGAGTGCTTTCACTGGCATTCGACGTTCATGTAGCAGGCTCCTCAGATGCTTCCGGGCCTTAAAAGAATGGCTGAAATGGTTGCACATTTTTCGGCAGGTGGCCATTACCTCGCACGCTGGACTGTCTTTATCACTCAAGAATTTTTGAACTACCAGGTTGATACAGTGCGCCAAACACGGCACTCTGAAATAGTCACCCAGCGACATGGCCTTAACTACATTGGCGCCATTATCTGTGGAAACATAACCAATCTTGCGTTTTTTTGGGGACAGCCAGTGAAAGACCTTTTTGTTGAACTCGTCCAAAATGTTTCATGCTGTGTGACTTTTCTCCAAGCCAAACATGGCTAGTGTTGCATGTTTCCGAGCAGCTTTAAAAACTTGGTCCGGGTCAACACCTGCGTTTAGCTTTGCTTTAACCCCTGAAAAAGAGACCCAGTGTGCAGTGATGCACATGTAATCAGCGCCTGCGCCACTGGTCCACATGTCTGTTGTCAGATGTATAATGTGAACAGCACTCTTCTGCAAAGCTGCCCCAATCCCCTCCAGCACATCTTCATGTAGTGCTGGAACCGCAACTCTGGCAAAATAGAACCGGCTAGGAACCTTCCATTTAGGGCAGAGCGCTGCCACTAATTCTAGAAAACCTACCGCTTCTACAAAAGAAAAAGGGAGAAGGTCGACAGCTAGCATTTTAGCCAGCTTAGTGTTATACAGACGCGTCAGTGGGTGGTTGCGTTCATATGACGCGTCTGAACAAAACATGGTTCTAATGTTGCCCTGGACCAAGCATTTACGGGATGATAATGACTTCGTTGACCCAATTATGCTCGCTGGTGAACTTTTTCGCGTTGTTGTCTCACTCGCTCCAACACTCTTAGTGTGCCTCACATGGGGTGTGCTGCTGACAGGGGTACTGGGTGTAAGTGAAGTGTTTGACACGTCTTCTTCCTCCTCGTCATCATCAGATGAAACATCAACGTTTTCTTGACTTCCAATTCGGGCTTCCTTGATCGCCTTTAGGTGCGCAAACCATTGGACAGCGTGCTGTCTCTCAAGATGACCTCTCTGGCCACCGGTACCATAGTTGGTACCTAACTTACCACGACTAACTCCAACCTTACAAAGGGTACAAATGGCGAACTTTTCCCTTTTTGGGCAAACAGTAAAGAAGTCCCAAACTGGGGACTTGAAGTGTCTGTGGGGCCTGGAGGAGGCGGCGATACTGGTGGTGGTGGTCATGCTGCTAATGCCAGATGAAGTGGAGGATCTGGATTGCCCAACCTTTGTACGTTGTGCACTTTCACCGCCACTAATTAAGATCGAGGTGGATGGAGGTCCCTTCTTGTGAGAAAGAAATATGGAAGCGGTACGAGTTGGTGTACTACTTAACTCCAATGATTGTGGTTTTTCCACTGCCTCCTCGTCGACAACATCATCATCATCACGCTCAGCAGCTTTTCGGGCTAGGGTCAAAATGTCTGTTTGCTGCATGCCCGCTGGGGCTGCAGTGACCTTTATGATGACTGGGTCGTCGTTGTCAGAGTCTTCATCAGCAGCAGTATCCGCCACTTCTTGTTGAGCCTCATCATCACACTCCATAACTCTGAGACTTTGGATGAGCTTCCTTTTACGCTTAACTACCTTTGTCAGATCATGGTGTGCCTCACTCTCAGACGGCAGTGGTGCTGGTTCCCAATTTTGATCCGTATCATCAGAAGGAGGTGTGCTTGAAGAAGATGTAGACACCACCCTTGATCTCTTCCATGCTAGGGGTGTGGAAGACAATGAATGATCATCAGGAGGAGTGTCTTCCTCAAATGATACCTCGCCTTGATTGTCGATTTCCTGATGTGCCCCTACTTCGGGAGGAACAACTATTGTGGGCACTTGTGACCCTCCATGCACCTCTGCTTGCGCATCTCCTTGCGCTGCCTCTCCTTCCACATGTACTTGGGCTTGTACTTGCACATGTGGTTTTTGTTGCGGCTGTGGTTGGTCAACACTCGTCAGATGAGTTACAACAACATGTGTTGATTGAGGGACATTGCTGCTACTTTCTTGCGATGAGCTAATATCACTGGTCGATGGTAATTGAACAACTAGACTAACTGCCTCTGCAGCAGTCAAGGGCTTGGACTTAAGTTGGCGTGGTGGTGGTGGTGGCACTGAGCCCAATGTAGCGGGGGTGCTCCTCCCAGCTTGGTCCCCAGCAGATCCCGCTGCTGCTGCAGGCGTACTTTTTTTTTTCCTCCCAAAAAAAGGGGCGGCCGGCACACCAGTCTCCTTGGTAACTTGCTTCTTCTGCTCCTTACTGGCAACTTTCTTGCTAGAGGAGCTACGGGGAACTTTTTTTGGGGCCATCTTCTTCAGAGCAGGTCAGAACAGCAGGCAGCAGTTGCACGAGTTGCAGAGTTGTCTGTGTCCAGATGTGACGTCGCGTGACGTTATGCTGCACACACACACCGCTGCAGGACTTCTTCCTGGCACTGGTGGTTCTCTTAAGTCTTGTGCACCTAAAAGCAATGGAAGACAGAGGAACATCAGTTCAGTTATACACCCCAAAAAATGGAAAAACACAGAAAAATCAGCACAATCCCATGCCATCCATGATGTTTACATTCAAGACAGCACACCACACAGAAAGACTAGGCCCATGCAACACTCACTATCCCTGGGCATAATGGATGAAAAGTAGGCAAAATAAGTGCAGGCCTCAGACACTGCCTCTCTTCAAAATGGCCCCTTGCACCCCAAGCACATGTTGCCTGTACCAGCCAGCACTCAAGATGGCCACCACCACCACCCACATGGCCAGGCCACCACCACCACCCACATGGCCAGTCCACCCCAAAAAAAACGAAAAACACCCAAGAATCACCACAATCCAATGCCATCCAGGATGTTTACATTAAAGAGAGTGAGACCCCACAGGCACACTCAGTCCATGCACCACTACCCCTCGGCAAAAGGCCACACCAGCAGCCCCAAAAAACGACAAAAAACCCAAAAAACAGCACAATCCCAGCCCATCCATGGCCACAATGATGTTTAAATTCAAGAAGACACCCCACAGAAAGACTAGGCCCATGCAACACTCACCACCCCTGGGCAAAGGGCCCCACCAGCAGCCTCAAAAAACGACAAAAACCACAAAATTCAGCACAATCCCAGCCCATCCATGGCCTCAATGGTGTTTAAATTCAAGAGGACACCCCACAGAAAGACTAGGCCCATGCAACACTCACTACCCCTGGGCATAATGGATGAAAAGTAGGCAAAATAAGTGCAGGCCTCAGACACTGCCTCTCTTCAAAATGGCCCCTTGCACCCCAAGCACATGTTGCCTGTACCAGCCAGCACTCAAGATGGCCACCACCACCCACATGGCCAGTCCACATCAACAGTACACCCCAAAAAAACAGAAAAACACCCAAAAATCACCACAATCCAATGCCATCCAGTGTGTTTACATTAAAGAGAGTGAGACCCCACAGGCACACTCAGTCCATGCACCACTACCCCTGGGCAAAAGGCCACACCAGCAGCCCCAAAAAAACGACAAAAAACACAAAAAACAGCACAATCCCAGCCCATCCATGGCCTCAATGGTGTTTAAATTCAAGAGGACACCCCACAGAAAGACTAGGCCCATGCAACACTCACCACCCCTGGGCAAAGGGCCCCACCAGCAGCCCCAAAAAAAGACAAAAACCACAAGATTCAGCACAATCCCAGCCCATCCATGGACTCAATGGTGTTTAAATTCAAGAAGACACCCCACAGAAAGACTAGGCCCATGCAACACTCACTACCCCTGGGCATAATGGATGAAAAGTAGGCAAAATAAGTGCAGGCCTCGGACACTGCCTCTCTTCAAAATGGCCCCTTGCACCCCAAGCACATGTTGCCTGTACCAGCCAGCACTCAAGATGGCCACCACCACCACCCACATGGCCAGTCCACATCAACAGTACACCCCAAAAAAACAGAAAAACACCCAAAAATCCCCACAATCCAATGCCATCCAGGATATTTACATTAAAGAGAGTGAGACCACACCACAGGCACACTCAGTCCATGCACCACTACCCCTGGGCAAAAGGCCACACCAGCAGCCCCAAAAAACAACAAAAAACACAAAAATCAGCACAATCCCAGCCCATCCATGGCCTCAATGACGTTTAAATTCAAGAAGACACCCCACAGAAAGACTAGGCCCATGCAACACTCACCACCCCTGGGCAAAGGGCCCCACCAGCAGCCCCAAAAAACGACAAAAACCACAAAATTCAGCACAATCCCAGCCCATCCATGGCCTCAATGGTGTTTAAATTCAAGAAGACACCCCAGAGAAAGACTAGGCCCATGCAACACTCACTACCCCTGGGCATAATGGATGAAAAGTAGGCAAAATAAGTGCAGGCCTCAGACACTGCCTCTCTTCAAAATGGCCCCTTGCACCCCAAGCACATGTTGCCTGTACCAGCCAGCACTCAAGATGGCCACCACCACCACCCACATGGCCAGTCCACATCAACAGTACACCCCAAAAAAACAGAAGAAAAACCAAAAATCACCACAATCCAATGCCATCCAGGATGTTTACATTAAAGAGAGTGAGACCCCACAGGCACACTCAGTCCATGCACCACTACCCCTGGGCAAAAGGCCACACCAGCAGCCCCAAAAAACGACAAAAAACACAAAAAACAGCACAATCCCAGCCCATCCATGGCCTCAATGGTGTTTAAATTCAAGAGGACACCCCACAGAAAGACTAGGCCCATGCAACACTCACCACCCCTGGGCAAAGGGCCCCACCAGCAGCCCCAAAAAATGACAAAAACCACAAAATTCAGCACAATCCCAGCCCATCCATGGCCTCAATGGTGTTTAAATTCAAGAGGACACCCCACAGAAAGACTAGGCCCATGCAACACTCACTACCCCTGGGCATAATGGATGAAAAGTAGGCAAAATAAGTGCAGGCCTCAGACACTGCCTCTCTTCAAAATGTCCCCTTGCACCCCAAGCACATGTTGCCTGTACCAGCCAGCACTCAAGATGGCCACCACCACCACCCACATGGCCAGTCCACATCAACAGTACACCCCAAAAAAAACAGAAAAACACCCAAAAATCACCACAATCCAATGCCATCCAGGATGTTTACGTTAAAGAGAGTGAGACCACACCACAAGCACACTCAGTCCATGCACCACTACCCCTGGGTAAAGGGCCACACCAGCAGCCCCAAAAAAACAACAAAAACACCAAAATCAGCACAATCCCAGCCCATCCATGGCCTCAATGATGTTTAAATTCAAGAAGACACCCCACAGAAAGACTAGGCCCATGCAACACTCACCACCCCTGGGCAAAGGGCCCCACCAGCAGCCCCAAAAAAACGACAAAAACAACAAAAATGAGCACAATCCCTGCCCATCCATGGCCTCAATGGTGTTTAAATTCAACAAAACAGTTGTATCATGCACCCATAACCAACCCTGGTCCTACTGGATACTGTGGCTACCCACAATATATTTTATTTAATGTTCTGAAAAAGTTCCAAAATTGTAGTTGCAACAACTGTAATGCCCCAAACAAACTTACTTGTGAAAGTTGATTTCTAATCCAAAAGTGATCCAAAGAAAGTCAAAAAGGCCTCAAATCCAAATATCCAGCAGCACCCACAAAAAGTAATCCTTCCAGGTCAAGGTCCAAATGAAAGTGACCAGCACATGAAGAAAGCACTGGGAGGAGCCTGCTGGACAGGAACAGGAAGTTGGAGACTGTGGGGCACTTCCTTCCTCCCCCCCCCCAAAAATGGACTCCTTCCAAAAAAAAAGGCCATGCAAATGTCAACCTGAGGAGTGATTCTGATAAAAATCATCATTTTCTGAAGGTTTATCCTGTTTGCTGGTGAATTTCTTGTGCAGAATTGCAAAATCTCTATTTCGCGAGTGCGAGATTGTTCCTGTCCGCCGCAACTACGTGTTCGCAATTGCGAACTCTCGCGAGGCATGCTGTGCAAGGTGGCAAGCCGCGATTACGTATTCGCGGGCGCCAAACTCCCGCGGGATCCCGCAGCAAGATCCAAAATGGCGCAGCACTCGCAAAATATGATTGAGAAAAACAACTCGGCAAACGCTAAATGACGGAAAGTGAACGCCGTGCACCACGCCGCGCGCCGCAATATTGTATCACCAATCAAAAAATCCGCCGCGAGCGAATTCACGGATTTTCAACAAATTCGCGAGAGTTCGCGGATTTCGAATTTGTCGAAAATCCGAAAAATCCGCAAGCGGAACGGATTTTACGCCCATGCTTACTATGGAGTAGTCCACCCCCAGCCTTTCCAAGATTACCCAAAGCTTTTCATGAACAACGCAATCAAATGCTGATGTTAAATCAACAAAGGTTAAAAACAGCCTCCTCCTTTTAGCTTTCGTATATTCATCTAAGAGAATGTGGAGGTTTAGGCCCTGATCTATAGTGCCTAGGCCCTTACGAAAGACATATTGGAGGTTACTTATAATTGAGTGCTCCTCCGCCCACGTTTGAAGTCTATCTAAAACCACACGTCCTATTATCTTGACTGTAGAATCCATTAATGAAATTGGGCGGTAGCAAGCTGGATTTGCCCTGTCGCCCTTTTTAAAAATAGGGACAATGATGGATTCATACAATGATGTTAAAAGCCCCATAGAACAGCAGGCATTAAAAAGTTGCATTAGGAGCGGTGCCCATAGTGCCCCATTGTTTTTGAACAGGTCAACCGGAACACCATCCGGGCTCGATGCCTTACCACCCAAAGCTAGCTGTTATAGCCAAATTTACCTCACTCAAGGTGAAGTCCATTCTCGAATTATGGAAAGTGGGTTGAGACTCCAATTCTGCCTCAATCTCCTCAGTTACCTGATCATCTAATATTTGGTTAGTGTAGAGCTTAGAATAGTGTGAAACCCACTCTTCCTCAGAGATAGCAATCTCTATGGTGGCTTTTGATTTATCAGTGAAGAAAGGCGCATTAACTGCCTTCCAAAAGGTAGCAGAATCGCGGTTAGTCGATGCCTCGTGCAGGGCGTTCCTAGATTCCTCTTTTAGCTCGTCCTTCCTTACTGTTAATGCCCTCTTATAATTCCTTCTGGCTTCCCTAATAAGGTCCTGATCCTTAATTCTGGATTTCAATACGCATTTATGTCTAGTGTAGGCCTTGGTACAAGTGGAATCAAACTACCCTTCACTGTGATCATCGCGCCTTTTGGCATTTACCCAAACAATTTCTTTCATTTGGGCTGAAATAGCTATAGAATTCTCTCTGATTACTGGGTAAGAGGAATTTTCGTCAAGGCAGGCATAGAAACTATTTTTACACGTCTTCAGTAATTTGGTAAGAAATTCCTCTGGGTTCACCTTCATCCACTTCGGTGCGTACCCTTTTTGCCTACTTAAAGTAACGTTATTCAGAAACTGTGCAGATCTGCCCTTTCTATGAAAATCCTGATTAAACACCATAATATCAATGCTTAACAGAAAATGGTCACTTAAAGCGATCTCATGAGTAATAAAATTCTTGACACAGGGGGAGTGTCTGCTAGATATCAGGATATAGTCAATTGTTGAAAAGGCACCTTGACCATTAAATGTTGGACTAAATGGGACCTCTGGTAAATATAGACTATTTGCAAACCCCAAATCACAAGAGAATACAATATCATTCAGGAGGTCTCCATATGATGTATGAGTAAAGTACGGAAAACTAGTGTCTTTTTCATAGGTAATCCTGCAAACCCCCTTGCCCCCTTATGACATAGAAAACAATTAAAATCCCCTCCCCAAATAACAAATACATCTTTGGTAATCCGAATTTGCAGGTTAATCTAGTTGCTGGGGTGTGAAATGTTTTGTAGCACACATATGGATTTGCTCATCAGCCCAGTTTTCTTGTAAACTAAATATCTCATATTTCTTTACATAATCCACCCACACTTTATTAGTCACTTTTGATTTCAACCCAGCCAAATTCCAAAACATAATCTGGCATTTAGTATCCTTCATATTGCTACGGGCTTGCCACCAATGCCCTCAACATTCGTGGACATAAATTCATTATGGGGCATAAGGGTATGCACAATGACATCCAACTTCTCTACATAGTTAGCATCTGTGCTAGCTGATATCTCTTGGGGTGGTTGTTCTGCTATAATACAACTGAGGCTAAGTAATAAGGGGCCCTTACAGAGGGCGTCATCCAAGCAACTAGTTGTAACAGCTTGGGTGA
This sequence comes from Lissotriton helveticus, assembly GCF_964261635.1. Taxonomy (NCBI): domain Eukaryota; kingdom Metazoa; phylum Chordata; class Amphibia; order Caudata; family Salamandridae; genus Lissotriton; species Lissotriton helveticus. The sequence continues at coordinate 1,016,776,963 of NC_136061.1, forward strand.
GGTCCACAGGACTCAGTCAATCCACTTCTTCGAGATGATTCAGTCCATCGAAGCGGTTTTGGGTAGGTATATTAAACTGTCTCCTGTAGAGCGGAGTAGGATTATCCCAATTTAACCTAGGGGGATTCCAATGTGGAGGCTGATAAAAATATCCTAGAGGAACAGCACTAATATATGAGCATCCCATAAAAATATCTCCGCTCAAGATCAATCTCACAAAGCTTGGCGTTTTAAATGACAGCACAGCACAGTCCCCATTATGTTTTTTTGGCCCTCTACCTAGCCAACCCACTCTCCTAACCATCTTGAACTCATCAAATAATTTTTAAGTTAGGCCTGACCTGGAACCCAGCCACTGTCAGGACTTTTTCCTTAGATTCTCCCAGGATTCTCCCAGCTCACCTGCCAGTGTAGGGACATTAACTAAGAACACTACATATGCATCTGGCGGTAAATCTAAGTTTGTGTCATGTTGTGTTCCCTGACTCTGGCTCACGTAATTTAGATTTACTAAACATGGAATTGGTGCTGACTTAATCGTGGCTGGTGCGTTAGGAGATAGAAGGGCCTCAGTATTGACGTGAGGGTTTTTTTGCGTTATGGCAGAGGGCACACATCTAGGGTCATTAGTACTAGCGGTAACAAGACCAGTGTGCATTGTCTTCAGATTATTAATTTGGAAGTCATCTTTTTTTTTTTTTGTAAAATATATTTTTATTGTATTTGTTCAAAAGAAAGAGGGAAGGGAAGAAAAGAAGAAAGGAAAAGAATAGGCGACAACCCCGCCACAAATCCCACACAGGGGAGTGCAGCATGCAGTAAATGAAAAGGCTGGAAGCAAGCTACAATAGTACACGCTTCATCAGGGAAGGTCAGACACAACGCTCGTGCCTTCTCAATTGTCCACAGAAATACTGTCCAACAGCAATAAAAGAAAGGTACATGGAGCCATAGAAGTCCCCAGGCCCCAGGCTAAGCAGAGCCGCAACAATGAAAAAATAACCAAACCCCAACTGGTTCTCCCCCCAACCCCCACCCCTCCCCGGTGGTGACGACACATCCTCGCTCCCACCATATCTCGGAGGGAGGACACACAAACCAATCACACTTGAAACAAATGCAGGGCTCGTAGCGTGGGCGGACAGACCGCCGATGGTAGGCCAGAAGACAGAAAGCGAACAAGTGGACCCCACCGGAAGTGGAAATTCTTAAAATCCCCCAGGAAGATGTCCGACATTCTCTCCATGCTCAGAAGGCCCCACAACCTCGAGTGCCACAATGATACAGCTGGTGCTTGCGGTTTTTTCCACGCCGCTGCCAGAGTGAGCTTAGCCGCCCCGAGGCACAGCCACTGGATACGCTTATCAGCCTTAGTCTGGTGTTCCAACAATGGGTCTCGAAGGCCCAACAGGACATGAGCCATCGAGTCCGAGATCGGGTACCCCAATATCTCCTTGATGTGGGAGAGTATCTCCGACCAGAAAGGGCGGATGATCGGGCAATCCCACCAAATATGTTGGAAGTCGCCCAGCAGGCCACACCCTCTCCAACATCGATCCGATGACGAAGGAAAGATGCGATGGAGCCTGGAGGGGTACAGGTACCAGTCATACATTGTTTTCAGGTGGGCTTCTCGAAGGCTCACAGAGTGGTTGAGCGCAGCCACATCTCTCCAGAGGTGTTTCCATTCCGTATCAGAAATGTCCCGCTCCAAAATGCTCTCCCACCGCTCCATATATCGAGGGCGAGGGGCAATCACCGTGCGCAGGAGCAGGCTGTATAAAAACGAAATCGCTCCACGCATCGTCGAAGTGCGAAGCAAGAAGGATTCAAAGAGAGAGAGTGGGCGAGTAGCAGCCTCACGAACCCCTTCCGAGGTCGCCCAGTGAAGGAGCTGGGCATGACGGTAGCGCTCTGTAGGTAAAAGACCATAATCACGCATACAATTGTGGAAGGTGAGGGGCACGTTCCCATGAAACAAGTGCGTGAGTGCCCGGCATCCACCCTCACGCCACTGGCGGTAGGGACCCTCCCGAGCGGCCGGCGGGAAGGCCGGATTAAAGTGGATGGGGGTGAAAGGAGAGGGGAAGGTGGTCCATCGTTCGTCACCAGTGAGCGTATCCCACACCTTCAGAACCGTGCTAGTGGGAGTGCTGATGTAAGCATTCTTTGGCCGATCTACTTTAGGCTTCCAGGCCAGGTCCCAGATCGACCTACCCGCCACCGACCGGTCCATATGTAGCCAGTGCTTCTCCGAAAGCTGTTGGGTCCACTCCACTATCACCCGCAACTGTGCGGCCTTGTAATACAGCAGCATGTCCGGGAGCCCGACTCCCCCCTCCTCCCTCGGCCGACGAAGTGTCGTAAAGGGTATCCGAGCCCGGCCCCCCTGCCAAATAAACTTTAGCATAATCGTCTTCAGGCGGCGGAAGAAGTCTGTGTCTAAAGGAATGGGTAGGGCCTGAAAAAGGTAAAGGAACTTGGGGAGGAGGACCATTTTAAGCGCATGTATCCGGCCGAGCCACGAAAGGTATTTTGGCTTCCACCGGTCAAGGTCATTGCGCACCGAAGCCAACAGGGGGGGGAAATTCGCCGCAAAGAGGGAGTCCACCGTTGGCGTGAGGCGTACCCCCAGGTACATTAAGGACGAGGGGGTCCAAGACAGGGTCGTCAGCCCGCGTAGCCGATCCACCTCCGCTGACGGGAGGGTCAAGTTCAGGACCTGCGACTTGTCAAAGTTGACTCGGAATCCCGCCACTGCTTCGAACCGGGACAGCTCCTCGTGGACAGATGGTAGGGATCGAGAGGGGTCACCTAAAGACAGCAGGACATCGTCCGCAAAGAGAGATATTTTATGTTGCTCCCCCGTGAAGGGTATGCCCTTGATGCGGTCATTCTCCCGAATCGCTAGCGCCAGAGGCTCAATACTCAAGGCAAAGAGAAGGGGGGGAGAGAGGGCACCCCTGCCTCGTACCTCTTGTATGGGGGAACGCAGCTGACCGGTGTCCGTTAACCAACACCCTCGAGGTCGGTCGATGGAAATTTGCCTGAAGCATCGTAAGGAATTGGGGTGCGAATCCAAAAGCAGTCAGGGTGCGGAACAGAAAGCCCCAATCCACCCGGTCAAAGGCCTTTTCCGCATCCAGACCCACCAATACAGCAGGAATCCGGAACCTAGAGGCCTTCTCAATCAGGTGAATCACTCTCCGCAAATTGTCATGAGTCTGCCGCCCCTTAATGAAGCCTGACTGGTCCGGGTGTATAATGGCCGGCATCAAATCTTGCAACCGGCGGGCGACGAGAGAGGAGTAAAGTTTGGCATCCACATTCAATAAGGCTATAGGGCGGTACGAAGTACAGCTGGAGGGATCCTTCCCCTGTTTGGGGATCACAGATATCAGAGCCTCAGCCATAGTGCCCGTGGTCTCCCGGTAGTTGCAATGCCATTAAAAAGGGAAACTAGACAATCTACAAGTTCCGGGGCAAACGATTGATAAAAATAAGCTGTATACCCATCAGGCCCAGGGGCTTTATTGGGTTTCAGGGCCTTGATCGCCACCAGGACCTCCTCCCTAGTAAAGGGGGCAGTCAGTTGGTCATTGCTAACGCCAGAGACCTGTGGGAGGGGGAGGCCAGACAAAAAGGCGCCCTGCTCCTCCGTATCTAGAGAATCACCCTTATAAAGTGTCTCGTAGAATCGTCCAAAAATACCAGCCTTGTCCTCATCCCGATGATGCATCGTGCCTCCTGAATCCCGGATCCCCCCTATATATTCCCTCTCCCTCTTTTCTCGGAGCTGGCGCGCCAGATGTCGGCCCACTTTGTTACCCTGAGCATACGACCCCCGGCGCAAACGCAGGAGGGTTAGTTCAGAGCGATTGGTGTAGTGTGCCTTCAACTTCCCCCTAATAGCCGACAGAGGTCGGAGTGTCATGCGAGAAGGGTTTAGTTTGTGGGCCCGCTCCAGTTTCTCAAGCTCAACCTCCAATGCCTCCCGCTCTACCCTACGCAGGCGGTTAAGAGCCACGTTAAGCCCTAAGCAAGTGCCCCTCAGTGAGGCCTTACATGCATCCCAGGTGTTAAATATCGAGGTGTCCGAGCTCGGGTTAAGCGTGAAGAACTCCCGAATAGCTTTCCTAAGTTCCTTACAGGAGGCATCATCACGCACCAGAGCTGCCGGAAAGTACCACTTCCGATACCCATCCCCCCTCACAGACCACTGAAGCTGGAGAGTCAAGAGGCCATGATCTGAGACAGAGAGAGGAAAAATCTTAGAAGCTCGGACAGCTCCCTTGAGGGCCTGATTCACAAAAACATAGTCAATGCGTGAGTAGGTGTGGTGCACATGAGAAAAAAACGTATAGTCCCTGGACTGTGCGTTCACTGCACGCCATCCATCTAGAAGGCCCAGCTCCTCCATCCTTCGTTTAGTGACAGTGGAAAAGACACCAGAGTCCGTCCTCTGGGCACGGGAGCTGTCCACAGCCTGATCCCACACCATATTAAAGTCCCCCATAACTACCAGGTGACCCTCGACGAAGGCCCCACGGCATCCAACAGCCCCTGAAGAAAGTTATTCTGCTGGGCATTCGGCACATACACCACTACAAACGTACACAGGCGCCCCTGGAGCATCCCTTTAACCATCAACCACCTGCCCTCCTTATCGCTATTCACTCCCAGAGGCTGGAATTGAATGGAAGACCTGAATAAAAGGGCCACCCCTCTATGCTTGGTAGAAGCGGAAGATCTGTATATGAGTGGAAACTGCTTATGTCGGAGCCTGAGCTCATCCCTACGGGCCAGGTGGGTCTCCTGGAGCCCCACCACGTCTAAGTGGTGATCCAAAAGATATTTCCACAACTTCAGGCGCTTCTGTGGCGAGTTAAGGCCTTTCACATTCCAAGTTCCCAAGCTAATAGGCATGGGAGTAGAACAGGTCCCCCAGCTCTCCAGCCGCTATATCCAGCGGACCCCCCCCTCCCCGGAGTCCCCCTCTCCAGACAACTCCCAGGCCCGGGAGCTCTCTCCCCTCCACCCAGCACCGGCTCCATCCGCACCACTCCCAGCTCATGTTCTCAAACCAACAACCAGCCTCCGAGACCCGGCACAGAAGGACAGGCGTCCTCCACAACCAACAGTAGCAGGCCGGCAGTCCAGCCCTCACACGCACAACCGACCACTCGTCGTCACCACCCCTCCCCCCCAACCCCCCGCCCCCCCCACCCAACAGCACCCCATCTCTCCCCCTCCCGCCCCCCCTCTGCCCCCCAACTTCCCAACAACCCAAAACACAAACAAAGCAAGTCCCAAAGTGGTCAGACCCCGAAGAAAGTCTCCCAAGGGGCGTAGGTGGAGACCCAAGAACGAGTCTCCCAGGGCCAAAGACCGGGGTGTCTTCTCAGAAAGTACATTCATAGCCCCGTTACCTGCAGGTGCGTGCCCCTCCGGCACCAAGGCATGTGGAACGAAGATCAGGCCGCCCCAGAGCTCTGTTGTGACGGCGGAAGCGTGGCGGAGGCCACAGAGGCCACTGCATTCCCCCGCTACTGAAGGCTAGTAGTGCGGTCAGGCCACCTGCGATTCTCCGGGCCCACCCTGTGCCAGGATGAGGAACGGCGCCTTCTCCGCGGCGAGGGGCTCCGATGTTCGGGTGTCGGGGTCTCATCCCCAATCCCCAACAACTCCTTTGCTTCCCGGAGGGAACGAATCTGTGCCAGCCTGTTCTACCACCGGAAAATAATTCGGAAAGGATGGCCCCATGAGTAGGAGACATTGTGCTCTCGGAGGTAGGTAGTGACGGGGCGGAACTCGTGCCTCTTCTGGAGCGTCGACGCAGCGAGGTCCTGGTACAGCTGAGGACGATGATCTCTAAATTGCAGAGAGGGGAGTGTAGATCATTGGCTGTGCTGCGGTCGTGATCTTCCAGGGTGGCCACCCTTTCCCCGATGCCATCGACATCCCGCCGCACCTCGCGAAGATCCGACATAAGCTGGGCGCGAAGCTCCGATATATCGTCTTTGATGGATGAAAAGAGTTCCTTCATGAAGGCCTTAGTTGCCGGGGCCTCATCATCGGATCTCCCTGATGACGAACTCTGGCCCGGTGAGGCCGGAGGCTGAGAGCTCCTGGCAGTCCCCTCCTTCCCAGCCTTAACCTTACGAGGATTATTGGCCATCCCTACTCCAGGCCCCTGCCTCCAGGAGTCAGAAGAGCGTCCCGTAGAGGAATGGAGTGCGGGCAAAGGAAACCACAGGCTCACCAGCTGCCTATCAATGCCCCAAGGATCAGAGGTAGTCGCAATGTCCAGCGCCCCAAAGGTGTCTACAGGGGAGAGACGGGAGGCGGCGTCAGTGGAGCCGGTCCACAGCAATGCAGGTCAGCTAGGCCCACTACCTCACCGGACAGTCAGCAACTCCGCCCCAAGGCACCCCGCTCTGGTTCCAAGGCCGGTCGCCCTCCACAAGCTGCCCACCGGGTCTGCTTCGCCTCCGGGGATTCGGCCACCAGGTAGGCCCACCTCTAGACAAACACCCCGCTAATCCGAGTTGCCACTGCGGGAATTCTGCGGGCACTGGGCGAGTAGCTCAACCGTGGCTCTCCCTGGGCTGCGTTCACAGTTGCTCCCCCCTCCAATCCGCTCCTGTCGGAGCACGTAGATACCTGGCGTGAAGGAAGGCTGTCCCCCAGTCTGCAGCCGCCCGCAGCACCTCTTCACACGTGGGGGCAGGTCCGCCATTGCTGCCGCAACAGATCTGTCACAGGACAAGGGCCGGGCCCCAGGGACAGCGCCGACCGCCACCCGGACCAGGACTAGGCCACGATCCCCGGCCTCGATTAGTCCGCCGGCCGCCCCCACTTAGGCCGCCGTGGCCGCAAGCCCCGCCTCCTCCCGAGGCTCCAAGTCCGGCGTCAGGCAGGCAGCCGCCCGCGACACAGGGGGTTAGGAAGCTTCCGCCAGGCTGCGCAGGCTCTCACTCCTCTCTGTGGCCACCGAGCCGCACCGAGCCGTCCCCCGCCTCAGGAAAGGCCCCAGATCGGAGCGCCGTGCAGGCCCCGAGGAGCTGGCAGCACCGTCGCCTCGGGATCGCGTCTCCCGGGACCGGGGATCTTAATAATCGCCCCAACGCTGGTCCCCGCTTCGGGGGAGTTAAGGAGTAGTTTTCCGCCCAGAGAGACTCCGGAGGCCGTCGCTAAGCAAGGCTATGCAGGGCCGGGCGCCGGAGGGGACACACAACACGTCCTACTCCGCCGCCATCTTGGCCACGCCCCCCGGGAGTCATCTTTAATGGTGACACCAGGAGGACACATTCTGCCAGATAATGGTGGCTGAAGAATAGCTAATCATTTGACTAAGGTTGCCTCATTGGCACCTATTCTTGTTGTCAGAGTACCTAGGACGTCTCTAATCAATGTGTCCAGAGCATCCAGCTTTACTTTTAACTTTCCTACCTCACTCTGTGTGCGCGTATTGGAACTAACTAGTGATTTTTCTCAGTTTTCAGGTTTGTTAGCTGGTATGGACTTAGTCCTTTTAGGAGCCCTTTTAAGGGTTTTAGGAGAGAGCCTTTCTGTCTTAATAGGGTCTGGGGCCTTCTCCCCATGAATGCTCGGACAATTACTCGGGTTCCTAGCGCGCTTATTTGGTGGTTGATGTTGCGCATCGCATTCCTTCTAACTACCTGACAAGTGGTCAGAAATATTCACCACTCAGCCATTTATACCTGATTTACTTCTCTGTGCCTCAAACAAATCAGAACTCTCTTTCACTGTGGTACTCTCATCTGCTCCGGGTTTTAAGACCTCTTCGACCATATTAATTTGCTGTTCTATAGCAGCTACAGCACCAGTGAGATAGGTAAGTAGAGACTGGAGCGAATGCTCCCCTGATTTAACTGGCTTCTTGTTCTGAGTGGTAATTGCTTTTCAATTCCCCATACTAGGTGTGTCGCACTCAAGTCACAGATATCAGGATTGGTAAGCCAGAAACTTTTACAGAAGGCGGGAGGGGAGAAAAAAATAGCTATTTACAAGTTTGCATAAAGGGCTTGATGCCCTTTAAAATGCTCCCTTAGGGATAAATAACGGCAAAACAGGAGTCCAGCTTCAATCCGGGTTAATGACGAGTGACTACAGAGTTCCTTTCCGTAAATGTTATTACTTCTTTATCGGGATAATGTCAGAGTCACAGTACCTTAGAGCGGGATGACAGAGCTGTGGGCCGGCCCGGCCTCTGTCTGTCTAGGTAGGGCTTAGACAGGTCCCCTTGGCCCGGCGTGCGCCCGCGTGGATCCCGCAAGGCAGGTGCCGCGAGCAGCAAAGTACTCCCCGTGGGCGTGGGCACTCAGGTGCAGCTCGTTGTCCTCCAGCAGAGCTTTCTGGGGCTTGCAGTCCCCTGAACAAAAAGCAGCAGCTTCTCGGCGATGCGGCTCCCGTGAAGCCGGTGCCGCGAGCAGCAAACTACTCCCCGTGGGCGTGGGCGCTCAGGTGCAGCGCGTTGTCCTCAAGCAGGGTTTCCTGGGGCTTGCAGTCCCCTGAACAAAAGACAGCAGATTCTCGGCGATGCGGCTTCCGCAAAGCGGGTGCCGTGAGCCGCAAAGTACTCCAGTAGGCGTGGGCGCTCAGGTGCAGCGTGTTGTCCTCCAGCAGGGCTTCCTGGGGCTTGCAGTCCCCTGGACAAAAGGCAGCAGATTCTCGACGATGCGGCTCCCCAGAAATTGTAATCAGAAATCCAATATTGTCATTAAAGAGGGTTTATTATTGCAGGTCGATTGGTACCAAACATAATAACTCTACACCCTTTCAATCAGGAATTATAAATTAGGAGAGTTATTATGGGAAGGCTTTTTACTACCAGGACATGCAAAACTTAAAAGTGCATGTCCTACGTTTTAGTTATACCACACCCTGCCTAATGGGCTACCTAGGGCCTACCTTAGTGGTGAATTATATGTAAGAAAAGGGAAGGTTAAGGCGTGGCAAGGGGTTTCAAATGCCAAGCCGATATGGCAATAAACTGCACACGCAGGCTCTGTAGTAGCAGGCCTAAGACATGTTTACAGGGCTACTTAAGTGGGTGGCACAATCTTCATCATCATCATCAAGCAGTTCTTATCAAGCGCACAGCTACCCAATGGGCTGCCTGGCACTAACATGATGGGTGAAGAAATGTGCTGCTTTAAATGAAGAAGTGCATTTTCAACTACTTCCTAAAACTTAGTCCATTTTTCTTTGATCTCAGATGAATAGGCAGGGAGTTCCAAAGCTTGGAAACCAAGTAGCTGAAAGAAAAACTCCCACATCTTGCTCTCTTGATTCTAGGGATGGCAAGAAGGAAGAGGTTGCTCAATGTCACCTTTCTGAGGGCACTGTATGGAGATATGAGGTGCCGAAGGGGATGCGGCCCAGGCAAATGTCTTATTCTATGAGCAATGCATAAGGCTTTAAAATCTATTCTTCTGTTTATTATTTTTTTATTTATTTTCAAGGTTTTATATAGCGCGAACAAGATCCTTACAGATATCAGAGCGCTTTACATATAATGAGAAGACAAAAACAATGAAATGCAGGGGAAAGGGAAACAGTTATATAGTATTTACACAGTTTTAAGTTCAAGTGAATTTAGCCAGGAGGATCGATTTGACTTCCTTTTTGAAGGATGCAGTGTATGAGATAAGTCTTATTTCTGGAGGGAGGGCATTCCAAATCCTGGGGGCCATCCCTGAGAAGGAGCGTTTGTATGTTTTTGTCTTGTGGAATTTTTGTGGTTTCAGGAGGAGAGTTTGTGCACTTCTTGTTGTTCTTGAACCTCCTGAGATTGTCAATTTCTGTGCGATGTAACTAGGCGAATTGTGGTGTAAGGCCTTATGAGTAATGCATGCAATTTTCAGGTATATTCTGACTTCACAGGGTAACCAGTTCAGAGATTTTAAGTCGGGGGAGATGTGTGAGCGTTTTTTTGATCCAGTGATGAGTCTTGCTGCAGCATTGATAGAACCTCTTAGTGGTGCGGTTGTAGATAGGGGGAGGCCGCAGAGTGTTGTGCTTCCATAATCGATCCGAGGGATAACTAGCGCTTGGACCGCAGTTCGGAAGTTGTTGGCTGGGAGGAAGGGTTTCAGCTTCCTCAAGGTGTTGATTTGGAAATTGGCTCCCTTCGTTGCATTGCTGATATGTTGTTGCATATTAAGATTGGAGTCCAGGGTTATACCTAAAGATTTTGCTGAGTCTACGATGATGGGTTGGACGTTGAATGCATTGAGGTGTTTAAGCCAATCCTGAGCGATGTGGTTTTTGGCGGGGGGTGCTATTAGTAAGAACTCAGTTTTTAGAGCATTAAGTTTGAGATGGTTCTCTGCCAACCATGTCTGTGTTTCCTTAAGAGTTGAGTTGAGAAGTTTTATGTCTTCAGGGGATTGAAGTTTGAGGTAGAGTTGGGTGTCGTCAGCATACATGTGGAATTGCACATTAGAGGCATGAAGCAGTACGGTGAGTGGCTCCATGACTAGATTGAAAAGTGTAGGGGATAAGGCTGATCCTTGCAGGACACCTAGTGTGACTGGGGCAGGCCTGGAAAAAGTGTTGTTGATTTTGAATTTCTGAGTCCGATTGTAGAGGAAGGAGGTGAACCATTTGAGTACTGTTCCAGAAAGACCCATTCTGGTGTTCAGCAGATCGAGTAAGTTCTCGTGTTTGACTGTGTCGAATGCTGAAGACAGGTCGAGAAGGATGAGGAGGCAGGTACCATTTTGGTCAAGAATTTGAAGTGCATCATCAATAATGTGAGTCATGGCTGTTTCTGTGCTGTGGCCTGCGCGGAAGCCAGATTGGTGTCGGTTGAGGAGGTCAAAGTGATCGATGTGTTTTGTCACATTTTTCTAACAGTTTGGCTAAGGTAGGGATGTTGGAGATAGGGCGATAGTTATTAAGGTCAGTAGGGTCAGCTGTGGGTTTCTTGAGTATGGGCGATACTTCTCCCACTTTGAGGGAGTCTGGGATGCATCCTTGTTGGAGAGAGCTGTTAATGATTTTGGTCCAGAGCGGTAAAAGCCATGGGATAAGATCCTTTACAGCGTTAGCAGGTAGAGGGTCCGAGAGGTGATTGGAGGGCTTCAGGGTGCTCCGGATCTTGCCTATGGAATCTTCTGTGTAGGTGTCAAAGGATGACCAGGACGCATTGTTTTTTTGTTTGATGGGGGTTTTGCTGAGGGGGCTAGAGTATAGGTTTAGATCAATGAGGAGATCATTCTTGATGTTGGTTGTTTTTAGATTGAATAAGGTAGAGAATTCTTCACAGGAAGGTAGGGTGTTGGATGTGTTCAGTAATCGTTGTGGTTCGTCCTTGGATTGCGATTTGATTAGTTCGAAGAGTTTCTTTGGTCGGTTTTTTACTTGGTCAAGTTGAAGGCTAAAGAAGTCGGCCTTTGATCGTTTGATTTTCCTGAAGTAAGCGTTTCTCTTTTTCTTTAGTGCATTGAGGTGAAAAACGGAGGGGGTAGATCTCCAATTAAGTTCAGCTAATCTCATAGCTAGTCTGTCATCATTGAGGAGACCGTCGTACTGTGGTTTAGAGATTTTGGAAGAGACTCTCTTTAACTGAAGGGGTGCAACTTTGTTGACTATCGTGGTCATTGAGTTGAGGTAATGATCGGTGAGCGCCTGAACATCGTTGTTTCCGGTTGGGGGAAGGAGAAGGTTGTAGCTGGGTGCTGGTAAGGAGTTGGGATTGAGTTTCTTCAGGTCTCTTTTCCAGGTCTTGGGTTTGGTGGATTGGGCTGGACACAGTTTCACATAATCATTGATGAAGAATGTGATAATGTGGTGGTCAGACCAGTCACAGGGTTGGATTGAGTCTAGTTGGGTGGCATCACCTTTGGAGATGATGAGGTCCAGGATAGAGCCTTTGTCGTGAGTGGGGCTGTTGCAGATTTGGGTGAGGTCTAGGGTGTTGAGGAAGTTTTTGAGACTGTTAACGACCGAGTCATTGTGATCATTCCAGTGAAGATTGAAATCAACAAGGAATATTTGTGTAATTTGTCGACCCGAGTTCATTGTGATCATTTCCATGAGGTGTTCAGTGAAGGTGAGGTTGTCTCCTGGTGGGGGTGGGTGGAAAATGATATGTAGAGAGCAAACTGGATTGCCCTCACTGTTGACGTCGAGGCATATGTGTTCATAAGAGGAAAATGTAGGGGAGATGGCTCGAGTTACTGAGAGGTTACTCCTGTCAATACATGCCATACCACCTCCTGTCCTGCAGGCCCTGTCTAATCTGATGATGTCGTAGTTAGGGGGAACTAAAATGTCAATGAGGGGGAGGAGGATTCTGTTAACCAGGTTTCGGTGAGTAGGGGGCGTGGCTTAGGCGCCGACCGGGATGGCTGTGTGAGCGAGTTGCTCCGCGCCGATTCCCGCTAATATCCTGAAAGACTTGCCCTCGGTGCCCCTGGCGGCGTGAATCGGTGGCGTGAGGGGTCGCTGACCCAGAGGGGAGAGTCTGGACCCCGTCGGGACCCCGGGAGACGCACGTTGCCGGACCTCGGAGCCTGGAAGGACCCGGTCGGCGGACAAAGGCAAGATGGCGGCGCTGGCGGATCAGGAGCGCTAGAGGCTGAGCACCAGGACGAAGCAGGCGTGCTGGAGGCTGCTGGGTAGAGCGAACGGGGCAGGGATCCGAGGCGAGGACCGTTGGGATTGATCCGGAGCGGCAGTGGCAGTCCGCGGCTGGGATCCGGTGAGAGCGGTGCCCCTCCCCCTCCTGCTCTCCGATCCCTGGGGGCCTGGAGTCTGACTGTCCGGGCGGCAGCGCTGATAGCCTGCGGGGGCTGCTCGCCGGCAGGGGTGCTGAGGCTGGGCTGACGGGGTCAGCAGTGACAAGGGGACTCGAACACCCGGCTGAAGACCGCTGAGGGGTAGCAGCGGATGGCGAGCTGGCTGCGGCATTGGGCCCGGGCCCGACCTCCCACAGATCCTGTATGCCCCGGGGAGCAACCGGAGTTGGAATTGCTCTTTGTGCCTGATAGCCGGAGGCGGGGTCGGCCCAGCTGGGGACCGTGAGGCATTGGGCTGGTGGAGCGGAGGACAGAGAGCGGTGCAAGCTGCAAAATACGCTGTATGGTGCTGGTTTGAGCAGTGAGCTCGATTTACCCTGGACTACACCTGCCTGCCCTTTTTGGAGGTGCGCACTGGGCTTGCTGCCCTGGCCCTTGCGGATCCTGGAGGGGCTGTGAGCGTGTTGGTGGCACTAAGCAGTACACGGCCGTGGCTCAGAGGTAGGCGGCTGTGCGCAGAAGGGGGCCTATGAGTGTCATGCGGACAGGCTGGATCTGGGGCAGTGCGTGCTGATACTATTGTCGTCTGCCATCGGGCAGTGCCGGGAGGTGCCTGGAACAGAGCGGTCAAAGGGGTCCCCACGGTGAACGGTGATCGGTGGAGGCGGCCCGAGTGGCGCATCTTTCGCAATGAAGATGGCGGCGCTGGATGCTGGCTTCGCTGCGCCACGGGGGCAGGAGGGCGGGATTGTCTTGGCCCAAGATGGCGGTGCTCAACCCCCAGTGGAGGCCTCGCCGCAAGAACAGAGGCTGAACCAACGCCTTGACGCTATACTGGAGGCGATCGCTGCTACAAAGGAAACGCTGCATCAGGACATAGCACAGGTGGCGACGGGGCTGGGCCTACTAAGGGCAGACCACGCCACGCTCTTTGATAGAGTGAAATCGAACGAACAACTGCTTCAGGAACTGCAACCGGCGGTGGTCACCGCAGAACATAAACTGACGGATATCATCGGCCGTCTGGCGCTCCTGGAGCGGCGAGCAGAGGACGCGGAAAGTCGTAACCGGAGGAACAACGTGAGGGTGGTGGGGCTTCCGGAGAAAATTGAGAAAGGTGATGCGGTGTCCTATATGGAGACCTGGTTCCGAACGGTTGTGGCGCCGGAGGGTCTGTCCCCCTTCTTCTCCCTGGAAAGAGCGCACAGAGTGCCTGCCAAGCCGCCCCTGGAGGGCCGACCGCCTCGGCCGATGTTGGTCAAATTGCTGCACTATAAGGACCGTGATCTGTTGATACAGAGGGCAAGATCCCAGGGTCCCTTCTAGGTGGACAATAGAAAGGTCACGATCTTCCCGGACTACACGCAGGATGTGCAGCGGAGCAGAGCATCCTTCTTATCAGTGAAGAGGGAGCTGAGAGAGGAGGGGATCCAATACTCCTTGCTTTTTCCTGCCAAGCTGAGAGTGATCCTTGATGACAGGACCCACTTTTTTCAAACCCCCGACGAGGCGTGGTCGTGGCTTGAACTGTATCGTGCGGGGACGGATCGTGCACACAAAGACGGCAGGGATCGGCAGAAGCCAGTCAAGCTCAGAAAATCACAGAGCATCCGCTCCCGGAATAAGCTCCAAAGGGCCGAGCGAGACGCACAACTACTGGCCGCCAGGAGGGGTGCGTTGGCGGCTACAGCGACCATCATAGGGTCGCAGCAGGAGAAAACATCTGGCGGATCGGAATCGGAGGAGGAGGGGGAGAAGACCGGAGGGGACGACTCGGATGTGGGGGGTGCGAGGGGGCCGGCGGTCACCCCACAGACTTCGGATGGCATGTTTAACGAGTGAGGCTCGAGTCTAATGAACAATTCCGGGGTACCTGTCGGCACGGACTCTCCAGACCTTTATTGGACTGCCAGGTATGGGGCTGCATAAGCAGTTTGCGACAGCGGGCGCGGAGTGGTAGCTCTGCCGACCTGGTTCGGTGCTCCTTCGACCTCTTCGGGCCCTTAAGGTCTTCTGTGGTGATGACCACAGGTTAGTATGATGTGTGGGGTGTTTAAGGTTTGGAACGGGGCTGAAGCTGGGTTATTAGGTCCTGTACTGGGGAGGGGGGTTAGGGGAGTTGTGGGAAATGTTTTGAGGGGGATGTACAATTGCTGCAATGCGGGGGTCATTTGTTGGCTAGTGCCACTGTGTAGAACAGTACTTCATGGGGACGTTACCTAACTTGAAATGTGTTACATGGAATGTCCGTGGTATTCGCACGATGGTGAAACGTCATAAGGTGCATGCCTACTTGGTGAGGAGGGGCGTTCAGATTGCAATGCTTCAGGAAACTCACCTGACTAAGAAAGAGTGCGGGGCTTTACAGAAGAGGTGGCGGGGTCAGGTATTTGGCACGACATACTCGGCATTCGCCAGAGGGGTGTTAATATGGATACGGGCGGGTACGCCATTTCAAGTTACAAGTCAGCGGGTGGGTCCCGAGGGTAGATATGTAGCGGTTGAGGGACGTCTCTGTGGTAGGGAGGTGGTGCTGTGTAACATATATGCCCCCAACTCCGATCAAGCTCATTTTTTTGAGGGTTTATCGCGCTCGCTGGCTTATTTTTTAGCGGCCCTATTTTACTGGCGGGGGATTTTAATTCCATCACTGATGTGCTGTTAGATAGGTCACACCCACCACTGGTCGACTCCCCGGTACGCCGACTGGCGACCCACAGGAGGGAATGGCAGGGAAGGTGGGGTTTGGTGGATGTGTGGAGGGCACAGCATCCTGAGATCAGGGATTATTCTTATTTTTCCACGCTGCACGACCTACATGTTAGACTAGACTCGGTGCTGTGTGGTGGCTCCTTGGCGAATGTGGTGATTCATTCTGAGTATCTGTCTAGGACCATTTCAGATCATAATCCCCTGTTGATCTCAATGCAGTGGCAGCAGGTGAGATCGGCAGTTCCATCATGGCGACTGCGTCCGGACACACTGGAAGACCTGGTGTTTAGTGACACGATTCGTCAGGGCATTGACTGCTATTTTGCAGACAATGGAGGCTCAGCCGCAACAAGATCGATTGAATGGGATGCGATGAAAGTAGTGGTGAGAGGGGTGTGCATGGGTAGGTTTTTGAATGTGAGAAGGACTGTTTTGAGTGACCTTGCGAAAGCGGAAGAGGCGTTGAGAGGGTTGGAACAGCGAAGGCCCGAGCGGCCGGAGTTACAGGAGCGACTGATGCAGGCTAAAGAGGTGGTGGCGACTGAGACGGAAAGACTGCGGTGCTAGGATTACAAGTTGTACGCTGTTAAGGTGCATGAGGAGCGGGATAAAGTGGGCACGCTCCTTGCCAAGCTGGCTGATCCGGAACCTAGGGGGTGCCCGGTCATGAGTATAAGACGCGAGGATGGAGAGGTAGTTTATTCTCAATCAGCGGTATTGGAGCGCTTCAAGTCCTACTACACGGGACTGTACGAATGCCACCTGGAGGCAGAGGCCTCGGAGATAGGTGACTACCTAGATCCGATCCCCTTACCGATGATGGATAATGAGGAGGCGAAGGAACTAGGGGGCCCCGTCACTTTAGCAGAGATAAGGGGGGCAATTAAACACATGGCACGGAACAAAACACCAGGGGTGGATGGGTTACCGATTGAATTCTACGCCAAATTCGTGGATATATTGGCACCCAGACTGTTGACGGTGTACGCGGAGGCGAAACAGGTGGGGTGGTTACCTGAGTCCATGAGGGAGGCACTGGTGGTGCCGCTGTTGAAGCCGGGCAGGGACGCGTTAGACGTGACCTCTTACCGCCCGTTGTCTATGCTAACGGTGGACTACAAGATCTTGAGTCGCATCCTGGCTACCAGGCTCCTGCCGCAGATGACCACCCTGGTGCATAGGGATCAAGCGGGATTCATCCCGACCAGGAGCACCTCGATGAATATTCGTCGTCTGGTCCGAGTCATTGATGGTGCCGATGCATCAGCCCGGGATCCTGTGGTATTGGCAGTTGATATCGAAAAGGCGTTCGATAGCCTCGAATGGGACTACCTGGATGGAGTGCTGTTGAAGTTTGGAGTCGGGGAGGGGTTTCGGAGTTGGACGAGGGTGCTTTATTCGTCAGCGAAGGCGCGAGTACGGCTGGGGCCTATAGTGTCTCCGGCTTATCCGGTTTGTAGGGGAACGCGGCAGGGCTGTTCGCTGTCTCCTCTGCTATTTGCTTTGGCGATGGAGCCGCTGGCAGCTCAGGCAAGATCGGGCGCCGTGTATGACGGGATAGCGCAGGGACCTGAGTCGCACTACATATCACTATACGCCGATGATCTGTTGTTGTACCTGGCAGATCCTGGGCGAGCTCTAGAAGGTGCGGTGGACATGCTGAGTAGATTCGGGAGGCTGTCAGGCCTCAGGGTGAACTGGACCAAGACCTGTGTATTCCCATTACGGAAGACTATGCTCTGCCCACAGCTTACAAGAAAGGTGGTGTGGGAACCCTCCTGTTTCACCTACTTGGGGGCGCGCATCTACCATGAGGCAGCGGACCTCTTGGAGGGGAACGTGGAGCGCTGTATTCGTGCGCTGAAGGGTTGCATGGACTTCTGGGCCTCCCTCCCTCTATCCGTGTTGGGTCAGGTGGCACTGTTGAAGATGGTGGCACTCCCGCGGCTACTCTATTATTTTCGAACGCTACCGGTATGGATCCCGCAGAGAATCTTTAGAAAGTTGAAGACATTGTTGACCGGCTTCCTTTGGGGCCACGGACGGCGCAGGGTAGCACTGACTACTCTGACAAGGCCCAAGACCGAGGGGGGATGGCCGTCCCCGACTTTGAGTTATATTATCTGGCAGCGCAACTCCAGGTTTTAACACAGAATGTAGCCAGGGAATTCAGGGGTCCTGATCACGACCGGGGGATTGGCATCCAGAGACATGTCTTGTCTTATATCATAATGCAACAGAAACTGGATGTGAAGGATCTTACGATGGAGGAAAGGACGCTTAAACTGTGTTGGAATAGGAGCCTGAAGAGGGCAAGGAAAAACCGGCCATACGCACCGGAGATACCACTGGGAATGTTGACCGCGCTACCACACGGGGGTGATTGGTCCCAATTGTTGACGTGGGAGGAGCTGGGCCTGCAGATGGTGGGAGACCTGTATATGGATGGGACGCTAGTCCCGTACCAGACGTTACAGGAGCAATTTGGCTTACCAGACGGAACCTTCCTACTGCACGCGGCAGTGGTGGCAGCGATGCAGCGATATTGGGGGGGGGCTGACAGAGCCGGAGGTGACCATGGCATGCCAATATGTGGTAATGGCCGCGGGCACCATCAAAGCTGTGACTTGCCTCCATACCAGAATGTTGAATGAGGAACTGGCGCCGTTGTTGGCGCTAAAGTCGCGATGGGAGGTCAGCATAGGTAAACCCATACCAGACACCATCTGGAGCCAAGTGTTGCATCGGACCTGGAAGGGAACGAGGAACGCGCGATTTCAGCAGGTGCATTTTTTCATTGTCCATAGGGCGTACTTGACCCCGGAGAGGTTGAGACGGCACTTCCAGGTGCTTGACGCCATGTGCCCGAGATGCTTGGCGCCAGAGGTAGATCTAGATCACCTGCTGTGGGGATGCCCGAAGTTGGGGGAGTACTGGCCGGAAGTGGGGGAACTCCTGAATGCTGTCACGGACAGGGAGATAGACTTTGATATGGCAGCGTGCCTGCTCCTCTGGTTCCCGCATACTAGGAAGACTAAAATAACGAGCACATTTATTGATTTGGGGATCATGCTGGCACAACGTGAAATAACCTGGCATTGGAAGTCCAAGGAAGGCCCGTCAGTGAGGAGATGGAGGAATGAGCTGTTGAAGTGGGCGGGCTGCGAGAGTGTGCTCAGGATGCGTCAGGCAACTAGGACTGGCAATGAGAAATGTCTGGAGCTGGCGAGGTCCTGGGAGTTAGTGGTACAGGCGTTACGGGACTACATGACGGACGATGCAGAGGGAGAGTAGAGATAGGATGGTATTCCATGTGGATCGAATGTTTGTGTGAGGATCCTGGTGGGTGGCGTACCTCAGCGCTAGGAAGGATTGTGGGTGCCCGCATTAGCAGCAGTTGTGGGGGGAGGTGGGAGGGGGGGGGTGTTCGTGGGGTAGGTGGTTCAGCACCGCGAAGCAGTTTATTAGACCCAGATGGCCCAGGGAGGAGATGGACAGGAATTGCTGGGAGCGAACGAGGGTGCAGCCTGGGGCTCGACGGTGCAGGGGGGGGGGATGGGTGTTGTGGGGTAAAAGCAGATACTACACGACATAACTGACCTGAAGCCCGGACAGGGCACACACTGAGGCATCTACCGGAGAATGGAAATTTGAAGCGCCGCCCAGCCTCAGGGATGTGGGCTAACTGGCTGTGTACTGTACTTCTGTCATGTTAACTGTCGGGATGCCACAAGTGTACTGGTTGGCCTATTGAGTGATTTTGTCTCTAATTCTGCAATAAAAATATATAAAAAAAAAAACAGGTTTCAGTGAGTATGATAAGGTCTAGATCAAGTGTGATTATGAGGTCGGCTATGTCCGATGCGTGTCTGGGGGCAGATCTGCAGTTAAGTAGTGTGCATTTGAGCCGTGGGGTGCTGATGGAGGTGGAGGGGTCCAGAGTGAGGGCGACTTTTGTGAGATTATTAGAGATGGTGCCTCTATTATTTTGAGTAGGGGGCCTGTGAGGGTTGTAATGGATAGTAGGGATGGGGAGGTGTGTGGTGGCTGTGCCGGCCATGGAGGCGGAATCATAGGAGTGTAGGAGGGCACGTATGTCATAATGTGTCAGTGTATTGATGGATTGGAGAGGTCGGGTGGAAGAGCTATGGGCAGGGATAGAGGTCCAGAGAGGAGGGTTGTGTATGTATGAGCATGTAGATGGGGTGGGGGGCTGGCGGGGTTGGTAGGTACCGAGTAGAGAAGGGTGTCTAATATGATTTGTAAATAGCTCTTTGAATGTTTGTAGCTCGTCTTTAATTTGGCAGAGGGTGGACATAATCTTGTCCAGAGTGGAGTTAGGGACGGTGGTGGTGGGGATGGTAGAGCGTAGTAAAAGTTGAGGAGATTGGTCTCTGTTTGGTGTGAGTCCTGAAAGGGGACGGGAAAGAGTATGGGGCGGAGGTGGGTAAAGAGTTTGGTATGTCTTAGGTGTGGGTATAGAGGAAGTAGGGGCGCGTGAAAGAGGGAAAGGAGATGATGTAGGAGTTTCCATGGTGGGTACTTGTGTGATTCCACTGACAATGTGTGGGAGGGGTAACAAGGTGGGGGGGTGGTGTGGGAGGAGGGGGGAATGGGGGTGTTATAGGAGGGGGGGCATATTGGTGGTATGGGGTGAGGGGGGAGTAAATGTAAATGTAAATGTCAAGGTATTTGTAGAGCGCACTGCCACCAAGCGGTTTCCTGGCGCTATTACTCATACCGCTGTGGAACCCTTCCTGGATTTCCCTGTGAAGTGTCCACTCCTGGGCACCCCCAGGGTGAAGCCAGGCATTCTAGCGCTGTTGGGGCCAGTGTGGAGGTTAAGCAAGCTATTGCCCAGAGTTGCAGCGTGGGGCCCATGATTAGAATAGGCACCGAGGCGAGAATTGTCAGGTAGAGGAAATTGAGCCCAAGACCCGTCGAGGCGGGAATTGAACCCTGGTCCCAGGCCAGAACTCTGCATCAGGGTCTGCCGCTCTAACCATTGAGCCACACTCCTCCAGAAGTGGGGGAAGTGGGGGTGGTAGTGAGGAGAGGGTTAGGTGTGAGAGGAGGGGGGTGGTGATGTGCGAAGATAAGGGGTGACTAGGTGTGAGAGGGGGGAGGAGAGGATGTGAGAGGAGGAGGGGAGATTGGATGTGAGAGGAGGGGGGGTGGTGATGGGGGAGTGGGTACTAGGTGTGAGAGGGGGAGGGGTGGTGATGTTGTGAGAGGGGGAGGGGGAGTAGGTGTGAGCGGAGGGGAAGAGGTGAGGGCGGTGTGGGGAATAGGTATGGAAGGAGGAGGGGTGGCGACGGAGGAGGGTGGGCTAGATAGGAGAGGAGGCGGGTGGTGATGTGAAAGGAGGGGGGGGGGCTAGTTGTGGGAGGTGTCAGGGTGGAGATGTAGCAGGAGTAGGGTGGACTAAATGTAAGAGGGGCAGGGGAGGTCATAGACGAGGAGTTGCTACATATGCGGGTTGGGTGGGAGGTGGTAGGGGTGGATGGGCTAGATGTAGGAGGCGGAGGGGTGGTGCAAGAGGAAGAGGGGGTGGGAGAAAGGAGAGGCTTGGATACGTGCTCTTTAATAATATGAAATACGTTATCAAATAGGTTAAGGCTATGATCCGTGGACTGAATGAGGATAGTGCCGTTATTGTAGATAGTGATGGTTGCTGTGGCTTGGAAGAGTTGTGATGATGTAATAGACATCCGAAGACCATGTGCGGACTTCTTCATGGAGGAAGTCATGAGTAAGGATAGGAAGGCTTTCCTCCATAGTGCTGCAACTTTCAGATTACATATGAGGGGCCTCCTAGATAGAGAGAGTTGCCATAGTCGAGGCGGGACAATACCAAGCTTTGGACCACAGTCATCTGACATTCCATAGGGAGCGACTTGAGTGTCTTCCTAACAGATCTAAGGAGGCCATAGCAGGTACCTGTGACTTTCCTTGCCTGAGAGCTCATAGTTAGGTCTTTATCCAGGATAACTCGAAGGCTCTTTACTTCAGGTCGAGGGGGAGGGTACTCTCCCAAGCACAGAGTCAGAGGAATTGATCCCAAAGCAAGGGATCACGTCTAACCATCATTATCACAGTTTTCTCCCGGTTCAGTTTGAGACAACTTATTCTCAACCAGCTGGTCACCTTCCCCAGACAGACAGAGAGTCCTTCAATGGTTGAATCAGTGTTGGCTGAGAGGGAAAAGACAATCTGAGTGTCATCTGCATATGACCGTAGAACCAAAGGCACAGATGATGTCTGATAAAGGCCGGACATATACATTGAAGAGTTTAGGGCATAGAGACAAGGCCTACGAAATTCCACACTCAAGCTGATGTGTCTTCTATAGGAAGGGTTCTTCACTGACTTGAAAGCTCCTGTTAACTAGAAAGGTTGCCATTTTAGTGCCAAAACTGTAGTCCCTAATTCTTCGATCCTCTGATAGAGAGTCAAATGGGAGACTGTGTCAAAAGCTGCACTTAAGCCCACAAATGAAGGCAGCTGACCCACCCTGGTCCAGTATTCTTTTGAGGTACTCTGTGGCCAATAAGAGAGCTGTCTCTGCACTACCCTAGTCCAAAATCCGTTATGTGTGGGGTGCGGTAGGTAGTTGGAGTACAGAAAATCAGAAAGGACACCGTTTAACAGTTTTTCCAGGGTTTTACTAGTCCCAGGAAGTAACAAGACGGGTCTGTAGTTATCTGCCTTGTCAGGATCCAAAGAAGATTTCTTTAACAGTTGGTAAATGATCTCGTGCTTCCATGCATCAGGAACACATTACTTTCTATGGAAAGATTGTAGAAGACATTTAGAGCATATATAATGGCTTCTCCCCTCTTCAACAGAATAACTAAGGGAGCCAGATCCAAAGGCAAACCCAACTGGACTATAATTGCTACCATTAGATTTTCTTCCTTGGTCAGCTTGGGAAATGATGACATTTCTAATGCTAGAGCTTTCCAGCTGTAACCTTGTTGTGAGCTTTGAAGAGGGGGTGTCATAAATAAGCCTAACATTTACCAAGAATTGATTGCCCAACTGCTCACACCGTTCCTCAGAGAAGGGGGGGCAGACACGGCAACTATAGGTTTGACAATGGTATATATTTCTTTTGAAGGATACATCGACTGACTGATCCTATCGGGGAAGTCTTTAAGCCTAGCTTTGCAAATTGTGTAGTGATACTTTTTTATAGCTCGTTTATAAGTTTCCTTGCTATTCTCGTGGTACTGACATCTCTATGGGGCATATGTATCAAGCCCTTTTACCGTTCGCAAATGGGCTGATTCTTAGAATCGGTCCGTTTGCGAATGTGAAAAGGCCTTTTGGGATGTATCATCCCAAAAGAGCATCGGAAATGAGAGAATCGCAAAATTTGCGATTCTCTATTTTGCGATTGCATTTAAGAAATCGCAAATTGAGATTCCTTAAATGCAATGAATGAAGCACAGAAAAAGTGCAATTTGGTCTTAAGAATTCGTAAATTACCCCCAACTTCAAGTTGGTAGTAATTTGCGATTTCTTGGAAAAAATCACTTTTTTGCATTTGTCAAAGTGCTATGTGGCGCACATACATGCCCTCAGGGCATGTATGTGTGCCATATGTGCACACATACATATTTCAAGGGTGCAACAGGATGTCCTTTTGACACCCTGGCACCCTTGAAATTGCATTCCCAACTTGCGATTCTCTCATTGCGAATCGCAAATTGAGAATGTCTTCCCATTCAATCCTATGGGCCTCCTAGCCCGTAGGAATGAATGGGAAGGTATTTGCGATTCGCAATTAAGGAATATTAAGGAATCACAATTATTATTGCGATTCCTACATACATAGCATTTTGCTATTCCTTAATAGCAATTTGCTAAAAACCATTATTAAGAAATCGCAAATGGGCTTGTTCATACATATGCCCCTAAATTCTTTCATGCCTTTAACTTTCTCGCTCCAATTCCCTAATCTCAAGTGAGAACCATTTAGCGCTGGTTCTGACTCAAGGAAGTCTACAGGTGTTCCTAGGGACTAACGTCTCTATTGTCAAGTTAATCCGTTCCTTGAAATGTGAATAGGAGACAGAGACATCACCATCTAGCCTAGGAGCAGAATTATCTATAGCTACTTCCCAGCTCGTGATGTCTAGTTTAGACCATTATATAGTGGATTTTGCTTGAGTTCTAATGGGCTTGGGTACTTCCATTCTGGAAATTAGAAACGGAACCAAAAAATCATCTGAAGACAGAATTTGCAAAGGTGCATTCACCATCATAGTAAAAAAATAGGGTCCAATGGAATGGGTAGGGTAAATCATGTCAAAGATAAATGGGCTGTGTGCAGGAGATGTCATCCATATGGACATTCAGATTAAGTATGGGCGAAATTTGTGAATTCGCGGTCTGCGAATTCGTGCAAAATTGCAAAAAAAGTCTGCGAGTTTGCGAATTTTCCCACGAACTCGTGGATTTTTGTGCCATTTGCACAAATATGTGACCACGTTTGCCTGTAACTTTGGCAGCACGCCAAAAGGCGCCGAGGTCCCGTGAGTGAGCTGGCCATTATAGCGGGGACGGGCGGGAAGACGTTTCATACCGCTAGTGTGTGGTGGATGGGGCCAAACGGGCAGGGTTTCTATGCGAGTTCACATGCATCTTGTTTATAAAGGGTCAGAGACCGAGCAGAGCAGCTGATGAGGCGAAAGCAGCCTCCTGGTCACAGGAGCTACACGGGGATGGCGCTCGGGAAACTCATGGATGCAAAAATAGGTTTGGCACAGGACCCCGGAATCCTTCAGATGTCCAAGATAGCTCTGCTGTGCGTGTTGGTACAAAGCCATTCTGATCCTCCTCAGTGGGTTCAGGCGCATGCAGCTGCTTCTGCTAGACAATGTCCCATCTCATACTAAACTGCCCCGTACAGGCACATGCTGGCGCTGGACAGTAGGGTACAGTGGCATGCGTGTGCTCCACGCCTGGTACATGCACATACCGGTGCCGGACACTTGTTTATTGGTGCTGTGTAGCAAGTTATGACTTTACATTTTGACTGCACCAGACGGTGGTACCACCTGCACGGGTCAGGAGCATCCAGGCACCAGACTTCATGGTGCAAGAGCATAATGGTTCTGTGCGGTACGGGTATATATGTACTGGGGGCAGGTGGACACTTAGCACAATGTGTGCTCACACCCAGAGGGCTCCCAGGCAATTGAGCACGAATGATTTTCACACTGAGAGGGCTCCGGGGCAGTTCAGCAGCACGGGGGCTCACACCCACTGGGCCCCGGGGCAGTTCAGTAGCATGTGGGCTCACAACCCCTGGGCAGCTCAGCAGCGCAGGTGCTCACACCCACAGGGCTCCCGGGCAGTTTAGCAGCACCACCCTCTGGTTTATCACCGCCACCCTATGGTTCACCACTGCCACCCTCTGGTTCATCACTGCCACCCTCTGGTTCTCCACTGCCACCCTCTGGTTCATCACTGCCACCCTCTGATTCATCACAGCACCCTCTGGTTCACCACTGCCACCCTCTGGTTCATCACTGTCACCCTCTGGTTCATCATTGCCACCCTCCGGTTCATCACAGCACCCTCTGGTTCACCACTGCCACCCTCTGGTTCATCACTGCCACCCTCTGGTTCATCACTGTCACCCTCTGGTTCATCACTGCCACCCTCTGGTTCACCACTGCCACCCTCTGGTTCATCACTGCCACCCTCTGGTTCACCACTACCACCCTCTGGTTCATCACTGTCACCCTCTGGTTCACCACTGCCACCCTCTGGTTCACCACTGACACCCTCTGGTTCACCACTGACACCCTCTGGTTCACCACTGCCACCCTCTGGTTCATCACTGCCACCCTCTGGATCACCACTGCCACCCTCTGGTTCATCACTGTCACCCTCTGGTTCATCACTGCCACCCTCTGGTTCACCACTGTCACCCTCTGGTTCATCACATCACCCTGTGGTTCACAACTGCACCTTTAGGTTCATCACAGCACCCTCTGGTTCACCACTGTAGATTATGGGGAGAAAGCACACCTGCCCAGCCTCAACCGTGGGCTGGTTAATGTGTTACTGAATTTGAGCTTCAAGTCCGGCACCTGCTTCCTTATCTGTAAGTGCTTACTGTTGTGGTTTAATTGTTGTGACAGCCTGGAGCATTGTGCCCTACTTGTAACTATTCTCTGACCCTGCTTCGAGGGTCAGAGCAGGGTCAGAGAATAGTTGCAAGTAGGCAACAACTCTGGAGGCGCTCAGGAAGCACTTACAGGGTTACAGCAGGTGCCCAAGTTGAAGTTAATTTCTTTGTAACCATTTTGTAAATGGTTACAAAGAAATTAGCTTCAATTTGGGCACCTGCTGTAACCCTTTAAGTGCTTCATGTACTTCAATTTTTGAAAATGCATCCCGAACGCGATTTTGCGGATTTTTCTGCACATTCGCGAGATTCGCGGACCGCGAAATTGCAGAAAATCCGCAAATTCCGCGAATGGAACAGATTTTACGCCCATGCTTAATTCAGATCCCCCAAAGCGTAATGTTGGCTGCCTGAAGGCAATGAGGCACCTCAATTTCTGGCAGGGTATGTAAACATGATGTGGCGGGCCCCTGTGGGGGTATAGGAGCAAGCCAAAGAAGGTGAATGTATGTGAGAGTTTATTTGAGAACAGCAAGCTATCACAACCTGCGATATCAAGAGGGAACAGCTTATATTCAAGGTTCTCTTTAAAATATTGGCTACACCACCTCTTTTCCTTCCTACCCGGTCATTTCTTACAATTGTGTAACCTGGAAAAGTGCTGCCACAATGTCCGGTCAGCTGTCCTCATTCGGCCATATCTTCATGTTAAAAATAACGCTTAGGGACGTTTGTCTTCCAACAAAGTATACAACAAGTATAAGACTTTTCCACAAGAAGAACATTTGCCAGCCTGTAATAGTCTGTTTGGGAGCTAACTAACCTTGAGCATTCCCTTTGATATAGATCTCATCGATAGCTCTGTCGGCAGTTGGATGGATCAGTTAAAATTGGTACATTTACTGAGTACACTATCTGGGTCCAGGAAGTGATAGCAGTCATTCCTAATCAGCTGATTGAGAATTGTCAGGGCATCATGGGTATAATATAAATGTTCTGGGCCAAAAATAGGCAGAATTTCTGGCCCCTGGCTCTGGACATCAGAGAGCACAACCGGGCTTGCTTTTGGTGCACCAATGGCGCATCCACGCGCTGGGCCTCATTTAAGTACTCTTCCTGTCACACAAAAGAGCTGGACTGCTAACCAAGATGGCTTACACTTGTGTTCTACCAGGAGACATCTGGCTCTAAACATGGCCAGGGACAGCCCAGCTCCAAAATGGCCAGAGCACCAATTTGAAGTTAAAGTGCTAACATGCTTAGTCCAAATAGCAGTGCAACAAATCTTCTCCTTCTGAATCCCCACCCGCTCCTCCTATTGTAAAAACAAGAAAGTGGCAGTTAAAAGGGAAGGATAATAATGTGAAAAAGACATTATTTTAGATTCAGGTTGTGCAAAGATAGGCAAATAATGCAATTCAGGATCTTTAATAGGAATTAAAACAAATTAAAACAGATGAGTCTCACTGTGTCCTACATGATCGCTGTCTCACACCTAGCCTCATTTAAGTACTCTTCCGGTCACAGAAAAGAGAAGGAGAGCCAAAAAAGATGGCATCCGCTTGTGTGCCACCGGAAGGCAGTTCGCTCTAAACATGGCCAAGGAAAGCCTGTCTCTAAAATTCCAACAGCACCAAATTAATGTTAAAGTGCTAACATACTTGATCCAAATATCAGTGCATTGATCCAAATATCAGTGCATCAAGTATTCTCCTTCTGAATCCTCCATCCATTCCTCCCAAAAATAAAAACAAGTAAGTGGGAGTTAAAAGGGAATGCTAATAATGTGTAAAAGACCCATTTTCAGATTCGGGTAGTGCAAAGAAAGGCAATAAATGCAATTCAGGATCTTTAAAAGGTATTCAAACAAATGAAAAGAGACGAGTCTCACTGTGTCTTGAGTAATCATGGCCATGCACTGAGCCTCATTTAAGTACTCTTCCAGTCACAGAAAACCCTGGGCCGCCAACCAAGATGACATCCACTCGTGTCAAACTGGGCGGCAGCTGGCTCTAAACGCGGCCAGTGAGAGCCTTCTCCAAAATTACCCTGCGCACCAAATTAAAGTTAAAGTGCTAACATGCTTAATCCAAATACCAGTGCAACAAGTCTTTAGCTTCTGAATCCCCTACCTGTTCCTCTCGCATTAAAAACAAGTAAATGACAGTTAAAAGGGAATGCTAATAATGAGCAAAAGATGCAATTTTGGATTAAGGCAGTAGTGCAAAAATGGGTGGAAAATGCAATTTGTGGTCTTTAAAGGGTATTAAATCACATTCAAACAGATTAGCTTCACTGTGTTCTGCGTGATCTTGGCCATGCACTGGGCTACATTCAGGTACCCTTCTGGTAACAGAATATCGCTAGACCACCAACCAATATGGCGGCCACTCTTGTGCTACCGGGTGGCAGCTGGCTCTGAACACGGCCAGGGAGAGCCAATCACCAAAATGCCCACAATTAGTGTTGCAGGCCGACTAGTACCATTTAATTTACAGGCTCTGGGTACATATAGTGCTGTTTACCAGGGAGTTATAAGTAAATGAAATGTGCCAATTGTTGATAAACGGATGTCACCATGTTTGGGGGAGTAAGCCCATGCACTTTAACACTGGTTAGCTGTGCCTAAAACCAACAAAAACAGTTCAGCAAAAAATGAGGCCACAATTTTGTGCTAGACACTATTTATTTAAAATGAACACAGTTTTTGGTGTTCTGCTCTTCTTGCTCCGGCTCATTCCACCCACCCAATCAGCAACCTGATGAGAATCTTGTCTCCCCAGAGTTTCCGCAGCACACAGAGCACTATGATGTAAAAGGGCTGTGATAGTAGAAAGCATGTACTGTTAAGGACACTTTCCATTGTGTACCAGA
This sequence comes from Lissotriton helveticus, assembly GCF_964261635.1. Classification (NCBI taxonomy): domain Eukaryota; kingdom Metazoa; phylum Chordata; class Amphibia; order Caudata; family Salamandridae; genus Lissotriton; species Lissotriton helveticus. The sequence continues at coordinate 1,016,805,463 of NC_136061.1, forward strand.
TGTATCATTTTAAAGGATTTCAGCTGGAAGTTCTGATGCAGGTGTGCAGAAGAACATAATTGTGTGAGCTATTATTAGGAAAATATTCATATTATGCTGTACATCTCCAGAGTGCAGTTGCTGAAGAAGCAAGCAGAAGAATTCTACTACCTTAAGAAAATAGATTAGTGCTAACAATTCTTTAGAATTATGAAGTGGCTTTTGATTTGCCAACACAACCTAACCATGATCATACCATGCTAAATGTGTCCCTTCCTGCACAAAAACAATTGTTCTTGTAATTCAGGCACCCTTGCACTGTGGTGCAAGGGTGCCTGAGTTGGTGCTGGGCTGCCTGAAGTGCACCAGCGCTATGAGAGAGCAGAATCAGGGCCGGACTGGCCATAGCGGGCACCGGGCAATCCCCTGGTGCGCTGCACGGGTGGAAGCCGGATTTGGGCCCCTGGGGGCCGTTTTTAGTACAGGGCCGTTTTTGCAGCATTGCTGCAAAATCTTGCCGGTACCAAAATCGTCCGAAAACCGGCCCCGGCAAAGAGCTCGGCGGCACCCACAACCCCCCCCCCCAGTGGGGAGGGGAGGCCAGCCCAGCACTTTACCAGGGCCGGTTGTGGTTCCCAGTCCGGCCCTGAGCAGTATGGCACCATATCCTACTAGATATGGCACATTTCTGCTCTCTCCCTTTCACGCAACGCAGAGCAGCAAGTTACCTTGCTACACTGCATTGCATGAAAGGTTAGTAAACCTGGCCATTCATTTTGATCGGTTTATGAGTGGTATCAGACTCTAATTCTCATTTTACTCTGCTAAGTTTGTGTTATTGATTGGAGGATACTCTCTTACTGCTAAAACAATGTGAAGACTTACAGAGCTTAACTGTTAAAAAACTGTTACAATTGCAAGATAGAAACCACAAATCCTAACAGGGAGACCCTTTGCACAGTGATTAAAATGCATATTCTGATCCGAAAATGACCATTGAGTTTGTGTCCTGGTGAGTACAGAAATAAGTTCATCGCAATGACTCCTGGTTGTCAGACCCAGTTGAAACCTAGGTCTTGCAATTTTAACTGTCTTTTTGTTTTTTAACCATTGAGCACAGAGATTTGGAGATTGTACTATATATGAAATGTTTATGTCTATTGTCTTATTTTCAGATAATTTGTAAAATTGATTTTCTAATGATATAACAATTTTTAATTAAAGCCTATGAGGTCATATTTCAATTTTGGTGGCATATCAGTATATTGCTTGTGGGTATTAGTAGACATGAATGTATGGGAGTGGATGAGTGCATTCTGACCTTAAGGGTGAATGTTATTTTAATGTGTGTAAATATTTTTAGCTTCCAAGGGGAAGTACAATGTTTCTACTGTTCAGTATTGCCCTGTTCCCTGTTTGTGTGTGGGGCTACCTTTCTAGTGTAGCAACTGGTGAGATGTCACCACAAACCCGCTCTCTGATTGGTTGGTTGCTGGCATAGTTGTGCTGTGATGACCTATGACATTTTAGATGTGAAATGTGGTTGGTGGGTTTTACAAAACCCAAACCAAAGAATCACATACCAACGGTAAAGAAAACCGCTGAGTGAAGGCACGCCTGGTTATGAAATGGTGGTAGAGGTCAGGTATTACACATGCACCTGGATGTCTGAGTTGAATAAAAACGTAGCTGAGGGTGAAGTTTTGCAGTTTCCATTAGAGGTCACCTTTTATATGAATTAACTAATAATAACCATGTTCAATATAAAGCCAGTGTTTACAACTACCCGGTTTGAGGCACTAAAAAAATAGTCACATGGCGACTGGTAAAGAAAGAGAAATTCACGTAGGGGTTGGCTAGAAAGTAAATCAGACCACCAAGAGAAAAGTTAGAGAGAGGATCTGATTTAATGTGTTAAGACCTTTCCTGCTGTAGTTAATGGAAAAGAGCAGGAGAAAGAAAAAATAAGAAACGAAAAGTGTAGATTTCAGATGAAGATGATGATCAAATCATAAGTGAACTATTGATTTCTATAACTCCTCTGTATATGGATAGATCACTAGAGGCACCCAGACTGTTGAAGGGGGTAATAAGAATGCTAAGTTAGGTAAAGGAGTAACATAAGCCCCTGCTGGAATTGTACCTTGTGCCCTGACAGGATGACAGGAGCTAAAGCCACAATAGCACTGCCTAGTATTAGCGAAAGCGGGGTATTAGAGGGCCAACACAGGTTACTTCTCTAAGTACAGTGGTGGTAGAGCCACCACCTAGCGAAATTTGTATTGGGATTTTAAAAATAGAATTTGTAGAAATGTTGCAAAGGAATTTGGATTCGAATAGATTATTGAATTACAGTGCTGATATGAGGTATTTGATAAAAGAAGCAGTTAGATGTGCTAAATAGGAGCATGACAAATTAAAGAATTATACGATGAATTAGAAGTTTACATTAGCAAAATTAAAACTATAAAGCAAAATTATAAAATGGATTTAACTCGTGATGAGATTAAGGAGATGGGCCTTATTAAATGAAGAGTTCTTATCTAAGATGTTTTGAGAAAACAAGAAACTGAAATCATTTGAAGAAATACTGAGCCATCTATACTACTATTATAAAGAGAGAGCTGAAACCTTTGAGGCGGGTAATCTCAAGAAGTACAGCACCAATCACAACACCCAATACAGCATTGTAAAGGAGAGTTGCAGCAGATGGACATAGGCTATACATCTGGCCACCATATACATTACAAAGGTCAAACAACCTTGGGGGTAAAGTAGTCCCTTGTGGGCGTTGGCATTCTGCTGTCAGCGATGGGCGTGTCAAAGTAGCATGGGCGTGTCAAAGTAGCGATGGGCGTCTCAAACTACACTTTGTTGGCGTCACCGTTGTCAGAGCGGCCTGGCCCAAAACAAAAACCATAATAAAATATGCGCGCACATTCACGCTCCATTACTGATACTGATAACACTCACAGTACTTGCCGCGCTAACTAAAACAAAACAAAGCTTTACTCATTTGTGAGCAACGGCGTTGGCAGAGGAGGCTGGCATCCAAGAAAGGGCACGGCTTTCAAAAGCGCACTATTCACTCGGCGCAACATTAACGCCTTTGTGGGCGTCGCCGTTTTCAATGGGGCCGGGGCTGGCATAAAGAAAGGGGCACGGCTTTCACAAGCGCAAAATTCACTCGGCGCCACATTCATGCCTTTGTGGGCGTCAACGTTGTCAGAGGGGCCTGGCCCAAAACTAGAAACAATAAATAAGTGGCCGCCGATTTCACTGTGCAAGCCCATTCACGCTCCATTAATGATAACACTCACAGTATTTGCGGCGGGAACAAAAACAAAGCTTCACTCATTTGTGAGCCTCGGCGTTGTCACAGGGGGCAGGCATAAAGAAAGGGGCGCAGCTTTCACAAGTGCCCAATCACGCTCCATTACTCATAACACTCACAGTACTTGCAGCGCGAACAAAAGCAAAGCTTCACTCATTTGTGAGCCTCGGCGTTGTCACAGGGGGCAGGCTTAAAGAAAGGGGCGCTGCTTTCACAAGCGCCCAATCACGCTCCATTACTCATAACACTCACATTACTTGCGGCGATAAGTAAAACAAACCTTTCGTCATTTGTCAACCTCGCCCGTTGTGAGAGGGGGCTGCCCTAAAAAAGGAGGCACGGCTTTGTCAAGCACAGAATTCACTCTCCGGCACATTAGCGAAACATTACTGATAACAGTCAGAGTACTTACTTTATATAGTACGGCCAGAATTTCAAAGTTAAACAATCCTTTACTCACCGCTTCACTCATGGACAGTTATATGTCGCACTCTCTAGGTCCGGCAATGTGCTATATCAATTTATTCTACGTCCACATTCAAATGAAACCAAAAATGTTGTATACTGTGAAATCTTACAATAATTTGGAATTTAATATTACAAACATTGCACACATTACATTTCATCCCCGGACAACGTCGGGACGGGCTGCTAGTATCTTATAAGGCCAGTTTCCCCAGTGAAGTCCCCACTAAAGCCCAAACGGGCAGCATAGCTGGTGCTGAGCGCTTCCTTTGCGCGGACGAGCGCAGACAGGCTTTCCTTTCCATTTCCATTAATGATAACACTGTGAGTGTTATCATTAACCGCATGCGTGCGGGCGGAATTCCGCCCGTAATCTGGGATTTGCGGTATCGCATGTTCCATGACGAGCTGGGCTCGTCATCAGCGTAGCAGGAGGCTACCTCATGACGAGCCCAGCTCGTCATGAGCGTCGAAGGGGTTAATGGAGCGTGAATGGGCTTGCACAGTGAAATCGGCGGCCACTTATTTATTGTTTCTAGTTTTGGGCCAGGCCCCTTTGACAACGTTGACGCCCACAAAGGCATGAATGTGGCGCCGAGTGAATTTCGCACTTGTGAAAGCCGCGCCCCTTTCTTTATGCCAGCCCCGGCCCCTCTGAAAACGGTGACGCCCACAAAGGCGTTAATGTTGCGCCGAGTGAATAGTGCACTTTTGAAAGCCACGCCCCTTTCTTGGATGCCAGCCCCCACTGCCAACGCCGTTGCTCACAAATGAGTAAAGCTTTGCTTTGTTTTGTTTTAGTGAGCGCGGCAAGCACTGTGAGTGTTATCAATATCAGTAATGGAGCGTGAATGTGCGCGCATATTTTATTATGGTTTTTTGTTTTGGGCCAGGCCCCTCTGACAACGGTGATGCCCACAAAGTGTAGTTTGAGACGCCCATCGCTACTTTGACACGCCCACGCTACTTTGACACGCCCATCGCTGACAGCAGAAGGCCAACGCCCACAAGGGACTACTTTACCCCCAAGGTTGTTTGACCTTTGTAATGTATATGGTGGCCAGATGTATAGCCTATGTCCATCTGCTGCAACTCCCCTTTACAATGCTGTATTGGGTGTTGTGATTGGTGCTGTACTTCTTGAGATTAGCCGCCTCAAAGGTTTCAGCTCTCTCTTTATAATAGTAGTATAGACTCCAGGGAGACACTCCTTCACTTAGGTGAGTCTCACTCTGATAAGGGGACTCTTGGGTTTGTTGAGTCGGCGTCCCCCCTTGGAGATTTTATTGATAAAGGTCTTCTAGCGTGCGGGCTGCTCAATGTGAAGTCTCTGCCAAAGCATGGTGTGGAAATTCAGTTGCTGCTGGAACTTCACGAGCTCGATGTTCTGTTTATGACAGAAAAATGGGCCCGCCCTGACTGCGAGTTTGACCTTGGCTGAGCTTGTCCACCAGGCTATAAAATCCACCATCAACCTAGGCCAAATGGGAGGGGAGGTGGGGTTGGAGTAATTTATAAAGATACCTGGAAGATAGGGACTATTGATATTGATGCGGTTAATGGACTGGAATTATTCAGCATGACCATAAAAACGACCCTGGTCTCATCTGTACAGTGATTATCTGTTATAGACCTCCTGGGGCCTTTAGTGTTCAGCAGCAACAATCATTGTTAGATACCCTCACTAATATGGCAGCCACCCACCACAAAGTAGTAATTCTGGGGGATTGTAATTTGTGGTTAAACGGTTCTCTTGACTCTGGTTTCTATAACCTACTCCACTCATGTGAAGGCTTTGGCCCCACACATAAGACTGGGCATCTGCTTGATTTAATTTTCTCAGAATCCCATCTTCTGCATATTGGCGAAATTCTGCCTATGGAATGGACGGATCATTTTTTGATTACATTTTTTGTTAATCCTAAGACCCTTCAGACTCAGGTCCTGCGTCCAACAACCGAATACATTAGCAGAGATTGGAAGGCTCTCACTTGTTTGAGGAGCTCTGGCTCTGTGTTCAAAGTCGGGGACTGTTTCTCCTTGGACAAGCAAGTTGAGGAGAATTATGCCTCACTGTGCCTAAACATCACCTCGGCCTTGGACTCCTGTGCCCCCCTGAAAAAACATAGATGTTAGGGCAGAACCTCTGCCCCTTGGTTTAAAGATACACTAAAAGCCCTAAAACTAGCGTGTAAACAGGCTGAGCGGAGATGGAGACGAGGTTACAAGGAGACAGATAGGCTGCTGTGGAAACAAAAGAAATTTGAGAATAAGAACGAGATTAGAAGGTCTAAAGCCGACTACTTCTCCTTCTTAATCTGTAATGCCTCGAATAGCTCTAGAAGCATTTGTTCATATTCTGAATAGTCTCACTAGCCCTGATTGTTCTAGGAATGCAACATCTCCCTCTCAAGAACTTTGCCAGAACCTGTCTAGGTTTTTCCAGGAAAAGATATAGCTGATTATTGATGATCTTGAGGGAGGCCAGCAAGCAGCTGGGAACATATTTGCTGAGGCTATGAGCACTGTTGCTCCTGCGGTAGGTGACTTGGAGGGCATGGAAAATGGCCCCGTGTGTCAGGTCTCTGAACAACTATCTGAGTTTATGCCTTTAACGGAGAAGGATTTCAGCAGATTGGCACAGGGTATCTCCTCTGGCTCACCCCTGGACCCGGTACCACACAAGATCTGGAAGGAGTGTGAGGAAGAATTGTTCCCTATTCTTCGTCTGATCTGTAACCAGTCATTAGCTAGTAGTGTAGTCCCCTCCCAATGGAAACAAGCCTCTGCTGAACAAGCCATCTCTTGATCCTGAGTGCTTAAAAAATTATAGGCCTATTTCCATGCTGCCGTTTCCAGCTAAAATTGAGCTAGTATCACTCTTTCTACGCACCTGGAGCAACATAATTTGCTTGAGGAGGTGCAGTTTGGATTTCGGCCGGCTCACGGGACCGAGACGGCCTTGGTGACCGTTATGGATGAACTTCAGAGGCGAGCAGACAGGGGACAGGCAGCAGCACTGATCCTGCTCGACCTGTCTGACGCCTTTGATACGGTAAATCATGAAATCCTGCTGGAAAGAGTGAGCGAGGCCGGGGTGCAAAGCTGTGTCTTACAATAGTTTCTATCTTTTCTGCAGGATAGACAGCAAGCGGTGTCCCTCCCCCCCTTCCAATCTGCTTTCTGCAACGTGTTGCATGGTGTAGCCCAGGGCTCGGCAATTAGCCCTATTTTATTTAATATTTACTTAAAACCACTGATTTCAGTCATCAAAACACATAATATTGACATAATAATTTATGCGGATGACACACAGCTGATCCTCTCCTTTGAGGGAGAGGACTCGACATCAGTGGAAGTGTTTCACAACTGTTTGCGGGACACGGCCCGCTGGCTGCAGGACAACTTCTTACAATTTAATGCAGGAAAGACTGAGGTGATTTTTTGTGCCGCGAATAGGATCCCTCATCTTCTTCCCTACAATTTCTGGTCCCCTGCAACCTCAACCGCAGTTCGGCCGGTATAAACTGTCTGTAATCTGGGCATTATGTTTGACAACAAGCTTACCATGGAAGCTCAGGTTACAAAAACGACAGTCTCTTGTTTTGTGATTATTAGGTCTCTTCGCAAAATGTTTCCGTTATTACCTTCTCATACATGTGCACAAGTGGCAAGGTGCACGATTCTCAGTAGGCTTGACTACTGCAACGCCCCTCTGCTTGATTCTCCAAACTTCCTGCTGGATCGACTACAAAGGATCCAGTCAGCAGCAGCCAAGCTAGTTTTAGAGCTGCCTAGAAGATCCTCCACATCTGCGGCCTTGGCAGAACTTCACTGGCTCCCCTTGAGACAGAGAGTGCAATTCAAATCACTTTACCTTGTTTTTAAAGCCCTTCATGGGATAGGGCCTGTGCTTATGCGGAAAAAATGTGACTGGTACACCCCTACTAGAAGGCTTCGCTCCTCATCATCGAGATTGTTGAAGGTACATAGATTTAGGAAAGTTAGGTCAGGGGGTAGATCCTTTGGGGTGGCAGGGGCCAAACTGTGGAAAAGAATCCCTTGTGAGATCAGGCAAATTAGAGAGCTCCTTCCCTTCAGAAAATGTGTAAAAACTTGGTTGTTCCCCAAGACCTAGTTGCCTGACCATGCCTCTGTTTCATCCTTCCACCCTGGAGTCGCTTAGCGCCAGGATGCCTGCAAGGTGATAGTGCGCTATACAAGCTGAATAAATAAAATAAATAAATATTTTGAAACAAGGCAAAAAAAGTTACATGAGAAAATGATAATCGCTCAGACAAAACTGTTGAATCAATTGGATTCAAATATGATTATTGTACACAATAATATGTAGAGAATGAGTCAAGGAATGCAAGGCAGAGATGATGGAATTATTGCAAATATTTAAAAAGAATTAGTCCAACAAACCCAGAGAGGTAATATGATGTTGAACATGCAGAATACAGAGCAGAATATGCAGAATCAGAGACCATTCTGAGTGCCTCTACCAACAACTCTGGTAATGCAATATAACAGGAGAAATAAAATGCCATATAATGCAGGGTATCAAATACTATTATTTTGAATGGTGAGATGGTAGGGAGTAGTTCATAATGCTTGTTCCTGAGGGGGAGGAGGATTACTTGTTTGGTGTAGTCCTGGATGTAGTCCAGAATGGCCCAAGTATTGACGAAGAAGTCAATAGCCACCCTGTTTCATTTCTGATTGATACAGGAAGTACCTGTTCCTCAGTTTGTTCTGTGGAAGTCCCAAACCTACCACTCTCTGGGAGAAAAGTCCAAGTTGTAGCGATCAACAGTAAACAAATTGTGAATCAGGTTACTGCAGATGTTCCAGTCAAATAGGACAGATAAAGAATAGACACCATGTCATACTATGTGATGTACATTCTTTGTAAGATAAATTGTGTGATATTTTGCACACCAGATGGTGTTGCAAATGAAACACAAGATGAAATTCCGTTTTTTAAATTAGCTCAGAAGATAGGTGTTGAGTACTATCCCGACTTAACAAAATATGTCTTGTCTCTGGATTTAAGACATACTTTAGAGAAATGGTATGATATTACACTGGCAAAGAAATTGGGCTGATATAGAGAGCAGAACCAGTGAAAATAAAGTTTAAACCAGATGCAATATTTCCTATAACTAAACAGCACATGCCTACAAAAGAGGCAGAGGAAGGAATGAAATCAGTAATAAAAATAAATATTGAGAAGGGAATTCTCCAAGATGTGTTTGGTAGTCTTGCAATTCTCCAGTGATGGGACTTAAAAAGCCGAATGGCAAATGGAGGATTGTCTGAGATCTCTCAAAAATAAATACAATTGTGGTTCCTTGCTGTCTGGTGATATTGAATCCAGCATTCCTATTCTTTCCAATTCCATCAGAAGCAGAATTGATTGTGTACAGTCATTGACTTATGCCAACCATTCTTCTCAATCCCATTACATGAGGATTCACAGTTCTTTTTCGTAATTTTTGAATAAAGTTATTGTGTGGTGTGAAGTCCTTCAATGGTGTTCTGAGAGTCCTTCAATCTTCTCTCATTAAAGGGATTGAAGAAAGATTAGAAAGTCTAAACTTACCATGACCATGTAACTCAGAGCTAGTTTGGTACATTGATGATTTATTAATAACATCTAAGACAAACGAGGACTGTAAACTGGATACCATTGCCTTGTTAAATCATCTAGCGGAAAATGGGCATAAAGTCACCCCAACTGAAATGGAGTACTTTGAAAAAGAAATCATTTATTTTGTACACAATATTGAAAAGGGTGTGAGGAAAATCTCTAAAAACGTGTTTCTGCAATTCTGAAATTTAGACCTACAAGGCTATTTGGAAGCTTCTTGGAATTGTTGAGTTTTTTTGTTAGTGGATTCCAACCCTTACCTTGATTGCAAAACCTTTAGGAAGGTTGCCATGCAATGATGTACATGATCTGGTACCATTTGATGATGAGTTTCTTGCTGTATTTAAGAAATTGAAAGAGAGTTTGTATCATTCACACTCAGGATGCCTGATTACAATATGATGTTTTCCTATTTTGTCACGAAAAAGATGTGGTGCACTTTCAATTCTCACTCAGAAACATCAAGGACATATGCACCCAGTGGAGTATCATTCAGGTGTATTGGATCCTGTATCTGTAAGTACTCCATGTTGTTTGAAATAGGTTGCAGCTGTTTTGGCAATTGAACAAAGTGAAAGAATTGTGATGAGCCATACTTTAAATTGTCTATGTCCCTCCTTCAGTTGAGATGTTTTTAACCAGGACAAGAACACAGCACATAACAAACAGTAGATTGATGCCTTATAAGCAAACTATTCTTCCAGCAGAGAACATTTTCATTTGAAAATGTAATGTCTTGAATCCAACAACACTGTTTCCAAAATTCAGACAAGGTTTGTAAAGAGATGGATGATTAAAATGGTTGCAAGTTGTGGCATGACTGTATAAAGGAACCGAATTATGCACAAAACCATGACCAGACATAAAAGAAGTTCCATTAGAACTGGCAGATCTGACATTATTTGTTGGTGGTTCTTATTTAAGAGACCAATATGGAGGATTGAAAGCTGTTTATGCAGTATGGTCTATCACAAAAACACTTGAAGCATCATCTTTGCGAAATGTGACATCAGCTCAAACAGCACAATTGATTGCCTTAACGAGAGATTGCTGCTTGTCAGAAAACATGAGTGTGGGAATCTATACCGATAGCCAATACGGTTTTGGTGTTCGTCATGATTATGGATAGCTGTGGTCACAAAAGGGATTTATGACATCTTCAGAAGTGCCAATCAAAGATAGTATGTATATGTTGGATTTGCTGGGTGTGATACAGAAACCAAAAGAAGTGGCAGTGGTTAAGTGCACAGACCACAAGGCTGGCAAGGACATGATCACCTTAGGAAATCAACAGGTGGATCATAGGGCCAGATATTGTGCCCTACGGGAAGAGTCAATTGTACTGTACAGAGTTCATATAATGTAAATTGTTTCTATATGGATTCAATGGAAACATATTTGTGTGAATTAAGAAACATGCAGGAGAATGCCCCTGAAAATCAGAAAAGGAAATAGGAACATTTGGGCTACAAAGAAAAAATACTAAGATTTGTAGGTAAATTCAAAGTAGAAATATGTCCTGCCAGACTCAGTGTTACAGTCCATTTGTAAATACTTGCATAATCAGACTCAGTCAGTCAGTCAATAATTATTTATTCAGTCCATATAGACCATAAAAGCACCAGGAAAAATGACAAAATAAACATATTAGTAATATTACACTTGACTCCTATGTAAATACCAGTATGCCGTTACATTCTGCGCAAATGACAGATAATAATACTCAGTTTAAAAAAAAAACAGAAACAAGAAACAGTATAAAAGGTCTGGCCAACAAATAACTGACATCAAAAACCTTAAAATAATAGGTCTGTTATGCTATCAGAAATTAATCAGGACTGGCTAAATACTTTATGATTCAGCTAAAACTGTTACAAACTGTTAAGGAACCCCTAATCAATAGTTAACTTTTTCTGAGTCTCATTACCCCGCAAAGAAAATTTGCAACACCAAAACACACCTTTTGCGACGCAAGTGGTGGTAAAAACAACATAGCCGGTATTACTTGAGAAAAGTTATTGTTTCTAACTAAGGGGAGTATAAATGTATATTCCTCAGGGTATGATGTAAATCACAAAAGAATATAAAGTGCATCATATTTTGGTCTGAAAAAGTACCACAGGGGCATGGATTAAAGTCTACTTGTTTAAAAAAAACTCTTAAGTGTAACTAAAAATCAATGAAAGGCATTAAACCTAAACCTTGTCAATAAGGAGCGATGATAGGCATTACTTACAATCGGCAGGTATGTTTTCCCCTTTAGACAGGCTTTCAATAAAATATACTGTTTTACAGTTCGTTTAATGAGTTTCCTTCCCTCTCTTTCATTTAGCCACTTCTCCAGAAGAAATGTTTTACAGCCTCTATCTCCCTGGGTTGTAAAGGTCTAGGGTTAATGAATAAATCCATACGGTGCACACTCAACTATGTTTCTTTAACATATTTTAACCATGGGAAATGTAAGACCCATTCAAGTGCTCTACAATCCTCAATGACTAACTGATTTAAAATGAGGGCAGGGCTAGAGCAGATTCTCAACTAACAAGTGGTGGGTACCAGTGTGATGAGATCAGAGATACAGCCTAAGCCAACCTCCGCCTGCAGCATGAATGAGGAAGTGCTGGTGCGAACAGCATGTAGATGATGCAAAAAATTATTTTTGACCACTTGGAGTTCTCTCCTGTCTTTATAACCCCACACATCACTCCTATACATCACCATAGGGAAACACCTTTCTCAATATACCTTCAAAAAAGCAGGTACTCGTTTGGCCCCCAGTCTGCATGCAAAATTCGTGGTAGCACCCACCGCTCTCAATAGTATGTTCTTTTTCAGGAATTATTGAGCAACCCAATAGCCTTTATTATCAAAAAAGACCCTAAGATAAGAAAAGGCTGTGCCCTTTGTAAGTTCAACACTATTGCCAAATAACCTTTGCCGACCAGCCTTCCAGTGACTCTAGACCATGGGAAGATCTGGCATTTGAACAGGTTCAGTAACTGTAATACGACTAACGTAATTTACAGAATTACATATCCATGCGACCTGCACAACATTGGCCTCACAACAAGTAAAATCAAGATCAGAGTGCAGGAGCATATGAGTACCCTGAGGTCAGGCAAACTTAGGACCAAACTGGTCCAACATTTTATCACACAGAAACACCAACCCAGCGATTTACGATGGGTAGTACTCGAAAGGGTACTAGGTGACCAGTTTAACATGGGAAACAGATTACTGATAAAGGAGGCCCGTTGGATATATCAAGAGGAGGAGGATCAAAATGGATTTAACAACCTTATAGAATGGAATAAAGTGGCACCATTCTAGGTCGATTGTAGTATGCAGCACTATGTCTGTTGCGCAGCTGACTGTGGAACCTTACATGACCCGGGGGGGATACACTTTGTGATAGTTCTTTTCCCGATTTTCCATCAGTTTAACAGATGTAAATAAAACACAGGTGCCAGAATTATGTAGTATCTCTTTTGGTGGACAGGACCCCCTTTGAAAATAACGTGCACATGAGATAGGTCATACTCACATGGTGGTTGATGATGATTCCCAATGGATTGGAAGTCTTGAGGTTAGAACATACTAAAAGTCATATAGATTCCATCATAAATAAATATGATAGGCATTCCAACAATTTCCATCTGCCTGGTACATTGAGGTCAGGCTATTACATGCAGGCTCAAAATGCATGTTATGACAGAGTATAAGTATGGATTGAGACGCTGTTACAAGCCTAGGTGATGCATTCTGCCACCTTTGATGTACTTGGTATATTGAGGCCATACTACTATATATACTCTAAGTTGCCTGGCACACTAGAGCCTCACCTTGTATAGAGATGCCAAGACTGGGAACATAGGTGGGGCACTGCAGAACGGCTAGTAACGTATGCCACTATTAATAAGAAACACTGTAGAGTCATTCACTATTGGATATAACAATTGAAAGAGATAATGCATTTTAGTAATGCACATTTGTAATCCCATGTAAAAATAACACACACAATGGCACTAACTGGGCAAAGGCTTAGCCATAATATACATTCCAAGATGGCCACCACAATAATGCATTCTTGCTCAGGTAAACGCAAGCACCAGAAGTAGGCGAGTCCGGGGAGCCAGATGCTCAGGGGACTGCTGCCGATATAGATTCATTCAGCCGGGTACACGCGAGGGATTGAGCTTCGGCCGAACACCCGCATTGAGCCGGTAAGGAGGGGAACCTAGGGGCAGACCGGGTCTATTTTAATACACACGGGAGGCATCCAGTACTATTTAATGACAAGAGGACATATCAGAGCAGAGGGGGGTTATCAGATCGCGGGTCAGCCCGGGTAGAGCAGGTGTGGACAGCAACGGTAACCACCCAGCAGTGCGAACACAACGAGGATATATAATGTGGGATATGTCGAGTGGAAGCGAACAATTTTAGCCCATACTAGTTGACAGGGGGATGCCCATAAAAGATAGAAGGCACCCGATTGCAGCTGAATGAGTACATAGGCTGCAATGTTTGTAGGAATAAGCTATGCACCAACATGTGGGAGATTCACATAGTTGAGTAATTTACAGTGGGCGTTTTGGCAAATTCTGACTTGAGGGTTCTATCAAATCGATGAGGGTCCTATGAATGTGTAAGGAAAATGTTTAAGGATGGTGATGGGACTGGTATTCATTTCTCTCCTATACAGACTGACTTAGTGCAGCGACTATAAAGGGCCCTGTAAATAAATTAGAGGGTGTGAATCAGTTTCTCCTACGGGGTTGCAGGTATGCCAACGATTGGCAACTACTCGGTAAATACACCACATGTGATATTTCTGATTCCCCATAGATGTATTATATCTTTTTAGCCCATACTAGTTGACAGGGGAATGCCCATAAAAGATAGAAGGCACCTGATTGCAGCTGCATGAGTACATAGGCTGAAATGTTAGTAGGAATAAGCCAAGCACCAATATTTGGGACATTCACATAGTTGAGTAATTTACAGTGGGCGTTTTGACACATTCTGACTTGAGGGTTCTATCAAAGCGATGAGGGGCCTATGAGTGTGTAAGGAAAATGTTTAAGGATGGTGATGGGACTGGTATTAATGTCTCTCCTATACAGACTGACTTATTGCAGCGACTATAAAGGGCCCTGTAAATAAATGACAGGGTATGAATCAGTTTCTCCTATGGGGTTGCAGTTATGCCAACGATTGGCAACTACTCGGTAAATATACCACATGTGATATTTCGATTCCCCATAGATATATTATATCTTTTTAATCTGAAGTATGTTTGGTATATATGTTGATGAGATATGGTATGTTGTTGTTCTGCAGGTACAATAAACGGAGAAAAGAGCTGTAGTGAAGACGCTGACCCTAACACTGATGAAATTGCCACCAAATTTTGTGAGGCAATGAAACATGTTGGGTTTAATTGAGCATACACACAGCAAGGAATAAAATAGTGTAGGCAGTGTTGCCTAGCTCGTATTTAAACTAGGGGATACTGGGTTTCCACGAAAGATCCCGGGACCCCCTATAGGGTCACATCCAGAAGACACATCACACTTATGGGTTTTTCTTTTGTTCTGCACCATCTATTTATTATTTTCTAAGTTGGCAGATGCTAATGATGAGAACCCGAGGACACAGGCAAGTACCAGCCTGTAACCTCCCACGGTGTCACTCCCGTGAGGCTCTGCCAACTTTTCCTCACCCATTTCTCCTTCTTTAGGTCCTTAGCACATTGTTGGGAGGGCAACACACATCACAATTTAAGAAGTGATTTAGGACACTGTGAGCCGTTGTGAGAACCAGATCCACTGCTGTGATGCACAAAAGGGTGTGTCCTTTTTAAAAGATAAATGGTGGGATTTTGTCCATACATATAGTCGGAACAGGGCTTGGGTTGAGGTGTAGCTATTGAGTGAGGGCAACCTGTTCTTGTTTTTACCCCCTTGGCTCCCAGTTGTGGATAGTATCTATGATTCAGCACAAGAAGTAAAAGGCTCGGTGGGCTCAGCTACCTGGAGTGATGAGAAAGACAATGTCTTAGGACCCTCACACTTGGAAAAAAATGGGAGGATTGAGAATGAGAAAAAGGAAAAGAATAGAGAGAAAAAGATGAAATCCACACGAAGATTCTCAAAAAAGAAGCAAAGGCGAATTTGTTTTAAAGAAAACATCGAGGCTGCAGTTAGAACGGAGACCTCCTCCCAGCCTCTGCAAAATACATCACAAGAGGAAATTGATTTTGTGAACCCTGAGAATTAAGATCTAACAACAGAGTCACTGATGGTCTATGAGGCCTCCCCCTCAAATATTGCATATCCCATAAGAGATTGTGCTAATACCATAATAGAGGGGTTTCCATTACTTATAACAGCAAAGCAGTCAAGGTCTGTTAACCCTCTTCCATCAGTACTTAACCTCTTGGCTGTCCCCTTCCCTGACACTGAAAAGATGAGAGGTAAACCTGAGGTATCTGGTGTTGAACACCTCTGGGAAAGTATTGACATACTCCAGTTAGATTGTATTCCTCTGTTTGATACAGATTTAATACTAAATAGGACTTCGCTCCTTAAATGTCTCTTGCAGTTTGAAAGTTTGAAACCTATACAAAGTAGTAATATAAGTTTAGTCTCCATCTTAAATACAGAAGTTGGTTATAAATCGAGGGTAAGGTTTAATTCCAAAATTATTGCAAACCTTATATTACAATGGTCAGAAGGCCTACAAAGCAGGGAGATTGATGTATTCCATTCGTTGAGAAACCCCAAAATAGAGCCCTCGACAATAGGTCTCCCTCAACTCACTCACTTTCAGATAGTATAGATTGCTTGTATGTAAAAGAGGAACTAAAATGTTTTTCTGCTTCTTCGTAAAGCAGTAAATTGAGAAAAGGCATTTTTTTTTAGTTTTTGGTGGCGGGTTTGTGCAATGATTGAACATGTGATGATAAAACAACACAAGCATGGGGGTGTCAAATGTACTCTTGTTTGTAACAGATGGCTTAGATGTTTGTTTCTGTTTTGTTAGTTACCCCTGATGAAGGTCTAAAGAGAGGCCGAAATGCATTGGGTGGAATTAGGTGAAGTAATAGAGAATGAACTGTGTACCTCTACATGTTTTAGTTGAAGCCCGGATGGGCACGCTGAAGACAGTTGACAATTTAAGTAATAAAAAACTAACAGAGGAATCTCGCTGTCCTCGCAGTGATTTTGAACGATTGGATTACATGTGTGGATACATTTGAAAACACTGGTGAACTAACTGTTTAATACGGAGTAAGATGGATTGATACAACGTTAAGGTCAAATCCCCTTCCTCGCAGTGCAGTGGGTTGGCGCGTAAAGTACGTGCCTAGTAGATTGCTTTTCAAGTATCTGTGACTGGGACAGTTCACGGCTCCTGTGTGCACGCATCTATTAATACAAAATCAAAACAATATAGGGAAAGGTGTACATTCTGCATCCAATAGAACTTTTAGAAATTTGGCATTTTTTTGTCCCAACCATTTGGTGTCTATTGTGTATATCCTTGGTCACATGACTAGGTGTAGTTGGAGGTGGTCTCTGTGTATTGCTCCCAGACAGTGAGATAAAGAGAATCTAGATGTTGACAGGATGGGACACTCTGACTTAACGACAGGGAGGAGCTGTCACCTACCACACTTGCACGTCAGACAGGTGCTGACTGAGCACTCTCACAAATAGGTTTGACACTAGTCTATTGTGACCCCAGACAATCTGTGGGCAGGGAGGCAGGACATTCCAAGTACACCTAGGGGGTAGAATCCTCTAGGACACCAAGTATAATCATTGGATCTCATACCCCAACTATTCTACTCCAGGACCACTAGCGTGACTCTAAGAGGTAGTTGGCTGGAAGAAAAAGAGGTTTAAGAGGCAAGAGGGGGCCCAAATAAATATGAGCGAATGTGGTGGAAATGGGTGGGCTTATTGGACTGATTGCTCATGGTGCTTAGTGTAGACTCTTTCTTATGTATTCTTAAAATGTTTTACTCAAAAGATAATAGGAAGATATGCAATGAAATGTTGTTTATGTCACAGTGCTACAAATAATTCCAATAAAGGTCTTGTTTTTGTTTATAAAATGACAATAAAGTTGGTTATAAAAAAAAGAGGTAGTTGGCTGTCCCCCTAATCAGAAGCCGCAGGTACAGAACAGGCTTCCTCCAGCCACAACCTGGCATCTGGACTTGATCATCTGTGAGCCCTACTCTCCCCAGAGGTGCTACCCAAGTTCTGGACCCTTGGAAGAGGGCCTGAAAGTTCTTTGCCAGTCCAATTGTGGTACCAGCAGAACCAATGCATCGGCGCAGCTGCGCAGCGAATCACCTCACCAAAACTCCGCTTCAGAGCCGCTGCATGATGCATCGCCTCCCCAAACTCCACATCTGGACCATTGTGTAACCAGTCCCTGCACAGGACTTTATACTGCTGTTGGGAGCCCTAAAGGAAGCACCTCTGAGCAACACATCCTTGTTGCAGACCTTCCCGTAGCAAGCCTATCATCAAAGGCATCCTCGACAATGACGCAGGACTCCACATCACATGCCTCGCAGCATCTCTGGAACCAGCCAGTGCACAGTGCATCTCGACACAGAACTTCCATCACAAGTCCCTCATTGATAGCATCTTATAAGACAACACAGGGCCTCACATCCCAGCTTCACAGCTCCTGGAAATCACGGCTGCACAATGCATCCTTTATGTGGGAATCTGCATCGCTCCACAATCAGGATTCAAGGTACTTTTGTTCAACGTGTCTAACTGGGTCCTGGTAGCCAGCCCATGGTCCATCACGGTCTGCCTGAACCTATGACTTTGTCACGATCTGCTGCTGCAGGTGACAGTTGACGATGTGTGCTTTTTGGTGCTATTTATACTTACAATTTTAAAACTGCATATCTCCAGTTTTACTTATTGAATTTTTGTCATCTTGGTTTTAAATTATTTATAAAACTTTACTCAATTTTCCAAATTAGTGTGGGATTTTTCTTGTGTGGTGGTTCACTTTATTATTGTTTGAAGTGCTGCATAAATATTTGCCTCTAAGTTAAGCCTGACTGCTCTGCACCAAACTACCTGAGTGTTGAGCACAGTTTTAATTTAGGGTTTACTTGTGACTTGCCCGTGACAAAAGTTGTGGTTGCTACTGGAGTAGGGTTTCACCTCCCCATCCAACAAGTAACCCAATTTATTAAAGTGTTGGATTGTATTTCTGTTGTGTTTTCACTTTATTATAGTTGGAAGTGCCCCATAAATATCTTACACATTGCCTCTAAGTTAGGCCTGACTGCTTTTGTACCAAGCTAGCATAAGGTTGAGCACAGGTTAATTCGAGGTTTGCTTGTGTTTCACTCTGACAAGAATTGTGTTTGCTGCTTGGGTAGCGTGTCACCTACCCTCAACCAATAACAACGTTTCCTACAGTCTTGTAATACATTTGTAGCTATTTTCAATCATTAAGAATTCATTTCTCCTCATCTGAATGATTTTAATGACTTTTTAGAGAATTTCTTATTTGATAAGAATTTCAAAATGATTGAATATAATGAGTGTTTGATAGTGAATGCACAAAAAATTCATAGTACTAATTTGAACAAAGATTATTTATGTTTATTGAGTAATGAAGAGTCTGATTGTATTAGAGAATAAAGCAGAAGATTGCTTTAGAAGAAATAAAGAAGATTATTGGAGATTTTTATCTGCTAAACAATTGTCAGGTTTATGTTACTTGGCTTTAGTCTTCCCTTGAATTTAACATTTAGATGCATTAGATGAAGAACATGGGATCAGGAGTCAAACAAAATTTTGGACAAGTGGTTTTAGACATTTTATGAGCAATTATTCCTCCAATGGGCATGTAGCCACGGACGATGTGAAAATTAGACAATTGTCTACAGTAGGTGATATATCGGCTGTAGAATACAGCAAGGTATTTTAAATTAGGGAATATAGAAATGGTAGCAGATAGAGTCTAAAGCAAATAGTATCTGTGTTGCGTTAGATATTCTTTTGGAAAAAGAAGGTGGAGTTTGTAAGGCAATTAAGGCAAAGAGGTGTTGTACTTACATTCTTGATAATAGTGGATCTAGTCATTATTTTATTACCAACATAACTCATTTGACTAATGAGATTAGATTATTGACAGAACCACGATTATGGGAGAGTGTAGGATACTGGGTAAAGGAGATAGGTAGTAGTTTTGCTAAAGTAGGTGAATGGTTAGATAATATTGGTGGTGGTATTCTTCAATCATTTCTAACACCTAAAATAATTTTAATGGTTTTTGTAGATACGTTATTTCTATTGTTAAAACCTGGATCAGACTGAGAACCAGGTGCCCGATTCACAGAACTAACTTAAGACAAAATCCTAAACTTACTACCATTTTGGTATTCACAGAAGGCACTTACTCATTTTGGTATTCACAGAAGGCACTTACTCTTTGATGAGTAAGTGCCTTCTGTGAATACCAAAATGAGTAAACGGTATGAAGTTTAGAATTTTGTCTTCTTAGTTCCGTGAATCAGGCCCAACATCCAGCTCTGGCTGATTGCTGCTGGACTGCCCGGGGGGGGGGGGCTGTAATAAAAAGCACTGCTCCCCCTTTTGTTACAGGGGGCCGATATTGCAGCACTGCTGAAAAACTGGCCCCCAGTTACAAAACCCGCCCCTGCAACCAGAAAAGAGGCCTGCACCCCTCCGACCCACTGGGGAAACGCCTGGTGCCCGTCCGGACCTGGTTAAAATTATTTTAATGCATAATTAATAGATATATTAGTAGGACTAAGAGCTATAATATATATCGAGAAAGAGAGAAAGATCAGTGGATTAGGAAAAGGTTGACTACAAGGATTAAATGAATCAATAATGAAAGTAATTGGAAGGGATTGTTCAATCATAGAGGATAAAGATTGCAAAATAATTTTGTTTTAAATGAGCAATTTTAGGTGACAAAGTATTTGTTCAAATGTTATGATGTATATAACCGATAAACTCATGATTTTGCACTTCAAATTATATAATTATCTCACTTAGACTTATGATAAACAAGCTAGCATAGTTATGCCACATTTTAGTGTGAGAGGCAATTTATTTAAAATGGATGCATTTTTGGTGTTCTGCTCATCTTGCTCCAGCTCATTCCCCCCTCCCAATTAACAACCTGGCGAGAGTCTTCTTCCACTACAGTTTCGGTGGAACATGGAGCACTAGGATGTAAAAGGACTGTGATATTAGAAATCATGTATTGTGAATGAAACTTTCCATTGTGTATCAAAGGTATCATTTTGAAGGATTTGCGCTGGAATTTTTATTGTAGGTGGAAATAATTCTATGACCTATTGTTAAGAA
Source organism: Lissotriton helveticus (assembly GCF_964261635.1). Lineage (NCBI taxonomy): Eukaryota > Metazoa > Chordata > Amphibia > Caudata > Salamandridae > Lissotriton > Lissotriton helveticus. The sequence continues at coordinate 1,016,826,290 of NC_136061.1, forward strand.
ATGTTTCATATTATGTTGTACATCTCCAGAGTGCAGCTGCTGAGGAAGCAAGCGGAACATTTCTCTTATCTTAAGAAAATAGATTGGTGCTAAGAATCCATTACAATTATGAAGTTGATTTTGATTTGCCAATGCGACCCTGATCATCTCATGCTGATTTTACAGTTTTATTAATTAATATGCATAGATTGTGTATAAGAAAACCCTGGTTTTGGAGGATTGGAGACAACTTTACATTTTTCTCCTGAGACTCTGGCCGTTTATTTTGAAATTTTCTTTCCTCACTTAGAAAGCTGCCACTACTCTTTATGAGTGTGACAATTAGAATTTAGAGAGATTTTATTACCTAACTAGGGATTCTGGGACTGATTAGGATCTTGGTGGTCTTACCAACATCCCACCATGACAGCAGTCCATAGTCTTTGACCCGCCATATTTAGATGCATGCAGGCTGCTTCACCATCCACATCGTTAGAGTGGGTCCCGCCACCATCGCTAAACACCACTGCCGACACAGAAGTCTCCAATGCTGGTGAATACTACTTCATGATGGTATGCGCTCCACAATGCACCATAACTGTGGCCATTTGATGGATGCCAGTAGAACACACCTGATGTCCAATGGGCAAATGGAAACACCTGTATACCACACTATAAAACACACCTCATTTCATACCAGTCTCCTTTGCTGTTACAGTGCTCCATGACACTTGACAGCAGAATGAAGCAAAGTGAATTCCGTTTTTTGTTACTTTTTCCATGTTGCTTTTCCCTTCACCTTTTACCTTTGTACACCTTGTGCTGACATTATTTAATTTAATATATTTTCTTTGCACAATGCCAGAACATAAGAATCCACCTTTCACTGAGGGCCAGTTGGCAGCCATGGTGGATGAGATCATAACAGTAGAGCCACAATTGTTTGGTGCCACAGTCCAAAATATCTTTTTTCCATCCTTGTAGGTTCACCTTTTTTAACCCACCGTGTAGATACATATATACATATGGTTCTGAATCGCCTTTTAGGTTTAACCCTTCGGTGCTCATGACGAGCTCAGCTCGTCATGGCATATACCTCTCAGGTGATCATGACGAGCTCAGCTCGTCATGACCACACCCATTTTTATTATGGCCCAGCATGGCAGGGGAATCGCTCCAGCAGCCATGAGGTTAAACTGAACTACCTGTGAATGGTCCCAACCCTGACATAATCTATCTTTAGGATTTCATAGGGGAAAAATCAGTATGTGGGAGAGAGTTTTTTCAACCAGCCCCATACTTGTTGTGTGCGACCACATAACTTGTGTATGGGAACCCTTTTTTCTGAAAATGTAGGTCCCGCTATGTATACCATCGCAACTGTTTAGAAACATATGTACCGGGTCTCCTTATCAGCTGCATACCTTTTAAAACACTTAGCATATTTTTTCCACTTTGTCAGGGGGTTTCTTAACCCATAATATGAAGACCGGCGATTTGCGCAGGCGCAGAATAATATACTGAACATTGTGAGTTAGCGGTGCAGTTTCTTTTCCCACCGCAAGTGCCCCTTCGCAGTGCGCATGACCACAGACAGTCAGCAGCCACACTGCACATGAGCACAGCCCGGCACCGACACGGACATGGGATTTGACACGTCCTCCCAGTTAAGCAATGACTCTTGTTCAATTAAGGGCAGGATGACATCGACTATCGCGGGCCCTACTTACACCATGGAGCCGCGACAGGATTGTTTGGTTGCAGAGAGTACATGTACTCGTGTGAGTACGGCATAGCCGATGTCAGGGCCAGGGGATCACCACCACAAGGATTTTGTGAGTATCAATTTGGGTTTTGAATACTGTACCCTTATTTTTGCAGAGTGCTATTAAGCACAACGTCCTTGCAGGCTCATGATGACTTTGATTTTATCATAGCAAGTATGCATCCCCCTTTTTCCTCCATATCACAAGGTTGTTTCTATGCTGATCTAATTATGGGCTGACCACAACAACACGCAAGAGTCTATGTAGAGAGTGTGCTTTATGTTAAATGTTGGGTATGTCTTGTATGTGTCTTTTTTACAGAGCACCTCACTGATACTGATAGGTCAACCATCACACTGTGTGACTTTCACTTTTACAGGTTACAATTTCTACACTAGGAATACATGTTTTTAAAAGATACCTTTTTACTCCCTTGTTCCTTTTCCTTCCAGATTTACAACAGAGGCAATACTTTGTGTTAAGCCATTGCTACCATATTAGGCGAATTTGGCTTTTTCCTTCACATAACTTTTGGAGTGAGACAGCATTATTCTGCCACATGTCAGTAAGGTAGGGATCTGTGCACCCGTCCTGAAAAGGAAGCTTTACACTTCGAAACATGTTGACGCACACACAGGAGGTTATGTACATTAAATACACATAAAACCGCCATCACTTCACTTATTTATTAATACCAGCAGGGAGGCATATTACATTTTTCCTAGCCCTCACTTGCCAGGTATTTTTTAGACACTCATTTACTCATTCACCTCTGACCCTACCACTCCACAACCTCACGCACCACACATAGAGAAAACATCAGTGCTCCCGCGTATTCGTTGGTCAGTAGCACGCCGCCTTCCGTAGAGGGACGCGAAGACCCCTATGATGAAGCATGACACCAAGGGCCCTCTTGGTGTGTGAGGGGTATTTAAAAACCACGAAGTGCTTCCCACCACTGTAGGAAACACTCGCCTCCTCCTTCAAGACCTGTTCCTTTTCGCCTATCAATTATGGGTGGATTCTCTGTGTTCTTTAACTGTAACTGGGGAGACTGAATCTGCCCCTAGTGTCCACGAGGACACAATCTCTCTCCGCTCCCTCTTTTGATTAACATGGTCAAACACAGAAATTGTCTGGAGTAGTAACGGTATGCAAATTCAATGTTGAATATAAGTTACACATACACAATTTTACACTGCAATGTTCACATGATGACTAATGCCAAACATCGATCCAAGTAATGGAAATGTATGTCTTGCATTCAGCTAGGCCTTGGAATTGTCAGTTATACAGTTCACCTCTACACTGTGTTGGCCTGAATGTTTGGGAGATGGTAGGTATATTCCCTAAAACTTTCATGAACCTTTCAGGACATCTTATTACCTGCAGATTTGATGTTGTACTGTTTGAGATAACTTAGGGTAATATTTTCAATACCACTGGAACTCCTCATCGCAATAAACTCTACCTAATTTGTCTTCTAGGTATCAACACTATCTCTAAAGATTTGAATGTACAATACACACTTTTAATAATAAAAAATGTTTTCCATTTCTCAATAGGTCCAACTGTCAAATCATGTGGGCATGTTCCTCCCAGTGAAGACATCTCCACTGAAGCCCAGGATCAAGCCATTAGGGAGGGCAGCACTTCTGGTGATATGAGGGAGCTTGAGGAGCATGGCACATCTGGTCAGTCTGGTTGGACGGCTCCAGTGACACTTTCTGCGCCCATACCCACACCTCAGACACCAGCTGCAACACCTCAGAAACCCGAAGACTCCACTTCCTGTGTTCCTCCCACTGTAACATCAATTGTGTACCCCTAGTCCTGGGTGATATTGAGACCACACCACCTCCTTCAGCTAACCCAGTAACCAGTCGGATGAGGCACACTGGGACATGGGCACATGGTAGTGGGGGTAGTGGTCATGGGATGGTCTTTGTGGGCCAGCAGACTGAGTCCACTGGGGTCGCTGGCACCCAGACCACCATTGCACAAGTCTTGGTAACCTACTATCTACACCAAGACATGAGGGGCCCAGTACTCACCGAGCTCTGGGAAATGAAGCAGCTGCAAAAGAAGCACAACCAGCAGATGGAGGCCCATAACTCAAATGTAGGTTGCCTTATTGGGGTGCCACAGGAGATTTATACCCACATGCGCATAGCTTTCCCAGGACCATCTACCCCTTCCTGTGGTCCAACAACATCTGAGCCATCTACATTGGCTACAGTCACAGGAAGGGAGGTCCTGCCACCAGAAGACCCACCGGCAGCCCACCAGCTCCTGCAGCTGTGGATCCCCCCTCACAAGAGGGAAAAACCTCTGACACTGTCCGCAAGAAGCACAACACTAAAGTCCTCCAGTGTGTGCCTACTATTCACTTTGAGGACTATTTGTGGACACATTTGCCTTTCTGATACCAGTACTATTTTGAACATTGGACTTCAAACAACTCTGGCTCTACAACTATAGTTGTATTCACCATAACTGGCTTCTCCACTTTTTGATTAGCTTTTGATACATTCACCACCTTTAATTTTCTCACGTTTAGCACAATTAATGTACATGTCATAAATTCATTCACTGGTGTCATATGACTCAACTTTATCAATACATTTGTTTTCTTGCAATATAGCTTGACAATTACAAAAAACAAAGTTTGTGTAAACATAGATGATTTTGAAGTAGGTAAGGTTTATTTCAAGTTAACAAACCTTACTCAGAATTATGTTATGCCATTCATTCCTCAACTCCTATGTTAATTCCTTTTGAACAATACTTGTCTGTCAACATTTGTACTAATATTACAACACATACATTATACTTATACTCAGTGCCACTTGGCACATTTCCAGTGCAAGACCTTGCCAACGTGTTCAAAACAATGCAATAGCATAGGCAAATTTTCATTGATTAATGTCATCAGATGTAGTCAGACCTTCTGGGTCACTGAAGGAATCCCACCCGAAAACACCAAGAGACAAAACAATGGCAGCACTACATTTTGTAGACACAGGATCATTCCACACCACTGTTCCAGTATCAATGTCACAACCACATTTCAGTGAAGTGGCACAAGAAATATGTCCCACAAATACACTTTACACACAATGAGGGTATTAGCAATGTGAAGGTAGCTTGTCATGAATTGGCTCCACCACCACATGTGATTTGAGCAGATGAAGGCAGACATATTGCTTTAGTGCCAATACACCACAGAGAATGTAATTTTCAAAACTTCCACTCAATCACAGTGCAAGTTGCCTTAATACAAAATGTGTACATTCGAAGTCTCTCTGTCTTTCCTAGGATCAACACAGGTTTCCTTTGTACTTAGAAGCAGCACCATATACCTGCAAATGTCACAACTCTGAAATGTTCAAATGAAGTTGACATGGCCAAGGAAACTGAAAAAATATTTCAAAAAACATACATTACCCATCACACAGAACATGATGGCCACACTTCAAAGGCAACTTGTGGAGGACATGGTTTCACAAAACAATAAGTGGAAAACAATGTAACTGAACACAGTAGTCAATGTTTCCACACTTTGATCAACAAACACCGTTTGGCCTCTTTTTCCCTGAACCTGACCTTCTCTAAAAAGTACCACCACATACTTCACTCATCAGCACATCCATGGTTGTTGAAATGGTGAAGACATAACATTTAAAGATAGGCTTACATTCAAGGGAAGAAGTTGTCAATGACATATCCATTTACGTCATCTCCTCTTCACCACTATCATCTTCATTTGGCATATCAGGATTTTCACCTGGTGACTGTTCATGGTCTCCATCCTCTGCAATGTAAGGGATGTTCTGTCGCAGGGTGATGTGGTGGATAATGCAGCAGACCTCAGTGATTTGGCTCACCTTACCAGGTGAGAAGAGAAGGGCGCGACTAGTTTTGTCCAGACAGCGAAATGTGGACTTTGGGGCCCAAAGGTCCGCTTCACTGACTGCTGTGTTCTGCCATGGGCCTCATTGAGGTGGATTCCCCATGGCCTTATTGGATTCCTCAGTGCCAACAACCAGGATAGGTTGGGATAAGCTGAGTCTCCTAGATGGAATAAAAAAACAGAGCAAAAATATGTAATACCATTTCTGATTATTACTCTAAAAATTACCCAAACAATAACATGACAGATTGTACATATCAACAAGCCAGGCCCTCTCAGGTCCAAGTTGTGAAATTTGCTGGGGTATGGGGTTGTTCCGTAGTACAAAGGAATCATGGGCAGAGCTGGGGAAACAGGCACAGATGCTTGTAATGTGCAAATCCCGTAAGCAGACAACTTGCGCCCTGACTGAATGGAAGTGTTTCCTATTAGGGTAGACCTGTTCTCTGGCGTGTGGTGACACTAAGCCAATATGTGTGCTATCAATTGCTCAAACCACATGTGGTAGGCGACCCAACCTGTAAAGGTCCCCCTTCACATTGGCTAAATCCTGCTGCCGTGGAAACTGGATGAAGCTGTTAATGTGTGTCCTATATATATAAATGCATATATCTATATATATCCAAAACCGAAATCCCAAGGTTCGGTCACGCTGGAGGAACACGTGGGCACAGACTCCAAGTGGATGTATTATGTTATTGTAACGTCATCTGGCCCAAATGACGCGTTTGGACCACCGGACTGCTGCCTTGATCACATGATGTATATGAGTGTGTATATATATATATATATATATATATTACCTACTGGCGGTCGCCAGTAGGTATATATAGTTAGGATTTTTTCTCTATGGGTTTTTTGAAAATTCTATGTCTAATAACTTTGGCGTTTGTGGACGGAATTGGCTGAAATTTTCAGGAAAATGGCACATTTTGTTTCTGAGCAGCCCCTGAAAATTTTGGGGGGGTTCGTCAAGGCGGGGCCGAGAAAAAAGGGGGGTCCCAAAACACGTTTTTCCCATGTTAATTTCCATAGGGCGGTTGGCCTCACTTTTAGCCCGAACGGCTGAATGGATTTGCACGAAACTTGGCAAAATTGTAGGGACTGGTAGCCCGATGTGCCTTTTGTAGGTCTCAATATATGTGCTCCAGTGGATTTTGAGAAATTAACGTTTAAAAAAAGATATATATCTGTAACAGCGGACCGGGCAGCGCTCTGGTTCGCGGACTTTTCGCGCAACGGAGCTTTGTGAAGCGAAGCTGATTGGTTCTCCGGCGTCTGTCAACATTCCAAACAGTCCGTAGCGGCCGCCATCTTGTCTCTCGGTAGGATCGAGAGACAAGAGGAGGTCAAAACAAAGGGGGAAATAACTATAAGGGGGCATAGTAGATCCTCGCTGACCCCCTAGGTTTGATGTGGAGGTTTTAAAAGGGCCCCGCGGGGCAAAAAAAAATAATAATAATAATAATCGAACGGCTGAATGGATTTGCACGAAACTTGGCAAAATATTAGGGACTGGTAGCCCGATGTGCCTTTGCTAGGTCTCAATATATGTGCTCCAGTGGATTTTGAGAAATTAACGTTCAAAAAAAGATATATATCTGTAACAGCGCTCCGCTTCGCGTAACGGAGGTTTGCGAAGCTGATTGGTCATTCTATCACTGGGCTATAGTTGGGCTACATCTGGCTGATATTTGGGCTACATTTGTTTTTTTGTGTGTCTGGCGGCCATCTTTGGGCTACATTGGGCTACATTGGGCTTCATTGGGCTACATTCGGCTAATTAGCAAATAGCTCATCGCAAACTAGGAATGGTAAAGAATCGCTATTTATTCCTTAAAGTTCGCTATTTAGGAAATGCAAAAAACTTTGATGATACATATGGCGGTTCATCTCTAACAAGATAAGAAGCATAGGGATACATTTATGATGACTGGCGCATCACCAGGGATGTGTTAGTCATTCTGTGCCGCTGTTCCGTCACCTATGGTGTGCTGCATTTACAATGCGGCGCATCATGGGGCAAAAACAGCACAGATGCGTGATGTATCTGTGCCGTAAAGGTGGCGCATTGCTGGAGTTGTATCGCAAGTGTGATGAAGCTCCAGCAAGGGTCGGGGGTGCCCCTGTCGCAGGGTTTCTGTTCTCACACAGAACTGTGGACAGAGGATTGGAACCTCGGCGAATTAGGGTGTCCCAAAACTCACGTTAGTAATCAAAAACTCCTTAGCAAGCTAGGTACAGTGTCACATTGGATATAACAAACTCTCAATGTTTAGACAATCCAGAATATGAACTTATAGTACCTCAGGATACGTGGAACTCATGAACAGTCGGTCGTTATAGATTTCTTAGAAACCAGAACATGGAGTTAAGAAGAACAGATGTGTATTTGAAATGTTTATTTACTAATGCCGTCTTCTCAGGCGTAGTACCTTAGATAATAAAAGTACACATATTATCAGTAGCAAAATTACCAGCATAGTTACTAGTACATAAAAAGTGAATGGTGATAGTATGTTAACATGCTGTAAATGAATAAGAGTTAGCAACACTTATAAGCAGCCGCGGGCCGTGGAGGGAGTTACGGTGAGGCAGGGAGGCGGGGAGGGGGAGAAGCAGGGTGGAGAATACAAGTACACATATTATCAGTAGCAAAATTACCAGCATAGTTACTAGTACATAAAAAGCGAATGGTGACAGTATGTTAACATGCTGTAAATGAATAAGAGTTAGCAACACTTATAAGCAGCCGCGGGCCGTGGAGGGAGTTACGGTGGGGCAGGGAGGCGGGGAGGGGGAGGGGCAAGGTAGAGAGGGCTCCACCCTGCTTCTCCCCCTCCCCGCCTCCCTGCCCCATCGTAACTCCCTCCACGGCCCGCGGCTGCTTATATCTCACCCTCCCTAATACACATATTATATTATTTGCTAAGAAGGTCTCTTTGTGTTGGTTTAGGGCGTGCCCATACTTTAGTGTCTTAGATTTGAAGGAATCACATCAGCATACACCAGCTCTCTCTTCATGTGAACCGCATCAACTGTTGTGTATGTGTGTTCGGCAAAGCAATATAAAACCCGCCTCATGCCCAGAATTGGCAGAAGTTGCACTTATGTTATGAGTATGAAGTCGTGGAGATCAGACCTCATAACAATTCTGTATCGTGTTGTTCTTGAAACTTTAGCACTCGCTGTACAGATATAGTTTAACAAGTAAAGCAGATAGTAGACCAATAACATATTATTCTCATGTAAACCACGATGAACTACTAGGTGGAAAGCTAAAGCAACAACTAAGTGTCGTGTGCAGAAGTTGCAAAAAAGGAAAAATGGCGTTTAAACCGGTAATGAGCCCATGCTAACTTAACACGGTGTAAAGATATCCAGGACCTAGATGACACCTCCTCATGATCCGGAAACGAACTGAATAAGATAATAGAAGTGCCATCTCATGAGAGCAGATTGCAAGTTTATATGTGGACGGTCCGCAAGGTAAAGCATTAAAAACTAGGAAAATTTAATGCTAAAGAAAAATAAAACAGCCAAGTACTTTATCGAGTCTTAAGCCAATAGGCAAGGTAAATAATAAAAACTTGACAAATAAGTCAATGAATTGTCAATGAAATGCTAGTACTCAGCATATCAAACATGAAAAAGGTCTATGACATAACTGTGTATGCAAAATAAGCTGCAACAGCCTCCAATAGGAAGTCACCGTCTTCATCCGAAAACAGTTCAGCCATCCAATTTAAAAGCGGAAAAGAACATACGTGCTCTCCCAGCACCGGATCCTCTATCACCATCAGAGGACAGCTCGGTGGGTTTTCAAGAAAGCTCTGTTCCAAGAAAGACTGTGCTGCCGCCAGTAAATTCCAGGGACCAAGTAGTCCATGCATCAATGCCACAGCCATAATCCTTTCGCCAGGACAAACCAACTCGTGAGTAATGATAGGAGTCATCAGCTGATTAAAGTCGACGTCAGGAGAAACCGGTCCGCAGAGACACAAATCAATGGCCCAATCGAAATCACAGGTCAGGCAGTGAAATACAGGCTGGACACAGGTGAAGTAGGAGAATCGAAAAGATAATCCATATGCCGTGCTTAATATCGCCAACGGCATTGTGCCATAATATTCTAGCATGCGATTGCGGAACAGTGTCAGCAGCTGCAGGGTGGGAGGTTGCATAGGAGGGACATCCATATTTAAAAATGTAAAAAAGCACAAGAGCGTCCGCTGGTAATGCAAGTAAAAATGCCAATCCACGAACCAGAGTGCAGAAAATAGAATGAAAGGAAGCAGGGATGACTCCAAAGATTTTCTCAAATGAAGTCACGAGACCACTGGTAACAACTTTAAAAAAGTGCGCCAGGGACTTTGTGGAGGATGCGTTAAAGATAGTCGGAAACATGTTGCTGAAATTGAAAGGCAAATCTTAATTGAAAAGGGTGTGCACCTCTGTACGGGTGTTCGCTATGTGAAGTACGAAAGTTTCACGGGCCGAACTCAAGGCCACCTCTCTCTGAGACAAAAGAGCTCTTATTCTTGCCATGCCGTTGAAACGTGTCCCAAGGTTGGTATTTGTGGCCAGATTGAAAACTCCCTATGTTCATGTGTGGGAGGAAATAGAACATTTCTGCAGCAAATAACCCGTTCACTTACTGTTACGATAAAAGGAATACTTTTAATTAACTCAGAACAATCTTCATTATTGAGCATCAAATAACTACCATTTTCCAACAACTTGAACGTGGGGATGATAGCAGGAACTGGCGTGCCTTGCAACACGCAAGCCATATTTGGTCGGTGTTGGTTGCATGAACCGTGTAACTGTATGTGCCTACACATTAGTGAATGATCTGGCGTCTCAGTGCATTCCTCTCCATTCAGATAAACTTCTTGATCATCTTTGAAACATCTGTATGTGTATGGAAGCGACCAGACCTCATGAAGAAAAGCACTACCTAAAGGTTCATAACGACCTATTGGTATATATTTCATACAATTTGAAAACTTATATAAAGCAAAAGGCAGCGTTATTAAACCGTGGATAAGGCATGTTGCCAAAAAACCCGCAATCCTCTGCTGATGATGTCACTGAGCATGTCATGAATGATGTAATATGTGACATCATCAGCAGTGGATTACGGGTAATGGTATCTCTAGTTTACTCCCTTATAGCTGTCTTTCTTTTAACATAAGTGTCTGTTTCCTTCCCTTATACTTACTGTTTTTGGTTTGCTTCCGGTTCGCGTACCGGCGAGCGAACTGGGAAGCGAACTAAGAGAAATAGAGGTTGGCACAGTTCCAAATATTGTACCAATTTTTTAATAACGGGGAGGTAGTTCTGAAAAGAACATTTTTTTTTATTTTTCTGAACATTTTTTTACTGTTTTTGAATTTTTCGGAACAGTTTTATATTTTTTTGGGTTTTTCTTGGAGGGGGCAATGAAAACGATTCATTGTAAAGGGCTCAACAGGAGCAACAAAACAAAAAAAAGAAGTATTTATTATTTTGGGCGTTTCGGACAAACTTGCATATGATAGTCAATAGCTCTGTTGATCAGAGTGATGCTTTTTTCTCCGTAGGAAATGAATCCATCGCAAAATGCGCAGATGTGGTTTACATCACCAAATCTCATTTGTATATTTGGCACCATCTCCCTGCCCTCTGGTCCCGCTACTTCCGGTACAACAGATCTTCTGGCCATAATAGGGAGATTATCTAGGTCGTTCCGAAACTGTGCAGCACTGTAGTTGTTAGGATGCCACCTAGTCATATGGCGATGCATTGTGTAGTTTCCGAAACTGTATTTTTTGTCGGTCCCTCTGGACAGTCTATCTTGACATATAAGGCAAGTTACGTATCTTGCATTTACTTTTTTCTGACCTTTGGGAATTTTAAAAAATTGCCAAATGAAGTTTTCTTTCCGGTGAGACGTCCTGGGCTGCTCAGGCAAAAACTGCCTCTCTTCGTGCTCGTCCTCCTGTTCCTCTTCTTCTTCTTCTTGTTGAATTATAACTTGAGCAGGTGGTCCACTCTTCCTTGGATGTGGTGGAGGTGGTGGGGAAGCACCAGCTGAAGCTACTAAAGAAGCCATTGCTCAGTGATCACAAAGGGTCTTTCTCTCACAATGATGAAAGTCAGAGTGAGGAAAGAAGGAGGGATTTTCATCATTTGGGAAAAACAAGAGTTCTCAACCAATCAAAAGTGTTCATTTTAGATTATATGACCTAGTCTTACATCATTAGGAAACCAAAAGTGAAATGAACCAATGAAAAGTGTTATTACCAAGTCACATGACTTGCTGTGTTTACGTTAAGCGCTTTGCAGGGCCTCCCGGTTTGCTTCCAGAAACCTGCGCTTTGCGACTCGCTTCGCGTACCAGTTCGCTAACGTAGCACGTCATATGACGTATCACGCGACAACGTGAAACGTCATGCGGACGGGAGGCGTCACGATGTTGTTTTCAAACGCGCCACTTGCGGTAAAGAAACGTTTACCGGCTCGCGGTCTATTTCGCGGCATCAAGGTCAGCTAACGGGAAGCTTCCCGATTTGCGAAGCGGGAACGAAGAAAAAAAAATATTTAAAAAAAAAATTATTCATAAACATATAAAATATATTTTTGGATTTAAAGAAGAATACATTTTACAGCTACAGATATTAGCTGTTAAAAAACCAATGAAATTCACAGAAAAAACCATAGGTTATGGACCATATATAGTTAGGAATTAGCATTTACAAAACCTTGAAAATTCACTGAAAAAACCATAGGTTATAGACCATATATAGTTAGGAATTAGCATTTACAAAACCTTGAAAATTCACTGAAAAAACCAAAGGTTATAGACCATATATAGTTAGGAATTAGCATTTAAAAAACCTTATTTTACTCACACAAAACCATTGAAATTCCATATATAGTTAGTTGCACTAACTATATATCGCGCACCCGCAATCCACTGCTGATCATGTCACATATTACATCATTCATGACATGGTCAGTGACATCACTGATGACATCACTGATGACATCTCAAATGACATCACTGATGACATCACTGATGACATCTCATTTGACATCATTCTTGTGCTAATACGATAAACCTCTTCAGACTCTAATATAACCTTAGATACACTCAGTGTATACAGACACTCACACACTGCCACTCATCCATGGAGTTACTCACACACCCAGTCAGTCATGCAAAGAAACAATCTCACCTCCATTTCTTCAACTATACAGTTAAACACACCTTACTTATTGAAACATATACTAACACATATTTACTCTCTTATACAATCCCTGATACAAGTTCACAATGATCGATACAACCACTCACTCATTCAGTGGCTCTCATGCACAGTTATTTATATATGCCAACTCTCACATGTACTGTGTTTTACATATGTACTTACTATGACATGTAGCATTGAGATATCCATTCACTCATCAATACACTCATGCACACAGTCAACTGCCCATGTAGCTGTTTCCACATGCACTCTTGAACTCATACACCTAGTGAATAAACTGCTCACACATCTATGCATAGAGTCACACACCTTCCAGCCACCCCCACACAAACTCAATCTCCCATAGAAATACTTGGGCAACCAATTAATAACACATATAGCCTCTCGTATAGCTAATGATCAACACATGCAGCAGTTTACAGAACAACAGACATAATGATGCACAAATTAAGACAGTTTAGTCACTAACCCATGCATTCAGTGAGACACATTTAATCACTCACTCATACAGTCAGTCATGCACCTACTAAATCCTTCATCCAGACACTTATACATCCACTCAAGACATATTTTAACTTTACAGAAAAATACAGTCACTGGATGTTGTCATCAGTGATGTCATTTGAGATGTCATCAGTGATGTCATCAGTGATGTCACTGACCATGTCATGAATGATGTAATATGTGACATGATCAGCAGTGGATTGCGGGTGCGCGATATATAGTTAGTGCAACTAACTATATATGGAATTTCAATGGTTTTGTGTGAGTAAAATAAGGTTTTTTAAATGCTAATTCCTAACTATATATGGTCTATAACCTATGGTTTTTTCAGTGAATATATATATATATATACCACGTGACTCTCCTTGAATTTCTCGGCGTCTCCGGCCCAGCCCGGCCTAAAGCACACGCCAGCAAACAAAGGGAGACGGACCACAATAATTCAGCTTCGGCAGATTTTATTTGAAGCACAGAGCAGCTACGCGTTTCTGGCAAGTTATGCCCTTGATCACGCCGCAACATGAATGTACAACACAAAGCTATTTTTAAATGCAAATTCACAAGGAAACACCCCTCACGGTGACGTAATGTGTCATGTGACATAATTTTTAGTGAAAAGAGAAAACATACTGCCGTTATTTATTCCTTGGATCACAGTTTGACTTCCGAATATATTACTGGATAAATCCAGAATTAATGTTCACAATCTGTAATGCGGACACCTTCAACATAATTCAAAATATAAGTCTAGTTTTAGACCCAATTCTAACTGTATAAATACAGAATAAATATGAAGCATCCTTTGTAGTAGGCATATACAGTGTGATGCACGAAGTACATATGCAATTATTAATCAGAGGCAGATAATAAAGTGCTAAGTGGGAGTGAATAGTAAAGTGCAAATAGCAAAGAAAGAAAAAATACATGGAACCTAGAAAGGCTAATATACGTGCAATACCATGAAAAGTGTAATACGGCCCATAAATAATGTCTGTATTGAAATTCCTACCAATCACTCAAAATGAATTGATAAACATGATTTCTATGGACTTAATTAATCATTCCACCATAAATAGTATAAATAGTATAAAATAGTTATCAAAAAAGTGTAAAACCTTGAAAAAATTGCCTAATACTCCAATTCATTATCTATATACACCCATATATAAAACTATATATACGTATATACACACAATGCAAGAAGCTTTTTCCAAGATCCAATATTTACAATTTTTTTAAAAAAAATACTGCCCTAAACCTAATAGAAAATTAGAAAAATAGAAAAGTAGAAAAGTAGAAAAATAGAAAAGTAGAAAAATAGAAAAAAAAGAGATATTCTTATATGTACAAGCCAAAGGATTTCATGTATTCCTATCTGTACATAGATACATATACAACAATGATCAATTCATGGATCGAACTATTTCATATAAATGTAAATAAATATATATAAATGTACAAATCCACTAAACAGTCACAAAATTTCATCGAGAATCAACACCTGGATAATGCAAAAGTAGTAATGAAATGCATCATTACATATAAGAACACTGTTATGTCCATTCTCAACCTCGAAATAGGGAACCTAACTAAGAGGGAGTAAGTGTAGTGGACCAGACATAAGCAAACATCAGGGGCCATAATAGTGATAGGATAGAATTTATAAGAAATGATGCATCTCATCAATGTTATTCAATCCATTGGGCCAGCGGGTGTCAAGTTCCAAAATCATCCTGGTTTCCAACTGCCTTAATAAACCCTCTCTGTCCCCGCCTCTTTTGAGTGGAGGTATCGCTCCAATCACAAAATACTTCAAACAAGCAAGGTCATTATTGTGAGCTCGCTTGAAATGGCGAGCTACGGGGTAGGCCGGGGCATTATGGAGTATGGCGCGTAGGTGTTGTAGGATCCTGACGTGTACCTGGAGCTTTGTACTGCCCACATATCTCAGCCCACAGGTACACGTCAGGACATACACGGCAAAGTCAGTCTTGCAATTGAAATTGCCGGAAATAGTTTTGGGTTCGATATCAAAAGGAGTTACATAATGCAGAGTGTTAACTCCGAACCTACATGCGCGGCAGCTGGAACATTTAAAGAAACCTTTCGAAGGTTTCAACCAGGGAGTTTTAGTTTTTAATTCAGGGGCTGCCTTGTCTAAAGCTGAGCCCATGCTTCTAGCCCGCCTAAAAGTGATGGTAGGATTCGCAGGCAGTCTGGTGTTCAAAACGTGATCACTGAGAACAATAGGCCAATTTTTCTTCAATATGGCCGTTAATTTTCTGTCCTCACTGCTAAATGCAGTAATCATTCTGGGGTAGTCTTCATGGGCTTGTGAGATCCTTCCCTGGTCGAGTTCTAACTCACCCTCAGGAAAAAGACTGTGTCTAGATCTAATTTTGGATTTCTCAACTGCCATGTTTAAAATAGTGTCAGAATATCCTCTGGCTCGCATACGTGCTAGCAGTTCTAATAAGCAACGCTCATAGTCAGTGGGAGAACTGCAAATTCTTTTAAGTCTTAGGATCTCACCGTACGGAATTCCCATGATAGTGTGTTTGGGGTGCATGCTAGTTGCGTGAAGGGTCATGTTTCCTGCGGTGGATTTCCTATGTAATGTAGTATTAAGTTTGCAGTTAGCTACATACACCTCTACATCTAAGAACTGTATCTTATGTTGATCAATATGAGCCGTAAAGTTCAAATTCATAGAATTGTTATTCATACCTTCAATAAATAGCAATGCCTCATCCTTAGATCCCTTCCACACCATAAATATGTCATCTATATACCTAAGATAACATACAACATGGTTACTTATCTCGGTCGAGTGTAATGCGGTGAGGACCCGCTCCTCCCACCAGCCTACGTGCAAGCACGCATAGCTGGGGGAAAAGCAGGCCCCCATCGCCACACCCCTAAGTTGTCTGTAGAGGTCCTTGCCAAAGGTAAAGAAATTGTTGTACAGGCACCATCTGATGAGTCCCACAATTACTTTGTTATGCTCATAAAATGTTATGGGTTTTTGGTCCAAATAATATTGGATAGCATTGAGACCCTGAATGTGGTCAATACTGGTATACAGCCCTTCAACATCCAATGAAATTAACCACATATTATCGTCCCATTCAATGTTGGCAATTTTGAGCAAAAAATCACTGGTGTCTCGTACATAGCTCGAGAGGCATTTTACAATATCCTGAAGAAAAAAGTCAATGTACTGGCCGACTTTCTCACCAACACTGTTAATGGCGCTGACAATAGGCCTGCCTGGCACAGGAACCACTCCTTTATGCACCTTAGGAATCAGGTAGAGTGAAGGCATAATAGGAAAATCCGTGTGCATAAACTTGTATTCTTCAGAAGAAATAAGTCCCTCTCTTTTCCATTGGGCCAACATTTGTTGCAGTTCAGTTTTAGCATTAGAATATTCCTTATTGTTGGAGATTTTGTAGCAAAGTGGGTCATTAAGTTGACGTTTGGCCTCTTTTATATATTCATTTTTTGGCCAAATAACCAGATTGCCCCCTTTATCTGATTTCTTCACTACTATTTCATGATTTTCCCCTAGTTTTTTAATTAGCTTCACGTATTCTCTTTTCATATGTGTGACTCTCTTGTTCGTCTTAGAATTAGTTTGTTTGTATAGTTTTTTAATATCGTTTATAACACAGTCGTGGAAGACGTCAATGGCATCTTTGGGCATCACAGGTACGAATTTGGATTTACTTTTGAACGGACTTAGACCAGCACCTTTTTGCAATACTGAGATTTTGCTCAAACGTGCTTGTGTTGCCGCATCAGGGTCAGCCTGA
This sequence comes from Lissotriton helveticus, assembly GCF_964261635.1. Classification (NCBI taxonomy): domain Eukaryota; kingdom Metazoa; phylum Chordata; class Amphibia; order Caudata; family Salamandridae; genus Lissotriton; species Lissotriton helveticus. Next base: position 1,016,843,523 of record NC_136061.1, read on the forward strand.
GAATCATACGTTGTATATATATGTATGTATATATATATATATGTATATCACTGAAAAAACCATAGGTTCCAGGGATGTTATAGTTAGTTGGACATTTCACTCGTACAAAACCAGAGAAATTTGGCAGTTATAGTTAGTTGACTAACTATAACTCGCGCACCCGCAATGCAGTGCTGATGACGTCACATATTACATCACTCATGAGATGCTCAGTGACATCACTGATGACAGCACTGAAGACATCTCAAATGACATCACGATGATGTCCCGGGGTTGGATCCCGGGACATTGCAGGAGCCGGCCCTGGGGGGTGGCAGTCCCCAAGGCCATCAAAGGCTCCAGCAGGTGGGCCGCGCGGCACCACTCCCTCCATTTTCAAAGTCCCAGGGAGGTGGTGGTCTCCGGGGTCAGGGGTCTGCTACAGACCCCCACATTTGAATATTAAGTGCCCCAGGGAGGTGGTGGTCCCTGGGGCAGTGTGGGGGGGCTTTAGCCACCCCACACTAATTAATATTTATAGCCCCCTTGAGCAGGCCTAGGCGGTCAGAGTGTTTATACCCTGCCCCCTTATCTTGTTTTTCAACCTCTTTTCCACTGTTTTCTTGAGACTCGGTTCTACCAAGTCACAAGATGGCTGCCAACACTTCTTGGTTTGGATTGTTGGGAGCCAATTAGAATGAAGCTCGTGCTCGGGAGGGTTTGCGACTCATCAGTGCTCAGATATTGAAACGTTTCTTTTTTTAATTTCTCAGGAACTAAAATTAACATGGAGAAAATGCATTTTAGGACCCCCCTTTTTTCTTGGCCCCCGCTTGAATATATATATATATTTACACACACACACATATACATCATGTGATCAAGGCCGCAGTCCGGCATCCGAAACGCATCATTTGGACCCGATGGTGTTACAATAAACACCCATTTAAATGTATTTATATATATAAATTCACTGAAAAAACCATAGGTTTCACACCAGTTATAGTTAGGTGGAAATTTTACTCGCATAAAACCATTGAAATTCCCACGTTATAGTTAGTTGGACTCACTATAACTTGCGCGTGCAATGCACTGCTGATGACGTCACATATTACATCACTCATGACATGGTCAGTGACATCACTCATGACATCACTGATGACATCTCAAATGACATCACTGATGACAACATCCTTGTGACAAAGTGGCAGACCTCCTATCAGCATAAAATAACCTTTGACACACACATTCAAAAATAGAAACTAACATTTTCTTAAAAAAGGAGAAACCAATACCAATTACAACAACTTATTAGGTAATTCCAACATCTACATACACATCCACTCATTCACCAACAGTTCTATATAGTCACTCATGCATGTACTTACTCATCATATGTACTCATACACCTATACATCCTGTTACACACTAATACTCATCCATATAGTTACTCACACACAAATTCACACATGCAAATAAACTATCAAAAAACCATTTACTTGATTATACTGCTATATACACACCACTACACATACTTCTACAGAAACGGAAACATATTTACTCTCTTAAACAATCAATTATAAAAACACATACTCACTAACCCACCCATACACACAATCATCCACCCATACAGTCTTGCACACATGCTGTCTTCAAAATACATACAAATAGTGAGTCACTCATTCATGCATCTGTGCTCTAAGTAATATCCCCCACCGAACCATACAGACACTGATACTGATACTCAAAAAAACAACTAATAACCCATATACACACTCATGTAGCTACTCACCAACCCATGCAGCCACTTATACACAAAGTGAGACACAGATACAGATATTTAAATATTTAAACATTACTCGCTAATATATGTATTCACTAAGATACATTTAATAGGTCAGTTAACCAATCAATTTTACACAAAAAAACATCCATTTAGACATTTATTTACCCATTTATTCTTCCATCAACCTTTAGATATACATATATAAAAAATATTTATTTTTCAGAAAGATACACATTCACTGGATGATGTCATCAGTGATGTCATTTGAGATGTCATCAGTGATGTCATGAGTGATGTCACTGACCATGTCATGAGTGATGTAATATGTGACGTCATCAGCAGTGCATTGCACGCGCAAGTTATAGTGAGTCCAACTAACTATAACGTGGGAATTTCAATGGTTTTATGCGAGTAAAATTTCCACCTAACTATAACTGGTGTGAAACCTATGGTGTTTTCAGTGAATTTAATAGGTTTTTTAAATGCTAATTCCTAACTATAACTGGTGTGAAACCTATGGTTTTTTCAGTGAATATATATAAAATTTCTATGGCAAAAAGAAACCCCTCATTTTGTTCCTTTTCAAATTAAATGTATTAAGTGTTACCACTTTATTCCAATCAAGATGACTTCAGGTGTGCCATACTTTTGTCATAAGTAAGACTGTTAGCGTTCTAGTTGTTCTTTAGAACACTCTGGGACATTCTGTCCTTGGGCTATAGTTGGGCTACATCTGGCTGATATTTGGGCTACATTTGGGCTCTTTTGTCTCTGGTGGCCATCTTGGGAGACTGCATATCAGAATTTTTTTAATGAAATATAAGAGGATTTGAGAAGTCACTCAAAATGTGCCCTCATTTTTTTTTCTTCAACACTAATCATAATTTCTATGGCAAAATGAACCCCCTCATTTTGTTCCTTTGCAAATTAAATGTTTTAAGTGTTACCACTTTATTCCAATCAAGATGACTTCAGGTGTGCCATACTTTTGTCATAAGTAAGACTGTTAGCGCTCTCGTTGTTCTTTAGAACACTGTGGGACATTCTGTCATTGGGCTATAGTTGGGCTACATCTGGCTGATATTTGGGCTAAATTTGTTTTTTTTTTGTCTCTGGTGGCCATCTTTGGGCTACATTTGGCTACATTGGGCTACATTGGGCTACATTTGGGCTCTAAAATATATATATAGCCCAATGTAGCCCAATATATATTTTTTCAAAGTTTATTTTCGTAAAAACCACTGGAGCATATATCTTGAGACATAGCAAAGGCACATCGGGGTACCAGTCCCTACAATTTTGCCAAGTTTGGTGGAAATCCATTCAGCCGTTCGGGCTAAAAGTGAGTCCAACCGCCTTATGGAAATTAACATGGGGAAAACACGTTTTGGGACCCCCCTTTTATCTCGGCCCCCGCTTGACGGATCCCCCCGAAACTTTCAGGGAAGGAGCAGAGCGCAGCGAGGTAAAGTTACGGAAAATTACAGGTAGATCCCTCATTAGGCGCCAAAGTTATTCCAAATAGAATGGTGCGGATTTCATATGGAAAACGATCCTAACTATAACTACCTACTGGCGACCGCCAGTAGGTAATATATGTGTATATATATATATATATTCGAACACTTTTCACTCCGGTAAGGCTGAAAACAGGCCAGCACTAAGCATGGGCGTAAAATCCGCTCCGATCGCGGATTTTTCGGATTTTCGGCAAATTCGCAATTCGCGAACTCTCGCGAATTTGTCGAAAATCTGTGAATCCGCTCGCGGCGGATTTTTTGCTTGGTTGCGGCGCGCGGCGTGGTGCACGGCGTTCACTTTCCGTCATTCAGTGTTTGCCGAGTTGTTTTTCTCGATCATATTTTGGGAGTGCCGCGCCATTTTGGATCTTGCTGCGTGATCCCGCGGGAGTTTCGCGCCAGCGAATATGTACTCGCGGCTTGCCACCTTGCACAGCACACCTCGCGAGAGTTCGCAATTGCGAACACGTAGTTGCGGCGGAAAGGAACAATCTCGCACTCGCGAAATAGAGATTTTGCAATTCTGCACAAGAAAATCACCAGCAAACAGGATAAACCTTCAGAAAATTATGATTTTTATCAGAATCACTCCTCAGGTTGACATTTGCATGGCCTTTTTTTTTGCAAGGAGTCCATTTTTGGGGGGGGGAGGAAGGAAGTGCCCCACAGTCTCCAACTTCCTGTTCCTGTCCAGCAGGCTCCTCCCAGTGCTTTGTCCATCTCCTGGTCACTTTCATTTGGATCTGGAGCTGGAAGGATTACTTTTTGTGGGTGCTGCTGGATATTTGGATTTGAGGCCTTTTTTGACTGTCTTTGGATCACTTTTGGATTAGAAATCAACTTTCACAAGTAAGTTTGTTTGGGGCATTACAGTTGCTGCAAGTACAATTTTGGAACTTTTTCAGAACATTAAATAAATTATATTGTTGGTAGCCACAGTATCCAGTAGGACCAGGGTTGGTTAGGGGTGCATGATACAACTGTTTTGTTGAATTTAAACACCATTGAGGCCATGGATGGGCTGGGATTGTGATAATTTTATTGTTTTTTGTCGTTTTTTTGGGGCTGCTGGTGGGGCCTTTTGCCAAGGGGTAGTGGTGCATGGACTGAGTGTGCCTGTAGTGTGGTCTCACTCTCTTTAATGTAAACATCATGGATGGCATTGGATTGTGGTGATTTCTGGCTGGTTTTCTGTTTTTTGGGGGTGTACTGTTGATGTGGACTGTGGCCATGTGGGTGGTGGTGGTGGCCATCTTGAGTCCTGGCTGGTACAGGCAACATGTGCTTGGGGTGTAAGGGGCCATTTTGAAGAGAGGCTGTGTCTGAGGCCTGCACTTATTTTGCCTACTTTTCATCCATTATGCCCAGGGGTAGTGAGTGTTGCATGGGCCTAGTGTTTCTGAGGGGTGTCTTCTTGAATTTAAACACCATTGAGGCCATGGATGGGCTGGGATTGTGCTGATTTTATAGTTTTTTGTCGTTTTTTGGGGGCTGCTGGTGGGGCCTTTTGCCAAGGGGTAGTGGTGCATCGACTGAGTGTGCCTGTAGTGTGGTCTCACTCTCTTTAATGTAAACATCATGGATGGCATTGGATTGTGGTGATTTCTGGCTGGTTTTCTGTTTTTTGGGGGTGTACTGTTGATGTGGACTGTGGCCATGTGGGTGGTGGTGGTGGCCATCTTGAGTCCTGGCTGGTACAGGCAACATGTGCTTGGGGTGTAAGGGGCCATTTTTAGGAGAGGCAGTGTCTGAGGCCTGCACTTATTTTGCCTACTTTTCATCCATTATGCCCAGGGGTAGTGAGTGTTGCATGGACCTAGTGTTTCTGAGGGGTGTCTTCTTGAATTTAAACACCATTGAGGCCATGGATGGGCTGGGATTGTGATGATTTTATTGTTTTTTGTCGTTTTTTTGGGGCTGCTGGTGGGGCCTTTTGCCAAGGGGTAGTGGTGCATGGACTGAGTGTGCCTGTAGTGTGGTCTCACTCTCTTTAATGTAAACATCATGGATGGCATTGGATTGTGGTGATTTCTGGCTGGTTTTCTGTTTTTTGGGGGTGTACTGTTGATGTGGACTGTGGCCATGTGGGTGGTGGTGGTGGCCATCTTGAGTCCTGGCTGGTACAGGCAACATGTGCTTGGGGTGTAAGGGGCCATTTTGAAGAGAGGCTGTGTCTGAGGCCTGCACTTATTTTGCCTACTTTTCATCCATTATGCCCAGGGGTAGTGAGTGTTGCATGGGCCTAGTGTTTCTGAGGGGTGTCTTCTTGAATTTAAACACCATTGAGGCCATGGATGGGCTGGGATTGTGCTGATTTTATTGTTTTTTGTCGTTTTTTGGGGGCTGCTGGTGGGGCCTTTTGCCAAGGGGTAGTGGTGCATGGACTGAGTGTGCCTGTAGTGTGGTCTCACTCTCTTTAATGTAAACATCATGGATGGCATTGGATTGTGGTGATTTCTGGCTGGTTTTCTGTTTTTTGGGGGTGTACTGTTGATGTGGACTGTGGCCATGTGGGTGGTGGTGGTGGCCATCTTGAGTCCTGGCTGGTACAGGCAACATGTGCTTGGGGTGTAAGGGGCCATTTTTAGGAGAGGCAGTGTCTGAGGCCTGCACTTATTTTGCCTACTTTTCATCCATTATGCCCAGGGGTAGTGAGTGTTGCATGGACCTAGTGTTTCTGAGGGGTGTCTTCTTGAATTTAAACACCATTGAGGCCATGGATGGGCTGGGATTGTGATGATTTTATTGTTTTTTGTCGTTTTTTTGGGGCTGCTGGTGGGGCCTTTTGCCAAGGGGTAGTGGTGCATGGACTGAGTGTGCCTGTAGTGTGGTCTCACTCTCTTTAATGTAAACATCATGGATGGCATTGGATTGTGGTGATTTCTGGCTGGTTTTCTGTTTTTTGGGGGTGTACTGTTGATGTGGACTGTGGCCATGTGGGTGGTGGTGGTGGCCATCTTGAGTCCTGGCTGGTACAGGCAACATGTGCTTGGGGTGTAAGGGGCCATTTTGAAGAGAGGCAGTGTCTGAGGCCTGCACTTATTTTGCCTACTTTTCATCCATTATGCCCAGGGGTAGTGAGTGTTGCATGGGCCTAGTGTTTCTGAGGGGTGTCTTCTTGAATTTAAACACCATTGAGGCCATGGATGGGCTGGGATTGTGCTGATTTTATTGTTTTTTGTCGTTTTTTTGGGGCTGCTGGTGGGGCCTTTTGCCAAGGGGTAGTGGTGCATGGACTGAGTGTGCCTGTAGTGTGGTCTCACTCTCTTTAATGTAAACATCATGGATGGCATTGGATTGTGGTGATTTCTGGCTGGTTTTCTGCTTTTTGGGGGTGTACTGTTGATGTGGACTGTGGCCATGTGGGTGGTGGAGGTGGCCATCTTGAGTCCTGGCTGGTACAGGCAACATGTGCTTGGGGTGTAAGGGGCCATTTTTAAGAGAGGCAGTGTCTGAGGCCTGCACTTATTTTGCCTACTTTTCATCCATTATGCCCAGGGGTAGTGAGTGTTGCATACTTGCATGGCCCTAGTCTTTCTGTGGGGTGTCTTCAATATAAACATCATGGATGGCATGGGATTGTGCTCATTTTTCTGTGTTTTGTCGATTTTTTGGGGTGTATAACTGAACTGATGTTCCTCTGTCTTCCATTGCTTTTAGGTGCACAAGACTCAAGAGAACCACCAGTGCCAGGAAGAAGTCCTGCAGCGGTGTGTGTGTGCAGCATAACGTCACGCGACGTCACGTCTGGACACAGACAACTCTGCAACTCGTGCAACTGCTACCTGCTGTTCTGACCTGCTCTGAAGAAGATGGCCCGAAAAAAAGTAACCCGTAGCTCCTCTAGCAAGAAAGAGAAAGGTGCCAGTAAGGAGCAGAAGAAGCAAGTTACCAAGGAGACTGGTGTGCCACCCGCCCCTTTTTTTGGGAGTAAAAAAAAAAGTATGCCTGCAGCAGCAGCGGGATCTGCTGGGGACCAAGCTGGCAGCAGCACCCCCGCTCCATTGGGCTCAGTGCCACCACCACCACCACACCAACTTAAGTCCAAGCCCTTGAGTGCTGCAGAGGCAGCCAGTATAGTTCTTCAATCACCATCGACCAGTGATGTTGGCTCATCGCAAGAAAGCAGCAGCAATGTCCCTCAATCAACACAGGTTGTTGTAGCTCATCTGACGAGTGTTGAACAACCACAGCCGCAACAACAATCACATGTGCAAGTACAAGCCCAAGTACATGTGGAAGGAGAGGCAGCGCAAGGAGATGCGCAAGCAGAGGTGCATGGAGGGTCACAAGTGCCCACAATAGTTGTTCCTCCCGAAGTAGGGGCACATCAGGAAATCGACAATCAAGGCGAGGTATCATTTGAGGAAGCCACTCCTCCTGATGATCCTTCATTGTCTTCCACACCCCTAGCAAGGAAGAGATCAAGGGTGGTGTCTACATCTTCTTCAAGCACACCTCCTTCTGATGATACGGATCAAACTTGGGAACCAGCACCACTGCCGTCTGAGAGTGAGGCACACCATGATCCGACAAAGGTAGTTAAGCGTAAAAGGAAGCTCGTCCAAAGTCTCAGAGTTATGGAGTGTGATGAGGCTCAACAAGAAGTGGCGGATACTGCTGCTGATGAAGACTCTGCCAACGACGACCCAGTCATCATAAAGGTCACTGCAGCCCCAGCGGGCATGCAGCAAACAGACATTTTGACCCTAGCCCGAAGAGCTGCTGAGCGTGATGATGATGATGTTGTCGATGAGGAGGCAGTGGAAACACCACAATCATTGGAGTTAAGTAGTACACCAACTCGTCCCGCTTCCATATTTCTTTCTGGCAAGAAGAGACCTCCATCCACCTCGACCTTAATTAGTGGCGGTGAAAGTGCACAACGTACAAAAGTTGGGCAATCCAGATCCTCCACTTCATCTGGCATTAGCTTCATGACCACCACCACCAGTATCGCCGCCTCCTCCAGGTCCCACAGACACTTCAAGTCCCCAGTTTGGGACTTCTTTACTGTTTGTCAAAAAAATCCAACGTTTGCCATTTGTACCCTTTGTAAGGTTGCAGTTAGTCGTGGTAAGCCAGGTACCAACTATGGTACCGGAGGCCAGAGAGGTCATTTTAGGAGACAGCACACTGTCCAATGGTTTGCGCACCTAGATGCGATCAAGAAAGGCCGAATTCAAGGAAACGTTGATGTTGCATCTGATGATGACGAGGAGGAAGAAGACGTGTCAAACACTTCCCTTACACCCAGTACCCCTGTCAGCAGCACACCCAATGTGAGGCAGACTAAGAGTGTTGGAGCGAGTGAGACACCAATGCACAAAAGTTCACCAGCGAGCAAAATTGGGTCAACGAAGTCATTATCAGCCCGTAAATGCTTGGTCCAGGGCAACATTAGAACAATGCTTACTTCAGACGTGCCATATGAACGCAACCACCCACTGACGCGTCTGTATAACACTAAGCTGGGTAAAATGCTAGCTGTTGACCTTCTCCCTTTTTCTTTTGTAGAAGCGGTAGGTTTTCTAGAATTAGTGGCAACGCTCTGCCCTAAATGGAAGGTTCCTAGCCGGTTCTATTTTGCCAGAGTTGCGGTTCCAGCACTACATGAAGATGTGCTGGAGGCGATTGGGGCAGCTTTGCAGAAGAGTGCTGTTCACACAATACATCTGACAACAGACATGTGGACCAGTGGCGCAGGCGCTGATTACATGTGCATCACTGCACACTGGGTCTCTTTTTCAGGTGTTAAAGCAAAGCTAAACGCAGGTGTTGACCCGGACAAAGTTTTCAAAGATGCTCGGAAACATGCAACACTAGCCATGTTTGGCTTGGAGAAAAGTCACACATCCCAAAACATTTTGGACGAGTTTGACAAAAAGGTCTTGAAAATGCTATCCCCAAAAAAACGCCAGATTGGTAATGTTTCCACGGATAATGGCGCCAATGTAGTTAAGGCCATGGCGCTGGGTCGCTATTTTAGAGTGCCGTGTTTGGCGCACTGTATCAACCTGGTAGTTCAAAAATTCTTGAGTGATAGAGACAGTGCAGCGTTCGCGGTAATGGCCACCTGCCGCAAAATGTGCAACCATTTCAGCCATTCTTTTAAGGCCCGGAAGCATCTGAGGAGGCTGCTACTTCAAAGTCGAATACCAGTGAAAGCACTCATCCAGGAGGTGGCAACACGTTGGAACTCAACCTTCTACATGCTTGAGCGTCTGTATGAGCAGTATACGGTACTCGATCACTATTTCTTCACAGAGGGTACATCTCAGAAGGAGGACATGCGGATGGGTGCGGCGCAATGGGACATAGTTAAAAGCCTGACAGACATGCTTCGTCCTTTTGAGTTCTTCACACGTGCAGTCAGCCAGGAGGACTGTAATTTGGGAAAAGCTATCCCATTGTTGTGCATGCTGGAGCACCAACTGATGGCGGTGTCTTCTGAGTTTGAAAAAGATGGAAAAAAAAAAGACCATTTTATTTTGTCTGAGAAATTATTAGAGCGCCTACGTGGTGATGAACGTCTTCAAAAGATCAAGTCAGAACAGCATTACATTTGTGCTACTATTCTGGATCCACGCTACAAAAAGGCGCTGGCAGGCGAAGCATTCTTTCCTTTTGCTGATGCAGATGTTCAAAAGTACAAACATTGGTTAGCCTGGTCAGCCAAGAGGTTTGAAAAAGAACGGCAGGTTATTGAAGGAGAAGACAGTACATCAGCATCAGCATCAGCAGGCCATCCCCAGTCACAAGAATCCACTTCTTCACCTGTGGCTGGGGCACAAGTGACCTCTCAGCCGTTAAAGACACCGGCAAGTGGATCATCTGCACCACACACAATGACAACACTAACAGTGGCTGCGGAGGAGGATTGGCTAAGTTTGATGGGGTATGGTTCTCGAAAAAATGTCACAGGCACAGCAAAAAGTAAGCAAAGTGGAGGAACAGTTGATGACCTTGAGTCGATGGTGCAGGACTATCTGAATGACTCAACAGAGGTCTTTCTTAATGATGAGCCATTGCAGTATTGGCATGGGAAAAAACAATTGTGGCCAGAGCTCTCCAACCTGGCTATAAACTATTTGTCTTGCCCACTCGCAAGTGTGTCTTCTGAACGTGTTTTCAGTGCTGCTGGTGGCATTGTAACTCCCAAACGGAGCCGCCTCTCGCCCCAAAATGTGGAGCGGCTGACAATGATCAAGATGAATCAGCACCTCATACCACCAGATTACAAAGTACGAGAAAGCACGCCGCATGAAGACGAGGAGGACGGCAACGTAGATGAGGGGATTTGTTCTCTGTTCGGTGGCACTGACCTCATCCTGCCTGAATTCGCAGAGTATGATGACGAAATCTTCTTATTCCCTGACACCGAGCCCTGAAAATGAGACAATGAATCAATAACTTTCTTTTACGTCCTTATTCACTTTTATTCCTGTGTGTCTCTCTTTCTTTGTTTTGCACAGTTAATTTAATTCAAACTTTAATCACCTAATCCTAAAAACAAGACCATCAGCAGAACTGTCTTCACTTGTTTGCTTATTGATTTGAAGGTGCCGCAGTCTACATTCCTCAGGTTCACAAGTTCTGAAGAACATGCTCCTCTATCCTCCTCCTCCAGACTGCGATTTCCCTCAAAGCAGAGTGCTGGATTACGCCCAATGAAGAAAGACTCAGCACTTGTGGGGGTGTTCTACTTCTTTGCGGGTGAGTTGACGGATTTGGGCCCATTGCTGTGAAGCTCTAATAATGGATAAAAGTGTTTTGGACCAAATATGAGGTGGAAATTTCTTGCCGTTTTTGCTGACTTGCTTGCCTTTGAGGTGCTCTTTGGCGGGGTTCCGGGTGTTTGTGGGTGAGTTTTGGGGTCTGGGAGCACTGCTGCGACAGTCTAATCTTGATTGCATTTGCTTTTCAGGAAATCCGTGGTGGAAAACAGGAGGTATGATGATTGATGATGACCTAGCTGCACAGCGCGTTTGGACCAGAAGGCCGAGAGATATTGTAAGTATGAGATTTAGCTTTTTCGCTGTTTGGGGGTGTTGTCGCGTGGTTTTTTGCGGGTGGGTTGGCGGGTCTTGGCTGGGGCATTCCTGGGGCATTCCTGGGAAGGTCTAATGCCGGATAGAAGTGTTTTGGACAAAATCCTTAAGGAAAAGCCTTTTTTTTGCTATTTCTTCTGACATCTTGCTCAATGTAGCGTTTTGGGGGGCTTCCTGCTGTTCGTGGGTGGGTTGCGGCCGGGGTCTCTGTCGAAGCACTGCTGCGACAGTCTAATCTTGATTGCATTTGCTTTTCAGGAAATCCGTAGTGGAAAACAGGAGTTATGATGATTGATGATGACCTAGCCTAGCTGGTAGTAGCTGCACAGCGCGTTTGGACCAGAAGGCCGAGAGATATTGTAAGTATGAGATTTAGCTTTTTCGCTGTTTGGGGGTGTTGTCGCGTGTTTTTTTGCGGGTGGGTTGGCGGGTCTTGGCTGGGGCATTCCTGGGGCATTCCTGGGAAGGTCTAATGCTGGATAGAAGTGTTTTGGACAAAATCCTTAAGGAAAAGCCTTTTTTTTGCTATTTCTTCTGACATCTTGCTCAATGTAGCGTTTTGGGGGGCTTCCTGCTGTTCGTGGGTGGGTTGCGGCCGGGGTCTCTGTCGAAGCACTGCTGCAACAGTCTAATCTTGATTGCATTTGCTTTTCAGGAAATCCGTGGTGGAAAACAGGAGTTATGATGATTGATGATGACCTAGCTGGTAGTAGCTGCACAGCGCGTTTGGACCAGAAGGCCGAGAGATATTGTAAGTATGAGATTTAGCTTTTTCGCTGTTTGGGGGTGTTGTCGCGTGGTTTTTTGAGGGTGGGTTGGCGGGTCTTGGCTGGGGCATTCCTGGGAAGGTCTAATACCGGATAGAAGTGTTTTGGACAAAATCCATAAGGAAACACCAGTTTTGGCACTTTTTGTAAGTTAGGGTTCGTTAGGGTTAGCCATAGCAGCAGGATTGCATGTGTTTCGGAGTGTTCTATTGCAACGCAGTTCTGGGGTTTTAGAGCACTGTTGGAGCGATGCTGGCTATGGATACTTTTGCTTGCTTGCAAGTGGTTTGAATACAATCCACGGTCTGTATTTGGGCCTACTGTTACTTTCAAAGTACGTTTTGTCTCCATTTTTCTGCTAGGCATCGTTTTTGGAGATCTGATTGGGGGTCTTCTACTTTTTTGCGACTGGCTTTAGTAAGGGTCTTGGTGGGAGCATTGCTGGGAAGGTCAAATTGTGTTCTAAAACACAGTTTACAGTACACCTACCTTGAGGGGAAAGATCCGCTATAATATTTTGGCCATACTTATTTATCCCTAAAAAGGTGACTCAGACAGAGCACGCAATTTCAAAAATATTCTACTGTCTATTAGGGAAATCAAAGTGTGACTTTTTGCACCACACAGCGTGCATACCTTTTATTTATTTATCAGTGGTATTGTAATAGCAATTCCTGTTTTCCGTTCAATAATTACAGGCCGGGTTTCAGTCAACATCCGCCAGGCAGGCAGTGGACAGGGTGTCTTCTGTCAGTGGTCACCAACATTGATGGACGAAGCGTCAGCTGGAATGGAGGAGTGCCGCTAATAAGAGGAATTGTTTGCTGCATGCAACTTACTTACCAAATTCAACAGGACAACTCCAACAACATACAGAATACAGATACAGTATCCATTGTTTTCTTCTATGAGTGTGACTGCATGTGCTTAGCTTTAGTTTGTACCCAAAGATTTCTTTATCTTCAATTATTGTTTGTCCAGGCTGTGCTTTTTTTTCTTCTCTCAACAAAACCTACCCAAAGAGAAACCCCCATTCCCATCCATTTTCAAACCCTAACCCTCTTCCCCCGGGCTGTGTTGTTTTGCTTGATGTCTGACTAAAATGACATCAATAATTCCACACACTTGCTGGGGAGGATAAGGTCATAGCAACAGGCTGGTGAAGGAATACGAGGATATCTTCTAGACTTACTCAGCTTCAGTACTATATCTTCTAGTAGTAGGAGACAATGTCAAATAAATTCAACGCAAGTACTAGATATACTTGCAAGCAAATACTTTACCATTTGTTAGGCTACATTATGGCACTGTTCTAGTGTACTGTCACCTGCTATATTCTCGATCGTACCGTAACCGTTGTAATGCTACAGTAAGGACAAACCAGGTTTCGTTTTCTTTTTTTCCATAGGCATGCAACTGCCACTGTGTCACACCACTAGTAGCACCGCAATGAGGAAATTTCACCCGCCCAGGATTGCCAACGTTAATCCCCATTTCACGTGGAGCCAGCCCTGGGCCTAGCCCAAATTTCTAACACAAATTACAGGTAAGATAAGCGTTTGGTGGGAGGTAGTATAATGGACTATTATTTAGGACTAGACGAGAGATTGACGGTAGTACTACTAAAGTCCTACGACTGTTCAGGAAAACAAACCTACTGTTACACCCCCGTCCCCCACCCACCAGACTGAAAAGCAGTAAAAAACAGGTATGGTCAGATAAAGTTGAAAAATGTATATTTATCTAGCCCTAACAAAATAATCTCCCTCAAGACCCACCCTAACCCCAACGATTGTCTTTGAAAAGTCCCAAAAAGAACCCAACTCCCAAATCCCACCCCCCAAAAGTCTCTAAAAAAAGGGCAAGGGACACTCCACTACTGGAGGGTGCTGGTGCCTTTTGCGGCATGGGCATCATACTCCTTGCGGAGGGTGGCAAGCTCGAAGCGGAGGCCCTCTACCAAGTTCTAATAGTTCTGGACCTCCTGCTCCAGGTAGGACATTCGGACTCCTAGGCGGCGTTGGCGTGCCTTGCAGCTCCTGTGGGGGGCAGCTGATCTTTCTGTTGCTTGGCGGTGGCGGTTGGCTTTGTTAGCCCGGCTCGGTCCCGCTGGAGCACTGCGCATGCTGGCGTCCCGTGGGGTCACGGAGGAGGATGCAGCTGTCCCAGTCGAGGATGTTGTTGTTGCACCGGTCGACTGCGTGTCCTCCTCCTCCTCCAGGGCCACCAGCCGCCGATATTCGGCGACAGTGGCATCCAGCCTCCGTTGCCGGGCCATTCGAGCCTGCTCCCTCCGTGATGTTGATTTGGAAGAAGCAACTATATGAAGAAAGAAAGACATAGTCTGTAACCAATGCTCCTTAGCATTAATAACACAAAGTGATTGAGCCGAAAGTTGGGTCACAGTACAAGTAGCAAATTGAAAGCACAGTACATAACTATTGAGGACAGTATCTATGTAACCTCCCACTTCTGCATCCTTGCTCTAACATTAGTGGTAGTTTAATGAACAAATTCTACGACCACTATGGACTTCCATTACAGTCGACTATGACAGTACACCAGTCTTATTCTTCTTCTTCTCTCTTGTTTAGGAAAATTGGTACGTTATTGTAACCGCGGGACCAGAAAAGGGCAGGAGACGTGTTTTTGTGACTCTGGATTTTAATTGGTCATACAGTGCATCGGTACAGGTTTTGCGAACTGCTGTCCTTCGTGGTGATCTGCTTCTCTCTTTGCGCGTTTTTCTACGAGCTCCCTCTTCTCTCCTCAGAATCGGGCTCCTCCGTCTAGGGGGCTCTGGAGGCTCCGTGCTGGCCACCCACGCCGACGCCGAAGGGGGAAAAAAGAAAAGAGAGGCAAGTATCAGAGATGAACCACAGGGAGTCAGTTGGCAACACCGGGAAGGGGTAGTAAAGTAAAGTAAAGTAAAAGTCCACATTTGTAAAGCGCACAATCACCCGTAAGGGTCTCTAGGCGCTGGGGGCCGTCGGGAAGATTAAGCGAGCTATTGCCCAGAGTCACATGGTGCTGGGCTAACCTGCCGCCGGAGCCGGGGATCGAACCGTGGTCCCCAGATTCCAGCGTCAGTCGCCCTGGCCGCGGCGCCACACCTCTTCCGGGAACACCCAGTGCAATGATCCTTATCAGGTATGTTAAATCAATGAGGAGGGCGAGTGCTCGTGCGATGCTCCCGGGAGCCGTCCCTTAGGTTCCTCCCCCCCCTTTCCGTTAGACCTCTGGCTTTATCGGTGAACCACCCCAGGAAGCGATTACGCACCTCAGTGAGCCGTACCCCTCCTGGCGTACGGCTGGGCGGCGCGTGTTGTTGGCCTCCAGGCGTTCCCTTTTCCTCCTCTGCTCTCTCAGCGTCTTCTCTCGCCGTCAGTGCGCGGTCCGAGCAGCTCTCGGAGATCTGCTCCCAGCTCCACTCCCGATCCGGCTGTTCTCCTTCAGTGAGACGGGTCTCGCCGATCCACCTGATACCGCCGCTCTGCTTGGCCTCGCTCTCTCCGCTTCCTCCTCTCCTCCACTCCTCTTCTCTGCTCTCCCGTCCTTCTTCTCTCCGCTCCTCTTCGCTGCTTCCCGCCTCTCCGCACCTCTCCACTCTGTCCGCTCCTCCGGTGTATAGACACACCTGGTGCTGGGCGTTCTCCTTCTTTATCCACCTGCGGGGCTCCTCCTCTTCCCCACCTCCGGACTGGTTAAAGGGCCAGACGTCTTCCTCATCGCAACTGTAGGTGTCAGGGCTGGTCCACTCTGAATATTTCGTGGGCTGTGGAAAGAAAAGGGGGGGGGTCACATTTGATCAGTTCGCGCCCTATGGCGGGGCGCGCAAGGGGGACCCCGTTACACACCTCCCCCCCAGGACGCTTCCGCTCGGGAAGCGGGTGTCTAGACAGAAAGTCAGCCCCAACATTGTCCACGCCACGCTTGTGGCACACCCTGAAAGCGAATGGCTGCAATGCCAGAAACCATCTCATGACCCTGGCGTTGTTTGATTTGTTACGTGCCATCCAGGTACGGGGTGCATGGTCTGTATATAGCGAGAAGGGCCGGCCCTCGAGGTAATAGGCCAACTTCTCCACGGCCCAACGGATAGCCAGGCACTCCTTCTCTACGGTGGCATACTTCAGTTCCCGCGGGAACAGCTTCCTGGTGACAAACAGGATCGGGTGGTCCAACCCGTCTCGTCCTTCTTGTGACAACACTGCGCCGATCCCGAACTCGGACGCATCAGTGTGCAAGGAGAGCGGACGTGTGTAATCCGGGGAGTTGAGGATGGGGGTGGATGTGATCCTCCTCTTCAACTCGTGGAACGAGTCTAGCATGACCACCGTGGGTTCGGATAGCGCTGCCTGTTTGAATGACGTCTGTAGGGCATCCGTGAGGGGGGCTGCCACCTGAGCAAAGTTCGGGATAAACCGTCGGTAGTACCCGATCAGACCCAAAAACGCACGTAGCTCCTTTTTTGTGGTGGGAAACGGTGCCTCCGAAATGGCCCTGACTTTCTCCGTTTGTGGCTCGATCATGCCGTGTCCCAGTACGTATCCCAGGTACTTGACTTTGTGAAAAGCCATCCTTGACTTCTTAGCGTTTATCTTCAGTCCCGCATGGTTCAGGGTTTCCAGCACTTGTGCCAGGTGTCTCAAGTGTGTCTTCCAGTCGGGGCTAAACACCACAATGTCGTCCAGGTATGCAGAGGTGAAGGACGACAGACCATGTAGTACGTTATTCATTAGTCTCTGAAAGGTGGCAGGTGCACCGTGAAGGCCAAAAGGCAGTACCGTAAACTCGTAGTGTCCCTCCTCGGTTGAGAAGGCTGTTTTATGTCTGTCCTCCTCTCTTAGCGGTACCTGCCAGTACCCTTTGGTGAGGTCGATCGTGCTTATGTACTGTGCATCGCCTAACTTCTCTATGAGTTCGTCTATGCGGGGGATGGGATATGCATCGAACTTCGAGATAGCGTTTAAGGCCCGGAAGTCCATACAGAACCGGCGTGAGCCGTCCGGTTTGGGTATGAGGACGATCGGGCTTGACCAGTTGCTATGTGAGGGGCGTATGACCCCGAGTTGTAACATGTCAGTCACCTCACGTCGGATGTCTTGTCTCCGGGCCTCTGGGATCCGATAAGGGCGTATCTTTATGGTCTTCCCTGGGTCTGTGTCTATCCGGTGTTCGGCCAGCGTGGTTTTCCCCGGGAGGTCGGAAAACACCTGGTCTTGTTTCCTCAGTACGTCCAGCAACTCTTGTTTTTCCTCCTGTCTCAAGTCTTCGTTGATCACTAACAGGGGAATCGTGGAACGGCTGGGGTTCTTCTCCGATTCTGCCAGGTGAACGGTGGTAGGAGGTTTCCCCAACCACTTCTTTAGCATGTTTATGTGGTAGACCTGCCTTTTCCTAGCGTTCATCTGTAGCCGGTAACTGGTCTTCCCGATCTTCTCCACTACTTGGTACGGTCCACTCCACTCCGCTTTGAATTTTTGCGTGGAGGAGGGTACCAACACTAGGCCCAATCCCTTTTTACCATGGTCCTCCATTTCTTTCCTTTATCATACAGGTTCTTCTGTTTGTTCTGGTGTTTCTCGAGATTGGCGAACGCCAGGTCCCTTAGTTTCCCTAGTTTGGAGCGTAGGTTCCGAGGGTATTCTAGGGTGTTTGCGGTCTCTTCCGGGGTTTCTTTTTCCCACGCCTCCTTGGTCATGTCCAAGAGTGATCGGGGCTTTCGCCCATATAACATCTCGAAAGCCGAGACCCCTAAACTACTTTGTGTCTGTCCTCGGATGACATATAAAGCAATGGGAAGGACCTGGTCCCATTCGTTACTGTTGACCTCCAGCATCTTTCGCAAGGTGGTTTTTAGGGTGCGGTTATACCGTTCCACTAATCCGTCGGTTTGCGGATGGTACACTGCGGTCCTTATCTGGTGTATGTGAAGCACTTTACACACGTCCCCCATGAGGCGGGACACAAAAGGGGTCCCCTGGTCGGTCAGTATTTCCTTAGGGAAACCAACCCGGGAGAACAGTTCAAGCATCTTGTCCGCCACGTTCTTGGAGGTGGTAGAGGTGAGGGGAAACGCCTCCGGGAATCGCGTGGCATAGTCGACGATGACTAGGACATACGAATATCCTTTCCTTGTTTTTGGGAGCGGCCCAATAATGTCCATCCCAATCCGTTCAAAGGGAACCCCGATAATGGGGAGGGGTTGTAAGGGCACCGCAGGGGGCCTCGTCATGTTTCGGGTTTGGCATATGTCACACTCCTGACAGTAGGTCAAGGCGTCCTTGTATATCCCGGGCCAATAAAAATTCTTTAGGAGGTTCTGTGTGGTTTTCTCCGCCCCCGTGTGTCCGGCCACCAAATGGGAATGCGAAAAGAACAGGACTTGTTCGCGGAACGACACCGGAACCAACAACTGCTCGGGGTCCTCTTTTCCTCCCTGACGGTACAACAGGCCATTCTTGATATACAACCTCGGATAACGCAAGGGGTCTTCATCCTGGGTGTGATGTGCCTTCTCCCAGGCGTTAAACAATGTGGCGTCATTGGTCTGTGCGAATTGAAAACTACGACCAATGTCCAGGGATCCGAGGACGCCAAAGCCGTTACTACTTCTGCGTGGTCCCTTGGTTCCCGTTTCTTCTTCGTCTGGGCCAGGCTTTGCTCGAACATGGTCAAAAAGGCCGGGTTATCCGTTCCGATTATCAGATCTTCAGGTAGCGTAGACAACACCCCTACCCGAACCCTTGTGGCGGGTCCTACCTGGGGTTCTAGTGGCAATAAAGCGACGGGATAGGGTTTTACATCCCCGTGGACACATCTGATGTATACTTGTTCCTGTGGGATGAGCTGGTGGGGCAGTACGTGGTGGGCCTGTACTACCGACTGGCGGCAACCTGAATCCAGGAGCGCCTGTACAGGGTTGCCGTTTATCCTCATACTTACGCGGTATGCGTGTCCCATCTCCGCCGAGTAGAGGACGGTGCGGGGCAGATATCCCACCTCCATTGGTTCGTCTGCCGGTTTTCTCCTGGGGCAGTGCCTGGCGATATGTCCCCAGGTCCCGCACTCAAAGCACTGGGGTCCCGTGTGAGGAAGGGGTTCACTTTTCCAGGGACGTGGTTTTGGTGCTTCCGGAACCCTCAGGAACTTTTTCTCTGGTCGGAAGGGGGCCTTTGATTTGTCGGACTCCGGGGCCTGCATGGGTCTCTGTTGTACACGTGAGTACGTATTGGCCATCTCTACGGCCTGAGCGGTCGTCAGATCATGGTGTTGTTTTAGCCACCTCTGGGTGGCAAAGGGCAACGCCTCTACAAACTGTTCTAGATAAATCCTGTCCATTATCTCCTCTTTCGTGCTTTCGTTCGGGCTGAGCCACTTGTCGGCGGCCATCTTGAGTCTGACAAACAGAGTCTTGGGTGTTTCTCCGGTTACCCCACGTTCTCGCCGGAACCTCAGCCGGTAGGCTTCCCGGTCCAAACCCAGATGATCCAGGATTATCCGTTTGATTTCCGTATAAGGGGTGTCACCCCTTGGATTAGCCACCTGGTAAGCGGCTTGTGCTTCTCCTACCAACAGCGGGGCCAAAAAGAAAGGCCATTTGGCCCCAGGCCAGCCACAGGCTCGGGCCGCCCGCTCAAAGTTTAACAGAAAGGCATCGGGATCCTCTCCGGGTTGGTATTTTTGCAGAGAGACCCCTCCTATGGTGTGGGGTATGTTGCTTACGGACACAGGCCCGGAAGAAAGAGGGGGGTCAAGGGCCCTGGCCGCCACGGCGGTTTTTATCAGTTCTCTGTCGGCTTCTGCTGCCCTGAGCTGTTGCTCTGCCAGCCTTTCTAGTCTCTCCTGCCCTTGCACCAGGGCTTGTACCACGCCTTCCATCTTCTGGTCGCAGATGGCTACAGTGCCCGCATTCTCCACCACTGTAACCGCGGGACCAGAAAAGGGCAGGAGACGTGTTTTTGTGACTCTGGATTTTAATTGGTCATACAGTGCATCGGTACAGGTTTTGCGAACTGCTGTCCTTCGTGGTGATCTGCTTCTCTCTTTGCGCGTTTTTCTACGAGCTCCCTCTTCTCTCCTCAGAATCGGGCTCCTCCGTCTAGGGGGCTCTGGAGGCTCCGTGCTGGCCACCCACGCCGACGCCGAAGGGGAAAAAAAGAAAAGAGAGGCAAGTATCAGAGATGAACCACAGGGAGTCAGTTGGCAACACCGGGAAAGGGTAGTGAGGGGGAACACCCAGTGCAATGATCATTATCAGGTATGTTAAATCAATGAGGAGGGCGAGTGCTCGTGCGATGCTCCCGGGAGCCGTCCCTTAGGTTCCTCCCCCCCTTTCCGTTAGACCTCTGGCTTTATCGGTGAACCACCCCAGGAAGCGATTACGCACCTCAGTGAGCCGTACCCCTCCTGGCGTACGGCTGGGCGGCGCGTGTTGTTGGCCTCCAGGCGTTCCCTTTTCCTCCTCTGCTCTCTCGGCGTCTTCTCTCGCCGTCAGTGCGCGGTCCGAGCAGCTCTCGGAGATCTGCTCCCAGCTCCACTCCCGATCCGGCTGTTCTCCTTCAGTGAGACGGGTCTCGCCGATCCACCTGATACCGCCGCTCTGCTTGGCCTCGCTCTCTCCGCTTCCTCCTCTCCTCCGCTCCTCTTCTCTGCTCTCCCGTCCTTCTTCTCTCCGCTCCTCTTCGCTGCTTCCCGCCTCTCCGCACCTCTCCACTCTGTCCGCTCCTCCGGTGTATAGACACACCTGGTGCTGGGCGTTCTCCTTCTTTATCCACCTGCGGGGCTCCTCCTCTTCCCCACCTCCGGACTGGTTAAAGGGCCAGACGTCTTCCTCATCGCAACTGTAGGTGTCGGGGCTGGTCCACTCTGAATATTTCGTGGGCTGTGGAAAGAAAAGGGGGGGTCACATTTGATCAGTTCGCGCCCTATGGCGGGGCGCGCAAGGGGGACCCCGTTACAGTTATCTTATGCAAGCCGGCAGAATGGCAGCACAGTGAACTTGCACCCGAGAAAAACAGTTGCACACCATGATGAGTGAGACAGACTTGCGTTACTGTACCGGTCCAGTACATGCAGGTGGTGAAGCTATTACTTTTCTATTACGGGTGGCACTGAGAATACTCTGTTACAAGGGCTACTGCTTAATTAATTTACCTTTCACCCTACAGTGCAAATGAGTACTAGAAAAGGAAAATGAACAAGCTAAATAATTTGATTATCTATCACTTCACATGGGACGTATTTGATGACATATGGGATGACTTTAGGTGCTTTGCTTAATATTGAGTGAACAGTGATACACCCACACATGAATGACGTACTACAACTAAACTAAAGTTATTAAGAGAGGTACGGAGTGTCCACCGTAATAACCAGATATATGCTGTGCTTGCAGTTGCAGTTCATGGTAGTATTGGACACATTTACAATTTCTTTTCCTTGCCTTCCCTACACTGGAACGGACGTGCGGGTGCGGTGGTACATGCTCTTCAAGGTAACACTTAGTTCATCCAGCGACCATCTACTCTCTCTAGATACACATGTGCTATCTAAGAGTCAGAGAATACCATGCTCCAGGAATCCATTCATTCAAAGTATACGCACACATACAGTTTCTGTTTCACCCACCCATGCTGCTGTCCTTCCACCCATCCTTGCTTC
The DNA here is from genome assembly GCF_964261635.1 of Lissotriton helveticus. Lineage (NCBI taxonomy): Eukaryota > Metazoa > Chordata > Amphibia > Caudata > Salamandridae > Lissotriton > Lissotriton helveticus. The sequence goes on from NC_136061.1 coordinate 1,016,865,292, forward strand.
ATCATTGACCCAGCCATGCACCATACCATATTCTTTCCTTCCCAGCCACCTCGGGGGCCAAGCAAACACATATCGTTCTTCTTTGCCAGCCATCATACAATTTTGCGTCCCACTTACTTACACCCTTCTTTCGCTTTTCGTTCATCCCATCCATCACGTTCATCTAAGAACTTATTGGGATTCTTCTCACCAAAAACTTCACAGCTAAGTCGAAGTACATTTCGAGGAGGCTACTACCTGGTTGATTTGTAATACACCCGTGCAGAAAGCACACTATGCAGTCTTCAATCTCAATAAGTAAGGAATATATAGCTTACCTGTTCCCGCCACCACCGTGCGAACCCCCACAGGACCGTCCGCCGGCTCTTGCACCGCCTCCTCCCCAGAGTCCTCCGAGTCCTCGCCCAACACCGCCACCTCCGCGCTGGCCCCGTCACCAGATGTTCCACTTACAAAGTACATTTAAGAATGTTAGAATACACCACTCACTACTATATAATATTTGGTCTAGGAGTAATAAAGAAATGTTAAAAAAACAGAATACAATGTAATAATTTGTGACTGTCTACTCTAAAGTAAAAATGTCCCTTTATCCAGGGAAGGCTGTTGTCTTGCTGCACTTTTATGCACAACTGATGAATGCTTGCTTTTTATTTTTAACACGCACCACTTTTTCTCCTAACAGACAGAAGCTTGACTCCTAAGAACACGACCAGGATCAAGTTCAAACCAGGTGAGAGCTCGGCTCGACCACAAGAAATGTGTCCAATTAATCGTCAGCACTAAGCACTTTTCCGTTTTCAGTTAAATAGTTTTATGACAAAGTAGATTTTAATAAATGTGTTCACTTTTAATAAAGCTTTTAAACTTAAATAGACTCTGTGGTTTTTGGTCCTCCAGACTAGAGTGGATGAGCTAAAGGTTTTGGAATTTTTGCAAGCATGAGTGCCTCTAACACTTCTTGACTGTGACTCCGTACTCTTGTCCTGCGTACGATAATCTAGAGATCATTGGGGATCAATCATCGGTGACTTCGGGAGCTAAATGACTCTGCCACACTATCTAGTCAGTAAGGAGACAGTGCATAGAGCTATTGCTGAATAGAATGGGAGTACAATGGAATTGCCAAATGTCCAATCTTAGTTAGCTACACAGACAGACTAATAAGAATAATCTAGTAATACCACATGGAGTCATATTCGAGGCAGGATAAGAATTTATATCCAGTCTACAAGAAGATCAAAGACGATTTAGAAAAAATCGAATGAGGAACGCTAGGAAAAAATAGGTACTCTTTATTAAAATTTAAACTTACTGGGGCCAGCAAAGGAGCCCTCGCCTGCCCGATCCTGGCCTGCATCCTCCTGAACAGCACCCTCCTCCTGTGTCCTCTTGCCCTTGGGGGGAGCTGATGTACAACATGAAAGAAAGAAAGACCAGAAAACATGGATGAGATTTGTCAACCAAATCGAACATTTCAAAAGAACAATAACAAAATATTTTGGAGAAATAGCAAATAGATAGACAACTATTCCACGGGATCTATCTCATGTGGTATACTACGTTATTCGTATTGCCTGATTTGCGGACCGTTGACTTAGAAAGTTCCTATGTAACTCAATAAACAGACTACTAAAGAGGTTTGCCTAGGCCTGGCAGGCAGCAGTCCGCAGCACGCGAAGTGACAGACAAAGTCCATCCTGCTTGCAGATCAGTGAATACTCAAACTATCAATCCACCGACCACCGCCACTATTTCTTCTTATAGCCATGTGTCTAAAGGAAGGACTGGACTTCAGTCTGTTGGGGCTGATTTAGAAGTCCCTTGCGGCTCATTTTCCTCCATTGTTGCATGACTTTTGTGACGCAGCGGCAGAACAAAAGACTCGCCATGGTGTTGGTGCGGCGTATATATGCATCACGTTGTAAAGCCCTGCGCCATCAGGGGGCGTTCCGGCGCAAGGGAGGGCGTACCTGCGTAGGAACGAATCCTAAAAGTGGCTGAGGGAAATCTACAAGATGTCAATCAGTCACTTTTAGGACAATGATGCATGACTCAAACCCTGCGCGCTTGAAGCCGACGTACGGCTTGATGCAGCATTGGGGAGATAGGGTACCCCAGAGCATTGCTGGAGCTGCGCCATCGTTGGCACGCAACTCCAGCAATGCGCCGCCTTTACGGCACAGATGCGTAAGGCTTCTGTGACATTTTGGGCCAATGGGTGGTGGTGGCATGGCACACAATTACTGCCGCACCCCTGCTACTTTGCAGGGATGCGCCGGTAATTGAAAATATGACCCTTAGTGTCTAGCATTACGCAGTTCTTATCTTTACACTACACTCATACATAATTTCTCAGGCCAATGAAATGAACACAAAATACAAAACAAATAAGCATAGTAGCAAGCAAGGCTACTGAGAAGGAGAGCAGTGCACCTGAAATGCATAGAAGATTTTGAAATATAATTTACCTACAATGTAATCGGCAGCATTATTGCTCTTGGTAAAGAACAAAGATTTGCAAATGACAGAGCCGGATAAAACAGAGTAGTGATGAATAGCTACTACTACTCACCAAGCCCGGGGACCTCTACGCCGAGCGCGTCCAGCAAGTCCCGCTCCCGGTCCATGACATCTGTCCAGCGGTGGGTGGCCTGGTTATATGTGCGCCGGACCCCAGAGAGCTGAAACATGGCCCGGCACACCTTCTCCCACCGCTTCCGGTGCTCCCGGATGCCATAGCCGGTTGCGATCTTGCCGCCTCCCAGGATCGTCTTGGGGAGGCGGCGCTGGACGTGGAAGATGAGTGCGGCCACCTCCTCCGCGCTAAAGATCTCCCGTGGCACCACTTGCTCCCCCCTCAAACGCCCGCACGGGAGCCGGTCACGGGGTGCGGGACCCTTCCCCTTCTCAGGGTGCTTCCCGGCTCCCTTTACCATGGTCTGGGCAGAAATAAAGTTAAATGATAAAGAAGAAATAGAATAGTGAAGAAGAAAAGAAAAGAGTTTAAAAAAGTAGTTTAAAAGTAACTAAAAGCAGCAGAAAACACAAAAATATAGAGCTAGAAAAATAGAGGGATAGATTAATAAGTAAAATAGATCAAATAAACTTCAAACAAGCAAAGGATGGCAGAGATTCAGAGAGGATACAGAAAGCATGCCCAGAACCATAGCAATGAATGCGAAACAAGATGGCCGCGCCCGTTCCCGACCGCGTGGGTAAGTTCGCGCGAGATTTTCCTCGCGAGCACGCGCGAAATTGTACTAGCGAGCAGCACACTTTGCGAGATTACACATAGCGGCCGGAAACGGAATTACGTCACGCAAACAAGATGGCCGCGCCCGTGTACGACCGCTAGGGTAACTTGGCAAACGTATAGCTACAAGCGCCTCGCGAACACGCACAAAATCACGCGAACATACACGTCGCAAAAAAAAATTTGTGTATTCGCAAGCATTCGCGGCTTCCGAAATCGATCTCGCACGGATTCGCGCCCCAAAAAACGCGCGAAATTGCAGAAAAAACAATTTTTGCTAAACTGAAAGCAATGAGCAGGTGCAAAAGTTCAAACTTAACATTTGTAACATTCACTGTAGTGCTTCCTGAGGGGCCCCTCCAGAGTTTGCAACTATTCTATGACCCTGCTATGACCCAAACAGCAGGCTCATAGAATAGCTACAAGTAGACCATAAAGGTCCTGTGAAAAAAAATTTCACTGCAACAGAAAGCAAATTACAGATAAGGAAGGAAGCAGGTGCCAGCCAGACTGGAACTTTCTAAATAACTGACACATTAATCAACCCCAAATTAATTCATGGCAGTTGAAGTAGGGGAGGTGTGCTTGCTGTTTTCACCCCCCATAAACTACAGTGATAAACAAACCTAATGGGTGGCAGTGAGGATGTACCAGAGGGTGGCATGGGTGTCCCAGAGGGTGCAGTGGTGAAACAGAGGGTGCTGTGAACCTGTGATGATAAACCAGACGTAGAAACAACATAGTCGCGGCCGTTGCGAGCCGAAAAGTAAGTTCGCAATTGCGAAATTGTCCCAAAATCGGCGCGAACGCGCGCCAACACAAAAAACTGGAAAATCCGCAAATCCGCGAGAGTTCGCGTATCTTCGCGGATTGCGAATCCGTAAATCCGCAAATTCGCGTACGCGAGATCCGCTAGATCCGCCCATGCTTAGCCAGCACACAGGTCTCCGATTTCATATGATTTATTGCAACCCCGTCACCTCCAACAGACGCGTTTCGCTTAAAAAAGCTTCGTCAGTGTCAGTTTGCGTGTACATACTCGCGCCATTTTAAAGACAAATTCACAGTATTGTTCAACAACATAGAAGATGGTGTGGTACGTTTGTGCAGCCATTGTAGCGGCCATATTGTAGTGTGATACTTTACATATACTGTTTATGTCCTTCTTTATGGCGTTTCTTAAATAAAGTGCTCTAGTGCTTACCCTCTTTAAAAACATGTAACAGCAGACTGGTAACATATCATAGTGAATACTAGCTTTGAACAAAATGCATAGTTGTTTTTTTACATTTGTATTGTTTTTGCCCTGAATGGGCATATTCATTATTATACAGTTGTTTCGTGGCCCTGAATGGGCATAGATTTACTTGAATCTTACGGTTAAACAACGTCTTTCATTATGCGGAGTTCATTGATGAATTTTATCAGTTTTTTTATATGCGTCCAAATTATTTAGGTTTTCTTCCCCAGTATTCTGTCTAGATTTAGTTCTTTCCTATGTCAGATGGTTTAGACATTACAAATGGACCCACATCTCCTCGTCATTGTTGAGCCCCCAAGGTGCCATGGTTTTGAGATCAATTATGTACTTTGATTCAAGAGTACGTAAAGCCTTTACCCTATCACCCCCTCTTTCTGAGCGTTCGACTTGGTCTATGCAGTAAAATCTCAACAGATCCCTGTTGCTTTGGTGTAGTTCTGCAAAGTGGCGTGCCACTGGATAAGACCTATCATTTTTAGTTATGGCACGCATGTGCTCTAAAATTCTCAGCTTTGTGGGGTTGATGGTGCTCCCTAAGTATCGTTTCCCACAGGGACATTCTAGGCAATATATAGTGTACTCTGAGTTGCAATTTAAAAGTTTCCTGATCTCTCTATTAGGTGTATTCTCATTCGTTCTTCCTGGGTAGCTAGATACTTTTTTGCTCCCTTTACAGGCCTTGCACCGTAAACAAGGAAAGAAACCTTTAGTTTTGGACAGTTTCATAGGTTGAGTTTTTCGGGGAGAAATGGCTATGGACAAGGTGATCCGCCAGAGATTGACTACTTCGATATGTTATCAATGGTTTCTCTGGAAGGACTTTTTTGAGCACCTGATCAGTGGTCAGGATGTGCCAATTCTTCTTGAATATTTGCACTATTTTTCCTGCCTGCGTGCTGAAGTTAGTGATCATTCTAGTGGGCTCCTCCGACTTGTGGGTTGGTTTAGCCACTAGGAGATCTTTCCTGTGTATTCTGGAAACTTTCTCTTCAGCTTGTTTTAGTGTGTGTTTGCTGTATCCCCTGACCTGGAATCTTTTCATAGCCTCACTTTTCGCTAGTGTGAATTCTGCTGTTGATGTGCAATTACGTTTTAAGCGTAGGAATTCGCCGTAGGGAACGCTTTGGATTAGGCTTCTTGGATGATGACTTGATGCATGAAGCACAGCATTCCCCGCCGTGGGCTTTCTATATAGTTTTGTGTGAATTTTCTCATTTTCTATATAGACTTCCAAGTCTAGGTAGCACACACTGTTGTTACTGATGGTGCTCGTGAATTTTAGATTCCAATTGTTGTCATTAAGCGCTGAGATATAGTCCTCGGCCGAGGCTCGATCTCCGCGCCAGATGACAAAGAGGTCATCAATGTACCTTGTCCATAAAATAATTTTGTCAGTCCAGTGATCGTTGGCTTCACCCCATGCCTCGTGCCTCTCCCACCAGCCCACGAATAGATTCGCGTAGCTGGGGGAGAAGCACGAGCCCATTGAAGTGCCCCTTGTCTGCTTGTAGAGTTTACCGGAGAAAAGGAAGATATTGTGATACAAACAGAATCTGATCAAAGCTAACAGCATAGAGTTGTGTTGACTAAATCTTTCGGGTTTTCTGTCTAGAAACCACTTTACTGCAGCTAAGCCGTTTTCATGGGCAATGCATGTATAGAGATTAACAATGTCCAGGGTGATTAAGAGCATGTTTGGTTCCCATATGATGTTGTCTATCTGCCTTAGGAAGTCCTGTGTGTCCCTCACATAAGAGGGTAGATCTTTCACAATTGGTGCTAGGAAGTTGTATATGAACCGTGATGTATTTTCTAGCAAGCTCCCAATAGATGATACTATCGGGCGTCCTGGTGGTCTTCTGGAATTCTTATGGACTTTTGGCAAATGGTAGAACGTTGGTAGTACCGGTGCCTCACATTGCAAATATAGGAATTCGTCCATGTTGAGCATCCCGTCTTCTTTCCATTTTTCTAGCATCATCTGGAAATCCATGGTGCTTTGTGCGTATTCTTGTCTTTTGATGATGGTATAACAATCCGGGTCCCCCAATTGTCTTAAAGCTTCTTGCTCATAATATTCTTTGGAAAAGATCACGATGTTTCCTCCCTTATCAGAAGGTTTAATTTCTATGGAGGCATCGTTTTTTAGGGATTTTATAGCCTCCCATTCTCTTCTCGAAATGTTTGAATTCCTCATGTCCATTTTCTCTGTTGCTAGTTTATCCAGGTCAATTTGGATGGCTTCATTAAAAACATCAATTGCATCATTGGGAGCAATCGGTAATTTTCTCGACTTGTTTTTCATATTGCTCGGGTCACGTGTTTGTACAATGGCAATGTTCTCCATTTGTGACCCGAGGATGTGCTCCTCCGTGTTTTCATGTGCCAGCATACTGCTATCAGGGTGTGTGTGAAGGAATTTGTCCATCATTTCAAAATTATCATCAGTGGAATTGTTTTCACTGGCCACTCGATTTTTCCATTGTTGGGCAAAGATTTTTTGAAATTTTAATTTCCGAATATATTTAAATAAGTTAATTCTGGTGTTTACCAGATCAAGGTCTGCTGATGGACAAAAGCTCAGTCCTTTCTTTAGGATATTATTTTCATCCTTTGTTAGTACTCGATTTGAGAGGTTTATGATGTTGTTGTCCTCTATGTTGTTTACCACTTCATGTGTCTCGATGCACTCCTTGTGACTCTTGGAGAAGCGGCTGCTGTATTTCCCCCTCTTGCCCCTCCTCGTTTTCCTCTTTGGTTTTGGGGGAGGAGGGGTGATTTCGTTGTTGTGGCCTTTGTCCTGTCTCCTTGATAACTTGATACTCGTCGAAAAAAGGAGGAGTTTCCTTCCCTTGTTCTTTGCTTGCCCGTGCTCCCGTTATTTCTTCATCTGAGACTTCTGATTCTGAAGTTTCTGCATTGCCTGGTCCCGCGATGCCTTGTGCGAGACGCTTTCTTGTCGCATCGAATTTACGGGCAAATGTTAGAATTCTCCCCGTCATGTAGTCCTGCTCGTCACGTTGGAATTTGGTTTGCTTCCTTTTTCTGATTCCCAACTCATACTCCTTCACTCTTTTTGTCATTAATTTCCTTAAGTCTTCACTTGTTTTTGTATCTTTTTCTTTTTTAATTTGTTCTTCCAAGTCATTTATTTCTTTAAAGCAGTCATATCGATCTATCCAGGCATATTTAATTAACATGCGTACCATTCCTTTAGCAGATTCTGCCGTGTAGTCCGCCCATTCCTTTAGTAGGGCAGGATTCGGTTTCTCGTACGAGGGAACGGTGAAGATGCGTAACCCTCTTGGAATTCTGTCACACTCCACATAGCGTTGGAGAGAAGTGGCCTCCCACCACTTCCTCGCTTCTCTTTCCATCAGTTTTTCCAGCCTTTGGTACAATATCTTCAAATTGCTCGTCGGTGTAATTGACGTTGTGGCAATATTCGTGCTGGTCGGACTTTCAGTGGCTGACTTAAACATTAAGTTTGCTGCCATCTCCCTTTCTTCTCTGAGCTCCGCAGCATTTGACATCATTGTGTAACCGTGTGTTCAAAGCTGCTGATATTATCTATCTTTTACATGGGGCGGTGAATTATCACTCTTGCGGGGTTTGCAATATTTTTTACGGGACCTATTACGGGACAGAGGCTGAACCAGATAATAATGTCTTTCAATTGCCGCTTCACTAACCGAGCTCTCCTCAGGTTCTCCGGAGGCGCCAGCCGACGCTACCAGTACTGCCGTTCAGAGACCACGGGCGGGGCAATTATTATGGATTCTTCTTGCTTCGGAGTTCAATGCAGGTTCTCCGTTTTTTCATCCGTGGTTCAATCCGCCTCGGGGCTGACGGCCATACTAGCTTCAAACACCGACTCGTTTCACCGCCGTCGCTCCTCCTTTTCCCGGGTGCCACAACCAGCGGTGGTGAGCCGCTATACGCTCGAACACTTTTCACTCTGGTAAGGCTGAAAACAGGCCAGCACACAGGTCTCCGATTTCATATGATTTAATGCAACCCCGTCACCCCCAACAAACGCGTTTCGCTTAAAAAAGCTTTGTCAGTGTCAGTTTGCGTGTACATACTCGCGCCATTTTAAAGACAAATTCACATTATTGTTCAACAACATAGAAGATGGTGTGGTACGTTTGTGCAGCCATTGTGGCGGCCATCTTGTAGTGTGATACTTTACATATACTGTTTATGTCTTCTTTATGGCGTTTCTTAAATAAAGTGCTCTAGTGCTTACCCTCTTTAAAAACATGTAACAGCAGACTGGTAACATATCATAGTGAATACTAGCTTTGAACAAAATGCATAGTTGTTTTTTTACATTTGTATTGTTTTTGCCCTGAATGGGCATATTCATTATTATTCAGTTGTTTCGTGGCCAGTCATTTGAGATGTCATCAGTGATGTCATCAGTACAACTAACTATATAGGAGCAATTTCAATGGTTTTTTAAATGCTAATTCCTAACTATATAAGGCCTGAAACCTATGGTTTTTAAGTGAATATATATATATATATATATACTAGCAGCCCGCCCCAGCGTTGCCTGGGCCAGAAAAGGGGTTGGGGGCAGTACACCCGCTCCCGCCCCGACCCCCTCCCGCACCGACTCCCTCCCGCACCAACTCACTCGCGCCCCCCTCCCGCCCCGACTCACTCGCGCCCCCCTCCCGCCCGACTCACTCGCGCTCCGACATTTTTATTTACTGCTGCCTCCTTCTTGCCTCCCCCTGCATCACACAGTCTCACTTTCCCTTTCCTTACCTGTGCCGCCGCTCCTCACTGCACAGCCGCTCGTCACTGCACCGCCCTCCTCCTTCGTCGTCATCACGCACGTCGCGTCGCTGCCATCGCTAGGTCCCGGCCGGTGCTACTTTCAGGGGACTACTTTGTTTACAAACTTAATTGTTTTAATTTACTTTTTTTTTTTAATTTATATAGCCTATGTCCATCTACACACCCTGACATTTTCATAGATGTATCGGGTGTGAAGATTGACGCTGTGGTTCCTGAGTTTACCTGGCCAAAAGATGCAAGTTCTCTCTTTATAATAGTAGTATAGATATAGATATGGATATATATATATATATATCCTCAAAACGCCTGCCCGTATTCAGAACAAGCAGCAGGACGCTCGGGCTCACTTTTAACAGACGGTTCGCTTCGATCGCAGCCGCAATTTTGTCAAGCCTTTTTCCATTTCAGTGCCACATTGACTTAAACATGTTCCTGACTTCATTGAGACTTCAAATTGTTTAACTTTTGAAGTGATGGTGCCATAAATACAAGTTAAAGTGAAACATGCTTAGTGCAAATCAATAAACTTTCAGTTAAGACTGATAAACAGAGCAAGAAGAAAGATAAAGTAAATAAGTGACAAGTGGCTGTGCAATAGAACATCAATAAAGTCCAATATTGATCATCATGAGCTACTACAAAATTATTTCTTATATTGGTCGAATCATATATGAAAAAGGCATTTATGGATTTTGTTACTAAATATTCAACTTTTGCATTTCAACCAATCAAATTTACAAAAAGTTGAACTGGGGAGAGTTTAAAGAGCGGGAATTCAAATATATGCATTCACACACAATGTCCTCTTGTAACTCTTTTCTAGTAAAGGAAAAAGGTAAAAAATAAAAACAATGTGAAAATTGTGTAGAGCCTCATAGTTGTCCTAGTACTTATTTCGTTGAATGGCAGAAACAAGAAACTAATATTTCTTGCTGAAATTTGTCTTTCGGAAAAATCTCTGCTGTGACACACAGACAAAAGCAGATTTTGGCAGGCAAAGGAGCATATCAGATAAGTATAAGCACATATGGTAGAAATCATCACATTACCTCAGCACACAATACCATAATTTCTCTTGGAGACTTTGATTCTTTAAATGTATTTTCTTGTCATTTCTGCAGGGAACCTTATGAGCCGAGCTGGAGCAAGTCGCAGAAATTGGAGGATGCCATGAAGACCTGAATGAAAGCCGACAAATAGCAATACCGCCGAAGGCGTTGGACATGACTTGAAGTGACCCGGAAAAGGAAGGTAAGTGATCCTATGGCAAGAAATTGCATACTAGAATGCTAAGCAGTCTCCTGCCTAGGGAGGACCGCATGTATGCCTGAAGCACTCCACCCCTGTTGCATCCGGGAACAGGAGCACAGCAGGCATGACACGTGGCGGATGAAAAAATAGCTCACTTGTTTCTTAACACTTCTTCTATCAAGTCCTCCTCCTCTATTGCTGCTATCTGTCACCTCTGGGAGTAACCATGCCAGGTCAAGCAGGTGAGAGGGCTCCTGCCTTGTCAGCAGAGGAGCTGGAGTTGCATGCAAATTAGGTAATTTCCCTGCATGGCCAGCTCTATGGCTCACCAGAGCCACAGGTACATGTCTGAAATAGAATTGTGAATCAGTCTAACTGGCTCATTTCCATTTGCACAAGATCGAATGTGGCTTTGAGTTCCAGAGTGAAGTGTAGTCATTGGTGTCAATTGTCACATATTGTGGTCCTTACATAGGACACTCATGTCAGGGATTTGTAAACACAGTATAATGTCTAATGAACATCACCATTAAAATGTGTAGTGTGTTTAAATCCCTAGATCATATTAGTTCTGCATGTAGAGATCAATGCATGTATATATTTGTTGAACTTGTATTAATTTGGCAACTCACATCATGGTAAAAGTACAACCAGAGGTATACACCTCACAACTGGATATGTGTGTTCCCTGTTTAGGATGTTTAGACCATGACAGAGGTTGAGGATAGCCAACAAGTGAATGAATGAATGAAAAAACATTTGTAAAGCGTGTGGTTACCCGTGGGCATCCCAGCGCTGCCTGTGGCGCCACTTAAGCTTTGAACAGATCAAGGGAAAAGAAACGTTTTCAGCTGTTTCCTAAAGTTTAGATAATTAGGTTGAAGCTGTATATGTGGTGCGGCAGGTGGTTCCAGAGCTTAGTCGTGTTATATGAAAACAGACGGCCTCCAGTTCATGATCTCCTGATCTTCAGGACTACGATTAGTCCTTTTTTGTTAGATTTCAATGCCCTACTAGGTCGGTAGGGCTGAATCATAGAATGGATCATTGGCAAGCCCTTCCCAATGAGAACTTTATGTGCAATGCACAATGCCTTGAATTGAAATATTTCTTTGATTGGTAGCCAGTGTAAAGTGGCAAGAGCAGGTTTTGCTGAAAAGCATCTAGGGATGTTCAGTGGAAGGCGAGCTGCACAATTCTGTACAGTTTGCAGTCTTTTAGTTGACGCCTGAGGGGCTCCCAAATAGGGGGCATTAGCATAGTCCAGCCGTGATAGAATTAAAGCCTGAACTAGTAGCTATCTAGCAGCAAAAGGAAGCAGGGGAAGTATCCCCCTAATCATTCTTAGGAGGCCATAGCAGCTGGCTGCGACTTTCCGAGCTTGTTCATTAAAATTGGGGTTACAGTCGAGCCAGACACCCAGGCTCTTGATCTGTTTTTTTGGAGCAGAAGGTAAGTCTAGACAGCTGGGCCACAGGGGGTCTATATTTGATGGGGCAGCGTGACCCAGGAGCATAAGCTCAGTCTTTGCTCCATTGAGTTTTAAGAATGAGTTATCCATCCTTCTGGGTACCTTCTAAAGACATGAGGCCCGGCCAGGACCAGAATTGTCCTGCTGATTAAGGGAGACAACTAGCTGGGTGTCATCGGCATACATGACCATCTGTACCCCAGCTGAGCATACAATTCCTGCCAGAGAGCTCAATAAATATTAAACATAGTTGGACTAAGGGAAGATCCCTGTGGGACTCTGCATGTCAGAGGCATTTGCTTCAAGGTGAATTCCTCTTCGAAGACTGTGAAGACTCGATTTTCCAGGAAAGACTGTAGCCATTTCAATGCTATTCCAGTTACTCCTACCTACCTAAGTCTTTGGATCATCAATTGGTGATTTACCGTATCGAAGGCTGCACTGAGGTTTAGTAAAATAAGGGCAGCACAGTCTCCGTCTTGAGGATTTTCCTCGCTCCTTCTACCACGGCTAAGAGAGGGGTCACCGTGCCCTGTTGGGATCTAAATCCTGTCTGCGTGGGATGAAGGCAGTTATTATTTTCCAGGAATCTTGTAAGAGCGGAGTTTACATGCTTTTCTGCTAATTTACTGATTCCAGTTAGCAGAGAAATGGGTCGATAATTCACCCACTCTTCAGGGTCCAGGTTCATTTTTTTCAGGAGTGCTTTAACCCTAACCTGTTTCCATAAGGGGGGCACAATTTCAGTACGGAGTGAGGTGTTTACCTCATCAAGTATGACTGGTGATGCAATCTCAGTAATTTGATTTAAAATGGTGGGGGACTGGGTCAGTAGGGCAACCTGATTTTAGCTGTGTCAGATAACCTTGAAGGGAAGTTAGATCTAAAGAGGGGAATTGTTCCAGCAGGGCTTGTGCTTTTGGAATTGTAGTGTCTGTGGTTAAAACGGTTTGTTGGACTGTGGCCTGGGGAAAAGACCTATAGATATTTAATATTTTGGCAGAAAAAAAATGCTGCTATCTCATCGCACCGTTGTTGAGGGTTGTCAGAGGTAGTGGGAGGGCTGGGGGGTGTGAGAAGAGATTTGGCAATATTAAAAATTTCACGGGGGAGTAAAAGGCTTGAGCAGATTTTATTTCAGATTTGTAAAGTTTTAGCACCTCTCTGTATTTAATTTTACTGGTGGCGGAGAAGTCCTTCCTCTAGCTTCTTTCCTGTTTTTTACATATGTGTTTCAACACCCGGAGTTTGGGGGTGTACCAGGCGTTTTTGTTGGCTCCTACTTTTTTTAAGGTCTCTTTCCTTGGAAGGACCACTTTAAGTGAAGACTCGAGTCAGTTGTTAAAATTATAATTTGCAGTAATGGGGTTTGAATGAGGAATTGGAATAGTGTTCTTTAAGTATGTCCCCAGAGATTCCAATGAAAGCTTAGACCATATGCGAGCAAATTGCTTGGTACTCGCAACTGGTAGAATGGATTCCTGCAGAGTCCAAGGAAATGAAAGTAAATCGTGGTCTTTCAAGGCATTGGAATGGGTTCTTTAACCAAGAGATTCTGTATGGTTGAGAAATGGGGTCCAACAGGTGACCTTTCACGTGGGTTGGACTACCCACTTTTTGGTTGAGTTGGAACGTTGCCAAACTGTCAATCGGTTCTGACGTAGAGGGGGATTGGATGTCGTCAAAACGCATATTGAAATCTCCCAGAATTGTGAAGTTGGGAGAGGTACTTGCAAAATTGGCTCCAATATCAGGGAGGTCTTTACAAAATTGGCCAAGAGTGCCTGGAGGACGGTACATTAAAATCCCTGAGAAGGTACAATTGGGTGATAAGTCAGGAATAGGATTTGTGGTCACCCGGCATCTGAAATCATTTTTATAAATAATAATAATAATAATAATAATAATAATAATAATAATAATAATAATAATAATAATAAATAATAGCGATGCCCCCTCCTTGGCCTTTATTACAATCAAGCCTTTGTTAGGGGGTAGAGCTTGGACAATGGCAGAGTCAAGGTCCATATTCAGCCATGTTTCTGGTAAAAAAAAAGTGCATTGGTGTTCTAATCTTTTAAAAGAAGGTGGATTTCAGTAGCATGCTTGGGGAGAGAGCGGCAGTTAAGTAGAAGCATTGTAACTGTTTTTTTTATTAGGTGTGGCTGCAGGGAGAAGAGGGTAGAGAGGAATTTGAAGCCACAGTGGGGACAATGAGTGGAGGTACTATCTGGCCACATTGCGTGTATGCACTTACTTCCAACCTCACCTCTGAGCAGGTTGAGCTGCTTGATGTCATAATAATGGCAATCCCTAGCAAAACCGGCAGGGGTATTGGCCCCTGGAACTGGTCGGACGCGGACGGGTGCAGACGGGCTTGCCTTAGGCGCGTGGTCACGTAGTTGGCTGTTTATAAAGCCGACGTCAGCATCTAAAAGCTAGAACGCTGACCTACCAAGATGATATGTAACCACCCTGGAGCTTTAACACTGCTCGTATGTGCAAAGGAGCAAAACAGATATTTAAAAGCAGTACATATAAGGGTCAGAAATGGTCACTTTTTAAAAAAGGCAAAACACAATTTAAAAAGGCTGAACACATTCAATATAAATTCCCTCTAGGGCATCTAACTTCATTAGTGGCTGCCGCTACTTGTTATAGCAAAAATGGTGCCGCTGTGCGGTCGCGTCATCGGCTGTTTATAAAGCTGATGTCAGCGTCTAAAACAGAGCTTTCCAATCTGTGTGTCCCGACACAGTACTTTGTCCCCTGCAAATGGTGGGTGTGTCACGGGATGACACAAGCGGGCACTTAGCACATAACTCCTGCTAATTAAGAGGCATTCCTTTGAAAGCTTTGTTCTCAATATGCCTAATCTATTGCATAATGTCTCCCAGTAAATGGTCTTTTAAAGACCTGCAAAGTACTCGGGTGGGGTGCGGCTGTGTGGGTGCCTGGGAAGTTGGGGTGAGGTGACAGAGGGAGGAAGACGGAGGGTGGGAGACAGAGTGAGGGAGACAGAGAGGGAGGGAGCCAGAGAGAGAGGGAGACGGGGAGAAAGACAGAGGGAGGGAGAACGAGGGAGGAGGGTGACAGAGGGAGGGAGACAGACAAAGGGAGGGGAGGAGACAGATAGAGGGAGACAGAGGGAGGGGGACAGACAGAGGGAGACAGAGGGAGGGAGACAGAGAGGGAGGGAAACAGTGGGAGACAGAGAGAGAGGGAGACAGAGGGAGGGAGACAGAGGGAGGGAGACAGAGGGAGGGAGACAGAAGGAGGGAGACAGAGAGAGAGGGAGACAGAGAGAGGAAAACAGAGGGAGGGAGATAGGGAGGGAGAAAGGGAGGGAGAGAGGGAGGGAGACGGGGAAGAATACAGAGGGACGGAGACAGAGGAAGACAGAGAGGGAGACAGAGGGGGACAGACAGAGGGAGGAGGGAGATCGAGGGAGGTAGAGAGGCGGAGGGAGGAAGACAGATAGAGGGAGACAGAGGGAGGGAGACAGACAGAGGGAGACAGACAGAGGGAGGGAGATAGAGAGAGAGGGAAATCATGGGAGACAGAGGGAGGGAGACAGAGGGAGGGAGTCCGGGTAGACAGAGGGAGGTAGAGGGAGACAGAGGGAGACAGAGAGAGGGAGATAGACAGAGGGAGGGAGACAGAGGGAGAAGGAGACAGAGAGAGAGGGAGACAGAGAGAAGGAGACAGAGGGAGGGAGACAGAGGGAGAGGGAGAAGAGGGAGGGAGTCACACAGAGGGAGGGAGGGAGACAGATAGAGGGAGACAGAGGGAGGGAGACAGACAGACGGAGACAGACAGAGGGAGGGAGACAGAGAGAGAGGGAAACTGTGGAAGACAGAGAAAGAAGGAGACAGAGGGAGGGAGTTCGGGGTAGACAGAGGGAGGGAGAGGGGGACAGGTAGAGGGACAGAGACAAAAGGTGGGAAACAGAGGGAGAGGGAGACAGAGAGAAAGGGAGACAGATAGAGGAAGACAGATAGAGAGAGACAAATGGAGGGAGACAGAGGGAGGGAGACAGAGGAAGGGAGAGAGAGAGAGAGGGAGACAGGGGAAGGGAGACAAAGGGAGGACAGAGGGAGGGAGATTAAGGGAGGGAGACAAAGGGAGGGAGACGAAGGGAGACAGAGGGAGGGCGACAGAGAGAGTGAGAGGGAGGGAGACAGAGAGAGAGAGGGAGGGAGACGAAGACAGAGGGGCAGACAGTGAGGGAGAGAGAGGGAGAGAGACAGAGGGAAAGAGACAGAGGGAGACAGACAGAGGGAGAACGAGATAGAGACAGAGGGAGAGAGAGAGGGAGAGGGAGCGAGACAGAGGGAGTGAGACAGAGAGACAGAGGGATGGAAACAGAGGGAGACAGAGAGAGGGAGATAGAGAGCGGGAGACAGAGGGAGATAGACAGAGGGAGGGAGACAGACAGAGGGAGACAGACAGAGGCAGGAGGGTGACAGAGGGAGCGAAACAG
Organism: Lissotriton helveticus; assembly: GCF_964261635.1. Taxonomy (NCBI): domain Eukaryota; kingdom Metazoa; phylum Chordata; class Amphibia; order Caudata; family Salamandridae; genus Lissotriton; species Lissotriton helveticus. The sequence goes on from NC_136061.1 coordinate 1,016,881,823, forward strand.
AGGGAGGTAGACAGACAGAGGGAGAGAGAGGGAGGGAGACCTATGCAGAGAGAGGGAGGGAGAGAGAGAGACAGAGGGAGGAAGACAGAGAGATTGAGACAGTTAAAGAGAGAGAGAGAGGGAGACAGAGTGAGTGAGACAGAGGGAGACAGAGAGAGGGAGAGGGAGAGAGGGAGGGAGAGAGAGCAAGGGAGAAAGAAAAAGATGTGTGTATGCCGGGTCTGGTGGCTCAGTGGACGAAGGCATCCGCTGCAGGGGCCTGTGTTCACCCTCATGGTCTCAAATTTGCTTGAAAATGCCCCATTTGCCCACTTTTATTTCAAACTTTTCTTCCAGGAACCCCCCCCCCCCCCCGAACTACCCTCAAGTGGATCGGGATCGCTCGCTACAATGCCTTACTGTGTCCCAAAATGATGCATCTCCAAAACGTGTGTCATCAACATGAAAAGTTTGGAAAGCTGTATTCTAAAAGCTAGAACGCTGACCTACCAAGATGATGTATAACCCCCACAGAGCTTTAACACAGCTCTTATGAGCAAAGGAGCAAAACAGATAGTCACTACCAAAGTGTGTATGAGTACATAGGTGTGGGTCAGCATGTGAAAATACACATGTTGTATGTCAACTCATGAGTTATGCTACTGATTGCTGTAGACATATTTAGTGACATAAATAAAGACAAACTAAAAGTAACAATCCCATTGATTTTACTAATCTCTCTTGTATCCATACAGGCCAACGCCTATTAGAAGTAGGATATATGGAAGCAATTGCCAGAAATGTGTGACTCTGGAAGTCTAATGGCAGCGCAGTGTCCATTGGCGCAAGAGGTGGGAGGACCTAAGATGCTGGACCCGTAAGATCACAGAAGTCCAGCTGGGGCAGTCCTCCAAACGTGTGAGGGGTGTGCGCCTCACCCTGACCCCCCTAATGGCCTATATTCTTGCTGTGACCTATCCAGAACTTGATGGGCAGTTTAGGGTCTAACAGCAGCAACAAGGGAGTCATTCCTAAACTGAGTTTGACATGTTGACCCCTTCCATGCTGATGACGCCCTCCGGCCGTCATGCATCACGGTGGGCGTGTGCTGATGACGGCTGGGGGCCGTCATGAACCCGCCCACTCTTCAAAATGGCAGCACAGGAGCAGAATCGCGGCCTCGCCCAAGGGGTTAAATGACCCAATTTTCTCATCTACATAACGGAGGACACATGTCCAATGCACAAGAAGAGTTCTTGAAGGTGAAAGTCTTGTACAAGGTGTATGGTGATGTGCAATGTCTATTTACTTTTGAGCAGGATTCCATCAGATTCCTGTCCACAACCAATGTACTGTCCTGAGCAGTGACATGGCTGCGGAAACTTCAATTATACATCATGTAGTTTGATGTAATGGAGGACAGTTGTACCAAACAGGTCACTATTCTTTATTGTGTCAGGTGTGATGCTCCTTCAGTAATGTGGACTATGTGATGGTAGCTCTATTACATGTGGCATGTCATACTTTGCACTTCTGATGCAGTGGGCGTATCAAACGTCACATTGGTAAGTTGGGATTCTACACAAACATGTGTAAGCATTTGAGCATATATCACTGGTGACATCAGTATTAGTGTCTACATTTTGAATTCTAAACTGTTCCCAAATTGTGATTTGCATCAAAAAAACAGTTTTATTCCTGTTTAAAGTGTCATATTAGCATGATGACTCACTCCTTCACAAATATGTGCGTATATACCAGCTTGTTTACAAATAATTGTGATAGGTATACAGTTATTGTGAATACACTGAGAGGGATGTGTACACATTGGTGAGAGAGAAACACACGCATTACTTAATGTATTTTGTCATGTCCAGATGATGAAGCAATGAGGGAGATAAATGTTATACTTCCAGGGATTTCTCAAGATTGAAAGTTTCATGACATATTTGTAGGTGTATTCAACCAGGTAACCTCAAAATCAGACCAAGTTCTTGACTCATTACCCAATTGTTAACATGCATCAAGGCGTAATATATTGCCTAATCAGAGTTTTATGTGAGTTTCTGAAGTACGTATTACATGGGAATTCGTGTATTGGAAAAATGTACTGTGCTGGCCTATATTATTTTGGACTACAGTAAAAGGCAACATATTTAGTGGAACAATTTTACTGAGACACTAAAAACTTCAAAGGACTATAGGCATTTAGGAGTGAAATGTGAGATTATTTTTGCTCAGTATTGAAGTGCATGAAGAAGGTTTGAAGGCATTGTATTTACTTAAGCTGTTGATGTTATTTGTCATTAACCCAAAACGTTTTTTTCTGGCTGTCTTCTACAGCCTTGGTATCTATTTGATATGTGATACATTGGGAAGCTACTTACAGTACAGCAGTTGACATATTTTAGTGTTTTGTGGTAAGTGTTGTCATTATGAAATGCACATACACAGGTGAGATGATTTCCGTTTATTCTAATATTGGTCCAACAGTGCAGCATTTATAGATTGTCATTCATTCAGAAAATACTTTTTGGAAATGTACAGTATGCAGAATTTAGGGCCTTGTAGAGACCTTGTACAAAGGTATTTTTGGTAGATATCCTTTTGGGTGAATTCGATCACTTTTCTAAACTACAAAGGCCAAAGATAAAGTGGTGGGAACAGTACCAGGTGATGTATAATGATGGATTTGAGACAAGATCATACATTATATAGAAGTTATCAGGTGGAATGACATAACTGTGACCAAAATGTTTTCTCATTATTTTACATACATGCATGTACTCATGATAATTGTGAAGCAAATTTTGAGAGCCTTGATGCAGATGAAATCTGTTAACTTTGAATATGCATTTTGATCACAGGTCATGAGCAGTTCTGTTTACACAGTTTAGTTTACCCTATTGTATATGTTATTTTAGCATCATCTAGGGCAAGGGAAGGAGAAAGAGCCAACATCTGGTGGGATGAAGCTGCACACAGTGGTTCCGGTGCTGAGACCACTGACATCCCGGAACCCAGTGACTTGGAGGGTGAGGCGTGGGCAACAGAGGACACCAGCTTATCAACTTCTTCTGAGGCATCCTACACTGCACACTCTCTAGTGGTGGCAGACCCAACAGGAACTACAACATATTCTTCCTTGTCCACCATCTCCAGTACCATATCCACTCTCCCTGTTGCTCCCCACCCAGATTGCTGCACACACACCCCTAAGAGGGGTGTAATCTTCTTTTCTCCAGGCACCTCCCCCCACATATGTCCTCCCGGCTGCACTGAATAAGGAGGCTATTGCCCTCCTTAGTCACATCTCTGTGGATCAGATGGCACTACTGAATGCTAGCCAGGAGCTTGGTAGTCATATGCAAGAAATTGTAGCCTACCTGGAAGGCATTCACAGTGCAATGTCTGGCCTACAGAGGTCTTTTCAGAGTCGGGCATCCTCATTCACCACAGCCTCCCATCCATTCCAACCTTGTGGTCCAAATCCTGTCAATTCCCCTTCCCAATTATCCACTTTCAGACCTGTCCCAAGCACACGCACACACTGATACAAACACAAGCAGCACACCCACACTAAAACACAAAGCTCACAAGAAACATTTGAATACATCCAAACATAGAGACACCCCCCACAGTTACCACCCCCACTGCCATCACATCCATACACACCACAGACACCACCACCCTCACAGTTCCCACCCCACCACCATCATATCCATACATTCTACAGTACAGTTACCCCCACCCCCACTGTTACCACCCCACCATCATCACATCCACTCATACCACAGACACTACCACCCTCAGTTACCACCCGACCACCATCACATCCAGACACACCAGACACCAGCACCCCCACAGTTACCACCCCCACCACCATCACATCCACATACAACAGACACCACCATCCCCACAGTTACCACCATCCCATCCACACACACCACAGACATCACTGTGCCCACATTTACAACTACATCAACATCCACAATGCCCACAACCAGCAGATCTACAGGACACCCATCCACAGACACACCTACCTTACAGTACACACCTACACACACAATCAAGCACACAACAGACATGTCACGACACAAGAAACACCCATACTTGCAAAATATACACCAGACCCACAGGCAACTGCCCCATCAACAGACACAGGCACATCACACAGTAGCTGTCCCTCTACCTTCCAAAGCCCACTCCCTCCCAAACAATCTACCAAGTTCCCTATGGATGATTCCAGTTTTCCCCTTGCCCTAGCCCCTCCCAAACCTCTAATCAATCCTACAAAATGACATTCTACCACTCTTACACCACAAGCCACCCATTCCAAATCCACCCCAACAATAAGGCCATCCATCCCTCATACTATCTAAGGCACTCATTCCAAATGGAAATCCCATCCACCCCTCATACTTCCCAAGGCACCCCTTCCAAATGTGAAACCACCTCTTCCTCCACTTTCCAAACCACCTGTTCCAAACGGAAATCCACCATTTCCCAACGTAAGGACACCCCTCCCAAACCCAACACCCCCATGTAAGATCTGTGAGGTGACTGCCATGCCCACTGGTTGCCCTTTCCTGAGGAATTTCCCCTTGGCAGTGTGTTAGGGGGCAATCTTTGTGCCACAGCCATGTGTACTTTCCCTTTTGGAATACAGAACTGCCATTTTGTTTGGACTTTATTTAGAGACATGTATCATAACATTCAATAAATACTTTATTTAGATTTGACCAAATTGGTCCTCGCATTACTTTTCCTTAGCTATTGTTTGATTCCTGGCAAGGTTGCAGAGTTAGATGTGATTTTATTTTCATTTTAACATGATGGCAGGATATGCTTCATATTTTTTGAAAGTTTACTTTACTCTGTGTATACACTGGTTGATATGCTATGTGATGGTCATTTGATTTTATGGGCAGTCACTGTAATGGCCACTTGCACCACCTAATTGATGTGATATTATTTATTTTGATGCAGTACAACAGGTGTGTTTGTTTCACCTTGTTTGCTGATCAGTATGAAAAGGTTTGTATCTATTGTACTTGGATCCAGTGCAGGACTCGCACTAGGCAAGGGGAAATGTTACATTGATGGAGTTGTTGCGGAATTCACATTTGGAGCTGACATTGATTTTACTGGTATTTCAAATTGTAAGTGTATTGCATATGTTTTTCATGTGTGCAAGTTAGATTTTTTTATGCAAACCTGGAGGGTGATATTTTGACATGCATTTTGATATCCTTTTTTGCGCATGGGTTCATTTTTAGATTGGTTGCTCTACCACATTTGTTTGTGATTTGAGTGATGTTACTGGTGTGTTCATTTGAATTTCTAACATTTCAACATTACCCATATAGCATTGAATATTGATACGCTATTGCTTGTATGTGATTTTTTAAAAGCACGAGTCCTGTGCATATGTTAAGTGACATGTCAATGGGAACAGGTAATAGAGGTGCTTACCGTCGATAGTGTCCATGATGGCGTCATCAACAGGCAGCTTGAAGAGACATCTCTTCTGCATGGGAAGCCAATAGAAGGCTCTGAGGTCAGGGGTGATACTGGCTCTTCTGGAAAGATTATGGATGAGTCTTGCTGCATGTTCTGTGTGGTTTGGAAGCGGTACAAAAGGGGGTGGTGATGGACGGAGCATCTGAACCAATCAAAAACTCACACCCAGTCAAAAGATCTGGGTTTGCTCCATCACCGTTCTTTAGCCTACTCTGCCACCCCAGTTCAGATATGGCCATATGCAAATCAGTCTGACCCTGTGCCTCATGGAAACAGTCCAGCCCGAACTGCCAAGCCATGCCTTCCCTGGACCGGAAACAAGCTACCTAGGACCGGTTTCTGGCATTTCAGCCGTCTTCAGCCAGGCTTGCTTGAATCCAGTGGCAAAGTGAGCAAGGGACTCACGTCTGAGCATACCCTGCCAACTTATGGCGAACAAAGCGGTACAAAAGGGGGTGGTGATGGACGGAGCATATGAACCAATCAAACACTCACACCCAGTCAAAAGATCTGGGTTTAATCCATCACCGTTCTTTAGCCCACTCTGCCACCCCAGTTCAGACATGGCCATATGCAAATCAGTCTGACCCTGTGCCAACTGTATTGTTTGGAGGCAGTTTAGGAGCTGTTTGAAGGTTTTAGCATTGAGGGTGTTGCCATAGTTGAGTCTGCTGGAGATGAGGGCCTGGGTAACCGTCTTCTTGGTTGAGGTGGGGTTTCACGGGAAGATATTGTGGAGCATGCAAAGGGTGTGAAAGCAGGCAGAGGTGACGGCATTGAATTGTTGTTTCATAGTGAGCTGAGTGTCCAGGATGAAGCCGAGGTAGCCTGTAACCCTGGGCGTAGTTCGCGTAGTAGCGCTACGCATAGCTGCGCAAAGTGCACTTCGCACTATGCAAGCTACGTGCAGCTACGCGAACTGCGTAGTGCGTTAGGGAAAATGCTTTTCGCACTGATTGCACAGTGCCGAATGCTTGTCCGCACTGTGCAATCCTTGCAAACGGCATCTTGCACAGTGCAAGCAGTTATTTTCTACCGCTCAAGTAAATTTGTACTCGAGCAGCACCTTTCTCAACGCAGACTGGTAGTTTCTCATCGCAAGTGGTCGCGAGCATACGCAACCACTCGCAATGAGAAACCTGACCTCCCCGCATTGAGAATCTCGACGGGAGGTATATATTCCATGCTCGCGATCGACAACTTGATGTTGCTGATCGCAAGTGAGGAAAAAGTCTCACCGGGATGTTGATTTTGCTCGCTCGCGGTCGCCAACTTGACGTTGAGGACCGCGAGCAAGCAAAAAATGCCTGCCTCGCTACGCATTTGTGAACAAGAACAAGTCCCAACAGGTATTATTTGAAAGACTGTTTCAATAGGGGTATGCCACAGGCATTACTAAGAACAGAGCACAAGGAGTCAGAGGATTTGAAAAAAGGTGGTATTATTCACCAAGGACAAGGGGTAATGCATTTACAGTTAAAGACAGCACTGTAAAGATTAGATCTTGTGACAACCCAGTGGCACTTGGTGCAAGGTGCTATATACATTTAGAAGTGAAATGAGAAGTGCAAGTGCTTTAAAAACAGCATAAGTGGCGCATATATGAAATTATGTACATCATTTAAAGCTTCAGTTACAGAACAAGTTACAATCACTTGGACAATAGTTTTCACAAAAAAGCTTTAAGTGTGATATGCGTCGTATAGTTCAAGCTGCGTGGTCGACGGCGTTTCGATCCCCTTGATTTAGGATCGTCATCAGGACGGGGTTGTCGATAGGTACAGTGCTGTGGACAAAGGAGGGGAGTAATGAGCAGGGGCATTTGACGGGCGGGGAGGGGTAGGTGAGGGGTGGGGGATAGGTATTGAACCGAATCTTGTAAGACCTATTGTGCAAAAGGGGACGTGACTGTGGTGGTGGCCAGATCGGGAAGGAGAGTGCTGTTAGGGGTGACTAATGTGGAAGTTGGCCCGGCGGGGAAGAGACCCTTAAGTGGAAAGGTGAACCACACATAAGGGGATTACACTTACAAGGTGCCTGAAATGGAGGCGAGGCTGGCGGCACACACGATTGTTGATAGCGTCAATTTACTAAAAAGAAATATTGACGTGAGTATTTATTTTACTAAAAAGAATTATTGACGTGAGTATTTAATAATGATGTCACAGGAAAATATGCGGGGCGGACTGGCGATGTAATTACCTGGTCGCATTTCCGTCCTAGTACTGCTCGCAAAGTAGGGCAGCGTCTGGAAAGAGAGAGCGCGCATGCAGTCAGAGAGGCTGATAGACGCTCGGAGATCGAGCTGGAGCTACATCCTAAGTACGATCTGGAAGTCTAGACCCTACGAGATGTTCTTACCAGAGATAGTGTACAGCACAGAAGGCGGGCGCTCATCTGGCGTGGCTGGTCGGCAGTGAATGCGGGAACAGACCGCGCATTACCTGTGTTCTGGGTTATGTCCAGGTTGCCGTGGGAGGGCAGGCGGAGATTGGGCGTGAGTCAGGGGCGGGGTTCGGGATGTGTCGCGAAGTGATTGGTCAGGAGCGAGGGAAGGGGGCGGGAATGGGACGGGCCAGGGAGGAGTGGTTGGGTGTGGGAGAGGGTTGCCATGGATACTCGAGTCAAACAGGAAGGAAAGCAGTATCTGAGCGCCGTCTAACGCCGGCAGACACGTAAAAGCGATTTAGTGCAACCAAAGGAGGTGGACCAACTGCAGTAGCGTGTCTAAAGCTGGAAACATACATAACAATGAGGAATGTGTCAGCCAGCAAGTGACGGATTATGTGGTCAGGAGGCACATATGATTCATAAACATGTATACAACAATGGAGCATATTTAGCCAGAACAACAAGATTTGTTTGGTGTAAAACCGGAAGGTTAATTTACAAAGTGTCATAGATGCTTGGAGAATAAATCACAAGGGCTTGGAATGGACAAGGGGTTCGTAATGTAATGATCGTATCGTTGGTACTATTTAGGTACCTGTTGCCATGAAGTGATCAAAACAGGGACAGGAAAAATAAACACAAATGATTAAACAGCGGATCATACAACATAAAAGCAGAATCAATTGCAAAGTATTATCAGCACCCCTGGTCTCACACTTCATTGAGCATTCCCATACTGACACGGACCTAAGATGGCAGGTCATTGAGAAACCTACCCTACCTCTTAGAGGAGGCAACATGACTGCGTTGCTCAACAGAGCTGAATGCAAATGGATCGCCAGGGTTGACTCTGTTAACCAGGGGCTCAACACCCTTGATGAATGGACCAGCACTATCACCACTTAAGTCTGCTACTCACGTAATACAAACCTGTCTCGACCTTGACTTCAACAGGCTTCTTGTACCTTCTTAACAATTCTCTGTAAACTAACCGCCTGGTTTCAAACCACCTTTTCATTGCTGTTAAAATTAATGTGCTCATATATTGTTTATTTTTCCTGTCCCTGTTTTGATCACTTCATGGCAACAGGTACCTAAATAGTACCAACGATACGATCATTACATTACGAACCCCTTGTCCATTCCAAGCCCTTGTGATTTATTCTCCAAGCATCTATGACACTTTGTAAATTAACCTTCCGGTTTTACACCAAACAAATCTTGTTGTTCTGGCTAAATATGCTCCATTGTTGTATACATGTTTATGAATCATATGTGCCTCCTGACCACATAATCTGTCACTTGCTGGCTGACACATTCCTCATTGTTATGTATGTTTCCAGCTTTAGACACGCTACTGCAGTTGGTCCACCTCCTTTGGTTGCACTAAATCGCTTTTACGTGTCTGCCGGCGTTAGACGGCGCTCAGATACTGCTTTCCTTCCTGTTTGACTCGAGTATCCATGGCAACCCTCTCCCACACCCAACCACTCCTCCCTGGCCCGTCCCATTCCCGCCCCCTTCCCTCGCTCCTGACCAATCACTTCGCGACACATCCCGAACCCCGCCCCTGACTCACGCCCAATCTCCGCCTGCCCTCCCACGGCAACCTGGACATAACCCAGAACACAGGTAATGCGCGGTCTGTTCCCGCATTCACTGCCGACCAGCCACGCCAGATGAGCGCCCGCCTTCTGTGCTGTACACTATCTCTGGTAAGAACATCTCGTAGGGTCTAGACTTCCAGATCGTACTTAGGATGTAGCTCCAGCTCGATCTCCGAGCGTCTATCAGCCTCTCTGACTGCATGCGCGCTCTCTCTTTCCAGACGCTGCCCTACTTTGCGAGCAGTACTAGGACGGAAATGCGACCAGGTAATTACATCGCCAGTCCGCCCCGCATATTTTCCTGTGACATCATTATTAAATACTCACGTCAATAATTCTTTTTAGTAAAATAAATACTCACGTCAATATTTCTTTTTAGTAAATTGACGCTATCAACAATCGTGTGTGCCGCCAGCCTCGCCTCCATTTCAGGCACCTTGTAAGTGTAATCCCCTTATGTGTGGTTCACCTTTCCACTTAAGGGTCTCTTCCCCGCCGGGCCAACTTCCACATTAGTCACCCCTAACAGCACTCTCCTTCCCGATCTGGCCACCACCACAGTCACGTCCCCTTTTGCACAATAGGTCTTACAAGATTCGGTTCAATACCTATCCCCCACCCCTCACCTACCCCTCCCCGCCCGTCAAATGCCCCTGCTCATTACTCCCCTCCTTTGTCCACAGCACTGTACCTATCGACAACCCCGTCCTGATGACGATCCTAAATCAAGGGGATCGAAACGCCGTCGACCACGCAGCTTGAACTATACGACGCATATCACACTTAAAGCTTTTTTGTGAAAACTATTGTCCAAGTGATTGTAACTTGTTCTGTAACTGAAGCTTTAAATGATGTACATAATTTCATATATGCGCCACTTATGCTGTTTTTAAAGCACTTGCACTTCTCATTTCACTTCTAAATGTATATAGCACCTTGCACCAAGTGCCACTGGGTTGTCACAAGATCTAATCTTTACAGTGCTGTCTTTAACTGTAAATGCATTACCCCTTGTCCTTGGTGAATAATACCACCTTTTTTCAAATCCTCTGACTCCTTGTGCTCTGTTCTTAGTAATGCCTGTGGCATACCCCTATTGAAACAGTCTTTCAAATAATACCTGTTGGGACTTGTTCTTGTTCACATAACGCACCCTCCCCAACGTGGTTTATGGGTTACCTCCTGTACTTCCTATAACTATTAGGTGCAGCCTGTTCGCTGCGAGAGGAGTACCTCTGTGTACTTGATCTAATATACCTTATCCATTAAGGTACACATCTGTCCAGGACCCGCCGGCCTGCACAAGATGTCCAAGGAGTCCCTCACCTATTCAGAGGAATATATTCAATCCAGACTCACTGGGCCTTCATTATTGTCAGGCCCACAACAATCCACATCCGCCTCCACTGCCCCCAACTCGTCCCGAGTTCTCTTGGATCAACTCGAGAAACTGAAGAAAAAGCAGATCAGAACGGATCTGCATGCCCGCATGCTCACGGATTACCTCCGGTCCGGTGTCATTCCTCTCGGCCTGCAAATCCGGAACACCCCTGCCATTTTCACACAAGACCCAAAGTTCCGAGTCAGCTTCAGCCATCTAGCGACTACGTGCTCCCGTCACTGGATGGTCCTGGGTATTGACACAGCGATAGAACATAGCCGCCAAGAGCTCCAAGAAATTGAAGAACTAGAAAAACGTATCCTAGAAGATACAACCATCACAGACGCCAAAAACCTCCTAGAGAAAATATATAGCTCCATTGCCACTTTCAACACCTTTGAGGTCAATAAAAAGATCAACAAAATCGAGAAAGATATTAAGAATTATAAGAACGAAAACACGTACCCTTATTTAAACGACGAATTCTATACCACGCATCAGAACCAGCCAAGATCCCAAAATTGGGGCAGATACAGAAACAACCAACGCGTCACCTTCTCTGTCTCATCAAACAGCTCAGGAGACGACACCGACGCTACAACCTCTGGTCCACAGCCACTACTTCAACCCGGTTTTTTAGGACGAGGCCGAGGCCGCGGCCAACACCCACAACCACAGAATCGTCAGACCAGGGCAAAACAGTACCAACCACCAGTACCAGGCAACAGACAAACCCGCAACCGATACTACCAGTGGGGCCAACCCCAATGATGGATCAAGATAATACAAATGCTGTTACGTCCATCCCTATCTTCAACCTGTCGGACCACAACCTCACACCCACAGAAACGAAACTTCTGTCACGTGGACTTTCGTTTGTGCCAACGGTCAGAACCAACTTTTTGGATCTTCAGTCCAACCTTCTGAAATTTTTCAGGAGAATTCGACTAAAACACTTCTTTGCAGACAAACCTGACAACAGTGGACTAGAGGTTTCCCCTTTCCGTCCGCCTTCCACTTTTAACCCTCCTTCGCATCAAATGCCACCGGAAATTCTGACTTTTGAAAAACTTGTTTTAAAGGAAGTGATGGCACTCAAGACCACGCCACTATACATCCCCTACAACCTGCCCTGGGAAGAAAAAGAAGCACTTGCCACCTTACAAAACAACCCGGAAATAGTTATCAAACCCGCGGACAAGGGGGGTGGGATTGTGGTCCTCAATAACACTGAATACGACAGGGAGGTGGAGCGACAATTAACCAACCACGACCATTACCGTGCTCTATCAAAAGATCCCCTTGCAGACATTAGACTTAAAATTCTGTCTATTACAACTGCAGCTAGGGACAATGACGTGATCAATAAAAAAGAATTTGAGTTTTTGAACAACCCACACCCCAGGACCCCGATTCTGTATGTACTTCCCAAAATACATAAAGACGCCAGAAATCCACCCGGACGCCCGATAGTATCGGGCTGCGGCTCCATTCTGGAACCCCTTGGCAAGTTTGTAGACTCTGTGATCAAAGAATTTGTGCCTATCACGGACACCTACATCCGTGATACCATGGACCTTATCACCACCATTGAGGATCAACCCTTCGACATGGACAATCAAATATTGGCAAGCCTGGATATTGAATCCCTTTACACCAATATTCCCCACAGCGAGGGACTAAACGTAATCAAGAACCTTCTGAATACCAGACCACAACCATCCAAAATTCCAACCGATTTTGTGATGGATCTCTTAAGAGTGGCCCTACAAAATAACTACTTCTTGTACAAAAACACATACTACCTGCAGATCAAGGGAGTAGCGATGGGGGCTTGCTTTGCTCCGAATTTTGCCATTCTTTATGTCCATGCTCTTGAAAAGTCATTGTTCCTCAACCACATCAACCCGTACCGACCCCAAATCCACTTGTGGCGTCGGTACATTGATGACATTCTATTAATCTGGAATGGCACAGCTGACTCCCTACAGCCGTGCGTTGATTGGCTAAACTCTTCCCAGGAACACCTGAAATTCACATATGAAACCAAACCCAATGACTTACCTTTCTTGGATGTCACAATACATGTGGAGGAGGGCATAATTGGAACTATCCTGTATCGCAAGCCAACCGAACGGAACACGTTGCTGCACTACTCTAGCAACCACCCCAGAGGCCTTCGCGATGGGCTCCCCTTTGGCCAATTCCTCCGAATCCGGAGGAATTGCAAGTGGCGGAAGGATTATTTCAGGGAGGCAGATATCCTAGTCTCCAAACTTATCAACAGAGGTTATCCACGACGCCTGGTGAAACAAGCCAAAAAACGGGCATGGTATAACCACAGGGAGGACCTACTAGTGCCAAACCAAAACAAACAAACTTTGAAAAGGATTCCCTTTGTCTCAGTCTTCAGCCCGGACAGTAACAGAGTTGCTAAAATTATCAAAAAGAACTGGCTGGTGCTAAGATCGGAGGAACAATTCAGCGCACCTCCGTTGTTCTCTTACCAGAGAGGTAACAACATCGCTAACCACCTCGTTCATGCCATCACTTGGCCGACGTCCAGCACCGAGAGAAATACTAACACCATCACAGCAGCATGGGGCATGCCCCCGGTCATTGGACATTTCAAATGCCAGTCCTGTAGTGTATGCGAATTGACATTTAACACTAAAGAATTCAAATTCAGGGGACAAACACACCAGCTCACCCATCAAACCAACTGCAAAACACAAAATGTGATTTATGCCATCAGATGCCCGTGTGATTTGATCTACATCGGCCAGACAACACAAATGATTAAACAGCGGATCATACAACATAAAAGCAGAATCAATTGCAAAGTATTATCAGCACCCCTGGTCTCACACTTCATTGAGCATTCCCATACTGACACGGACCTAAGATGGCAGGTCATTGAGAAACCTACCCTACCTCTTAGAGGAGGCAACATGACTGCGTTGCTCAACAGAGCTGAATGCAAATGGATCGCCAGGGTTGACTCTGTTAACCAGGGGCTCAACACCCTTGATGAATGGACCAGCACTATCACCACTTAAGTCTGCTACTCACGTAATACAAACCTGTCTCGACCTTGACTTCAACAGGCTTCTTGTACCTTCTTAACAATTCTCTGTAAACTAACCGCCTGGTTTCAAACCACCTTTTCATTGCTGTTAAAATTAATGTGCTCATATATTGTTTATTTTTCCTGTCCCTGTTTTGATCACTTCATGGCAACAGGTACCTAAATAGTACCAACGATACGATCATTACATTACGAACCCCTTGTCCATTCCAAGCCCTTGTGATTTATTCTCCAAGCATCTATGACACTTTGTAAATTAACCTTCCGGTTTTACACCAAACAAATCTTGTTGTTCTGGCTAAATATGCTCCATTGTTGTATACATGTTTATGAATCATATGTGCCTCCTGACCACATAATCCGTCACTTGCTGGCTGACACATTCCTCATTGTTATGTATGTTTCCAGCTTTAGACACGCTACTGCAGTTGGTCCACCTCCTTTGGTTGCACTAAATCGCTTTTACGTGTCTGCCGGCGTTAGACGGCGCTCAGATACTGCTTTCCTTCCTGTTTGACTCGAGTATCCATGGCAACCCTCTCCCACACCCAACCACTCCTCCCTGGCCCGTCCCATTCCCGCCCCCTTCCCTCGCTCCTGACCAATCACTTCGCGACACATCCCGAACCCCGCCCCTGACTCACGCCCAATCTCCGCCTGCCCTCCCACGGCAACCTGGACATAACCCAGAACACAGGTAATGCGCGGTCTGTTCCCGCATTCACTGCCGACCAGCCACGCCAGATGAGCGCCCGCCTTCTGTGCTGTACACTATCTCTGGTAAGAACATCTCGTAGGGTCTAGACTTCCAGATCGTACTTAGGATGTAGCTCCAGCTCGATCTCCGAGCGTCTATCAGCCTCTCTGACTGCATGCGCGCTCTCTCTTTCCAGACGCTGCCCTACTTTGCGAGCAGTACTAGGACGGAAATGCGACCAGGTAATTACATCGCCAGTCCGCCCCGCATATTTTCCTGTGACATCATTATTAAATACTCACGTCAATAATTCTTTTTAGTAAAATAAATACTCACGTCAATATTTCTTTTTAGTAAATTGACGCTATCAACAATCGTGTGTGCCGCCAGCCTCGCCTCCATTTCAGGCACCTTGTAAGTGTAATCCCCTTATGTGTGGTTCACCTTTCCACTTAAGGGTCTCTTCCCCGCCGGGCCAACTTCCACATTAGTCACCCCTAACAGCACTCTCCTTCCCGATCTGGCCACCACCACAGTCACGTCCCCTTTTGCACAATAGGTCTTACAAGATTCGGTTCAATACCTATCCCCCACCCCTCACCTACCCCTCCCCGCCCGTCAAATGCCCCTGCTCATTACTCCCCTCCTTTGTCCACAGCACTGTACCTATCGACAACCCCGTCCTGATGACGATCCTAAATCAAGGGGATCGAAACGCCGTCGACCACGCAGCTTGAACTATACGACGCATATCACACTTAAAGCTTTTTTGTGAAAACTATTGTCCAAGTGATTGTAACTTGTTCTGTAACTGAAGCTTTAAATGATGTACATAATTTCATATATGCGCCACTTATGCTGTTTTTAAAGCACTTGCACTTCTCATTTCACTTCTAAATGTATATAGCACCTTGCACCAAGTGCCACTGGGTTGTCACAAGATCTAATCTTTACAGTGCTGTCTTTAACTGTAAATGCATTACCCCTTGTCCTTGGTGAATAATACCACCTTTTTTCAAATCCTCTGACTCCTTGTGCTCTGTTCTTAGTAATGCCTGTGGCATACCCCTATTGAAACAGTCTTTCAAATAATACCTGTTGGGACTTGTTCTTGTTCACATAACGCACCCTCCCCAACGTGGTTTATGGGTTACCTCCTGTACTTCCTATCGCTACGCATTTGTGCACAATGCTATGTGCAATTCGCGCAGCGCATAGTAGTGCAAACTACGCACGTTCCGCTAGCGTAATGTAGTCCTACACCCAGGGTTAGTTGCGTTTGTGATCCAACGAGGAGGGTGGTGGGGTGAGTGCGGAGGGCCACCAGGTGTCATCCCAAGGGGAGGGCTTGTTTCCAAAAATGATGATCTCGGTCTTGTCTGAGTTGAGTTTTAAGCAGTTGGTTTTCATCCACATAGAGATGTTGGTCATGGTGGTTTGTAAGTTGAGTCTTGCGGTGTCTGGGTCTTCTGAGAAGGATAGGACCAGCTGGGTGTCGTCGGCTTAGAAGACGATGTTGAGTCCCTGGGTGTAGGCGATGTTGACCGTAAGTGTCATGTATGTGTTGAAAAGGATAGGGCTGAGGGAGGAGCCCTGGGGTACTCCGCATATGATGTCTTTGAGTGCCGAGGTGAAGGGTGGGAGGTGGGAGCCTTGCCCTGGAAGCCTATGTGGTGGAGTTTGGTGATGTGGGTGTGGTGAGAGACTGTGTAGAAGGCAGCCGGTTGGTCGAGAAGGATGAGGGCATCAGAACCGCCTTGGTCGAGGAGTCATCTGATGTCCATGGCTGCGATCAGGGCAGTCTGTACTGTGGTTAGGTCACAATCCTGACTGGGAGGGGTCAAACAAGTTGGTCTCTTATAGGCAGTTGGTATTGCATGATGTTGATGGCCTTCACCAGGTCATTGCGGGGAAGGGAAGGAGCGAGATGTGTCAGTAATTAATTTTTTTATTCATTGGGGTTGGCTGTGGGTTTCTTCAGTAGGGCTTGACCTTGGCATACTTCCATGCATCGGGTACAGTGGCTATTGTGATGGAGGTGTTGAGGTTTTGATAATGGCAGGGGTGGGAGGGGGATCCGGAGTGGATGGAGTTCATGATAGACATGGTGTCTTCCGGTGAGTGTTGCTTCCATTCGGTGATACAGTGGAGGGAGACATTGTGAGGGATGCGTGGTGAGAGAGGTTGGTAGGTTGAGGGTCAAAGCTGAGGTAGATGTTGGCGATCTTGCTGTGAAAGAAGTCGTCCAGAGTGTTGCAGGGTGGATGGTGTTCTCAGTGGCGGTGGGACAGGCAAATTTTTGCACAATGTTGAAGAGCTCCTTGGTGTAGTTGGTGCTCGCCTTAAGATGAGAGGTGATGGATTCTTTCTTGGATTCCTTGAGTCGTTGGTAGTAGCTGTTGAGGGCTGCCCTGAAGGAGTTGAGGTTTGAGGTTGTCTTGTTGCACCACGGGAGTCTTCCCAGTTTCTTGCAGTGCTGTTTTAGGGACAGAACTTTGGGGGTGAACCAGTTGGCATGCTTAGTGGTTCTGCCCTGGGGATGTTCTTCAGGGGGATAATAGTTTTGGTGGTTGAGGTGATCCAGTTGGAGAAAATCTGGATTTTGAGTTTGAGGGAGTCTGCGGTGGGTGGACTGGTTTTGTTTAGAGTGCTGGTCCAAAAGGTTTTGGTGACCTTGCCACAGTTGCATGGGGGAGGGAGGGGTGTTTTGCGGGGGCTTCCATGTGGCTCTAGATAGTAAAGTGAATTGTGCTGTGGTGTGTCCGAGCCAGCTCAGGGGTGTGGTAGAGCTTGGCGCATTCGTTGGTGGAGAAGATGGGTTCCAGGGTGTGTCCTGCACTGTGCGTGACAAAACTGAGCAAGGCTGATGATGCACATGTTTTCAAGAAGCGTGGTGGTGTTGGAGTCAATGTGGTCTTTTAGGTGGAAGTTGGGTTCTTCCTGGAGTATGTGTGGTTGGAGTCTAACGCAAGGGGAGCAATGAAATCCTGGATGGCGTTACAGAAGCTGGCACAGGGAGCTAGTGGTCGGTAGGTGAGTGTTCCTCTAATATTAGTTTTGGCGCTGGGTTTGATCTGGAAATTGAGGTGTTCCATGATCGGTGTGGTGTCGTCGTACAGGGCTGTGCAGTAGATGGAGTCGATGTGGATGAATGCGATGCCTCCACCGGGACAATTGGGCTGGTTGCAATGGATGTTCTTGTATCCGAGGGCGTGGTGGTGGCGATATCGGGTGCGGATGAAGGGGTGAGGGAGGTTTTGGTGATTAAAATCAGGGCAATGCGAGTGTGGTTATGGTGTTCCAGATCTCCATAGTGTGCTTGCAGAGAGACCTAATGTTAAGTAGGGTGCAGTGGAACTGAGGTATTTGGAGGGTTGTTGGAGGCTGATTGGAGGTTGCATTGGTTCTGACATTGCAAGAGAAACGTACAAAAAACAGGAGGGGGAGGCAGAGCAAAATAGAGAAGGATTCTTGCTCCACAGAATTACTTTATAAACAAAGAGAATCCAACTCAAGGTCAGGGTAAAGTGTTCAACAAAATGGTGTTGGAGCACTTAGTGTTTTGTAAAATACCCCTCATACACCAAAAGGCTCCTTGGTGTCATGCTTCATCATCGGGGTCTTCGCACCCCTCTAACGGGATGCGGCGTGCTGCGACCTACGACTACGTGGGAGCACTTTTTAGGTATTGACTATATGTGGTGCATGTGTTTTGGGTGTATTTATAAGTGAGTGGTGGGACGTGTTGTAGGATAAAAAGTACCTGGCTCGTGAGTATACTCGAAAAGAATGTATTCCTGACTCCGGCTGGTACTATTAAAAAAAGAAAATGCAGTGCGAGATCAGATCTGTCGTGTTAATGGACAGGACCTCAGGTGTGCGTCGACATGTTTCGGAGGCTGCGCTCCTTCTTCAGGACGGGGGCACAACTTCCCCACCTTACTCACGTTTCATTAAATATTTATCAGAATGTATTAAAGTTGATAACATAAAAAGTGAAAATAATATATTAAGGCTATGGTGTGCCTACAGCGGTCTGCTACAAGTTCAATGAGTTATGAAGCTTGCTTGCTTGCTTCATGAGCATTAGGAACGTCTGGGGGGTTGCTACTATGCAATGAGTTCGGGATGAATTATCCACCGTCTTACCCCACACGCTGCTCCGCTGAAGTCAAGCAGCGTGTGGGGTAAGACTGAATGTGAGAATACTCGGTTGAATTCACAGCCAAACGTACTTACACCAGTCCTGTGAAAAATACTAGAAATGCAAGGTAGACAATGCTGATAAATGAATAACCAGTCTTCCACTAAGGAAGAAACCAGGGGGTTTCCTTGGTAATATGCCCCCAGGTTCTTCTTTTCATTAAGTAGACTACCACTAAAATCACTAGAAACTCTAACAATCACTTTTAGTGTCTTGATGGCTAGAGCAAACATTAACAGACACCTTTACACTCTCCTGTTGTATATTAGATCATAAGGACAGTTGACTATTAGATTGTATTGGTGGGACTTTCAAATAAGGCTCAGATCCTATTGGTAAACATTTTATTTACTTCTAATGCCTCACTTCCTGTCCGTCTATATCCACTAACTTAGATAATCGAAGCACAAACACAATAAGTTGATGTAAGAACCTATGTGTTGTAAACGTTACACGCGATGTAAATCATAAAGAAGAGAAAATTTCAAGGTTCATTTTTTGTGTGTTGGGTGGTTAATGCAATATAATGACTGAATGGACAGGGACTAGGAATATATAAATATACAAATGTGTAGATATTGCTGTACACTTGAAAAATAATTGAGGCCCTTCAATTACCTGGCGTGGTGTGTTCTATATATTCAGTGAATAGATCTTCCCCTCACACCACTCCTACTAGTAACACAGATCAGAGTCGCGCCTTCTAAACAGTACTGTTAATTGATGTTTATCTAAGTCATGCTAAATATGGTGTCTTTATACTCGTAACCATACGCGGTCTAATTTGTTGCATACGTTGCCTCTTCCATTGGGACAAAGGGCCGTCCTTGTGTTTGACCCCGACAACGTTAGTAAACATCATTCAAAGAGGGTCAGTATGCATCTGCCCTACAGATAGAAAATGAAAAAGACGCTCATTGTCAAGGCGACGAGTGCAACGCAGGCAGGGCAATTGGTAGACTCATTAACCTTCCGCAGTGATCAGGCCACTTGAACATGGAGATGATGCTCGAGCCAGGAGTGCACGAGGGCTAATTGCTTCCAGCAAAGACATTCGACTGGTTCAACAAATCACGGCGCGGACCTTGCAACGACACCAATTCCACGCACTTGGTATTAATTGCTTCGTTCCTGATCTGTAGAAGGGTATACGCCATAGCTGAAGAGGCCGCACGAGGCCAGCACCTCGAGATGCTTAAACTCTAAAATGGCATAATGAGCGGCGAAGCTGCAGGTGTGGTTTAAGAGGAATTTCATTAAATAAGGGAATAAAGCGATATAGCTCTATTGATCGCTGTTTATTGGACAATGCATGACGTATGTTTAAAATTAACTTGTGCTTAAAAAACATGTCGACCCCGATGGTGCCTGTTCATGATGATTCCTGATGTTTTTCCCCGCACATTTGAACACAGCTAGTGCACAGAGCTTACAGCTGGATTGAACTGGTCAAACAGAAATGTCCATGACACATTGACTCTCTTATTTCACACATACGACTTTGAAAATATGATAAACATTTTCCTAATTTTTGCTAGTGTTAAAACAGCATTATAAAAAGTGGAAAAAAAAATTGTTAAACAAACCAAGTTTCATAATTCTGTCAGTTAATAAGGGTGCACTATTGCACCGATTCACGAAAACAGGTCAAAACTACAACATGTTTAAGTTATTTAGGGGCATGTGTATCAAGCTCTTTTACCGGTCAACAACGGACCGATTTTCAGAATTGGCCCGTTTGCGAATGGGAAAAAGCCTTTTGGGATGTATCGTCCCAAAAGGCCATTGCAAAATAGGGAATCACAAAATTTGCGATTCCCTATTTTGCGAATGCATTTAAGGAATCGCAAATTGCGATTTCTTAAATACAATTCTAAAAGCACCCAAGTTGTGCGAATTTGCCTTAAGAAATCGCTAATTACCACCAACTTCAAGTTGGTGCTAATTTGTGATTCCCTGGAAAAATGCACTTTTTTACATTTTTCAAAGTGCCATGTGGCGCACATACATGCCCTTAGGGCATGTATGTGTGTCACATATGCACACATGCATATTTCAGGGGTGCAACAGGCAGCAGCAGCTCGTGGAGGGAGTGCTGTGGGGTGGTTAGGCGGGGCAAGAGAAGAGCAGGGTGGGGGGTAGTAAACTACGGAATACGGCCAAACGGAGGTAAGTAAACAAATAAATAAATTAAATTAATTTAGTTGCGTGCTTCGCATCGCATTTGGCAATGCAGCGCGCACAATATAATTCATTTTATTTATTTGTTTATTTACCTTTGTTCGGCCGTATTCCGTAGTTTACTACCCCCCACCCTTCTCCTCCCATCACCCCGCCCCAGCACCCCACAGCACTCCCTCCACAAGCCGCAACTGGCAAAAGGGTGTCCTTTTGACACCCTTGCACCCTTGAAATTGCATTCGCTATTTGCAAGTACCTAATGGGTACTTGTAAATTGCGAATGTCTTCCCATTCATTCCTATTGGCCTCTAGGCCCATAGGAATGGGAAGGTATTCCTTAATTGCAAATTGCAATTTGCAATTCGCAAATAAGGAATACGTAGGAATGCCAATTAATATAGCGACCCCACATACATTTCATTTTGCGAGTCCTCATAGCGATTCGCTCAAAATCCTTATTAAGGACTTGCAAATCTATGTTTTGATACATATGCCCCTACGACTCATTGGGCCACATGCATCAACATGAGGAATTGCGATTCCTAAATAGCGATTTTTAAGGAATCAATATTTAGGAATCGCAATTCCTTATGCATGTAGGAATCGCAAAAAAAAAATTGTGATTCCTAAACATTCCCTAATAGCGCATCGCAAATTGCGATTCGCTATAAGGGAATGCATTCCTATTCATTCCTATGGGCATATTGGCCCATAGGAATGAATGGGAATGCATTTGCAATTTGGGATTACCATATTGGTAATCGCAAATTGCGAATGCAATTCCAAGGGTGCTTGGGGGTTTAAGGCCCCCCTGATGAACCCCAAAAAAGGTAATTGTGCACATGTGGCGCACACACATGGACTAAGGGCATGTGTGTGCGCCACATGTCACTTTGGCAAATGCACTTTTGTGCTTTTTTCAAAAGATTTGCAAATTACCATCAACTCGAAGTTGATGGTAATTTGCGACTCCTAAATGCAAAGTCACATTTTTTAAATACTACTTGCATCACATTTAGGGAATTGCGATTCCTTAAATGCATTCACAATTTGGGTGATCGCAAAAATTGCGATGACCTAATTTGCGAATTCAAGGCCTTTGATACATCAGAAAAGGCCTTTTTCCAATCGCCAATGGGCCGATTCGTAAGAATCGGCCCGTTTGAGACCGTAAAAAAGCTTGATGCATGTGTCCCATTGTTCATAGGTTTAACGGAGGAGCAGGTTAATTGAATAACATCAGCCCATGTGCCTCCATGAATGCTTGCACCCCAAGTTCCATCAGGACATAGACTCCACAGTCTGTGCAGTGCTAGCATTTCTTTTGCGTTTCCATTGCGGTGCCTGTTTTCAGGGCACTGCCGTAGGAACGCAAAAGAAAGGGCCAAAAATCCCAACAGACACGAGCTGTACTCGTAATATTGTGGTAGGTCTTGCACAGCTTTGGCGGTGCTGGGCTGGCGCAGAGCCGGCGTAGCACTGCCAAAGTTTAAATCAGGCCCATAGTCTTGTGAAGTGCCGGATTACCAGCATACTCATAGTTTGTGGAGTTTAAGAGGAATTTTCACAAAGGTAATTTATATTTGTGATTAATTTACATGTGTACCTTACTTATACACTGTTTAGTAACTTTATTGCTTTGTGCTATTTATGGAATCCGACTGTAGAGTTACTCAAAAGTGTGGACTTACTCATCTCTATGCCCTGAAAAAGGGGATGAAGACACATTTACGAGTGTAGGTCACTACTGGCAAAGAAGAAACAGTAGTGGGTCCAGCATCACATGTGCCAAACCACTGGTACTGCAACACTCTCCCACAGAAAATAATGGTGGTAAGGACTCAAATTAAACCCCATAGGAAATAATGTTAAATTCAATTCAATTATTAAATATGAATATATGAATAAATATAATTTAATGTTAAGAAAAACATCTAAAAAAGATACATATTTATTATTTTATTATAAAAAAAGATCAGTCTTTTTTTAATTAATAAAGGTATGTAACATTAAATTAAAAAAATATTTACATCATAATTTTTAATCAATTCTATACATCAAGTTTAATAATTAATAATGTATAATAAAATGTTAGGAATTTATTTATTTTATCATTTAAACTTTAGCAAAATAATTAAAAATTAATTTAATATATTTAAATGATTTCAAGATGTAATTCCCCATCCTTTAGAATATGCAGATCTCCGTCCAGACTGCAGAATATTCTGTCTCATAAAGCATAGGGAACTTTTCCCTTTACTTTACCATACGGAGATCTATAAACACCTCTCCCTAGTATATCCTCTCCTTGGAGATAGGGCCCTCTGTATGATATATGGAATTTTAAACAATTCACTAATGCAATCCTTCTGCTTTCGCCACCCTATGCAGTTGTCTGCTTCAGAGGAGGGGATATTCTGACACTATGGTGTGACAACAAACCTCAGTAAGCAGCTGGCCACAAGGATCTGGCTATACCTAGGTCCACCATTATAGGAATGCGCTACTGAGATCATTCATTACTCTTTCCTTTACTCTTCCAAGTACATTCATTGCTTCATATACTATGTATGTAGCTCTACCATGATGCCAAGGTATATTTTTTCATGGAGTTTCTAGCCAAGTATTGGCTATTCCCCTACTCTATACCTTAGCATTCTCTTAACGCTGATTTCCTAACCTTCTCCTACCAAGTATTTCTAGCCTTACCAGATGTATCATCAATGTACCACTACAAAATTTAGGTTATCTACCACCCTGAATTTCCTTTTGGGATAATAAGCAACAAACCATCCTTCTCATCCTTAGTGCTATCTTCCGCTTATAGCTCATTAGTCCCCTTTTGCGAATGATATGTGTTGGGACAGGGGACATAGATTTGGGAGGTCACCCTAAGAATGACCAGCTATATATATAACCATGGTAATTCAACCCAAACATTAATTTTAGACGCACAATCGGTAGAGTTTTGGCCATAAACCTAATCTTTAAACGAAATCAACTTTCATAAACCAATCCTTCGACTAAAAGTACAATTTTAATAGCTCCTCCCTTGTTACATGCCTGAGCCCCATCAGCTATATGTAATACATGTGTTTTTCTGCTAATGCAGATTGTGTATTTTATAGCTTATTTTCTCTCACCATTCATGTGTGTCCCACATCTCCCCATGTTTCATATTTTTCAAGTGTGCTGTGAGCTACCATGTGCATAGGCACATCTTAGATTGACTCTTTGAAAGATTAAAAAAAATTTCTGCTGATCAGCATCTACAACCATGTACTTTTTTCAGACTTACTCTTGAAAGCCTTGAAAAAGCCCCAGTGCTTCATGCCAGCATGGGGCAAAGCATGTGCCGGGTGGAAAAAGAGAGGATTGCAAGTCTTCTAAACCAAAATATTTATTGTAACACGAATCAAAGAACAGTACTTTACTCTTTAAGATTAATTGTACTTCTTTTTCTGCTAAATGTCTCCTTTTTGACTGATACTCGAATATTTGATTACATTAATGACTGCTATAGTCATTATCTCTTTGAGGTGATTACATCTAACTACCGTAAATATGCACTAGTGTGTGGGCTATCTTAGATGTTAATACATAAACATATACACACACAAATACTCATATGTCAAAAGGGAGTCCTGCTTCCTCACATTCAGCACCAGCCCTGCTAGGATCAGGGTTCAGTTAAGACAAGCATTCAGTGGAAATCAAAAACATTTGTAGCTTGAAACAGTTGTTATAAATGTAAAAGGTACCTGTACTCTTAGGATGTCAGGGGAGAAGTGAATTTTAATAAAATGCAGAGCAACCTAAGTAATTATCATTATCCTTATAATCAGGAAGTCGGCCACCAACAACCAATACCCCTATCGCCGTGACCACCAGCCGCCTGATCGCATGGTCCAACGTCAACGACGTTGACACCATCAAAATCATGAACTCCGTCCACTCTGGATCCCTGTCTGACCCATGCCCACACCACGTCTTTAACAAAGCCAGCACAATCATCGCACCCCATCTCCGGAAAGTCATCAACACCTCCTTTGAGACAGCAACCTTCCCAGAGAGCTTGAAGCACGCTGAGATCAACGCTCTTCTCAAGAAACCCAAGGCGGATCCCTAGGACCTAAAGAACTTCCGTCCCATTTCCCTGCTCCTGTTCCTGGCGAAGGTCACTGAGAAAATCGTCAACAAACAACTGACCCGCTACCTCGAGGACAACAACATCCTGGGCCCATCCCAACCACAGCACCGAAACCGCCCTCATCGCCGCCACCGACGACATCAAGACCCTGCTCGACAACGGAGAAACAGCAGCCCTCATACTCCTGGACCTGTCAGCCGCCTTCGACACGGTCTGCCACCACACACTACGAACATGCCTACACGACGCCGGGATCCAAGAGAAGGCCCTAGACTGGGCCACATCCTTCCTCTCCGGCAGAACACAGAGCATCCGCCTTCGCCCCTTCAGCTCCACCGCCACCAAGATCATCTGCGGCGTACCCCAGGGCTCCTCCCTCCGCCCAACGCTGTTCAACATATACATGGCACCTCTCACCTACATCCCCCGTGAGCACAACCTCAACATCATCTCCTACGCCGACGACACCCAGCTGATCATCTCCTTCACCAAAGACCCTCACACCGCCAAAACCAACCTCCATGAAGGAATGAAGGCCGTTACCGAATGGATGAGGAACAGCCGACTGAAACTGAACTCAGACAAGATGGAGGTCCTCATCCTCGGCTTCACCCCTTCAGCCTGGGACAACTCCTGGTGGCCGACATCACTGGGAACAGCCCCGACACCCACTGACCACGCACGCAACCTGGGGATCATCCTCGACTCCACCCTCTCCATGACTAAACAGGTCAACGTCATCTCCTCATCCTGCTTCAACACCCTACGAATGCTCCGCAGGATCTTCAAGTGGATCACCACCGAAAAAAGAAGAACAGTAACCCAGGCTCTCGTCTCCAGTAGGCTGGACTACTGAAATGCCCTCTACGCAGGAACATCAAACAAGCTCCTGAGACGGCTGCAATGCATCCCGAACGCCTCGGCACGACTGATCCTCGACATCCCCCGCCGCAGCCACATCACACCCCACCTGAGAGACCTACACTGGCTCCCCATCAACAAGAGGATAACCTTCAAGCTCCTCATCCACGCACACGAGGCCCTCCACAACGCCGGGCCATCGCACCTCAACAACTAACTCAGCTTCCACGCCCCTACCCGCAAGCTCCGCTTCGTCGGCCTCGCCCTTGCCACAGTGCCGCGCATCCGAAGAATAACCGCCGGTGGCAGATCTTTCTCCCACCTCGCCGCCAAGACCTGGAACACCCTCTCCACCAACCTACGGCAGATCCAAGACCTCCTGGCCTTCAGACGACTTCTCAAGACCTGGCTCTTCGATCAGTAGCAGAACCCCCCCCCCCCCCCCCCCCAGCACCTTGAGACCCTCAAGGGGATATGGCGCGCTTATCAAATGTCCTGATTGATTGATTGATTCTCACTATAGACGTCCGGATAATCAAAATCCGAATGTGGTATGAGCCCTGTGTTCCATATTATGTCAAGCTTAGCATGAGTTCATGGGTTAAACATGTATGGTATATGTTTGGAGCATCCTTTGAGTTGCTGCATGTTGGTATGTGCAGTAAAGTATGTGGCGCATATACATATGCATTTTGTAGGCTAGAAGAATGCACCAAACTTGGGATCTAGGTTGAGGTGGACAAACCACCATGTTGGATGTGCATGTGGAGTGGAAGGTTATATCTGAAAACAGCCACTCATCTCTGTTTGTTCTTGAAATATAAAAAGGCATAGGAATGAAGTGATTAATGGACAAAATGCAAAGTAATTTTTGAGTTTGACGGGTGAGCAGGGAATTATTAGAGTAGCTGAATAAGAAATGGAAGGTCCTGTTTTAGGCTCCTGAAGTCTAGCACAGTATATAATTGTATAAGAGGATAGCCAGCAATGCATTTCTGCCAATTTATTGAGTTCTTGCTTGATGTTGGGTAGTGTAAAGATCCATTCACTTTCCTTTTTCCGGTGTTCAAGTTCATGGCTTTCTCTTAGGCTCTGATTATGTGCTAAGGCGTTAATTATCCCCCCTGATGAGTAATGATACCAGTTGGTACATGAGTTATATGGTGCGATAAATAACATCTATTATGTGTTTATGGGGATAACATGCAGATTGTGGTGTTTAATGCATTGAAAGCTGCATGATACAGTAAATACTGTATGTTCAATTTTTTCAAGTTTGGCCTGCCAAAATCTTATGAAGGTTGAGTTATTTAATGCAACAGATAATTATTGGATGCATTAAATACCTTCACACTCGTAAATTGGGACCTATGCATAAAGCAGAGTTCACGCATGGGTTGTAAAATTATAAGGAACGCATAATCAGGCCCTTTGTGTTTTCAGACAGGCCGTCTGAATCATGAATAAAATTGTCTTATCTGTTGTTCATGAATAGGAGATGACGTGCTCAACATGAGGAAACTTGCAGTCTGTTTTGTTTCAATTGTGCTCTCAGAACCTGATTTTCAACAGGCGCATGCTGCTATAGATGTAGCTGATTTGCATGGGTTGATGATGAGCACAACATGTGTACTATTAAAATTAAGCCACTCTCTGATGCTGAATTTCTTTAGTTCTCTGTAAGTGAAATAAGTTCTCTTATTAGTGTGAAGCTTACACACCAATGAATTTTGGTATGCATTAAAACTAGTGCGGTGAACTCCGCTCCACCCATGGAGTTTGTGGAGTTTTGCAACTCAATGCTACACTTGGAGCGCAGAGTTTGGCAAAAACTCTGCCGCATGGCCGAGTTTTCTGGTGCTCACCCCCAATTTTGATGTGTTGTCCATATCCACCATCGAGCACTGGGACAGAGCAGTTCCTTTCCCAACGAGTGCATCAAAAGGACAGGAGAGAGCCTCATCTGCAACACTATGCGTGCTACCAGCGAACATGGAGAGGAACATGCCCAGGATAGAGCTTTCACTGGAGCAGAGAAAGGCAGGCCAGAGCACCATGGTAACCACAAGTGAGGCTGGACTGAGCGAGAGCAGTAAGGGACTGCCACCCAAGCACAGCCTGAGCTACCGGTCAGTGCGCCCTGGCGCACCCCATCCCCGGCCTT
Source organism: Lissotriton helveticus (assembly GCF_964261635.1). Classification (NCBI taxonomy): domain Eukaryota; kingdom Metazoa; phylum Chordata; class Amphibia; order Caudata; family Salamandridae; genus Lissotriton; species Lissotriton helveticus. The sequence continues at coordinate 1,016,910,049 of NC_136061.1, forward strand.
ATGCTGACATTAATCGACCACCGTCTGCTAGGAGGAACATGGGGTTCTCCCAAAAGGCTGCTTGTTTTTCTCTGAATTCTCTGAATTTCTGAATGCTGGCAGCTGCACAGTAGCTAATTTGTTTTACAATTCTACAAAATAGCTGTAACACTTTATATGTGTAGTGAAATTAACTAGGAGAATAGCAGATTCAGGGTCACAAGTGAGGTGGTAATAAATAAAGAAAAGCTTGTAGGTTGTGAGTGAGCTAAATAATGGGAGACCTTCATGAAACTATATTTTTTAATATTCTACCACCTCCCCTTTTCCAATTTTCTGCAGTTTACCCCAGCCATGTAACTTGTTTTGCTTCTGAGATCTATAGGCCACCGGTTGTCAGTGCGCAAACAGTAATCAAGATGTGAGGAGGAAGGTTAAGAAATCATCCACTAAGAGTGGGTGCATATTTATAAAGCGCCTGGTTACATGCATTTTGATTTGGAGTTTTTTTTTCTGAAAATACCTATTTTTCTTTCATCAATAAAATGTGATTGAATATCTCGACTTCATACACAGATCCTGTGCAAATGCATCCAATCTGTGCCAATTTGGGGAAGGGTGACATTTACTATTATCACTCTAATTTTGGGGAAGATGTTGGACACTAAAGGGATGACAATTACTATTTCCACTCCAATCTGTACCAATTTGGGAAAGGTGTTGGGCACTACAAGAGTGACATTTCTATTCCCATTCCATTTTAAACCATTGTTGGGAAGGTGTTGAACACTAAAAGGGTGACATTTACTATTTATACTCCAATCTAAACCAATTTGGGGAAGGTGTTGGATACTAAAATGGTTACTTTTACTATTCCAACTCGAATCTATACTAATGTGAGGAAGGTGTTGGACAATAAAGGGGTGACATTTACTATTTCTACTCCAATCTATACCAAATTGGGGAAGGTGTTGGACACTAAAAGGGTGACATTTACTATTCCCATTTCTATTTAAATCAATTTGGGAAAGATGTTGGAAACTAAAAGGACGACATTTACTATTTGCCCTCCTATATAAATACATTTGGGAAAGGTGTTGGGCACTAAAGGGGTGACATTTACTATTCCCATTCCAATCTAAATTAATTTGGGGAAGGTGTTGGACACTAAAAAGGTAGATGTACGATTGACACTCCAATCTATATCAGATTGTGGAAGTTGTTAGAAAGTAAAAAGGTGATCTTTACTATTCCTGCTCCAAAGTAAACATCTTTTAAAGAAGGTGTTTGACACTAAAGGGGTGACATTTATATTTCCACTCCAATCTATGCCAATTTGGGGAAGGTTTTAGACACTAAAAGGGTGGCATTTACTATTATCACTTCAATTTTGGGGAAGGTGTTGGACAATAAAGGGGTGACATTTACTATTTCCACTCAAATCTGTACCAATTTGGGAAAGGTGTTGGACACTAAACATCTGGGGGTTAATAGATCCACGATAACAGCATAGTTGGCTGAATAATTACCCAGGATGCAAGGGGCAGAGCTTTCTAACTACATCACTGCACACTACCTGATTGACTTACTTGAGACACTAGGTGGTGTTGACTGTTCGGTCCCATCTTTTAGAGAGGGGGAAGGAAAGCCTCACTAATAGACTATGTTCGCTCCAACTTTTTACCGTGGTTCTATAAAGGTGAGATTCTACCCACAGAGTGGGGAAATCATAACGCTTTGTGCTCCTTCATGCTTCTACCGATCAAGGGCCTTACATATAATAGCAACCTAGTATCATCATGCAACACTCTTCAGATGGCTTTAGACTAGTTTGGCCCCTAAAAAAATCTATAGAATCATTAACAGTTCCTCTTAAATTACACTTAGATGTATTCCTTCATTGCTTAACTGAAAATGGTGAAGAATCGATGACTCTGAATTATCATACGCTACTAAGTATATGTCTATGCTCAAGCCGATTCAGTCATGCAAAATGGACCCCATATGATTTGATGGGCCCTGTTCTAAGGACAACCAAATGTTAGGAGTGAGATTTCCCTGGTATGTAGAGAGTATAAAATTGTGCTCTCAAATAGGAAGAGGGAACTTCACAAGAGTGATTGGGAGCTGCTAGCAAATGTAGCCCTGGAGAAGGATAGTAAATCCATCTCTGCAAAACAATAGTTTAGGCTCAGATTGGGTTACTCACTACATTTTGATCTATTCTACTGAGGAGGATCCTAGTATGCTAACTGTTTTATGATACAGCGATCAGGGGCTGAATAATTTCCAAAGACTGGACCCACTTTCCATAACCCAACAAGCCCCTTTTACGCTGGTTTAGTTGCAATTCCAAAAACTAAACCAAAATTACCATTTCCCTGATTAGGTCTCTCTAATTTCCGAAATATGGTGAACAGATCTTTGTAATCAGACAGGGTAAGCAAATTAATAAGCATAAGTAAACATACACTAATAAAGGCAGGATCATTTGTATGTTTATAATATTTATCTAGATAATAATGTGAATGAGATTTCCTTTCAGCAAATACAAGAAACACAACACCAATCATGGATCGTCACTGAGAAAACAACATCAGAAGAGAAAATGACAAATTCCTAATCAATGACAGTACATTGAGGAGTGGGTAAATGAAGAGACAAAAGTTTCAGAGAGAAAAATGTGCAAGTAATTATGCAAACATGAAGATTAGGCTAATACTAACCCTATAAGGAAATACTGTCACCTGGCTGGGGCAACAGCATAAGCCCTTCAAGTAGATTTGAAGAGGCAAAGACTAGGGGCCATAAGTATCAAGCCTTTTTCTCATTGCAAACGGGCAGATTCTCAGAATCGGCCCGTTTGCAAATTGGAAAAAGCCTTGTGGGATGTATCATTCCATAAGGCCATAGCAAACTAGATAATTGCAAAATTTGTGATTCTCTATTTTGTGAATGCAATTAAGGAATTGCAAATTGTGATTCATTAAATGCAATTCTGGAAGCACCAGAAATTTGCTATTTGGCCTTAAGGAATTGAAAATTACCACCAACTTCAAGTTGGTGGTAATTTTCGATTTTCTTAAAAAAAGCACTTTTTGATTTTTTAAAAGTGCCATCTGTCGCACATACATGCCCTTAGGGCATGTATGTGCGCAAAATGTGCACACATGCATATTTCGGGGGTGCAACAGGGTGCCCTTTTGGCACACTTGCAATCTTGAAAATGCATTCTCAATTTGCAATGCTCTAATTGGTAATAGCAAATTGAGAATGTCTTCCTATTCATTCATATGAGCTGCCTAGCCCATAGGAATGAATGGGAAGGTATTTCTTAATTGTGAATCTCAATTTGCGATTCGTAAATAAGGAATATGTAGGATTCGCACATTTTTTAGCAAATCCTACATACATTGCATTTTGCAATTTTCTAATTGCGATTCACTAAAAATCGCAATTTGAGAATCGCAAAACACTTTTTTGATACATATGGCCCAAAGATTCAGGATACCCAGGAAAAAGCAAAACCAACGACATACAAGGATCTCCCCAACAGACAGCAAATCACCAACTCTCCTAAACTCCTCCCTCCAGTCACCTAAATTATACCCTAAAACCTAAAAGACCATCCCACAGAAATATCTATTTCGGGCTCTACTAGTAATTTGATTGGCCAGGAAAGGGGGTGTGTGGTCACTCCACTTTCTACAAGTAGAATTTCTCTACAAGCTTTTGTTTAGAAACAGGCTGTGACATCAACTACATAACCCAGGAAATATTCTTCAATGTCTTATCCACATTTCCTTCATTCTAACAACAAGTTAAAACATTGTATTTTAATCATCTGCTGTGCGTCTCTCGGTGAGGAAGTTCTCTTCACTCTCGGCAATATCCTTTTGTTCAGAGTTTCGGTACGTTCAAGAAAATCTGAAGGACGAGTTCAGGCTCTTTCTCTTCTCCTGCTCGCATTTCATATTTAAAATCATTTTCTCCGACTTGTTCATACTTTAACCCTTAACCCGACATGCAGAACAAAACCCCATGCTTTGTTTTCCATGAAGAATGAAACCCAAATATTTATTATTTCATGAAAATGTTTTTCTTTATGCACCAAAACCCAATGCTGCATCTAACCCTGCACAACCCATGTTAAATGAATTAATTTATAATCAGCCAATATTAATAGCATGCATTTAAAGCAGCGTTAGGCCTATTATTTTCATTTGGCTAAATCAAGCTTGCGGCCTACTTTTAGTAGTTTAGTTTCAATTTTGCATAAAGCATTTTACTCATGCTAGTCTCTTCCATGAGGTTTTTCCCCACTGCACACGTTTAGTAAATGTTAATGAGGGTTCAATCAGAGCAGGTTTTATTTACGCAAAAACCCTGTTCCATCACTTCCCCCTTTGATGGTGTCTTAAGCCATCACCAAAAATACCCACTAATACAGATTATCATTTTAGACGGCAGATGTTCTTTCACATTTAATCATTATCCCATCTAAATCCTTCATCACTTCATAATAATTTCCTTTGATATCTTCTAATTCTATTTCTTCTCTCTTTCTTTTCCTTGTTCTCCGTTTAATATCTGAAGTATCCCTTTTGCATCTACAAAATGTATAGTTTAAGTAAATCATGAGTATTGCTGTAGCCATTGCAGCAATAGCTAATAGTATTTTCTCTAGTACACTATTTCCGAAAGTAGAAAACCAATTACTTATTGAGCAAAAACAGGATCAGATCCTCCTTTTATTCCCCATCCACCAGTAATTAGGAAAGTATGATCACATTCACTAGAACCAATTGAATAATTGTTATAGTGAGTCTTTTGTCTAAGCAAACAAAGCTTACCTCTATGATACCAATCTAGAGACATTGCAGCTTAAGTCTCGCCTTTCTTGTAATCTCCTTCTCTGAAAGCCAATGGAGGTACGTGAGACTTTTGCTCCACAGCTTTTCTTTGAAATTAAAGTCTTCTATCTTCTTCCATATTAATGAATTCAATTTCTTCAAAGCGTAAACTACATGTAAGATTATGTCTATGTGCATATACCGTGTCCAGTGTCTATGTAGTATAAAAAAAATCTCCCATATATTCTGCATTTCTAGCACTATTTATTTTATTCATATTCTTTCTAATAGGAACTTATGAAAATACTAAATCCACATTTGAGTAAAAATATTGCAAACTCCCTGTTTCATAAAATAAGCTAGTTAAAACACCACAAGACACACCATATGTTAAAGGTAAGTGATGATAGGTCACCCCCTCTGAGACAGATAAAGGTAATTGCATGTACACATAGCAATCTCTCACATCCATTGTAGCCATGTGTTCGTATAGCAATTATGTGAATACATTTAATGAAAAATCATTAATTGACTTATAATGATGATAAATGTCATCATCTTCCATCACTATATTAGTATTTGTATCCTCTTTAGAAATGTTAGTATCTACTTTTTCACTCATAACACTAATAGTTTTTGTGTTATTCTGATGATTAGTTAACATAAAAACAGACAAAATAATTAATGTTAACCATAGTACCATTAGTAATAGAAGACTAAATAAGCAAGCATTGATACATTTACATTTAAAACTACGATTTTAATATCCAGTCTCGGCTTTTTCCGCCGTTTTTAATGAAAAATGTATATCAAAATTAAAAAAACTAAAAAGAACTAAGAAAAACAAGGAAAGCTAAAAAATGTAGCTAAAAAATCTGATCTATCTAAACAAATCTAAAGTAGATCTAATCCAAAGTAGTGTATCCTTACACTTTATGACTTTCTTCTTTACACCCTCCTTTTCTTTTTCTTTTTTCTTTTCCTCTTCTTTAGATTTTCCTCTTCAATCAATGTTCTGCAATTCTTTTGAAGAATTTCAGTTTTCTTGCATCTTATTTTCACAGTTCTTTTAAGATGGCTCAAATCCGTCTCCTTCACTTTGCCCTGTACCAATTTCTTCTTTGATGTGATCTTGTTCTTCAATTTCTTTTAGTACTACATATGTCCATTCTGGAGCTGTGTACTTCTTATTTGGAACTCTTACTCTTCTTGTCTTTCTACCGGTTTCTTCTTCTGACCCACTTTGTTCAACTTGATCTGATACTTTTGTTATTGTTTCTGGTGATTTTTGTTCTAGAGTATTTTTCAGTCTTTTCCCTCCTTTTGGCCACACATCACACACATCACCCTTTCTCGCTATCTTTGCATGAAGTGCTTCTTCAGCTTCATTGTGAAGATTGCAAGTTCTTTTATTTAGTTATTTTCTTTGTTGCACTTGCTCTTAATTATCATTCAACACTTCTCTATATTCAATTTCAACAGCAGTCTTACGAGACCCAGTACCTGGTGCCCACTTTATTCAACCATTTTCTTGTTCAAATACATGTTCCATTTTCTCTGAATCTGTAGTTTCAGATCCCACAGTTTCATGTACTTCAGCTCCTGGCTCTTCTTGTGTCTCTACCAGTTGCTGCTCTTCTTCTTGTCTTTCAACCAGACTTGGGACTCTTCTTGTATGACTTGGGTGTATCTAATTTGGCAAGCCATCACACTTTACTGCTGTTCTCGTCACCAGTATTATCTGGTACAGTCCATGCCATCTAGGTTCCAAACACGCCTTTCTTACGTGTTTCTTCACCAGGGCTTAAATCATGTGCTTACTCTTGCTATGTTGTGGTTGCAATTTCACCGACCTGATGAGACAGAGAATGCACCACATCAACCAATCCTTTCTAATAATCAAGCACTAGATCATCAGTAATATTCATCAGTTGATTTGCTGGTACAATTGGCTTTCTCATTGCTCTCCCCATGATTACCTTGAGTGTGCATAATCCGGTCATTTTTATCAGGAATACTTGTTAGACTCATCAATACTAAGGGTAAAGCATCTGACCACTTCAGTGTTGTGGATGCACACACATTAAACAGTCTAGATTTAATAGTGCCATTAATCAGCTCGACCACACCTGAGGCTTCTGGTCGATAGGCACAAAGCAGCTTTTGCTCAATTTGTAAAGCTGTGCAAATCATCCAAATGAATGCACTACTAAATTGAGTACCTCTTTCTGTTTCAAAAGATACTGGAAATCCAAAATGTGGTATTATTTATCTCAAAAGAAGTTTAGCCACTGTTAAGCTATCACTCCTTCTTGTTGGATATGCTTCTACCCAACAAGAAAACAAACAAACAATAACCAACACATATTTTAGTCCATTACATGGAGGTAATTCAAGAAAGTCTGCTGTAACCTTCTAAAAGGTCCAGCTGCTTTTCCAATTCTATCCCTACTAACAACTGTCTTCCTCCATGGATTCTCCTACTGGCAAATGACACATGTCTGGCATAGACTTTCCACAATAACCCTAAATTTTGGGTTTTACCATGACTGTTTGAAAAGCCTAATCATTGCATCCCTTCCTACATGCGTAATTCCATGGTACATTCTTACCATTTGTGACAGCAAACAATCTGGAATCACTGCTCTGTCATCTGTGTACACCAATATTTAATCTTCAGTTTTTTTACTGCAGCCTGATTTGATCCAACGTTCTTTTTCTTCCTCACTGGCATCTTCCTGCAATTGTCTAACTTCATCCCATGTTTCAACTGAAGAGAACATCAAATGACAATCTGTATTTTCTTTTTCTGATCTTTTATTGATTGACACTAAATGTTGTGCACAGAAACGCACTACTTGATAAGCATATTTGTTTCCATTAGTCACATAATCATTTCCTGATTTATGTGCTGGACATTTAACCACTGTAATTTCTTTTGGCAATTATAGTGTATTTAACAAATCTTTTACAATTTTGTTGTTTCTAATCGGTGATCCTGAAGAAGTCCGAAATCCCTGTTGCGTCAACAATTGGCCAAAATCATGTACCACCCCATAACCACATTAACTGTCCTTAAACGTTGTTATTCTCAAATGTTTGCCAATTATGCAGACCCTGGTCAAAGCGACTAACTCAGAAATCTGAGCTGAGTTTATTCCTCTTATGCACGATGCCTCAAGAACTATCGCCACAGTGCATACAGCATATGCAGCACGCAAAACACCTCTTTCATCTCGCAAACAAGAACCATCTACAAACATGACACAATCTGACTCTGGCAACTGTATGTCTTTTATGTCAGGCCTTGGTTTCGTGCACAGTTCTGTCACATCCAGACAATCATGATCTGCTTCATCTTTCACTTCTTCACAAGCTGAACCCAGCAACAATGTTGCTGGCTTTAGAGTAGTACATCTGATTATTGTCACATTTTCAGCACCCAAAATCACTCTTTCATATGTAGTCAAATGACTACTTGTCATGTGCTAAGTGCATGTACACATCAGCAAAATATCAACCAAATGTGGTACATACGCTTTTACTGGATGTCCCATCACAATCGACTCTGTTCCAAACTCACACATATAGCAGCCACTGCTTGCAAACAACCCGGTTACGCTGCAGCCACTGAATCCAAAGTTGCAGAGAAATATGCCACTGGACATTGTGCCATTCCATGTGTTTGTGTTAAAACTGAAAGCGCACACCCTTCTCTCTCACAGCAGAACAATGCAAACTCCTTACCATAATCAGGCATTCCCAACGCAGGTGCACAACACAAACTATCTCTCAATTCCATGAATGCTTTCATAATTTCTTCATCCAACTGAATTGCATCAACCACATCCTTATGTGAAAATGTCTTTAATGGCTTAGCTGTCAGTGAAAATCCACTGATCCACTGTCTACAATAGCCCACCATACCCAACAACATTTGAATCTCTTCCTGCGTTTTGAGAGGTCCCATCTGCAAAATCACAGCAATTCAATCCTGTGACACTTTCCTAACTCCTTTCTCAATCTTGTGTCCCAAATATTGAACCTCTTTCTTACAAAACTGTAACTTTGCTGGTGACACTTTATGTTCTCCTTCTGCCAAATGATTTAGTAAAGCAATCGTATCTGTCACACATGCTTCTCTTGTCTTTGATGCCACTAGTAAATCATCAATATACTACACTAGTACAGAATTTTCTGGCATAACCAATGACTACAAATACTTTTTCAAAATCTGATTAAAAATTTTATTCTGGAAAACGGTAAAAATGGAGGGCGGTAGCCTCTATACCGTTTTCGTAGACTTACGGGCGGCATTCGATCTAGTACCCCGTAGAAAACTTTGGTCTGTGCTGTCCAACTTGGGGGTACTCCGATACCTCCTATACATGATCATCCGCCTGCATACAAACAACTATGCGCAGGTTAGATGTGGCCGGGACGGTTCTCTATCCCACAGATTCCCCATTGACAGGGGGGTAAGACAGGGTTGTGTGCTTGCACTGACTCTGTTCTGCCTTTATGTCAACGGGGTAATCTCTCATTTAAATACGGTAGAGGACTGTGGCGCCCCCAGACTGGCCGAAAGCAGGGTGCCGGCGATTATGTTCGCTGACGACACCCTGCTTCTGTCCAAGACACCTATGGGGATTCAACGAATCCTCAAGGGTTTTGAGGAATTTTGTGGAACCCATGGCCTTGAGATTAATGCCCTCAAGACCAAATACATGATTTTTAATCCTCCCTCAAAAACTCGCCCCAACCCTTCTATTGGTGGTAACAGGCTGGAGAGAGTACGTACCTTTGAATATCTAGGGGTGACTCTAAATGAGCACATGTCTTGGCGCCATCACCAGACTAAATCCCAACTAAAATTGGCCCAAATGGCGGGTGGTGTAATCGCCCTTGTAAATAAAAACAAATCCACCAACAAGGCTATTGGTCCCCGCTAGAAATATATAGAGTCCAGGCTAGGGGAGCGGTCATGTATGGCAGTGAACTTTGGGGCCATACGTGTAACCGCGAGCTAGTGGTAACAGAGAACAAATTTATTAGGCAGCTTTTATCTCTCCACCCTAGCACCCCCCTTTTGCCAATGAGGCTAGACTTGGGACTCAGGCCTCTCGATGAAGATCTGGGGGCTAGGCATTTAACCTTTTGGCGCAGAGTCTGGACTACTCCAGAGTTGGCAAGTTATAGGACTGAGCTCCAGGAAAATGTAAATTATCCGATTATAGGGAACATCCCCTGGTTCCAAACCATAAAAAATGAGTTCACACGTCTCGGATTACCCGACTTGTGGACTGCCCATGTAATTGCCTGCGCCGTGATTTCAAGGAAACAGCTACTCACACTTTATAGAGAAAGTAAAATTGTGGCACAGAGACAGGGCACACAGTCGGGTACCTTGACTGACTCCTTTCTAAGGACCAAGGACACTTACAAGTTGGAGGGAATCCTAGATGTTATATTCCCATCTAATACTAGGAAGTTGTACTTGCAGTGGAGGTATGGAAGTCTGCCAATCCGAGCCTTTACTAGCAAGTGGACTGACCCCTCCTTGAGTCACTGCCCTGGGTGCAATCATGATCAGGAAACCGAGTTGCACATACTGTTTTTTTGTCAAACTTATGGGCAGGCGAGAAGGAAGTGGATAGTCCCTGCCTGCAGAAATCTAGGTTTTACTCATTGCCTGCAGGCATACAGGGTCTTCAAATCTGACCTTTCTAGTATGATAGTGTTCGTGGTAGCAAAATACCTGGAAACCTTCTGGCACAAGAGAAGACGCTTGCTACCCAGGGTTGTAGATTAATTCCACAGTTTCGCTAACATCACCATGTAATAACTGTTTTTTAACTTGTTTTATCTATCAATTGGACTTAATACAGTTGTATGTTGTTTTGAACGCAGACTAGCTGCACAATTTGAAACATCATCAATTTCTATCTATTTTCCACTGCTTTTAAATGCTTCAAAGAATTTATATTAGCTCTGTTGATCAATTCTTTGGGATGCAATTGTTTGTTTTATTTGTATTACCACTGTGTGCTATCTTTTATGGCATTCTAGCCGAAATAAAGATTTTTGATGAGGATGATGATTGAAAATTGAAGGACTCTCTGAATACCCTTGAGGAACTAAAACACTAAAGCTAAAACACGATCTCCGAACCGGAATGCAAATAAATACTGGCTATCCGGATGGAAAGGTATCGAGAAAAACTCGACACAAATCAATCACTGTAAACCACTCTGTATCACAAGGAATTTGGTAAAGAATAACTGCTGGAATGGGTACTATTAGACAACAAGGTACCACAATGTTGTTCACTTTTCTCAAATCTTGCACAATCCTATATTTTCCACTCGGTTTCATAATTCCCATTATAGGCAAATTACATGGACTCCTAAGAATTTCTATCAAATTTCCTTGTTCAGTCATCTGCTCAATCACAGGAGTAACTCCCTCTATAGTCTCAGGACTCATTTTGTACTGTGGTGTTTTTGGAAATGACTCATTTTGTACTGTGGTGTTTTTGGAAATTCTGCACCCTGTTTGACCAAAATCTGAATAGGATCAAAACCCTCGTTTTCGAGAGGCAAGATGGCTGCCGTGGGGAAGGCTGTGTAGGCAGCTAGCTCCCTCGCTCCTGGCGTTTCGATGTGAAGGGAAGAAGATATTCAGTTAATTTTCCTGTCTAATCATCATAAGAGTCGACTTCGAGATTCTATCCGACTTCCGTCGATTCTTCTAAAAGCGGGGGCATCTTACCTGCTTATCTGCAGAGCAATTTGATTCTGGCCGGTCGGTCAGAGCCACTACCGTTGTTTGCAGAGGCTGCCCCGGGCTGGGCTGTTCAGAGACGGATACGGAGCCGCGAGTTGTGCGGGGACTGAGAGGCGTTTTCCATTTCCGCCTACTACCTCCGGGGCCTGACTCGGAGCTTCGCAGCTGCAGAGAGGCGTCGGCTGCTTCTCTGGTGGCTGATGCTGATTCCTTCTGGATTCGACTGATCTCAGACTAGCCTCGGAGCTAGAGTATTTCAAACCGGCGGAAATCTGGTGGAAGTGTATTACGCTATATCTGTGTATAGCTCTAATAAACTGCTACAAACTATCACCTGCAACAAAACTATCCTCGTGACAGGCGGTGTTCACGAATGCTACTAAACTTCTCTGAGCTCCGACGGCGGTCTCCGCTGTGGCGCGCTACACTTTGCCTTTGTTGGGCACAGAGGAGCGTCTTCCCTGGTAGAGGGGGCTCACGAAAGAAAAGGAGGACGCCGCTTCCCTCCTCTATTGCAACACGTAGCAGCAAGAAAAACGACACTGGGTCCAAGCCGAAGGACGTGGGACAAGTGAGCGTGGAGGTCGCGATGGCAGAGGCAACACCACTGATCCCTGGCAAAACTGTTACAAAACCGGGTAAGAGCACCAACAAGGGGGCTGCTACTAAATCTAATGTTTTACAAACACTACCAGACCTGTTTGAGAAGCACGCCGCTAAAAAGAAAACTATAGATAATGGCATGGATAATCAAAGCACTGATTTAACAGCTACACAGCTCTCTAGCCAACCATTTATTAGCGGCGGCATGCAGAATAAAACTAATACTTCTTCAACTCTGATAACGGATTCAATACCGATTGACTCTATGAGGAAGGGCATTATGGGAATTGCAGTCCCCGGTGGAGCCATTTCCAATCGGTCATGCTCGCTTCCATCATTATCTTTGGTATCAAACGATTTACCTAGCGATCTGCGATCTGAAAAAGAAATTATCATGCAGCAACATAACCAGGAACTTCCTGAAAACTTTTATTCTCTCTCAGATCTCTCATCTGATGAAGCGACAGGTGTAAATAAAGATTGGGCAGACCTTAGTTGTGAGAGTTTATCTTCCGCCGGAGAGAGTAGCTTCAGCCCTGATAATGCAAACGCAGCTACCATCATTAAAAAGAGGCTGAAGAAGAAAAGATCCTTTCGTGCAGCGAGTAAAGAGACTGTTCTCAGGCCACCAAACGATGTGAATTCTCTATCTCCTAATTTGGTAGCTAATGTTTCTGCTGTTGACGGTACTCCTGGGCCTAATTATAATGGCTCACCTGACCCAATTCTGCCAACAGATAATAATGAAGAGATCACACTGAAAACGATATTTGATGCTATGATGACTCATAGGGCTGAAAGTAAGGCTGAGAATCAGCGCACGCAAATGACATGTGCCAAAGTCAAAAATGCAGTACGCCGTGCAATTAAATTATGCTCAGAGACTGCGGATCGGGTCACTGAAGCAGAGGCCAGGATATCCGTGTTGGAAGAGGAATGTATGGCTCAAAGACAAGAAGTGGGAGACTTCAAAATGCAAAAAAATGATTTATCCGACAAGTTAGCCAGTTTGGAAAACCAGGCCCGTAGAAGTAACTTGCGTTTTTTGGGAATCCCTGAAAATAAAGAAGGAGGTGACCCGAGGCGGTTCATCATTAACCTACTAAGCGATGCTTTCCCAGAAATCACTGAATGGGACTGGGCTCGGGAGATACAACGAGCTCATAGATTCCCTTTTACCGCAAGGAAACCGCGACAAGGCCAAGAAAGCTATCCTAGGGCCATCTTGGTGTCATTCAATAATTTCCTTGCTCGTGAAGCCATTTTTGTTAATGCAAGACCAGATAAGAAAGCGGATGGTCTTGGCATTCAGTTTTTCGTGCGACCAGACTATTGTCAAGCTACTGTGGCTCAACGCTGGCATTTGAAGCAACTAATTCCTGACTTTCAGAAGAAGGAAGTCGCAGTATTTCTTCAAGGCCCTGCAAAACTTAAAACCATATTCAAAGGCCAAACAAAATTTTTCATTTCTACAATTAAAGCTAAGGAGTATTTAGACTCTCTTTGAACGATCTCGACGAACTCAGACGTGTAGTATGAAAATTTCAGAATTTATGTTTTGGAATTATACTGAGTAATAATTATTATCTTAATGCAGGACTTTTATGCTTTTTCGTTCCTAAACCTTCTTATACTCCTTTTTTTTTTTTTTTTTTTCATTCTGAATTTTCCTCTTCTCTTATTTCTCTTTTTTCACTTTTCTTCTCTTTTGGTAAAGATGCTAGGAGCCAGGGACACGGCATCCATATGTTTCAGGAACTGATAGTTCCTGTGCCTCCTATAGTGGGGAGGGTGGGGGGAGGGGTCTCGGGGATCAGGGTGGGGGTGGGTTTGGGCAGCGGGTGGTGGTGGGGGTGTAAGGCTGAGGTGTTCAATACAGGGATGGTGACTAAGGCTGAGGTGCTCAATACAGGGATGGCTACAATGCATACAAAGCATAATATGGAGGAGCAAATGTTTGTGATGATGACCAACAATCGTTTTTTTACATTGTTTTTGAAATGTATAAAAGGCTGAAAATATGCACTATTAATATTAATGGTCTCAATGATTTAAAGAAGATTGCTATGTTTCGTACAATGCTTCAAACTCTGAATATTGACTTGTTATGTGTTCAGGAAACTCACATTTCATGGGATAAACGCTCTCTCCTGAATAATCTGGGATTAGAAGTTCTGATTACATCTAAACAAATGGGTATCAAGAGAGGCGTTGCTATCTGTATGCGAAAGGGAGTAGGGAAGTGCGTAAAAACATCTTCTGATAAATGGGGGAGATGGGGGCTTGCGGAACTAAAAATTGGTAGTTGTAGATTCACTCTATGTTGTCTGTACGGCCCAAATTTGGATGACGCTGAATTATTCAATCTTATTAACACAGAGTTATCTACTTGGACACAACTGATAATAGTGTGTGGGGACCTCAATATCCATATACCAGCCGATTGGAATATTAAACTAGGAAAGAGATATGTGGGTCGTAAGATTCAAGCGTATAAAGCTCTTAGAGATCTGGTATTATGTAACGGGCTAACCGATGTTTGGAATAAGCTTTACTATAATGACCCTGGTTATACTTTTTTCTCTACCCCCCATCGAAAATTTGTCCGTTTAGATTATTTTTTTGTATCTTCAGTTTTTCTGGAGCAAATTCGTATTGAAATATTACCACAGGTCATTTCAGATCATAATCCCATCATCGCTGAGATTCAATTCCCTACTGATTGTCAAAGTTCAAATAGATTTTGGTCATTCCAGAGGAGTTTATTACTAGATGAAGAGTACCTCCAGTTCATGGTCACAATCATTAAAGATTATTTTTCCATAAATAATGATTCTGCCTCTCCACAGGTAGTCTGGGATTCTTTTAAATCCGTTGTACGGGGGGAGACTATTAGCTTTGCTAACTACAGAAGGCAAAAAAATCAAAAAGATTTCAAGGACAGGCTAAATAAGGTTAGGCTGGCGGAGCTCGAATTATCTACCGCCTGTAAAAATAATCTTAGTATAGAGGATGCGCAAATTCGACTAACTATTGAACGTTCAGGACTCCGTACACATATTGCTGAAGAAGTAGCCGTAAAATTTAAACAATATAAAACAGAACGTTATGAGCTTAGCGAACGTACGGGGAAAATCTTAGCGCAGCGTCTACGTCAAAAATCTTCTTTTAATGAAATACAATGTATTAAAGACATTAATGGGGTCCTTCAAGGAAATAAGGCAGGAATATTAGACGCATTCCATGGTTTTTATAAGACGTTGTATAACGATTATAACAATGAAGTCGACAAGACTCTCAATCCTATAAACTATCTCCAAAACTCCAATCAACTGTCACTGGGTACAGATGATATCGATCTCTTTGCTAGGCCAATAAGCTGGGAAGAGATCGAAGAGGCTATTCTGAGTCTAGCTGCCGGCAAAGCCATGGGGTCTGATCAGATCCCCCTTGAATTTTATAGGACGTTTAGACATCTGTTGAAGACAGAATTACTAAAATTTTTTAATGTAGCATTCCAAGATAACCCTCCTGATTCTTGGTCGACTGCCATTATTGTTGTTTTTGTAAAAAAGAACAAGGATCCAAAGGAACTTGGTTTGTATCGTCCCATTTCCCTCATCACGGCAGACAGCAAGATATATTCCAAAATTCTTGCCAATAGATTAAATGATGTCATGGCCGGTCTGGTCTCTCATATTCAACACGGGTTTATCAAACATAGGGATACCACAGATCATGTCAAACGTGTTATTGCACTGTTGGATTGGGCCCAAGCAAAGGAATCCCCAGTCGGAGTGATCTTACTCGATGCCGAAAAAGCGTTTGATAGAGTAGACTGGGGGTTCCTTTGGTCGGTGCTAGAATGGAAGGGTTTCCCATCACAATTTATTAAAGCTGTACAGTCACTTTATTTTAATGCAAAAGGAGTAATAAGACTAGGTACTGATACTTCCAGACCATTCTCCATCACTAGGGGGACCAGACAAGGGTGCCCCTGTTCTCCACTTTTATTTGCACTTTATTTAGAACCTTATTTGAACAGATTAATTGCAGAACCTGGCATTCCTCCAGTTCGACTTCATGAAGTAGACCACAAAGTCTTAGCATACGCAGACGACGTGGCCATCGTAACCCCTGACTCTTCCATTGCTTTACCCAAAATAATCGAAGTTGCCAGCGAATTTGGTAAATTTTCCGGCTACAAACTGAATGTTTCAAAAACCCAAATCATACATTCTAAAACAGGTACACCCACTGATCTTCCAATTAATTCTACTGCTACATACCTCGGTGTAACTTTATCTCCCAAAATAGACGACATTGTTGGATTAAACTTGGACCCTCTACTTTTATCTACCAACAGGACTTTAGAAAGGATAAATAATTTACATTTATCTCTATTTGGACGGACCAATGTCATTAAGATGCTAATCTTTCCAAAATTTCTTTATTTTTTTCGTACCATCCCTTTATTTTTTTCTATGTCTCTTTTTAATAAAATAGATAGGATGTTGTCTAGATTTTTATGGGGGTACCGCCGATCAAGAAGATCTCTTAAGTGGTGTACCCTCTCGCAAGGGCGTGCTGGGTTAGGATTTCCGAACTTTAGGATATACTACTGGGCCATTACTCTTAAAACTATCAAAGTTTTATTATTCCATGATCATGCTAACAAAATTTGTAAGGCACCTTCTATTTTTGAAATGCTTATGGGTGATCATGTGCGTCAATCACTACTGATATTTATGGAGCCGAGCTATTATAAAAAAACGAAATTTAAGATTTTTTTCTCTGCTTTTCTGGCTTGGAGACAAATGAATAAAGCTTTACGGATTATTCCTAAATATAATTTCTACACACCTATATGTTGTAATATTTCAACTTCAGGGATTCCGCAAAGTATCCCTACTCCTCGATTTCGTCTGGGATCGATTCACTCAATTGGGCAATTGTACTTAGATGGGACCTTAATGTCCTTCTCCGAACTCCAAAACACATTTGGTCTTTCTAGAAATGATTTTTTTAAGTATCTACAAATCCGCAGTTTCTTGGAAAAAAAAAACCTTCTTTATAGTGATATAATGGGGTCTAATGATGTCTTGGAGAGTGGTAGGAAGGATGCCCGTATTGGCACAATCTATCAGTTAATGATTAATAGGCTGCATGATGACCTCGATCAACAAGCCCAGAAGTGGGAGAGGAAATTATCAATAGAAGGGATTGATCTGGCAAGGGCATTTGAGATCAGTAATACAGTATTAATTAACAGCTCTCTTAAAAGCCAACACTATATGGCCTCTTTGGATTTGTATTACACACCTGCTAAACTTGCTAAATGGAAAGCGACGAAAGGCATCAACTGTAGTCGGTGCGGAAGTTTAGCAGCTGACTCATGTCACATGTTCTTTAGCTGTCCCAAACTTACTGTATATAAAAATAAGATAGAAAAATTTCTGACTAATTTGCTCAATGTCAACATCAAACTATGTCCTTCTGTCACTATCTTTGGTGTATATTTTCCATCCGAGAGTTTATCTGTTGATCAAGAGTATTTTCTTTTCATTGGAATGCCTATTTACCGTTTTTGTATAACCTCAAGATGGCTAGACGCTGATTCACCATCATTTGAGCAATGGTTAGGAAAGCTGTTAGATACTTATCGAATGGACAATGCAGTTTATAAATTGAAAGGACGAAGAAAAAAGTCATTTGCTAGGAAGTTATGGCTTCCTATTGATAATTGGATTTAATTTAATCATGATCACATCTTTAAGGAGACAGTATTTGAGTTATATGTTTTGAATTTTGTCATTGAGCGTCATTGTCTCAGTATTGTTGTACCTTGTTTCGTCCTTGTATTTGTTCTGCCTCTGCCTTTGAAAAATAAAAAAAAATAAAAAAAAAAAGGATCAAAACCCTCATCAATCCAATGTCTTTACCTGATAAATCCCACGCATCAGCTGTCGCTGTGTCTCTCAATTCGACAGGCAAGTCATTTATTGTGAGCAAAGGATATAAATCATCCACTTCTGTTCCTTGCTTTGCCATCATCATTTTAAAAGCAACATCCATATCTTGGGTCTGGAAAGCAATACCATTGGGTGTACATTAAATGGTACCATTTATTTTGTACAACAAATCTCTACCTAAAAAAATCACTTGACTAGAGTCACACACCACAAACAGATGCATATCTTTAAATCTCCCAATATGAACCTCGTTTGATTTTGTTACTGAAGTCTTAATATGCTTATTTGAGACTCCCACAACTTGGATGGTTTCTCCCGAGAGGGTTAGGTTTGGAATTTCTGCTGTTATCACAATAGAATGAGTAGCACCAGTGTCCAGAAGAAATATGAGATCATTACCTTCCACCTTTCCATCAACAAAAGGACCTGACTGATCTATCTCCAGATATACGCCAAGCACGCACTCTTTCTCCACCCTCAGGCACCACCATTAAGATGAATCTGAATCACTCCCAGAACTCTGCAACCAATATTGCAGAATTATTTACACATTTTGATTCTTACCAACTTGTTCACCCATGTGAAATCCGGCATCCACACTTAATTTCTGTACCTGAGCATTCGCACTATTTGGCATAGGTGCTTGTGGCACTTGTACCTGTTATACCTGTTGTAATCCCATTCTGCATCTGTGGATTGAAGTTTTGAATCATGGCATTACTAGCTTGTATAAACCTACACTCGTTCCTCCAATGTCCTAACTGACCGCATCCATGACACGGAAATTTCTCCATAATTCTGGCCTGTCAGGAGGTAAAATACCTGGCAGTGGTAAGAATACTTTTACTGCAAGCCGATCAGGAGGAAAATAGAGAAGAATGACCGACCAGGCTTGGGTCCTACGGTGCCAATCGCGTAACATATGGACTGAACGTAAAACAGATTAAGAGTTTATTTAGGAAGCCGGATCACAGAAGCTGGATTAGATTTAAATTGTAATTATTGTATTTATAAGATTTTATGCGCTGGCTAAACACACGCACCTAAGCTATACAACAAATTGGATATTATTAATGTTGTTTGCTTTTAATTGCGATTGTAAAGACATTTTATTTGATTATTTCTTGGGATAATTGGAAAGATTTTAATTAATCATACAATAAACTTTTTTACTTGGACTTTGACACGGAAATTTCTTTTTCAGCTCTTCTTTATTACTCTTGCCTCTACCTTTTCCTGACAATTTCACTTGCACTACTCCATTCGGTACGGTATTTATAGGCACCATTTGACCATTTTGAAAATCCTGATTCTGTCCTTTCATTTGGAATTTCACTTGTGAACCATCAGCATATTTCCCATTTTTCTGATTTTCTACTTTCACTTGTGCTCACATCACTTTTTCTTTCAACTTCTTATGTCTGGACTCATTGTCATCACTACAATATTTTGCATATCTCAAAATCTCATCAATTGTCTTACTCTACCAACAAATCAAGTGTTGCTAAATCATAACAATAATCTCCGGTTCCAATCCAAACACAAACCTATAAATAAACTGTCCCATTGTTTTGTCTGTGATAGTCTCAAAACCACTGTACTATCTGAACACGTGTAAAAGCCTTTGGTGATAAGCATGTACTGATTCTTTCGACTCCTGCATCGTCCTGTCAATCTTAACCCAATCTGTTACCTTTGGAAGCATTTTGCCCTTCAAATAAGTACTCACTTGATTATATTTCTTCATCACCTCATCCGAGGGTGCTACTGTTTTAATATCTCTAGGATATTCATCGTTTGGCCAATCAACTGCAATTGTACACTCTGCCCACAAATCAGCTGGAACAATATCAAAAAGGCCATCCAAATATTTTAACAAAACTTTTGAAACTTTCACGAATCTCTCTACTTGCTTGTACCACTCAACTGGTTTTCTCTCAATCTGTAAAAATCATTTGTAAAAGACAATATATCTTGTCTTGACCAAGGAATATGAACATATCCACCACCTGGAACCTCTCTCATTGGATATATCATTTCAACAGGCTCAGTTTCTTTCAATTGTAATAAAGAAGATACAACCATACCTTATTTGCAAGTGCTTCTCTCTTTCTCGCCCATCTACCTTTCCATCTTTCTACATCTGCCCATCTTTTCAGAGTATTTATTAATTCTTTTATCTGCAACCGTTTTCCAGAAGCATTCAAACTCCCTAGATACTTGTCACTGAAATCAAATCTATATGTCTTTTGCAAAGCTCTTGACTTCTCAATATCAACACCATATTCTTGTGCTGCCTCTGCCAATTTCCCATGCACGTTTTTCGCTTTCCATGTAATATTTTTACACAAAAATAACAACTCTTCATCCTGATAAGTACTCAATCTTTCCGGGCTAATTGTACCAATAATCATTTCTTCTAAATCTACTCTCAATCTACCTACGTCCATTCTCGATTTAGTTTGATTAGATGCAATTCCCTTTATCCATTCATCTAATTCTTCTGGTGAAGGTCCCACTGAACTTGTACCACCTAAAACTAAAGTTGTCTCTCTTTTATTCAATAATATTCTCCTAGGCTCTATTTGAACACTCCTTTTTGGTGTTTAGATCACATTTCCATTTACTAGAAGATCAATTAATGATGTACTCATCTCACTTGACTCTGATGTGGTAACATTCCTAGCACCATTTACTGGTACTGTCAAAGCATGTACTTTCGAAATATTCTGATTCTCACTATAGAATGGAACTATAGGACCAAACATCACTGGAACTGACAACGCTTCTGTAGAGGGATAGTAAATCCTTCTGGGATGTAGTAAAATGAATTAGATATAGAAACTCCCCCATTAATCCACCTCTGCAAAACAATATTTTTGGCCCAGATTGGGTTATTAACTATATTTCGATCTATTCTATTGAGGAAAATCCTACTATGCTAATTGTTTTATGACCCAATGCTCATGGGCTGAATAATTTCCAAAGACTGGACCCACTTTCCATTATCCAACAAGTCCCTCTTACACTGGGTTAGTTGTAATACCTATGGATTTTTTTTAAATCCGTGCCTGAGCTATGGGGTCCCCTTATTACCAACACATTTATTGCTTGCTTAACAACTAATATCCTCCCTTCGCGGGCTCCCCTTTACAATTGTACCAATATTTAAAAAAGGTGACCGTATAACCCCAAAGTGCCATTGCTTATCTCGCTCATTGAGAGCATGATTAAAATTATTGGTAGAGTAATTTATGACCATTTAGTTACATGGGCAGCGGATAAGGACATGCTTTCCCCTTTTCAATATGGTTTCCGTCCAAACCTAGGCACCAACGAACAGTTTTTTTAACCTGGCCTTTACAATTTCTAAGTAGACTAATGCCAGACGCTCTCCCATCTATCTTGCTTTTATGGATTTGTCCACTGCCTTTGACTCAGTGAACAGAACCAAGTTGTGACTAATGTTGCTGGACCAAGGAGTGAACCCCCCACAAGTACATTTTTAAAGTACATTACATACAAATCTCGCTGCTAGAGTTCATTTAAACTCCCATGGTGAGTTTTCTGGAAACTTCCCCTTGAAGAATAGAGTATGACAGGGGTGCATATTTGCCCCCCTACTGTTTATTTTATATATGAATGATTTAATGGCTCATTTAATCTTTTCCCCTTCAGATATACTTAGAATAGTAGGCACTCTGATTGATTCCCATGCCACTATTAGCTGGTGACGCATTACTGTTAGCCCTTACCCCTTAAAAATGAATTACACTGAGTCACAGATTATGTCCTGTGGTCCAGGTAAAACAAGGCTAAACAAAGTCTGTAACTTGATTAGATTAGGGACTAGAGGGACTGTTTCTCCACTTTTGAAGGTGTATAATTCACAGTGTACTAATGCAGCTACTTACGGCACAGGTATCTGGGGGTTTACCAAATGTTGTTCCCTACAGGCCAAGGAAGATCATTTCCTCGGGCGATTGCTGAGTTTACCACACACAACTTCCAGTTTTATTATACATTTAAAGTTAAATCAGGGCTTTGTATTGGGCTAGCAGCCCATCCCGACGCTGTCCGGGTATGAAATAAAATGTGTGTAATGTGTGTATTTGGCAAGGGCAATGTATTTCAAAATCTCGCTGTAGACAACATTTTTTGTTTCATTAGCATAGGGACGGAGAAGGCCCAGCTGCAGCCCTGGTTGATGTTAGCAGGCGCGTGTAATTGGTGTAGTGATCCGCCGCCTGAGCCCGGCTACAGCCCTGGTTGATGTTAGCAGGCGCGTGTAATGTCGTTGAATGAGAGAGTTATCAGCCGCGGGTAAATCCGTTTAATGAGAGAGTTGAGTGACAGCGAGTAGGAGAGGCTGCAGTAATTGTCCACGCAGACACGCTCATTTGCATGTTCCCCCGCTTGAGGCCCAGATGCAGGCCTGTTTGATGTTAGCAGGCGTGTGTTCCCCCGCTTGAGGCCCAGCTGCAACCCTGGTTGATGTTATCAGGCGGGTGTAATTAGTGTACTGATCCGCCGCCTGAGCCCGGCTAGAGCCCTGGTTGATGGTAGCAGGCACGTGTAATTTCGTTGAATGAGAGAGTTCAGTAACAGCGCGCAGGAGAGGCTGCAGTAACGTTACTTACCAGGCCTCCAGGTGAACGCGTTTGTCACGCCCCCAGCACACGGCCACAGCAGACGATCTTCTGATTAATGTACAACCCACATGGCATGAAGGGCGGAACGTAGCACACGCCCCCAGCGTTTCTCACGCCCCCAGCGTGCCACTTGATGCGGCGCAATTGCGTTCACATGGCATGAAGGCCAGACAGACGCCCCCAGCGTTTCTCACGCCCCAAGAGTGCCCCTTGATGCTGCGCAGCAACGTAATTGGAGCTTGTATGTACGACTCACATGGCATGAAGGGCGGACACACGCCCCCAGCGTTTGTCACGCCCCCAGCACACGCCCACAGCCCACGATGTGATGGCCGTACCACACCCCCCCAGCATTAGTCTCGCCCCCAGCCCACGCCCTCAGCACAACGCAGACACGCCCACAAGGGACTACTTTGCTGGCACGGTTCTTTTACCTTTTAAATGTATAGAGGAGTTGGCCTAACGGCTAAGGCGCTCGACCTCGGACCTGGGGATCTGGGTTCGAGTCTTGCTAATGACGCCAAACATCCTGTGATTCTGGGCAAATCACTTAATCTTCCCGTGCCTACCAAAAATGAATGTGTGTCCTCATGTAACGTAACTGGTGCTATGTAAAGCGCTCTGATACCTGATTCAGTTCGGGTCAAGTTTGCGCTATATAAAACTCTGCAAAAAAATAAAAAATAAAAAATAAAATATGATGGCCGTCTGCATAGCCTATGTCATTCTGCTGAAACTGCCCTTTCCAACACTGTATTGGGTGTTGTGATTGGTGCTGTGGTTACTGAGATTACCCGCCTCAAAGGTTTGGGCTCTCTCTTTATAATATTAGTATGGCTAAGGTATCACTGGTGCCTTTCCTCTTATAGGTTAGCGTAAGGACGAACCCAGCGGCAAAGCTATGCAGGGATATTATACTTAACTGTTTAGCCCTGGATAAGGCCCACTTTATTCCATGGTTAACATATATACGGGACACCCTAGGAACCCTTGGTCTATCTGCTTGGTATATCGAGCCTAGCACCATCCCTAAAACTGGTAATGTAGAGTTGAAAGCATCATTCATGGAGTATTGCACAGAAACAAGAATGAAAAAAATGAGTTACCAAAACCTTCAGTTGCAAATTACTGCAGATACCCACTCACAAAAGAACCGGCTGTGTATTTAGCTTTAGATCTTACAAGATGGGAGCGATCACTTCTCTTCCATTTTGGGGCATGATCAATTTATTGGTCTCTGTTTTTCTTTCAATCCCCAGACACAGAGGGAAATATAAAATCTAACTGCCCCTGTGATAATCAATCTGCACAATCACTTTTGCACTTAGTGTTTTTTTCAATTTGCACAGTTTAGCATGCAAGAGCTTTCTGAAGCCTCCTGTATGTATTCTAGGATTTCGATGATGTAAAGCAGCCCTACTCCACTTACTATTTTTAAGTGCAACTGAAATCTCCTATCATGTTTGCACCTTTTTGAAAGTAGCCATAAGGGCTTGAAAAGCTATGGAAGGCTAACTTCCTGAAGTATATGCACGATATGGATTATCAGCTAGATGTCAGGGGCCTAACGTACATTTTGCTATGGGGACTGTCTCTCTTGCTAAGCACAGTGCTGCCATGAAGGCTAGCACCCAGCACAGGCTACTGACATCTGTCAGTATCCGAAAATCATACCCTGAGCTCTCCACTGACAAGTGAAGAAGCTACCTTAGTGGCAACTGTGGGTTCCTGCCACCTCCTTTGCTGTTCAAAGTGGGAGCTACCACTTCCTGTGGCAGATACCCTTCTTCCACTCTCTCTTCTGCCAGTGTCGGGGTGGTACCCTAATTCTAAACAGCTGCCCGACTTTTCAGGACTTCTTTGGGGTCAGGAGAGTCCTTGCCAGTGTCAACTTTGAGGGTTTCCCTAGGGTAGAATGCCCTTTCATTGCTGGATCTCTAGTTACGAGTGGCCTCTGTCTCCACATCTTAATCTTTTCCCCCCATTCTGTTGGGGCATATATCTCCTAACTTTAAGGACAGAATCCCTAGAATCTTTGGATTGGCTAGGAACCTGGGCGATCACCCCATCTGGGATCAGACCAACCTCTCATAAGCCATTGCCTATCATGCAATCTAGGGGGACTGACTACCACCTCACGCCTATCACTTATAGTGTACTTTAATGGTAAAGGCCATTATAGAGACATATAAGCTTTAACATACACATTTTAAAAGTAGTGCATCCACTTTGTCACACATCATGAGGAAAAGGACGAAATGGAGTAGTTTATACAGTTCCTGTAGTCTGCAAGTGCAGGCTGACAGTAGTTTACTTGGTTCACTCAGGGCAGCATAAACAATGCTGCAAGTTCTGGGACCCACTTCACCACCCATGTACACTGTTAACATATACTAGTGACTTATTAGGTGGGGAAAGTCCTTGTAAAATGGGGTAATCAATCTGAACAACACAGTTTTAGGCAGAAAGCACAGGCACTGTGGCCTGGTTAGCAGGTTTCAGTGTATGTAGTAATCCAAAAAGGGGCAAAAAGTGGACGGACATCTGCAAAAAGCCCTTTTTTCTTACAATATTCAAATTGTAAACATATTAAAAATCTGATCATTTAATTTTTGTTAACACATTTTTTCATTATTAAACCAATACCTTTTAGATATACAACAAATTAGAAAATATCCACATCAAAAATAGTACATATATATTATATTTGCATAATTTACTTACATATCATTTCAAAAACGTTTTAAATAAATGTAAACAATAAAGAATAAAAATGTATCCAAAAATATTTTCACGAGGGAGGAGCTACGCTAGCAACCAAGATGGCCGCATAAGCTCCCGGCTCTGCCGACCTCCGCCAGTTGCTCACAAATCCTGACGATTATCCTGATTTCTCACCGGACTCCCGTGCAGCTGAAGTGTTCCTGACTCTAAAGGTGCAACCCCGGAATTTCTAGCTGCTCGAATGACAAAGATACGCCGTGTTCTATTCTCGGCCTAACCCGGAGTGGAAGCCGGGGCCTCGATTTCTAACCCAGCCGTGTTGGAGTTGAATAACATCGGCCGCGGGACGTGGGTGGCGTCCGGTCTCCCGAAGTGGAGTGTTTCTTGTCCGTTTTGGATGGTGGATCTGTGGCAGCTTTATCTCGCAGCTACGGCGGCTTGACGCATCGACTGCTGTGGTCGGGGGTCCGCTGCCTGGAGGCCCCGTTGAGCTCCCGGGGTCGATGGGCTTGGTTCCTCGCTGGCGGCGACGGTGTTCAGATCGCGCTTTTGGAAGTGCCCACAGTTGTCATCGGCTTTGCCTGTGCCTGGTGCCCCGGAGTAGTCGACCTCCGGGGTTCAGAGACCTGCTCGGTCACTTTGTGAGGGGCGATGGAGCGGGTGGAATGTATACCGTCGCTGCATACTATAATGGCCGCCATTGGGGAGCTCCATTCACAAGTTACCGCCATCGTCCAGAAGATGGTCGTAACGGCTGATATCATCTGCCGGGGACCGGACTCCGACCCTTTGCTGGTTCTGGAACAAGCTGCTTTACCCGCGGAGCAAGCTCCGACTGCTGCAGAGGGCACCGCGCTGAAGTCAGACTTTATATTCTTTTTCGACTCCCGAACGACAGCAAGCGAGCCAGAGACTATCAAAGGTGCATCCTGCCCTGCTCCGATACCGCCCACGATGGATATGGACAATCTTATATTTCAGAGTGAGTTCTCCAGTGACTGTCGGATTGATACCTCGCCCTTTTTCTCCCAGATGGTTCAAATACGCTCTGGCGAACTATTTCTGGTGGGCAGTGAACTCCGTTTGACTTTTGGATTTTGTGTACCGCTATCCTGGTTTCAATCCTTCCGTACTGACTTTGATCTTTTTCTATATTTTGATTCTCCTATTGAGATGGCGGTTCGAACGGACAGGGCTCGCATGAAGAATCGTAGCGGCCAGGGTTTACTTTTACTGGATGGGTTTGAAAAATGACTTCATTTGACACGGGATTTGTACCTCATAATGGCGCGGGAGTGGGGTGGTTCTTACAAGCTTCCCCCCGTTGGATTTTACTTGTTGCATTCTATTATTCTGGAGATGTGTGGGGTGGGTTGCTGCTGGCGGGGCGTAAGGGAGACCGGGGGCCTGTTTGATATTCCCTCCTCCACTCTTTTTTCCTACTTTTAGGTCTAGTTTCAGGGCGACAGGCACGCTGCTAGTGGGGATGGGCCGTAGCCATTGCAGGGGTGCAGGGTGGGGG
Organism: Lissotriton helveticus; assembly: GCF_964261635.1. Lineage (NCBI taxonomy): Eukaryota > Metazoa > Chordata > Amphibia > Caudata > Salamandridae > Lissotriton > Lissotriton helveticus. The sequence goes on from NC_136061.1 coordinate 1,016,937,140, forward strand.
GAATGGGGAGGGGTTTGTTATTTTACCTTTGTTTAGTTCTATGGCCTTTTTTCTCTTTCCTTTCTTCTTTCACAAGAGATGGGTCGCTTATCCTGTATTGATTTTCTGACTTAGTCGGGTGTCTAATTTGGTCTTCATTTTCCTGGATCGTGGGTGGTCGAACCTTGCAGGCTGTTGTTTTTGTCAGATTGCTGATCGTTTCTCCTCTTTAATGTATATATTGTTGCCAAAGCTACATACTTCTGTGAATTGATTTCTCTGCATTGGTCTACTCGCTCACCTATCGCTATATCGTATTCTGTGTACGACACCCGATTTATGTAAATTCTCTTGTCTTCTTCAATAAAAACCTTAAAAAAAAAAATATTTTCACAATAACATTATAATTTTTAGCATACTCAAAACCTTATTTTAATTGTTGGGTGTTGAAATATGTTTTAATGTATTTGTAATAGTTTAAATTGTTTTCTAATTTAAATATTCATGCTAACATAGTTCATTTTAAATTTAATATAATTAATACATTATAATTAATTATAAACTAACATTTATAAACATTATTAATTAATAATATAATAGAATAAATGTAAAAATATTGCAATATTAATTTGCATCTCATTAAAATAATTAACATAAAAAATATCCCCACCATTAACCCCTACAATCCCTATATCCCACTGCTACAACTTACAAATCCATTATTTTTAGACACTATCACAACTAAAAAGAAATATTTCAACACATTCATAAATAATTCATTATTTTACTAAAATAAAAGATTGAAAAATAATATGCATATATATTCAAACACACTACAATAAATTATATACAAAATAACAATTACAAATGATGTTAAATGCAATAATATTTTCTAAATCTATAGGTATTACGATGACGTTAAAAACAACACTTAAAACTATATTCTCACATTCGATATTCCTGTCAAATATATTTTTGAAATCCCAATATTCATGACACAATATTTTTGTATCTTGATATTGTTTATTCCAGTTTTTTGTCCAAACACCTTATCGAATAGCAAAACCTTTATCAAGATTTGTTGATGTTGTGGTCACCCTAGTGAAAGATACTCATAACGTTCGGTGATATGCACTCATTGGATCTCTTTGTAAGGCACAAGAAGAACTATTGTTACTTACCTGTAAACAGGTGGTTCTCCAGTATTGGTGTCTTTCATAGATTCACATGCTTGAATATTCCCCGTCGTCGAAGTGGGAGTCCCACGGTACATAAAAATAGCAATATTGCTAATATAACATAAATGATAATATCATAGAATAATAATAATAGAGATAATACACTGTAAAACCTCTAAATGGTAACTTCCATAGGAAGACATTACAAGAGAAAAAAAACTCATTTGTAACATATCAGTGTCCTTATGTTGGTCCAAACTGCAGCCAATCAGGCTCAAGCACCCTCTAGAACCTTCTCCTCAGAAGCTCAAGCCCTCAGATTTTCGTAGCACTAGTAATAATAGCGTATGAGGAGAAGAGAGCCTCTGAGGGGAGGAAGGGTGGGTCGCATGTGAATCTATGAAAGACACCAATACTGGAGAACCACCTGTTTACAGGTAAGTAACAATAGTTCTTCTCCAGTATTAGGGGTGTCTTTCATAGATTCACATGCTTGAATAGAATAGATAGCAGTAACTCCTTAGCACTGGGATTGCAAGCATCTTCACAAGAAGTAAACACATAGCTTAAAAGCATATAGCAATCACAGAAGAAAAAGGAGGAGGGAACAGAGGCTCACCTTATTTAAAGAGATGGCGAAGCACTGCTTGCCCCACTGCGGTATCCGCCTCGCTGATAGAATCCAAACAGTAATGTCTGGTAAAGGTGTGCCTATTCGACCACGTTGCCGCCCGGCAAATCTGGTGTAGAGGCACTCCGGCAAACAAGGCGGTGGAAGACGCCATCGCTCTCGTCGAATGCGCCTTCACAGTACACTGTAAAGGCTTGCCAGCTTGTTGATGACAGTAGGATATGGCTGCTGAGAGCCATCTTGCAAGTGTTTGTTTTGTCACTGAATGTCCCCTTCGCATTCTTCCATATGCTACAAAAAGTTGATCTGATTTGCGGAAAGGGGCAGTTCTTGAAATGTAAAACTTTAGACAACGGCTGATGTCTAAGGAATGAAGGCGTTGTTCTGCCGGTGACTGTGGATTCGGGAAGAAAGTCTTCAAGAAGACAGGTTCGTTCAGATGGAAATCTGTAGGCACTTTTGGCAAAAAAGAGGGATTGGTACGAAGAGATACTCCATCTGCTTTGAATTGCAAATAAGGAGGCTTGATTGTGAAAGCATGAAGATCGCTCACACGGCGAGAAGATGTTAGGGCCAAAAGCAAAACGACCTTCCAGGTAAGAAACTTGTTGTCTGCTCTGTGGATTGGCTCAAAAGGAGGCTTCATGAGCTGTGACAATACCACGTTGAGCTGCCATGCCGGAGGCGGGCGTCTGATAGGAGGAAACTTCCTGAAGAGACCTTTAAAGAATTGTCGGATAATTCTGGATGAGCAGAGAGAGGTTGAGCCATCATGTCTGAAACGTGAAATAGCTGCCAGAAAGACCCTCAAGGTGGCATGAGAGAGGCCAGACTGAGCAAGGCTTAGAAAGAAAGGCAACAGCTGTTCCGGGGCAGAAGTGAGTGGATGGACATTTGCTTCTGCGCACCAATGGCAAAACCGTTTCCACTTTAGTTTGTACGTTTGAACAGTTGAGGAAGCTCTAGCAGAAGCCAGAATCTCTCTTCATTCCTGGGGCATCTCTAAATTCGCGAATTCGAGGTATTCAGGTTCCATGCCCATAACTGAAGAGTGGTCGGGTCTGGATGGCAGACTTGGCCCTCGTCCATGGACAGAAGATCTGGACGTGGATGTAGACGAATGGGCGTGCATTGGGACAACAGAAGAAGTTCTGAGAACCAAGCCTGTCTGGGCCAACGAGGTGCGATCAGTATCAAGTGGCAGGGTTGCCTGCGCATCTTCCACAATGTCCTCGGCACCAATGGTATGGGAGGAAATGCATAGGCGAACAGGCCGCTCCAGTCCATGAGAAGGGCGTTGCCGCTGGACCCCGGATGAGGATGCCAGCTCGCAAAGGCGGGGCACTTCCGATTCAGTGGAGTGGCAAAAAGGTCCATCAGGGGACGACCCCAACGGCGGAACACCATGTCCAGAGTTTGTTGATGAAGCTCCCACTCGTGGGTCGATGATGTGGACCTGCTCAACGAATCCGCTAGGATGTTTGAAACCCCCGGCAGATGGACCGCCGTCAGGGAGATTCGATGACGAAGAGCCCAGTTCCAGATCTTCTGAGCTAGCCGAGACAAGGGCTGAGATCTTGTGCCGCCCTGTTTGTTCATGTAGTGCATGCTGGTTGTGTTGTCCGTTTGAACCAGCACGGACTCTCCTTGCACTACAGGCAGAAAAGATCTGAGAGCAAGGAAGATCGCCAGCAGCTCTAATCTGTTGATATGCCATGTTCGTTGTGACGGTGTCCACTTTCCTTTGATTGAAAGGTCTAGGAGATGAGCTCCCCAACCCTCCATGGATGCATCTGTGGTCAGTGTTAGATCCGGAGGAAGGGCCAGAAAGGAAACTCCTTCGTTTAGGTTGGATGGTTCTCTCCACCAAAGGAGACTGTCTTTCATGCGAGACGAGACTCTCACTAGATCGTTGAAGGATCCTGACACTTGGCGCCATTGAAGGTCTAGTTCCTCCTGAATAGGGCGAGTGCGGAGCCTGCAGTTCGGGAGTAGAGCGATGCAGGACGACGCCATCCCCAGAAAGGACTTCAACATGCGGACAGAAACTGACTGTTTTGAACGGATGAGGGTGACGAGACGTACTATCTTCACCTGTCGTTCTTGGGAAACGAAGGCTTTTGATAATTCCGTGTCGAGAATGGCACCCAGGAAGTTTCTCCTTTGTGATGGTGTTAAATGTGACTTGTCCACGTTGATGGTCAACCCCAGTGACTCGAAAGTCTGTAGGCAGAGACTTGTGTCGTGAGCCAGCTGTAGAGGAGACGGAGATTTCAGGAGGCAATCGTCCAGATAAGGAAAAATCTGCACTCCTTGAAGACGTAGATAAGCCATGACTGGGGCCAGGACCTTCGTGAAAACACGAGGCGCCGAGCGCAGGCCAAAAGGCAGCACCTTGAATTGGTAATGGACAGTGTCTACCTTGAACCTTAGAAATTGGCGATGCTGTTGAAGAATCGGCACATGAAAATAGGCGTCTTGCAGATCTATCGTGGACAGGAAATCTCCGCTGCAGAGAAGCCGCAAGACTTCTGACAATGTGAGCATGCGGAAAGACTGCTGTTTCAGAAAGAAATTGAGCGCCCTCAAATCCAGTATAGGCCGCCACTCTCCCGTCTTCTTGGCAATGAGGAAAAAACGTGGGTAGAAACCTGTCCCTTGTTGTGATATAGGAACCACTTCGACTGCACCTTTTAGTATGAGAAGACGAACTTGATGTTGCAATTCTAGAAAATGGGGAGGTGGCAGGCCTGATGGCGGAGAATGAGGAGGAATCTCTGTGAACTCCAAGGCATGACCCTTGCGAACAATGTCCAATACCCATTGGTCCGATGTTATCAGAGACCATTGGGAATAAAACTGCGAGATTCTCCCTCCAACTCCTTGTGTGACATGAGAGTCACTGGCGTTTGTTGTTGGCACCCCTATAAGTAGGTTTTCCTTTATAGGGTCTTGACTGATTTTGGCGAGTAGATTGTTGGGAGGAGTAACGTTGATTGCCTTGGTTGAATTGGCGGTACTGAGTGTGTCCTCCTCGAAAAGTTGTGGAAGACGAACCTCTTCCACGGGCGCCACGAAAGGGCTGCTTCTTAAATTGTAAGGAGACTAGCGATTTTGCTGTATCGGTGTCCTTTTTAATTGACTCAAGCGCCTCGTCAATGTGAGCGCCAAAAAGAGATTCACCGTCATAGGGCATGTCGAGTATCTTCGACTGGACCTCTTGCCGGAAAGAAGTGGATTTAAGCCAGCCCTGGCGGCGGAGGGCCGCAGCACTGGCGAGGATGCGAAATCCCGTACTCGCCACATCAATCGCACAGTCAATCATTTCCTCTGACGCCCTCATGCCATCCTGGAGAACTTGTTGGGCTTCCGCTCTGGACGCTTCCGGTATTAGTGAAACGAATGCGGAAATATCAGACCACATTTGCCTGTCGAAACGACCTAGAATGGCCAATGCATTTGCAGCGCGTACAGACGTAGAGGACATGGTGGAAAATTTCTTTCCAATGGCGTCCAAACGTCGACCCTCTCTATCAGGTGGAGTAGTGAGAGGAGTTGCCGGATTTCGGGATCGTCGCTGTGCCGCCTGTGTGACCACCGAGTCTGGTTTGGGATGTGACAGCAAACAAGCAGGTGAACCAGCCGGAGCCTTGTACTTCTTTTCCAGGCGAGGGACTTGTGCTGGCAAGGAGTTAGGAGAGTGCATAATCCTCATCCCTTCTTTCCATAAAAATTCTATGATTGGTATGGTGTGAATTTGTTTGTACGGTTTGTTCTTGAAATCGTAGAGAAAGCAATCTTCTTGCCGCTGTTCTCTCGGCAATTTAAAGCGGTCCGCCGCTTTATTCATCAGCACATGGAAGCTTGCTGTATCAATGGAAGGCGAATCACCTGCCTCTGGCTGTTGCGGAGAAGGTGTCTGTATCCTATAGTCGTCGTATTCCGCCATATCTGGATCCTGCTCATCGTCAGTATCCTGGTGTAATTCCCCCTCTTCACTGTCCGACTCATCCACCCCGTGCGCACCAGGTTGCGGAATAAGAGGGGGGTTAGGGCGGGGAAGCTCTGGCAAAACAGGCTGCTCCAAAGACTGCGGATGGGTGGCAGGGCCGGAGTCCTCCGCAGGAGCGTGGCTTGGAGTACCTTGAGGGGTAGGCGGAAACCTTCGATTGTAGTCATCCAGCATATGCTGGAGGTTTGAAAACAAAGAAACTGGGAAAGATGCCATAGGAAACTGGACAAATTGGTCATCCGGTTGGACCACTTCCTCCACCTCCTCTTGGTCAGAACTGGAGTCTTGACATTTTATGATTAACTCCGATGGACTGTGAGCTTCATCGTTAGCATCGTCCCCCATAGATCCAGTCTCGTGATCAGTAGCCATCAAAGGTGAGGGTAATTGGAGATCAGGAGGTGGCAACTGCAGAGAAGAATCCCTGCCAGAGGTCAAGGAAGGCAGTGGTACCAGAGGCATGGTGGCAAAAGAACCCAATCCTGAGAAGGAATCTGAACATGCCGTTGAGGAAATCGCCATCGTCGACGAGGTAGGGCCCACTGAGGGATTCGCCGTCGACGGTATCGTCGTCAACGAAACGTGCGTCGACGGAGACTTCTTTGCTGGGATCTGCGGAGACGTCAGCCTCGTCGACGGTGTCTTCGTCGACGGTATCTTCGTCGACGATACTTTAGTCGACGGCATCGTCGTCGACGGTACCTTCGTCGACGGTACCTTCGTCGATGGAACCGGCGTCGCCTTCTTCGACGACGACGCCGTCGTCGAGGAGCTGGTCGACGGAGCACTCGACGTCGACGGGGATCTCGTCGTCGGAACCGTTGCTTTCTTCGTCGACGAAGCCGACGTCGACGAGGTGGTCGACGGAGAGGCTGACGTCGACGGGACCTTCGTCGACGATGAATCCTTCGACGTCGAAGAGGATTTCTTCGTCGACGGCAACTTCGTCGCCGACGAGACAATAGGGATCGTCGACGGAATCGTAGAAGCTCTCGTCGACGTTGAGGACGTCGACATCACCATCGTCGACGACGAGGAGGCAGACGTCGTCGTCACAGAGGTCGTCGACGAAGACAGCAAAGCCAATCTTGTGGACGGAACGGTCGTCGACGAGCCCGTCGACGACCTGGGAGTCAAGACTGTCAGAATACTGATAGAGCCTGGACAAGACGCCTGAGAGCCAGGTCTCGTGGGCGTTGACACAGAAGTCATAGGACCTGAAGATTGTGCCACAGGTAAAGCCAGCTTTTTCTTCTTCTGTAGAAAAGGAGAAGGTAAGTCCTGAGCACTCCCACGCTTGGAAGGGACAGTGGAACAGCCTGACTGAAGACTTACTGCGTCTGACAGAACATCTTCTTTATCTTGGAGGCGCTTCAACCATATAAGAAGACGACCTTCCCTGTCTCTGAGAGTCTTAGAAGGAAGAGCTCTACAGAATTTACATTCATCCACCTTGTGGTCAGGGTACAGGCAGTAAATACACTTTTGGTGGGGGTCCTTCTCAAACAACCGTAGTTTCCCACATGAAGAGCAAGCTCTAAACAAAGACTTCTTACTTGACATTCTGGAAGAAATAAGTTGAAAAGACAAAGTTTGAAGAAAAAAACTGAGCAGAGCTCAGGGAGACTCCCTTCACACGACGTGCGGTAGAAAATCTGAGGGCTTGAGCTTCTGAGGAGAAGGTTCTAGAGGGTGCTTGAGCCTGATTGGCTGCAGTTTGGACCAACATAAGGACACTGATATGTTACAAATGAGTTTTTTTTCTCTTGTAATGTCTTCCTATGGAAGTTACCATTTAGAGGTTTTACAGTGTATTATCTCTATTATTATTATTCTATGATATTATCATTTATGTTATATTAGCAATATTGCTATTTTTATGTACCGTGGGACTCCCACTTCGACGACGGGGAATATTCAAGCATGTGAATCTATGAAAGACACCCCTAATACTGGAGAACTGGGTGCTACTTAGTTGTCAGACTTCTTTTTGTGACTTCTTATTAATTTTGCTTATATTGATGGTTTGAAAGGATCTCAATGGATTCCAAAGCTTTATCTTCAAATACGTTCACTGTAGTTACTCCAGGTTTGCCTTGGAGTAGCTCCGACACATCACATGGCCACTCATTGGTACTGCAACACACTTCCAAAGAAGAAATGGCGACAGAGATTTAAAATAAAAAAAAACAATAGGAAATAATGTTAAATAAATACAATTATTCAGCTTTTAAAATAAATATATGAATGTTGTTTGAATTTAAATTATATATATATATATACATATATGTATATATATATATTTCATAAACTATTATATAATTACAAAAACAATTGCATAATTAAAATGTAATAATAAAGTTAGTTTAATATTAGAATGATAATAAACTGAAAAATCTTTGTTAAAATGTATTAGTATTTAAAAATAATTTATTACAGTTGGGGTCAGAATTTCCCCCTCTATCCAAATACAGCTAATGGTCTCAGAAAATCTCTATGACCTTGTTAATTACTATTGGAAGCAATACCAAACAAAGAAATGCCTCTACACATGCACAACTGGAGCAGCTCTACCCCTTTCACACAGGATTTAGTGGTGAGGTCTTTTTCTGTCAAGTAAATAAGGGACTAGACATGCCATTGAAGTTGAGGGGAAAAGCATCTATTACCACCTCCCATCGGTGAGACACCAGGCCCCAATGGCTTCACATTTAATTTTTTTAAGAGATTTTCTTTACTCCTGGCACCGCACCTTTTGACCTTTTCTTAGGACCCTGCCAGAGATTCTTGATTTATCAACCATATTCACTATTCTCAAAGTCAACAAAAACCTAGATAAGTGCACCTCCTATAGGCCTGTCTGCCTCCTTACTGAAGAGATTAAACTCTTGGCCAAAGTTTTAACTATTAGGCATACCAAAGTTATTGTAACATTGATCCATGAGGCAACAATGGGTTCATGTCTGGTAGGAGTACAATGCATTGTCTACTAAGACTCCAAGTAACACTGGCCAAGCTAGATGACTTAAAAGGTCAGGGACACTACACCTAATAGGTTATGAAAAAGCCTTTGACACTGTTCACTGACCCTTCCTGAAACAGATGCAGTGAAGGATTAATATTGGCCTAGATTTCTGGCATTTGAATCAGCTCTTTACAATAGCCAAAATGCACAGGTTAGAGTCAATGGGTTACTTCCTCCCCCTTTTCTATTGAGTTCTGAACTCTATCTAGAGTGCCCTCTATCCCCACTCCGCTATGCCCTGGCTATTAGGACCTTGGCTGAGTGGATTAGGAGAGATGTGAAAGAATTCAGCTTCATCTGGGCAAATGACCTGAAGGTTAGAGTGTTGCAATATGCTGAGGAAATGCAACACCCACAGATTTCTTTGCCACAACTGAAACAGATGCTACGGGTATACAATAATGCCTCAGGTGTATTGGTTAAATGGGGCAAATTCACACGTGTGCAGCTTAGAGAGGTGCCACACCGCAATGTTACCTGTGAAACCAGTTGCAGATAGTAGAGGGTCCCTTCCAGTGTCTAGGTATATCAAAAAGGAACCTTCCATCATGTGATTTGGGAGTTTTCAATTAATGTGGACTACTGGCAAAAGATACACAATACCTTAGCAACACTTCTAAACACACAAACCACCATGGATCCCTAAGTGGTCCTTTCGAGTATAATGGATGGATGGCCGGGCTCTAGAGGGCAGAGATCCTTTGCATTGGTCGGATTCCGGTGGGCAAAAAAGGGACATTGGTATTAGGAGTGTGGAGTTTCTACCCTTAAATATTTGGTCTGGAGGAATGGGCTACTTTGCCAAGGCATAGAAGGAGATTTATAAAAGTAGAGCATGCATAAACATACATCAGAAGATTTGGGGTCCATAGGCCTCCACTTGTATTAATATTGGGGAGTCAAGCAGACCGCTCTAGCCTCCAAGAGTACACCTCTGTTATCTTAGTCAATCTGTGATACTTCTCAATTTCCTAGTAATACCTTCTGCCTTTTTCTATGCTACTATGTCATTGTTGTGTAATGTTTGCCTGTTTATTAAAACAATAAGCAGATGTGCTAAAAAAATAATCCTATACATAAACTTTAATGAATTTTAATATATAATATTTCTTTTTAAATGTACTTTTTTAATGTATTCTTTGGTGATATTATTTTTAAATTGAATATATATGTTTTATATATTTTATTATTTATTGCACATTTAGATTATTGTGCTGCAACATTTTATTTTATTGAATTTTACATTTAAAATAAAAATATACATTTATTTCACGATAATATTTTTAAATTTTTCTTTTTATTCAACACATTTCCTATACTTTCATATATTGAGATCGAACCTTAGTGGGTAAGACCTCTGCTTGAATTTGAATTTGAATTTAAAATATTTATATAGCGCTACATTCACCATACGGTTTCTTGGCGCTTGTGGAGACTAATTTAGCAGTAGGAACAAGGAAACCAGTGAGGGGAAAAATTTAAATCAGATTACATTAGGAAAAGCCTGGGTAAACAAAAAAGTCAAGATCTTTTCGGAAAAGGGAATAATGTCTGGCCAGACGTAGGTGATCGGGGAGGGAGTTCCAGAAGGATGGTGCCAAGAATGAAAAATTGGCTCCGCCCCATTTCTTACGTCTGTAGCGGGGTACATGGAGAAGAGATTGGGTGGATGAACGGAGCTCACGGGCTGGGGTATACTCTTTTAGCAAGGAAGAAATGAAGGCAGGAGCCGTGCCCTGGCGCGCTTGGAAAACCATGCAGCCAGTTTTAAAGAGGGATCGCTCCCTAACAGGTAGCCAATGTAATGCCTTCAGTAAGGGGGTGGAATAATGGGAACGGGAGAGACCATACACCAATCTGGCCGCCTGGTTTTGAACCAGCTTGGGCTTCCGCAAACTATACGCCGGAATGCCGTTGTATAGATCGTTGGCGTAGTCCAGCCGGGAGATCACCAGAGCGGACATGATTAGTTTAAGTGCAGGGGGAGAAAAGAAACGAGAGACAGAGCGGATAGTTCGAAGAGCAAGAAAACAAGAAGAAACAACAGAGTTAATTTGTGAATGAAGATTAAGTTGGTTATTGATTTTAATGCCCAAGGTTTTAACTGAGGGAGAAGAGGTGGGAGGGGATCCTAGAGAAGAAGGCCAGAATAAAGAGTTCCAGGGACTGGAGGGACCACCCGTAAGGACCAGTTCTGTTTTATCAGGGTTCAACTTCAGATGGTTGTGGTCCATCCAGTCCCTGATGAAAATCATAGTAGTCTGAAAGTTAGAAATAGAGTGGGAAGAAGGGGAAAGAGAAAAGATAAGCTGGAGGTCATCCGCATAATTATAAACGGTGACCTCCAGTTGTTGAAGTGCAAAGATCAGAGGATAGATATAGAGATTGAACAAAAGAGGGGATAAAGAAGAACCCTGGGGAACACCACATGTGACCTTGAGTTGGGTGGCTGAAAAGTCCCCCAGCCGAACCGCCTGGGTGCGGTCCCTCAGGAAGGATGATAGCCAAACCAGGGCTGAGCCTCCGACCCCCGCCGCTCCGACACGGGAAAGTAAGATGGAATGGTCCACCGTGTCGAAGGCGGCGGAGAGATCGAGTAGTACCAGGGCCTGGTAGTTGTTTTGGTCCATACCCTCCCTGAGGTTGTTCAGGACCGACACCACAACGGACTCGGTGGAGTGCCTAGGTCGAAAGCCTGCCTGGCGAGACGCTAGGCCTCCATTGGCTTCTACATGGGCACTGAGGACCGATGTTACATGTCGCTCCAGCACCTTGCCCAAATAGCGCAAAAGGGAGATGGGGCGATAGTTTACTGGCGCAGAAGGATCCGCGCCAGGCTTCTTCAAGATGGGCACTATGGTGGCAGATTTGAGAGCTGGGATTACCACACCCTGAGCCAGCGAGCTATTGAGGAAGGAAATTGGCGGTTTGGGGCAAGTAGAATAAATTTGTTGCAGGATGTGAGCTGGGCAGATGTCTGCCGGGGATCCAGACTTTACTTTTGGAAGTATTGCGAGGAACACTTCTTCGGTAAGCGGGGGAATAGAAGAAAGACAACCGTGAACAACCGGGGGTGGGGCTCAACAAAAGTAGTGGAAGGTAGTGGGATATTGGCTTTAATGTTACTAATTTTTTCCAGAAAATATAAATTCAAAGAATCACAGAGGGACTGGGTGGGGGGAGGCTTAAGTGTAGCCCTGTCAGAATAGGCCAAGTCATGAATGATGGAGAAAATCTCCCTAGGTTTGTTTTCCGCCACCAAAATTTTGGCTGAAAAATATGCAGTTTTGGCGCCTAATATGGCCCTTTTATAGTCACTCAATAAAGTCATGTAGTGTGTTTTTTATAGAGGGCAGTAATCCTTTCTCCATTGTCTCTCGGCCCGCCTGAGGGTCAGCTTTTTTATCTTTAAGTCATCGCCGAACCACCGATTTGACTCCTTGGATCTTCGGATTGAGATCCGACGTAATGGGGCTACCGTGTCGCAGCCTCCAGCAAGCCAAGTATCGATGGCAGTGGCCTGAGAGACAGAAGGTAAACTCTCTAGGTTAGGCGCAGAGTTCAAAAGGGAAGAAGACAATGCAGGGAGGTCTACCCTGTTCCAGTTCCGCGCCCAGGTGTTTTTGGCAAGCGGAATTTTTGCTGCCGGCTTAAGGCAAAGGGAGAAGGAGATCAAAGCATGATCTGACCAGGGGCAAGGGGACACGGACATGGAGGAGACCGAGATATTAAGAGACCAGACCTGGTCTAGTACATGACCGTGAATGTGTGTAGGGATCTGCGAGTGAGGGACAAAGTTCAGGGATGCAAGTGAATCAGAAAATTGCTTAGAAGCAGAACATTCATGAGGGTCTAAGGGCCAATAATTGAAATCCCCTAATACTAGAACTGAGGCATGATTAATCGCTAAAGAGGCCAATAAGTCCTGAAATGCTGGTAAAAACAAGTGGGATGGCTGGGGAGGGCGATACATTAATAAGCAGGTAAGCGGGGGAGAAAAAGCAAGAGAGCGTGCCACAAGGTGCTCAGTGGGAATAATGGGAGAGGAGAAAAGGAGTTGAAAATTGTGCTCCGTCCGAGCTATAAAGGCCACACCACCCCCTGCCTTACCCCCTGACCGATCAGCACGGAGGGCCACATAAGATGAGGGAAGAGCGGCCAAAAGGGAAGGCAGGGAGGACTCACAGAACCATGTTTCTGTTAAAAGTAACATGTCAGGCTGGTGGGTATCGAGCAGCACAAATAACTCCTGGTGATGCTTTACAGCCGACCTGGTGTTAAGTAAAATAACAGACAGGGCGGGGGGAAGGGATGAGGAACCTGGGTCAGGAGCAGTGGACAATGGAGGAGTTATGTGGGAAGGGATGGTGTGATAAGCGGTAGAATTAAGGCCGAGAGCAGAAATGTGCCGAATAATAGGCACAGGCAGAGGCCAATCACGCTGAATAGAGCGTAGTACCTCAGATGAATAAAAAAGGGCAGTAGGACGCGCCCCGGGCCCCAGTCAGCCGCGGACGGGCGCAGACGGGCTTGACTTAGGCGCCACTTCGGCGCGCCTTCGTCGCGCCCGCTGCGCTCGTCCGCTGCGCTTCCTCATTGGGTACGTTTAAGTAGGGGCAGAGCGCGGTGGGTGTGGCGCCGAGCTGGGTCGCCTGACGAGCCCAAAGAAAGATGGCGCCCACACTCCACCGAGCCCTGACAAGGTAAAGTTAAAAGTTGCACTCCTGTTGACTGGGAGATATTTTAAAAACAATGATGCAGTCCAGCGCCACAGCTCTCGTTCAGCAGGGCGTAGCGATCAAATTCCACCAACACAGTCTCGTTCCTGACTGCAGGCGCGAACCCTCTGCCACCGGGGTCGCCTGCTTCCAATAGCGAGTGAAGGGGGAAGCCACTCCTAAGTAGGGGCGGAGCGCGGTGGGTGTGGCGCCGAGCTGGGTCGCCTGACGAGCCCAAAGAAAGATGGCGCCCACACTCCACCGAGCCCTGACAAGGTAAAGTTAAAAGTTGCACTCCTGTTGACTGGGAGATATTTTAAAAACAATGATGCAGTCCAGCGCCACAGCTCTCGTTCAGCAGGACGTAGCGATCAAATTCCACCAACACAGTCTCGTTCCTGACTGCAGGCGCGAACCCTCTGCCACCGGGGTCGCCTGCTTCCATGTGAAAAGTTACAAATAGTAACTTTACACTATTAAATCCTGTACTAGGATGCTCAACCATGGTGTAGAGGTTTGTAAGTTGGCACTTAGGTGTAACTTTACAATGAGAAATGGTGAAGAAGCAAAAAAGTGGAAAGTTACTAGAAGCTACAAATGAATAGATTTACATGTGATAATTTAACATTATGAATAGGGACCAGTATGTACTAACTTAAGTTAAATGTTGGATGTCCTGTTTAAGTCCTGTAATGGTGTCAAGCTGAGGTGAATGCAGAGCATAACCGACAATTAGCTTGGCCTGGGTGGCATTTCAATTACACCAGAATAATTGGAGTACATTTGGTAATTCTGCTTTACCCTTTATGCAGTATTACCAATAATTACGCAATTAGTCCTGCTCTCATCATTTTGGGGGAAAATTGTACAGCAAAAAGAAAGATGGAATGAATGCAGGAAAGTGAAGGAATGTAAGAAAGAAGGAGAAAGGGAAAGGGAATGAAAGAAAAAGAAGGTAAGAAAGAGAAGAAATTAAAGATAGAAGGTAAGAGAAAAGAAAGAAAGAAAGAAAGAAAGAAAGAAGGAAAGAAAGAAGGAAAGAAAGAAAGAAAGAAAAGAAAGGAAAGGAAAGGAAAGATAGGAGGAAAGAAAGAGAAGGCAGGACGATTGCTTTGAAGTGATGGTGGGTGCTAAAAGACTCTCCTTGATGTATTAGGTGAGTGATGCCAGGGAGCGGATGAAATAGTCTCTGGGTGGCGAGTTGGCCCTTCCGTGTATTGCTTTCCAAAGGAGGGAGTAGAGTGTCGCTGTGCTGGCCTCCTTCAGCTTATAACAGAGTTTAATGAAGGTGCCCTGCCCTGCAACTGGTTGTTTGACTAGGCTGAATTTGAGGCATAGCTGCGCGGGTGACGTATATGCTGGCAGGTAGCACCCCAATTTAAAGAGCCTGATGATGACTTTGTCCAGGTGCTTTGAAGTGATGGTAGGTGCTAAAGGACTCCCATTTTTCTGTTAGGCCAAGTGATGCCAGACATCTTATGAAATAGTCTCTAGCTGGAGAGTAGACCCCTCCGTTCATTTCTTTCTAAAGGAGGGTAGAGTGTCGCTGTGCTGGCCTACTTCAGCTTATGAAAAAATGATAGAAAGAGGGTCCAAGAGGAAATTTAAAGACCAGGCACAGATACGTCCCCCAGAAAAAGACAGTATGCAAAACAATGGGTAACTGTGGGTCTAAACAAACTATCGGTGAAACAATGTCTGACATATAACTTAATCCTAAATGTGATTTATAAATCAAGAGACATATGACTCAAGCACAACACGATACTTCCCTGCTATGAAAGTACCATCAGTTATCGTACGGTACCGCCCTTGTCATCATCTGGGCCTCCTCACACCAAGGTGAGCATTCTTGCAGCCACTTAGGAATTTTAAAGTGGTTGACCCAGTGTATTGAGGATTTAAGGAAGGTGACCATGTACTGATAACTACAAAGCAGAGCGTGTTAAAAAAAGGTAATAGTGAGTGAGTGAATACAGTATGGACGATAACATTGGAGAACAAAAGAGGAAAATGATTTATTAGGTACCTCTCATGTTTCCAACATTTAAAAACCAGTGCGGGAACATAGTAGGTTTAACAAATAACTACTATATAAATCAGAAAGGTCAACATGTTTCTGCAGTAAATGGACCCATGAAGGTGTCCGCTGCTTTCATCAGGACCGTATCTCGCTACTGCGTGAAAATAAGGGTAAGTAAAAACGTTTTACTTTACGTGATATATGTGTCACCTGGACGTCCTTGGGTAAGTATGCGTCCTCCTAGGTACTAAAGGGAGCCCAGTGTGTAGAGGTAATAAGATCATACAAAGACACAGACAAAAAGACAAACAAAAATAAATGTCAATAAGGGTAATCAAGTATAACCAATTGTAGGTATAAGTATTATTTACCCCAAGCGATGTCATAATACATACATCTGAGGCTCAAAAGTAGAGCCCTAAATCCGCTTACCTGATGGGTAGGAGGAAGGTACTACGCCTCACCTGGCTGGGGCTCAGGTAGGTAGAGCACCGCTCTAATAAAAGCAAAAAGCACAGACAAGAAGGAAAAGGTCACAGCAAGAAAAATATAAAAGTTCATAAAGTCACCAAAGTGTCTGGTGATGACTAAAATAAGAGTAAGAAGCTTATGGTCTCAGGTAAGCTTGGGCGTAGTGCCAAAAAGTATAGTATTGAGCTTCAATCACTCTAGTCTAGGAGCACCCCTAAAACTGGTGGTATGTAGCCGAAAAGGATCTTGAATTAAACTACTCCATAAGTGCCCCCATTTAGTAGTGATCAATACCATTACACAAGTACAGAATGTTATTAAGGGTGACGCCCTATAGGTCGCGGTGGTGGAGTGGAAAGCCCTGTTTAACGGGCTTCTTTCCATCCGGTATCGTAGCCAACGCGCATACAACATCCTGCGATCGCACCTACCAATTGTAATTTAACTCACAGGTACAATCGGAAATTGCTCATGTACTTGGGAGCAAGGTAGGTCAATTGAGCCATTATGCATAGAGTTTGCAAAGGTGTAATGAGGTCTTTAAACGGGTGCTTGTTCTAGCTAACGGGCTCGCATTCCTATAACATATCACACAACTACTAGTTAACTCACCTAACCGTCGGTACTCCGGGCGTCCCTCTGGGCCGTCTCGGGGAGGTACCTGGACGCCGGACGGCGCCATCTTTGTAGTGCATCGCAACGCGTGATGCTGTGCTTCGCATGTCATAGTGAGACATGTAGGGAACTGTAGTCCCAACCTGTCACGTAGTTCAAGACTCAATCGAAACTCCGGAAAGCATTATAACCAATACAATAAGATAGCACCCAGGGGTATTTCTAAACGATCTTTTACAGGCAATATTAATTTACTTTCATTCCATTTTATCTCAAATCAAACAGCCTGAATTCCATCATGTGTAGATGAGCTTGACGGCACCGTCATGTTAGTACAGTGTAAGTGCGTCGCAACGCATCTCGCTGTACTGTGCGTCTCATAGTCAAGCATGTAGGGAATTATAGTTCTGGCATGTCGCGTAGTCCCAAAAAAGAATCGAGACTGCGGTAAATGATGTAAACAACTCATTGAGACTCGCACCCCCGGGGTATTTACAAACAATGTTTTGAAGGCAACACTCGTCTCTCATTTTACGTATTGTCTCAAGTTCACATCCTATACCACCCAAATGGGGCTGAACTTGTTACACATTGGCAGGCTGGGAACCGTAGTTCTGCTGCAGCCTATTGTTCTTATTCAGACAGAACATGTAGCTAACGGTGAATCGCCAGTGTGGTCAGCAAGGTAGACCATTCAATTAGAATACATATGGCCAAACGAGCGATAGTAAGTCCCGCTAAACGTGGACCAGAGTCAGTCATATCGACAGATGGCAGTGCCCAAACAGCGTCCCAAAACAGAGGTTCAACCATATAATACAGAAAAGGAACTACAGTGAGGGCTGAGCTTCAGAGAGCTTATGGTAATTCTAAAGACAGCCAGTCCTTGTAGAATGGGACATTTCTTTATAAGGACATCCAAGGGATGTCTTCATTTAGGCCTACATGGTCCGTGTTAAGTTTGTAGACCCATTTTTGTTCTTTAAAAAAAAATATATATATTTGTGAATATCTACAATGTGATCAGGTATCAAGGGTTGTTCAATACCCGTCCATGTGAACTCAGTAGGACCGTGGCCGACCTCTAGAAAGTGATTAGTTAAACGAGTAGCTTGTTTTTTACACCGAATGGTGCTCTTGTGTTCGGATATTCTTACTCTTACTTTTCTAGTGGTCATTCCAATGTATTTTAGCTGACATGGACAGGTTATCAGATAGATTAAGTTTTGGCTGTTACTGTTAGTAAAACATCTCTGATGCCATGGACGATTACTGCCAATGTCTAAGCTCAACGACCTGGAGGTCTGAGGGCATGCTGCACATCTGCCACAGGGATGATGACCCTCGACAGCTGGCATGTCCCAAAGAGTCCCAACCGGACGTGCAATTTTGGTCCTGGGTCTGGTATGTACAAGTTTGTCCCTCAAGTTGGGCCCTCATTTGAAGGCGAAGAGTTGAGGTGGTAATCTGTCTGAACCTGTGTTAAGAATGTTCCAGTGATTTTCTGTAAATTGTTGGACTGGGTGCTAAAAGTATTAACACATGGTCTTTTACTTTCGGAGTAGTAGGTTCAAGTAACGACTCTCTGTTGTTGTTTGCTGCTCTCTTCATGGATTGGCGCACTAACTGTCTGGGATATTTTCCTATGCATAATTGTTGCTCCAATACTTTGGCATGTTCACGAAAGGTGTCTTTGGTTGAGCGATTACGTTGGATCCGCAAAAACTGCCCATATGGCAGATTGTTTCTGAGAGCCTTATGGTGACAGCTATCGTAGCGCAAAAGAGAATTGCGTGCCATAGGTTTCCTATATAACTCAGACCTCAAACATGTTGGTGTAGCTGTTATCAAGAGGTCTCGAAATGCCAACTGATCTTTACTATGTTCAATGGTAAAGCGCAGAAAATTATTCTGGGTATTTAACCATTGATGAAATTGTAAAAGGTCTTCACAGGTACCACGCCACACAACCAGGATATCATCAATGTATCTTTTCCATACTCGCAGAGAAGCAAAGTATGGATTAGTTGGAGTTAGGACATGATCTTGCTCGAACTTATGAATGTAAAGGTTCGCTAAGCTTGGGGCAAAAACACTGCCCATGCTGGTCCCAGATGTTTTTAGGAATATAGTTTCCTCAAATCGAAAGAAATTTTCTTTCATGGCTAAGCTCGCCAAGTTCATTATCAAATGGACTGGAGTAATAGATTCCAGATCCCTTTCCATCAAGAGGTTCTCAATCACCTCCAAGGTGTCATCTCGGGGAATTGATGTGTATAGAGATTCAACGTCAAAAGACACTAAGAGGTCGGTCATGACGTTGAATTCTATATCCGGTAGAATGCGAAGCACATCCTTAGTATCGTGCAGATAGGTCGGCATTTCCTTGACAATGGGCCGTAAAAAAATATCCACAATTGTGGATAGAGGTTCCAGCAGGGAACCAATACCAGATATTATCGGGCGGCCTGGAGGGGGTCTTTGTTGTTTATGTACCTTTGGAAGCAAATAGAAATAGGGCATTATGGGATTGGTGGTGCACAGGTAATGTGCTTCATTAGAAGTAACCCACCCTTCCGAGAGTGCTTCTTCAGCTATGTGTCCTATGGTGTTCAAAAGTCTCTCTGTCGGATCTTCTCTTAAAGGCAGATATGATCTGACATCTTGTAGTTGCCTTAGACATTCATTCCGGTATGTGGTGGTGTCCAGCAAGACAATGGCACCACCCTTGTCCGCTGGTTTTATAGTAAGAGAGTTATCAGTCGTGAGACTATTAAGTGCTTCCTGTTCTTTTTTAGGCAAGTTGAAAAAGGGGCGGTGTTCTTGTTGGAACAATCTCTTCAAATCACTCTCCACGGCTTGTTCGAAAGTGAGGACTTTGGCCGGTAGGCCTGCCGTGGGAGGGTTGAAAGTAGACGTTCTTTTAAAACCAGTGTTTTTATCCGTGTTAGCAACCGTATCTTCGGTGTATTTGGCAAAGAAGAAATGGAGACAGATCTTCCTAAAGAAATTGGCCATTTCTATTTGTGTCAAAAAAGGATCTCCGGTGTTCGTTGCCACGAATCCAAGTCCTCTACTCAGGACATTCTCTTCATTTTCTGTGATTTGTCTGGAACTCAAGTTGATCACAAGGCTGTCCCCGTACTTGGTCCTGCTTGTTCCTGTGTGATCTTCCTCCTGCTCTGTAGGTCCATGGAGGGAGGCGGCAGGTTCCAATGAACCTGTCCTCGTTGTGTGCGTCTTCTCCCCCTCGATCTGCCTCGGCCAAACCCTAAAAAAGGTTGCATGTTGAAGTTGGGATGGAATGGAGGTGGACCGTACATGCCCATTTGTTGTGGAAACTGAGGGCCTCCTTGCATCCAAGGGTTTGGTTGCCACCAGGGCATGTATTGGTTCTGTTGATAATTTTGCCCTCTCCAACTGCGACAATTGCCTCTGCCACGATTCTTATTCGCTGAATTGGCGGAGTTTGATGAGTCTGAATCGCTAGATGCTTCGTCAGAACTGGATGTGTCATATGTGGAACCTCCTCTACGCCCATTCTTATTAAATGCAGCTGGGACGTAGGTATCACTTGTATAAGGATAAATCTTTTCCGAGGAGAATCTGGCCAGATCTTTCTTGAATTTCTCAAGTTTCGTAAATTACACAGAATCCTTGAATTCCCTATTATTTTAATTACTTTCATCTTGATGCTTCGTGAACAACTTGCCGGACATCGTGGTTTTAATTTGGCCCTCTAGAACTTGTATTTCAATTATGTTCTTTTCTGCCACCTTTTTGGCTGTCTTGACAATCAAGACAAGCCAGTCTCGAGTGCACCTCCATGCGATAAGGGACCAATCTTTTAAAAATTCCTTATCATCCAAGAATAGTCTCGGTGCATTGGTGACAATTAATCCTGTTGGGGCACAGTTGCCTCGTAAGTACTCTGCCATTGTGATGCCATGTATACAGATACGGGAATGGCTTTTTTTAAGTACTAATATTTTAGCCCAACTATCTTCGCTGCTACTGACTAGTGATGGCATAGTGTCGAGTAAGCTTGGGTTCTCTAACAGAATCGATTGAATCTCTGTTTCGTCAAACGCCAATCCCCAATTAGTGGCCATATTGACGAAAAAAGTGGGTGAACTGACACGTGTACGTCCCGACAACCAAATCTATGATATCTCAAACAAGAAGAAAGACCAATGCCCTTGTCAATGCAATACACAGTTATTAAATGGTGAAACATATGAATTTTCTTTTGTTATTAATTTTTAATTTTAATTTTTTTTTTATTCATCATCATCAAGTGATACATTTCATTATGCCATTGCTTCAAACAACTTATACAGCGCAATCTTGCAAGGTAAAAAAAAAAGAAGAGAGAGAAAAAAAAAAAGAGGAAAATATACAATAAATCTCAGCATAATTAGACAACATACATTATATCCAATTACCCCCAAACGATAGAAGCAAAGGGGAGAAAAAAAAAACAGAAGAAGGTGTACTCTTTTATCCATTTTCAAGCCTATGTTTCCAATCTGTTATAGGGGCCCATATCCGTTTCCCCAATTGCCATATCTTCCAGCCCTTTTTATCATACAGAGCTTTCTCTAGTACATATACCGCTAATAACCGTGATAGCCATTGTTGGAATGTTGGCGGATTTGGATCTTTCCACAGTGTTGCGATGCATAGCCGGCTTAAAGTCATCGCCAGGTATATAAACTCATATTGAGGCAATTCTGCGCCGTCCCTGGTTACCCCTAAAACCATAACTTTGTTAGTTATATTATTTTGATCCCTGATGCTCTATCGAAAAATTGCTCTAATGAGCTTTTAAGGGCTGGACATGCCGCGAACATGTGTATGGTATCCGCCTATGTTGCTTGGCATCTAGGACAGACTACCCCCGTTGTTCCACCTCATTGAGCGATTGTGTGTGGTGTGTAATAGAGCTCATACATGGTCTTGTATTGCTGGACTTGTAAGCTGGCTACTCTTAACGCTGAGTTTAAAAGCTTGAGCGATTTTTCAACCTCATTACCAGATAGGCTTAGCTTGGTATTCCAATTTTTCAACAACCCTTCCACAGTCATCCTCCTTATACTGACTCAATTCCCCGTATACCTGGGATATCGAACAGCCCTTCTTATCCCTTAGAAGTTCCATGATTTCCTCTCTCTTATAGCTGATGTCCCCTCTTTGCTTTTTTACCAATGCTGATCTTATCTGTAAATATTTGTAAACATCTCTTCGAACTAAGTTATATAGCTGCTGTACTTGCTCAAATGTCATGAGACCTGTCATATCCATAAGGTCCCCGATAGTTTTTACCCCCATTGTATCCCACCTCTTCACTACTTGATCATGGAATATCGCTGGTAGCAGCTGATTTTAAATAAGGGCGTATAGTAGTTCATCCTCCCCATTTTGATTTTCTTCCTGAAAGTTGACCAGATTGATATTGCCGCCCCAAGGGTCTTGAACTTTACTTTTTTATAATAACTACCTTCATTGAACGAGAGGAGCCATTTGTTGGAATCCCTGATTAATAACTCGTATATATCAGGGACACTCTCACCCGCTCTCCACCGGTCCTCCATACTCCCGCCCACTAACCCTCTAATATATTGCAAGACAGTCCCCCAATAATAAGCCTTGAAGTCGGGTGCCACAAGACCCCCTTGTTCCCTTGGTAATGACAAAAATTTTAAAGCTCGTCGTGTTCTGCCTTTAGCCCATATAAAACGGTTTGTGACTCCCTCTATTTCACTGAACCAGTTGTTATTAAATTTAGGCGGGATGGTGCGAAACAGATATAATATTTTAGGTAAAAATATCATTTTTATTAGATTACACCTGCCAATTGTTGTTAGATGCAAGTTGTTTAATCTCTCTAGATCCCCTTTAGCTTTTTTGATCACTGGCCCCAAATTCATTTCCACTACTTTTGAGAGATCTGATGTTATTGTTATCACTAGGTAAACTGCTGAATCAGTTTTTCTTTGATCCACCATCGTTACCTTTTTATTGATTACAATTTGGGTTTTACTCTGGTTTAATTTATAACCCGAGAGTGCCCTATACAGATTTGCTTCCCTTTCTATTTCTAATTGTGCCGGGTCCGTAGATGTTATGGCTAGGTCATCGGCATACCCTAAGGTTTTTGTTTCAAATCCATTCAAGACAATTGGCAAGATGTTTTCGTTCAGCTCTATCTTTTTTATGAAGGCGTCTATATAAAAGGCGAAGAGCAACAGGGAGCAGGGGCACCCTTGCCTAGTTCCCCGTCCGATATTTATTGTCCCGCTCTGCTCTCCCATAATCCTTAATCTTATCATCGGTTTCTTATATAAGGCGCTCAGATCCCAGGTACAGACATTACCTATATTTGCCTTCCCTAAAGCAGCCCAAAGGAAACCCCACGAGACCCTATCAAATGCTTTTCAGCATCTAACAATATTAGAGCCATAGGGTCTCGTGAGGCTGCCGTCCCATCAAACAGTGTACACACCCTTCTGATATGGTCTGCAGTCCCCCTGCCAGGGATGAACCCATGCTGTCGGGGGGAGATGATCTTACCTATAACAGAGCTTAGCCGATTGGCCAGGATCTTGGAATAAATCTTCGTATCACTATTCATCAAGCTTATAGGTCTATAATACCCAGGATCAGTTGGAATTTTATTCTTTTTCTGGAATACCACCATAGTGGCCTCCCCCCACGACTCAGGAGGCGCTGCTCCTCTTTGTGTAGACACCATAAGCTGGTAAATATCCTCTTCTAGGCTGGGAAGAAATTTTTTATAAAATTCCAGCGGGATAAGATCGGGGCCCACAGCTTTCCCAGCAGGTAAGTCTCTGATTGCTGCCTGTATCTCTTCTAGGGTAAATTTCGTTTCCAGACCCGCTTTGTCCTCCATTGTCAGCTTCTCTATTTGAGCACTCTCTAGATAGCGCTCTATTTCACCGCTATCAACACCGCTGTCTTGATAGTATAGTTTCTGATAGAAATCTTGAAATATTGATCAGATCCCTCTTGGTGTTGTGGCTGAAGACCCTGCCGTTGAATTAACCTGCGAGATTTCCCCTTTGGTGGCCACCTGTTGGGTTCTAATAGCTAATATACGACCTATCTGCTCACTAAACTCATATTGGTCCTGCTTCCATGCCAGATATTTTCCTGCTGCTTTGACTGCAAATGACTCGCATACAACTGCCTTTGCTATATCCAGATTTTGTAATATCCCTGCTACATCATGTTTGGCCCTAATCGCCTCAGTTAATTCCTCTTCAATGACAGCAACTGTTCTTAACTTGCCCTCTATTTCCTCATTCTCTAACTTATTTTGTTTTATCGAGAAGCTGATAGTTTCCCCCCTTATGCCAGCCTTCATAGCATCCCATACTATTATGGGGGAGGCAGACCCTCTATTTATCCTTAGAAATTCTTTTAACCAGCTATCCATCTGGGTAACATACTTAGGATCGTGTAGCAGGGCTCTCTCGAAAGTCCAGTTAGAGTTTTCTTTTTGATAATTTGGGATAGAGATATCTAATACCAGAGGGCTATGGTCTGACATTACCCATGGTAATTTTCTAACTTTGGAAATAGATATAAACACAGGTGATATCAGAAAATAGTCCAATCTAGCTAAGGATTTGTGTGGCGCAGAGTAATAGGTGCTCCCCCCTCCACCAGTGTTTTGCTGTTCCCATATGTCAATCAGCCCATTAACCTGCATCATTTGTATCAATGCCCTATGGCTTTTTTTCTTTCGGCCTAGAAACCTGGCTGGATCGTTTTTCCACAGGCCACATAGACCGTTAATATTCAGATCACCACAGACTATAATAGGCATAGGCCAGTTTGTCATTTGTACATTGATATAGTCTAAGACCTCCGGGTCATCTACTGTGGGAGCATAAATGGAGCAGAGAGTGAAACTGAAACCATGTACCTTGCATTCAATCATAGTCCATAGGGGTCTGCCTTCTGCTTATTTACTGTCACCATTCGACCCTGTGCCAATATAGCCACTCCCCGAGTCCTGGACCCTTGAGTTGTGCATGCTAATAGCTGATAGCCGAGCTGTTCCAGCAAAAATTTGCGAGATATCTCTATATGGGTTTCCTGTATGCATACTATATCAGCGTATGTTGTCCTTAAATATTCCTTCAGCTCTCTTCGTTTTTTAGCATCATTCAAGCCATATATATTAATTGTGACTATCCACATAAAACTTTCTTCTTTTTCCCCTTTTCTCCTCTCATGTGATTTCTTGATGATGATGATGATTTTTCCTCTTTACTCCCTCTGGTCCCCTCCCCTTTCCCACCCCTTCTGCATGAACTTCCCCTACGTTCACCCCTCCCTTCCCCCCCTCCTACTGAGGCAAGCAGACCTAAGGTCTCTGTGATGGAGTCTGGCCGTCAGCCTCCCTCTGCTTTGCAACCTTTAGCATATATTTCCAGTGCATTATGCCGCTGTATTATCGATAATTCATCTTCTCCCCCTTTCCCCTCCCCCCCTTTTTTTTGTGAGTCATCCCTGCTGCTTATTTTCTATTCGTGCAATCCCTTTGGGCCCTGTATGCTGCCACCGTGTCTCCCCATCACAAATGTACATGTAAATTGCCCTATCTGCATACGACCATAATATTTCCAGTCTAGCAACGCCTTCATGCTGTGGTGTTTGCTAAGCCACTTGTTTTTAGTGTGTCCATGTACGCCTTTGCTTGCACTTCTGAAGTGAAGACTCTGACCGGAATTTATATATGATCTTCAGCCTGGCAGGGTTCATTAGATACGCCTGCTATCCCATTTGATGGCATGGATCCAGCAGTTCTCTCAATCTCCATCGCCTTTCCACTGTCATATGACAGTAATCTGGAGTTGTAAAGAAGAACTGATTGTCAAACGAGCATTTAGCATTGGGTCGAGCTTTAGCGTACACTTCCTCCCTCAATAAGTAATTCCCAAAGAATATCAATATAGCTCGTGGCCTCTGTGGTCTCTGAGTTCCACCCTGGGCTTGTATTGCATTTTTCTTGATGTTCATTGGAAATCGATGCACTCTTTGGACTTCCTTGTCCCAATCCCAGTGGCTCAACTCTGGGAACGCTCCCTTCAACAGCTTAAGGACGTAGGCTCTCACATTATCCCCTTCCTTCCCCTCCTCGATGCCCAAGACCCTGAGATTATTTTGCCGCTGGCGATTCTCTAAATCTTCCAATCTCCATTGAATATCGACAAGTTGCTGATCATGTCCCTTTACCTTGGCTGTGCCCTTTGCTTGTTGATCTTCCAGGGTGCTTGTGCGGTCCTCCAAGTGAGATACCCTTGCTTTTGTGTCTGTACAGATCTTAGCAATTTTTTTGATTGAGCCTTGCAGATTCCTGGTTGTGAGACGATTTTTCCTCCCCTCGATCTTTGTTGCATCTTGCAATTGTTTTATTGAGTCTCGTATCTGCTGCAATGGAGGGGTTTCAGCTTCCGGCCCCTCAGTGCCTCCCTGCAACATATGATCCGGATAAGTACCCCGAGTGGCTGAATAATCCGATTTTAGAGTTGTTGCGTTGTTGCCTCCACTAGCACGCCGTTGCCCGCTAGATGCTTTTTCCTGTGACTGTGTGTCTCTTTGTCGCCTTGACAGCCTTTTTCTCCTAGTGGCGGTATCCCTCTCGTTAGGAGAGGCTCGGTTGTTTTCTCCTGAGCTGAAACCAAGGCTGACATCTGTCGAGTTCTCCCCCTCGCTCCCTTCCAGCCTGGATGGGGTATCTTCAGACCCATCGGTGACTGAATAGAAATTGTCAGCTACATCTAGATTATCCTCGGCACCGCTTGGGCCGCTGCTTGCAGTAATCTCCTGGACCAGCATATCAGTTACCAGTGTCTTAGGGCCTGTTGCGCCCAACAGATTGGCTACTTCAGACCCCACTGCTCCAACTCCTGGGGGGTTTCCTTGACATTGTGGTGTATCTGCTGGTTCTACTGGATCTGGCTCTGTGCTTCCTTTGTCTTGTTCCTGGGCCTCCATGATCTCCCCCCATTGTATCTCAGGATTGACATCCTGTGTCTCAGATACCGTCCGTGAGCTTTCCTGCATATTTGCCTTGCCCTTGCGTGTAGCCGCATTTTTTTCTCTTTTCTTTTCCAGGGCCAGTGCAGTTTTTTCGGCTGTGTTAGCTACGTTAGCTACATTAGCTGCAATATCTTGGCCAACAGGGGTGAAATAACCCGTTATAGTTTTAGTGCCCCCTGTGTTTCCCCTGGATTTGCAACAGTTGCCGTGCTAGTGCTAGTAGTGCTTGCCATAGACCCTGGATACAGCACCCCAACCTTCTTCCTCCTGGTGTTGCTCCATGCCCCAGCGTCGCTTGTCGCACCCCCGCTCTCACCCAGGGTGTCTTTGATATCCTTGCTTTTCCCAGGGTCCTTCTGGGGCATAGACTGCTTGGAAGCCACTTGCTCAAGCTGCAGGGGGGTCTCGAGTTGCTCAGGCTACTTTCTGATGTGTGTCGGCTGTGCCTGCCTCTTGCTCCGTCTCTGTAATCTCTGCAAGAGAGTGCACTCTGCAAGCCGTCTCTGTGACGATTTTTCGCCGCTCCGCCGGCTTCCCTGGCTTCAGCGGTTACTCCGTCTCTGCAGTCACATCCGGCTTCGCGAGTGATTCCGCCGGCTCCGGTGTCTACGCTGGCTCCGCCCAAGGTCTGTCCGGCTCGCCGCTCTCGCAGCTCCGCAAGCACTGATGCTGCCGTCGCCAGGAGTCCGAAGATCAACCCCTCTGCTGCAGACAAGAAATCGCCGTCCCGGAGGGTGCTTCCATGGGGGTATATTGCCTTAATACACCATTACGCCCATTGTTTAAGCTTTAGGCATCGGGAGCGTTCTCAAGTGCCGCTAGTCAGAAGCCATCTTGCCTCCTATTAAAACATATGAATTTTAATGAAAAAAGGACCTGCAGCCTAGGCTGCACAAGAACATGCAAAAACCGATAGAAAGAGGGTCCAAGGGGAAATTTAAAGACCAGGCACAGATACATCCCCCAAAAAAGGACAGTATGCAAAACAATGGGTAACTGTGGGTCTAAACAAACTATCCGTGAAACAATGTCTGACATATAACCTAATCCTAAATGTGATTTATAAATCAAGAGACATATGACTCAAGCACAACAAGATACTTCCCTGCTATGAAAGTACCCATCAGTTATCGTACGGTACCGCCCTTGTCATCATCTGGGCCTCCTCACACCAAGGAGAGCATTCTTGCAGCCACTTAGGAATTTTAAAGTGGTTGCCCCAGTGTATTGAGGATTTAAGGAAGGTGACCATGTACTGATAAAAATACATATCAAGGTTCATAAAGTCACGAAGTGTCTGGTGATAAAATAAGAGTAAGAAGCTTATGGTCTCAGGTAAGCTTGGGCGTAGTGCCACAAAGTATAGTATTGAGCTTCAATCACTCTGGTCTAGGAGCACCCCTAAAACTGGTGGTATGTAGCTGAAAAGGATCTTGAATTAAACTACTCAGTTGAATTCAAGATCCTTTTCACCTACATACCTATGAACCATATGAACCTTGATATGTTTTCTTGCTGTGACCTTTTCCTTCTTGTCTGTGCTTTTTGCTTTTATTAGAGCGGGTGCTCTACCTACCTGAGCCGCAGCCAGGTGAGGCGTAATACCTTCCTCCTACCCATCAGGTAAGCGGATTTAGGGCTTTACTTTTGAGCTTCAGATGTATGTATTATGACATCGCTTGGGGTAAATAATACTTATATCTACAATTGGTTACACTTGATTACCCTTATTGACATTTATTTTTGTTTGTCTTTTTGTCTGTGTCTTTGTCTGATCTTATTACCTTTACACACTGGACTCTCTTTAGTACCTAGGAGGAAGCATACTTACCCAAGGATGTCCAGGTGACACATATATCACGTAAAGTAAAACGTTTTTACTTACCCTTATTTTCACGCAGGAGCGAGATACAGTCCTGATGAAAGCAGCGAACACCTTCATGGGTCCATTTACTGCAGAAACATGTTGACCTTTCTGATTTATATAGTAGTTATTTGTTAAACCTACTATGTTACCAAACTGGTTTTTAAATGTTGGAAACATGAGAGGTACCTAATAAATCATTTTCCTCTTTTGTTCTCCAATTTTATAGTCCACACTGTATTCACTCACTCACTATTACCTTTTTTTAACACGCTCTGCTTTGTAGTTATCAGTACATGGTCACCTTCCTTAAATCCTCAGTACACTGGGGCAACCACTTTAAAATTCCTACTGCAAGAATGCTCTCCTTGGTGTGAGGAGGCCCAGATGATGACAAGGGCGGTACCGTACGATAACTGATGGGTACTTTCATAGCAGGGAAGTATCTTGCTGTGCTTGAGTCATATGTCTCTTGATTTATAAATCACATTTAGGATTAAGTTATATGTCAGACATTGTTTCACGGATAGTTTGTTTAGACCCACAGTTACCCATTGTTTTGCATACTACTTCAGCTTATAACAGAGATTCATGGATGTGCCCTCCCTTGCAACTAGTTGTTTGATAAAGCTGAATTTGAGGTGTAGCTGGGCGGCCAACGTATATGCTGGCAGGGAGAACCTCAATTTAAAGCGTCTGATGATGACTTTGGCCAGGTGAGCAGTGTCCCTTCCCCTCAGGATTTCGCTTCCATAGATGATGGTGGCAATTAGTTTCACCTGAATTATTTTCAATAAATGTAGATAAGTGGAAGTTCCTGGGGGCACATTAATATGCAAAAATACAGTTGTAAGGGTGACGGATTTCTGGTGCATCTGCTCTAGATATGGTTTAAATGAGCCTCTGCTGTCCAAGTGTCCCAGGTATTTATATTCTTGCACCTCTTCGATTTTCTCAATGCCAATGTACCACTGGAATGGGTCCCACTAAGATTTCCTTGGGAACATTATTTTTGACTTTTTAAAATGATGGTCATGGCATTGGCAGCTGAATAATGAGACTCCAGCGCAAGATTTGGCTGTCAACACCATGACCATCAATTTGAAAAAGCCTTTGGAGGCCAATTTGTGTTCGGCTAGGCAGAATCAGGTCAATTGGCATTTATCAGACACAGAAATGGAGTATTCCCCAGTTTGTGTTGGGGCTAACATGCACCCTTGCCATAGCCCATGATAAGTTGGAATCTTTCTTGATAGATGCGCACCATCCACGAGCTTGATCATCAACCAAGTGTCAGTGTGGAGAAGGGTTATCGCTATCAACAGATGGTTAGGTATGTTCCAGCCTTCTAGTTTGCTTCACAGTTTGCCTCTGTCTACTAAGTGAAAGGCAGCCTTGTAGCCTATAAATTAAGATGTAGGGGTTCCTTGTAGGCCATACTGTGGTCAAAGAGATAGACAGGAGTTTAGAGTTTGTTCCTGCACCTTTAGTAAACCCTCTGTGGTAAAAAGGGATTAAGTTGTCATCTAATGCCCAGACTTCTAGTTCCTCTAGGAGACATCCGGCAAAATACTTGGATTCAACATCAAGAAGGGCTATAAGCTGATAGTTTGCTGGGTCATTTGCCATGCCCCCTTTATAGATCACCATGATTGTTGAGCCTTTCCATGAGCGGGGGATGATATTAGATATGATTATGACTTCATATACTGGTTCCACATCTTCTGCCCAGAATGATTTGTCTTCTTTAAAAAGGCCACCGGGATTCTATTTGGTAGTGATGCCACTTATCTTCAAATTTAGTGATCCACCTCTCGATTGTAGCAGCTCAAATGGTTAATGGATGTTATATTGCTGGCCCGATTGGACCAGCCTTGTCTACCAATCTTGTAAAGCTCCTCTGACTTTATTTAGAGGTTGAGCGACTAAAGTGTTTTGCAAGGCACTGATACCAAGTCTCTTCTGAGATGTTGACTTTGGCCCTTGTTTGCGATAACTTGTTTAGGTTGTTCACCAGCTTCCAGAACCTGGTGTGCCCATTTTTCTTGAGATCACACAGGATCCCATGCCTTATGGGCTGTGCTCACTCTATCCAGTTTTGTTATCCATATGCCTTTTGTTTCCTCAGACAGGTCTGGGATTGTGCCTGATGACCATTTGAGTTTCTTTTCATTTGCTATGGAGATGCTGCCTTGGAATATGTCTGTTGGTGTATGGTAGTCAAGGATCAGAGCAAGGAGTAGCTCGTGTGGTAGGTGGTTGACTTTATTCCATGGGGTGAATTAAAAACTGTAAACCAAATGAAACAGGGGATTTGAGAGGACTGTAATGTCTATTAGTGTGAGTGCCTTGTGGTAAAAGAAAAACCATGGTGGCCAGTCAGTATGAAAGCGGCCGTTAACAACACGCAGGTTCATAAACTAATTTGTTGATCAATGTCCTGCCATGTTTGTCATATTTAACAATTTGATTCACAGCTTTGTCAGGGATCTGCCAGAGGCATCCTGAGCTGTCTGTGCCTCTTTGTCCTGACCTATGCCCGATAGTTTAATGTTGAAATCCTGTGGGAGTATTATTTCAAAGTGGGTGGAGTTGTCCTGCAGATCTAGGATTTCATTGGTCAGGTGTTGTTTAGCTTCCAGTTTATATTCTTTTTTTTTTTTGGCAGTATGCAGATGTTCACAAGGGCTAGCAGAATAACAGAAAAGATCAGAGAGACGGATGATGTAGCACAAAAGTGTGGTCTGTGGGACAAGATCTCATCCTTGCGGAGAGTCTATACCAGCATTTTACCAAAGAGGAGGATGTGACTGCACTTGGTATGCATTAGGTGTGCCAGGTTTTTACAAATTATTGTAGGGATTGGAAATTTTATTTTTTATTAAGTTGACTTTTCTGTCAACTGACAGATACTCAATTGCACTTTAGAAGTTTGGCAACATGGATAAGAGTTCATAGAGGAGATTCTGATGCATGCCAAATTTCTGAATATTAGCTAAAACAGTTTTAGATTGCAGTCCACATATGCACACATTTACTAGATGAGACAATTTGCTTCCTCTGCTAATGTTTCAACTCCTGCCATTATGCAAATATTTAGCAAAGAAAATGTTTATGTGTTTGTGGTTCAATGCGGATTTGTTAATGCATTCATCTAGTATTTTTTTCTGGGGAAAGTCAAAGACCAGTCCATTTGCTTGCGTAAGTTAGAAAAACCGAACTCTCCTGCACTGTTTTCAATCAAGTGCCAGAAAACATGTCAGTAGTATTACGTTTTCAGGATAGTTACCCTAATCTTCTGGGTTCAACAGTTACAATCCAATTTAAGACATCACATTATCACTAACCCTTTTAGTTCTACATCCCCTTTGGCCAGCATTAGAGAGGGCTATAAAGAAGGCCTGGGAGATATTTCCATCACCGGAGTCATTTCAGGAATCACACATTACTTGTGGTTCAAAATGACAGAAATTAAGTGATTATGTTAGCTTGAGTACGTAAGAGTAATTTGTGGAAAAAATTCTACTGCAGGAGTGGCTGCTGGGTACTGCTCTTCCTGTCTTATAGCATATAGAGCTAGTTTCTTCATGCAAAATGCATCCTATGGCCCATTTTGAAAAACAAAATAATGTGAAATGCTGGATTATACTTCTCACACATATACACATAATTACAAGTAATTTTTTGATTATTACTTATAATTACACTAAAGGAAATTATGGCAGTTATGCCCACACCTAATATGAAGTAAGGGTGGGTGCAGCTTGCATTTTCACTTCACAGAATTTTGCGAAGTTGCCACAAAGCTCATTAAGATTCCGCTGAGGTCTGCAAGTGGGTGGAGTCACAATGTGAGGTCTTTTCGAGGCCATTCTTCCCAAAAGTAACCATTAAACACATGTTCTACAAGAACTGAGGTATGGGAGTGCTGCCAGGTCATAACATTTCCTTACATCATCACACACCTTCTCAATAACGGACCTGTTGCTCTGACGAAGCTGACTGCAGTTTTTTGCTTTCCTCCACCTGAGCCAGTGCAGAGATTCTTCAAAAGTCTGCTGAGGTTGGCCAGGAGTGAAGCACAAATGAACAGTCCTCCTGCAGCTTCATGTCTTGTTGAATTGTCAGATAAGATCGGGGGAAAGTGTAGGACTGTGGCACAGCAGACAGTGAGCCGAGGCAATAAGACGGCCACCGGCTTGCCAACATAGCTGGCAAACCATGTCTTCCCTCTCTGCGATTGATACAGGGGGCTGGGAACACAGCCGTTATTGAAGGTGTCTGCGGATACTGCAGTAGATGTCGCCTATCCAAACACTATTGAGAAACTTCAGAACTCAGAATGATGGTCTGGCGCCGCCCCCTTTAACACCAGATATCAACTTCCTGAGGGGCGCAGGTAGACGGTGCATGCAGCATCTCAAAGTAACACTGGTATTGATTATAAAATATCAAATGTGGAGCCAGTGTAATTTGTCTCATATCTTGGTTTCTCCCCTTTTGACCACAAATGTCACTGTGCATTACTTACTATCAAACGCAGTAGCACAATTAATTCTCAGCACCCATCAGGGTTTTAGGTCTCGGCTAGCGTAGGCTGCGCACATGCGCAGTCTCGCTGGCGAGATTTAATGGGATAGAGGTATTTTCACTATCGAGGTTAAGTCCCGCCCCTCTTTTCCATTGGCTGGCGTCACCGTTCATGCTAAACGGTGGCCAGCCATTGGAGAAGAGGTCCCAGTGACGTACTTGTTTCTCTTTAAGCCCTGTCCTTTTCAGACTGGGTTCCTTGACTTACTGCTGTGGTAAAAGTTTTCTTATCTTCTTTATGGGGTGAAACAGATGGCCCCTTAAAGAAGATAAGGAACCTTTTACTCCAGCAGTAAGTCGGGCTCTAAAAGAGAAAGCAGCACATTGTGGCGAGCTACTTCGGCTATTATCACGGCACCCGCGCTTTTACTTTTAATATTACAAGTAAAGCGTGGGTGCTGCAATTATACCAAAAGTAAAGAAATAGATGTTTTTTCTATTTCTTTACTTTTGGTATAATCGCGGCACCCGCGCTTTACTTGCAACATTAAAAGTAAAAGTGCGGGTGCCGCAATTATACCAAAAGTAAAGAAATAGAAAAAACATCTATGTGTGCCATAATAAATGAGCCATAGCCTTGACTGTGCTCTTTTAAGCAGCCCACTGTGTCATAACGAGGCTGGTGTAGGGCGCCAAGATTAGCCAGACACAGACAGACCTGTGTGAGACCTACGCACTCCGGGAAGTGTTGGAGAGACAGACAAAGCGTTCATGAATAGTTATTTAGGGCGTTATGAAAGGATACAGCTTAGTAGTGATTGAGTTGTCCAGCTGTCTGCATCCTCTTGGGGTGTGGACGAGTGGTAGAAGTCTTTGGTAGTCAAGCAAGGTCCTTAGAGGAAGTCAACTCAACAGAAATTAGCCAGACACTCAAATCTGTTGGTACAAAAATTCACCCATCCTCATGAAAGTTTACACACCAGCTTTTGTTGAATTTGGTAGCACAGAACCTTCGTTGTAACTTGTCTTGCCTGGCAGCCATGATGGTGAAAGGGTCCCTGGGAATGTTAAGGACTCACCCTTTTACCCTCCTTGGAACTCACCGGGTGACGCAGATATCAATTCAGCAGTATTCACACTGGGTGAATCATTCAACATGTTCAAAGTATAGGGGCCTATAGTAAGGATGCTCCGCTCCAGTGTACAGTACTTACACGTTTCCTTCACACTTCGCCTAACCTGCAGTGTGAGAGACAGCAGTGTGTATGAGAGACCTCAGTGTGAGAGACAGCATTGTGTGTAAGAAAGACAGCAGTGTGTGAGAAACAGCAGTGTGTGTGAGAGAGACAGCAGTGTGAGAGACAGCAGTGTGTGTTCTAGAGAGAGACAGCAGTGTGAGAGAGACAACAGTGTGAGAGAGACAGCAGTGTGATAGACCTTTTATTTATGTTTTGGTTTTTGAAACATAAATAAAACGCATTGTTATTTGCAATGTCAACAGCTCAAACTTGCGTAAATACGCGGCCGATTGCATTTCAAATGCAATAGGTCTCGCATTTGCACTGTTCTTGGTTTTTAATTAGGGATTGAGCCAGTACTCTAATAAAATACTGTCTTTTTCTGGACTCTTTACCCTATTTTACCTCACCACCCTTTGTATAATTTTTTTGCACTGCACTTTTCCCACTGATTACTTCTCTTATGGTCGGAAATGTGATTGTGGGCTTGACCCATTTTTGAGTCTGTTACAGCGGGTTTGGTTCTCAGTCTCTATGATCAAGAGACAGACCATCCCAATAGTTGGAGGGCCAAATGAGAAGCTTGATCATCACGATAAATTGATGGGAATCCACTGACCCTTTTGAGTCTCACCAACAATCACTTGCGTCCTGTGTCTCTCTACTTTTTGTGTTCCTTACTTATTATGTGGCTATAAAGGACTTGGCGCCTTAGACTCACTATATTGATGGAGTCTGGCCTCTAGAGGCTGACGGAAGAGCTTCTAATTAGACCCCCTGGTTTTTTGTGTTATATATCTATATAGATTAGGGGATTCAACCAGGGCAGGTAATTAAACATCCCGGTGACCCTCTTACTCCCTATTGGTTTTGTTGTTAATGCCATTTATTTATCTGTTTTCAAAATCAACACATAAATAAAAAGTTTGTCATTTACAATGCCAATAGCTCTAACTTTTGCAAAGGCGAGACCGTTGCTTTGTAAATGCTTGCTTTTCTAGTCAGAGGGAATTTCTGTTTCGGGCAGAGAAGCGCCTTGTATTGCTTGCCCTTCCTCCTCACAGCCTGAATACTGTTTGCGCACTTCAAATCTGTGGCTTGCAAATTTCATACGCAAAACGAGTTACAGTACTGGGGGAAACTGCAGAAAATTGGAAATGGGGAGGGGCAGAACATGAGGAAACTTAGTTCTCCCACTATTTAGCTCACTCACAAAATGCATACTGTTCTTTATTTAATATCACCTCACTTGTGACTCTGAACATGACATGCTCTCGGTTAATTACACTACATATACACAAACTTTGCAATTACTTTGTTTTATTGCTACATTTATAAACAAATAATATAGCAGAAGGTCCATTACTGACATTTCCCCACACTTGGATTATTCATTCACTCTTTAATGCTTTTCAGTTGAAACTTATGTTCCTAATCCTTATCATCTGATTCCATGTGAAATTCTAATTATCATGGTATAAGGACAACTAAAATATGAGGTATAAGAAATCTGTGAGTCTTGTTTTTTTCACAGTAATATTCAATGTTTGACTCACTGGAAAGAGTATCCATCTAGTGAACTCTCTTGGGAAAAGGCTTTATATGTTCATGATTCAAATGTTCAGCATTTTTTACAGCGGTATCCTGATAAATCCACCGCTTCAGAATGATGCTTACAGTTACATACAACAGCTTAGTATGCAGTTGAGAGCCCTCACGGCACAAAGTTGTGGTAACCCAGAGGAGTGACACCCAGCCAACAAGGAGGAGGGCGCAGAATGGATGGGTAGGGACTATCAAGTTCACCACTAGAAAAAAGATGTTGATCTTGGTTTTCTCTTTTGATGCCTAGTCAATGCCAGGTGTTAGAAGAAATCTTTTGCAGCTAAGTCTTATAATATGGCCTGTCCAAGATTGTGGTAGTCCAGTGATTTTGTCTGAGGTTCAAATCCAAGAGGAAGTTGCACCTTTTCCTGTCACCTCAGTTCCTATTTGAATAATTTATAAGGAGGCAAAGACAATTAATGGAATTGCCACAATACAATAATTCCATTCATTTTTGTCACATTCATCACCACTTGCGATTATTTTTGTCCCTAATTTGCGCTCCTTGCAACCAGATTCCCCATCGGAACTTCTTCTGGATATTCTGGTTTAGCTATTTTATTCGCCCTAATATCAGAGACAGTTTGGTGTCTGGCTTATTTAATCCTGCATTAAGCTTCATCTTCAAGCAAGACATACATGCAATGGGTTTTTGACCTCATGGATTTTCCCTTTTAAGGAGGTGGCGCTGGACAAAGAAAACCAGTGCGGCCACCTCCACCGCGCTGAAGATCTTCCGGGCAGTTACTGCCTCCCCCCTTAAGCGCCCGCAAGGGAGCCGGCTATGGGGTGGGGGACCCTTCCCCTTCAGATTTTTGCCAGCTCCCTTTGCCATGGTCCTGGACAGTTAAAGGAAAATAAAATAGGAAAGAAAGAATAGGGAAAGTAAGTAAAAGAAAAGAGAGTTAAAAAAGTCGTTTTAAAGTAACCAAAAGTAGAAAAAAACGCAAAATATAGATGTACAAAAATAAAGAGATAGATAATGAGTAAAAAAGTTCAAACAAACAAAGGATTACAAAGATTAAAGGAGGATTGAAAAAGCATGCCCAGAACCATAGCAATGAATGAAAAACAAGATGGCCGCGCCCATTGCGACCACGTGGGTAAGTTTGCGCGATATTTCCCCCGCGAGCACGCAAAAACGGACGCGAACACGCAAATGCGCCCCGCACGTAAGAAATGCACAATGTGAGCATGCAACTAGCGCCCGGAAACGAAAATACGCAACGCGAACAAGATGGCCGCACCCATGTACGACCTCGTGGGTAACTTCGCGGTAGCCACGCTGAAAAAAAAACCAGCGAACACGCAAAAATAAAAAAATCTGCCAATTCGCACAAATTCGCAGATTTTGCAGACCGCGAATTCTCAAATTTCACCCATACTTACCCTTATAATCATCTTTGATGTAGGGGTATATTTTCTCATGGGAAAATTTCTTACGGTCTTTCTGTAACTTGTTGATTTTGCTCAACATCAAGTATTCTTTGTGTTCCCCGATGTCTTTGTTTACTTCTTCAAGTTTTTTCTTAAACAGCCTGATTTTAATTACAGTCATCAGAGCGTCTTCACTGTTTTTTATTTTTATCTGAAGTGCTTCTGGGCTGCGTTTGGCTGTATTTATAATGAGGTTTCATGTGTGCATCGCCACGCGATTAGTGACCACTCTTTTCTAAATAGTGGATCATCCAAAAATATCCTAGGGGCATTGATGACCAGAAGGCCCATGGGGTTGCGTTACCTCTCAAATATTCAGTCATGATGTCTTCATGTAATAGAACCTTCATTTGGGTATGTTTCAATTCCTTCAGCGCATCCGAATTCTTGGCTTGATTAAGCTTTGGATTATATTTGTATCTGGTAACAGTGGTGGAGCAGCCAAAATGGCAGATGCTATTTCATCAGAGTTTCCCAGGCTCAAGGCTTCTGCCATCATATGTGACATTTCAAGTGTATAAGAACTATAAAAAGTATGAAGTAATAAAAGTGGCGACAAAAGTTCTAAGAGTGAAAGTTGAGTGACAAAGGGCAATCTCAACTGATCTTAACGTGTATTTGAAGTAACGTTTTACTGGATTTTATCCATGACAAGCGCCGCAGCTGTACACTACTCAATACTCTAACACACCTATGGCAAACAAGGGAAAGGGCCCTTTCCCTATGCCGTAAGGGCAGAGAGGAAATCTCATGAGGGAGGACACCCTCCCGTGTGCAAACCACTGTATCACAATAAGGAAGAAAAAAAATACATATTGCTCGCAACAAGAATTATGATTTTAACAAATTTAATTAAAAAATAACCATATCACAAACATGGAATGAATAATGAAAGATAATATGCCGCACGGAGCCTTAATAACATACGATACAACCACACTTAAAAATGGCGGCGGAATTAACAGCAGGTAAGAATAGGACCTGCATAGCGAAGCAAGTTACGTAACTAGGAAGTGCACGAAATTGTAAGTGTCTTAACCCGGAAGTATAAAATAAGCGCGAAAAGATGGTTCTTTTTCCTGACGAACGTTGAGACCGGTGGTAGTAACTACACGAACAAAATAGGAGGTAAGCGAGAGCGAATAGTGGTTAGGGGTTAATTTCCACTATACATCACGCTACTAAAAGAAAGGAACGGTAACATGCATGCGGCTAGTGTCAGACCCTAACGGATGTTAATATATATTGGGACATTGAGGACGTAGTGTTAGCCTGTGCCCTATCGGGTAATTAAAACCGTAACAAGAAACGGGTGACACACAGTAATTGTTGCAAAACGAGCTAGGGACTAATACGGATAGCTAATGTTAAACTGAAAAGGGAATGAATATATCTAAATATACCTACACACGGGTGTTGGGTTTATTTCTAAATCTGTGCCGCTGTTTAGCCATTATAACCCACACTCTGTGATGAGGGAATGTCGTAATAATAATGTTAAATATACAAGAAGACGCCATGGAGGGGACGCAGATAAAAACACAACATGACAGATAGAAACTTAAATGAAGACAATGTTAAAATGATAGCATCAGTTTTATTCTTAATAGCAACTCGACATGGTGCTAAAATATGTACTTTCAATTATAGGCAAAATGAAAAATAACCTCGCTTAAGGAGCGTAAGAGAACACCAAAACCGTGACTTGATCTCGATCTGCTACAGGTGAGAAAATAAGTGATGAAGAGAGCTAAAATCATCAAGGAAAGTACGACAGAGTACTAAAAATCGCTTCATGTTTATTTTATACAACAGGCAATATAACCTCAAATGTATACCTGCTGCGTTAGAAAATAAGATCAAGAGACATAAAGAAGAAATTAATATGCGTGATACAATAATAACTTAAGGTGAGCCAGCATGTTTGAATCACATAGTATGCAGAAATAGGGAATGAACAGATAATGTGAGAACGATTGGCCCTCTTTATAATTTCAGAGACTGCGCCCTAATATAAAATGCAGCATTAAGAACACACCGGTCCAGACGAAGAGAAAAGGAATCACAGGTGTGTTGAGATTAAAAATGTTTATATCACCTATAGGGCAGGTCTTTTTGGAAATATAAGTCTCTAAGATACAGTGATGATCTATAATTCCCCATAAGTCGTAATTGAATAAAGCGACTTAATGACAAATCATCCGAACATAAAGAGTGATGAGAAATACAGGAATTGATAGGTCACTGTGAATAGAGAACACAGGTATGTCTGCAGCAAAATAATCCTTTATTAATCATATGCAAATGGGACAAGGATAATTACAATATAAATTCGTCCATAGGTTTTAAGGTTTTAATCTACGTACATGAAGAGAATTCTAAAAAGACTCTGAAAAAGAACGTATCTGAAATTAATTATGAATACGGACCTGAATCTTTTCAGGTATGAAATTTATTAACGTCAAGTGTGTCTGTATAAAGGGATAGCCACACAAGTGGATGAATGTGAATCTTAAGGGGCGGTCATCAAACCACTTAAGTCTAGTAATAACCACAATGGGCAAATAGCAAAGAAGATAATGCAAGTTTTCAAATAGTAAAGAGATAATGCACATTTTTTTGAAAAATTTCTCAAATGTAGATTTAGGATCAATGTGCAACTGTACAAAAATATGTTTCCTTACTCTGGATTCCTCTATCCACAGATCCATGTTGTTTTAACTGTCCTGAAGAAGGTGGGGCCCAAGTGCCTTATCCACCAAAACGCGTCGACACCCGTTCAGGGTTTTTATCTGTGATATTTTATTTGAACTGTATTGTTATATGTTTTTTTTATTGATTAAAACTGTATAAATGTGTATTGTGAAACTAATGAGCAGTAGGCATTGTATTAAAAAGTGGAATTTGCATTTCATATCGTCTAAATATAATTACCTATTGCCCTTCTTAACAAAATAAAGAGTTCATACAACTTTAATTACTGGGTCACGCCGAATCATTAGATACTCTTGTGGTTACATTACTAGACTATAGCTACTTCATAAATATGGGTAATGCTGTGTGAATATGTGA
This sequence comes from Lissotriton helveticus, assembly GCF_964261635.1. Taxonomy (NCBI): domain Eukaryota; kingdom Metazoa; phylum Chordata; class Amphibia; order Caudata; family Salamandridae; genus Lissotriton; species Lissotriton helveticus. The sequence goes on from NC_136061.1 coordinate 1,016,977,612, forward strand.
ATGATAGTATGCTTCTCCCAAGACAGGGACACTGTGTCTCTAAATAATTACAAACATACCCAGGGAATACTTATAATTTTTAGCTCACAATAAGTACTCCTTGGATGCTTGGATAATAACCACGTCTCTTCTATAATAGACCCTGAGAAGGTACAAATGGGAAGTCCTACGATGAAGTGAACCACTAAGGAGTGGGAAAGGAAACAATTCCTTATGTTTTAATTACCCTCACGCACCCTAGTGGTGTCATGCTTCATCTGTGGGTAACCCTAACGCCTAAAAGTCAGGGTGGGCTCAACCGTATTTCAGGGAGCTCTTGGTGATAATATGAGCACAGGGAACTAAAGATTAAAAAGCCTCAAGTAAATCCCAGTATCCCTTTATTCTTGGATCTGCTAGGGTTATTGAAAAGGTGTAAAAGGGGTCAAAATAGGAGTGTTTATGGTCCTATGACCCTAAAGCCAACATATTTCAGTCCCGCAAGGGCGGTAAAGATCCTGGACTTTCTTCAGGGCAACAACACACCCTCACTGGATAACGCAGAAGGAGATTCCCTACACTGCTGTTTCCACAGTCAGTTTTTATAATGACTCCTCATTTTGGCGCACTAGGTTTCGCAGTAGAAATTGACGTCTGCATGCCAAATGGAACTTATATGATCGTCTTTGATCTTTTTGTAGATTGTTTCTAAATTCTTAACCTGCCTCTCCCATGACTTTCTGCGCTACTACTAGATTATTATTAGTCTATCTGTGTAGCTAGCTAAGCTTGCACAGTTGGCAAAAGGTGTTAAACAAAACTCCTATTCAGCAATACCTCTAGGCACTGAGTGCAGTCCTCTGGGTTGTCCATAATGTCTATTGAAGTCTTCTAAATGTTTATGCTTTGACAATTCCCAACAATAAAATGTCAATGGCCACCAAGAATAAGATACTGGTTTACATTTTGATTGGATAGGAGGACATACTACTACTGTTGCAGGGACTATTCTGCACATACAGAACTAAGTACAAGAAATAGGGCATTGGTGATAATAGGCGCAGTTAGACTTTCCACATACCCCTGTCATAACAGAAGTTGAACCCCCAATCTCCTTACTGACTAACTAGTGTGTCAGAGTCATTATTTAGCTCCCGAATGCAGCGATGATCCCCAATGATTATACAACCTAGAACATAAGACTACGGAGTCAGAGTCCCGACCTCTCAGAGTCACGGACTCATGCTTGCAAATTGCAAACCCTTTCGCTCACTCACTCATGACCAAAAACCACAGAGTCTATGTAGGTTTTAAAGCTTTATTAAAAGTAAAACAACTAGCTCTGTGTGTACTCTGTAAAAATGTAAATTGTGCATTATATAAAAACATTTATTAAAATCAACTTCATAATATAAGATAAACGGCGACCGACTGAAAAGTGGCTGATTTCACACATTAATTGTGAGAGAGCCCTCACCTGGTTGGAACTTAAAGTCTTGGTGGTGATGAATCGTTGATGACTCCGACTAACATTCATATGATCTTGCTCTTGTTCGTAGAAGGGAAGCTTCTGTCTGTTATGAGAAAAATGGTGCGTGTTAAAAACCAAGCATTCATTAGTTGTGCCAAAAAGTGTAGCATCACATGTTATGGCTAAGCATGAATAAAAAACACCCTTCCCTGAAGAAAGGGAAATTTTTAGTTTAGACTAGAGAGTCACAAATTATTAAATTTGTTTATGTAGTACTAGTAACATGTTTTAATTCTTAGACAAAATAGGGAGCGGTGTATATGGCATCTAAAAATATTAAATGTATTTTCTAGGCGTAACACCATCAGCACAGCCAACCACCAGTGCCGGCGCCAGCGCGGAAGTGGTCACTCCAGGGGCGGATGCGGTGCCACAGCCAGCAGGAACTGCTGTGGGGGATGCCACGGAAGTGGCGGGCAGTAGTAAGCTATTGTATTCCTTACCTATTGAGATTGCAGAGTGGGCTCTCTGCAGGGGTGTATATGTTGTACAGTACAAGTACACTTTACTGTTAAGAAGACTTACAAATTTACAAATGTAGAACTAAGTTTTTGTCAACCAGGTAGAAGACAGTCACCCTTGACTTTCTCATTAGCCATAGCATTAGCGGCGGGAGTTGACGAGTAACCATTGGCCTCCTCTAAACTTGACTTCAACTCAGCTGTGAAAGTTTTATCGAGAAGCCAAGTCAGATCAGAGATGCACTTGATGTATTGGATGAACGAAAAGTGAAAGAAGGGTGTAAGGAATGACGAGCGAGTTCAAATTAATGACTGGCAAAGAATGATACATGTTTTTGAATGCTGCCCGAGGTGGCTGGGAACCTGATGCATGGCCGGTTGTAGGCTGAAGCAAGGATGGGTAGAAGGAGAAAGAAAAGAGGACTGCCTGGGTGGGTGAAACATAAACTGTATGTGTGCGCAATATATCCTGTGGTTCAAAAAGTAAGGTTTGTCCAGTTGAGAGTCAGACATTAAGAAGAATGATTGACATTTACCTTGAATGGATTGATGCCTGGATGCTATCTTCCTCATAGAGAGCATAGGTGTATGTAGACAGAGAACACGGTCACTGGATGAAGAGTGTTACTTTGAAGAGCATGTAACACCACACGTCTATGTCAGAGTAGCAAAGCCGAGGAAAGAAGTTGTAATTTTTCAGATTACTATCATGACTAGTAACAGTAGTTTGCAAGCACAGCATATATCCGGCGATTACGGGGACCACTCACTACCTCTGTTAATAATTTTTTTACAACTCTGTCATTCATGTGTGGCCTATCGGTGTTCAATCAATGAAAAACAAAGCACCTAAAGTCATCCCATATGTAAGCAAATATCCTGTGAAGGGATAGATGATCATAATATTTATCTTCTTCATTTTCCTTTTGAAGTAGTCAGGGGCAGGGCAGGGTGAAATTTTAATTAATTAGGCAGTAGCCCTTGTAACAGAGTATGGCCAGTGCCACCCGCAATAGAAAAGTAAGAGCTTCACCACCAGCATGTACTGGACTGGTAACAGTAATGCAAGTCTGTGTCATCATGGCTTGCGTCTGTTTTTCTCGGGTGCAAGTTGACTGCGCTGGCATTATGCCGGCTTCCACAAGTTTACGTACCAATTTTGCTAAACAAGAGAGAAGAAGAAGACTGGTGTACTGTCTGAGTCTAATGAAGTGAGTCCATATAGTGCTAGTAGAATTCCTGAAACTCCCACTAATGTTAGAGCAGAGGCCGACGAAGTGGGAGGTTCAATAGATACATGCCACAAATGTTATGTACTGTGCTTGCAAGTTGCTAGTGCTATTGTGACACAACTTTCTGCTGAATTATTTTGTGTTAATCTTAAAGAGCATTGGTTACACTATGTTTTTCTTTCTTCATATAGATACCTAACAAGGAAGGAGTTGGCTAGACGGTCCTGGCAACGGAAGCGGGAGCCAATTGTCGCAGAATATCGGCGGCTGGTGGCCCAGGAGGAGGAGGATGACTCGTAGTCAACAACATCCACGACAGCTGCATCCTCCTCCGCTGCCCCTGTGTCATACAGTCAGCGCAAACCTCCAGCAGTACGGAGCAGTGGTCCGGCAGCCACCCGCCGCCGCCGAGCAGCAAAAAGAACAGCTGCCCCCAGAGTACCTGCAAGTGCAAGGCTTGTGTGCACCAATTGACCCTGCGAGTGTGCAACCTTGAGCAGGAGGTGGGGAGGCTGAAAGCCCTGCTCAAGGACCTCCGGAGAGAACAGCGTGACCACCTGGCCAAAGAACACCGCCGGCGGAAGTAGAGAGACTGTCCCTTGCCCCTTTTTTAAAGACTTTTGGGGGGTGGGAATTGGGCATTCGGGTTTTTGGACTGGGGACATTGATGTCATGGACATTGGTTGGGGTTAGGGAGGGGGGTGGGTCGGTCTTCTTGTGGGATAGTTTATTTTTGTTAGGGTTCAAATAATTTTTTATTTCAACTTGAACATAGCATCTGCATTTTTTTACTGTTTTGTGGGGAAGGCGGGGTGGGGGTTAACTGTACGTTTGTTTTCCTGAAACTTAACTGGCTGGTTGATTCAAATTGTCTAATCACCCAAATTTGTACAAAAGTGCCACTGACAGACTTAGTGAATTCAATTGTCCTACTACTTTACTAGTACTACCGTCAGTCTCCCCTCTCCTCCTACTCCATTATTCTTCCTCCCCCAAAATGCTTATCTTACCTGTAATTCGTGTTTGAGAATAGGGCTAGGAACAGGGCTGGCTGCATGGCAAATGGCGAATAAGGTTGGCTATGGAATCCTGGACAGAAGAAATGTCATCATTGTGTTGGTAGTAGTAGTGGTACACACTGGCAGTAGCAGTATATGAAAAAAAAGGAAATGAAACATTGAGTGGCCTGAGCGGAGCATTAGAACAGTACGATAGATAGTACAGTACACAAGAACAGTGCCATAAATTGTAGCCTAAGCAATGCTAAAGTATTCAAAATATACGTACTAGTTGCGTGGAGTATGGCTACTACAAGAAATAGTACTAAAGGTGAAGGACACAGCAGCGTAAGCATTCGTCATGTGTAGGAGGAGGATGTTGTTGATGATCAATCCACTTGATGGCGCACATGAAATTCTGATTTGATTTGCAAATACTCCTGGGTGTGTGTCAAGCAGAATAAGAATGAGAATATATCCACGGATTCCTTCACCAGCCTTGAAATTGATTTTCTGTTGCTTTGACCTTATCCTCCCCAGCAAGTGTGTGGAATTATTGTTGTCATTTAGTCACACCTCAATGAAAACCTCAGAGGAAAATAGCACAGCATGGACAAACAACAAATGAAGAAAAACAAATCTTTGGATACAAAGATATCCATAAATCTTTTAAGGGACATAAAGGAAGTGTACTGCATGCATGAAGTTGTTTGCTAAATGGATGGTTAGGTTACTGAAAAGTAGTACTTACTACAACTTTCTAACTATGAAGAAACAATTTGTAAGTACAGGGCTGCAGTAATTACGCAATTTCACTTGCCTACCTGCCCTCAGAGAGAATAAACACTTATTAGTGCATTAAAATAGCAAAGAAACTTATGAAATAACTGTAGGGATGAATTTGAAGCAGAGAGCAAACGCACAGAGTCCCACTCATAGAGGTTCACATCAATAACATTATTTAAAAGATAAGGAGAAGTGAAGAGGATACTGTAACTGTATGTTGTAGTTGTCCTGTTCAATTTGGGAAGTTGCATGCATCCAGCCATTCCTCTTATTCGTGGTACTCCTCCATTCCATCTGATGCTCCTTCAATCAATCTTGGTGACCAGAGACTTTGTCCACTGCCTGCCTGGCGGATGCGGAATTGCGGATTGCTAATGGTAAGCCTGAGTTAATGTTTTTCCCATCACACATGGTAAAAGCCGGCCTGTAATTGTTGATGGAAAAATAGGAAGGGATATTAAAACACCACAGAAAAAAAATATAAGGTACGGTGTGTAGTGCAAAAATAACACTTTCACTTTCAGAGGCGACAGTATTACATACAAGCATCATTTCTAAAGTGCGTACTCTGAGTTTCCTTTTCAAGGATAGTAATTAGCACACAGCAGGCCAGGGCCATGCAGACGGTCAAGGCAGGTACCACTGAGTGAACCAACCTGATCTAGCATACCTCTTTGACACAGACAGACAAAGCATATCTAATTTTATGCAGCAAGCCACATAGCCGCAATTTAATTTACATGAACTGCTGTCTGCACTCTGACATAACAACACTACACTGGCTCGACCACTCCATACCACTACAAGACAGACATGTAGTTCTGCTGTGGTTGTTGTTGACTTGTTTACCTGTTTGCTACTCACGAAATGGCCATAGTTCTTCCGTAAACCGACAATGACGATCCATCCATCCCAGTGAGTGACTGTAAAGAATAAAGCTATTATGTAACTTTGATCGTCAAAACTCATCATCATCATGGTATATTGGCAAACTCAATGTTGTTCATGCAGTCACAGTCTACACACAGTGAGTCCAAGGACATTTTCCATATAAAAAAATGCTACGTAGTGGCCCCTGCAGTAGAAGTACAATTTGAATTAAACAAGGTAAAAACAGAGTAGACTTGAGTTACATTTAGTGTGTAAAAGATTAAATATTAACAGAACACATATGATTCATTTCATGCACAACAAACAAACAGCAATTGCTTTCATCAGAGCCAGACAGCCAGTGTTGTCCACTGCATGCAATCTCATTATTCATTACCTGTTCCACTTTTTATCCGCATCTTCTTGTTCTTAAAGTGAAGGTCCACAGGGCCAGCCTCCCCTATCAATTTCAGAAGTAACAGTCAGCAATCAGCATATAGTCAGTAATTCTAGTGCCACTTCTTTTGAGGGGACTCGTCTACGAAGCCACAGTTTCTTGATTCTGCGTAATCCAGCCATCTGCCTTGAGGGAAATGGATAGGGGGAGTCTGGAGGAGGAGGATAGAGGAACATGACTGAGTTGTGAACTTCAGGAATGCAGACAGCGGCACCTTCAATAAGGAAATAAGACAAACACTGTGATGCTGATGGATTTGTTGTGATTAGAGTTTTGTTGTGGTAAAAGTTGCAAAACAAAGAAAGACACACAGGAATAAAAGTGAATAAGGACGGGAAAAAAGGAAGTCAGTATTTCAGGCCTAGGTGTTAGGGAAGTAGAGCTCGTCCTCAAACTCTGTGAATTGAAACGGGAGTAGGTCAGCTAACAGCGAAGAACTTCCATCACCTAAGTCGGTGTCCTCTTCTTCTTGCGTGGATTCACGTATTTTGTAATCTGGTGGTATGAAGTGCTGTTTCATCTTTATCATTGTTAACCTCTCCACATTTTTGGGCGAGAGGCAGGTCGTTTTTGAAGTTACAATGGCACCAGCAGCACTGAAAACATGTTCAGAAGACACGCTTGCGAGTGGGCAAGACATATAATTTAAAGCCAGCTTGGTGATCAGTGACCATTGACCCCTTTTCTCATACCAATACAGCAATGGGTTGTGGTCAATGAAGACCTCTGTTGGGTCATCCAGATAGGACTGCACCATCCACTCAAGGTCATCCAGGGGTGCTCCACTTTGCGTACTATATGTGGCCTTTGCATCAACACTGGAACGAGCAAACCCTTGATGAGTTATCCAATCCGCTTCCGACAATATTATGGCTGGGCCTGGTGCAGGTTAGGATGATGATGATACGGTTGCTGGTGTCGGTAACGGCTCTGAGGGAAAGTGACTGCCTTAGGCCACAGAATTGGACCTTGACGCCATATGGCTTGCTGATTCAGTATTACTTGTGGCGGTTCCTTCAATTTCCTGCCGCTCTTTTTCGAACCTAGTGGCTGACAGAGCTAGCCTTCCATCTGCTTCATTAAAAGGAAGGAAGGAAGGAATGTATTACTGGCCAGTGCCTTTTTGTACAATGGATCCAGAATAGTGGAACAAATGTAATGTTGTTCACAATGTATTCCTTTAAGCCTTGCATTGTCAAGTAGGCGGGTTAATAAGCTCTCCGCCAACTGATATGCGTCTTGCTTGTCAGTATCATCTTTGAACGTTGAAGACACCGCCTTCAGTTGGTGCTCTAACATGCGCAACAATGGGATAGCTTTGCCCAAAGTACAGTCCTCCCTGCTGACTTCACGCGTGAAGACCTCAAAAGGACGAAGCATGTCTGTCAGGCTTTTAACTAGGCCCCATTCCTCCACCTCTAGCCTCATGTCTTTCATAGAAGAACCCCGTGCGTTAAAGACATACTTATTGATTACCAAGCACTGCTCAAACAGACGCTCAAGCATGTAGAAGGTTGAGTTCCAACGTGTTGCCACCTCCTGGATGAGTCCTCTGACTGGCACTCTACGGACACGTTGAATGATCCTCAGCTGCTTCCGGGCTTTAAAAGTATGGCTGAAATGTGTGCAGATTCTTCAGCAGGTGGTCAGTAACTTGCTAACTTTGTTTTCTTTTTTTCAAGAAATCTTGAACAATAATGTTAATGCTGTGCGCCAGACACGGCACTCTGAAATAGCCACCGTCATTCATGGCCCTAACTATATTACTGCCATTATCCGTGGAAACATAACCAACCATGCGCTTTCATGGATGCAGCCATTTAAAGACCTTACTGCTAAACTCCTCCAAAATGTTTACTGCAGTATGAGGTTTCTCCATGGCAAACATGGCTACTGTTGCATGTTTCCGACTAGCTTGAAAAAGTGTGGCACTGTCAACACCTGCAGATATATTGTCTCTAACCCCCGCAAAAGAGACCCAGTGTGCAGTGATGCACATGTAATCAACGGCTTGGCAACTGGTCCACATGTCTGTTGTCAGGTGGATAGTATGAACAGCACTCTACTGCAAAGCTGCCCCAATCACCTCCAGCACAACTTAATGTAGTGCTGGAACTGCAACTCTGGCGAAATAGGACAGGTTATGGAACCTTCCATTTAGGGCAGACTGTTGCCGCAAATTCTAGAAAACCCACCCCTTCCTCGAAAGAAAAAGGGAGAAGGTCCAGCGCTAACATTTTAGCCAGCATTGCATTATGAAGACTTGCCGTTGGGTGGTTGCGTTCAAATGGCGCCTCCGACCAAAACATGCCTTTAATGGTGGTCTGGACCATTTTCATTTGTGATGAGGAGGATCCAGACCTCTTCAACCCAGTTAGGCTCATTGATGTACTTTTTTGCATTGTTGTCTCTACCAGACTGCTGTGCCTCCTTGATGTTGCTGTGGTAGAGGATGGTGTGGGCGCTACCACTGCAGTGCTGCTGCCAGGGGTACTAGGTGTACCAGAAAAAATGACTCTCGGTTGTTCACCTCCCCCCTGCACGATCAGCTCCTCCTCGTCATCAGATGCAATATCAATGTCTACATTTGGATTTGTACTTTTGGCTTTCCGGATGTTACTTAGGTGCGCCTCCCACTGAATAATGTGGTGTTTTTTTAGATGACCTCTCTGGCCTCCGGTACCATAGTTGTTACCAAGCTTACCCCGACTAACTACTTGTTTAAAAATCAAACAAATGACTAGGTTTTATGCCTTTTTGCCAATACTAAAGAAGTCCCAAACTGGGGACTGGAGATTTCTGGTGGTGGTGGAGGTGCTACTTTCAATGCCAGATGAAGTGGAGGATGGGCTTGGCTGAATTTGATTCTGTTGTGCTTTTACAGCACCACTACTTGAGGTAATGGAGGTTGAGCTGGATGGAAGTCCCTGCCGACCCTTCTCTCGAGAAAATATGGAAGCTGTAGGTTGTGTTGGTGTAGTAGTTACCTGTGTTGGTGGTGGTACCAGTGCCACGCCACCCACATCCGGCACAGCAGCATTTCGGGATAGGGTAAAAATGTCTGTCTGCTGCATGCCCGCTGGGGCTGGAGTGACGACTGTGATGACTGGGTCGTCATCATGAGACTGTTCATCAGCAGCAGAATACACCACTTCTACTTCTTGTTCGTCGTAAGCCATAAGTGAAAGCCTTGCGGGAACCTTCCTTTTAGCTACCTTTGTCAGCTCACGGGATGCCTCCCTCTCAGTCTGCATTGGTGGGTTCCAATCAAGATCTAGATCATCAGAAGGAAGAGGGCTTAAAGAAGAACTTGTACTAGCCCTCCTTGACCTTTTTCTTGCTTGGGATCTGGAAGACAATGGACCATCAGGAGGAGTGGCTTGCTCGGATGATACAACTGCTTGAATCTCGATTTCCTGATATGCCCCTACTTCTGGAGGAACATGCAGTTGTGCCTCTCCATGTGCCTCTACTTGTGCCTCTACTTGCGCCTCTACTTGTGCCAGTCCTTGCGCCACTCCTTGTGCCACTCCTTGCGCCTCTCCTAGTGCCACTCCTTGCGCCTCTCCTAGTGCCACTCCTTGCGCCTCTCCTAGTGCCACTCCTTGCGCCTCCCCTTGCGCCTCTCCTTGTGCCTCTCCTTGCGCCTCTCCTTGTTGCACCTGTGGTTGTCGTTGTGGCTGTGGTTGAACACTCATCAGATGAGTTACAATCTGCGTTGATTGGATACTACTTTGCGATGAGTCAACGCCAACATCACTGGTCGACGGTGAAAGAGCAATTAGAGAGGCTGCCTCTGCGCACTCATGGACTTGGGCCTAACTTGGTGTGGTGGCACTGAGACCAATAATCCAGAGGTGCTGCTCCCCGCTTAGTCCCGGACGGACACTGCTGCTGCAGGCGTAGTTTTTTTTCCCCAAAAAAAGTGTCTGTCGGTACACCAGTCTCCTTGGTAAGTGGCGCCACTTGCTTCTTCTGCTCCTTCTTACTGGCAGTGGCACTGGCAACTTTCTTGATAGAGGAGCTACAGACACCTTTCTTTGGGCCCATCTTCTTCAGATGTCAGAACAGCAGGACGCTGTGCACACACCGCAGCAGGACTTCTTCCAGGCACTACAACAAATGATGATGATGAGGATGGTTCCTGGTTGTCAGTCTTTGTGCACCTAAAGCAAAGGAAGCCAGAGGAACATCAGTTAAATAAACGTTGCATATGTCGTGCTTCAATGAATATTTGAAACTTGGCATTTATTATTATTAACACAACACACCCAAAAACGGAAAGACCCAAAATAAAAATTGCAATTCTAATCCAAAATGGATGTTTAAATTAATAGAAGCAAGAGAGACCACACAGAGAGAGTTGTTTCGTGCACCACTGAGTACCCCTGGGCATAATGGATGAAAGCAAGGCAGACTGGGCACAGGCCTATGGCACAAAGCACACTGCCTGGCTTCAAAATGGCCCCTAGACCCCCGCCCACATGGCCAGGCCCTGGACCAGGCCACAACAATGGCCCCCACCCACATGGCCAGGCCCTGGCCCAGGCCCCAACAACACCCAAAAAATCGAAATACACACAAAAATCACCCCAATCCAATGGCATCCATGCCCTAAATGATGTTTAAAATCAAGAGATCACACAGAAAGACTTGGCCCATGCACCACTGACTACCCCTGGGCATAATGGATGAAAGCAAGGCAGACTAGTTTAAGGCCTATGGCACAAAAGCACACTGCCTGGCTTCAAAATGGCCCCTAGACCCCCACCCACATGGCCAGGCCCTGGGCCAGGCCTCAAAATGGCCCCCACCCACATGGCCAGTCCCTGGACCAGGCCCCAACAACACCCAGAAAATCGAAATACACACAAAAAATCACCCCAATCCAATGGCATCCATGCCCTAAATGATGTTTAAAATCAAGAGAACACACAGAAAGACTTGGCCCATGCACCACTGACTACCCCTGGGCATAATGGATGAAAGCAAGGCAGACTGGTTGCAGGCATATGGCACAAAGCACACTGCCTAGCTTCAAAATGGCCCCTAGACCCCCACCCACATGGCCAGGCCCTGGACCAGGCCTCAAAATGGCCCCCACCCATATGGCCAGGCCCTGGACCAGGCCCCAACAACACCCAAAAAATAATAATAATAATAATAAAGGGGCTTATAAAGCGCATTGGTGACGCCATCCCGGCGTGTCCCCGCGCTGTGGAGAGAGTTACGGAGCAGGCAGTATCCGAGGCTACTGGGTGAACAAGTGAGTTTTTAGTAGCTTCCTAAATACCGTTTCGGTCTTGGCCAGCCTAATTTCGATGGGAAGAGTGTTCCACTGGTTGGCTGCCAACACTCGGAAGGAGCGACCGCCCATTCTGGCCTTCTTAATGCGGGGTACTTTCAGAAGGCCCATGCCCAAGGAGCGAAGTGCTCTGGTGGGCTGGTAGGGGATAGCTAAATCCTTCAGATATTCAGGGGCTTTTGAAACAGTAATCCTGTAGCAGATTAAGAGTGCCTTAAATAGGATCCTTTTTTTTATAGGAAGCCAGTGAAGGGCAGACAGAGTGGGTTTTGATGCCGTTCTTTTGGGGAGTCTGAGAACTAGCCGTGCTGCAGTGTTTTGTAGCACCTGGAGCCGCCTCATGTTTTTCTCAGTAGTCCCCAGTAGCAGTACATTTGCATAATCTATGCGAGAGGTAACTAATGCTTGGGTCATGGTCCGTCTAGCCTCCAGGGGCAGAAGGTCCAAGGTACGGTTCAGGGTCTTCATTATCCCAAAGCACTTCCTTGCTACTTTGTTGACGTGGCTCTCAAAAGACAGTTTCGGATCCACCCAGACTCCCAGGTTTTTTGCCTCCCTGCCAGGGATAGGTGTAGGGCCAAGGCAAGGAGGCCACAAATCCTGAGTCCAACTGGCATCCTTTCCCCCTATCACTAGAACCTCAGTTTTAGAGCCATTGAGCTTCAGGCAGTGTTGGTTCATCCAGCCTGCAAGCGCCTGCATGCAGGTTTTAAAATTGGCCGCTGCTAAAGTGGGTGCCTGTGATAGGGAAATGAGCAGTTGAGTATCATCGGCATAGGATACTAGTTCTATGCCGTATGATTGGACCACCTCTGCTAATGGAGCCATGTAAAGGTTGAACAGGGTGGGGCTCAGGGCAGAGCCCTGAGGCACCCCCTGTTCTAAGGCTATGCTGTCAGAGAGAAACGTGCCTCTCTGGACCTGAAAACTGCGGTCAGAGAGGAAGGCCTTGAGCCAGCCCAATGCCGGCTTGGTGACCCCAGCACTGCTCAGACACTGTAGCAAGATGGAATGAGCCACAGTGTCGAACGCAGCGCTGAGGTCCAGCATAATGAGAGCCATAGTGTGCCCTTCATCTGCACCACTCCGCAGAGTTTCGGTCGCTCGCAAGAGGGCCGTCTCGGTCGAGTAGTTCTTCCGAAAGCCCGATTGGGAGCTGTGTAGTGCCTTATTAGCCTCTAGATGATCCATGAGCTGTATATTAGCTAGTTTTTCGGTCACTTTAGCAAGGAAGGGCAGGAGGGAAATAGGTCTTAGGTTCTCTAGTGTGTCCTGGCTAACATTCGGTTTCTTTTTTATAGGCAGCACTATAGCCTTCTTCCAGTCTCCCGGGAGAGAGGCCGAAGAAAACGAGAGTTGAATGATGTGCCTAAAATGGGGCTCGAGTACTTCCAAACTGGCAGTCAGAACTTTAGGAGGGGCAGGGTCTCGAGGAGAGCCCGATTTGACACTTTGGCAAACATTTACCAATACATCAGGTGGAGGGACCAGGAAGCTGTGTAAACATGACTCCGTGGGGCTAACCTCACTGTTTTCCATGAGATCATAGGTGGTGGTTAGGTTTCCAGAGAAGCTTGCATAGATATCCGAGATCTTTCCCGAGAAGTATCTCGCAATCCGATTGCAGGTGTCTACTGAGTCACTGGAGGACCTATTATCAGTCGAAAGTACAGAGATCTCCTCAAAATACAAACAAAAAATCACCCCAATCCAATGGCATCGATGCCCTAAATGATATTTAAAATCAAGAGAACACACAGAAAGACTTGGCCCAGGAACCACTGACTACCCCTGGGCATAATGGATGAAAGCAAGGCAGACTGGTTGCAGGCCTATGGCACAAAGCACACTGCCTGGCTTCAAAATGGCCCCTAGACCCCCACCCACATGACCAGGCCCTGGACCAGGCCTCAAAATGGCCCCCACCCACATGGCCAGGCCCTTGACCAGGCCCCAACAACACCCAAAAAATCGAAATACACAAAAAAAACACCACAATCCAATGGCATCCATGCCCTAAATGATGTTTAAATTCAAGAGAAAGACATGGCCCATGCACCACTGACTACCCCTGGGCCTACTGGCTAGTGTGGCTTTAACACGCACCCCAAAATTACAAAAAACATCCACATAGATATAATAACAGTGAGCTATTCAATTCCATGCCATCCATGCCGTAAATGATATTTAAGTTAAAAAAAACTCACAGAAACAGTTGTATCATGCACCCATGACTAACTCTGGGCCTACTAGATATTGTGGCTACCCACAATATATTTTAATTCTTTTTTTAAAAGTTGTAAAAAAGTTTATAAATTGTAGTTGCAGCCACTGCAATGCCCCAAACAAACAACACCAACTTACATGTAAAATCTCAACTCCAAAAGTGATCCAAACAAAAATTTCTCAAATACAAATATCCAGCAGCAGCCACAAAGAGTAATCCTTCCAGCTCCAGATCCGAATGAAAAGTGTCCAGGACATGGACAAAGCACTGGGAGGAGCCTGATGGACAGGAACAGGAAGTTGGAGACTCTGGGGCACTTCTTTCCTCCCAAACCCCCAAAAATGCACTCCTTGCACAAAAAAGTGCAGCCATATGTCAATCTGAGGAGTTATTCTGATCCAAATCAGCAATTTCAGAAGGTTTATGCTGCCAGCGATAGATTTCTTGTGCAGAATTGCAATTTGTGCTATTTCGGGAAAGCGAGAAGTTCAAATCTCCCGCCGGAAGTCAGCTGCGCGGCGCATCTACGTGTTTGCAATTGTTTAATCTCGCGATGCATGATCGCGGGCCCTTATGACGTATTTGCGTTCTGAGTGTGTCGCAGTGCAAGATGGCGGGACACTATGACGTACTCACGGTCGAAAAGTCTTGCGCGATCACGCAATGACGTACTCAAGGTCGAAAAGTCTTGCGCGATCACGCAGCAAGATCGAAAATGGAGCAGCGCACGCAAACCGGGAGGAAAACAACTCGGCGAACTCAGAATCACGGTAAGTCAACGCCGTGCGCGCAAGATTGTATTTTTGAAGCACGACCTAGCCAAAAAAATCCGCCAACCCGCAAATTGCGAATTCTTTGACAATTTTGCGTGATTCGCGCACCGCTTAATTGCCAAAAATTCGCAAATTCCGCGAGCGGAATGGATTTTCGGCCCATACTTATATAAGGGTCAGGAGAATTCAGACTCAGGGTCATCCTACCAAGGAGAATCCATTGCTTTAGACACAGAACAAGACGAGTGGGCCAGTGATGGTTCAAATAAAAGCTGGAGGAATAGACCAAGAAGATCCCAAAGAGCTAACTTTAACCAAAGCTTTTTACCACCACAAATGTACCCTTGGCCGGACCCTTTGGTCCTTCCCCATTTCAGAGACTGCCCCAAAACCAATCTGGACCGCTCTTCCAACCCAACTACAATTCTAATCGTTTTTTAGGACAGGGTGGGAGAAGAGGGAGACGCAGAAGAAATGGCAACAATAGAAGAGTCCAATGGGAAGATGAGAGGACAGCTATGAACACCAGCAGTCAGACAGAGGCCAACAACCAAGCACGAGTGGAACAAGGGATTAGTCGTCAACCTGACGGAGACCACTCTAAGCACTGTAGAACTATCAGTACTTAATAAAGGACTGGGATTTGTCGCCACAACTTATCTGGACAAATTCCAATTACGCTGTGAACTGGATGAATTATGTTGCAAAATCCACATCAAGATGGGCTTTATGGATAAAGACAAGCCGGAGGACAATGACAACCATACTACACTTCGCCTTAAGTCTACCTTTTTTCCACCAGCTTCCCTGATGCCCCAGAAGTTCTTGCTTTTGAAGAGAACCTCACCAAAGAAGTGGAGCAACTTCAGGTGAAGAGAGGTACTTTCAACAATCCGAGCAACAATGAGAGACTAGCATTTAAATCTTTGAGTACTAGATCTGACATTGTGATAAAACCGGCCGACAAAGGGGGAGCAACGGTCATTCAAAGTATGAATGCCTAGAGAACAGCATGCATGAATCTCCTGGCTGATGAAAAATATTACAAAAAAATCTATAGAGACCCCACTGCATGTCTTAAAAAAAGACAATAAGATCCTTGACCACAGATGCAGTAGATCACAACTAAATCACAAAGAAAGAGCATGGTTTTCTGACTCCAGATGATCCCAGAGTGCCCCTTTTTTACACAATACCAAAAATACACACGGGTAAAATTCCACCTCTCGAAAGGCCGATTGTGTCAGATGTGGGGTCCCTCCTTGAACCCTTGTCCAAATATACTGATTGGTTTCTATGACCTATTGTCACACGAATTAAGTCTATGTGCAAGATACCAAACATCTACTAAACCTGTTGACGACATACCCAGTAGAAAATACAATGATGTCTCTGGACGTGGAAGCGCTGTACACCAGCGTTCCACATGAAGAAAGCATTCGAGTGACAGAGGCACTCTTGAGACAGGAAGAATGGCAATGGGAAGCACCGGTTAGTTAGGTCATTACCCTTATGCGTCTAGCCCTGAAGAGAATTTCTTTTGTTTTGAAGACCATATGTATCTATGTGACCATAGAAAAACCATTTCATTGGTTAATAACATTTCCCATTGTAACAGTTCGGAAACGCCACCCATTTTAGTCAATATCTGTACTGCATTTCATGAGACACACCTCTTCGGCTTAGAGAGCTTTGGTCTAAACTTTTTGCAATATACACATATCTTACACTACACACAACATGCAACCATCATTTTCATCAATATTCATGCTCTGTAAAGTAGCCTTCCACCTGTGATAGCCATACAACTAAAAGTTACACTACCGAAATTTTCTCCAATGCCAGAGATAATATGGTTGCATACGCTGTCCACAGCACAACAAAATATAGTACGGCCCTGAGACAGTATCATGCATAGATAATGAACACACGGACACAGACAGATAGTGTAAGTGGGTACGGGCACATGCTCTTGACTCCTTTATATTAACAGGGTGACATATCCAGTGACGTCTGTGCTGGATGCATGTGGGGTGAGTGTAAAGCAGCCTTCAGGGAATGGTTGCTGCTAGCATCAACTACAACAGTAATCATTGGATCACACACATTAAAATAATCGATAATTTGTGCTGCAGTAAGGTAGGGACAGTAAATGTGAAATAATACAGAAATAATTATATTGTAAAAGAACCACAACTTGTGGTATACTGACACACAATCAATAGATCTGAAATAATCCACAAAGAGATTATATCATAAATGCTCCATAAATTCTAGTGCACTCACATAGCCACATCAAAAGCATTCAGCATGTGCACAGCCAGTGATAATGCATGCTGTAGACAGTCCATACTAGGAGCAATATCTGTTGCCATCAACACTGAATCATCTGCAATTGCGACTTAATCTGAATTGTGAACACTGCTGTCTTCAGTGTTGGCCACAGAGAGCGGTCAGCAATGACCCACAGCTACATAAGGTGACTTGAGCAACCCAGTTTTTCATAAGCGAAGCAACAAAAAAGCGTGTACGAAGCCTGCAATGATACGTATGCATAGTGCAGACAGTACGCACTAGAGCAATCTCAATTGTGAACACTGCTGTCTGCAGTGTTGGCCAGAGTGAGTGGTCAGCAAGAGCCCACAGCCATGTGGCATTGACTTGAGCTCTACAGTTTGCAATACGCGAAGCAAAAAAAATCTGCAGAGCCTGCAATGATGCGTATGAGTGGTGCAGACAGAGCGCACTGGAGCAATGTCTTTTCCTACAGGACAAGAAAACGCCACAGGGCCTTGACTCGACTCAGTAAGGCTGAGTCCATATAACAAGAAACAAAACGATTGCCAGTACTGAGCTAAACTCACAAATTATTTAATAGACCATATGAATAAAACATAAAGGTCCACTCTTTTGCTCCACCATTACTTAATATATTACACAATTTATAGAAATATACTTTGTCAAAAAAAGGGTTTTGTGCATGTGTATTCAATATAATACAAAAAGTCCCAATATATACACTAATTACACAACATCTTCACAAGACACCTATACCCACTAAATGTATACCAACAAACATACACCTCACAAATTTGGCCAAACACTAATAGCAAACACTCTCTCACCAATCATCCAAACATACCAGTGAGGGTCAGGCTCACTGTTGCATAACCCACCACTTGGTAATGAAATGTCCTCAATCCCAATGTCAGTACCGTACTAAATGAAATCCATTCCCAATGAAGTGTAGATATAAATCACTGTCACAACAAAAATCTACAACAACCATCTAAATCATTAACTGAACACAATTCAAATGAAATTCAGTTTGACACAAGATAGACAAGGTCGACGCGTTTTGAACCCAACTGTTTTCAGGGTTCTCCTCAGGACCACATTATTCTTATTTCCTTATTGATCCAATCACCCCCTTTGGTCATTACTCATGCCAGCATTGCAATGCTGCACACATATTCCACTGAGACATTCATTCATTCACGAACACACCTATACACAAACTATGTCATCCAAACAGCCCTTTACAGATGCACTTTTGAATCCATACAACTAGTGAATCACCCACTCAGACATCTATGGACAGAGTCACACATATCCCCACCCACTCACAGACACTCGGGCACCCATACAGATACTCAGACAACAAATCAATAACCTATATAGACACTCATGTAAGATACTCAACAACCCATGCAGCCGCTTACACACCAACTGAGAGACTAATACAGACTTTCACATAGTTTAGTCACTAACCCATGCATTCAGTATGACGTTTAATCACTCACTGAAGGTAGCGGTGCTCAATACTCGCTCCTTGCAGAAGCACCACCTTGAAGTCTTCTCCCTGCTTCAAGATGGAGATATAGACATGTTGGCACTTACGGAAACATGGTTGGGGATACATCAGCCCCGATATTGTTGCAGCCCTTCCAATGGAATTCAACTCTTTGTGGCATAATAGATCAGGGGACTCCAGGGAGGGGGGTGGCTTTCCTTTTTTAAAAGAACCTTATGGTTACTAAAATAATGGTAGAAAGCTGTGACAATGCAGATGTTTTGGGGATAAAAATGTCCTTGAAGTCCTCCTGCATTGTACTTATGGTAGTCTATCGGCCCCCTAGGACCACCCCTGGTTTTAATGAGTTTTTCATTGAGCTCACTACTGACTTATGTTCTAGATATAAACGTCTCCTAGTAGTGGGGGATTTTAATAATTATTGGGACAAGATACAGAGAGAGCCTGCAGTGGGTCTATTTGAGACCACTATGCTCTCGATGGACTTGCAGCAACTGGTTAATAGTCCCACTCATGTAAAAGGCCACACTCTTGATCTGATTTGGACTTAACAGCCTCGGGCACAGATAAATGATATCAGCCCCCGTGCCTGGTTTGATCATTCACTGTTGAGATGTTGGGTCCCAAGTGATAGTCAACTACTGCAGCCCCCACCTCTGTGGAGGAAGGTTAGAATCTAGAAAAATATTGAGGCAGATCGCCTAATAGCCACGCTACACTCAATTCCACCCTCTGGTGTGGGAGAGGATAATCTGGATCATGAAAGTGAAGCTTTATCTACTCACAGCAGGCCATTGATATAGTGGCACCAGAACGAAAATAAAGGATCAGAGATAAAGGAAAGGTGGCACCATGGTTCGATGATACACTAAGGGAAAGAAAACAACTTCTTCGCCAAGCTGAGAGGTGGTGGCGACATAGTTATGAGCCAGCAGAGCTAAAAGTTTATAAAGTCCTATTGGCTATCCTAGTTAGGCAAGCAGAATACTATGAAGGAAGGATCGTTCTGGCAGAAAACAAACAAAAAGAGACTTTTGCCATCCTGAAGGTGTCGAGTTAAAAAGTTGAGAAGAAGTCCACAATCGCATCCCCAGATTGTGATGCCTTTCAGGAGTTTCTCCTTCAGAAAGTCATGGACATCATTTTGTAAATTACTCCCACTGACTTTAGTTCCCTCGACCAGACTAGCCCCCCTCCCTGTCCTAGTAGTTAGCTGTCCAAATTCCCTAGTCTTGATTCAGCTACTCTGGTATTACTAGTAAATCATACTAAATCGGGCTCTCGAGCGGACCCTTGTCCTCCGAGGATTTTTCAAATGGCCCTGCCAGGGTTGGAGAAGCAGGTTCTGGGACTACTCAATAATTCTTTAGATTGAGGTTATTTACCAACAAATCTGAAAAAAGCTAGGATCACCCCCAGTTGAAAAAGTCTGGTGCGGACACTCTGACCTTAAAGAACTATAGGGCTATCTCGCAGCTCTCCTTTCTAGCGAAGATCTTGGAGCAGTATGTACTGAAGATACTTGCAAGGTGTCTGGAAGATCATCAACTGCACCATGCTAGACAGGCGGGCTTTAGAGCTCATCATAGCACAGAGCTAGTGATGGTGTCCGTCCTGGACGAGCTCAGAGTTAGGGCAGATAGTAAACAGCCGAGAGCCCTGATTTTATTAGACCTGTCAGCGGCATTCGATACGGTCAGCCATAACAAACTGCTGAACTATCTTACGAACCTGGGTATAAACGTGCAAGTACATCAATGGCTAAGGTCTTTTCTGTCAGACCGCACTCAGAGAGTTCAGCTGGGGGAGCAGTTGTCAGATCTGGGCTCCCTGACCTGCGGAGTACCCCAGGGCTCTGCATTATCTCCGCTCCTTTTTAACATCTATTTGCAACCCTTGGTGGAGACCTTGACCCATATGGATTGTAAGGTCTTTAATTATGCCGATGACACTCAACTTCTTGTCCGGCTTAATAACTCCTGTCAGGCTCAGGAGTCAGTAAAAAATCTGCTCAGGTTCTCTGTAAATTGGATGGCAGCCAAATCTTTGAAAATGAATCTGGATAAAACCGAAGTGCTTATCATTCCAGCAAGTAATAGCCCATGGTGAGATCTTTCTTGGCCCTCAGAATTGGAAGTAGTCCCAGTACCAGTCCCGGCGGTAAAAAGCCTGGGGCTGAACATTTATTTGGGACTGTCTATGTCTTGTCAGGTTTCCACTGTTGTGGGAACCTGTACGGGTGTACTTAGGCAGCTACGGAAACTTGCTCCTCTCCTATCAACATCCTCACTGCAGTCAATTGTTTCCGCCACTGTCATCTCCAGGCTGGACTATGGGAATGCCCTTTACCTTGGCCTTCCCCAGAAGCTCCCTAGGAGACTGCAAGTTGCACAGAATGATGCGGATAGGCTCATTTTTGGACTCCCTAGGAGGACACAAGCCACCACTCTGCTACATAAATTGCACTGGTTGCCTATTAAACAGCGAGTGCAGTTTACGGGTCTCTGTATCACCCACAAGGCATTTTATGGTGAGGCACCCTAATATATAAAAGATCGCTTGATGAAGTATGTTCCCGGTTGGGTTCTACGCTCATCTGAGGCTTGTAGGTTAGCTCCACCCAGGTACACCTCTAAATCCAAAGGGGATAGGGCATTTTCGGTCCTCCTCCCACAGGTCTGGAATGACCTGCTGGAGTACTTGCGAAAGGAACCGGTTTTGCTCATCTTTAGGAAGCTCTTAAAGACTTTTCTTTTCAGTGAGGCACTAACAACTGTGTAACCTCTGCATCCGCTGCTGCCATTCATCTCTGCTCTAGTGACTTGCTCACTTTCCTCTAGAAGCGCTTAGAGACTGGTTGGTGATTTGCGCTATATAAAAATCATATAACATAACACACCATAACTTATACAGTCAGTCTCTCACCTACTAAATAATCCATCCAGGCACTTGTAAATCCACTCATTCTTCAATACACCTTGGCATAGATATATATAAAAAATATTTAAACTTTACAGAAACACACATTCACTGGATGATGTCATCAGTGATGTCATCAGTGATGTCATTTGAGATGTCATCAGTGATGTCATCAGTGATGTCACTGACCATGTCATCAGTGATGTAATATGTGACTTCATCAGCAGTGCATTGCAGGTGCGTGAGTTATAGTTCGCTCAACTAACTATAACTGGCGAATTTCTCTGGTTTTATAGGAGTTAAATGTCCAACTAACTATAACGTCCCTGAAACCTATGGTCTTTTAAGTGAATTTTTAAGATTTTTGAAATGCTAATTCCTAACTATAACATCTGTAAAACCTATGTTTTTTTCAGTGAATATATATATATATAGATATATATATATATATATATATATATATATTCAACGATATGGCTCCCTCTTTTCCCCAAATCAGGCGCTGCTTCGTAGGTGCGTCGCTCCTGCAGTTGAGCCCAACCTCTCAGTATTGCAACAGCGTTTTCTTCCGAAAAAGAGAAACTTGGAGCTGCAAACACCAACCAACTCGATTAGTTTTCAATTAATTTATTCTTCAATCCATTTCAGTTTCAGCACAGACATAACCAACGCGTTTTGATAGCATCCGCTACCTTGATCACGGTCAAATTACTGTTGTGTTCTCGTGTGTTTAAAACTCCATTGTTGAGAGGTATCAACAGCTAGAAAGGGTTTAAATTTCATAAACTGATTATGAACTACATTGCCCATAATTCCCGAGTCACTGGACCAGGTCTCAGGAAGTTGCCCTATTATGTGTTTCCTGTTTGGGAGGGATTTCCTCTTTCACCCGTTTTTTTTCAAAAAATGAAGTTTTAAACACACGAGAACACAACAGTAATTTGACCGTGATCAAGGTAGCGGATGCTATCGAAACGCGTTGGTTATGTCTGTGCTGAAACTGAAATGGATTGAAGAATAAATTCATTGAAAACTGATCGAGTTGGTTGGTGTTTGCGGCTCCAAGTTTCTCTTTTTCGGAAGAAAACGTTGTTGCAATATATATATATATATATATATACATATATATTATCTAACCCTGGGCAGGGAACTACGCTCCGCTCGCGGAGTTTGCAAAGTAGCGGCAACTTCGCGCTTCGCAGTGAACTCGAAGTTGTCGAATACTTCGCAATCTATAGCGTAGCATAGTTATTTTCTTCCGCGCGCGCTCAATAGCATTCTCGCGTGCGTGGTAACGACTTACCATGGTTCGCCTTCTCGATTTTCTCTCCCGGTCGTGTGTGCGCCACGACGTTTGGAATCTGGCCGCACAATCCCGCGAGACTGTGTGAACGCGATCACGTCATTTGGACGCGCGAACACGTTATTAGGACGCGTGATCTTCCTTCCGCCACAATGTTGGTAAGATCGCATTTCCGAACACGCAGAAACTGCAATCTGGCACAGAATATAACTCAAGCATGATAAAACCTTCTCGAAAATTATCATTTTGCTCAGAAAAACCCCTCAGATTGTGATTTGGCTATAGTCTTTTGTGCAAGGAGTCCTCTTTTTTTCTACTCTTTTTTTTCAAGAGTAGGGAAGTGCCCCTGGGTCTCCAACTTCCTGTTCCTGTCCAGCAGGCTCCTCCCAGTGCTTTGTCCATGTGCTGCTCACTTTCATATGGATTTTGGAGCTGGAAGGATCACTTTTTGTGTATGTCTTCTGCATCATATCATTTGATTTGATTTATTGAGGACTTTTGGATTTGAAATTTTCTTTTACTAGTAAGTTGGAGAATTGGTGTACATGTTTGTTTGATTTGGGCTTTTTTTATCTACAGTTTCTGGGCTTTTCAATCCCTGTTAAAAACTATTGTTGAGTACTTTCATGATTGGCCAAGTTTCATGAGGGGCTAAGTTTCATGAGGGGCCTGTACTTTCATGAGGGGCCAAGTTGTATTTCTTTGAAATTTCATCCAGTAGGCCTAGAGGTACAATGTTTCTGTTGTGTCTGTTGAATTTCAAGTTTTTAAACATCATGGATGGCATTGGATTCAATTGCAAACTGTGTTTTTTGGAGTGGAATTTCAGTTTTTGTGTGTGTGTTAATTCATTATTGGCTTTTCAGCCAATAGGTAACCCTAGGAGTTCATATAGTTAGTGTAGGCATGCTTGAGTTCATTGTATGTACTTTCTGTGGGTGGCCCGGCCATGTGGTGGTGGCCATTTTGTGGGACCAGCCACTGTGCTTTTGCCATAGGCCTCCAAGCTTGTGGCACACTCTGCCAGTAGGCCCAGAGGTACTACTCGAGTCATCATGGGTACATGAAAGTTAATCAACTGTTTTTGTGGTGTTTGTTTAATTTGTAACATCAAGTATGGCATGGATGGCTTTGTATTGATTTTCAAAATTTATTTTTGGGTGTGGAATTTCAGGTTTTGGGTGTATGTTAAATATTATGGCTTTTCTGCCAGTAGGTAACCCTAGGAATTCAGCTCGCGTAGTTTTGGTAACTTTGCACAGTGCGACAACGCGACCTTACAGTTTTTGTCTTCTTCGCGCGCTCAATCTGTGTGCTCGGGCACGCGATAACGATTTTTTGTGCAGTTTGCGCTTCCGAACACGCCAGATTTGCAATCTGGGGAGCAATATGTCTCGAGTTGCATAAAACCTTCTCGAAAATGATGATTTTGTCATTTTGCTAAAAAAACTCCTCAGGTTGTCATTTGGTTGTAGTTTTTGGAGCATGAAGTCATTTTTCTGTTCATTTTTTTAAAAAAAAGAGGAAGGAAGTTCCCCAGAGACCTCAACTTCCTGTTCCTGTCCTTTGTATGTACTTTGTTGTTTGAGGGTGGGCTGACCATGTGGGTGGCGGCCATTTTGTGCAGCCAAGCCTTTTGCCATAGGCATGTATTGTCTGTCTTCTCTTTCTTTTCATGTTGTTGTGGGTGGCCAGGCCATGTGGTGGCGGCCATTTTGTGTGACCTTCCACTGTGCTTTTGCCATAGGCCTCCAAACTTGTGGCCTATTCTGCCAGTAGGCCTAGAGTCCCAGAGGTAGTCATGGGGGGTGCTTGATGTAGCTGTTTCTATGTTGTCTGTTGAATTTTAAACATCATTTATGGCATGGATGGAATTGGATTGAATTCCCAAATGTGGTGTTTGGGGTGTAGTTAACTTTTTGGATGTGTAAATGCCTTTGTTGTATGTGTTGTTGTTGTGTAACTTTCCAACCTTTTTAGCCATGGGGATTTTCTTTTTTGCATTAAGCTGTGATGTGTAAATAACAGGTATCCTCCTTTGTCTGGCCATATAGGGATATAGGCCTGCTTTAGTTTATTGTTTTCTGGCTTTACCCATGTGTCTGTGATGAGTGACCATGTGGCTGGGTGCCGTGGTGGTGGTAGTAGTAGTGTGCTGTTTTGTTTTTGCCACATAGGTTGTGTGTCTTTCCATTGTTCCTGTTGGCTTACTGTTTCCATCCCCATTGCTATCTGCTGCAGGTCACTGATGCTGCATCCATCCGACATGATGCACAAATTAAGGATACACAAGTTCCACTTCCACTACATTTGTATTTTAGTTCTTTGCTATTCTTACTCTTACTGAGTGTACTAACACTACTAGTCATTAAAATTAAAGCTCAACAAATTCCACATTTGACTGATGTTCTTCTGCCTTCTTTGCTTGTAGGTGCACAAAAGACTGAGGAGGAGGTGTCTGTCATCATTCATTGCCCGTTGTACTGCCCGACGGACGTCCTTCTGTTGTACGTGACGTGTGGTGTGACCTGACCAGACATCTCTGCAACTTGTGCAACTGAGTGCTGCTGACATCTGAAGAAGATGGGCCCAACGAAAGCAGGTACCAGGTCCTCCAAGACCAAGAAAGTTGCTGAGAAGAAGAAGGAAGAGCAGAAGAAGGAAGTGACCCTTAAGTCTGGTGTTGACCCCAAAACCTTTTTTGGGAAACAAAAAGTATGCCTGCAGCAGCGGTGCCCGGGTTGCAAGCTGGGGCCAGCACCTCCGCATCAGTGGGCCCAACCCACCAACCCAGGCCCAAGCAGATGAGTGTGGAAGAGGTAGCCAACCTAATGGTGGAAAGCAGTGATGCTGAGCCTGACTTAAACTTATCGCTATGTCAAAGTAGTACACAATCAATCAATCAATCAAGACATTTGTACAGCGCACTACTCACCCGGAGGGTCTCAAGGCGCTTGGGGGGGGGTGCTGCTACTGCTCGAACAGCCAGGTCTTGAGCTTCTTCCTGAAGGAGAGGTGGTCTTGGGTCAGTCGCAGGTCGGTCGGGAGGGAGTTCCAGGTCTTGGCGGCCAGGTAGGAGAAGGACCTTCCTCCTGTTGTCGTTCTTCGGATGCGGGGGACGGCGGCGAGGGCGTGATTGGCTGATCGGAGATGGCGTTTGGGAGCGTAGAAGTTGATGCGGTTGTTGAGGTAGCTCGGGCCTTGATCGTGTAGGGCTTTGTGTGCATGGGTGAGGAGACGGAAGGTGATTCTTTTGTTGACGGGGAGCCAATGCAGGTTTCTTAGATGTCCGGAGATGTGGCTGTGTCGTGGGATGTCGAGGATGAGTCTGGCCGAGGTGTTCTGGATCCGCTGGAGTCTTTTCTGTAGCTTGGCGGTGGTTCCGGCGTAGAGGGAGTTGCCGTAGTCCAGTCGGCTGGTGACGAGGGCCTGGGTGACCGTCTTCCGGGTCTCGGTTGGGATCCACCGGAAGATCCTCCGTAGCATGCGCAGGATGTTAAAGCACGACGAGGAGACGGCATTGACTTGTCTGGTCATGGAGAGGGAGGAGTCCAGGATGAAGCCCAGGTTGCGTGCGTGGTCTGTCGGTTTGGGTGCGGTGCCCAGGGCGGGGGGCCACCAGGAGTCGTCCCAGGCGGAGGGCGAGGAGCCCAGGATGAGGACTTCCGTCTTGTCCGAGTTCAGTTTCAGGCGGCTGGTCGTCATCCACTCGGCTACGTTTTTCATCCCTTCGTGAAGGTCGGCTCTGGCGGCGGCGGGGTCGTTGGTCAGGGAGAGGATCAGCTGGGTGTCGTCAGCGTAGGAGATGATGTTGAGGTTGTGTTGGCGTGCGATGGCCGCGAGGGGGCTCATGTAGACGTTGAAGAGGGTGGGGCTCAGCGAGGACCCTTGAGGGACGCCGCAGATGACTTCGGTGGCCTCTGACTTGTACGGTGGTAGACGGACTCTCTGTGTTCTTCCGTCGAGGAAGGAGACGATCCATTCCAGTGCCTTCTCCTGGATTCCGACGTTGCTGAGGCGCTGCACTAGGGTGCGGTGGCAGACAGTGTCGAAAGCCGCGGAGAGGTCTAGGAGGATGAGGGCCGCTGTTTCTCCGTTGTCCATCAGGGCTCGGATGTCATCGGTGGCAGCGATGAGGGCGGTCTCGGTGCTGTGGTTGGCTCGGAAGCCAGACTGTGAGCGGTCGAGGGATCCATTCGTCTCGAGGAAGGCGGCCAGCTGTTTGTTGACGGTCTTCTCGATGACTTTGGCTGGAAACGGGAGGAGCGAGATGGGGCAGTAATTCTTGAGTTCGGTGGGGTCCGCTGTAGGTTTCTTGAGTAGGGCGCTGAGTTCGGCGTGCTTCCAGCTCTCCGGGAAAGTGGCGGTGTCGAAGGAGGTGTTGATGATGTCCCGCGGGTGGGGTGCGATGACAGCGTCGGCCTTGTTGAAGACGTGGTGAGGGCAGGGGTCTGTCGGAGATCCGGAGTGGATGGAGTTCATCGTGCGGATGGTGTCTTCGGTGCTGATCGGGGTCCAGGTTCGGAGGGTGGTGGTGGGGGGCGGTGGTTCGGTCGTGGCGTGCGTCGGTTGGGTGCTGAAGCTGTTGTGTATGTCCGCGATCTTGTTGTGGAAGTAGGAGGCGAGGGAGTTGCAGAGGTCTTGCGATGGGGTGATGTCGTTGTTTCCGGCGTTGGGGTTGGAGAGCTCTTTCACGATGTTGAAGAGTTCCTTGTAGTTGTGTGCGTTGTTGTCCAGCCGGTCCTTGAATGCGGTTTTCTTGGTGGCGCGGATCAGTTGGTGGTGCTTCCGGGTGGCAAGCTTGAGGGTGGTCATGTTATCCGGTGTTGGTTCCCTTCTCCAGGCTTTCTCGAGGGCTCGGCAGTTCTTCTTGGAGCTCTTGAGTTCGTCGGTGAACCATGGGGCCTTCTTGCTGCCGGGTCGGCTGGGCGGGGTCCTCAGTGGGGCGCGTTCGTCTGCGCAGTTGCTGATCCACTTCGTGAGGTTGTCGGCGGCCTGGCTGGGGTTCGCTGAGCTGGCGGGAGGGTGCTGGTTCAGGGAAGTGGCGAGCTGGTCGGCTGTGATCTTGTTCCAGCTTCTTCGAGCAACCTGTTGCTGGTGGTGGTGGATCGTCGTTCTTTTGAATCAACGCATGATAAGTGGTGAATGACAACAACAACCGCAACCACCACCCACAATAGTAGTTGTTGTTCCTCCCGAAGTAGGGGCAGTTCAGGAAATTGAGCCTGATGCAGAGCAAGAAGAAGAGGAAGCAACTCATGCAGGAGATCTATTGTCTTCCAAATCCCGTCCAAGGAAAAGGAGGGTTAGTCCATCGAGTTCTCAGCCAAGCATCCCTTCTGATGATTTAGATCTCACTTGGGAGCCACAACAACCTGAGCATGAGAGGGAGACACATCCCAAGACCAGGCTAGGGAAAAGGAAGGTTCCTGAAAGCCTTACACTTATGGAGGTCGATGTAGAACAGCAGGATAATGATGATGATGAGTCTGACCCAGTCATCACAAGCATCACTCCTGGTCCCGAGGACATGGAGAACAACATTTTTACCCTATCCAGAATGACTGTGACTAGTAGGAATGTAGCACGCATACCTCCAAGACAGGCAACACAAACACGACCTCCAGCTTCCATATTTACATTAGCAAAGGGCCGGCAGCATCCTACTTCCAGCACAAGCACCTCCTCAGCAGAAATAGGTAGTGGTACTACGGCGCAGCCACATAGTCAAATTCAACACCCACCCTCCAGTTCATCCGGCATTGGAAGTGGCATCTCTAGCAGGAGACAAAAGTTAAGCTCCCCAGTGTGGGACTTTTTTACGGTTAGCATAAAGGAGGAGAACATTGCTATATGCTCCATTTGTCATTCCTCTGTTAGTCGTGGTAAGCTTGGTACAAACAATGGTACCGGAGGCTAAATGACCCATTTGAAAAATCACCACGATTATATCTGATAAAAAAACAATGATTACTACAAAAATGTGTATGTGGAAGAAGAAGAAATACTTTTAGGAGATGATACTGAAATGTCAAGTGGTCAAATTGAAAAAGTGGACATGTCCAAAAGTGAAGAAATCTATGAACATTATAGTGTACTTCTACTTCATTCGAAAGAAGTGATGGGGAATACTATTGCATTATTCCAAATGAAAAAAGCAAAGGGTACTCCCTTGAGTGTATGGGAAAAAAGTTTGGAAGCTCGTTGTTTTCCGTAGCTGTTCCCAACTGGAAAAGGTGGTTGATATGATGAACGATCAGTGCAGATTCCTGCATATGAATATCGGACAACAAGATTGTATGCAGAAGATCCAAGATTTCGACAATGTATCCCATATATATTGTATCTTTTGTTTGAGAGTGACTTGTCTGGACTTTCATATGCAGTTAACCACATATTAAAAACAGGAGTACATCTTCAAAATGTTTCTGCAAAGGAATTTATGGATAAAGTACATCAGAGAAACGATCATTTGGAATCTCAGCTTATTAATTTGATGGCATGTCAGCGTGGTACTAATGAGTATTGGTACCGTCGTCATGGAGAACTTAATTGCATGCTAAGGAACTTAGGAACTCCTACATGGTTTCTTACCCTAAGCTGTGCTGAATAGGCTTGGGATGATTTACTTGAATTTCTTCGAGAGGCAAATGTGAATATAAAAAATATTGACTACATGACACCTGGACAATTGTGCTCTTTGGATCCTGTTAATGTATGCCAATATTTCAATCATAGATTTGGAGCTATGATGTCTTTTATCTGCAATAATAAGAATCCTCCTCTTTGCGAAGTTGTAGATTTCTTTTGGAGAAAGGAGTATCAAGCTAGAGGTGCTCCTCATATACATATGCTGTTATGGATCAAGGTTGCACCTAAATTTGGAACTGGTTTGGATGATACTGTTTTGTCTTTTATCAAAGAATATGCCACATGTGCTATACCAAAAAAACAGAAGAAAACAACTTAAGGCAACAAGTCTTACGATTCCAAAGTCATTGATGTGGAAAATACTGTCGACGAAAGTACAAGTCTAAGGAAAAGTTTTATACCAAGTGTCGTTTTGGATTTCCACGTCCTGTAATATCCAAAGGAAGAGTAAACATTTTTATGTCAGCTGTGAAACATACCATCACTAGAAAATCTCCCAAAAATACATACAATTTGAGAAGAAGTGAAGAATCAAAATATATCAATGATTATAATCCAGTTATTCTCTCAATGTGGAAAGCTAATATGGACATTCAGTATGTTGCGGATAACTCCATTGCTGTTGCCTGGTATGTGACATCCTATATTACAAAATCAGAAAGAAATGTGGGATGAAATTTCTCATGAGAAGAGTCTTAGTATGAAATGATACAGTTTCAGTTTGAAGATGTTATCCCATCGAGAAATTGGAGCGTTGAATGCTCTGATCGGTTATCATCTGCAAATTTATATTCAAAATCTAGAAGAATCATTTTGGTGAGTCTAGGTCTTGCTGCAACGCGAAATCGAGTACTTAAATCTGTACAAGTAAATGAATATTTAGCAGAAAAAGAACCGGAAAGTACAGATATTGTCAAAACAAACATGTTGGACACATATTATCCAAACAGAAGTCATCATCTTGAGAACATATGTCTTCATGAAGTGCTGAAATATTACACTTTTAAACAGAATACTACAGAAAACATAAATGAAGGAAAATAAGCAGTGAGTGGTTACGAAGGATGTTTGGTGAAACAAAGGTAAGGAAATTTGATTAATCACAGAAAACTGAGTTGTGATACTCCTGATAAAAGGGAATTTCACTAATTAGCACTTTTGCAACTCTTTAAACCGTGGCCTACAGAATTGGAATTACTTGGAGATTTTCAGACCTATGAAGATTCTTTCAATGCTTGTAAAAATACCATAGAATGTATAGTTTTTACAAATTATCTCAAAATGTTGAACGATAAAATTGATCAAAAAGCTACTATTGCAGCTGAGATTGCTAGAGACAGTTCTCAAGACAGTCAAAGTCCTCCTCCACAGAGTCAAGATCAATCTAGGACAACCAATTCTTGAAAATGAAGCGGCAATCGCGATGAATGAAGTGGAAACAGCAATGCATCAAGCTCAAGAAGATATTATAGACTTAGGAAACTTGGAAGAACAACTAAATGTTGAACAGAAAGAAATATATCAGCAAGTGAGTCAACAGATTGACCATGGATTTCTTCATGAAAAGAAAGAAGGCACATGCACATAATTTCAACCTATTCAAATGTGTGTCAGTGGTCAAGCTGGAGCAGGAAAACGTTTCTTAATTAACGTTTTGACCAGTTATCAACAGAAAACAACTGATTCACATTTGTCTTGTGTTGTAACTGCTCCAACTGGGTTGGCAGCACACAACATTAAACCCTTCGATGCTGATGACGGAGCGGTTCCGTCATCAGCATCAGTTGGGCTGTGCTGATGACGGAACCGCTCCGTCATCAGTACAGCCCTGGGGGGAGCGCTGGCGCTCCCCCCCTGGGGCATCAATCGTGGTGCTAGTACCTGGCCACCCCCTGGCCCCCCCACGCTTCCTGGTGACGTCAGCACTCACAGCGCGCGCCGACGTCATCAGGAAGCGCTGGACGCGCTGGAAGCCATTTGTTTCCAGCGCGTCCAGCAGAGAGCTGGGTGTTGTGCTGCTCCGGTGGGGCGGGGGGGCCGTTTTTCGGTGCCTTGAGGCATCGGGGGGGAGGAAACTGTGTTTCCTCTCCCCTGATGTCCCAATGCACGGCATTCCTGGTGCACGATCGCGCACAGCGTCGCGATCGTGCACCAGGAGTGCCCCACTAGACACCAGGGATTGTTTTTGGGCGCATTTATTTGTCGAGGAAGCGACCCCTTGAGCAAGGGTCGCTTCCTGTTTGGGGGCCATAATATTTATCAGACTTTTCTGCACCCCCTGGGGCAGATCGGCCGTTTTTTTGGCCGATCTGCACCCAGGGGGGGCAGAAAAGCCCACTAGTCACCAGGGATTTGTTTTCATTTGAAAAGGAAGCGACCCCTTGGGGAAGGGTCGCTTCCTAGTGGCCCTAATTTTTTTTTAGACTTTTCTGCCCCCCCTGGGGGCAGATCGGCCGTTTGTTGGGCCGCATCTGGACCCAGGGGGTGCAGAAAAGCCCACTAGACACCAGGGATTGAATTATATTTATAAAGGAAGTGACCCCTTGGGCAAGGGTCGCTTCCTTAGGGGGGAAAACATTTTTTCAGACTTTTCTGCCCCCATCGGCCGTTTTTTTGGCCGATCTGCACCCAGGGGTGGCAGAAAAGCCCACTAGTCACCAGGGATTTGTTTACAATTGAAAAGGAAGCGGCCCCTTGGGGAAGGATCGCTTCCTAGTGGCCCTTATTTTTTTTTAGACTTGTCTGCCCCCCCTGGGGGCAGATCAGCCGTTTTCTGGGCCGCATCTGGACCCAGGGGGGGGGGGGGTAGAAAAGCCCACTAGACACCAGGGATTTTATTATATTTATAAAGGAAGCGACCCCTTGGGCAAGGGGGCATTTTAAATATTGTAGACTGTTCTGCCCCCCCTGTTTTCTTTACCGTTTCTGGACCCAGGGGGGGGATAGAAAAGCCCACTAGACTCCAGTTTTTTTTTTTTATAGGGAGCGACCCCTTGGCCTAGGGTTGCTTCCTTGGGCCCATTTGTTTTCAAAAGTATGTTCTGCCGTGTCTTTATTTGGCCTCTCTGCCCTCCGTAGTGTTGCTTCCAGGGGGCCCACGTTTATAATGATTTATAATCTTACCCCCTTGGGGACAGACACCCCATTTGTGACATACCCTGTGACATAGCCTGTTGTAATGTGTGTTGTTTTTGTTTCTTCTAATGTGTATTGTTTTTTTTTTCTCTTTAGATTGTTGCAGTGTGCGGTTCCATTACTGGTGGTTCTGTTGTTCTGCTGTTTCTGTAGTTGCATGTGTTTGGTAAGAGACCTCTTTTATGTTCAATTGTAATGTAATTGTTTATTTTGCAACGTGTGTAGTAGTACGAGTATGTTTGGTTTCTGTTTGTTGTGATTGTAAAACATGTTTTGCATTTGTTTTTGATGTGTCCTTCTGTAGATGTAAGTTTTTTTTTCTTCTTTCTAGTGGAATATCGTTGCCTATTTGCTGTGTCTTTGCAGAGTAGGTGCTGGTGAGTGTAGTTGTGTCTTGTAAGTGAATTGTATATTTTTTCTAAATATAGTTTTTTGTGAAAAAGGCTTACATTTTTTATCTTACTTTGCGCAGTGTTGGGGTTGTTGAGTTGTTTGTGCAGACTCCTTTATTTGTAAGGATAATGGCTAGCCACCGGATTACTGCTCAGCAAGTTGTTGGAATGCTTTTTGATTCTTCCTCTGACCATGGTCCAGAGACTGACTCTGATTCTGAGACAGAGGTGGGAGGTGAAGATTCAGGTAGTGAGGTTTCTCTACACATGGCTTCATCTGATGATGAAGACACTTTGAGTGCTGATGAAGCTACTTTTGGTGTGGATGATGTGCCTGTGGTTGCGGAGGACATTGCTGTGCCTGTGGTTGCGGAGGACATTACTGTGCCAATAGTGCGGCAAGAGACATCTGGGCTGCAGCCTGGGGCTGCTAGACTTCCAGTTGGTGTAGTGAGACAAGAGGCAGCTGGGCGGCAGCCTGTGGCTGCAAGACTTGACGTTGAAAGTTCTGACCTCTGGGTTGCACCAGGCATGGTGCAGCTGGCATTGCCTGAATTTACTGGTCTTCCAGGGTGTAGGGTGAACACTGAAAACTTTTTGCCTATTGATTTTATTAAGTTGTTTATGGATTATGTGTTTTTGGCAGAGATTGTAGAGCAGACTAATTTGTATGCTGAAATTTTTTTGAGGGTGAACAGTGCCAGCCTTAAGCCCCACGCTAGAGCTACCCGGTGGACTCCCACAAATTTGGAGGAGATGAAAAAGTTTTTGGGTTTAACTTTTTTGATGGGCTTGCTTAGGAAACCATCAATGGCTTCATATTGGTCTTCTAGTCCCTTGATGGCAACAGCTATTTTTCCGGCAGTCATGAGTCGTGATAGGTATTTGCTTCTGCTTCGGATGATGCATTTTGTTGACAATAGTCTTGCTTTGGCACGAGATCACCCTGATTGTGACCGTCTTTTCAAGATTCGGCCTGTCATTGATCATTTTGTTGATCGATTTTCTGAGATCTTTTATCCTGGGAAAGAAATTGCAGTGGATGAGGCTTTGCTGTTGTTCAAGGGCCGCTTGGTATTTCGGCAATACATTCCTAGTAAGAGGGCACGCTATGGAATCAAACTGTATATGCTGTGTGACAGTGAGACTGGATATGTCTCTAATTTTAGGGTGCACACTGGTAAGGAATCCAGGATTAACCCCCCTGGTTGTCCGTCAACTTTTGGAGTGACTGAGAAAATTGTGTGGGAACTTGGTCGTGGATTTTTTAACAAAGGCCATCATTTGTATGTCGATAACTTCTACACTGGTGTGCGGTTGTTCAGGGAATTGGCCAAAGTGGACACTGTTGCTTGTGGCACAATCCGCTCAAACCGTAAAGGTTTCCCAAAAGAACTTGTTTGTCGAAAGCGTGCTCGGGGACAGTGCAGTGCATTGCGTTGTGAGGAGCTTCTAGCTGTGAAGTTTTCAGACAGGAGAGATGTCTACATGTTGACTACAATACATGATGAAAGCAATGAACCGGTGCCTCTTTGGGGTCAGGTTGCAGAATTGCGCAAACCTGTGTGCATAAAGCACTACAATAAGTACATGGGTGGTGTTGACAGAGTAGATCAGAGGTTGGAACCGTATGCTGCTCTTCGTAAGGGTTACATTTGGTACAAGAAGTTGGCTATCCATCTTTTCCACTTGGCAACCTTTAATGCTTTTGTTGTGTTTCAGAAATCTTGTCCCCAGTCAAAGATGACTTTTGTAAAGTTTCAGGAGTCTGTAATTGGCAGCCTTGTTTTAGTGAAACAGGCAAGTGTTCCTAGAGTTGGAGTGGTGGAGGATGTTGCCAGATTGAAAGATCGCCACTTTCCTGATACAATTCCTCCTACAATCTCAAAAGACTTTCCCAGTCGGAGATGTAGAGTCTGTTGGCGAAGAGGTTTGCGGAAGGAGGTTCGTATGCACTGCCCCGACTGCCCTTCAAACCCCGTGCTGTGTGTACCTGCTTGTTTTAGAGTGTACCACACGCATAATAATTTTTGGGAGTATCAATGAGTGGTAAAGTGAACTGGTTGGACTTTATTCTTTAAAACTTATTGTTCAGTTTCAAAGTTTGCATTTGTGTAGTCTTTTTAGATTTAGTTGTTGAGTTAGTAGATTTGTATCAATTTGAAATTTGTTTTTGTTTTTCTTTTATTTAAAAAAAAACTAAAGTATGATATTGGTTTGCGTGTAGTGTCCATTGTCTGACGGTGTGCATGGTTTGGCACTTGGCTGCCGGTGTCTGTGGACTGGTGCTTGTCTGGCGGTGTCTGTGGACTGGTGCTTGGCTGGCGGTGTGCGTGGTCTGTTGTTTGGTTGGCGGTGTTCGTGCTCTTGCGCTTGCCTGGTGTTGTGTTTGGATTTGTCTTTGGCTGGTGGTGTGCGTGGAGTGGTGCTTGGCTGGCGGTGTGTGTGGAGTTGCGCTTGGCTGGTGGTGTGTGTTGAGTGGTGCTTGGCTGGTGGTGTGTGTGGAGTGGGGCTTGGCTGGTGGTGTGCGTTGAGTGGTACTTGTCTGTCGGTGTGCGCTGAGTGGTGTTTGGCTGGCGGTGTGCATGGTCTGGTGCTTGGATGGTGGTGTGTGTGGAGTGGCGCTTGGCTGGTGGTGTGCGTGGACTGGTACTTGGCTGTCTGTGCACGGAGTGGTGCTTGGCTGGCGGTGTCTGTGGAGTGGTGCTTTGCTGGATGGTGTGCGTGGAGTGGTACTTGGCTGTCTGTGCACGGAGTGGTGCTTGGCTGGTGTTGTGTTTGTGGAGTGGCGCTTGGCTGGTGGTGTGTGTGGAGGGGTGCTTGGCTGGTGGTGTGCGTGGAGTGGTACTTGGCTGTCTGTGCACGGAGTGGTGTTTGGCTGGCTGTCTGTGCGCGGAGTGGTATTTGGCTGTTGGTGTGCGCTGAGTGGTGTTTGGCTGGCGGTGTGCATGGTCTGGTGCTTGGATGGTGGTGTGGGTGGACTGGCGCTCGGCTGGTGGTGTGTGAGTAGTTACTTTCTGTTGGTCACTACACACACTGCTAGTTGAGTGACACTCCACAGAGTCCATCATTTTGTGTAGTTGCAATGTCTGAAATGTGGGCGTGTGAAAGTGATGGGCCCTTGAATGGCGCTGTCTGCTGGTGTGAGTGTTGAAATGTGATGGGTCCGCGGCTGGCGGTGTGAATGTTTTGTATGTGTCACACGTACGAAAGGTGTATGAATGGCCTGTAAAGAGGTTGGTGCCTTGACGTGGCTTTACAGCTCACGAGCTGTGAGTCAGTTGTTCAGTTTATCATACTTTCAATTATACGCAGTGTATTTCATTTTTGTGAAATTACTTGCGAATACAATTGTAAGTACTGAATCATCACTCACCCTCGTGCCAAATCCAACCAGTATGTGTGTGTGCTTGCGGATTAGATGGCTGTGCAGTAATATTTTTCTTTTATCTCTTTCTGAAGTAGGGTGTACCTTGTCCCTTATTGTGATTGTTGTTATGTGTTGCTTTTCCTTTCGGATGGTGTCAATGGTCTGGTTTGTATCAGGTATGAAAGGTGCGTGAATGGCCTGTAAAACGGTTGGTGCCTTGTCGTGGCTTTACAGCTCACGAGTTGCGAGTCACTGGTTCGGTTTTTATGTATTTATTTATTGACACAAATTACCTCCCACCCAGCGTTCCCCCAGGTCTCCCGATAAAAATGGTACCTCACTTGCGTGGGTAGGCATAGTGGCTGCAACAGGAAAAGGCCCAATTCGTACTGCGGAGACTTAAAAATTACCTTTAGTAAAACTATCTTATTTTTTGAGGGGGTCACCTGAGCTTTTGGCCCGGGGCTTGGCGGCCATCTTAGGAAACTACCAAACCCAAACAGTTCTGAAAACTAGACACCCGGGGGAGTCCAGGGAGGTATGGCATGCATGGGTCCCCCAATGTTTTCCTACCCAGAAATCCCTGCAAACCTTAAATTTAAGTTAAAAAACCCACTTTTCCATACATTTTTGGGTGGCATCTCCCTGCCAACACAAATGTCCTACCACCCAGCGTTCCCCTTGTTCTCCCGAGTAAAATGATACCTCACTTGTGTGGGTGGGCCAAAGGCCTGTGACTAAGGTAGGGGGTCTTAATTTGTCAAACTTAAATACAACTTTTTTAAAAATTCATTTTTAGCCTGTTCTGCTACGGGGCACCCACACAAGTGAGGTATCATTTTACTCGGAAGAACAAGGGGAATGCTGGGCGGTAGTACATTTTTGCCGGCATGGAGATCCCACGCAAAAATGTTTGGAAAAGTGATATTTTTACCTAAATTTAAGGTTTGCAAGGAATTCTGGGTAGGAAAACATTGGGGGACCCACGCATGCCATACCTCCCTGGACTCCCCCGGGTGTCTAGTTTTCATAACTGTTCAGGTTTGGTAGTTTCCAAAGATGGCCACCGAGCCCCGGGCCAAAAACTCAGGTGCCCTCCCCCAAAAATCAAGGTTATTTTGCATTAGGGTATTTTAAATTCACCACCGTACAATTTGAACCGTTTCCTGTTGCAGCCACTATGCCTACCCACGCAAGTGAGGTACCATTTTTTTCGGGAGACCTGGGGGAACGCTGGGTGGGTGGAAATTTGTTGATCCACGCAGATTCCAGAACTTTCCACCACAGAAATGTGAGGAAAATGTGTTTTTATTGTCAAATTCTTAGCTTTGCAAGGGATTCTGGGTAACAAAACCTGGTGGTAGGCAGTCGAGTTACCCCATCCTGAACTCTCCTGGGTGTCTAGTTTTCAAAAATGTATAGGTTTGCTAGGTTTCCCTAGGTGCTGACAGAGCTAGGGCTCAAAAACAAAAGGTAGTCTCTTTTGTCCAAAAAGCGCAAGATTGCACTAGGAAATTGAGGTGCGACCATGTTGCATTTTGCGCTGTTTCGTGTCGCAGCCACTATGCCTACCCACGCAAGTGAGGTACCATTTTTTTCGGGAGACCTGGGGGAACGCTGGGTGGGTGGAAATATGTTGATCCACACAGATTCCAGAACTTTCCACCACAGAAATGTGAGGAAAATTTGTTTTTTTGTCAAATTCTTAGCTTTGCAAGGGATTCTGGGTAACAAGTAACAAAACCTGGTGGTAGGCAGTCGAGTCACCCCATCCTGAATTCCCCTGGGTGTCTACTTTTCAAAAATGTATAGGTTTGCTAGGTTTCCCTAGGTGCTGGCAGAGCTAGGGCTCAAAAACAAAAGGTAGTCTCTTTGTCCAAAAAGCGCAAGATTTCACTGGGAAATTGAGGTGCGACCACGTTGGGTTTTGCGCTGTTTCATGTCGCAGCCACTATGCCTACCCAAGCAAGTGAGGTACCATTTTTTGGGGAGACCTGGGGAAACGCTGGGTGGGTGGAAATTTGTTGATCCACGCAGATTCCAGAACTTTCCACCACAGAAATGTGAGGAAAATGTGTTTTTTTTCTCAAATTGTTAGCTTTGCAAGGGATTCTGGGTAATAAAACCTGGTGGTAGGCAGTCGAGTCACCCCATCCTGAATTCCCCTGGGTGTCTACTTTTCAAAAATGTATAGGTTTGCTAGGTTTCCTTAGGTGCTGACAGAGCTAGGGCTCAAAAACCAAAGGTAGTCTCTTTGTCCAAAAAGCGCAAGATTTCACTGGGAAATTGAGGTGCGACCACGTTGCGTTTTGCGCTGTTTTGTGTCGCAGCCACTATGCCTACCCACGCAAGTGAGGTACCATTTTTTTGAGAGACCTGGGGGAACGCTGGGTGGGTGGAAATGTGTTGATCAACGCAGATTCCAGAACTTTCCACCACAGAAATGTGAGGAAAATGTGTTTTTTTTGTCAAATTCTTAGCTTTGCAAGGGATTCTGGGTAACAAAACCTGGTGGTAGGCAGTCGAGTCACCCCATCCTGAATTCCCCTAGGTCTCTACTTTTCAAAAATGTATAGGTTTGCTAGGTTTCCCTAGGTGCTGGCAGAGCTAGGGCTCAAAAACAAAAGGTAGTCTCTTTGTCCAAAAAGCGCAAGATTTCACTGGGAAATTGAGGTGCGACCACGTTGCGTTTTGCGCTGTTTTGTGTCGCAGCCACTATGCCTACCCACGCTAGTGAGGTACCATTTTTTTCGGGAGACCTGGGGGAACGCTGGGTGGGTAGAAATGTGTTGATCCACGCAGATTCCAGAACTTTCCCCCACAGGAATGTGAGGAAAATTAGTTTTTTTGTCAAATTCTTAGCTTTCCAAGGGATTCTGGGTAACAAAACCTGGTGGTAGGCAGTCGAGTCACCCCATCCTGAATTCCCCTGGGTGTCTACTTTTAAAAAATGTATAGGTTTGCTAGGTTTCCCTAGGTGCTGGCA
The DNA here is from genome assembly GCF_964261635.1 of Lissotriton helveticus. Classification (NCBI taxonomy): domain Eukaryota; kingdom Metazoa; phylum Chordata; class Amphibia; order Caudata; family Salamandridae; genus Lissotriton; species Lissotriton helveticus. Next base: position 1,017,016,801 of record NC_136061.1, read on the forward strand.
GAGCTAGGGCTCAAAAACTAAAGTGTTGGACCTGGGGTTACCAGTCTACATAGGGTAGCTTGGCACAAGGTAGGTAGGCTCAATCCAAAGGTACATGTGTTAAGTTTGCGTCACACCCATACAGTTATCTAGCGTCCATCCATTCAAAAATAACACTACACCGTAATTTTATAAAAGTAGAAAAGTTTATCTTTTCCTTTCTTTGAGTATACTTTCAATCACGTTTTTCTTAGCAGTATTTCAATTCACATTTGATACCATTCAACAATAAATCATAGCATATAAGGAAATGTTACTCCGTCCTAACCTTAATCACAAGGGCGGTACAGTGCAGACTGTATTTCAGTGCTAGAATTTCTTTTGTTCACCTGTAAACATGACTATCAATAAGCTTTATAATTTTCTATTCCAGATCATGACGGTTATAATTAGGCAGAGCATAAATCAACAATTAGCTGTTATCACCAATTCCACAGGAAGCGCTATTTTTCCTCCTATAACCCTCCACTCTCATGGGAAGGTGTATTTGGACACTTCCTCATGTAACTTTAACATATCAGGAATAAGGTGTAAGGAACAAATTTTGCTTCATGTACTTTGCACAGAATAGTTGCAATGCTGCCCTCATGAATGAACTGTCTTCTATCAGTAGTTCCTAGAGAGCCTGGTTGAATGAGGAAAGTTTATACACTGTCCCTGAGATCTCTGATCTCTATGTGATATCAGGAAAATCTCTTCTATCAGGTCTCACTCAAAGGTCTCCGCACCTAGCCTCTTAGATTTACTTCTGCTAGAGTGGTGGGAGCCCACAGGTCTTATCCGGCTGGGGCGAGGGGTCTGAACTCCCAATCTCCTCTCAATTTCCCCCCTCGCAGTGACTTTTCCCCAGCTTACTAGATCTCCTGGTGCGACTACGTCCACACGGCCGCTGTCAGCCAGCCGGGTTGTCAGGGAGAACTTTTCCCCTCTCTCGCTTCCGCAGAGCCTGGCCGCGGTTCACAGCCTGCAGGACCACGGAGGTCTTTGGAGGTGGGACCCGCTTTCCGCTAGGCGAGCGGCTCTCCGTACCTCAGTGACTTCCCTTGCGCCGGCGGAAATACCGGCTCCTCCCTCAGGACTCCAGTCACGCCTCGCTTTCTTCCCAGGCACTCCTTAGCGCAGAGTCAAGGCGGGGCTAGAATTCAACTTCCTCCGGCTCACGCTCCAGGCGCCGTGTCTCACACACCTCCTCGCCGGCTTCCCCCACGGGTCCCGGCACCCGATCCAGCCTGTGCCTTACTCCCGCCTCCCAAACCAACAGTCAGGGGCTAATCAGGCAGCTACGGAAGGCTCCGTTTCACGAGCCCCGCACCTCCCCCGGACACAGGCACAATCGCAGCTCAGATGCAGCCAGTTCAGGCTAACGCGGGCAACCCAGGGAGTCCAGGAATTTACGAACAAGACAATGGTAAGTTCCTTTCTTCAGTGAACTAGCCCAAACTCATTGTCGGGAGAATTAGGCTATCCAAGGAAAGGGGTGGGGGTCTAGCAGCAGGGCAATGTTACTTCGTGAAAGTCCTGGCCACCGAGCGAAGGTGGGCTCGGACCCTCTCACCTCACTCTTCCTGGTTAGAGGTGATCTTCCTCTGTTCTTGCGGGAGCAGGTCAATGGGAGAGGGATAAAGTCATGAGGGAGGTCAGCAACCCCACAAGGCAGTCAGATCCCCTCTCAGTGCAATGATCTCCTCGCTCCACAGCCTCCTCTCCAGCAATCGATCACTCCTCACCAACCTCTACCAGTCACCTTCTCAAAATGGCTGCCCAACATTCCGCCTTATATAGGCTGACCCAAGAAGGTCCAGAAGGGTCCAGCGGGTTCTGGAATGTTCCTATGTTAACCTATGGGTCCAGACTCTAAGGTGGCAGTTGTGGCAGTTGCTGGCCACCATTTTGTGGGACTTGTAAATCCAGTCAGAAAGGCGCCTAGGCCTCAAGAAAAAGACTACGGGGGCAAAGAGCACCTAACCCCTAGGTCAACACCTGAAAACCCAGTGGACGTAAAAAATAAAGAGATTGAGGGGCAAAAAGGGGACAAAAATAAATAAATAAATAGGAGGGACCACCCAGAGGGCTGACAGGTCTAACACGCGTCCCCCCCAGCTGAAAGTGGGGAGAGCTACCCAACCCCTTGGGAGTCCTCATCACTAAGGCGGAAATACCTAGAGAGACCGTCTGCATTGGCGTGGTCCACTCCAGGCCGATGTTCCACCCGGAAGTCCATTCCCTGTAGGGAGGTGGACCATCTCAACAACTTGGGATTTTCCCCCTTCATTTGCATCAGCCAACGAAGGGGTCGGTGGTCGGTCTGAACCAGGAAGTGCGAACCAAACAAGTATGGCCGCAACTTCTTCAGAGCCCATACCACCGCAAAGGATTCTCGCTCAATTGCACTCCACTTTTGTTCCCGGGGAAGCAGTCTCCTGGACAGGAAGACTACAGGCTGATCCAGACCCTCTTCATTGAGTTGCGATAACACTGCCCCAATGCCATGCTCTGATGCGTCTGTCTGGACAATGAACTCCTTGGAGAAGTCTGGGGCCCTCAGGACCGGTGCAGCACACATTGCCTGTTTCAATTTCACAAAGGCTTGCTGACAAGCCTCTGTCCAGACTACCCGTCGAGGTTGTTTCTTGGATGTGAGCTCTGTGAGGGGTGCTACAATAGTGCCATACCCCTTTACAAAGCGACGGTAATAACCTGTGAGGCCCAGGAAGGCTCGAACCTCAGTTTGGGTCTTGGGGGGCTCCCAGGCCATGATGGCCTCAATCTTTGCCTGGAGGGGCTGCACTGCTCCCTTGCCCACCAAGTGGCCCATGTACACAACCGACCCCTGCCCGATCTGACATTTACTGGCCTTGATTGTCAAGCCAGCCTGTTTCAGGGGCTGGAGAACAGCTTGCAAGTGACACAAATGGTCCTCCCAACTGCTGCTGAAGACCGCAATGTCATCCAGATAAGCAGCGGAGAAAGCCTCCATTCCAGAGAGGACCGGGTTCACCAGCCGCTGAAAAGTGGCAGGGGCGTTCTTGAGCCCAAAGGGCATCACACAGAACTGGTAGTGGCCCTCAGGCGTGGAGAAGGCTGACCTTTCCTTTGCTCCATCTGTAAGGGAGATCTGCCAGTACCCGGAAGTAAGGTCAAAGGTACTCAGATATTGGGCAGCTCCCAGCCGGTCAATCAATTCATCCGCCCTAGGGATCGGATGTGCATCGGTCTTAGTCACCGAGTTCAGTCCCCGGTAATCCACACGGAACCTCAGTTCTGGAGTGGTGCCCGGTGGGGCAGCTTTTGGTACTAGAACCACCGGACTGCTCCAGGGGCTACTAGAAGGTTCAATGACTCCCAGCTCCAGCATCTTGGTAACCACACCGTGGATGCTGGCCTTCACCTTGTCTGACAGCCGGTAGGTCTTAGACTTCACTGGTGGGCTGTCTCCTGTGTCCACATCATGGGTACACAAGTGGGTCCTTCCCGGGACAAGGGAGAACAACGAGGAGTACTGCTCCAAGATCTGGCGGCAGTCCTCTCGTTGCTCAGGAGTTAGAGTTGGAGAGAGAATCACTCCCTCCACCGACCCATCCTTTTCCTGAGACGAAAAAAGATCCGGGAGAGGTTCGCTTTCCGCTTCCTCTGCACCATCAGTCACCATCATCAAGATGACCTCGGGCCTCTCATGGTGGGGTTTGAGGCGGTTGGCATGCAGCACCCGTAGGGGCTGTCGAGGGGTCTTAAGATCCACCAGGTAGGTGGCCTTACCCTTCTTTTCCAACACCTCAAAGGGGCCTGTCCAGCGATCCTGGAGGGCACTTAGCTCTCCAGGTTCCATCACCCACACTTTCTGGCCAGGCTCCAACTCCACCGGGTGAGCGTTGTGGTCATACCACTCTTTCATTACGGCTTGACTGGCTTCCAAGTTGTCAGAAGCTTGCTTCCACAACTTTGCCATTTGGCTCCGGAAGGCCAGCATGTAGCTCACCACATCCTGGGGAGGCTTTCTGGGAGATTTTTCCCATCCATCCTTCACCAGGCTGAGAGGTCCACGGACAGGGTGCCCGTACAGTAGCTCAAAGGAGCTGAAGCCCACTCCCTTCTGCGGCACTTCCCTGTAGGAAAATAGTAAACAGGGCAGGAGGACGTGCCATTACCTCCGCAGGCTCTCAGGCAGACTTCTTATCATGCCTTTCAAGGTCTTGTTGAACCTCTCTACCAGTCCATTGGACTGGGGGTGGTATGGAGTGGTGAACCGGTAGGTCACTCCACACTCCTTCCACATTGCCCGCATATATGCTGACATGAAGTTGGTCCCCCTGTCGGCCGTACTGCCGTCAAGCTGGAAGGCAGGAAGGGGTGGGTCCACCTTTCTCATGTAAAACTTTTCAATGGATTGAAACCCGTTTCTAAAAACATTTCCAAGGAGTCCCAGGATTTTAAAGACTGCCAAGACATTGTTTTAAAGGACTGTCCCGCAAAAGACATTGTTACAACCCCTTCCCTGTTAGAGAAAACTCCGCAACAGGAGTATAAGCAAAAACTACGGTCTAGTAAGTCAGTCAGTTTGATTGTATAAGTCCTCCCCTAGGTGAAACGGTTAGACTGTTTCTGACATGTATAAAATAGACCCCCATAGTGAGAGAGTCAGTCAAGCCTCAATTCAATGTATCGTTTTTCTAAGTTTCATATTATTCATCAGCATAATGATTTCCTGCACCAGTTATGCATTTTTCCTGTATTTTCCAGTTTCTCATGTAAATATGTCTGCTAATGCTACAGTAGAGCACACGTTTAGTGATCTGCCTCCTCACGAATATGCTTACCGCCTCGCTATGCGTAACAACACATTTATCCGTATGTTACATTATTCACACCAGACCAGCAATGCCACTAATTGTTGGGTGTGTGGTCGACTCCCCCCTTTCCAGACACCGAAGGGAGTTCTGCCACTCTTTCCTTATTCTTTTTCACATAATGGTTCATGTGGAGCATGGTCCACGTTAACGTCATCCTCAACAGATATGTCTTTTCTTAACAGTACATGTTTCCCAGACAAGCAAGGTTTCCCCCACAGAACACGTTTAGATCTAGAAAATGAAGTCTATAATTTAGGTAACTACTCGTCGAATTTCATGGTCCTGAATGTTCAGTCTGATACTACTCCAGACTCACCTGCTATTTCAGTACTACCAGTCAAAGGCGAATTATGTGTCCGTAATTATGGTTCCATACACGTAGGACATAGTGAATGTACTACTGTTATCCAGTATAGTGACAGTGGGAAATCTATTTTTAAAGCCTCACGTCATTCTTATTTTGTTTGTGGTCAAACCGCATATGTTCGTCTGCCCCTCGATTGGGAGGGAACCTGTTACATTGCCTTCCTACTGCCACCTGTTTTTCTAGCCCCACCTGACTACCATAGGAATTCCTTCCTAGTACACACTAGACACAAGAGAAATCTCCCGATTGTCGATTATACTGAAACCGCCGCAGAACAATTCATTGATATAGATAAAGGTGTTTTCCCTTATTTAGGTACAGTTGTAAATAGTAAGCTAATCCGTAGGTTAACAAGAACCCTTGAAGCAGTAGTAGATGAGACTGCCTCCGCTCTAGGTAACTTAACTGAAGAGCAATCCTTTATGAGAATTGTCGTTTTACAGAATCGTCTCGTCCTTGACGTCATACTGGCCGATAGGGGCGGGGCCTGTAGAGTTCTCGGATCTAGTTGTTGCATTTTCATTCCAAATAACGCACCGTCTGTTTATTCAGCTATAACCAGACTTCATAAAATTGCCCATCTGTTACATCAAGATCCAGGCACCTGGACATGGTCCGGTTGGTTCTGGAATATAATTTCCGCATGGGGATGGAAAGTCCTGTCCTTTCTAGGTATTGCAGTAGCGATCCTATTTAGCTGCTGCCTCTGTATACAATGTGGCCCTGCGATTTGCAGCATGTGTGCTACCTCTTGTATTCCTAGTCCCAAGCCCCGTTCTAAGTCCCGTTCCAAGATAATTCGAGACGAGCAAATGGTACTGTATGAAATGATAGATGGTATCATGAAAATTGATGTTTCCTGATGGAAACGTAGTGACAAGGAGGGAATGTGGAAAAGTAAATTTTGCCATGTTCTGTGTCCCTACGCCTCATCCATCATATGTTATGTGTGCATGACCAATATGCATATGTTATTCCCCATGTCCGATTAATGACGCAATTACAGTTGTGTCCACCTCTAGTATGCTAGTTTCCAGTCCTCGTGAATACTACGAATATCAGGCCTATGTAAAGCTACGTTGCCACGTTTCCCAGTGTGCACGTTATTCCATTATAAAGTCCCCGTTTCCAGGCCTCAAAAGGGCCCGGACATTAGATTCAGCTCCTGTCCCCTGAAGTCTCGCTGAGGAGCGATACAGCCCCCACCTGTATCCTCGACCCTTCACTTACTTCCTGCCTCGCAGTGCCCGGTGCAGCTTGGCTCTGCCTCTGAGTCTGCCAAAAGTATGTTATAGTTCCAGCTATCAGTTTAGTCCTCCTTCTCTGCATTCCTAAACTACTGAACTGCATCAATAGTTTCCGTCATTGTCTAGCCTTCTCGTCTCCATGTTAGAGAAATACTGTATTTAAATGGTCATTTGGTATTCTTCATCACGCACTACATGTAGAATAATGCATGGTCCAGTCTTAGAGTCAAGTTAGCTTCTCCCCTCATGACTTCTAGTTTATATCAACATGTTCCCTAAACATCAGATACCAGATAGGGTTTAGGTACATGTCGCTCCGACCCTCCAGACTTTAGTCTCTGCTCCTAGCACAGAGTTCATAGCCCCCAGCTTCTCCTAGTGATACGTCATTGCCAGTTTGCGCGCACCACCAGGTTAGAGGTCCGGCTCCTTAGGTAGCCCCCTCCTATGTTTCCGCCCCATTCATGACATATTCTGTTACGTTTGCACCACATGTCTATGTATACGCCCAGTTACACCTACTTTTACTGTTATCTTTCGCGACTGCTACGCGTCACGCCTTCTGCTCCACCCACTGCTACGCCTACTGCAATGTAATGCTATGTGTTTGCGCTATGTATATAAGTTCATGTATTGTTATTAAAAGTTAGCGCGCTCATCCCAGACCCGGCCCCAGCAGCTGCTGGGCCTCTTTTCCCCTGCTGGGTCATCCTATGCAGGTTGTCCTGATCCTGTCCTTATGCTGTAATAAACCTGCAGAAACTCCTACTACCTCGAATCTTGACTCTTATTTATTGAGCTATCTGTTATGCTATATGCCTAGTCAAAAATAGGGTATTATTTATTTATTTACCACATAATGGCGCCCGAACAGGGACCTGCCCTTTCCCCACGCGTCGGTGAAGCCACGCCGACCCCCTGACCCTCTGCAGTCGTGACGGAACCATACCGTGCACTGGCAGATATTTCTGCTTCAAGTATCCCTCAGGCCCACGGAGGAGACGGAGGAGGCGGTCCAGCATCCAAACGAGACGGTGGAGGAACGCGGCGAGTCCCGACCAGAGCCCAAGCCGAGAGTCCAAGGTCCGAGGTATCCGGAGGCCCACCCGTAACTGAAGTCCGAAGTTCATAGTTCATCGTCGTAGAAGTCCAGTCCAGTCCGAGGCCTTCCGTTCCGTGCTGCCCGGTGAGTACCATTGCTGGGGTAGTATCTAGACAGGACCAATCTAAATTGACTCCTGGTCCGTGGGTTGGTGGTGCCCAGACTCACAAACGAAGTGTTCACCTAGGTGGATACGGGTCTTGATGCGTCCCTTTATGGGACCGGTATGTTCCGTACTGTTACAGCAGTGCATCCAGTAATTCTAGTCTGTTCCGTTCTCGAGAAAATTCTTGTATTTCTGTTCTCAGTATTCCAGGTCATATTCTGTTCGAACTGTTATTTATAATGTTCTTCATGTATTTTAATGTTGTGGTATGAGTGTGACGTGATTTCGTGTTTTCATTGTATATTGTATTGTGTCCAGATTACAGTTCAGTCATGCCTATATTTTCCAAGTTACGTCAGTTAAAAACTAGAAGGGGTTTATTAGAAGAAGCAGTTCCTGTTCCGCCGAGGGACAGTCCAGGTCATTTTATGTATCAGAAACATGGCATAAGCGCCATATTATATCTAGATTTATGGGTAGAGTATACCAAACAGTTAGAAGAAAAGTATAGATGGCCCGTATCGGGTACATGGGATGCCGAATGTATCATGCGAGTAGAAGAAGCATTATGGAAAAAGAAAGCCAGACAGTCACAGAAAGATGCCATCGAGTTATGGCGTAAAGAAGCGCATAGAAGAACCGAAAAGGAAGTCAGAAAGTCAGAGTTAAGTAGAGAATCCCAAGAACGAGCCCAAGAAAGAGAATTAATCGAGATAGGTGAACGAGTCAAAGCCGAACAGTCAGACAGACAGAGGCATGCCCTCATTAAGGGAATGTATCCTCTTCTTGCCGAGGGCTTGCCAAAAGCGACCCCAGAGGCATCCAGTAATTTCCCGCCACCATTAGTTCCGACCAAGCTACGTCACAAACCGACCGCAGCTGATATTTTTATTTCGTCCTATTTGGACGACACAGTCCCAGAATATGCAAATCCTGTTCGCGCTCCGCCAGTCCCTGCAAATCAGGCACTTCCCGCTCCTCCAGACACCGGAGTACCTGTTACGGTACCCCCGGTCCAGCCCGCCATACAAGTCCAGCCTACATTTCCATTTCCCACACTACCAGGACGTAGAGCCTCAGTAGACGACTCCAGTTTAGGGGCCGCAGGAGGAGGTCCTCCTCAAACCCCGCCGCCACACAAGCGTTTAACGTTAGCCGAATTACATGCACAAGCGTCACAGCGTACGCCTAGACAGCAGTCTGTTGCAGAAATAAGAAAATCCCTTGCCGAATGTTGCTATGATCCAGTCCCAGGCGAGGATAATATGGTTTTATATTCATTCCGCGTAAGAAAGGTGGCCGAGTATCTAGTCACCTTACCGAATATGAAAGAAGATCTAGACAGAATATATCGTTTCATCCGTACAGGGGATGATCCAGAAAGTATTAGCGAGACTATGTCTCAAAGGAAAGCCGAGATCCAGCTCATGATATTAAAGTTCCTGATAAATTGTCTAATAAGAGAACAAGATTACCCGTCTAAAGATTCCGCCGAAATGAGAATCCTGACAAGGTGGAGTGATAATATAGCCGAGGGTAAGCACAAGACCGTCGCTGCTATGGAGAGTATGTACAAGAAAATCCGTAAAGAGATAATAAAGATACACGAACAACGTAAAGCAGCACAAGTAAGCGAGAAAGAAAGTATCTCTGATCCCGAAGAAGAAGAGGACGAGAATCCCGCCAGAATAGCGTATGTAGGAAAATCTAGATTTCCAGATCGCCATTTACGCCTAGAACACAAGTCTATTTTTCATCATCCAGCTCCAGAACAAGGTTCTCTAGAACAAGTATTTCAAGCTACCGATCACATTCTGAAATCACGAATCGGTTATAGTGAGTTAAGTACCATGCATGAACAAGAACTAGCCCGATCAGCAGTCCGATGGATTACTGATTCTACCACTTTTCCAGACGAAATAGTGGCACAAATGTTCCTGAAAAGGCCCCCAGCCGAGCAGCGACTGGTGGGAATGTATATGATTCAGCACCTCATTACTCTGTATGAGGGTCAACACTCTGATCCAGGCCCGTTACATGATATCCTGAACGAGTTACTCCAGTACAGATGGAGAGGTCTAGGTACCGATTTAATTAGTGTCATTCTAGAACAGCGCCACAAATATAGAACGTTCTTGAACCCGCATTTTGTTCATGTCTCACCCCCAGAAAGTAAATCATTCTATATAGACCGACAGAATCCGTTACGAGAAGTCCACCCAGTCAGAGGGACGGGTGGCGAAATGCAACGAGTGTTTGTATACACTCCAATATCAAAGATGGAACTTCTTGAAATGAAGAAATTAATTCCCTGTCATGACAAAGATCCAGCAGGGTTCCATAGAGAATTAAAAGACATGCTCCGTATGGGAGAATATACTTACCCAGATATCATTAAAATGTTAAAGGTTCTGCTACCCGCAGGGGTGTATGAAAAGCTAAAGGAAAAAGAATGGGAGGTGGGAGAGAAAAAGATCGATTGGACAGCTCTAGAAGCTGAAGACAAGGCACGAGTACCAGGTACCGGTCTTGGAGATAAATGTAAAGAATTACCAGAATTATTGATTCAAGTTTTACCCAGATTATTGACAACGAGAAAAGAAGACTGGGATGCAATCTCAGCCTGTAAACAGAAACAAGATGAAGATATTAGTGATTTTTATTCCAGATTTGAAAAATGTTTCAGTATCAACAGTGGTCTCAAGACAAGTAGTGAGTCATACCCTCACCTTTTCGTTACTAAATTAGTCGAGAATTCAAGTCCACAAATTAAAAATCGAGTTTTGAAAGTTGAAAGCACCTGGCAAGCAAATACTCCATCCCAGATGCTCCAGATGCTTCAGTATCACCAGAATAGAATTAGGGAAGAGCAAGAACACGAGAGAAAACGTATGAAAGACACGAAAATGAAAGTGCTAGTTGCACAATCTGTTCCTCAAGACAGTCAGAAGAGGGGTCCAAATCAAGCCAGTCATCCTGCAGCTCCCGTTAAAGGGACTTGCAATTATTGTAAACAGCCAGGTCATTTTATAAACGAGTGTGCAGTTCTGAAACACAACATAGCTACCGGTAAGACTAAAGAAAGACCACGTCCGCCGAGACAAGAACAAGTTTCACAGACTCCTCAGTCACAGAATGCACAACAGACAGTTACAGTACCGCAGCCTATTGCTGCAACACAGCATGTCACATCACAGATGTACCAGTATGCACAGTCCGAGTATCCAGAGTACCAGTCATATTCATGAAACAGCCTAGAGAGGGAGGTAGGCTTGCCTCTCATCGAGATACCTGTAGATCAAGAAGGTCCCTATGTTCACAGTCAAGTATTAGGGAAAGACAGAAAGTTTTTGATCGATACAGGGGCAAGTAGGACCACAATTAGTCATGCCGAAGTTCCAGGGGCTCCGCTCTCAGGCTCAAGAAATGTTTCCCTTGGATTTTCAGGAAAACCAATAGTTAATGAGATCTCAAAGCCAGTTACTCTAGAAGTAGGTCCATTGTCCCGCACTACTGATCTGTTACTTACTAAGTCATGTCCAGAAAATCTGTTAGGCATTAAGACACTGAAAGAGTTAGGTGCAGTTATTTGCTGTTCCCCAGAGGGAATACGATTGTTTCTACGTGACTTCAAGGGTCACTATGTATTACGAGATTTTGATTCAAGACTGTCTAATGTTCCGCAGCATTTATGGGCGCAAGGTCCAACTGATGTAGGTTATATGCAAATCACACCCTATCGTGTGACTCTCAAGCCAGGTGTAGTGTTACCCCGAATCAGACAGTACAGATTGCCCCCTGAGGCTGTAGCAGCCTTATCCAAAATTATTGACGAGCTCATCGCTCAAGGAGTAGTTGTAGAAACTGACTCCAATATATGTAATTCTCCGATCATTCCAGTCATGAAACGTACTGATCCAAATGCGCCCCCAGTATATCGATTAGTGATTGATTTACGAGAGCTTAATAAATGTATTATTCCGCAGTACCCAGTTGTCCCAGACATCTCTTCCCTATTGACAGCCATTGATTCCGAAGCCACGTTCTTCACTGTCATAGACCTCAAGAATGCATTTTTTAGTGTTCCAATTCATCCAGACAGACAGTTTCTTTTCGGATTTTGTTTAAATGGAAGGAGCTATATGTTCACACGCGCTCCTCAAGGTTTTACAGAAAGTCCTAGTATTTACAGTCAAGCACTCAAGAGACAACTAGACAACATTCACATGCCAACTGACACTGCCCTGCTCCAGTATGTCGATGATCTACTGATCACAGCCCGTTCTGAACGTGCTTGCGAGCGAGCATCACTTACAGTCTTGTATTTTCTAGCCGAGATGGGGCACAAGGTGTCCCCTTCGAAGCTTCAATTCTGTGTCCAGCAAGTGGTATACTTAGGACACTTGCTGTCCAAGAGGGGTAGGCAGTTGACACCCGACCGTATCCAGTTAATAGCGAGTCTTCCCCAGCCCAGAACCCAGAAGGAGGTACGTGCCTTTATCGGCCTTACTTCTTATTGCCGACAATGGATTCCCCAGTATGCATTTCTAGCCAAGCCACTGATACAGTTAACGACACAGGAGACAGCCGTATCGACTGTCCTCCCTTGGACATCTGAACACACACTTAGTTTCAACGAGTTAAAGAAAGCCCTATGCCAAGCTCCAGTTCTAGCTACACCGAACTACAGTAAGCCTTTTACACTTTTCGTTACTGAACGTGAAGGTACAGCATTATCTGTTCTCACACAAGATCAAGCAGGACAATACAAGCCCTGTGCTTATTTTTCTAGCACATTAGATCCAGTCGCCCAGGCGTTGCCTGCGTGCCTCAAGTCAGTTGCAGCCACAGCACTAGCTATCAGACAAAGTGATTCCATAGTTTTAGGACATTCCCTGACAGTACAAGTTCCACATTCAGTAGAAGTTCTTTTAAACCGAACACAAACTCAGCACTTGACAATTGCACGTTTAACAGGTTATGAATTGACACTGTTCCAGCCACACATAGAAATTAGACGCTGCAACGTCCTGAATCCTGCTACACTGTTACCATCAGTCAGTTTGAACCCTGACCCACATGACTGTGTGGAAGTAGTTAACATTACGACAAAGCCAAGACAAGACCTGACAGATATTCCGTTACCAGATCCCGACCTGACACTTTATGTGGATGGTTCATGTATGAGAACTAGTACAGGAGAACTAGTCGCCGCGTATGCAGTGACTACTGACACCGAAGTTATTGAAACACACCGTATTGATACCCTGTCCGCTCAAGCAGCAGAGCTAGTCGCTCTGACACAAGCCTGTATACACGCCAAGAACCTGAAAGTTAATGTTTACACAGATTCACGTTACGCATTTGGAGTTGTACACGACTTCGGAGTGCTCTGGCAGGAGAGAGGTTTCATGACTTCTCATGGAACCAAGATTCAGCATGGTCTCCTTATTCAAGCTCTGTTAGATGCCATACATTTACCGACATCCATTGCTATCATGAAATGCAAAGCACATACGAAAGTTACTGACATTATTTCCCAGGGTAATGATCTAGCAGACCGCACAGCCAAGCTTACAGCACAGACTCCAGACATTCCAGTTAATCAGACACATACTCCAGATCCGACTACATGCATGACAGTTAAGGACCCTACTCAAGATGTCATAAATATCCAGTTACATGCTACTCCCGAGGAAATCAAGAAATGGTCCGAACAAGGAGGGGTCCAGACAGATCAAGGATGGTTAACAAAGGGTAGAGCCACATGGTTTCTCCCCGACTCTATGGTTCAAGTCATTATCAATACCGCACATAGTCCAGCACATTTAGGAGAAAAAGCTATGTTAGACAGTATCCAGAACATTTGGTTCAACAAGCATTTACGAGCTGCAGCCAAGCAGAAAGTCCGTACCTGTATGATATGTTGTCAGTTTAATCCAGGTAAAAGTGTCCCGGTGGAACAAGGTGGTTTCCAGCCCCCTGACCACCCTTTTGAGGTCCTCCAGATGGATTATATTCAAATGGAGCGATGTCGAGGTTTCAAGTATGTCCTTGTAGTAGTATGCGCTTTGTCCAGGTGGACAGAAGCATATCCAGTCCCAGATTACACAGCCGCGACCACTGCCAAGCAGTTGGTTCGTGAATTCTTCCCTAGATATGGACTCCCTAGAGTCGTATATTCTGATAACGGTCAGCCATTCTCCTCAGAGTTAATGAAGCATGTTTCCCTGTTGTTAGGGTACCAGTGGAAGTTCCATTGTGTACGCCATCCTGAAGCAGCCGGTCTAGTCGAGAGACATAATCAGACCCTGAAAATCCGTATTGCAAAAGTTTGTAAAGAGAAAGGTGTGGACTGGCTAGTAGCTCTGCCAGTTGCTCTATTTTATATGCGCATGGTCGCACATTCCAGATCAGGTCTGTCCCCGTACGAGGTCGTTTTCGGCCGCCCCCCTAACATGTGGGGTACTCCTAGACCCCGAAGTATTACCGATGTTTCATGTAATATGTTGACAGATTACCTAGCTTCCTTGATGTCTGCCCTCAACTCATGTCGTTCACAGGTTGCTGCCGCATTTCCAGACAATACCGAGGTGGCACCGCATGAAATCGTTCCAGGTTCGCTGGTGATGATCCGAAATTTTGACAGATCAAGTCCGCTGGAACCTCGTTGGAAGGAGCCACGTCAGGTCCTCTTGACCACCCGTACTGCCGTCAAGCTGGAAGGCAGGAAGGGGTGGGTCCACCTTTCTCATGTAAAACTTTTCAATGGATTGAAACCCGTTTCTAAAAACATTTCCAAGGAGTCCCAGGATTTTAAAGACTGCCAAGACATTGTTTTAAAGGACTGTCCCGCAAAAGACATTGTTACAACCCCTTCCCTGTTAGAGAAAACTCCGCAACAGGAGTATAAGCAAAAACTACGGTCTAGTAAGTCAGTCAGTTTGATTGTATAAGTCCTCCCCTAGGTGAAACGGTTAGACTGTTTCTGACATGTATAAAATAGACCCCCATAGTGAGAGAGTCAGTCAAGCCTCAATTCAATGTATCGTTTTTCTAAGTTTCATATTATTCATCAGCATAATGATTTCCTGCACCAGTTATGCATTTTTCCTGTATTTTCCAGTTTCTCATGTAAATATGTCTGCTAATGCTACAGTAGAGCACACGTTTAGTGATCTGCCTCCTCACGAATATGCTTACCGCCTCGCTATGCGTAACAACACATTTATCCGTATGTTACATTATTCACACCAGACCAGCAATGCCACTAATTGTTGGGTGTGTGGTCGACTCCCCCCTTTCCAGACACCGAAGGGAGTTCTGCCACTCTTTCCTTATTCTTTTTCACATAATGGTTCATGTGGAGCATGGTCCACGTTAACGTCATCCTCAACAGATATGTCTTTTCTTAACAGTACATGTTTCCCAGACAAGCAAGGTTTCCCCCACAGAACACGTTTAGATCTAGAAAATGAAGTCTATAATTTAGGTAACTACTCGTCGAATTTCATGGTCCTGAATGTTCAGTCTGATACTACTCCAGACTCACCTGCTATTTCAGTACTACCAGTCAAAGGCGAATTATGTGTCCGTAATTATGGTTCCATACACGTAGGACATAGTGAATGTACTACTGTTATCCAGTATAGTGACAGTGGGAAATCTATTTTTAAAGCCTCACGTCATTCTTATTTTGTTTGTGGTCAAACCGCATATGTTCGTCTGCCCCTCGATTGGGAGGGAACCTGTTACATTGCCTTCCTACTGCCACCTGTTTTTCTAGCCCCACCTGACTACCATAGGAATTCCTTCCTAGTACACACTAGACACAAGAGAAATCTCCCGATTGTCGATTATACTGAAACCGCCGCAGAACAATTCATTGATATAGATAAAGGTGTTTTCCCTTATTTAGGTACAGTTGTAAATAGTAAGCTAATCCGTAGGTTAACAAGAACCCTTGAAGCAGTAGTAGATGAGACTGCCTCCGCTCTAGGTAACTTAACTGAAGAGCAATCCTTTATGAGAATTGTCGTTTTACAGAATCGTCTCGTCCTTGACGTCATACTGGCCGATAGGGGCGGGGCCTGTAGAGTTCTCGGATCTAGTTGTTGCATTTTCATTCCAAATAACGCACCGTCTGTTTATTCAGCTATAACCAGACTTCATAAAATTGCCCATCTGTTACATCAAGATCCAGGCACCTGGACATGGTCCGGTTGGTTCTGGAATATAATTTCCGCATGGGGATGGAAAGTCCTGTCCTTTCTAGGTATTGCAGTAGCGATCCTATTTAGCTGCTGCCTCTGTATACAATGTGGCCCTGCGATTTGCAGCATGTGTGCTACCTCTTGTATTCCTAGTCCCAAGCCCCGTTCTAAGTCCCGTTCCAAGATAATTCGAGACGAGCAAATGGTACTGTATGAAATGATAGATGGTATCATGAAAATTGATGTTTCCTGATGGAAACGTAGTGACAAGGAGGGAATGTGGAAAAGTAAATTTTGCCATGTTCTGTGTCCCTACGCCTCATCCATCATATGTTATGTGTGCATGACCAATATGCATATGTTATTCCCCATGTCCGATTAATGACGCAATTACAGTTGTGTCCACCTCTAGTATGCTAGTTTCCAGTCCTCGTGAATACTACGAATATCAGGCCTATGTAAAGCTACGTTGCCACGTTTCCCAGTGTGCACGTTATTCCATTATAAAGTCCCCGTTTCCAGGCCTCAAAAGGGCCCGGACATTAGATTCAGCTCCTGTCCCCTGAAGTCTCGCTGAGGAGCGATACAGCCCCCACCTGTATCCTCGACCCTTCACTTACTTCCTGCCTCGCAGTGCCCGGTGCAGCTTGGCTCTGCCTCTGAGTCTGCCAAAAGTATGTTATAGTTCCAGCTATCAGTTTAGTCCTCCTTCTCTGCATTCCTAAACTACTGAACTGCATCAATAGTTTCCGTCATTGTCTAGCCTTCTCGTCTCCATGTTAGAGAAATACTGTATTTAAATGGTCATTTGGTATTCTTCATCACGCACTACATGTAGAATAATGCATGGTCCAGTCTTAGAGTCAAGTTAGCTTCTCCCCTCATGACTTCTAGTTTATATCAACATGTTCCCTAAACATCAGATACCAGATAGGGTTTAGGTACATGTCGCTCCGACCCTCCAGACTTTAGTCTCTGCTCCTAGCACAGAGTTCATAGCCCCCAGCTTCTCCTAGTGATACGTCATTGCCAGTTTGCGCGCACCACCAGGTTAGAGGTCCCGGCTCCTTAGGTAGCCCCCTCCTATGTTTCCGCCCCATTCATGACATATTCTGTTACGTTTGCACCACATGTCTATGTATACGCCCAGTTACACCTACTTTTACTGTTATCTTTCGCGACTGCTACGCGTCACGCCTTCTGCTCCACCCACTGCTACGCCTACTGCAATGTAATGCTATGTGTTTGCGCTATGTATATAAGTTCATGTATTGTTATTAAAAGTTAGCGCGCTCATCCCAGACCCGGCCCCAGCAGCTGCTGGGCCTCTTTTCCCCTGCTGGGTCATCCTATGCAGGTTGTCCTGATCCTGTCCTTATGCTGTAATAAACCTGCAGAAACTCCTACTACCTCGAATCTTGACTCTTATTTATTGAGCTATCTGTTATGCTATATGCCTAGTCAAAAATAGGGTATTATTTATTTATTTACCACAGTCAGTCCAAACTTTCTGATTAGCGCCACTTTCATGGTGGGGTAGTGGGTTTGCTCCCCCTGCTCCAGGGCTAAGAGTGTATCCCTTCCTGCAGGAGGCATGTATTTGTACAAGCCACCCCCCCAGTGTTTTTCCAGGATCCCATGGGCTCTTAAGGAGACCTCATAGCCAGCCAGCCACTTGGCGATGTCATCCCCAGTACTGTAGCTGGCGACTACGTCCTTAGGTAGATCAGGTCTGGGTTCCCTGGTCAAATCCTTTGGTGCGCTGCCACCATTTGGAGAATTGGAGGTCCCTATCTGCAGGGCCTTGAGATCTTACTCCCTGAGTTTCAACTTGTGTGCCATCCTCTGCTCCTCTTTCTCCTTTTCCATCTTGGCTAACTCCCACTTTAGCTGTCTTTTTTCCCTCCTGTCCGCTAGTTCGGCTTCAGTTAAGCTTCTCGCTGAGACACTGCTGCCCTCCCTTGAAGATGTCCTAGGACCCGGTAGTAGGTTCCTCCCCATTTGAGGTTGGAACAATCCATCAACCCCGATGACAGTGTCCCTGTCTGTCTCCTCCTCCTCCTTCCCATCTGGGTGGGCTGCCACCCACGCCCTCAAGCTGGTTTGAAGTTACCCCTTCTTAGCACCACGCTTAAAGAACACTCCCATATTTTGGCAAAAGTCCCTAAGCTGGGCCACAGTATAGGTCTCCAATTCTTCCAGAGCAAATTCCATTTTGCCAATGAGAGACGGGGACAGCCACTTAGAAGGAATTAATTCAGAGAACACTTTAGAAGCTACCTCCACCCACCACCAGGAGTAAATTTGGAAAAACCAAAAGAACTAATTAGGAAGTCCGCCAGGAGAAAACTCCAGGTGTAGGCCTATGGAGTACACTAGATTACTATAGAGTGGACGCAAACACAGTTCTCATCCCACCGCTGGACACCAATAATGTTGGACCTGGGGTTACCAGTCTACATAGGGTAGCTTGGCACAAGGTAGGTAGGCTCAATCCAAAGGTACATGTGTTAAGTTTGCGTCACACCCATACAGTTATCTAGCGTCCATCCATTCAAAAATAACACTACACCATAATTTTATAAAAGTAGAAAAGTTTATCTTTTCCTTTCTTTGAGTATACTTTCAATCACGTTTTTCTTAGCAGTATTTCAAATAACATTTGATACCATTCAACAATAAATCATAGCATATAAGGAAATGTTACTCCGTCCTAACCTTAATCACAAGGGCGGTACAGTGCAGACTGTATTTCAGTGCTAGACTTTCTTTTGTTCACCTGTAAACATGACTATCAATAAGCTTTATAATTTTCTATTCCAGATCATGACGGTTATAATTAGGCAGAGCATAAATCAACAATTAGCTGTTATCACCAATTCCACAGGAAGCGCTATTTTTCCTCCTATAACCCTCCACTCTCATGGGAAGGTGTATTTGGACACTTCCTCATGTAACTTTAACATATCAGGAATAAGGTGTAAGGAACAAATCTTGCTTCATGTACTTTGCACAGAATAGTTTCAATACTGCCCTCATGAATGAAATGTCTTCTATTAGTAGTTCCTAGAGAGCCTGGTTGAATGAGGAAAGTTTATACACTGTCCCTGAGATCTCTGATCTCTATGTGATATCAGGAAAATCTCTTCTATCAGGTCTCATTCAAAGGTCTCCGCACCTAGCCTCTTAGATTTACTTCTGCTAGAGCGGTGGGAGCCCACAGGTCTTATCCGGCTGGGGCAAGGGGTCTGAACTCCCAATCTCCTCTCAATTTCCCCCTCGCAGTGACTTTTCCCCAGCTTACTAGATCTCCTGGTGCGACTACGTCCACACGGCTGCTTTCAGCCAGCCGGGTTGTCAGGGGGAACTTTTCCCCTCTCTCGCTTCCGCAGAGCCTGGCCGCGGTTCACAGCCTGCAGGGCTACGGAGGTCTTTGGAGGTGGGACCCGCTTTCCGCTAGGCGAGCGGCTCTCCGTACCTCAGTGTCCTCCCTTGCGCCGGCGGAAATACCGGCTCCTCCCTCAGGACTCCAGTCACGCCTCGCTTCCTTCCCAGGCACTCTTCAGCGCAGAGTCAAGGCGGGGCTAGAATTCAACTTCCTCCGGCTCATGCTCCAGACGCCGCGTCTCAAACACCTCCTCGCCGGCTTCCCCCACGGGTCCCGGCACCCGATCCAGCCTGTGCCTTACTCCCGCCTCCCAAACCAACAGTCAGGGGCTAATCAGGCGGCTACGGAAGGCTCCGTTTCACGAGCCCCGCACCTCCCCCGGACACAGGCACAATCGCAGCTCAGATGCAGCCAGTTCAGGCTAACGCGGGCAACCTAGGGAGTCCAGGAATTTACGAACAGGACACTGGTAAGTTCCTTTCTTCAGTGAACTAGCCCAAACTCATTGTCGGGAGAATTAGGCTATCCAAGGAAAGGGGTGGGGGTCTAGTAGCAGGGCAATGTTACTTCGTGAAAGTCCTGGCCACCGAGCGAAGGTGGGCTCGGACCCTCTCACCTCACTCTTCCTGGTTAGAGGTGATCTTCCTCTGTTCTTGCGGGAGCAGGTCAATGGGAGAGGGATAAAGTCATGAGGGAGGTCAGCAACCCCACAAGGCAGTCAGATCCCCTCTCAGTGCAATGATCTCCTCGCTCCACAGCCTCCTCTCCAGCAATCGATCACTCCTCACCAACCTCTACCAGTCACCTTCTCAAAATGGCTGCCCAACATTCCGCCTTATATAGGCTGACCCAAGAAGGTCCAGAAGGGTCCAGCGGGTTCTGGAATATTCCTATGTTAACCTATGGGTCCAGACTCTAAGGTGGCAGTTGTGGCAGTTGCTGGCCACCATTTTGTGGGACTTGTAAATCCAGTCAGAAAGGCGCCTAGGCCTCAAGAAAAAGACAATGAGGGCAAAGAGCACCTAACCCCCAGGTCAACACCTGAAAACCCTGTGGACGTAAAAAATAAAGAGATTGAGGGGCAAAAGGGGGACAAAAATAAATAAATAAATAGGAGGGACCACCCAGAGGGCTGACAGGTCTAATAAAAAGGTAGTCTCTTTGTCCAAAAAGCGCAAGATTTCACTGGGAAATTGAGGTGCGACCGTGTTGCGTTTTGCGCTGTTTCATGTCGCAGCCACTATGCCTAACAACGCAAGTGAGGTACCATTTTTTTCAGGAGACCTGGGGGAACGCTGGGTGGGTAGAAATGTGTTGATCCACGCAGATTCCAGAACTTTCCACCACAGAAATGTGAGGAAAATGTGTTTTTTTTGGTCAAATTCTTAGCTTTGCAAGGGATTATGGGTAACAAAACCTGGTGGTAGGCAGTCGAGTCACCCCATCCTGAATTTCCCTAGGAGTCTACTTTTAAAAAATGTATAGGTTTGCTTGGTTTCCCTAGGTGCTGGCAGAGCTAGGGCTCAAAAACAAAAGGTAGTCTCTTTGTCCAAAAAGCGCAAGATTTCACTGGGAAATTGAGGTGCGACCACGTTGCGTTTTGCGCTGTTTCGTGTCGCAGCCACTATGCCTACCCACGCAAGTGAGGTACCATTTTTTTCGGCAGACCTGGGGGAACGCTGGGTGGGTGGAAATTTGTTGATCCACGCAGATTCCAGAACTTTCCACCACAGAAATGTGAGGAAAATGTGTTTTGTTTGTCAAATTCTTAGCTTTGCAAGGGATTCTGGGTAACAAAACCTGGTGGTAGGCAGTCGAGTCACCCCATCCTGAATTCCCCTGGGTGTCTACTTTTAAAAAATGTGTAGGTTTGCTAGGTTTCCCTAGGTGCTGGCAGAGCTAGGGCTCAAAAACAAAAGGTAGTTTCTTTGTCCAAAAAGCGCAAGATTTCACTGGGAAATTGAGGTGCGACCACGTTGCGTTTTGCGCTGTTTTGTGTCGCAGCCACTATGCCTACCCACGCAAGTGAGGTACCATTTTTTTTGGGAGACCTGGGGGAACGCTGGGTGGGTGGAAATTTGTTGATCCACGCAGATTCCAGAACTTTCCACCACAGAAATGTGAGGAAAATGTGGTTTTTTTGTCAAATTCTTAGCTTTGCAAGGGATTCTGGGTAACAAAACCTGGTGGTAGGCAGTCGAGTCACCCCATCCTGAATTCCGCTGGGTGTCTACTTTTAAAAAATGAATAGGTTTGCTAGGTTTCCTTAGGTGCCGGCAGAGCTAGGGTGCAAAAGCTACAGGAAGGCACTTTGCCATAAAAGGGTCAATTTGTAACTGCAAAATTGAGGTGTGACCACGTTGCATTTTGCGCCGTTTCCTGTCGCAGGCACAAGGCCGACCCACACAAGTGAGGTACCGTTTTTATCGGGAGACTTGGGGTAAATCAGATTTGTAAATCAACTGTTATTACCAATTGAGCTTTCATGCATTTCTCCCTTTCAATGAAAGACATTGTGTAAAAAAAAAATCTTTTTGAAAAATGACCAATAATTCTCAATTTTGAAAATGTGCAATTATATACTGTTTCTGAACTCTATAATTTGTACCCAATTCAGAAATACATAGGTGTCTTTCATACAGATTTTTCCATGTATACATTTTCCAAGACAAAGTGCTCTATACCCAGTAAATGAAAAAATACCATTGCAAGTTGCTGCTCAGTTTTTGGATCTGGGTTCGTCGGGTTCTTGGTGAAACTACAAGTCCTATATATCCCCACAACCAGGAAGGTCTAACGGATGTAACGGTATATTGCTTTCCAATAGCTGTCAAAATTAGAAAACGTTATAGATGAAAACGTTGAGACAAAAGGCTGATTTTTTCAACAAATTTTCAATTATTCCAATATATAACTGTCAGTTTCTATAAAGAAACCTTCATGGATTTAGACAAATGACCCCTTTCTGAATTCAGAATTCTGTATACTTTTCGAATATGTACAGCTTTCCAGGATACATTATTGCTTTCAAACTCATTTCTACCATTAACTGGAAGGAGATGGAAAGCTCTAAAAATAGCAAAAATAGGCTATGTCCCAGAAAAATGCCAAAACTGTGTGAAAAATGTCGGTTCTCTGACAAAAGACTGTCATTCCCTAAAAGCTGAGAAAATGGAGATTCCAGCCCCACAAACCCTTTTTTGATAACATTTTCAGGGAAAACCCCAGAGGCTTTCATTTGCAGCCCGTTTTTCCCATTTTTCTGAAAAAAACAAACATTTCACTATATTTTGGTTAATTTCTGGGACCCCTCCAAGGGAATCCACAAACCCTGGGCGCCTTTAGAATCCACATGATGTTGGAAGAAAAGGACGCAAATTTGGCGTGGATATCTTATGTGGTCAAAAAGTTACAGGGGCCTAAGCGCGCACTACCCCAAAACGCCAAAAAAAAGGCTTAGCACAGGAGGGGAAAAGGCCTAGCAGCGAAGGGGTTAAAGGAATTACATTGCATTGTTTACTTATGCTACCTGTAGAGCATGAAAACAAATTGGAATATCACAAGCTATCTGGAGAAGCTTGTTATGAAGTTTCAAGAGTGCTAAAGAAAATTAAACTTCTAACTATTGATGAGGTAAGCATGGTCTCAAACTTAATGCTTGCTTTTGTGCATTTAAGAATGCAGCAAATTCTTAAAACAGAGTATGATGTCTTATTTAGAGGAAACCATGTCATAGTTTTTGGAGATCTACTGCAGCTTACTCCCGTGAAAGGACAACCAGTATTTAAAACACTTGTGCATGAAGACACCAGAAAGTCTTTGGGAAGTATTGGAAACGTTAACATTTGGTCATATTTTGAATACAAAGAACTCATTACAAATATCCGACAGGCAAATGATGTTGATTATGGAACTATTCTTCAAGATATAAGAATTGGAGTACTGACAGAACATGGCAAACAACTTTTCAAAATCGACTACTTACAAACTTGTTTCCAAATGAAAATATAGTTCCTGAAAAAATATACATGAAAATTTCAGCAAATAAATCTATAATCTGCTTAATGACAACACTGCGTGAGTGTTCTATATTCAATTAACAACTTTTGAAGCTAGAAAATAAACAAATAATACAATTGAAGGCTATTGATCAAATACAGCATGAAGAAATCACTATTATTTTGACGGAAAAATTGAAAACAAAATTGGATTCTTTAGAAAAATCTATATCTAAAACTGCTGGATTAGAAAATAATCTATTTGTATATGTAAACTGTCGGCTAATTTTAATGCGTAATTTGGATGTAGAAAAAAGGTTTAGTAAAAGGAGCAATACTTAAATTTGTTGATTTTGTTAATTATCAAAATACCGATGGAATTGAATTTTTAAAAATCAAATTTGATCAAATTGAAGAAATAAAACAAATTGGTCGTAGTTCAGTTCGTATTTTGCTTGGTAAAGATTTATAGGTCCATAGAAAACAGTTTCCACTTTCTCTGGCATATGCAGTGACTATTCATAAATCTCATGGTTTAAGTGTAGACAGTGCTTTGGTGGACATTGGAAGTACCGTGTTTAAAGAGGGTATGGAATATGTTGCTTTGTCCTGAGTCAGAACTGTATCTGAACTGTTTTTGATTGATTTTGATGAGTGAAAGATTAGTGCAGATGCAAACTGTGTAAAAGAGTATAATCAGTTAAGAAGAGCATATGCTCCCAATTTAGATCAATATCCTGTATTTGAAAAGCGTGTAGTAGGTCAAAAAAGAAGATATGAGAGTATCTGTAGTGAAGTTATAGAGAAGGAAAAAAATTAAGATAATGTTCAGATTGCAAGCAAAAAGAACACTATTGAAGAGATTGTTGGGTATCAGTTAGAAAATAGTTCAGGTATCAACTGCTATGCTAATGTAGTGGTGAATGTTGTTATTTTTCTTGAACGTTTGCAACAGCAAATTATGGAGAATCATGAAAAAAAATGTTGGAGAATCATGAAATTAAATGTTGTTCCTTGTTGCATTGTATTTATGAAAAATTGAGTACTGATAAAAGTAAAATGCAAAGCATTTCTGATATTCGTAATCTTCTGGATATATGTTCTAGTTCTACACAATTTACGCAGAATGTCCAACAAGATGCTCAGGAATTTCTAATGTATATGCTTGCCGTTTTGGAAAATGAAGGAATAGAAATTGAAAATCTTTTGTGGCCTTTGGTATAAATGGGAACATCAATGTGAAAATTGTATGTTTACATGTAGCACTAACATAGAAACTGAAAGGTTTATATATTTGACATTACCAGACTGTAAAACAGTGTCTTTCAACAAACTAGTTAAAGCAGCAAATCAAAACATGGAATGTAGCCAATGCAAATCAGAAATGTTATCAACATTATTTATACGAAATGGAGTCTTTGGAAAATGCTCAACGGAGAAATAATCTACGCCTCTTGAAAGTCCCGGAAGGGGCCGAGGGGGGAAATATTAAAGGGTTTGTGGCTAAATTAATTAAACAATCCATTGAGCTTGATGAGTCAGAAGAACAAATATTAAAAGACATCCAACGAGTTCATAGGGACCCATTTAGGTTGAACCCAAATAAAAGCAGACCCAGGAAGATTTTAGTCCATTTTCTGACTTATACCCTAAAAGAAGAGATTCTTAACAGAGCTTTAAGAAGCAGCGATCTCTCAGTAGACAACTTTTCATACCAGATTAGATCTGATGTCTCCTCTATTACCGCGTCTAGGCAGTGGGAGCTTGGTAAGCTGCTTGAGCCTTTTAAACAACTGGGCGCCACAGCCCAACTCAAGTTTCCTGCATCGCTAAAAGTGATGTATAATAACAAAATGAGAGTCCTAAAAAGACTGGATGAGGCAGAAGAATACCTTCAATTACTCACTGACGAAAGCAAAAGAGAGCAGGCTAAGAAGCATTAAGGACATTAATGACTATAGTTTATTTTTTATTCAGTATTAAACGTCTTTTTTTTTTTTTTTGAGTTACATATTCCTAGCTCTCTTGACAGATACTGATCAGATGCCTGGGGGGGAGTCTCAAAGGCCTAGTTAGGTCAAGGAAAAGGAGGGGGGTTCTCCGGGGGAGCACGGGAGGGTCAGGACAGGGGCGGGGGGAGGTAGGGACACCGGGTGGGGAGCATGGGAAAAAAAAAATGTCCAAATCGCCTTATCCCTCATTTAGTTGTTTTCATCTCTGGAAGGAAAAATAGCGCAAAGTAGGGCAGCCCCCATATCTTATCTTAAGATCTTGTCGTGGAATGTAAATGGTTTACGAGTTAAGCATAGAAGAGAGAGAATATTTCAGTATTTAAGGGATACACCTGAGAACATTTTTATTTTATAAGAAACTCACTCTACTGAACAAGAGTTAAGAGACATTTGTAGTAAGAAAAAATGGATCCACCAAGTGATAACTACCTCACAACAAACTTCTACTAAGGGAGTGGCTATATTAATTAAATCTAATCCTGAGATTTCAGTGTTACAGTCAAAATCTGACAAAAAGGGGAGATGGGTTATAGCAAAAATAAAGTACTATTCTTATAAATTTACGATTGTAGGATACTACGGCCCAAATTTGGATGACACTCTTCCCCTTAAGGAACTTTTAGTTGAGCTTTTGGACTTTGAGGATCCGGTGATTTTTGCGGGGGATTTTAATTTAGTACTTGACTCACAGATGGATAAGTTACCTTCTGTAAGGCTCTCTCACAACCCTAAAACCAGAGCAGTATTACTTACTGCGATCAACCAGTTTGGCTGGAAGGATGTTTGGCGACAAAAGAATCCTACCAAAAATGAATTTACATTCCACAACAAGAAATTACGACATAAATCGAGATTAGATTTCTTCTTAATTGCCGAACATTTAGGTCAGCAAGTGGGGGAGATAAAACATTGTGGTGCTCACATTTCTGATCATTCAGCGGTAACTTTAACCCTAAAATTGTTAGGTCCACAGCTAGTTAAGAGATGGACTATTGACAGGAGTATCCTGTTGGAGGAAGAAGTGATAGAAACATTGATTGAGGAATCAAATGAGTTCTTCAAAATAAATCTAGGCACAGCTGCACTTTTGGTTGTCTGGGATACATATAAAGCTTTTCTAAGAGGCCGGTTATTAGCATTTCAGGTCGCAAAACATAAAGCATATAAGGCGCAAATCTCCCAGATTGAGGCAAGAATTAAGGTCCTTGAACGAGCTATATTTGACCCTAGTTTAGCAAATGGAGAAAACAGTAAAAAGGATCTAATAAATTGTAAACTACAGTTGGAGCAGGTGTTAGATGTAAGGCTGAGGAAACGATGGCAGGCTAGCTCATTGGCACACTTTGAATATGGAGAGGCCAGTGGAAAGCTCTTAGCGTGGAAAACAAGAAATGAAGTTAAGAAGAGCACAATTAAAAACGTACAGTTAACCAATACGGATGTGATCTCAGAGAATAGAGAAGACATTGAAAAGGCTTTTTTTCATCACTTTGATGAAGTCTATAAAGAGGGCTTAGTCCCACCTCAGGAATTAATTCAGTCGTGGCTTAACCAATATCAGGTTCAAGTCTTGGACGACCAGGCCTCGGATAATCTTAACAGAAATATCAGCTCGACTGAAATAGCTCTGGCGATAGACTCCGCTAAGAGAAGTAAGGCCCCGGGCCCGGATGGGCTACCTGCTGAGGTATATAAAGTTTTAGCTCCGATAGTTATACCAGTTCTGCAGCTGTTATTTACTTCTGTATACGAAGAAGGAGGCAATATTCCTGTTTCATGGAATGATGCTATAGTGGTCCTTATTTTAAAACCAATGAAGAAGGCATCTAAATGTGACTCATACAGGCCAATCTCTCTCCTTAATTCAGATTATAAGTTTATGGCAAAAATTTTAGCGGAGAGATTAAATGGGGTAGCAGCTCACTTATTACATCTAGACCAAAAGGGTTTTGTCAGAGGGCGTACCATACAAGATCTTACACAGGCCTTGGTGGGAGCAATCGATCTTGCCTCTCTATATAAAATCCCATTAGCGGTTATCACATTGGATGCCGCGAAGGCCTTTGACCGTGTCAATTGGGAATTTTTGGTTAAAGTACTAGAAAACGTTAATTTGGGTAGGAACTTTTGTCGGGTAATAGCAGCTTTCTACCAAGCTCCGACGGCTAGACTATTAATAAATGGAAGCCTATCCCCTCCTATAAAAATTCAAAGAGGGACAAGACAAGGGCATCCGCTTTCACCCTTGCTCTTTGATTTATACATCGAATCATTCGCAGAAAAGATCAGACAAGATCAAAATATTCCACCATTTAAATATAAAAACTGGGTGAAAAAAATCTCTCTATATGCGGATGATTTGATGTTGTATACCTCGGATCCTATTAAATCAATTCCCCTTATATATAATGCTGCAAAGCAGTTCGGCCAAGTCTCTGGATATCTAATTAACCAATCTAAATCAGAAAAAAAAAAAAAAACATTATTTATACGAAGATATGGACAATATATAATTTTAATCATACAACGTTCTACAGCTGATGGAAGAAAACTGGAAACTTTAATTAAACATTTTGTAGCAAGTGAAATATCAATATCATGAAGAACTTTTGTAGCAGTAGCAATTATTTTCCATGATGGTCCTTCCACAACATCTGGACATAACACTGTTTATTTAAAATGCCATAAAGGATGTACATATTGTAATGATGCACATTTGGTTTTTTAAACATCATTTGCCTCATGAATTACCAAATTCCTACCTAATATTTTTAAAACCAAAGTTTTAAGAACATAATTCGGCCTATGAGGAATTTATTAAAATATATTAATACAATTACTATTGGACAATTTCAGTATAAAGGATTTCAGGAATACCATTTGGCCTAGAGGAAAGGTATACATTTGAATTAAGGACTTTTTCTTACACATTCTCACAGGATATATTTTTAAAGAACATTATTTACAGTGTATGATCATTAAAAATAATTGTTGATTGAATTATTACTTGAGTTCTTTCATATTCAAGTAAGACAATTCTCTTAGAAGGAAGCATTTTATATATGTGTGATTTGTATTATATGGTATGTTATTGAGGATGTAGTTTTTATGGAATGTTAAGAAATAGTTAAGCATTTAAAAAATATTTGTGACTCACATTTGTTTTTTTTAACAATCTTATTGATTGTTTTTTTTGCCCTCTGTTATTTGATGAGTAGCATTGAAAACACTGCTTGTAGTCAAATTCAATATATTCTGACAACAGCAAAAAAGGCAGAGAAAATAATTTATATAATGCAAAAATTATGTTTTGTTGTAAAACACATAATATTATATATTATAACTGTATTTTTCTTCTCTTCCACAGATCCTAATTCTAAAATATGAAGTTTTCAGAAATTTAAATTATAAACAACAACTGAAAAAAATGTTTAGCATTTTTTATATCTACTACTGTCATGGTAAGATTAACTAAGTATTAAAATGCACAATGGGCTGTGTTTGCACACTGGTGAAGAAAGGAGGGAAGGACTGAGTTGATATGTGTGCAAACATGCTCTGTGGGCATTTTAAGTTACGGGATAAAGTCCCCTTGAATCCTGAGGGTCCCTGGAGGCCAACTAACCCACCAGATATGTGCAGGAAGTGCCAGAGTGTTGCAATACAGAGAGGTGTAAAATGGGGAAAGGCCTCAGACCACCTCTCTGCAACGCAGCTCTATGATGTTTAATAGAGGGACATGGTGGGCTAGTAGGACCCAGGGACTTTCAGGATTAAAAGAGACTTAATTCCTCAACTTACAACACACCACAGGGTGTGTTTGCACATGTCACATCAGGACCCATCCCCCCCCCCCTTCACCACTCTGTAAACACGTGTATAACCTTTTTATGTTGGGAGATTAAGTCACCTTGAATCCTAAGAGTTCTAAGTCTGTCCCAACCACGTATCCCTTTATCCATTCAGCACTATGTATCTAGCCTATCACTTTGCCAAAACCTAAGTACTTATAAATGTATCTTGCACTCTCTTTGCAGTACTGAAATTACTCTAGTTATTAGTCATATACTTAAGGATTGGACTAGTCACTAACCCTAGTACAAATTAATTTCTTTATATACTATGTATGTAGACCTGCAAGAAGCTACAAAGTATTAATACACTCTTCAAAATACCCAGTTTATATCTATGTAGTTTTGGAATCTCTCTGTCATAGGATCCCATGTGACCTGAAAGAAAAAGATTTGATAGGTTCATAACATTTCCCATTGTACCTTTTAAAGGACCACAACCAATTCAATCATTCTTCTTTGAGCATCTTTGGAGAGATATGTCTGTGCTTATCTCCTGTCACTCTCATGCAATTTTTCAAACAATCAACTAGCAATATGTTTTTATTGTAATAGTCTGCCAATATCTAAGCACTTATGGGGCAGATTTAGAAGCATCCTGTACCAACAACATGTCACTTTTTGTAACTTAGTGATGGCGCCAGACACTTCTTCATATTTACAAGAAGAGGAAAAGGTACCCTGTGTATGTTTTCTTCTCCGTGAAAATACGACCTGTTCATACACACCAACTTGCAATGAAAGGGCGTTCAATATGTGTTGCTGTGGGTGTTTCCACACAACACTCATAGAACAAGACACATCTCCAGATTTATCTGAAATTATAAATCTGGAGATGTGTGTGAATGCTGCACCATCCTCCAGTTGGTGTAGCAAGGCACAATAAGGAGAATTGTTTTCATTTCTCCTCATTTTTTCTCTTTCAATGTATGCTGTATTGCACAGCATACATTGAAAGAGGAAAATGCCTTTACTGATTGTTGTTGTGCAGGAAGGTGTCCCTTCCTGCACACAAACAATCTCTTCACAACACAGACAAGCTTGCACCATGGAGCAGGATGCCTGTGTCACTCTATGTCTGCAGTTTGTGAAGCAGTGCAGAGGGAAGCATAGAGTTGCAACGTACTTATGTACATATGTTGCATCCCTGTGCTCCAGAAGTACCACAGCGCAGTGCAGCTAAAGAGCTTACATTGTCACGCTGCAGCACGTCCTTATAGTTCTGCACTTATACATTCACCATACACTACTAATGTATTCCTTCAGTCAATTAAGCTATACATATACATTCAACCAAACGTTCATACATTAACATACAAATATAGTTCTTTCTTCAACCAGAGAAGTTAGTTCTGAGAAGAACTTTTTTTTTCTTCTCTTTTTTATTTTTCTAAATGATTTTGTTATTTTTTGGGTGTTTTCAAGAAACAAAATAGAAAAAAGAACACAAAGTACAGGAAACTTTAGGAATTAACTAGCATTCCCGCCCAAAAAAAGCAAACAAAAGTCTAGCAACGATGATTACATTGCGCAGCACATACTGCTTCAACAGACTGCTCACCATGGGAAATCAGTTTGTAGCACTTCACACAGTTCTGCTTCAAAAACGCAAATTCAGGACGTATGTCCGGTGGTGATGTGCTGGTAGAAGCTCCAGATGTTCCAGGAACTGCAGTTGGAGGGTTTTGTCCGGCTCGCCTACACTCCTCCCGAGCCAAATTTACCGGATGAAGAGTCTTCAGGTGCTTGTACTTTGAGGTAGTACCACATGAATAACACTCTTTCGCAGATCAGGTAGGTGACTTTTGTAGCATTCACCTTCTTTTGCCCCTCCGGGAAAGTAAAAACTTCCACACCACCGACACAGGTCTTTGAGGACATGGAGGTTCTGCAACATATTCTTGTGGCTGCTGTCCTGAAGCCATGTTGTCCTGGATTTCAAAAACACCACAAAAGAATTGATGGCAATAAAGTTCTTCTAAGCACAGAGATGTCTCTCCAAAGAAGCTCAAAGAAGAATGATAGAAATGGATGGGGTCCTCCAATAGTTACAATGGGAAATGTTATGAACCAATCAAATCTTTTTTTTAAGGTCACATGGGATCCGCACACCATGCGCACAGGCAGCACGCACCCAACGCGACTTCACGAAATTGCATTTAAAAATAATATAAGTTTATTACAAGTAAAAATATATTATTTTTATGAATAGCTTAGATATTGTCTTGCCCTAATATGTATATTAAAGACATATATATATCATTTTAGACATAAAAAAAATTGCGGGAGTCGTGCATCCACTGCGTCCAACATGTATATGATGTCATGCAGAAACGCGCAAGCGTTGCGTACAGTAATGCGCATGTGTCGCGAATGCGAGCGAGCTGGAGTTGCGTACCGGTCACATAGTGGTCACACACATCTCAGAAAATACGCACCTGTCGCGAACCCTACGTGGATCCTTCACAACATTCCTAAAATGGCTACTAGGTTCCGCGCAGCGATCAAGAAAGGTGCGCTTGGGGAGGAGCTACGCGCGGATTCAAGATGGACGCGTGAGCAGAGGGCTCCCGAGACCCCTTCCGCCGCCCTCGTCTATCCTGACATTAATCCTGAATTGGTCGACGGGTATTTCTTGCTGATGCCCTGCTGATATTAAAAGCATTTTTCGGAATTTGATTTGGCTCCCGGGAACTGGACTTGCTGCTCCCCGCAATTTGAGGCCTACGGTGACGACCATCCGGTGGCTTGAGTCCCCGAGGTGCCCAGGTGGCAATCGAACAACAACGGCTGGAGTGACGCCTCCGCTGCCCCTGTGTGTACTTTCGGTTTCGATTTCGATCATCGTGGGTGCTGACTCATTATTGACTGATACTGCTGCCCCAGCTTAGTCGCTGACTCTACTCTGGCTGTTGTTCCTCGACCTCTCGACTTGTTGCGCTTGCCGTGAAGTGATTCCTTTTGACCAGATTTCGGAGGTCCCGTTGGTGGTCATTGATCATCATGGCGGGCAAGTCGGACGCTGAAAGACGCAACACCAGAGGCCCAAATCGAGGGGGAACCGCTCAGACCCAGACCATTGAACGCTTCACTCGCCCTAAGGTATCCCCGGGTGGTCCGGGCAAGACCCTCGGAGAGGCTGGCGACGGTACTCCTGTGAATGAGGAGCCGACTCTGACGGACGTCATTGCCAGTGTCCAGACTGCTATGGGTCAACAATATGAAACGCTTGCCACGAAATTGGATACGTTTGCGATTGAGGTCAACCTTATCAGGACGGACCTGGGGAAAACTAATGAACGGGTCAAATCCCTGGTCGTTAAAACAGCAAGCCTGATTACGGATGTCTCGGATCTTCAGACCGAGGTCCGCGATCTTCGCTTGGCTAGAGACTCGTTTGCCCGTCGGCTGGATGATTTTGAGAGCCGAGCCAGACGGAATAATGTTCGCGTCATAGGTGTCCCGGAGACTTCTACGGACGTGCCCACGGATCTCTTGGTAGAGGACCTTGTCCAAAACTATTTGACTCCGAAGGGCCTTAGTAAATTTTTTGCGATGGAGCGTGCTCATAGGATTCCTGGTGGGAAGCCCAAGCTTGGGGCCGCCCCGAGGCCTATCATAGCCAGGATTTTTAACTTCCGTGACAGAGACGCTATCCTGCAGGCCTCCCGCACTCATGGTCCCGTCCAGTTTGAAAATGTGTCGGTCAGTTTCTATCCGGATTTCACTCAAGAGGTACAGAAGCAACGTATGGCCTTTACGGGGGTGAAACGTCGCCTCAGGGACATGGAACTGAAGTACGCCATGCTATTTCCGGCTCGCCTGAGGATTGTGCATAATGAATGTACTCTTTTCTTTGATCGCCCTGAAGTAGCCAGTGACTGGCTGGACACTTTGCCGACACAGCACGCCGATCCGGAGAGTTCGAAAGGTGCCGAAGGCGGCCTGGAAGAACAGGAGTAGTGAGTCGGTGCCGATGAGCCATTATTGGACGCTTTGCAGTGGCTCTGTGATAGTGTTGTTTTATACGTTGTAGATACACAGGGGTGGGGGGATTCGGGACTCTTCCTCCTCAGGGGACGTTTTTTCTCTCTCTTCTTGTAGGTTAGTTTAATGGGGCGACAGGCACATTGCAAGTTGGGGTGGCTTTCTAGTCTACCGCAGGGGTGCAGGGTGGGGGGTTGGGTGTTGAGGGTTCATTGGAGGGCGGTGGGGGGGTCTTTTCTTGTTTGCTTGTTTCGAGGCTCTGCTCTGGTCGCTGTTTTATCCTTTGTGCCTGCTTTGTGGCGGGGGGACTGTTGGGTTTTGTCTGGGATGGGGGGTAGGGGGCTGAGGGTGTTGAGCTGGAATGTTAATGGACTCGGAGATAGGTTAAAACGAGGATTGTTTTACGGTATTTAAAGCGGCATTCCCCTGATATTGTTCTACTACAGGAAACACATTTGGTGGGGAATACATGCCGAGCGCTGAATAGAAGAGGCTATTGTTTGGTGGCCCACTCTGGATTCACCACTGGATCGAGGGGGGCGGGTATCTTTGTTAGGAACTCCCTCCCGCTAGAAGTAGATGACGAGGTGCTGGACGATAGGGGACGGTATGCTGCTATCGTGGGTCGATGGGAGGGGAAGACGATCTCCATTTTGTCTGTGTATGTCCCCCCTGGTCTGCAGTCTACCACGTTTTCTGATTTGGGGGGGGTGGTCCTGGGGCTCCCCGATGGCTTGCTGGTGGTGGGTGGAGATTTTAATTCGGTTGTCAGTGGAGAGGAGGATCGAAGCCCTCGTAGAACCCTCCCTACGTCGCAACTATGGTTGGGCAGTTTCATCGATACACTGGGATTAGCGGATTGTTGGAGGCAACTTCACCCTGGACAGCTCCAGTACACCTTTCATTCGGGGGCCCATGGTAGTCTCTCGAGACTTGATTACATTCTTCTACCAGCGGCACAGATGGTTTCCGTAAGAGAAATTAGGCATTTGGCTAGGGGGATTTCAAATCACTCCCCACTGTGGCTCACTATTGATGTGCGGCTGGAGTCCGGGGGTCGTGTCGCTCCTATTAATCCTTGGCATCTTCGTAACCCCAACATTAGTAAGGAAGTGGTTAAGTGTATAGATTATTACTTCGCCGAGAATGAAGGGTCAGTATCCTCTCCTGTGACCCTATGTGAGGCGTGTAAAACTGTGATTCGGGGTCAGACTCTCTCTTTGATTGCCAGTGACAGGGGTCGCAAAAATGCAGAAGTGGTGCGACTTGAAAACGATATCTCTGAGTTGGAGGAACGGATGGAATCTGTAATTACGCCTGATAGTTTGCACTCCTTGGCGCTTAAACAGTTTGAACATAGGGCTCTGGTGACCGATGCTGCTAAGGCGCTGCATCGTGAACAACAGGGACGTCTGTATGATGTGGGTGATAAGGCAGGGAAATTGCTAGCTTGGCTTGATAGACGGGATAGAGTGAATCGTGTGGTGCCTGTTATTGAACGTATGGATGGTGTGCGAGTGGTGGACCTGGTCGAGATAGTTGAGGTCTTTGCCCAGCACTTTCGGAAGGTGTACTCGCCGGTCTCGGGCAGACCTGAGGAGGACTCGCATCTGTTGCTCCGCGATATCACGCTGCCTAGTCTGTCGGAATCGGATAGGGAGCTTATGGAGGCGGATTTTTCTACCGATGAAGTAGCGCTCGCTATCCGTGCACTTCGCTGTGGTAAGGCTTCGGGCCTGAACGGTTTGCCAGTTGAGCTGTATAGGTTGTGTCCCGAAACAATGGCGCCGCACCTTCGTCGGACGTTTTTGGCGTCACGTGATCTCTGGCTTCTTCCCCGAGATCAGAGACTGGCGTCCATTGTGGTCATCCATAAGGACGGGAAGCCCCGGGAGCACTGTTCGTCTTATCAGCCGATCTCGCTTTTGAATGTAGAGCCTAAGGTTCTTGCTAAAATTTTGGCAAGCCGCATGATCACGGTAATCGGCGATCTGGTGCACCCTGATCAGTCTGGGTTTATCCCCCACCGTAATACTGCACTCAATCTTCGACGTCTCCATGGTGTTTTGGTGAGGGCGGGGTCTTTTGCTGAACCGGCCATTTTGGTTTCCCTTGACGCCTCGATGGCCTTCGACACGGTGGAATGGCCTTATTTGTGGGCTGCCCTCGCTAAATTTGGCTTTGGTCCTAAGTTTATCGGATGGGTTAAACTTTTATATGAACAACCGCTCGCACAGGTGGTGGTTAATGGACAGGCCTCGGATCCTTTTGTTCTCGGGCGTGGCACGAGACAGGGCTGCCCTTTGTCGCCCCTCCTTTTTGCGCTTGCTCTTGAACCCCTTGCCGCGTGGCTCCGCTGGGAGCCCTCGCTCAAGGTAATATGGTGGTCCCCTACCTTCGAAGATCGGGTGTCACTTTATGCCGATGATATCCTATTATACCTTACTTCTCCCCGTAAGTCATTGGGTGTCCTGTTTGATGTCCTGAGCTCTTTCGGGAAGAATTCTGGTCTGGTTATCAACTGGACTAAATCCTGTATTTACCCACTTGCGGGTGGTCAGCCTTCTTTGCCTCGCTTTTGCCCTATACCTGTTTCCAGCGTCGGATTCAAGTACTTGGGGATCTACATTTCTATGGACCCTAAGGTCCGATTTGAGCGGAATCTATTGCCTCCGCTTGCTAGACTTCGATCGGATGTAGCGGCATGGTGTAGATTGCCTCTTTCCCCCCTGGGGAGGGCGGCCCTGTTTAAAATGATGTCTCTTCCCCGATTCTTATATGCCATTCAGAACACGCTGGATCTGGTTCCAACTGGTTACTTCTGTGAAATCGAGGGTCTCCAGAGGAAATTGGTCTCGGGCGGGCGGCCACGCATAGCGCTGGCGAAATTGACTTTGCCCTGGTATGACGGTGGTATAGCATTGCCTGACGTCAAACGCTATTATTGGGCGTCCCAGTTAAGTGCTATCAATCACGCCATGTATGGTCCTGTTCCTAATCCGCTTACGATATGTATAGGTGGCAACTGCCGGGAGGTGATTATAATAGAGCGCTTTATTCCAAGATCGACAGGAGGTGTTTGACGGGCCCCACTGCGGTGGCGATACGTGTATGGGATAGTGCAACATCGGCTACAGGCTGGACTGGTAAACTTACTAGGGCGACTCCTTTATATGCAGCTGAGAGATTGGGTGGATTGTGGTCTTCAAAGGGATTCGATAGATGGGACCTTATCGGTATTAGCAAAGTAGGGGATCTTTGGGCCACCAATAGAGTCAAAACTTTTGGAGAGCTGAAACGGGAATACAAGCTGAGTGATAGAGAGCACTTCCGATACCTTCAGCTCCGCCACGCGCTCGACTCCGTCTTCCCTGTCGGTACCTCGATCCCTGAGTCATCTCCCTTGGAGGATAGAGTGCTGGATGGGCATGTCCCTGACAGCACTATTTCCCTCATATATAAAAAACGTATTAATACCCGTTGGGACCTTCTTATACAGCTGCGTGAGGCGTGGACTAATGACGGGCTGGAATTAGACAATGAGGACTGGCAGGCTGCAATATCCTCCCCAAAGGAAGTCGCTATTCCGGCGCGTCACTGACTGGTGCAGCTAAAGATTCTTCATCGCATCTATGTCACGGGTCCACGTTTGATGCATATGGGCTATTCTGTGGATGGGTTATGTTGGCGTGGCTGTGGTTTGCTTGCTACCTTCCTCCATATTATATGGGAATGCCCGGCGGTAGTGGTTTTCTGGAGTCGTGTGCATGCGGTGATGAGAGAAGTGACGGGCGTCGGGCTACTTCCTGAGGCCCGACGCTGCTTGCTGAATGTCTGGGAACCGAATGACTGCACCGTTGCTCAGGTTCAATGGGTCACGCTGGGCAATATCATTGGGAAAAGGGACATTGCTCAACTCTGGGGATCTACTAGGGCACCACTGGTCTCGGCCTGGGAGGAGAACATGGATTGGTGCATGTTTCGAGAAAGAATCGTGTACATCTCCCGAGGTAGGCCCAGGAAGTGGGATAGGATTTGGGGTCAGTGGAACTCGTATCATGGAGAGATTTGTGACCCTCCCCTTGCTGAACCCCCTGATACTACGGGATCTCCTTGACTTTGACGGTCCAGCATTTTGCTTTTCGGTTCTTTGTATAGTATTGTTCGCTCCTGGTCCCCGCTCCCCACCTCCATGATTTCCTGATGCTTGCTTTTCATTGTCTCCCCCTTACTGAACGTAGCAGCCCTCATACTGATAATTTTGCCTCGACTTTTTTCTTGTGGAGTTTTTTGTTGTTGTTTGTATGTATAAAAATATAAAAACCTATTATTTATCCTCCTTTGCCAGACTGCTCCCAACTTCATCCTGCTTTTATGCTGCCGGACCCTCGGGTTGTCGGCTGATGAGCTGTGTACTGATTCATTCTTGTTGATTTGCGTTACTGACCGGTCATGATGGTTGTAGGTCTGTATCTGTCCTCATTTTACAATAATAAAGGTTTCCCCCCCCCCCAAAAAAAAGGTGCGCTTTATGTGTGCGACTCCCGAAAAAACTGGAAAAAAAACAATAAAGAAAATAATATAAATCTATTAAAATAAAAATATAAAACAAAAAAAAATATTTCAGTTTCAATATTTTAAAACACATTTTTTTCCCATTTATATTACAAATTTATAATGTAATTTAATAAATAAAATATGTAAAAATAAACAGTTAAAAAACTGTAGAAAATCAGTATCAAAAAAATACATATAACTATTATTACATTTAAAAATTATCATTTAAAAAAACCTTTGAAATTCACTGAAAAAACCATAGGTTTCAGACATGTTATAGTTAGCATTAAACAATATTTAGAAATTCACTGAAAAAAACATAGGTTTCAGGGTTGTTAGAGTTAGCTGACATTTCACTCATACAAAACCATTGAAATTCCTCTGTTATAGTTAGTTCTACTAAATATAACTCGTGCGCCTGCAATCCACTGCTGATGGTGTCACATATTACATCATTCATGACATGGTAAGTGACATCACTGATGACATCTCAAATGACATCACTGATGACATCATCCAGTGAGGAGTAGGCCAGAAAACAGCCTGAGTAACAGCTTCTAGGGATCAGCTTTGCAGTGCAGATTAAACTGATGTCCGTGTGCTAAAGGGGACTTATATGACTCCGCAGACGTCCCAATTGGAGTCAACTTCATCACGCAGTCATACGACGCCGTCCCCCGGGTATCAGAGGTACTGCAGAAAAATTTCTGGATCCAAACTGGTGTTTGGAGAGAGTTTAATAGTTAAGGAATCTGCGGCTAGATGTCTCTAGCAGATGTTGGTCTTATGGTGTTAGGTTGCTAAATGACATTTTAATTATGATAGAAATGTTCATTTTATGCTCGTTGTTTACAACATGCATTAGTGCTAGTTGTAGAGATATTGGTAGAACTTTCTGAACTCCTCCCTAATTCCCATCTGCTCAACAATTAACTCACCCTGTTTGTAGACAATCCAATGACTAAAGAGTATTACTCACGTTGCCTCTTACCTAAAATTCAAGTAAATGGCCCATCTCCTCGCTGTTCTAAGAAAATTGCAATTGCCTGGCCCAGATCTTTTTATTAGCCCCGTCCCGAATGATTTTCTTTAAAGTTATTTGCCGGGCTTGCAACTGCTCAGAAACCGTTAAGGCTCCTTTGCAATCTTGCTCCATAATCCTTTGGGACAATCTGTCCTCAGGCTGGATGAGGGAGCATCGCATTTGAGATTTCTCTGTATACCACATTTTCTGTTGGTGTATAGAGAAAGTTAATGATTGCCCCTACAGAAGGCTTGAAGTGTACCCTAGACCATAGCAGTGGATGCTGAACCCATGTTGAAATCCAGATATGTCCTTAAGCAACTGCTCATAGCTTAAATACGTTTCTCATCCAGCAAAAGCTTCTGATCAAAAGTCCAGTTGCCTAACTTGGTAGGCTGACAAAGCTACTCTGAGCTGATAAACAATGACAGGGAGTTATGATCCGATATTATTCCCGGAGTCAGATAAATACTAACATGAGATTAAAGTGAAAGAATCACTAGAAACATGTCAATCCAAGAAAGGGACTTGTGGGGTGATAAATAGAAGGTGAAACTGAGTGATTTACAGCTGAGAAGAATCCACCGATGCATAAGAGCTGATAACCTGTCTCAATGCACCTCCGAGATTCTTTTTGCCCCATCATCACTTGCTGAGTTCCAATATCCCCTCAGAGTTGAGTCTACCCCTGGGGAGACTGCAACATTAAAGTCCTCACATAACAGTAAGGGCACAGGCCACTGATGCAGTTCAGCCAGCAAATAATTGAATATAGAGGGACCATTCTCATTCGGATCATAAACTATAAACATAGTAAGCTTTATAACTCCTTTTTGAATTACAGCAATCAACCACTACCCCCTAATTCAGACTTGGTTTTAACTACAACCCAATTAGGATCACTTACTAAAAGAGCAAACCCTCTTCGA
This sequence comes from Lissotriton helveticus, assembly GCF_964261635.1. Classification (NCBI taxonomy): domain Eukaryota; kingdom Metazoa; phylum Chordata; class Amphibia; order Caudata; family Salamandridae; genus Lissotriton; species Lissotriton helveticus. The sequence continues at coordinate 1,017,056,468 of NC_136061.1, forward strand.
GCCGAGTTGTAGCAGGAGACACCCAGACCCAATATTCAAGCTCTCTTAATAAGGGAGATTGATCACCAGACAGATGAGTTTCCTGAATACAGACAATATGAGGCTTAAGAGTGTGTAACTCCTTTTTGATCAACTTATGCTTATTTACGACTTTCACACCATTGATATTACAAGTAAGAATATGAACTTGCAGACTACGACCCATCCCTCTGTCACCTGTCATTATTGTCTGGCCCAGAACTGACTCCAGAAGCACCCTCTTTCCCTTAAGGTGAGGTTCACCCCTCCTGTCTGCCCAATCTATGCAATCTGTTGATGCCCATTTTTTCCCTCCTTCTTATTATCCCCTGTACTTCCACATCTTCATTAGTGAACTCAACTCTCCTGATACTTTGACCATTCCTCTCCCTCCTCCACCCTGCCAACCACCCCACACCAACACCCCCTTCCCCCACATTCATTGCCAAAACCCTGGGCCATCGCCTCCACCCACCTACCCACCATGTTTTATAGCATGTATGATGTTACAACGCATACTTTTACAACGCCTACCTTTACATCGCAAGTTTTACAACGCATACCATTACAACGCATAGTGCTTTTGGGCGCTGGATAGTGAATAATTTAATTTACTATTCCAACTCCAGTCCCCGTGGATAGTAGGGAAGGTGTTGGATAGTACATTAAACCTATTCCCTATCCTAGAGCGCCCCCCAGCGCAATGCGTTGTAATTGTTTGCGTTGTAAAAGTTGCGTCGTAAAGGCACTGCGTGGTAAAAGTTGCATTGTAAAGGATGTTTACCTGCTTTATAGCATGATACTAACCACCGAAGAACCCCCCCACCCAAAACAAACCTTAATCATTTCAGCCAAATAATACAGCTGCAAGTATTAGAAGAGGAAAAAGTGGCAGTGTAGGAGACAAAAAACCAAAGAAAAATGTAAAGGAAAAGACAAGGAGGATCAGAGCGCATTGTGACACTAGAAAAAAAATCACACATTAATGTGTGCCTTTGTTTGAAGATCCTTATTTCAATGCATTGAATTATAAAGAATGGTATTGTGTTCATCCTTATGCACACTATTAAACACATAGAATAAAATATTCTATGGAAATATATAGTTAGTTCCAGCTCCGCCTCTTAATAGTCACCCAAATTTCATGAAGAAATTTCCCTGGATTCAGAGTGAGATGTATTCTCAACTAAAAAAATTATTTACTCAAATGAATTTATTCAGAATTTGTCTATCCAAAGATATGAGTATTGGAAAGAAAATATTAATGAGAACATTATTTGATGAGGTTCAAAGTACAGAAGCCTTATTTTGAGCATACATTATGCCTAAAGAAATGATCTTTCTGAGTAAAACGATCCCAAAGACTCCCGATCTGGGATTTTGAACAATGAAAGACCTTAAGAAAAAATAGTTTTTTTATTGAACAACATCATGTCCTTAGCCTTAGATCTTCTTAAATGAGATCTAGGTATATTCCAACACGGTCAGGCTAGTTTAAGAGCCATGATACAGTTAAATTGAGTCGTACAGTCCTTTAGATCATGTTATATGCCTTGGCGACTCCTGAATGAAATAGCTATTTTTGAGCCTAACTATGATAGATCAATAATATTAGTGTCACTTTTTGACAAGACTGCAGAGGATTGGCTTGCATCACTGCTATCATTTGAACCTCTATTTGAAGTGCTCTAACCAACACTGAGTGCTTTGGAATTGCAACCACTTGCTGGCCCATCAACTGCACATGCTAACGCAAACAAACATGCTTTGGCTGTTTTTCTCCACGACCATGTGTATGCTGTGTGTGAACATGATGCCATTGAAATATCATCAGATGAGGTCTAAGAGCAACTCTTCATTCAGCAGAAAGGTTATAACTAATGATTTTAATGTTTTGCTTTTTCTTTTTAAGCTGCACCATTTTTAATTTGGATATTCAATATCATGCCTGGTACGTTTAATCGCCAAAAGACGTGTCTCCTAAACCGACACAAAGTTTATGCCTTTATCATGCCTTTTATATATGATAACATTTTGAATATTCCTTTGCTTGATCACACGAGGCTTATGACTAAAATTCATGCTCAGTTTATTGCATTATTTTTTTGCTATTTTATGTCATCATGCCTTTAAAGAAGTTGCATTTACATACATTCATGTTATGCTTTATATGTAAATGATGTATTTTATCGATTTGTGTTTGATATTATGTTTTATATTTTATTGTTGGATAAATGCCAAGATTATGGCATAATAGTTCTAACCCTGTAATGCCACAATTCGAATGTGCATGCCAGGGATGACATTAAAGTCCTAAGGCCTGTCTCCATCTTAAGCAGGCTGACTCCATTTTCTCTATTTTTGCAAAATCATTGACATGTCGGCCTTTGGCAAAGATGCTGTCTGTCCTCATCTTTTCAAGATCCTGTGAAAGAGTCAAGTCATTCATACAATGACATCGATAAGGCACGTGATGCACAGACAATGTCCTTGACAGAACACCTAATGTAACATCAGTCAGGGACAAGTGCCTTGTTATCTTTATTGAGACGTTCTTCATGTAAAATTCCTAAACTAATCAACAGCTTAGTGCTCTTAAGAATAGGTCAGCTTCTATCACGTACTGCTATTCACCCTTGTTTTGACCTTGTTCTGGACTTGCTACATACCAGTTCCAACATTATGTATGCTATTGTTTATTGTTTAAAGTGACACAGTCTTCATGTACAATATATAAGAATTACAAATAAATACATAGATGCATTGGAGAGCAGCCCAAATGAGTACTTTTCTACCTCCAAAGAGATTTTAAGTGTTCCCTTCTCGATTCCTGTCTTCATTCTCTACTTGCAAGGAGGACCATGCCACAAGAAGATTTAAATGTAACCCTTACACCAAATTGTCCCATATAAAAGTGGACTTTTTCTTGAACAAATCAACTCTTACCTTTATAACTAATAGTGCGTCTCATTATTTTTTGTTTTGTTATTTTGTTATTTAATTTATTATGTGCTCTAATCACCCCCAGGAGGGTATCTCGGCACAAGACCAGGACAACAGATGATGAGGGCTATCTTTAAAATAGATGATGAGTCTTGAGTAATTTTGTGAAATGGAGGTTGTCTTAGATGTTGCAAGATGTTTGCATATCTGCTCCCTGGTGACACAGCACACATCACACATCAATGTGCAGGCAACATCCTAACACCGTGGGACCTTCATCAATGTTGCCTCCAAATAAACAGCCAATGTGGGTGATCCCTTCTCCCTCCGACAGTCCAACAGCAACCAGCCATCCCAGGATGGCACAAAGGGAAATGCACAGCCCCTTGACAATTTCCCAATTAACACCCCACTCACCTCAAATCCACAAACATGCAATCCACAACTCTGTCAATGCACACGTCCACAAGTCCACCACAAAGATGCACAACAACATGCCCACCCACCAGACACGATAGAACAACTCACAATGTTAACCTGGGCAAGCCGTGAACATGACCAATCTACGGCATGGCACCTCAGTCACACAATAGATGAGTGTTGGGAGAGTTGGCAACCAGGCATAAGTGAAGGATGCAGCAGAACCTTGTTTGGGAAAGTACACAATGCCAAGCGTGGCGGCGAAGTGCTGAACAAACCGCAGTATGCAAAACACACCCATATCCACAGTGACATACACCTCTGGTGAATGAAGTGCAGTGGGCAGAGGACGCAACCATGTCACCGCAGCCAGTGAGGGTCCTTGCGGAAATGTTGCTTGTCATGCCCCACCCGTAAGCGTGAGCAGAGTGGGATGGGCCGGCGTATGTCAGGCCAGTGTAGGGGTGTGAATAAAAAGCACTTAGCCCTGGGTGTTGTCCTCTTCCAGAAAGCCCAACGTCTCTGCCAGGGCGGCGTATCCCACCCCGCCACGAGGCCGACGCCGTCCTCATTAGCGGAGTTGCCTGAGATCCTGTGCGCCTGTCATATCCTGGCCTGCTGGACCACAAACCCTTCAAGGCCGACCCCACGCAACCAGGCCACACTGAACAGCATCCGACACTTGCGTGTGTCATGGAGGGCCCACCTCGTGCCAGTGTAAGCTCCAAGCCCGAAACTCCCTTCGATCCATGAGGCATAGTACCATATGTTCTTCTTGCGACACATCCTTTCCACTAACCCTGTCTCCCATGCCATTGGTGAGCTGTGCTGCCACAAACCCTGTCCAACGTCATCCTGTGAGCCGTGGATGAGGGACCAGGATGATCCTGCGGACCAGTAGGTCTCACATCCAGCACCTAGTTGCGAATCACGATTGGCTGAGTCCACACCAGTGAACGCACAGAGAGGAATAAGAGGAAGATGCAGCCCAGTCCAGATGAATGCCGGGTCACAGTCACCGAGGTGATCGGACACGTGGTGCCACTGAACCTGAACTGCGCAGGACGGTGGGGCCACCAACCTATGCCGACAACACTCGGTGAATGGCCCATGCTGTCCGCTGCCTCCGGTCTACACTGCTCTCATCCTAGGCTGTGCTCGAGTAGGCCCCAGATTTGGAATAGAACTTTGAGTATGCAAAGGCTGATTACACATCATTGCACGCAAGGTGAGGCCTAAGAGGATGTCGCCTTTCAACTTGCCAGAGAGAAAAGGATCAGTGTAACGGAGGTGTTCGTACACTACCAACAACTGCCCTGGTGTCAATAGTGCTGTGCATCGCGAGCCAAAGACACGCGGCTGTGGCCCACTGCGACCGCTGCCTATGGCCTACACTTCGGTCCAGTAGTTCACAAAGTCATGATTCAGCAATGGCGGAGTCCAATTCAGTGTACCGGCATCATCGCAGTCTGCATCCCCACCCAGACCTGGTGCCACTAAGTCTGTTCCCCGACATTCATGGACACTCTCTAGTCGAACAATGGTGGCGTCTGAGCCTATGGAGTAGGGGTCAGTTTTCACCCCCATATAGCTGATACTGAATTGGCGGTGGCAAGAGGCTGTCGCATTCCACTCCTCCATTTGCTGCTTCCTGATGAAATCAAACCTTTCGGCGCCTTGGCCTGGAGGACACCTTCCACTGTCCCCCGAAACACTCTGAAACATACACCTTGGACAATGATGGTTACCCGCCCAGGTCACATGGGCCATCTGACTGCACTGTCCTGTGGCTGGGTGCCTGAGCCGGACGCAGTGCAGCCGGGGCCACTAACTCTGTAATGGTCATCTCCGGGACCCCTTCACCGGAGACATAGGCTGGCCCCTGTGGTGTGGGCCTTGGGCTCACCAACGCCATGACTCTGTGGCCTTGAGCTGTATGTAGACGCCGGGCCCAAATGCATCCCACCAGGGCTCACACACCAAAGTGAGTCCAGACCGGCTCGGATGACGCATCACCGCAGGAGGCAGATACCACCACTGCAAGGACCACCTCCAAACGCCATCTGCCAGAGTTGAAGCAGTGGTCCTGAAAACCTTCGCGGTTGCTCAGGCCTGTCGTGGCTGCAATCATCAGCCTATTATCCTGCTCAGCACTCCAGGTGCCAGTGACTCCGTGCACCGCAGGCCATTGTCCATAGCTGATTGTGTTTTGTGCTGTTGAGCCGTTACGCAGGTATGTCACCTCAAACAGTGTGGGGTCCTGAGACGTTGATGGCGAAGATGATGCAGGTCTGACACACCCCACTGCATCTGCATCAGGAATAAATCGTAGGGACACAATCCGGGACTTTTTTTAAACGTGAGCATGCTCATCTCTAGTGTCCACAGCCCAGTGTACGGCGACTCACGGACACTTCTGTTTACATGTTGGCTGTCCTCTGGACTTTATCCGGATCACCCCATGTTGCTCATCAGTTGACTCTGTATTGCATCTGTTTTCTGTTTGCGTTGCACTAGTGTCCAATGTCCAAGTGGTTGCCAACACCGGACATTCCGTGTGGAATGGCTTACACTCACCCCACACACATCCAGCACAGGCGTCACTGTACATGTGGCCCTGGCAATAAAGGGGCCAGGCGCACATGCCTGTATCCATTTCAACATGATCTCTGTGTGTGTCCCTGTGGACTTATAGTATGCATGTGGGCCCTGGGCCCTATGACTTTACACTGTGTGGTGTACCACGGATGCAGACATGTCTCTAGAGGCAGCGGGTTGGGGCTTAGACATGTAGCTTTGTCATCACCCACTCCATTCATGAGGGGAGTGGCCAGGGCCGTCGTACGCACAGCCAACATGGGTGTGTGACTGCTAATTGCTGCCCCAAGGCGTGGTTCTGTGCTGTGCATCTGCATCTGCATGTGCCGCTATGGCAGCGAGGTTCTCCTTTGTGGGGTGTGGGTGGGCCCTGTAGGGTGATAGACCCCTCCGTATGTGCCCTGGTTCGCATTCCATGGGTTCAGTCCCCTCCTACACCTGTTGGGCCACCTCCATTTGGCATGCTAACACATGCCATTGGGGTGCCATGTGTGGGTGGGTGAAGTGTCGTGAGCCAGCTGTGCCTGGGCGTATTTCCTGTTGTGTGGTCTGTTGCAGGCTCGGTGTTCTCCTTTAGGTATCTTGGCTGTCCGGGTCCTGGTGGGGGGTTGCGTGGGACATTCATGGGCTGTTGTAGGGCATTGGTGTCAATGGTGTGGTGGTCCTCTCCAGCATCACTGATGTATTGTATTATGTGCTCTGCTCTAGGTGTTGTGTGCCCCTCTAAGATGTGAAGGGGAGGTGCGTGTTGCCTTTGAGTTGGCATATATGTTGCCGCATTGTGCTAGTTTGCATGCAGACTGTATTGCGGTGTACATTGTGTATGTTTGGGGGTGCTGTATTCCTCTGCTTGTGGGTCCAATGCTGGTAGTGTTCTGTCACCTCTGTGAAGCTGGTCTTGTTTTCCTGTGGTCTCATCCTGTCTTCCTCTCCCTCTTCTACTTTGCCTTCCCCGATCCCGCTGTTCCTTGCTGGTAGTCTGTGGGGGTTGTGGGGTTCGAGTTGGGCTCTGCGCTTGGTCAGGGTGCATCCATGTTGCTACGTGCTATGGCTTGTCGCTGGTGTATTTTTACCTCGGTTTTTATGAGGCATTGTCCTGACAGACGTGTGGGATTTGCTGGCCTGTGGCCGCTTTTCACTACTTTTTGTACTGCGGTTGGCCTCATCACTTTTTTTGAGTTTGTGTATTGCATATTTGCGGCATGTCGTTGATTTTCACGCAGACATTTGCCGCAGTGTCTGGTGTCTATTGCATGCTACCGCCTTGTTGTGCATTTCACATTGACACAGGGTTATTTTCCCGCGATGGGCTGCGATGCTGAAAGTTGCATTACGTTACTCTTGCGGTAGTTATCACACGTTCTTGTGAATGTACCCCTTAGAGTTTTTCACTTTTTTTAACTTGAGTGAGGACATCTTACTTTTGACCTTTTTTCCATGACTGCATTATTTTTCACCTTAGTAAATTCTATAATACTGAAGTTCGACTTCCAAGCTACTTGTCAAGCTTACTTAACAATATACCAAAACTTCCACTTCTTTCTCTCACTGTGCTACCTTGTGTTTGACATACTCAGAAGATGGCAACGAAGACAGCCTCGAGGGTCAGATGTGGACGGGATAGGCCAGGGCACCAAAAGAATAGTGGCCCCAATAGTGAATTACATAGTAAAAATGTGGCCCACATTTGCAAATTGTGCTACTTTTTAACTTGTAAAGAACCGCAGTGTAATATGTATGGTAAGGTTTGAAAAACAGCATTGATTTGAGATATCTGAGGCCATGTTTGATTTAATACAAGGGATATCAACTGTAAAACCACCCAGCAGACTTTCAAACCGGCCCACTAACATCCAAAAAACAGGTCCAAACACTGACCTGCCAGACCAGTCCGTCAAGCACTGCCTGACTGCCGTATACTCCAGTCTGACCCTGACAGCCTCTACAGGAATATCACATCATGAATCTAGCGCTGCGACTTTCTTTCCACACGACCCCTCTCTTCTGCGGAATAGTGCATGTTTCACTGAAGCTAAGGTTCCATCAATTGACTTTTTGAATCATGATCTAATTACAGATATGTGTAAGCCTCTGCATGGCTTTCCAACATACTTTCTCCAAAAATATGCGTCATTTAGTCAAGACATCCCTTGAAATATGTTAATATGGATATTTGGCTGTGCAGTGCTGCACACTTTTACTTCTTCTTTCACTGTCTTTTGAATGGGTCTGTCCCACTGGTGGAGGATAGGAGAAAGCTAAGATAGATGAGCAGTGCTTAATGTGTAGGAAAAGAGTGCCAAAGCTCTGCTCAGAGGCTCGTGGCTTGGGCTATTAAAGGTTGGTGCACCGAATACCAAGGCTTCATAATCCTGAAAACACCTCATGTATCTGTAATCCAACGCTAGACACTCCCTTCGATTTCATCTCTGTCTTGCAAGTTCCTCATTTGTCCCTTTGTGACGTTTTTTCAGTCTTTTTCTTCTTACTTCTTTCTCCTTTATGTGTTTTTCCCTCTCTTGGGCTAGGTAAATGTCTGATGAGGAAAAATAAGTGCAGGTCCCAAAACTGAGTATCAATTGTCCCCATCAGCAACCACCGCCTGAAATTTGGCACTATATGTAAATAAGTTGAAGTCAATTTCATGGCGACTTTTTAACTTCAATGGTGTCTCCTGATCCAACCAATGAGTGGCATTGGTTTGTGTAAAAGTAATACGAGTTATTTAACCTTCCAACAGGCAACTGCCTGTGGCAGAAAGTTATGTTTAAAAGTATAATTCTGTTTTTTATTTAACAATCCCGTTTTTTTCAGTAATCCGCAATCTCATTCATTTTTATGTGGCTATATTTAATGGACCTCTTATATTGGTGTTGGTTGGAAATGGGAGCCTCAATGGCACATTGAAAAAGAGGTCTCTATTTTGACCGGCTGGACGAAAGATTTCTTAGACCCGAAGGTGTGTCTCTTCTTAAAGAATTTGTTGCACACGCCTAACTACTAAAGAAAATAAATAACTATTAAACATTTGCCTAGTTTCCTGAACAGAAAGATGTCCATAGAGAATAAACAATAGGGCTTGTGTGGAAGTGGATTTTACATCACATTGATTTCAGATATGCTCTAATTGCTCCAGCTAAAGATTTTCCAAGAATGTGCTTATCATACGGAGTGTTATTATCATTATAGTCGGCGCTGTGAGCCAAGGCATTCCTATGGATTTCCATGGATTTTCGTTTTATGGATAATTATTCAGAGGTGAATAGATATACATTTTGCTGGGCTTGCACTAAAATAGAAGTCATCACTTTTATCCTTACTCCACATAAACAGAGCTGCAGCGCTCCCACCCTTGTTATGGCGCATAATGCAAGCTAATTACAATGCATGCCTACAGTTGTGATGGGCCATGGAGCAGCCGAGTTAGATACTCCAGAGAACCACTTAAAAACAAGCTTTTTTTTAAAAGACAACATATTACTGCTTAGCAAAATAGTAACTAAGCCAAAACAAACTACAAATTATGTGAAAAATTAGAAAGTGGCTTTTCTGTTGTACTGTGAGGAAAGGAAACCATTCCTTATTTAGCATTACAGGAAGTCGCACATTTTAAATGGTGCGTAATTAGAAAGTCTAATATGGAAATTAGATGCAATATTTATTTATGGTATGTATCGCTTTTAGCAGTACAGTTTTGCAAAGACCTAATTGGCACCACAGCAATCTACAGTAGCATAGCAGGCCCTTACATAAATTCATGATTATTATGTACAGCCACTTATCTGTGAACGAGTTCTGCTACCAGTTTCTTTAATTAAGCATACAAAGGGCTCCCTCATCTTTGCATTTTCCCTAGCTAGGACATTGATACTCATTATTTCCTAAGACCAAACACTGAGGCTGTGTCAAGAATGCATCCATCACTGGGCGGCTACTTATAGTCAGCGGGATTTTTACCCGTGTCAGCAAATTCGGCAATTTGCAATTTCTGTGTGTCTGACATGCTCCTTTATCGGAGAAGATCACTTTCAAACACCAAGATCATGAGAATGATTCCTTGGTTAGCCTCCTCAGCAGCCCACAGTAATGACAGTAATTAACAGCGTGTGATTAGCAGCCACTCTGGAAAACGTTTGAATGTTAATTTACTTCAACTAATACGCGCCATTTCTGCGTAATGAGTTCTACACTCTGGGTTCATGCTAAAAGCAAATTATTTCCCGGCATTTTATCATGCAAACGGCTCCCAGTTAATCACTTGAACAGTAAACCTCAGCGTCGTAATAAGTGACATTTTTTTCTGTCAGGCGCTTTTTACAAAGCAGGATAGGGACATTCGGAGAGTGTTTTCTAGAAAAGTCTCCGTGTAGCGAGTTAACAGGCATCTCGCGAGTCGATCCTTAATGAACGCTCTCCTGTCCCCTGATTGAAGCAGAATCTCATTATCTGCGCTCCCCTCTCCCTCATTTATTTTGAGCAGGATTATTGATACCGCCATTATGCAAACCCGGCTCAGGAGCCGCGTGAGCATCATCAAGGTCCTCAGCACCAGTGTAACTACTACGGAGGCCCAGAATGCATCCACCCCAGGGAACCCGCCTCGTTGAGGAATGCAAAAACAAGATATCCCACAACCTTCAACCCCTGTATTCCAATTTCAACTCACATTTCATTTATTGGTGGTTTCAATTCATAAACCAAAACCCATCCCCTGCAATGAACAAACTTTTCATCAAGATACGAATAATCAATTAAAACAAATTGTCATGCTTGCACAAATCTACTGTGAATTTCTTTTAATAATATGCGCTGTAGCACATTCAATAATCTACTGTTAAAATGATCAATGAACTCAGCTCTAAGTCTTAATGCTGTTATTGAAGGACATAAACTTAACTCACGACACACTGTGTATCCCTCTTCTCTACACACGGAACAGCATATTTCTTTTAGTATGATCTTTTTCCAGACACCTGGAAACTCCTATATTGGTGCTCTGATCTCGATCCCATAAAATAATTGCACACTTCTCCCAACAGATACATAGATGGATGCTTTGCAGTTTTTTTGCTTTCAAGAACCTATTTCAAATATCACTGACAACTTCTGACATAGTTTTCCCTGTTGAATGGCACAGTCTTGGCTCTGATTAGCCAAATTGCATCTTTCTTCTGTACTTTTTCTGATATTGATTCAATTTGGTGCACCGAAATTGAAGAACTTCACTTGTTTGTTTCTTGCCTGTCTGAGTAGTTCAATCGTCATTGCCTTTAGTGGTGCTTCTTGCAGTGCCTATCTCCGAGAAAAAAAAAACATATATCATCTTGGAACTGCAATTTAGTACCCTCACCAGGCCCTGTTGGCCCGAATCATATTCCCTGGATTGGATACCTAGTTCCCAATATTCTGCACCAGGCTACCCCTTGCAAATTGTTTAGGTACAATACAAGGTCTGCTAACCCTCTCAGAGCTTTTTAGTCGATCCCAAATGGTATAATCCTGAATGCTTTATTAACTGGACATAGTAGGAGGCCTCCAAGTTTCATATTAAACTGCGACAGACTTCATGGTGGTGTATACTCACCTCTTTTGGACTGAAGTAATAGGTTCTAAACCTGTTCTGGCCAAAAAAAACATCAACATAAATCTATTCCTCCCAGTCTCTAATTTTCACCCTGAGTGTCCATATATTTCTTCAATAATCTTTGTGATTTTCGCAAATAATTATGACAACATTGCAGTTGCAAAATATTTACAGGACTTTTATTCAAAGACCACTTCGGCTTGATCTCCACATTGGCCCTAGAACCTTTTTAAAAAAAAAAATGTTGTCCTCATTCGCCTCTAAAAAAACACCATTCCATTTGCACCACTGAATAGAGTACTATGCCCTTATGGGCTGGAAGCCAGGAGAAAGAAGAGAGGACGGAGATGTTCACCCTTTACCTTCCTCGTTCGTTTAAAACTCCGTCCTCTACAAAATTCCCTTTCTATCACTCCGCTTCCCCAGCATATTGCAGAAAGGGGGGAAAGCAAGAGGACAGGTCACCAGTCGAGGCAGAAAAAAGGCTTAATCATTGGACTTCATTAGTCTGATGCTCACACCAATTCAAGAAAGGAAGCCAGAATTCATGCTTTCTGGACCCCATCATATCGAACCTGGCAAAATATTCAACAGAGCATACCCAATCATCAAACCTGGGAGGGGCCGTAGCTACACACTTTGTACATATTTCCCTTCGAGCCAGCAGTATAGAATAATAAGTCAACCTTGCCTGACTTTTTGTAACTTTTGCCAGAGAGTCCACACATTCAAAGATAACAAGTAGGAAGCTTACCTTAATATCGATCTTCAACATACTAGACAAGGCCCTACTCACATTCTTCCTGAATGGCTGGATCTCTGGACAGTCCACAAACATGTGAATGTCATCTTCTCTCATACTGCCGCACTTAGGGCAAGCTACGTCACCTCCACTCCCAAACTTTGACTACCTCAGAGGGGACCAGTAGGCTCTGTGAATGGAGAAAAGGTGATTTCTTCTCAGGTGTGCAGGCTTAACTATTTTAAACAACATGGACATAGATACTTGCTATTGATGTTCCAGTGGTGCCTCCGGCAAGCATCTTCCCCATAATTCCATTGGCAATATGAAGGCTCCATCTTCCAGCTCCACCAACAGCCAGAAGATTGTTGCAAGCTCCTTCTTGAGTACTACCTCGTGCAGAAGTCTGTCTTCAAGCTCGTTTGACTTTCCTATCATTGTACCTGGATCTTGGAACCAACTCTGCATTTGCAGATATTTGAACCAGGACAATTTGTTGTCAGATAGTTGTTTACATGTTTCCTAAGTTATCAGATGACCATCTCAAATTATGTGGTCCATCTTGTTAAACCTGCCTCTATCAAAGGTACAACCAATGTATCTTTTGTCCACTCTGGTGAACCAGGAGAGTCCCAAATAGGAGCCAGGTCTCGGCCAAGCCCCTAAAAGATCTTTAACCTGACTTTTTTTAAATACTTGGGGTCAGCGTTTTTGAACATGAAGCCAAAATTGCCCCCTAAATCATGCCCTGCCATTACTCCCAGTAATCTCCCAATCTCAGATTGTGTGGGTATGTTCAGCGGTAAATTACCATTCTTCAAAAAAAAAAGCCCATGAGTAAAACAACAGGTCCGGTAGTGCTAATCTTCCCTTCTCCACCCTCCTCCTCAGTTTCTTCCAGGCTATTCTAGGTCCTTTGCTTGCCCAAATAAAACTACTAATCTGACGTTGCATCCTTTTAAGCCATTCCTTATCAAAAGGCAGGGGAATTGCATCAAACAGAAAAGTAAACTTCGGAAGGAGCACCATTTTTACCAGATTTACACGACCCAACAGAGTAAGCTGAAGGTGCGCCCACATTTTTAAGAGTCCACTGACTTCTTGCTTAACCCTTTCAAAGTTAACTTTAGTTATTTTAGTAATGTCATGTGGTATTATTACTTCCAGATCTCTCATTTCACCTCTACTGATGGCCTCGCCTACCTCCAAATTCCAAGACATAACCTCCGTCTTATTCCTATTAATCTCATAGGCCGAAATTCTTCCGAATTCTGACGTCAGGGTAGTAATACGACTGAAAGTATTTTGTAAATTAGTTGTGTAAATGAAGATATCATCCGCATAAAGTCCTAGTTTCTTGCTCCAACTGTTGTAATGAAAGGGTAACATGCCTGGATCCTCCCTGATATTCCTAGCTAGGGGCTCTATATAAAGATTAAATAAAAGAGGTGATAATGGGTAACCCTGTCTCGTACCCCTTATGATAAGGCTTGGGTCTGTCAAAGAGCCATTAATCAAAACTCTGGCTTTTGGTACACATAAAAACCCACTAGTGCTCTACAAAAGTTCAACCCGAGATTTAAAGATTTTGCCACACATAGTAGGTAGGCCCAATTGACCCGGTCAAAAGCTTTGGTGGCATCTAGTGCTATCATCGCCAGTGGGAGCTTGTAAAGAGTCTCCAGGTCCATAGAGCCTATCAATGAATATGTCAGCTCTTTCAATGATCTGCCACGTATGAAACCTTTTTGGTCAACATGCATCAGCTCTGCCATGGACCCATTTAATCTATCGGCCAATATTTTTGCAAAAATCTTATAATCGCAATACAGCAACGATATTGGCCGATATGAATCACAGTTCTTGGGGCACACGTCCAGGCTTCAAAATTAGGGCAATTGTAGCATCTTTCCACGAGGCCAGCATTTCAACCCCTCCAATATACAGATCCTTGAACATTTTAGCCATAATATGGTTTAACACTTTTGCCAGGGCTTTATAAACTTCACTGTGCAAACTGTCGGGACCTGGGGCCTTACCTCTCTTGCCCAGTCTTAATGTGAAATTTACTTCCCTCTCATTGATTTCCCCATTCAGCTGCCTACTCTTAACTGATGAAAGGGGGTTTATACAACCTTGCCCCAACCAAGCTTCCACCTCTTCTTTAGTAGGTTTTAACTCTTCATGACAACCTTTACTGTAATAACTGTGGAAAGCATGTTCTATACCCTTATAATGACTAAATATATCACATGTGGGTTCGCATTTGACTTGATCTATCCTATTTCTCGCCTGCTCCCTTTTAACCTTCCACAACAGCAGCTTGCTACATCCCTCTCTGTATTTGAAATGAGCCAAGCGACTGACCTCCCACTTTTTCCTAACCCTATCATGTAATATCGTTGCCAGGTTTGATTTTGCCTCCAACACTTCCTGGAGCAACCTGGCCCGAGCTTCTTCATCTACCCTAGGGTCAATCAGATCTTTTTTTAAAGAGCGGCCCAGCTCCTCTACTGCAGACACCTCTTTGTAGTATCCCCTCCTTTTTTCTGCAGCCAGTGCCCCTAATCTTCCCTTAAAAAAGCTTTGTAAGCATCCCACATCATGCCCAATGCAGCTATACCCTGGTTAAACTCAAAGAACTCTATGGTCTCTCTACTCAGTACTTCTATGACTTCTTCTTCCTGCAGCATCGTGCAGTCTAGAGTCCATCAAGTGCCCCGAGCCTGAGTGTTCAGATATAATAACAATGCCGAATGGTCTGATAGATGAACTCCCACATGTTCAACTTGCTTAGCCCATTCTCTTAAATGACTATCAATGAGGAAATAATCAATCCTCGACTGATGTCTGTATTTGTGATTAAAAAATGTACAGCCTTTTTGTGATCCTGACTTCTGGCGCCATATATCGCACAGCCCCAACTGAGCCATCATTTGCTAAATGAGCCCTGACATTCTAGGATTTACAAGTGTTCTACTGTGTGAGGTTCTATCCAGAGTGTGATCTAGGACAGCATTGAAATCTCCCACCAGTATAATAGGGTCAGATGAATGTAATAGTTCAGCCAAAAGTTCACCTAAGGGAGAGACATCCTCTTGGTTAGGGCCATAATACCCCGCTAAAGTAAGGTCTTGTCCGCATATCTTCAATTTAACAACCAGCCATCTTCCAGCTTTGTCTGAAACCTGGTCCCCTATATTGATTTGTGTCCCACTTCTCACAAGAACAGCCACCCCCTTTATTACAGCTGATTGGGTAGTACAAACAGCTTGGGAGATCCAATTTTTTAGCCTTGAAAAACGCCAGGCCCTCCTCTTCTGTCAAAGACGTCTCCTGTAAAATAATAATCTGGGCCGGGCGATCTTTCAAATAATGTAATATTTTTGCCCCATACCATAAGGCCATTCACATTCCACAAGTTTATTTTTATTATATTCTCTTGCTTCTCTCCCATCCCACATAAATGCTAAACACAAACACCATGTCAGCACTGAACAAATGTTAAAGGCTATAGAGGATCTTTTTTTGGTTTTTCTCCCACTGCTCCCCACCCGGTCTTCCCCCAACCACCCCCCTCCTACGGAAAACCCTTCCCTAGTTCTTCTTGGCTCAAGGCCATATGGGTCCCCCCCCCAGAGCGAGCTTTCAAAAACTAAATTAAATTTGTGCATGAGTGAATTTACCAGTAGCTTATTAATTGATTTTTTCTAACCCCCCCTAAGCGAGGTAGTTCTTCCAAGCACATTCAGTAGTAACATGGTAATATTGAGAAATAGATTCAATCATTAAAAGGCTATCCTCCACCTTGTTAAGAGGTACTAACTAGGGGTGGGCGGACATTTCTGTTCCGCCCACGGAATGTGCGGAGATTTGCCTTCCGCCTTGCGCAAAGAAGGCGGAGAAACGAGGCAAATCTCCGCACATTCGGGGGCGGAACGGAAGTTGGCCGCCAGCCTCCCGCCCACCTCCCACCCGCTGTATTAAATGATATTTAAAAGCCTGAAATTAAATTTAAATAAAACTGACCTTATTGCGGGTGTATCCTTGCCCATTGCGGCTTCATCTGGGAACTGCGAACGCGCCGGAGCCTGCGCATGCGCATTCCTCACCAGGAATGCGCATGTGAAGGCTCCCGCGTACGCACAGTTCCAAGAACAAGGCGCGATGGACAAGGACCCGCCCCAATAAGGTAAGTTTTAGTTAAATTTAATTTTAGGCTTTTAAAAATCATTTAATACGGCGCAGGGGAGGCGGGCGAGCGGCGGGCGGGCGGCGCATAACGGAAATATGCGGAGAGGCACGGAGATTGGTTCAATCTCCATGCCTCTCCGCGAAAGTCCCTTACGCGACTTCCGCACACCCCTAGTACTAACCTCCAGGTTGAAGGCTTTTAATGAAGTCATTCACCTTTTCGCCAGAGTGGAAAATATCTTGAAATTTAGCATCACCTTAAGAAATGCTGGAATTCTCAGCTGTAATGAAGCGCCCAATCTCTTTAGTGTACGGATTCTTTGCCCCAACTCCCATTGCCTATTGGAGGTAGCGATAGAAACATCTGACCTGATCTCGCATTTGAAACCGTCTACTTGGATTGATTTCATCCCCAAAGCTTTCGACAACATTTTTTCTTTTCACACATATGTTAAAAAATGTAATTGTATTTTTCTTGGTTTGGACCGATTAGCATTGAGTCTGATAGGCCTCTATGTATACGCTGTAGGTCTTTTGCTATCTCCTCTTCCAACTCCTCCATCTGTTGCTCATTCTCAATCAATGTAACTACATAAGCTTTAATATTGTCACCTTCTTTACCTTCGAAACTTTAAAATTTTTAAATTGTTCCGTCTTTGGAAGTTTTCCAGTCTTTCGAGTCGATCTTGTTGCTCTCTTTCCACTGTTTTTAAGTTTCTATTTCAGTACAGTTTGCCTGCACAGTTTCCTGGAGATCTGTAACCTTGCCTTCTAGTGCTGATGTTCTGCTACTGAGGTTGTCTATCTTTCTCTCGATAACTTCAAATACATTTTTAATCTCTAACTGATTTGACTCCGATATCTCAAATCTATTTTTGATTTCAGCCGATAAAGCTACTATGAGTGCTCCTACAGATGTGTTCTCCTTCTCAGAATGGTTTGAGTTCTATTCAAGGTCTTTAGAGTTGGAGGCTGGGCCTTTTGATCTTCCTGAAGTTTGTTGATTGCCAGCATCCTCCTCGGGGGATATTGTATTTCAAATGTGATACCAGTTTACAGACATATCCTCCCCCCAATTGACTTTGCCCGCTCTATCTGAACCACCCAGACTATCTGAAGTCTTTGCCTGCTGCATAGTATCTTTCTCCTGATGACTATTTAAACCTGCCATCTTACTTTCACCCAGAATTAGTGTTTTAGGTAGAACTTTAAAATACGTTTTAAGGGATGAAGTGATTTTTACCTTGTGCTCCGGAGTTAGTTTCTTTATTGAAACCTTTTTGTAATTAACTCTAGGTTGGGAAAGGGACAATTTCTTGACCGTGTTATAGCCAGTACCAGTAACCTTGCCTAAAAGCAAACAGCGCTCTCCGCCGTCTTGCTCCTCCTTCTCCTCCTCAACCCCCTTACAACAAGATCCCAAGGGGTTAAACCTTCCAGTGCCAACCTATTCTTTCCCAGGCTTTGAAGTGCATACCTCGAGAACCCCTCTGGCAGAGTACTCCCACACGCCACCTTCCTCTTACCTTTGATATAACCAGGGCAGGGTCCAGAGCCAGTGAAACCTTCCTGGAAACCCCCTCCTTTCTTCCCTTTTGAGAAAGTAACTTCACTTTGCCCATCCAGCTGCTCCTCTATTCCGGTAATCCTCACGGAGTAGGCTCTAATGCTGCAGCCGCACCTCTCCCCCTACGGAGTTTCCGGGACCCTCTGCCCCACAGCAGCTCCATCTCCGACGCCGTCTTGCTGTCAAACGTTCAACCGCAGCTCAAGCAAAAAGGTATACATTTTAAGCTATTATGATATTACGAACCTGTTCTCGGGTAAATCGGCATTTGATCTGTTAGGTAGGTTTAGGGGAAACAGTGAGCCCCTTCACTCATTGCTCATCGCTAGAACCACGGACGCTCTGGGGAACCTCCCACGACCCGCTACTCGCCGGCGGACATGTTTTCCCTACTCTACCTCCCCTACCGCCCTAGAACCTTTTTGTTTCTTAGGACAAATAAATACCACTCTCACCAGTCATTAAAACCACTTGCAACACTGTGTCTTCACCCAAGAGCACTGCTAATCAACAACTCATTTCACACCACTAGCAATCAACACCTTCCAGTTATAGCTGCTAAGGCTCCATTAACATCTATTCTGACTGCGTATATTAGAAAACCTCCCACAAGCAGAACTGCTCCTCCCTGACCAAAATAGACTTGAAGCCACTCCAATGTAAATATGACATGAAAAGCCAGGAGTGCTTGCAATAAGGTGTACCCACATCTGCTGAGTTTCACGAAATTTTGTGTCCCAGTATAAATACACTTTTACATGTATATAAGTCTATGATAACCTTCTTGTTTGTCTGCATCTTTCTGGCTGCCTCAAGAACATATGTTTGTAGCTCATACTGTTTCAATCAGTTTGATGCTACTTTGGACTACTTCTTTTCTACTGACTTGTAGTTATGTAAAATATTTACAAGTGTTGTGATGCATAAGTAAATATACAGATGAATATATTCAGCCTAGATTGTAACATGGAGGTCAAAATGATGTCCTTGGAAAAATAGAAAGGCTGTCGACTCCCAGAACCAATGCAACTGAAGTCCCCTTCACTGCCCTTTCCAAAGATGTGGTTCAGCTGCAAAACACAGCCTTGGGGTCACTCATCTGATAATTCCAAACAACAATAAAATTATTCCTTACGAAGAAATAGCTCAATAAATCCTCTCAAAATGTAATGGATAATTTTTTCCGCCATCTCTTCTACTCTTTTCTTTGACCACTTGGGAACATTTGGTGGTCTTAGGCATCTACAGAAACTTTTCGGAGCTCAAAATCCAGAAAATACTAATTCAATGATTTCCAAGCTAAAAAGTTTAATTAAACTACGAATAAACTATAAAGTCCTCATCCAGACAACTATAAGTAATAGATCACATTGTTGCTCATTTCCCAAATACTGCGCCTCCACCAAAATTATTAAAGAATAATCCATATCTGAGCTTTACTATTCATTGACCCTGTTGGCTGCTTTTTGAAGTTTTCTGAGAATTCTTCATGCCAACTTGGAATACATTCACGGTGTCTACCAAATTCTTAATTAACTAGCATTTAGGTAGGTGGCTCTGAATGTAGTCATAGCCCATGCCCATTATATTGCAGTTCTTAGCAAGGAATGGCTAGTCCAATATATCATTGCTATTCAAGCTAGAATTAGTTTCATGCATTTTCAGGCATCTTAGTGTTACATATACTAATCACTTGGACTGCTGAAGGGAGAGCTGATTCTTAAAAGGTGGGAGTCCTAGTTTGGACCCAAATTCTACATACTCTTGTTATCTCGGGTACTGTCGTTGGCTGACTAAGAGCAATAATTCTGGCAGAAATCTAGATATTTAACTAAAACAGTGTCTGGCAACCAAATAACTATTATGATAATACTAAATGTAATGTCAGCAATGGTTATCAATTTGAACATTTTATATGTAAATGTTCTATTTTTCTTTATCTTCGATTTTATGGTGTTTATATATTTTTTTAACAGAAATATTTAAACATTTCCATTAAGGGTAAAATTGAAAGTGGTACAAATATTTGCATGATTTCGCCCGCCATCTGTGGATCCTTGCAAAAATGTCAGGTCCTCAGAGGAGTCCAGCAAGGAGGATTGGACGAACTCACATATCTGAATCTATGACATGATATCGACAGACAGAATATAGACATACAAAAATATCGACACAAAAATATCGAAATCAAAAATATCGGAGTTCTATCTACAGAAAGGTAAGTACAAAAATATCGAAAAAAAATATAGTAGTACAAAAATATCGAAGTTACAAATATCGTTTTTTTAAATGTATTAATATTAATGTAAAAATAATTTAAAAATACATATAATTTAGCAAATTATAAATATAAACATTAAAACATATTAAAAAAATTATAACTAATACATACACATTTAAAATAAATTAAAAACTACATATAAATTAATATATTTACTTACTCAACATATTGCAACAGTAGGAAAAGCGTTGGATAGCGTAGGGGTCAAAATTACTATTCCCACTCCAGAGAGTGCAACAGTAGGGAAAGCATTGGATAGCGTAGGGGTAAAAATTACTATTCCCACTCCAGAGGGTGCAACAGTAGGGAAAGCGTTGGATAGCGTAGGGGTAAAAATTACTATTCCCATTCCAGAGAGTGCAACAGTAGGGAAAGCGTTGGATAGCGTAGGGGTAAAAATTACTATTCCCACTCCAGAGAGTGCAACAGTAGGGAAAGCGTTGGATAGCGTAGGGGTAAAAATTACTATTCCCACTCCAGAGGGTGCAATAGTAGGGAAAGCGTTGGATAGCGTAGGGGTAAAAATTACTATTCCCACTCCAGAGAGTGCAACAGTAGGGAAAGCGTTGGATAGCGTAGGGGTAAAAATTACTATTCCCACTCCAGAGAGTGCAATAGTAGGGAAAGTGTTGGATAGCGTAGGGGTAAAAATTACTATTCCCACTCCAAAGGGTGTAACAGTAGGGAAAGCGTTGGATAGCGTAGGGGTAAAAATTACTATTCCCACTCCAAAGGGTGCAACAGTAGGGAAAGCGTTGGATAGCGTAGGGGTAAAAATGACTATTCCCACTCCAAAGGGTGCAACAGTAGGGAAAGTGTTGGATAGCGTAGGGGTAAAAATTACTATTCCCACTCCAGAGGGTGCAACAGTAGGGAAAGCGTTGGATAACCCAGGGGTAAAAATTACTATTCCCACTCCAGAGGGTGCAACAGTAGGGAAAGCGTCCGATAGCGTAGGGGTAAAAAATACTATTCCCACTCCAGAGGGTGCAACAGTAGGGAAAGCGTTGGATAGCGTAGGGGTAAAAATTACTGTTCCCACTCCAGAGGGTGCAACAGTAGGGAAAGCATTGGATAGCGTAGGGGTAAAAATTACTATTCCCACTCCAAAGGGTGCAACAGTAGGGAAAGCGTTGGATTGCGTAGGGGTAAAAATTACTATTCCCACTCCAAAGGGTGCAACAGTAGGGAAAGCGTTGGATAGCGTAGGGGTAAAAATTACTATTCCCACTCCAGAGGGTGCAACAGTAGGGAAAGCGTTGGATAGCATGGGGGTAAAAATTACTTCCCACACTACTCCCCCTTTAACACACAACACACTACACATACAAAAAACCACAATTATTATAAATATCAATTAACAAATTAATACCAATTAATATTAAATTGATGTAATTATAAATTAGCTAATTAACACATATTAATTACCAATTAATAATTAATTACCAATTAATTAACAAGATATTTACAAGAATAAACAATATTTATTAATAAATTATTTATAATTAATATTATGAAATAATAAAAAAATTACCAATTAATTAATTAACAATTAATTAACAATAAATACCAATAAATAAATACTATCTCTTTAATTAATTTAATTTAATTATGTCACATCCTATTCCCCATAAACACACAACCCACTACACATAAATAAATCACATACAAAATGTAATTGTCATTTAATCACTTAATAATAATTAATTATCAATTAATTATTAATTAGCAATAACAAAAAATTAAAAATATTAGTATATTAACTGTAATTAATTTAATTAACTAATAAATAATCATTAATTACCAATTAATTATTAATTAACAATAACAAAAAATAATGAATACTACTACATTAACTCTAATTAATGTAATTAACTAATTAATAATAATTCATTGCCAATTAATTATTAATTAATAATTATTTATTAATCAAAAATATTTTAAAAACATATTAATCAATTAATTATAATTAAATTACTTCCCACCCTATTCCCCTATAAACCCACAACCCGCTCTGATACTAAAACGCAAAATGTAAACAAAATTACTAATTCTAAACATACATTAAAAAACATGTTTAACAAACATATAAACAACATAATAAAATACATAACACTAAACAAAATTTCGATATTAGTAACATACATACCTTAATATCGATATTCTGTCTATCGATATTATTGCACATCGATATTCTATACCATCGAAATTAAAACATCGATATTATTGTATATCGATATTTTAATTTCGATATTTTGTCTCTCTACCACATATCTCTGACCGACAAATATTTGTCAGATTTCCAGCTACCCAAATATTCATAGGTTGAGATTTCAGTCTGCGGCATGCAAGGTTCCTAAAGGTTTCTCTTCAGGAACTCAGCATACTGTGCTATTCTGTGAGCATTATATAGGATACTTCAAAGTCGGCATTTCGCAGTTGTGACACAGTGTCAGACTGGCCTTGGGGAAGGCCACTGGAAGTATGCAGCTGGGGTGCAGCAGGGTTGAGTAAATTATGGGGCAAGAAAAAGCAAATGATGTGGCATAATCTGGCACATTGTTTGGTAGTATTACTTACATATTTTGTATTTTTACACTTGTTAACACTGTTTAAGCATTGTTTGCACTTCATTAGTACAGAAAGATGAACAATTAATGAGGTCTAAGGCCCTTTCACCAGTGGCAACACATGCAGATGTGTTCTTTGTAACTTTTGAACCGTTTGATCTAGAAACAAAATGTTTTTCTTTGTTAAAATATGCAGATTATTCAGCAGAAGATGAATTGTGTGGCAAATAAGGCAAATCCATACCTAAGCGAAAAACGCCTTGACTGTACAACTGCATAATTTTAGTGTCCCTGACTTTAGGGCAGTCAGGCAGTACTCCATGGACTGGCCGCCTCACAGGCCAGTAAGTGGGCGTTTTTTTAGCTGGGTGTCGGCCTGTTTTATGGTCTGCTAGGCTAGTTTTTACTGTTGATTTTCCCTATATGGAAAACAATTGCCTGCAGCAAGCTCAAATCCAACTGACAAGCACAAATGCCATGAGGCATACGGTTTGCAACACAAATTAAATTTACATGAAAACGCATCCTCCACCTAATACCTTTCCTGCACACCCACCCTCCCTTATATGAGTAAGTGTATTATCCATGGAGTTGGATTCATGGACTCACCGCGTAGTAGAACACGATGGTATTTTCAAGATATCCACAATTAACACGCATGAGGAGAATGTACTTACAAAGAGTTTGAATGCAGATTATTAGCATAGTTGGGGGCCTGGATTTTTCTTCATCACAGTTTAGTGACCCCAGGACATTTATTCAGCAAACCTATCAAAATGTAAAAAAATGCAATTTCCAGAAATGAGAACAGCAAACCGTTCAAAACCACAATTATGAAATTTTAATAAGCACATTATAATGTATTCATCCGGCATAATGTTAGTATCATTTTTAGTTAAAAAAAAGTGTTGAACTGGATCCAAAAAAGTAAACTCCAAACTGTGTTTGCCACAGAATGCAATACTTTTCATAAACAAGGAGGACGTTATTAAAAATGCAATTAACTAATAATCTCACCTTGCTGCAGATTGATTAACTAATTGAAGCTTTATGGCACCTGTATGGCCAACTTTGTTTTGAACGTCTCTAGGCTCTGGGGTATTTATTGCTGATTAATCAAAAGAAGATAAGTATTTTTGGACCTGCATGAAAGATGCAGTGATCCTTCCTACTATACCGTGGCTAGGAAACTTTCATTTTGGAACTAGATCAGGAAAAAACATCTACCGAGCAATTGTGTCTGGGATTTTTCCTCCTCGGCTGTTCTACGTAACATGCCACAGAAGGCTAGAAAGTTCAGAGTTTGATTTGAGACATTTACTGTTGGATAGCGTGTACTACATGCCCTAGAGGGATAAACTCGGAACTTACCAGTTGGGCCTTGATGTCTTGTGTCTCCTATTCATCCCCAACGTAAAAAGAGTTGAGTAGGAATATAGGCTTGTAACAACTTTTTTAAAGCAACAAGGCCTTTCTTGAAAAACAGAACTTTAATCACTTATTTGTTGGAGGATCTAAGAATAATAGGTATTTGCTTAATTATAGGATTAATAAATTAACTTAAACCCGTAAGACTTTTGGAGCAATGAAACCTGTATTAGAATGACTTGTAGTCTACTATAGGTGTTCGTAGACTTATGTTTATACTGCATGACTAAATTACAAGTAATTTGATTGCATATGCATCTCTACAGGTGACTTATTTCAAAGTTAAACTTCTTTTAAATAGAAAGGTCTTCCCCCCTACCCACTCAGCAGTACCATCTACTCAGAATGAAACGAAATATAGGGCTGGATTCACAACAGGAAATCTACATGTGGAAATCTCCAGGCACATAAATATTTGCCTACACATGGGTAGAGATCTCAACCCACATGGTATTCACCATTTCCTGCCAGAAATCTCTACTTAGTACAAATAACTTTAAAAATGGAGTTATGATCTATAGGTATAGAGGAAATCACTGTAGCGAACGCTCCACCACCGCTTTTGGAAAACTCAGAATCTACACTATTAAAAAGCATTGACCTCCACCCAATCGCAAACAATTGACAAACAATGACACTGTGAACACCTACATTAGGACCACCCACTGGGCTCTGCCCTCTCTCTTCCTCTCTGACTTTTTCAACTTGTGGAGACCAAGAAACAGATCCAGATTCTGGGATACAGACAACTACACTGAAGAGGAAGAAGAAATTCAGTGAGGAGGAGACAGAACTTGTAGTTCATCTTGTTGTAGATAACTACAGCAAACTATAGACTTCCTCCACACACCCTCAATGGAGTGTAGTAGAGGGCCATGTGGCCTGTGGTAAGAGGTGATGGACTCTAATAATACATGAAGGAGGTATGCACCATGAGGGATCTTAAGAAGAAGTGATAGTACAAAAGGAAGCGGGTGAAGGAGAAATGTGCCATAATTCAGCTGGCAAAGGGTCTTTCTGTAGGCGAACTGAATCACATTTCATGTCTCACACCCCTTGATGAACATTAGGAGAAAGTGGATTATTAGTTGAGGAGGATGGGAGTCCACCAGAAGCAATAATAGCACAATTTTGTTAGGTCCAGTAAAAGGTTTCAGTAATTTAAACCTGAGCTCAACCCCTGGTAGCTATGCCACAAAGCAGACAGGCATTACTTAACAAAATGTGTATACCATTCAGAAATACCGAAACAGTTAAAAGTCGTAAACCCAACACAACAAAAAACCCTCTCCCAGTGTTGATGGTGCCTGGCTGGCTAGAAGGACAATGGAGGAGGCATGCCCAGGTGTGAGCTACATTTGCCAATCACAGGGAATGCATACTTTGAAGTTAATTATATATAGCCAGATTGCCATCCTGTCTGGGGATGGTGAACTTCTCTCCCTTTCTCCCTTTTTCTCAGCACTGGGGGGCCACTTCAAACCTAATCAATGCGCTATTCATCTCCTAGGTGACTGTTGGAAGTTCAGGAAAATTAACTTATAGTGGCTTTAGAAAGGCTAAATATACGTTTGTAAAAGTACTTATTGTAAATTATTTGTTACAAATTCAACTTTACTGATGAAGTGGATTTGTTATATAGATTTTTTAAAGTCCAAAAAGTAACTCCTACTACAGTGAAATCAGCTTTTGAGGTCTGTTCACTCTAAGGAAGTTTTACTTTAAACTTTTACATGTCCTATTTTTAAATATCATGCACCCTGCCCTATGAGTGCTTAAGGCTAACTTAAAAGTGGGCTTTAGGCCGGTCAAAAGGGGCTTTTAGTATAGGTGAAATTTTCAGTTTAAAGCTGCAATTCCAGGATACAGGTGGCAGGCCTGCAGTGAAAGATTGCATTGTCACTTTAATGATGGTACAATATATGTCGCAGTCTACTAATGACATTTAGCTTGCAGGCTCTGACTACACTTTGTACCATATGCTAGGGACTTATAGGTAAGTTAAATGTGCCAATAAGGAGTATTGCAATATTTGATATGTTTTAGGGTTAAGAACACTTTCATTCCAGTGTACAGAGTTATAAAACCAGCAGCATTAGTCCAAAGCAATGAGGGTGATTAAGCCAAAAAAGACAATTACTTGTAAACGTATTCTGTATATAATGGACCTGGACCTCCTATATAGTCTTCCTGTTCACATAAATCCCATCATTAGGCCAAGAAAGAAACTGTTCCCCTCTATTTTACCATTGTATGTGTACTGCATATTCATGTCCTTGTCCCCTCCCCTAGAGAGAGGCACATCACACATTTCTCTCTCACACACATATTAACCCACTTTACATGCTTATCATGATTCATATTGTATCAATACAGTTCCCATGTAAAGTGCATTGGTTGCAAGATCAGGAGCAGCAGTACCATCCATTGCAGCAGGGCAGCAACCAGGGTGTATGTGTCAATGCATTCCACTCACACACAATTATACCATCCTGATATCTGTGTTACTACTGCAAGCTATGGACCCACCAGGAAACGAAATTACGTGTAAAGCTAACCAAGAGGATCAAATTCACAATATTATTGAATCAGATGGTTTCTCGACGATGTCAAAACATCAAAGGAAAAAACTCCAAAAAGCAAGAAAAAATGAAAAACTGAAACGGACGGCTACAAGTAAGTCAGATAATGACCAAATATCAATAACTTCAGAGGATACAACGAAAGGTAGAAACATATACCTTCCTATTTTCTGTAAAAACCCAACAACTGGTCCAAACCAAACAATGTGCCCCAACGTAAATGAAACACAAATCTCATCAAGGAATGATAATAGAGTATTAAAAGGGCATGAGGGCAATACGACCCCTGATATTCCGCCACAGTTAATCATACCGGATACAAAGCAAAAAGAAGAAGAAAGAGCGCCAAGCAATTGTTACTTTGACAAAATGAATGGAGGTAGCCCTATCAAATCAACCATAATAACGATTCCTCACCATAACCTCGGCACTGATGTGAGAATAAAAAAAGATGGGGACCCTACAGTGGTGAAGGCGGGGAACGGACCTATAACAACACAAGAATGGGACAATCTACAGATTAAAAGCAGGGAAGGGAAAAAAACAATTAGCTACAGACCAACCAAATTGAGAAAAACGAGGTCCCTACGCACCAAATCCCCAAAATCAGTGAAAAACTTATATTTACACCAGAATTTCAGTCCAGAGGCAGGCACGACATACTTAGCCGTGGGAACTTACTTAGACTATTTAAATCAATACCAGCTCTGACTAACATTGTAACTGAGGACAATATCTCTATTGAGTTTATGGAGGGGAAACACAGTAGCCAGACTCCGACGTTAATTACATTAATATCTCCAATAATATCTGAGCAGATCATGAACGAGCGAACGACATTTAAAACCTGGGGCATAGTACTAACCAAACAAATCCCAGAGGTTTACCCTACTCCTTTTATTGGGGATGAAATAACATTAAAATATGAAAGTAGACACACAGATCGTTTCTGTCCTAAAAAATGCACTTGTTAGATCTCCTACGAAAAATGTATGTACCCTGTCGCAAAACACCATAGACAGAAATTTAGAAATAAGTGAAAAATGGATAAATGTGGCACTACATAGCAACCGTAATCAATGATATGGTAGTCCATTGCAAATGGGAGAATTAGGTAACGACAGAGAAATAATAAGAATGTGTTCATGGAACATTAATGGGTTGAGAGGTAAGATCCATAATGCACATATCGATTCTATAGTGGGCACACCCCAGATTATAGCACTACAAGAAACATGTGAAACCAATCCATTTCTGCTACCTGGATAAGCCGGCTACTATAAACACGCAAAGAAAGGGCAAAGGTTCGGGCGAGCTAGTGGGGGTCAGGCAATATTTATCTCGAATACGTTACAGGTACACCATGAGCAAGTGGAAGTATATAGCACGAACATCCTGATAGTTAAACTAAACTATAAAATAAATAACAAAAAACCCAAAATGTTATATCTGATCACTGTATACATATTGCCTACTAAACAAAGCAGGGAGACAATCTGCGGAACCCTGAACAACGTTATAATTACCATAATGTTGGAGGATCCATTGGCAGATTTTCTGATTACTGGGGACTTTAACCTCAACCTTATGTCATCCCACATAAGAGAAGATACAACGCAATCGCAAAATTACCAATGGCTAATTCCGGAACAGGATCTAGGGAAAGATAATAACTCCAATAAGAACGGAATGGGGAAAAAATTCGTAAAGGACATTGAAGCAATGGGACTTCGAATTTTAAATGGCAGAATAAAATCGGATGTGCCTCCAGCATATAGTTACTTTGGGTATAATGCACATTCCAGAATCGATTATACCATTACCTCATTATTTATGTTTCACAACATTACCTCGTACCAATTAAAGAAATTAAATGAAAGTGACCACGCCCAGCAAATAATTATAATGAACATCGGAACAAATACAAACAAGGCTTATCAGACGGTCCAAGGGCATATTGGTACAATTAATTATAAAAAAACTATTTTGGAATGTTGGAAACAAAGAAGTAATGAATGAACAGGTGGAAAGGCTCTTGGAAGCATGCTTTAAAGACACTGCACTAGAATCAGTGATAGAGCAATGGGAAATTTCACTAGGATGTTGATCATGACGCAAAGTAAAACACAAACAAATAAGAATCAAAAGTGGAAAGAATCAAACAGGGATATGGAACACCATTTAAACTTACCATATACAATAATGAAATTGAAGAAAGATCGAAATAGGACTATTAGGTTAATGAAGAAACCGGGGCTAAAAGCAGAAAATCTGGGAAATTTGAAGCTACTAAATCAAAATTTGAAGAAGCTAATATGGGGTGAAAAAAATAAAGCAAAACAGGCAATTTGGACAAAAGTATTGCACGCCAGTAAGCAGAAGAATCCAAGAGACTTCTGGAAAATTATAAATGGACTTGCTAGACCCAACAAGCAAGTAGTCTCATCACCGATAACCGAGCAGGAATGGGAGATTTTCTTGAGGAAACATCTAAATCAGGACACTATACAGTCAACTCTACCGGAAATGCAACATGGGAGCAAAAATGATAACGACATGGAATCTTCCACTCTGGATAATGATTTGGATACCCCAATATTCATAGAAAAAGAGGAGTTAATCAAATATATAAAAAAAACAGAAGAACGGTGCTCCCGGACCGAACGGGATACCGTTTACACTCTTTAACCCGGAAATATGGGCGACCATCCTAGAGAAATTATACGTAGAAGTCATCCTAACAGGAACTGTACCCAAGTCATGGCGAGTATCCCTAATAACCCCAATTTTCAAAAAAGGAAACTAGGCACTTGCAGAAAACTATAGGTTGATCACTTTACAAGGTACGGATGCTGAGTTGTTTGAATTCTGCTGACCAAATTATCGGAATGGGTGACTGAAAACAAGAAATTGCCCCTAAATCAAACAGGCTTCATACAAGGCTTAGGAACAACAACAAACACTCTGGTTCTCGCCTTACTTATGGATAAGTCAATAAGTCGGAAGCAACCTCTGTATCTATGTTTTATAGACTTCAAATCCGCATTTGATTGTGTCAATAGAAACTAACTTTGGAAAAAACTTGAGAAAATTAAAATTCCACCTCCCCTTCTTAAACTGATTCGTCTTTTGTATACAGACACATGGGTGAGTGTGAGGATGGGGGATGGCAGAACACTATCTAAGGAGATTGCAGCAAATGAAGGTCTGAAACAAGGCTGTGTTTTAGCCCCCCTTCTCTTTAACCCCTTTGACGCTCATGACGAGCTGGGCTCGTCATGAGGTAGCCTCCTGCTATGCTCATGACGAGCCCAGCTCGTCATGAAACATGGGAATGAGTAAATCCCAGCGTACGGGCGGAATTCCGCCCGCACGCATGCGGTTAATTTGTTTCTTGCCGACCTAACTGTAATACTGGACGAGGAAAACGTGCACCCCCCGAAATTAGC
This sequence comes from Lissotriton helveticus, assembly GCF_964261635.1. Lineage (NCBI taxonomy): Eukaryota > Metazoa > Chordata > Amphibia > Caudata > Salamandridae > Lissotriton > Lissotriton helveticus. Next base: position 1,017,086,844 of record NC_136061.1, read on the forward strand.
TGATAAGCGTCTCACAAACTTGTTGTATGCGGACGATGTCATACTTTTGAGCCACACTAAAGTGGGACTACAGCGTCTAATTAGGCGGACTCACATGTACTCGAAGGATAATGGGATGGTCATAAACGAGACAAAGACTAAGATCATGGTAGTTACCAAAAATAATAAGATAAGACTCAAGAGTAAATGGTTCATGGACAAGACGGAGCTAGAACAAGTAGAGGTATATAAATACCTGGCTGTGTTATTTGATGCAAAGGGCAACTTCCAACTACAAAAAAAGGACATCCAAAGAAAAGCGAATGCATTAACTGCAGCATTCAGAATTGTCCAGAAGTCACTTTCCAGTCTAACCTACGGCCCTCTTCTGAGTATTATTGGTGCAAGACTCCTACCTACTATCACATATGGTAGTGAAGCTGTAATGGGTAAGGATACTGAAACTGTGAACAAAATCATAACCAGAGCATATCGGGCCCCATTTGGTCTTCCCGCGAACGCATCCCCAGCCCAAGTAAGGTTGGAGTTTGGACTAAATAATCAACACTATGCAAGGCAAGGCCATTTTATAAAAGTTTGGAATCAAATAAAAACTGACCACCAAAATGAAATATCGCACCTGTTATGGAGAGAGCTAAATAACGACACTAACTCCACTGCAGGGCTCTATCTTAGGGAAGCAATAAAGGATTTTGCGGCCACACCGATATGGGAAAATAATATAACCAAAACATCGTTTAAGAAAATAATAATAAAACTGCAAACCACCTATCGATTCTAAACGATAAAGCGATTCTTACTAAGAGAAAACACGCTTGGGCAATAATTAATGGTTATAAAAAGAAGGAAATTCAACAATATCTGGTAACACCCTGGACGGAAAAAACAAACAGTTGCTCCTTAAAGCCAGATTTGGAATAATGCCAGGCCTGTGTCACCTTCCACCGTGGGAGAGATCGGTAACCCAAACGCAATGTAGACTGTGCAACAGTGGTGAGGAGGATATTCTCCATCTTCTGTGTACTTGCCCTGAACTTTTGCAGGAGAGAAAGACATTGCTTAAGTTTCCATTCAAGGCACGAGACATAAGGACATGCAGGCAGGCCCTGATTAAGTGCCTGCACTCTAATGATATTATTTTAAATGCTACGTTTGTAAAGTTCCTAATGATAGTTAAAGGGAAACTAGGAGTTGTAACTATTTTAAATATTTAACTGACTACAAAGCCAATGCAATGATATTTTAAGTGTTTTTATACATGAATATAGCTTCTAACTGTTTTATATTTTTTTTCTAGATGTATAATATAGTAAGATTTTAAATAATCAACACAATAAACTACTATGTACTTTGTACTGTGTTACTACGGTACATTAGAGTAATTTATGTCTTGGTTTTTCATTCTTCAACCCTGATATGTTTTTTTCTTTTTATTTATATGTATACTTGTTTTGCTAATCCAAACATCTAATGTGCTCATCTGAACCATTTTGGATTTTGTGTTGAAGTCCTGTGTCATCTGCCTGTAGGAAATCCACCTTCTCTTCATGGTCACCCCACATTTTTTGCCTTTTTCTGGACCCTCTTTTTGCTGGGTTTTGGACTCTGTACACTTTACCCATGCTAAACAGGAGTTAAGTGACTGTAAACCCTGATTAGATTGCCTTATTCCTACTTGACACATTTATATTGCCTAAATGTCCCTAGTATATGGTGTAGAAAATGCACACATGGCCTAGACTGCAGCACCCATTGAGTCATTCACAGAGCAGCCTACAAAACATGGCTTCAAAACTACCATTACAACCTGACTACTGCTTTATAAATCTATGTTATGGAGGCCTTATAGCCATCAAGGTAGGATGGGTGGCATTTAAAAGTATGATATGTAAAACATTTATGTTACCATTTCCCTATGGTGACAAGGACACAAAAGCAATTTTTCCTGTGGCAGGCCAGGCTATCCTATACAGACAACTAGAGTACTGATTAAATATTAACACTGCTATGTTAGGTCTGGGATCAGCCGGAAGAACATTAGTTACTTACCTGTAAACTGTGGTTCTCCAATATTGGTGTCTTTCATAGATTCACATGCTTGAATATTCCCCGTCGTCGAAGTGGGAGTCCCACGGTACATAAAATAGTAGTAAAATATATATATATATACATATAGAAAATTATATAAATATACATATACATAAGAAATGTAATACATATAAAATGTATAACGTAAAGTTGACAGTACCATAGAACTGAAAAGGCCCATAGAAGCCTTAAAGGGAGAATTCACTTTAGTAACATATCATAGTCATAATAGTCCACATTCCAGCCAATCAGGCAACAGCACCCTCTAGAACCTTCTCCTCAGAAGCTCAAGCCCTCAGATGTTCGTAGCACCAAAGTGATCAAGAGTGCATGAGGAGAAGAGAGTCTCTGAGGGGAGGAAGGGTGGGTCGCATGTGAATCTATGAAAGACACCAATACTGGAGAACCACAGTTTACCGGTAAGTAACTAATGTTCTTCTCCAGTATTAGGGGTGTCTTTCATAGATTCACATGCTTGAATAAGAGTAGAAAGCAGTAAAGTAATACATGAGTCATAAAAGGCAGTTCAAAACCAGATAAGTAAAACTATAGTATTAATAATATAGCATACATTGAGACATATGTCAAAAACCTTTTATGACAGGAGGCGGGAAGCAACAGAGGCTCACCTTAATTAAACAGATTTCGTAGCACAGCTTGGCCCACAGCAGCATCCGCGGCGTCCGCTGACTCCAGACAATAGTGCCTCGTAAATGTGTGTCTGCTCGACCACGTTGCAGCTCTGCAGATCTGGCGCAGAGGTACTCCAGCAAAGAGGGCGGTAGATGATGCCACTTGTGGAGTGTGCTCGCACTGGAGCAGAGAGAGGCTTTCCGGCCCGGCAATGGAAGAAAGAGATGGCAGAAGAAATCCATCTAGTAATGGATTGTTTGATGACTGGTTATCCTTTGCATATTCGGCCATAGGCCACAAAGAGCTGGTCTGATTTACGAAAAGGAGCGGTGCGCTGGATGTAGAATTTCAGGCAGCGTTTTAAATCCAAGGAATGCAAAGAACGCTCAGCGGGAGACTGAGGGTTAGGGAAGAAAGTCCTAAGAATGACGGGCTCATTCAGATGGTAATCCGAGGGAACTTTGGGAATAAATTTAGGATTTGTACGCAAAGTAACAGCGTCCTTGGAGAATTGAAGAAAAGGAGGTTGAATTGTAAATGCTTGGATATCACTTACTCGCCTTGATGATGTCAGCGGGAGCAAAAGAGCAACCTTTCATGTGAGGAATTTTAAGTCCGCTGAATGGATTGGCTCAAAAGGAGGTAGGAGGAGCTGAGATAAAACCAGATTCAAGCACCATGAAGGCGGAGGACGACGTATAGGCGGATACATTCGAAAGAGGCCTTTGAAGAACTGCCGAATGATCCAAGAGGAATACAAAGAGGTGGTGCCATCATGACAAAAGCGGGAATTCGCTGCCAGAAAGACTTTAAGAGTGGAATGAGAAAGTCCTGATTTCGCTAGAGATAAGGAAAAAGGCAGGATTTGCTCCGGCTTGGCATGCATTGGATCAAGAGCTTCCTTGTGACACCAGACACAAAACCGCTTCCATTTCAATTGATATGTTTTAATGGTGGAAGGAGCGTGTGCATGAGCCAGCACGTTCCTGCACTCCGGAGTGATATTCAGACCTGCAAACTCATTGTGTTCAGGTTCCAAGCATGCAGTTGGAGATATGCCGGATCCATATGGCAAATGCGGCCCTGGTTAATGGTGAGAAGGTGAGGCAGAGGGCGAAGAGGTATCGGATCGCACATGGACAATAGGAGGAGGTCCGTGAACCACGGGCGACGTGGCCACCTGGGCGCAATCATTATGACATGGTATGGTTGAAGCTTCATCCTGTGCAGCAGGCGCGGAATGAGAGGGAGCGGGGGAAAAGCATAGATGAATTTGCTTGACCAGTTCATTGAAAACGCATTCCCGCTTGACTCTCTGTGGGGATGCCGATTTGCAAAGCGTAGGCATTTGCGGGTGGTTGGAGTCGCAAACAGATCCAGATGTGGTTGGCCCCACAGGTGAAAGATGTATTCCAGAATGGGTTGGTGGAGTTCCCATTTGTGATTGTCTGCCAGAGATCTGCTGAGACAGTCGGCGAGGGTGTTGGAGACGCCCGGCACGTGAACTGCTGTCAGGTGAACTTGATGTTGAATTGCCCAATTCCAGATTTCTTGCACCTGTTTGGAAAGCAGTAGAGATCTCGTACCTCCCTGCTTGTTGAGGTAGTGCATGCTGGTGGTGTTGTCTGTCCGCACCAGCTGCGATTGGCCTTGTATCAGAATCCGGAAAGACTTTAGGGCAAGGAAGATGGCCATGAGTTCTAGACGATTTATATGCCATGTGCGTTGAGCTGCAGTCCACTTGCCCTTGACCGACATTCCGTCGAGGTGTGCCCCCCAACCCTCCTAGGAAGCATCCGTTGTGAGGGTGAGTGTAGGAGCTGTTTCCTGGAAGGGCCGCCCGGCGACGATATTCGGAAGGTGAACCCACCATTCCGAAGCTGTCTGAATACTGGGGGTCAGGTAGAGTTTGTCGTTGAACGACCCCGAAATTTGTTTCCATTGTTTGTCCACCTCCTCCTGTATGACTCTCATGTAAAGTCTGCAGTATGGGATCAGATGTATGCAAGAGGAGGCCATGCCCAGAAAAGATTTCAAGATACGGACAGAAACTGACTTTTTTGATTTTAGATAAGCGACCATCTTGAGTATGCGAAGTTGTCGCTCCTGGGACACAAACACCTGTGCCAGACGAGAATCGATTAAGGCTCCTAGAAAGATTCTCTGTTGTGAGGGGCGAAGATGAGACTTTTCCTGATTCACAGAAAGGCCCAAGGTGTGAAAAAGTAACAGACAGGTCTGAGTATGCTGTCTTGCTGTTTGACGTGTCTGTGCTTTTATTAGACAATCGTCCAGATGAGGATAAAATTGAATGCCTTGCAGGCGAAGGTATGCTGCGACCGGAGCCATGATCTTCGTGAAGACTCTCGGCACTGATCGAAGGCCGAAAGGCAACACCTTGAACTGGAAGTGCTTCGATCTGACAGTGAAGCGAAGATATTTTCTGTGTTTGTGATGAATTGGCACATGAAAATATGCATCTTGGAGGTCGTATGTGGAGAGGAACTCTCCGGGATTGAGGTATTGCAAAATTTCCAGTAGGGTCAACATTCGGAAAGTGGAAAGTTTGAGACTTGATGAATTTGTTGAGGGCTCGTAAGTCCAGAATGGGGCACCATTCTCCCGATTTTTTCCTCATTAAGAAGAAGCGGGAATAAAAGCCCCTGCCCTGTGGTGCTCGAGGGACCACTTCGACAGCCCCTTTTTGTATCATTATCTTGACTTGAGCCAACAGATCTTTTAGATGAGGTGGGGGAGGACCAGAAGGTTGACGGGTGGGTGGAAATTTTGTAAAGTCGAGAACATGTCCTTTCGAGATGACATCTAGGACCCAACGATCCGAGGTGATATGAGACCAATTGAAGAAGTTTTGGGAGATTCGACCTCCAATCTTCAGAGTCGGAGAACACTTGTTGGGGAAGTCACTGCTTTTTGGAGGTGTTTCCCCCTCTGTAATTATTTTTCCTCCAATAGGTCTTGAATCGTTCTGGCGATTTTGAGATTGGTAGCTGTATCTTTGCTTGTTGTCGTCATAGGAGCGATATTGGGAGGAGCCACGAAAATTTAAAGAGCCGCCTCTGCCACGTGCTCCTCGAAAAGGCCGTTTCCTGTACTGGAGGCTTCTTAAGGCACAGGTATCTGTGTCCTTTTTAATGGATTCCAGGGCGTCGTCCACATGCTTGCCAAAAAGGGAATCACCATCGTATGGCAAGTCAAGAATTCTCGCCTGCACCTCGGGGCGAAAAGCCGTAGATTTGAGCCAGCCCTGATGTCATAAAACAGCGGCTCCAGCAAGTTGTCTGAACCCTGTTGAAGAGATGTCAACAGCGCAATCTATAATCTCTGAAGAGATTTTTTCTCCTTCTTGGACTATTGTCTGGGCCTCAGCTCGGACGGAATCTGGGAGCTGGTGAATCAAAGCTGCAATCTCTGACCACATTTGGCGGTCATATCTTCCAAGGATGGCCAGGGAGTTGGCCGCTCTGACCGTTGTGGCATCCATGTTGGTAAATTTCTTGCCGATAGAGTTCAACCGGCGTCCTTCTTGGTCCGGAGGGGAGGTTAGCGGAGTGGCCGGATTCCTTGAACGTTTCTGGACAGCCTGCGTTACAACGGAGTCCACCTTACGGTGTGAAACAAGGCATGTTGGAGAGTCTGCAGGCGCTTTGTACTTTTTGTCCAGACGTGGTAACACAGCTGGGATGGAATTTGGTCGTGCCATAGGTGTAAGGCCTTCTTGCCAAATAAAATCAATAATTGGGATGGTATGGGTTTGTTTGAGAGGCTGATCTTTGAATTCATAGAGGAAGCAATCCGTTTGTTGCATCTCTAAGGTTAAATGGAAACGCTTGGCAGCACGCACCATTAAATTATGAAAGCTTCCAATGTCCACCGGCGGGGAAGGCAAAGGCGAAGTCGGTGGCGTAAATGGCGTTTGGGCTCTATAATCATCCCAATCCGTGAGGACGTTATCTACGTCCTGATCAGTGTCCTGGTGCACATCCGCATCATCATCTGTATCTGGCTGCGGATGGATCGCCGACTGCGGCATCTCCGCATGTATGGGTGTTGGCGCCGCAGGTTGAGGAGTTGGTAAAGTAGGCGCAGATGGAAGGAACCTGCGATTATAATCATCTACCATATTCTGCAGGTTGGTCACCAAAGAAGACGGTATTTGAGTCATTCGTTCCTCATGAGGTGCCTCAAAGCGAGCATCATGGACAGGAAAGAGAGCACACCCTTCCTCCTCATACTCTTCATCATCTTCTTGGCACTTTATATTGAGTTCAGATGGACTGGATGCAGGACGAAAAACGTCATTCACATAGGAACCGTCATCAGAATCGTCTTCTGCAGACTCCAATAATTGCGTTGGAAGAGTTTCAGTCATAGTACTCAAAGGAACTGGGCGTTTGACCACTGAGGCTGTGACCACCGTGAAAGTAGTTGCAGTAGCGAGTGAATGGTGTGTCGTCGACGGTCCCGTCGACAAAGTGGCAGTGGAAATGGATGTAGATGGCAATGGAGCCGTCAACGGAGATAATATCTTCTCCTTTGTCCTCAATGACGTAGATTTGCGTGCCGTCGACGGAGTCGTCGACGAAGAGGAAGTCGTCGACATGGATATCCCCGTCGACGAGACAGTCGTCGACAAAGGTTGAATTGTCGGTGTAGACGGCACCGTCGACGAGGATATCGCCGTCGATGAACTGGTAACCATCAACGAGGGTGTGGCCGCCGAAGAGGTTTTAGCCGTCGACGAGGTCTTGGCCGTCGACGGTGTCTTGGCAGTCGACGAGGTCTTGGCCGTCGACGAGGTCTTGGCCGTCGAAGAAGTCTTGGCCGTCGACGAAGATGTGGTCGTCGACGAAGATGTGGCCGTCGACGATGGACGCGTCGACGAGTCCTTCGACGATGAATGCTTCTTAGCCACAGGCGTCGACGAGGCAGGTTTAATGGCCGTCGACGATATCTTGAGAATAGAGGAAATAGGCCTCACCTCTGGGAGCGTCGACGACGAGGTAGACGTCGTCGTCGTAGTCTTCGTAGACATAGAACACGTTGTCGTCAACGTTAGTACAGCATCGACGGATCTCGTAGTCGTCGACGGACGCGTCAACGGTCCCGTCGACGAGCTGGCGCCCGTTTTAGATGATGAGGGCACAGCCTGGGATTGCAACGCCAGAGAACCAGGTCCCGTAGGCGTGGAGGCTAGCAAATCCCGTGGGGAGACAGATTTAGAAGCGTCGACGAGCTTCTTTCTCTTCAGGAAAGGAGAAGGCATTTCAGTCTCTGACCCACGCTTGAGAGAGGCTTTAGAATGGAAAGAAGACACGCTTTCCATGTCTGAAACAGGATCTTCGGAAGTCTTCAACCTAAATAGCCACAGAAGAAGACGGGCCTCTCTATCCTTTAAAGTCTTTGAGGAGAAGGTCTTGCAAAACTTGGAGTTTTTAACTTCATGGTCCGGATAAAGACAGTAAATACACTTACTGTGAGGATCTTCATGAAAAAGGCGAAGCTTTCCACAGGATGAACAAGGTCTAAATAAATATTTTTTTGTTGTAGACATCTTGACAGTTGAAATGAGCAAAAGAGTTGAAGAAACTGAGCAGAGCTCAGGGAGACTCCCTTCACAGCTGTAATGAAGCGCCCAATCTCTTTAGGGTACTGATTCTTTGCCCCAACTCCCATTGCCTATTGGAGGTGGCGATAGAAACATCTGACCTGATCTCGCATTTTATACCATCTACTTAGATTGATTTCATCCCCAAAGCTTTCAACAACATATTTTCTTTTCACACATATGTTAAAAAATGTAATTGTATTTTTCTTGGTTTGGACCTATTAGCAGGGAGTCTGAGGGGTCTCTATGTATACGCTGTAGGTCTTTTGCTATCTCCTCTTCCAACTCCTCCATCTGTAGCTCGTTCTTAATCAATTTAACTACATAAGCTTTAATATGGTCACCTTCTTTACCTTCGAAACTTTCAGATTTTTAGATTGTTCCATCTTTGGAACTTTTCCAGTTTTCGAGTCTATCTTGTTGCTCTCTTTCCACTGTTTTTAAGTTATCTATTTCAGTACAGTTTGCATGCACAGTTTCCTGGAGATCTTTAACCTCGCCTTCTAGTGCTGATGTTCTGCTACTGAGGTTGTCTATCTTTCTCTCCATAACTTCAAATACATTTTTAATCTCTAACTGATTTGACTCATATATCTCAAATCTATTTTTGATTTCAGCCGATAAAGCTACTATGAGTGCTCCTACAGATGTGTCCTGCTTCTCAGAATGGTTTGAGTTCTATTCAAGGTCTTTAGAGTTGGAGGCTGGGCCTTTTGATCTTCCTGAAGTTTGTTGGTTGCCAGCATCCTCCTCGGGGGATATTGTATTTCAAATGTGATACCTGTTTACAGACATATCCTCCCCCCAATTGACTTTGTTCGCTCTATCTGAACCACCTAGACTATCTGAAGTCTTTGCCTGTTGCATAGTATCTTTCTCCTGACGACTATTTAAACCTGCCATCTTACTTTCACCCAGAATTAGTGTTTTAGGTAGAACTTTAAAATACGTTTTAAGGGATGGAGTGATTTTTACCTTGTGCTCCGGAGTTCGTTTCTTTATTGAAACCTTTTTGTAATTAACTTTAGGTTGGGAAAGGGACAATTTCTTGACCGTGTTATAGCCAGTCCCAGTGACCATGACTAAAAGCAAACAGCCCTCTCCCCCGTCTTTCTCCTTCTTCTCCTCCTTCCTTCAATAAATCCTCTCAAAATGTAGTGGATCAGTTTTTCCGCATCTCTTCTACTCTTCTCTTTGACCACTTGGGAACATTTGGTGGTCCTAGGCATCTACAGAAACTTTTCAGAGCTCAAAATCCAGAAAATACTAATTCAATGATTTCCAAGCTAAAAAGTTTAATTAAACTACGAATAAACTATAAAGTCCTCATCCAGACAACTGTAAGTAATAGATCACATTGTTGCTCATTTCCCAAATACTGCGCCTCCACCAAACTTATTAAAGAATAATCCATATCTGAGCTTTACTATTCATTGACCCTGTTGGCTGCTTTTTGAAGTTTTCGGAGAATTCTTCATGCCAACTTGGAATACATTCACGGTGACTACCAAATTCTTAATTAACTAGCATTTAGGCAGGTGGCTCTGAATGTAGTCATAGCCCATGCCCATTATATTGCAGTTCTTTGCAAGGAATGGCTAGTCCAATATATCATTGCTATTCAAGCTAGAATTAGCTTCATGCATTTTCAGGCATCTTAGTGTTACATATACTAATCACTTGGACGGCTGAAGGGAGAGCTGATTCTTAAAAGGTGGGAGTCCTAGTTTGGACCCAAATTCTACATACTGTTGTTATCTCGGGTACTGTCGTTGACTGACTAAGAGCAATAATTCTGGCAGAAATCTAGATATTTAACTAAAACAGTGTCTGGCAACCAAATAACTATTATGATAATACTAAATGTAATGTCAGCAATGGTTATCAATTTGAACATTTTATATGTAAATGTTCTATTTTTCTTTATCTTTGATTTTATGGTGTTTATATATTATTTTAATAAAAATATTTAAACATTTCCATTGTTCGCTTTATATCTGGACCCATTCCTAAGAAAACTCATAAGTAACAATAACATTCACCCAGTTAGGTTGCATGGGACTGAGCACAAACTATTCGCATATGCAGACGACGTGGTTATCATAACACCGAACCCAGGGAGAGCGATAGTGGAAGTTGAACAAGAGGCGTTGAATTTTGGAACAATAGCGGGATACTCCATCAATAAGAGCAAGACTCAGATTGTACAGAATAGTCATACAACATATCAGGATGTTAGAGTGGTGTCTGTAGCCACATATCTTGGGGTGAAAGTGACTGCTGACTTAGATAATCTCGTAGGGCTTAACATGGAACCATTATTACTTAAAGTAAAAAGAAACACAGAAAGGATCCATAGCCTCCACTTGACACTAATGGGTAGGATAAACGTAATCAAAATGATGACGTTTCCGAAAATTTTATACATCTTTAGAGCAATACCGCTATTTTTCGAGCAGATATGGTTTAGCAAAATAGAAACAGTACTTAATAGATTGATATGGGCTCAAGGGAAGACCAGAAGAGCGTATCGCTATATAGTACTACCGAGGGAGAAGGGGGGCTGGGAGGCACCAGATTTTAGGTTATATTACTGGGCAGCTGTCCTACAATATTCACAGGGGATCCTGGGAGGAGGAGTTGAGCAACATGGTGATATCACAAGCTTCACAAATGTTTACAGGGCACTGTTGGGGGGGGACGCTGCGAATGCCCTGCTAAATACGATTGACTTTAGTTATTTTAAACACACTAGGTTTAAGACTTTACGAGCAGTATATAATGTATGGAAGGTGGTGGCTAAAAAGTTTGGTATAGGGAGATATAATTATTACACCCGTTTGTACACAAATAATTCACTCCCAGGGGAAATATTCCGAGATGTAATCATGAAGGACTGGGACAACAAGGGGATTAGGAGGATAGGGGATTTATTGGATACAGAGGGGGTTGTTATGCTATTTCAGGAACTACAAAGGAAATACGGGATATTGAGTAACAGTTTCTTTAAGTACCTCCAGATAAGAAGCTTTCTCACAAACAAAAGAGGTGGCTTGATTGGATTTAATCAATGCAGAATAATGGACCACCTTGGAAAATATAACCATTGCACAATTCACCAGCTGTATGCAGAATTATACCTGTTAAAAAATGACGATAGAGAAAAATACGCTGGGAAATGGGTGGAGAAGGTGGGCTCTACCATGGAGCGTCTACAGACATCGATAGACTTAGGGCGAACAGTTTTATGCTCTGCGACATTACAATCACAACATTACAAGACATTGTATTCTCTTTATCATACTCCGGCCAGAATTGCACAGTGGGGGGGGGTTACGGGGATTACATGCCCACGATGTGACGCAAGAGAAGCGGACATTGTCCATATGTTTGCACAATGCCCACAATTACACACATTAAAAGGAGCAATCGAGGACTTTTTGGAAAACCCACTGGGAATTAAGATTAAATTAACAGATGAATTAATAATTCTAGGTGTTTCTGCAGGCTCAGCGGACTTCTCTATAGAATTTGTATTTATGGTAACAGCGGTATACCGGATTGGAATTGCAAGGGCATGGCTTGACAGGGTGCCTCCGTCATTTCAAACATGGATGGCAAGGCTACTTTCTACGTATAATTTGGAGAAGGCTATATATGAAAGGAAGGGTAAAAAGCGAGAGCATTGGGGGAAGAATCTGGCAACCAATAGATCAATGGAAAAATAGGTTAAGTGTAGAGAGGATATGATATGCATACCACCAAAACTTATGTTTATGATGTGTATTGTGTTTGTATGATTTCACTGTTCTATTTTGAAACCTTGTGCTGTAATACGTATTGGAAAATATGGTAAAATGGGGGGGGGAACTCTAATAAAAAGAATTAAAAAAATATATATATATTTAAACATTTCCATTAAGGGTAAAATTGAAAGTGGTACAAATATTTGCATGATTTCTCCATCTGTGGATCCTTGCAAAAATGTCAGGTCCTCAGAGGAGTCCAGCAAGGAGGATTGGACGAACTCACATATCTCTGACCGACAAATATTTGTCAGATTTCCAGCTACCCAAATATTCATGGGTTGAGATTTCAGTCTGCGGCATGCAAGGTTCCTAAAGGTTTCTCTTCAGGAACTCAGCATACTGTGCTATTCTGTGAGCATTATATAGGAGACTTCAAAGTCGGCATTTCGCAGTTGTGACACAGTGTCGGACTGGCCTACAGGATGGCCACTGGAAGTATGCAGCTGGGGTGCAGCAGGGTTGAGTAAATTATGGGGCAAGAAAAAGCAAATGATGTGGCATAATCTGGCACATTGTTGGTAGTATTACTTACATATTTTTTATTTTTACACTTGTTAACACTGTTTAAGCATTGTTTGCACTTTATTAGTACAGAAAGATGAACAATTAATGAGGGCTAAGGCCCTTTCACCAGTGGCAACACATGCAGATGTGTTCTTTGTAATTTTTGAACCGTTTGATCTAGAAACAAAATGTTTTTATTTGTTAAAATCTGCAGATTATTCAGCAGAAGATGAATTGTGTGGCAAATAAGGCAAATCTATGCCTAAGCGAAAAACGCCTTGACTGTACAACTGCATAATTTTAGTGGCCCTGACTTTAGGGCAGTCAGGCAGTTCTCCATGGGTTGGCCTCACAGGCCAGTAAGTGGGCGTTTTTTTAGCTGGGTGTCGGCCTGTTTTATGGTCTGCTAGGCTAGTTTTTACTGTTGATTTTCCCTATATGGAAAACAATTGCCTGCAGCAAGCTCAAATCCAACTGACAAGCACAAATGCCATGAGGCATACGGTTTGCAACACAAATTAAATTTACATGAAAACGCGTCCTCCACCTAATACCTTTCCTGCACACCCACCCTCCCTTATATGAGTAAGTGTATTATCCATGGAGTTGGATTCATGGACTCACCGCGTAGTAGAACACGATGATATTTTCAAGATATCCACAATTAACACGCGTGAGGAGAATGTACTTACAAAGAGTTTGAATGCAGATTATTAGCATAGTTGGGGGCCTGGATTTTTCTTCATCACAGTTTAATGACCCCAGGACATTTATTCAGCAAACCTATCAAAATGCAACAAAATGCAATTTCCAGAAATGAGAACAGCAAACCGTTCAAAACCACAATTATGAAATTTTAATAAGCACATTATAATGTATTCATCCGGCATAATGTTAGTTTCATTTTTAGTTAAAAGAAAAAGTGTTGAACGGGATCCAAAAAAGTAAACTCCAAACTGCGTTTGCCACAGATTGCAATACTTTTCATAAACGAGGAGGACGTTATTAAAAATGCAATTAACTAATAATCTCACCTTGCTGCAGATTGATTTACTAATTGAACCTTTACTGCACCTGTACTGCCAACTCTGTTTTGAACGTCTCTAGGCTCTGGGATATTTATTGCTGATTAATTAAAAGAAGATAAGTATTTTTGGACCTGCATGAAAGATGCGGTGATCCTTCCTACTATACCGTGGCTAGGAAACTTTCATTTTGGAACTAGATCAGGAAAAAAATATCTACCGAGCTATTGGGTCTGGGATTTTTCCTCCTCGGCTGTTCTACGTAACATGCCACAGAAGGCTAGAAAGTTCAGAGTTTGATTTGAGACATTTACTGTTGGATAGCGTGTACTACATGCCCTAGAGGGATAAACTCGGAACTTACCAGTTGGGCCTTGATGTCTTGTGTCTCCTATTCATCCCCAACGTAAAAAGAGTTGAGTAGGAATATAGGCTTGTAACAACTTTTTTAAAGCAACAAGGCCTTTCTTGAAAAACAGAACTTTAATCACTTATTTGTTGGAGGATCTAAGAATAATAGGTATTTGCTTAATTATAGGATTAGTAAATTAACTTAAACCCGTAAGACTTTTGGAGCAATGAAACCTGTATTAGAATGACTTGTATTCTAATATAGGTGTTCGTAGACTTATGTTTATACTGCATGACTAAATTACAAGTAATTTGATTGCATATGCATCTCTACAGGTGACTTATTTCAAAGTTAAACTGCTTTTAAATAGAAAGGTCTTCCCCCCTACCTACTCAGCAGTACCATCTACCCAGAATGAAACGAAATATAGGGCTGGATTCACAACAGGAAATCTACATGTGGAAATCTCCAGGCACATAAATATTTGCCTACACATGGGCAGAGATCTCAACCCACATGGTATTCACCATTTCCTGGCAGAAATCTCTACTTAGTACAAATAACTTTAAAAATGGAGTTATGATCTATAGGTATAGAGGAAATCACTGTAGCGAACGCTCCACCACCGCTTTTGGAAAACTCAGAATGGACACTATAAAAAAGCATTGACCTTCACCCAATCGCAAACAATTGACAAACAATAACACTGTGAACACCTACATTAGGACCATCCGCTGGGCTCTGCCCTCTCTCTTCCTCTCTGACTTTTTCAACTTGTGGAGACCAAGAAACAAATCCAAATTCTGGGATACAGACCACCACACTGAAGAGGAAGAAGAAATTCAGTGAGGAGGAGACAGAAATAGTAGTTCACCTTGTTGTAGATAACTACAGCAAACTATAGTGTTCCTCCACACACCCTCAATGGAGTGTAGTAGAGGGCCATATGGCATGTGGTAAGAGGTGACGGACTCTAATTATACATGAAGGAGGGATGCACCATGAGGGACCTTAAGAAGAAGTGACAGTACAAAAGGAAGCGGGTGAAGGAGAAATGTGCCATAATTCAGCTGGTAAAGGGTCTTTCTGTAGGCGAACTGAATCACATTCCATGTCTCACACCCCTTGATGAACATTATGAGAAAGTGGATTATTAGTTGAGGAGGATGGGAGTCCACCAGAAGCAATAAAGGCACTATTTTGTTAGGTCCAGTAAAAGGTTTCAGTAATTTAAACCTGAACTCAACCCCTGGTAGCTATGCCACAATGCAGACAGGCATTACTTCACAAAATGTGTATACCATTCAGAAATACCGAAACAGTTAAAAGTCGTAAACCCAACACAACAAAAAACCCTCTCCCAGTGGGGATGGTGCCTGGCTGGCTAGAAGGACAATGGAGGAGGCATGCCCAGGTGTGAGCTATATTTGCCAATCACAGGGAATGCATACTTTGAAGTTAATTATATATAGCCAGATTGCCATCCTGTCTGGGGATCGTGAACTTCTCTCCCTTTCTCCCTTTTTCTCAGCACTGGGGGGCCACTTCAAACCTAAACGATGCGCTATTCATCTCCAAGGTGACTGTTGGAAGTTCAGGAAAATTAACTTATAGTGGCTTTAGAAAGGCTAAATATACGTTTGTAAAAGTACTTATTGTAAATTATTTGTTACAAATTCAACTTTACCGATGAAGTGGATTTGTTACATAGATTTTTAAAAGTCCAAAAAGTAACTCCTACTACAGTGAAATCAGCTTTTGAGGTCTGTTCACTCTAAGGAAGTTTTACTTTAAACTTTTACATGTCCTATTTTTAAATATCATGCACCCTGCCCTATGAGCGCTTAAGGCTAACTTAAAAGTGGGCTTTACGCCGGTCAAAAGGGGCTTTTAGTATAGGTGAAATTTTCAGTTTAAAGCTGCAAGTCCAGGATACAGGTGGCAGGCCTGCAGACAAAGATTGCATTGTCACTTTAATGATGGAACAATATATGTCGCAGTCAACTAATGACATTTAGCTTGCAGGCTCTGACTACACTTTGTACCATATGCTAGGGACTTATAGTTAAGTTAAATGTGCCAATTAGGAGTATTGCAATATTTGATATGTTTTAGGGTTAGGAACACTTTCATTCCAGTGTACAGAGTTATAAAACAAGCAGCATCAGTCCAAAGCAATGAGGGTGATTAAGCCAATAAAGCCAATTCCTTGTAAACATATTCTGTATATAATGGACCTAGACCTCCTATATAGTCTTCCTGTTCACATAAATCCCATCATTAGGCCAAGAAAGAAACTGTTCCCCTCTATTGTACCATTGTATGTGTACTGCATATTCTTGTCCTTGTCCCCTCCCCTAGAGAGAGGCACGCCACACATTTCTCTCTCACACACATATTAACCCACTTTACATGCTTATCATGATTCATATTATATTAATTCAATACAGTTCCCATGTAAAGTCCATTGGTTGCAAGATCAGGAGCAGCAGTACCATCTATTGCAGCAGGGCAGCAACCAGGGTGTATGTGTAAATGCATTCCACTCACACACAATTATACCATCCTGATATCTGTGTTATTTCGGTACATTAGAGTAATTTATGTCTTGGGTTTTCATTCTTCAACCCTGATATGTTTTTTTCTTTTTATTTATATGTATACTGGTTTTGCTAATCCAGGCATCTAATGTGCTCATCAGAACCATTTTGTATTTTGTGTTGAAGTCCTGTGTCATCTGCCTGTAGGAAATCCACCTTCTCTTCATGGTCACCCTACATTTTTTGCCTTTTTCTGGACCCTCTTTTTGCTGGGTTTTGGACTCTGTGCACTTTACCCATGCTAAACAGGAGTCAAGTGACTGTAAACCCTGATTAGATTGCCCTATTCCTAGTTGACACATTTATATTGCCTAAATATCCCTAGTATATGGTGTAGAAAAAGCACACAGGGCCTAGACTGCAGCACCCATTGAGTCATTCACAGAGCAGCCTACAAAACATGGCTTCAAAACTACCATTACAACCTGACTTCTGCTTTATAAATCTCTGTTATGGAGGCCTTATAGCCATCAAGGTAGGATGCGTGGCATTTAAAAGTAAGATATGTAAAACATTTATGTTACCATTTCCCTATGGTGACAAGGACCCAAAAGCAATTTTTCCTGTGGTAGGCCAGGCTATCCTATACAGAAAACTAGAGTACTGATTACATATTAACACTGCTATGTTAGGTCTGGGATCAGCCAGAAGAACATTAGTTACTTACCTGTAAACTGTGGTTCTCCAGTATTGGTGTCTTTCATAGATTCACATGCATGAATATTCCCCGTCGTCGAAGTGGGAGTCCCACGGTACATAAAATAGTAGTAAAATATATATATATATATATACATATAGAAAATTATATAAATATACATATACATAAGAAATGTAATACATATAAAATATATAACGTAAAGTTAAAAGTACAATAGAACTGAAAAGGCCCATAGAAACCTTAAAGGGAGAATTCACTTTAGTAACATATCATAGTCATTATAATAGTCCACATTCCAGCCAATCAGGCAATAGCACCCTTTAGAACCTTCTCCTCAGAAGCTCAAGCCCTCAGATTTTCGTAGCACCAAAGTGATCAAGAGTGCATGAGGAGAAGAGAGCCTCTGAGGGGAGGAAGAGTGGGTCGCATGTGAATCTATGAAAGACACCAATACTGGAGAACCACAGTTTACAGGTAAGTAACTAATGTTCTTCTCCAGTATTAGGGGTGTCTTTCATAGATTCACATGCTTGAATAAGAGTAGAAAGCAGTAACGTAATACATGAGTCGTAAAAGGCAGTTCAAAACCAGATAAGTAAAACTATAGTATTAATAATATAGCATACATTGAGACACATGTAAAAAACCTTTTATGACAGGAGGCGGGAAGCAACAGAGGCTCACCTTAATTAAACAGATTTCGTAGCACAGCTTGGCCCACAGCAGCATCCGCGGCGTCCGCTGACTCCAGACAATAGTGCCTCGTAAACGTGTGTCTGCTCGACCACGTTTCAGCTCTGCAGATCTGACGCAGAGGCACTCCAGCAAAGAGGGCGGTAGATGATGTCACAGCCCTTGTCGAGTGTGCTTGCACCGGAGTAGAGAGAGGCTTTCCGGCACGGCAATGGCAGAAAGAGATGGCAGAAGAAATTCATCTAGTAATGGATTGTTTGGTGACTGGTTGTCCTTTGCATTTTCGGCCATAGGCCACAAAGAGCTGGTCCGATTTATGAAAAGGAGCGGTGCGCTGGATGTAGATTTTCAGGCAGCGGGAGACTGAGGGTTAGGGACGAAAGTCCTAAGAATGACGGGCTCATTCAGATGGAAATCCGAGGGAACTTTGGGAATAAATTTAGGATTCGTACGCAAAGTAATAGCGTCCTTGGAGAATTGAAGAAAAGGAGGTTGAATTGTAAATGCTTGGATATCACTTACTCGCCTTGATGATGTCAGCGCGAGCAGAAGAGCAACCTTCCACGTGAGGAATTTTAAGTCCGCTGAATGGATTGGCTCAAAAGGAGGTAGCAGGAGCTGAGATAAAACCAGATTCAAGCGCCATGAAGGCGGAGGACGATGTATAGGCGGATACATTCGAAAGAGGCCTTTGAAGAACTGCCAAATGATCCAAGAGGAATACAAAGAGGTGGTGCCATCATGACGAAAGCGGGAAATCGCTGCCAGAAAGACTTTAAGACTGGAATGAGAAAGTCCTGATGCACTAGAGATAAGAAAAAAGGCAGGATTTGCTCCGGCTTGGCGTGCATTGGATCAAGTGCTTCCTTGTGACACCAGACACAAAACTGCTTCCATTTCAATTGATATGTTTTAATGGTGGAAGGAGCGCGTGCATGAGCCAGCACATTCCTGCACTCCGGAGTGATATTCAGACCTGCAAACTCATTGTGTTCAGATTCCAAGCATGCAGTTGGAGATATGCCGGATCCGGATGGCAAATGCGGCCCTGGTTCATGGTGAGAAGGTGAGGCAGAGGGCGAAGAGGTATCGGATCGCACATGGACAATAGGAGGAGGTCCGTGAACCACGGGTGACGTAGCCACCTGGGCGCAATCAGTATGACATGGCATGGTTGAAGCTTCATCCTGTGCAGCAGGTGCGGAATGAGAGGGAGCGCGGGAAAAGCGTAGATGAATTTGCTCGACCAGTTGATCAAAAACGCATTCCAGCTCGACTCTCTGTGGGGATGCCGATTTGCAAAGCGTAGGCATTTGCGGGTGGTTGGAGTCGCAAACAGATCCAGCTGTGGTTGGCCCTACTGGCGAATGATGTATCCCAGAATGGGTTGGTGGAGTTCCCATTCGTGATCATCTGCCAGAGATCTGCTGAGACAGTCGGCGAGGGTGTTGGAGACGCCCGGCACGTGAACTGCTGTCAGGTGAACTTGAAGTTGAATTGCCCAATTCTAGATTTCTTGCGCCTGTTTGGAAAGAAGTAGAGATCTTGTACCTCCCTGCTTGTTGAGGTAGTGCATGCTGGTGGTGTTGACTGTCCGCACCAGCAGCGATTGGCCTTGTATCAGAATCCGGAAAGACTTTAGGGCAAGGAAGATGGCCAAGAGTTCTAGACGATTTATATGCCATGTGCGTTGAGCTACAGTCCACTTGCCCTTGACCGACATTCCGTCGAGGTGTGTGCCCCCCAACCCTCCAAGGAAGCATCCGTTGTGAGGGTGAGTGTAGGAGCTGTTTCATGGAAGGGCTGCCCGGCGGCGATATTCGGAAGGTGAGCCAGCCATTCCAAAGCTGTCTGAATGCTGGGGGTCAGGTAGAGTTTGTCGTTGAACGACCCCAAAATTTGTTTCCAATGTTTGTCCATCTCCTCCTGTATGACTCTCATGTGAAGTCTTCAGTATGGGATCAGAATTATGCAAGAGGAGGCCATGCCCAGAAAAGATTTCAAGATCCGGACAGAAACGGACTTTTTTGATTTTTGATAAGCGACCATCTTGTGTATGCGAAGTTGTCGCTCCTGGGACACAAACACCTGTGCCAGACGAGAATCGATTAAGGCTCCTAGAAAGACTCTCTGTTGTGAGGGGTGAAGATGAGACTTTTCCTGATTCACAGAAAGGCCCAAGGTGTGAAAAAGTGACAGACAGGTCTGAGTATGCTGTCTTGCTGTTTGACGTGTCTGTGCTTTTATTAGACAATCGTCCAGATAAGGATAAAATTGAATGCCTTGCAGGCGAAGGTAAGCTGCGACCGGAGCCACGATCTTTGTGAAGACTCTCGGTGCTGATCGAAGGCTGAAAGGCAACACCTTGAACTGGAAGTGCTTCGATCCGACAGTGAAGCGAAGATATTTTCTGTGTTTGTGATGAATTGGCACATGAAAATATGCACCTTGGAGGTCGATAGTGGAGAGGAACTCTCCGGGATTGAGGTATTGCAAAATTTCCAGTAGGGTCAACATTCGGAAAGTTTGAGACTTGATGAATTTGTTGAGGGCTCGTAAGTCCAGAATGGGGCGCCATTCTCCCGATTTTTTCCTTATTAAGAAGAAGCGGGAATAAAAGCCCCTGCCCTGTTGTGCTGGAGGGACCACTTCGACAGCCGCTTTTTGTATCATGATCTTGACTTGAGCAAACAGATCTGTTAGATGAGGTGGGGGAGGACCAGAAGGTTGACGGGTGGGTGGAAATTTTGTAAACTCGAGAACATGTCCTTTCGAGATGACATCTAGGACCCAATGTTCCGAGGTGATATGAGACCAATTGAAGAAGTTTTGGGAGATTCGACCTCCAATCTTCAGAGTCGGAGAACACTTGTTAGGGAAGTCACTGCTTTTTGGAGGTGTTTCCCCCTCTGTAATTATTTTTCCTCCAATAAGGTCTTGAATCCTTCTGGTGATTTTGAGATTGGTAGCTGTATCTTTGCTTGTTGTCGCCATAGGAGCGATATTGGTAGGAGCAACGAAAATTTGAAGAGCCGCCTCTGCCATGTGCTCCTCGAAAAGGCCGTTTCCTGTACAGGAGGCTTCCTAAGGCACAAGCAGTATCTGTGTACTTTTTAATGGATTCCAGGGCGTCGTCGACATGCTTGCCAAAAAGGGAATCACCATCGTATGGCCAGTCAAGAATTCTCGCCTGCACCTCGCGGCGAAAAGCCGTAGATTTGAGACAGTCCTGGCGTCGTAAAACAGCGGCTCCAGCAAGTTGTTTGAACCCTGTTGAAGAGATGTCAACAGCGCAATCTATAATCTCTGAAGAGATTTTTTTCTCCTTCTTGGACTATTGTCCGGGCCTCAGCTCGGACGGAATCTGGGAGCTGGTCAATCAAAGCTGCAATCTCTGACCACATTTGGCGGTCATATCTTCCAAGGATGGCCAGGGAGTTGGCCGCTCTGACCGTTGTGGGAGCCATGGTGGTTAATTTCTTGCCGATAGAGTCCAACCGGCGTCCTTCTTGGTCCGGAGGGGAGGTTAGCGGAGTGGCCGGATTCCTTGAACGTTTCTGGGCAGCCTGTGTTACAACGGACTCCGCCTTAGGGTGTGAAAGAAGGCATGTTGGAGAGTCTGCAGGCGCTTTGTACTTTTTGTCCAGACGTGGTAACACAGCTGGGATGGAATTTGGTAGTGCCATAAGTTTAAGGCCTTCTTGCCAAATAAAATCAATAATTGGGATGGTATGGGTTTGTTTGAGAGGCTGATCTCTGAAATCATAGAGGAAGCAATCCGTTTGCTGCATCTCTAAGGTTAAATGGAAACGCTTAGCAGCACGCACCATTAAATTATGAAAGCTTCCAATGTCCACCGGCGGGGAAGGCAAAGGCGAAGTCGGTGGCGCAGATGGCGTTTGGGCTCTATAATCATCCCAATCCGCGAGGACGTTATCTACGTCCTGATCAGTGTCCTGGTGCACATCCGCATCATCATCTGTATCTGGCTGTAGATGGATCGGCGACTGTGGCGTCTCCGCATGTATGGGTGTTGGCGCCGTAGGTTGAGGAGTTGGTGAAGTAGGCGCAGATGGAGGGAACCTGCGATTATAATCATCTAACATATTCTGCAGGTTGGTCACCAAAGAAGACGGTATTTGAGTCATTTGTTCATCATGAGGTGCCTCAAAGCGAGCATCATGGACAGGAAAGAGAGCACATCCTTCCTCCTCATACTCTTCATCATCTTCTTGGCACTTTATATTGAGTTCAGATGGACTGGATGCAGGACAAAAAACATCATTCACATAGGAACCGTCATCAGAATCGTCTTCTGCAGACTCAAATAATTGCGTTGGAAGAGTTTCAGTCATAGGACTCAAAGGAACTGGGCGTTTGACCACTGAAGCTGTGACCACTGTGAAAGTAGTTGCAGTAGCGAGTGAATGGTGTGTCGTCGACGGTCCCGTAGACGAAGTGGCAGTGGAAACGGATGTAGATGGCAATGGAGCGTCAACGGAGATAATATCTTCTCCTTTGTCCTCAATGACATAGATTAGCGTGCCGTCGACGGAGTCGTCGACGAAGAGGAAGTTGTCGACATGGATATCGCCGTCGACGAGACAGTCATCGACAAAGGTTGAATAGTCGGCGTAGACGGCACGGTCGACGAGGATATCGCCGTCGATGAACTGGTAACCATCGACGAGGGTGCGGCCGTCAACGAGGTTTTGGCCATCGACGAGGTCTTGGCCGTCGACGGTGTCTTCGCCGTTGATGAGGTCTTGGCCGTCGACGAGGTCTTGACCGTCAACGAAGTCTTGGCCGTCGACGAAGATGTGGTCGTCGACGAAGATGTGGCCGTCGACGATGGACGCGTCGACGAGTCCTTCGACGATGAATGCTTCTTAGCCACAGGCGTCGACGAGGCAGGTTTAATGGCAGTCGACGATATCTTGAGAATAGAGGAAATAGGCCTCACCTCTGGGAGCGTCGACGACGAGGTAGACGTCGTCGTCGTAGTCTTCGTAGACATAGAACATGTTGTCATCAACGTTGGTACAGCGTCGACGGATCTCTTAGTCGTCGACGGACGCCGCGACGGTCCCGTCGACGAGCTGGCGCCCGTTTTAGATGATGAGGGCACAGCCTGGGATTGCGACGCCAGAGAACCAGGTCCCGTAGGCGTGGAGGCAAGCAAATCCCGTGGGGAGACAGATTTAGAAGCGTCAACGATCTTCTTTCTCTTCAGGAAAGGAGAAGGCATTTCAGTCTCTGACCCACGCTTAAGAAAAGCTTTAGAATGGAAAGAAGACACGCTTTCCATGTCAGAAACAGGTCTTCGGAAGTCTTCAACTTCTGTAGCCACTGAAGGAGACGGGCCTGTCTATCCTTTAAAGTCTTTGAGGAGAAGGTCCTGCAAAACTTGGAGTTTTTAACTTCATGGTCCGGATAAAGACAGTAAATACACTTACTGTGAGGATCTTCATGAAAAAGGCGAAGCTTTCCACAGGATGAACAAGGTCTAAATAAAGATTTTTTAGTTGTAGACCTCCTGACAGTTGAAATGAGCAAAAGAGTTGAAGAAACTGAGCAGAGCTCAGGGAGACTCCCTTCACACGACTTGCGGTAGAAAATCTGAGGACTTGAGCTTCTGAGGAGAAGGTTCTAGAGGGTGCTGTTGCCTGATTGGCTGGAATGTGGACTATTATAATGACTATGATATGTTACTAAAGTGAATTCTCCCTTCAAGGCTTCTATGGGCCTTTTCAGTTCTATGGTACTTTTAACTTTACGTTATATCTTTTATATGTATTACATTTCTTATGTATATGTATATTTATATAATTTTCTATATGTATATATATATATATATTTTACTACTATTTTATGTACCGTGGGACTCCCACTTCGACGACGGGGAATATTCGAGCATGTGAATCTATGAAAGACACCCCTAATACTGGAGAAAAATAATTAAACCACTATTTTTAATAGTTATTAAAAATTCATTTCAATGGTGAAGTCAGATTTCTAATAAGTATTAAAAATATAGAATTGCTTCCAGGAGCCCCAAAATAGACCACTTTGATTGACAGGGCAACATTCAGGGTGTCGGTTGGCACAATAGTGTGGAATCCTTTCTAAAAGGCCTGACTAAGGCACATTGAAAAATGTTGTGCTCTTAAAATGGATCAAACAGGACTGGATCACAAAGCTTGTGTGTTGCCTGTTTGGTTGCTGAAGTACCCTACTTTGTATTACCAGTATGTCAGCTTCATTTTATTTTGTGGATCCAGGGCCTGCTTCAAATTTAATTTTAGTGTAAGATGTGGGGGAACACTGGTTATTTCCATAGTGCACTCCCTTACACACTACCAACTCTAAGATGCGAGGTTTAGATAGGCTGAAGATTTTGGCCATCTAGGAATTGCCCAGACAGATTACATGTTTGGCCTGTTTGCTTTACTGCAAAGGCAAACAGGAACTACTAGCAAATTAGGTAAGCTGGGGCAGGGGAACTTTTACCCTTTTGGTTAGGAAGTTCTGAGGAGCCACCCAGACCCACTATTTAGTGCCACCGCTAAAGGTAGCATCCCAAAGCACCTCCCTCAGAACATTTTCTGGACCTATGGAAGATCAAAAGAAGGCTGGACCTGCGGTCTTTGAACTGAAAGGATCACTGAAAGAGTGGAACTGCTTCCTCCTGTACCCATGACAAAGAAGTGGACTTCAAAGATGAGTTGGCTGACCTCATGTGTGGCTATAGGGACACAGCAAGCTGCAAGAGAGCTTTTTCCAGAAGTGCCTGGCAGACCAGTGGCAACTGAACCTGGACTGAACTTTGCTATTTTCCTTTGACTGACACTGAATGTCTCTATGTGCCTTCCCCATAGGTCCTAGCTCCTTTAAATTGTAGTCATGTGGCAGAACAAAGTCTGAAATCTTTTTAAAACGTTTCGTACAGAACTTCAGCAGGACTCAAAAGACAAAGCATTTTCCCAGCAGTGCCGCAATGTTGGATTGAATTTCAGCTTTGTCCCATGCAAAGATCTCTGTGCTTCTGAGAAAACAAAAAAGACCCATTCTGCTTTGAGATGTAGAAAATTATCAGCAAAACATCGCCACAGCTCCAGAGCACTAGTGAGACCAACTTGACTCAATTATTTGGCCTTTGGTTCCACATTAGCAGTTACAGTTTTTTAAAACCACCTTCTCAATGTACGGTCAACTGGCCACCACCTTCTTCTAGGACTTAGTTTTTGCCGCTGACTACAAAGGCCCTCATTGTGCAGAGAATCTTTACAATATTTCATTAAATCCACTCAGTACAATTACAATTTCTCAGTAAAATGGCATCTGGATTTATTGGGTTTAATTTCATCACACTTCGTAAATTTGGGCATCCACATGGCCAGTGCTTTAAATGGGATGAAAAAGTGAGGAGTCTTTAAAGGACCTGCGCAAAGAAATGTAACTTGGAATCCTTTGCAAGAGCCATCAACAACGTAATTAAGCGTTTGGAAAACTAACAGCCTGTGCTTTACAAAGCTTGCCAACTGCCAGTTTTTGGGTGCCTCTCTCTGAGTTGGATGTTATTGCATCTAGACATATAACACAGTAATAGACATTCACATAAAAAACAAGCCAGACCTATTGACTTTACCAATGTTTTTAGCAGTACCAAATAAGTGAGTAGCATCAATAATTTTGTTGTAAATACTTAGAATTGGAAATGTTTTGGTTTTGAAAAATTGAGACTGAATTAAACATTTGCTGAGATCTGTGGGGAGAACATATTTTTGTATGGTGTTTGTTGCATAATATACTTGACACCTATTTTCTTGGCTGCCATTTTTTATTGTCAGGCTAAAAGACCTGACTAAGTAGTTATTTAAAGGGTGTTCTATCACACATACCCCCTTGAAACCACATCCCTAAGGAAATTCTATCCTCCTCTAAGCTGTCATGTCTACTCTCTGCATGGATCAAGGAAGAGGAGAATATCTCAAGGCCAGTCAGCCTTCTCCCTCCTACGAAACTTTATGGATTGAAAGCCCCAACCAGGGCTTGAAATATCCATTTTCAAGCAACATATCTCTATGAGCTCTATTTGTCAAATATGGGAGTCCCAGTGAATTTTCAAAACTTACCTGAAACGGGTACCTAGGTTGATTGAGACCGACCTATGTCATGTCTCTCTAAACCATGGCAATGTTGCACCAGGAAAGTTTTTGTATGTCGAGAGTGGAGCATACACAGCAAAATGCCTTAGCCATGCAAAGACACAAGCCATATTGCACATGTGCTTGCATCAGCCTGGAAGACCATGCCTCGATTAACTGGGGAACGACTCCAACCTGTATTGCCCATTCCTTCAAATAACCATGACAACAAACCACCTGCTCCAACCACAAAGCCGCCAGCTCCCAATCCACAACTACAAACATTACCCCCAGTGGACCCTGCATTTCATTGAAGGAGCTGTGGATTGCCCCACTTCTACCCATGGGTTAGGACAGTCACCAAACTAATGAACACTTCACCCACCCCCTCTCTGACTCATTCTCACTCAAAGAAACACACCTTTTATAACCACCTATCTAAAAATGAATACACATTATCCTACAATCGACCAATGGGTCTTTACTTATTCTAATAACCACATGCAATGGATAGATGTCAAATGTTTAAATGTATTGAATTACTGACTCTGCTTTGTAGCACATTTTCGAGTACTACCACACACTTACATACATCCTCAGGAAAGAGTGCTGCCACATACATTTTAGGTTTAAAAATGTATTTTAAAAAGCAAGTTTGTTCAGAAGGTATTTTCCTAGCAACTAGGGAAATGCCCATTTAGTGCTTTGGATTTATTACATTTGACTACCCAGTTTCTGACTTTTATTGTGAGTAAGGCTCTCCACCTGAGGTTCATGGTACATTCATGGCAATTGGACTGTGAGTGCTAACCACCACAGACTATCTTTTAAGATAAGATTCCTGCAGCTATGATAGGCTATGGGTTGATTACACTTGAATATGTGCACATATGTGCTGGCTGTGCATGTGAGATTACAGTCTTGAGGAGCTCAATATCTGTGCACAGGCAAGCTGTAACAGAAGGGACTGGTACTCACCTGGGATAGGCCTTATAATGTGAGTGGGCATTCATAGTGAGCATTGCAGCACTTACTGACGATCTATGGAGCTTATATGATATTACATATCATAGGCAAAGTCTGCCCTAAAGTACAGTTTCACTCTACTTAGACCAACAGGGTCCGGTCCAGCAAGGTACAAATCTGGGGATAAACATGCACCCCTAGTGTAAATGTTTAATCCCTAATATCTTATCTACACCTATTATGGCACTTTAAGATAGATCACATTTTCCTGTCTCAGCTCAGAAACAGATTCCAGGTCTTTGCCCCCCTTCTGGGCCAAGTAAACTACTGTGCTACCACCCAGAGGGACCAAAGGCCTTCCAACATCATAGAGAAATTAACAGTGCTTGACCCAGTTCTTGGGAAAAGAAGGAATGATGAGGAAATGTACATCTGTTCATTCGGTTGTCAAACTGCACCTGGGTTTGGAGTTGCCAGATCCACTGGAACAAAGAAGAAGGACCAGACTTCTGGATAAAACACAGGAGGGGATTGAATTTGAGGTTTTGGTGGGAAGGGTCAGGCAGTTGTGTCAGGTAGGGTGGAGTTGAGGCTCTCAGGGGAGCTCTTTCCTCAGACAACTTGAAGTCACCGTATTGGATTGTCCCAAAATGCTGTGCAGGAGGGTTGGCACATGGGTGGAGAAATAATGTGGCATTTTAGGACCGGCCATGGCTTCTTGGCTTCTATAACTTTCTACGTCCACTTAAAAGCCCCTAAACAGAGGATAGTTTAGAAGACACTGGACCTTAAAGCAACAACTGCACAACTGTGAGGAGAAGCCCCCTGATGTCCTGCAACAATGGACTTTGGGACTTTGACTCCTGTAGAGACCAAGGACTCATACGGGTCTCTCCAGCGCCAGTGGTTCTTTCACCTGGTCCCACTGTGGGGTTAGCCTTGATTTCACTGGCGGATTTATGGCCTTTAGGAAGCCAGAATGCTCTCCTACCTTGGGAGTACAGCTGATAGCGTCTTTTACTGCCTGGCTGTGGAGCGAGATCACACGAGGCCCCCACCAGCTGTAAAAGAGCACAAAGAGCTAAATAAAGTGGTGTTAGATGCAGTGGTGTAAATCTTTATTGTTTAAGTTATTTAAAACCATAACAATGTCATAGTACAAATATGGTATCCCTATAAAATGATGAAAAAAAATCTAAAGAGAAAAAACATGTTATTTGTTCAGTCCTAAAAACCAGAAACGGTATCCTTTTCATGAAATAATTCTGCAACATCATATTGTTGTCGAGTAAGTTATAGTTTTCGCAGCTAGTGACATATAAAACATTTTAAACATTTTTATAAAATTGCAATACAGTTCTAAACATTATTGTTATTGAAGTGCCACATAGTTTTTTTTCATAAAACAATAGGAATTTTATCATTTTACAGGTAAGCTGAGGGTCTGTAGTGCCAAGTCCTCTAATGATTGCAGATCTACAAGTTCGAATTCCTCTGTCATTAAAAGCCTTTTTTAGTAGAGCAACGCGTTTCATTTTTAGGCTGGGGCAGACACATATTAGATGGATAATAACTTGCCATGCTGCACCACATAAGCTACAAGATCCGACGCCGGTATACTTCCAAGATGGTTGTTCAGCCAGGCTTGGTAATACCCCAAATCTAGTTGCCATTAGCTTGCGTTTCAAGTGGGGCGAATATGTTACGGCGAGATATTCCGCCCGTCGGAATGATGTATAGGATTGCAGAACCATCCAGCCATGGGATCTTTTTGCTAAGGTATCTTTGTCTTCCAATAATGATTGTAGTTTTGCCGCCTTGTTTGTTAAGCTATGGAAGATTTGGAAGGAAGGGTTATTCGCCCATAGCTCCATCGTCTCGGTGTCATTCAACGCCATTTTCAAGAATTTGTCATAGCTTGAATTTGGATTATCCTGGGCTTGCCACAGAGTGTCATTTAATAAATTAGAACAACTCTGCCACAGTTTATACCAAGTTTTGATCACAGCATATTTTCTCCCAATTTCCTGCTTGATAAGGCCGAATTCCAGAGCTGCTGATTGTGGTAGGCTGAAGACTTTTTTGTAGGCCTTTATTTTTAGAGAGTCTATAATTTTTCCATCTTTACCATTTAACACTATGCTTGCATAGGTTTTTGCAGGTAGTAGCTTAGCGGCCATCACTGAAAGTAGTGGCGTGAATGAAGGACCATGTAGCTTCTTTGCGGTAGCACAAAAAGCATAAATAATTCCATTTCCTTTTTTTTCAAGATATTGTTTCTGAAATTGAAAGTTTAGTCTTTTGTCTATGTATACCCTCAAGTACTGATAGGTAGTTACTATTCCAAGGCGCGTCTCCCCCATTTTGAATTGATACTGATAGCGTGTGCAGTTTGTGAGTGACATAGTTTTTGTTTTCGTATTGTCAATTTCCAGTGCGTTGGTATTAGCGAACATCAGGAGTTCATTGAGTGCTCTTTGAAGACCTACTCGGGTCAGGCTGAACAAAACTATATCGTCTGCATACGAGAGATGCGTTATGGGCAGTGTTCCCAACCGGGGTGCATTTGCTTGATCCAGTCGGGGTGAGAGGTCTGCCATAAAGAGATTAAATAAATGGGGGGCTAATACACAGCCTTTTTTTAATCCAATCTCAGTTTGTATCTTTTTGGATAATTTTGTACCATTCGCTTTTTTCACACAGACCCACGTACACGTATACAGTTGTATATTGGGACGTAATATTGTTTCTGAGAGACCCAGATTCTGTAATTTGGTCCATAGTAGCCCGCGATTCACGCTATCAAATGCAGATTTGAAGACTATAAAACACAATTGTAGTGGTCTTCGCCAAATAGCCAATAGCCAAATAGAGAACAGATCTTTCTCAGGGAGCCCTTAAAAACCCATCTCCCCTCTAAAAGTGCTATGAAGGACAGGAGGCCTACCTTAAATGCTCCTGGTGGCTAAGCTAACCACCAGGAGCAAAACAAGCCAATTTTTTTTAAAAAGTGGCCCATCTGGGCTGGAGAAAGGGACCTGAGAATTCTGGCCACTGCAGAACAAAAAGAAAGAAAGCAAAGTGAATGGCACTATATGGCAATTTCAAAGATTTCTCCCAGGGAAGGCCGAGCCCCTGAGGGTTGATGCAATCCTCATTGTTAATTTTAAATGGGGACAAGGTGTGCCTGAAGCCACCTTCCAATGCTTTCTTTGTGCCCCCGGAGCCCCTATTTCTTCAAGGGCTGGCGCATTTAGGAGCAGGGACCCCATCCCTCAGAACCACGAGGGACAACCAGGGTTGGTGTGTTGCCTGCCCCTTGTTCCCAAGTCTAGGTGGGGTGGGGCACACCCTCCTACAATCTCCATGCCCACGGTGCAGGCAGGGGAAACTGTGTGGCTCTCACCTGTGGTGCAGGAGCTAGAGAAGATGCTACATTCACCCTGAGGGAGCACAAAGAGCTATGGAAAGCTCTCACAGGGCACCTGAAGAATGATGCTGTGAAGGGTACTGGGAGCTTTGGAGTTCCACCCGCCCCTCAGCCCCAATGACTTCTGCTACTCGTGGGCCTCCCGGGTGGGTCAGGAGTACAAAGAAAATTAAAAAATGCTACTCTGCAGGGCCGCAAAAGTAGAATGGCTCCCCCCACTTGTTAGCTATTCATTGCAACGGGTCTGGAGTGCCCCATAATCCCCCACAAGAGAGAAATACTTGCATCCCTATTTTTTGTGGTTCCCCCTTGGGGATGCAGGACCACCATCAGTGGTTTTAAGGCATGTTTTGAAGGTCATAGGGGGCACAGGAGCACCCCAGAAATGTGTATTTAAAAGTAACTCTACCTCTCCCAATGGATTACATTATTGGCCTTTCGTGAGGTTTAATTTCAATTCATTCTAGAACTGGAACTTTTGCTCTTGAGCTCTGGAGTATGGGGTGTAGAAGAAAGACTCAACACCCATGTTTTGAAATATAAAGCCTTATTAATAATATTGATGTTGACAATTCAAACTTTTACACTATGATCGATGCTTTTGAATACTGGTACTGTTCACATTCAGTACAATCGTATTTTAACTTTGAATCAGAACATGTGGGTACTTTTACTGATGTGGTGACACCATAATAAACCCAGTCGGCCTAATGTATGTATAATGACACTCCTTATATTGTTAAGCTGCATCTGGTATAGGTTGAGGTATTGTGGTTATTATGGGGTCAGGAGCCACTGGGGGCATAATATGTACTATTTAGTAGTCTGTGTGTATTATAATTTACTTTTTCTTTTTAAAAGAAAAATGCACTGACTATACAATGATTATTGTGTACCAGTGAATTGGGGTTACTAGCCGACATCACCTTCTCTGAGTATGGCTTGGATTGCTCCGCTTCGCTACTTTCGGAGAGTCAACAAAGGAGTACTCAATTCCCAGTAAAAAGACAGTTGCTGACATAGTACTTGTGAAGGACTCACATCCTTTGCAGCTAATAACTCGAGTTCTTACATTGGTGTCAGTAGTGGGATCAATAGTGTCTAGCTCTGGAATGCACTGATAATGTTTGATAAGTTCAGATTTGGCACACACTACCCATGCATTAATGCACAAATATCAGTGTGCACATCTCTGAGAGGGGTTAGAAAGGTTTGGTTGTGAGAAGTCAAGATGTGGGAACAGGAAAAGCCAGCAAACAAATTCAATGTGAAGACATGATGAATACTGTATTGTGTTTTCAATGTCTAAAGTTTGAAGTTTGGAATGGTTATTGCCTGGAGGGCTTTCACAGGTGTTTCCATAGTGTCCTTTGAAACTCAGCACTGCACACATAAGGCCTGCATGAGGAGGGTGCTTCGTGTTAAGGGACTGCAACATGTACCCACACCATGGATTTAGACAAAGGGGTGGACCCTGGTTCATGGGTTGTAGCAGGTTGTTGGAAATTAGATTCCTGGTAGGCTGAGGTATGCACCCAGGCCAGGCAGATCCCACCACTCTAGTCACAGTAAGCTAGATACACACTAAAAGATAATCTGTGCTCCCCCTCTGGTAGCTTGGCACAGAGCAATCAGGATTATCAAAAGAAGCAATATGTAAAGTATTTGTGCAACACACTTGCATAGTAACAAACTGAATACACCACAAAAAGACTTCACACAAATTCATAAAAATAGATTATTATATTATAAACAAAACAAGACCAAAACAACGAAAATCTTATGTATAGAAAGTTTCGCCAAAAAGGTTACTTTTAGGTCACGTTAGATTGGGGCAAAGTCTAAGTTCGGGCTCACCGCAATGGAGCGCCGGCCAACTATAGACCCATTAAGGTACCTTTCCTGGTTGCAAACAACGAGACGCATTGATATTGAGTCCTGCAAGCGTTGGATTCATTGCTCTTCTCCACACAGTGATACATCAGTTCCAAAGACGGGTGCTGGAATTGAGGGGCAAGCAATGTGCTGTATTCTGACATGCAGTCGAGGGGATGTATTGATCTCACCAAGATGCAGCCCAGTGATACTGAAGACAAAGCGATGGTTCCAAGGCTATGTGCTAATTTGTGTCCTGCAACCAGGTCGATGCGCCAGTTCTGCTACATGCAGACAGGAGATGCATCAAAATTTTTGTTGCAAGTATCTGGGCCACCTCCAGTGATCAAGGCACTGGAGCAGGGGTAGAAACTTTGATATCCCTGAGTCTCAAGCAACAGGAGACAAGCCAAAAAGCCCTTGAATATCACTTGGAGTGAAGGCAGAGTCCAGCTCTCATTCAGCACACTTAGAACACATCAGCAGCAGGGCAGCAAACAGAAAAGTTGGCCTTCCAGATCAGCAATCCAGTTAAGTCCTTTAAGCAGCACAGCAGTCCTTCCGGCAGAGCTTTTTTACAAGTCCAGCAATGTCTGACTTTAGAGGGTCAGAGACCCAGTACTTATACCCAAAAGTGTCTTTGATGTGGGGGTGACTTCAATGCAGCTTTCTGAAGTACACAAGTATCCCTTTCAACCCAGTCCTGTCTGCCAAGCTATCTGTGGGGGAAATCAGTAGGGGTGGGCGGAGCTCGTGGAGTTGCACTACTATGGAATTCTGCAGAGTTCCACGAGCGGGCGAAGTTGCTCCACTTACAAAACCCTATGCATTAGGGTGCTTCAAAACATGCCTTGCTGATAACACCCAAGGGTGGAGAGGCTGCTGTATGAATAATGTTCAGTTCAAGTGCGGTGGGGACTCTGCATTAGAAACAGCTGTTTATAACTAATTCTTTATATAAGTTCATTCATAAATGACTTGTGGAGAACAAAGGATTTGACCAAGGGTCTTTTCATAGCAGAAGATATTAAGCTGTTGAGGTTCTCATGCTGCTTTTTTAAGGAGCACAACTTAAAAATGCGTTAAGGAAATACAATAAAGAGCCAGATTTGTATTTATTTGAGATTTTATTGTGAACGCCTAATGGTAACAGAAATTCAGACTCACTTGCCTAAAACATATGATTGGGGCAGCAATGTGGAGGCCTACAATACGTGCGTGCTGTAGCCTGTAATATGTTTACATCATGTGCACCACACACTAAATAATGCACAATGAAGGAACCGAATGTCCTAGACAGATTCATGTCATCCAAAGTGCCGGCCTCATTTACTGATAAACTGCAAAATGCTGCTCCCTGTAATAGGCAGGGTTTCCTGCTTTAAAATTCAAAATGGCTGACATTAAGGCAAGAATATCAGGTGTCCGCCAACCCTAAAAAAAAGCTATGATTTGAAGCACAATAATTACGTAAGGAGCAAGACAAACAAAAAATCAGACCGGCACCCAGAACGACAGCACAGGATCTCGGAGAAAGGGTCAATGCATTTTAGGCAGAGGCCCACTAAAAAATAAAGGCATCATAGACCGATAATTGCAGACAAATTAGCATACCTCCTCTCCAGACAGGGCGCTGTACTGAGGCTTATTCACCTTCTTACGTATGCAAGTAGAAGAGTCCCGCTCAACAGACAGCGATAAGGCAGTACTAGACTGTCTGGTTGCCTCTGCGATCCACACCAGCAGCTTCCGCGAACATATGTATTTCCTCTTCTTCCAAAGCTAAAAGCCCATTGCCACAGGGCCACAAACACCTATCCTTGCGTTAACACCTCCCACTAACCAACACACCTGGTGGGCCTGCTGCTGCACATCCTAGAAGTTGTCATTGATGCACCCGACGAAGCTGGCATTGGGCGGTGGTCGGAAGTGTGGAATAGTCAGCCATAGCAGCTATACTCCAACGTCTCTCGCTATGTTGCAAAGAAAGAAAGAAAATGGCAGATGCTAGCTGCTTTACACATTCTGATGAGAAGAGGTGAACCAATCACGCTAGGCAGCACAGCAACGCCGCGAGATCTGTACTGCCCTATCCGTATTAGCCCTTGATGTGAAAGAGTAGGTAGAAAAGAAAGTTTTGTGTTGAAAAGTAGAAAGAGATGGTAGGTCAGATGCCATTGGTGGCTGGTGGGTGCCTGTAAACTAAGGGGCGTATGCAGGTGTTTTTGCCGAACTCCTCTCTCCAAGTGGAGTGCAGACTGACAAAAACTCTGTGACCTCCGCCAGCAGAGGGAACTTTACCGCCCATCCCTAGAAATCAGTTATTTTTGTGGGGACAGAATGCAGCCTATTCAAGTGAAGTGTTAGCCCCTTCCATCCCGCCCAGGCAAGGCCATCAGAATGCAAATGCACATAGATGGGTACTCAGACACACCTGTGTTCATTTTATAAAAGTGGCTATTCTAAAACAGTACTGTTCAATGAAATCCAAATTCACCAGTAAGGAAGATTTATCATTACTTTTACAAAGATATGAAACATGAAAAAGTTACTCCTCTCTGATCAGGAATTACAGCTTAACAGTGTATTAAGGAATTCCCAATGCTAGCCTATGAGAGAGGTAGACCTCACACTAGTGAAAATCAAATTTGCGGCGTTATCACAACCAGGACATGTAAAGAATAAACACACATTTTTTTTTTAAACTCTTTATTCTTGACTGGCACAAGGTGTTATACATTACTGTACATTGTCACATCTGTTGACATATCAGTCTTTTCCGTTTTCATCCTCAATTATTATACATTTCGTATCTGTTCCAATATGTGTTGTTTCCTCATACAGGCTCTGATTTATCTCATTTATGAGCTTTAACCAACAAGATCTTGAGTTACATAACTTCTAATCCCCAACTACCCCTTTTTCCCACCCTCCCACTTTCCGTCTCCTGATCATCCTCTCTTGTACACTCTACATTACGGATCAATGTGTCTCAAACTATCCTGAAATAGGTGGATGGGCTAGGCATGTAAAGGTACTGATGCTCGTGAGCCCTAGCCACCCTCCGCTATATGTAAGTGTTTTA
This sequence comes from Lissotriton helveticus, assembly GCF_964261635.1. NCBI lineage: Eukaryota > Metazoa > Chordata > Amphibia > Caudata > Salamandridae > Lissotriton > Lissotriton helveticus. Next base: position 1,017,122,335 of record NC_136061.1, read on the forward strand.
CCCCACTTGGTCTCCCGGGATATCTAGGTCCGTCCCTTCCAGCTCAATTATCATCGAGTCCCAATCCTGCGCGATAGGGTATTTGCGACGGCCCTTGTTCTCCTCTTCCCGCAGCGCCGCAGATTCGGCTTTGCCCCATTTCAGCAAGTCAGTCCGCCACATGTCTACCTGCGGGGCCCTGGGCGACTTCCATCGCATAGTGAGCACCCTAATTGCCAGTACGAGTGCCAGGTCCATGAATTTCAGTTGTGCTTTGCGTGTTTTGGGTCTTTTCCTATTCCCTATCAAGCAGGGTAATGCTCCCTCAGGGATCCGGAGCGTAGTTATGGAGTGTATCGTGTGTTTGATCGTCCCCCAGTAAGTATGTAATCTCGGGCATGTCCAGAGCATGTGTAGAATATGTGCCTCATCTTGTTGACATCTCGGGCAGCAATGTGCGGCAGTAGGGAACATCCTATGAAGTCTCTGGGGTGTAAGATATGCTCTATGGAGAATCATGGCCTGTATGAACTGAAACTTAACATTCCTAGACACTCTTCTATGGTGACCCAATATTATTTTCCACTCCCCGTCCGTTATATTTTCCCCGGAGTCCTCAGTCCAAACCTCTCTAAGTGTGTTAATCGGCGACGTCACATGTTCTCTGATTCCGACATACAGCCATTTCACCAGGTGTCCCCCCGTGCCCATGTAATGTTGGAGATGTACTAATTTGTGTTGTTCCGGCTTTGTACGCTGTGGGGCCCACGCTCGCCGCACGAAGTGCGTCACTGAGGCGTGTACCAAGTATAAGCGCGGAGGCGCCCCCGTGATCCGTACAAAGGAAGCGTGATCCAGCATGGTATCATCTCCAAACAGGTCTCACACTCTGTCCACCCCGGCCTCCGTCCAGGGACGTAGTCTATGCGATATCAGGGTCCCCTGTGGTGTCGGGAGTCCCAGTAGGGGTATGTTGTCTGCATACGGAGAGGTCCCAGCCGTGTATGACAGTGATTTCCTCCAGCAGGTCAAGGCCACATGCAGGAGAGGGTGGCAGTCTCTGGGAATCCTAGCATTGGGCAGTAGGAGGGAGTGTAATTCTCCACGTGCTAATTTGTCCGCCGTGTAAGCTATCTCATGGAGATCTCTGCCCGCCACCCATCGGGTCAACCATTGGAGCTGGCTAGCATAGTAATAGCTCCGCAGGTCTGGCACGCCCAGACCTCCCCGTCTAGAGTGTAGTTGCAGTTTTTTAAGGCTGATACGTCTTCTCCCCGAGCCCCATATAAGGGTGATCAGTAATGTATTGAGCGCGGCGAAAGTATGTCGCGGGAGCAGGATTGGCAGGTTTACAAAGAAATACAATATACGGGGGAGCAGGACCATCTTTGAGATCGCCACTCGTCCCATTACCGATAAGGGTAGGGACGTCCAGAAGCCTATACTACTACGTAGACCCGTAATGGCCTTCCGGATATTACCGTCAATTTGGGCCGCCGGGTCTCTGTATACGTTAATTCCGAGATATTTAAACGTGGTCGGTGCCACTTGGATTTCATGAGCGCCGAACTGTAAGTGGGGGGGCTGTTGTCCTTCCCGAAAAAAGAACCCCAGAGACTTTCCCGGATTTATAGCCAAGCCAGATATGGTCTCAAATCGTCTGAAGATAGACGCCAGGTGGGAGTGGTCCCCTCGTAGGTTCCGGAGGAATACTAAGATATCGTCGGCGTATATAGAGACCACGTGGTCCGTACCCTCCACCGGTATGCCGTCCTCCCTAGCTCTATTGCGGAGCGCAATAGCCAGTGGCTCCAGCGTCAGAACGAACAACAGCGGCGATAGTGGGCAGCCCTGTCGGGTGCCCCGGTGGACTTCGTAGCTGTCAGAAGTGTATCTGCCCGTGCGCGCCCTGGCGGTCGGGCCCGTGTATAGTAGGCGGATCCATTTTATAAGGGACTCCGGGAATCCAAATCGATGCAGGACCTCGAACATGAAGTTCCACGTCAGGGAGTCAAACGCCTGGCGGAGATCCAGGGCTATACAGCCAGCATGTGGTAAAGTAGTAGGGGTAGTTGTCATAAGGGCATGGAGGCGTCTCGAGTTTTGGGAGGTACTTCTTTCTGGGAGAAAGCCACATTGATCAGTATGGATCAGGCCAGGGAGGTGGTGTTGAATCCGCATGGCGATAGCCTTACTGAGGATTTTATATTCCGTGGGAAGCATGGAGAGGGGCCTGTAGTTACCCACCTCTAGAGTGTCCCTACCGGGTTTCGGGATAGAAATCACCAAGGCCTGCATGGTGGTAGGCAGTGTTGTATATTTTCTCCAGTACGGGGGCCAGCTCGTCAGCATATGTTTGATAGAACTCTCCTGGTAGGCCATCCATGCCCGGGGTCTTTCCTCGGTTAAGTGTGTGAATTGCTATCCTTATTTCGTGCTGTGTGATAGGCCCAGCCAGGGCCGCCTGAATTCCCGGGGCCAGCCTTGGGAGTGTAAGCTCTCCCAGGAAGTCCGTCATGTCGTCTCCGGCCTCCACATGGGGAGGTGCATAGAGGTTCTCCAGGTGAGTCTTAAATATTTTGTTAATCCCTAGTTGTGTGTGTACTTGTTCGCCCGCTGCGTTTCGAATAGCCGTTATTGTAGGGCTCTCTGGGGCATCCCTGACCAGCCGGGCAAGTAGAGCCCCGGATCTGTCCGCCTCCGCCTGTTGGCGTTTCAGGTATGTCCTATAATCTATCACCCTCAGGGTTTCCAGCAGCTCTGCATGTTCAATGTGGCACATCTGCAGATCTGCTTTCCTGTCGGGGTCCTGCCCTGCCGCATTTTCAAGGTCTCGCAAGCGCCTTTCCACGTCGCATAATTTATCATGGATCTCCTGTCTGGCTCCTAATAGTCGGCCTATAGCAGCCCCCCGAATCACAGCCTTCATTGCATCCCATACGAGTAGGTTTGAGGACGCCGAGTCCCAGTTTGTGGCAAAGTATTCAGTCAAAGTGTCAGCTATATGTGATCGAAATGGGCCATCCTCTAGCAGTGTGGGGTTAAGTCTCCATGTAGGGACTGGCGAGGGTACCTTTCCCCAGTGTAGATCAAGTGTCAGTGGCCGGTGGTCTGAAAACGTTTTAGCTAGATAGTCCGATGTGGCGCATCTAGTCAAGATGGAGTTGAGCACACAAATCTATAAAGATTAAACACACATGTCCTACCTTTTATTTACATGGCACCCTGCCCTTAATGTTACTTAGGGCATACTGTAGGGGTGACTTATATGTAATAAAAGTGGGCTTTAAGATTTGGCAAGTAGTTTTATTTGCCAAGTTTAAGTGGCAGTAAACTGCACACAGGCCCTGTAATGGCAGGCCTGAGACAGGTTTGAAGGCTATTTAAGTGGTTGGCACAATCAGTGCTGAAGGCCCACTAATAGCATTTGACTTACAGGCCCTGGAAATATGTTATAACACTTTACAAGGAACTTACTAGTAAATCAGATATGCCAATCCAGGATACAACAATGTCATCATGTTTAGGGGAGAAGCACATGCACTTAAGCACTGATTAGTAGTGCTCAAGTGCTCAGAGTTCTAAGGCCAACAAATAGAATAAGAAAAAACTGAAGGTAAAAGGCAAAATGTATGGGGGGAAGATCATACTAAGGATGCCAGGGCGAAAACAGGTGATTGGAGGCCTCCCGAAAATTCTTGTGCTTGTCCAGGTCAAAGCAGATTTTTTGTGAGGGTGCTCATTGCAGGCTAAAGACCACTGACTAGGGTGCGGCTGGAGAGTATGCAGAAGTTAGTGGCACCCTTAGGGGTTCCAGCCAGAACGGTGGGGTATTCCCTAAAAAAATTTCCCACTGTGTGAAATGCGTGAAAAAATTATAGGTCCTGTTGTCCCCACAGGCATTCTTTAGGGGGGGGGCTGTCCAAGGGGGATCCATGATGGGGCGTGGCCCTCTAAGTGGCTAGTTCCATTGGTATGATGTGTAGAAGTAGCCCTTGAGGAGGTCGATTCCAGGAAGTGAGTGTTTTAGTTTCCTCAGGGTGAGTAGAAACTAATCCTGAGGAGATCTGAGAGAGGGTGGTGGACTCCCTAGATTCCCGGAATGGGTGAGTGATGGACACTAAGATGTCAGTGCAGGTAGGTGAATGCTGGAGTACAGTGAATGATGTCATCCTAGAGACTGTTTTGCCAGATCCTGAGGTAGAGTCAGTGGCGATGCCTAGCCTGGTGTCCCATCAGGATCCTTTGGGGTCAGAGCCTATGGACAAGGGGTAGAGGCACTGTGGATAAAGGGTGTGCCAGAGACAGGTCAGCCCATCGTGACCCAACTGTGTGGCCAGATGGTGCCTGCTCCAGATGGAGAGGATCCTGAGTATCAGTTAGGGATTGCCAAGCTGAGCTGATGAAAGGAGAGACTGCAGATGACTTTGCCTTGTCAGACTCCTGCTGTGTCACTTTAGATGCAGCCCTTAGGCTCCCAGAGAAGTTCTGGCTTGCAAGGCATTGGTTTGACTGGTGGGGGCAATCACTCAGCTTGGTGGTGTAGAAGGCAGGTGGTCCCACAGTGGCAAAACCAGGTGGCCATTTGGGCCCTGCTTCTGAGGCAGAGACCCAATGCAGAAGTCTGTGTTAGTGCTAAACACTTTGGTCCGGGGCTGTCGATTTGAGGTGCTGGAAGAGCATGCTACAGAGGACTCTGCCCGGCAGAGTAAGGCACAAGCAAACCTTAAAGTAATCTGTACTCAACCCCCTGGTAGCTTGGCACAGAGCAGTCAGGCTTAACTGAGAGGCAGTGTGTAAAGTATTTTTGAAACACTTCAAACAGTAAAACAGTGAAAAAGCCACACGAAAAGATCCCACACTAGGTTGGAAAAATAGATTTGAATTTAATAAATAAAATAAGAGCAAAACCAACAAAAATCCATTCAATAGAACCAGAGTTATTAGTTTTTAAAACATAAACTACAATATAGCGCTTAAAAGCATAAAGCACCAACCATGGCTATCTAGACCGAGTCAAAGCCAAATGTTCGGGCCGACCGCGGTGGAGCGTGGGTTGGATACAGTCCTAGATTATTCCAGCTGAAGGTTTACCTTCTCAACTTTTGTGCCAAGAGTCCCAAATCTTTGGAGAGGGCCACAGGTTGCCAGGAGAGCATCGCGCTGGTGGTCAGCATGGTATGAGGGGGGCACAAGGTGTGTGGTATGAGAAGGTTGCAGGCAGGTGGGCTGGTGGTCCACGTTGGTGGTCCTCCATGGGTGATCGATGCTTGAAATACGAAGAGACAGGCTTGTGGTGGTTCATGCTGAATTTCAGTGTGAACGGTACAGTGTTGGTGCGAAGAGGCCCATTCGCTGTACTGGAGAGCAAAAAAGCTTGATTTAAAAAGTATTGACCCACAACAAGGGTTCAGGACCTGAGAGGCACCACCTGGGGGCTCAGGAACTCACTGCAGATGGGTCCAGGAGCTGGTTGGGTAGCCATTTATGTGCCTTCGGCTTACATCAGGGGGCCAGAAGACTAGCCCTTGAAGTCACTCTGTGTTCCTGGGTTCAAGATGAGCTTACAGGTTCAGTTCTTCTTCCCCAGGCAAGAGGGTAGTAGGCAGCCGGTCAGCACAGCAGTTCCTTTAAAGCAGCAGTCCAGCAGAGTAGCAGTATTTGACTCAGCACATCAGTCCTTCCTCCTGGCAGAATACCCACAGATCCAGGTGTACTTAAGAGTTGGTGTCCTAGGTCCTTCTTGTATACCCTGGTTCTGGAAGATGGGAGAAGCTTCTAGACAGTGACTTTGAAGCGCATGGAATTTCCTGTATTTCCTGCACTGGTTCCACGCTGGCTAAAGTGACAATGTAGGGTCGTTAGGGCATTTGTGTGAATTCAGAGCACAGGCTATTCAGTGGGGCTGTAATCAGCTCCACTCCTCAACCTGCCAGCAGAGCAGATGGCCCACTCAGGCATACATAATCCCTCTATTATGTGATGGTCTGGGAGGAATTCACAAAGTCAGTTACACCCAGTCATGTGACCCATGCCAGGAAACAGGCACAAAAGGACTAAGGCAAGAAAAATGGGTATAAGTACTGAACTGCCTGGCACCACCAACTCGGAACTCTGCTGGACCCAAAGACATTCTGCCAGGAAGAAGAGCTGCTGTGCAGTAGGAGGGACTGCCCGTCTGCTAACTGATTTGCTATGTTGGCCTGCTACCTGCTGATTGCTGTGTTGCAGGAGGGGCTGCCACTTTGCTACCTACCTTGCTGTATTGGCCTGCTGCTTCTTGCCTGGGAGTGAGAAGGACTGTACCTGCTCTCTACATCCGGGAACCCAAGTTTCATCAAGGGCTTGCTGGCTTGCCTCCTGTTTTGACGTTTCTGGGCCACCAAAGAGTCCCTTCAACTCTGCTGGGCTCTGGCAACTTTGAGTCCTGCCCTGCCAAGAGGTGCCAATCAAGTCCTTGTTACGCCGCGGGCTGTGACCCGACCTGTGACACCTCCAACCTCACTGATGCAGGCAGTGACCCAACCAACTGCACCTTCTGCCTCACAGCCGTGGGTGGTGACCCAACCCATGGCACCTATTCCCGGACACCGAGCATGCTGCAACTCAGTGCGGTCACCCGTTGTTTCTTTTTTGGGCGCAAAGATGTACCCTGCAGCATTTATCTCCTTTGGTGCACACTGCCAATGTAGACGGCAGACTGCCTACAGCCATACCACCCTGAAGACACTTGGTCTTGTTTGTTTTCAGAGGTTGGGCATGGTTAGTGCCTGGATTGGGGGACTGCCTTGGTAGACTTACCTGAATCTGTGAGAATCCTTCACAAGTTGCCCGCAGTCAGGGTTTAGGGGCCATCTTTTCTGTTCTTTCTCCCATAATTCCTCTGTATGGTTCCCAGAATGCCTTGCACCATTTCAAGCTGGTGGTTTTTCCAACCTTTTTCCTTTCCCATCCCAAAGCAAGATGGTGGTTCTCCTTTCCTGTTACATCCCTTCTTGTCTTTGGGTATTTAAGGGGATGAAATTCTCATCTTCTTGTGTTGCAACACTCTTCGTTCCTGCTGGTGTCTCTTCTCTCCCATTGGTGTCTCTTCGTTTCCGTGTGTGTCTCTTTGCCTCTGTTTACATCTATTTGCTTCTGTTGGTGACACTTGCTCCAGTTTGGTATTCATTCCAATGGGCTTCTTCTTCCACGTTTCACTCCTTCTCAGGTCTGCTGCCGCCTTGCTGACTACCATAGTCGACATGTACAGTTGCCTGGATTCTGGAGTCTCCGCTTTCATCAGAGGTTTTTCCCTTCAGGGGTTTTTTCCTCTCGGGGACTCGTTCGGGATGGCACGGTCTGCCCTGGCGTTAAATTGTCAGCAGCACCATGGCTACCAGAAAGGGTCACCCGTACCACGTACAGACCAGAACCCTCAAGACCCGGAACCATAAAACATCTTCACACCTAAATGTTAGAAGAAAGATTTCCAAACCTTACAATACTTGGCATTGAAAATGGGTTCTGCAGCTATTTTCCTGCAAAAAGCAATGCAGTGATGACTTTGTGCTGATCGGAACCGATGCAGTGCCCTTCGGCGCCGACGCAGCAGTGATCCAAGAACATCCCTGCGCGGCTCGATGATGACGCAGGTCCCAATGGCGAGGTTTATCAATGATGCAGCACCGATCTGACGACACCCCTGCACGGCTCGACGACGATGCAGTGCCTATATCGTAAAGGGTTCAATGACGACGGTGGACCTGCAAGGCTCAAAGTTGACGCATTAGCTTGACGGTGTGAATTGGAACTGACGCATTGAGACTCCGACACCGATGCTTGCTCCTTCCTAAGTACTTTTTCAACAAGCCCTGCTTGGGTCCTACAGCCGACCTGACGTCCATCACGGTCGGCCTGAAGCTTTGGATTTACTCCGGTCCATCGCGACCTCAAATAGCCCCTAAGCACTATTGACTTTTGAGCACTATATTGCAGCTTATTATTTTAAAATTAATATCTTGAGTTCTACTTATTGGATTGTTGTTGTTTTGGTCTTGTTTTACTCAGATAAGTATTCTCTATTTTTCGAAAGTGGTGTAGAGTCTTTTTGCTGTGTTTTCACTGTGTTACTGTAATTTACGTATTCACAAATACTTTACACACGGTCTCGAAAGTTAAGCCTGACTGCTCTGTGCTAAGATTCTAGAGGGTGAGCGCATGTTAATTTAGGTTGTGTATCTTACTTACCTAGACCAGGATTGTGGTCCCTACTTGGACAGAGTGCAAACTTCTGCCAACTAGAGACCCACCTTCTTACAATAAGCGTTATGTCGCATATATTTTATGAGTGTTCTTGGGGTGGGGTGACTAGTGTTTCAAAGTTACCTCTTTGGTTTGCTTTATTGTTTGTAAAGAGGAAGATGCGTGGTATTTTGTGCACTGTTTGTTCCCTTACCTTATGCTGTTCTTCTGGAATCCAATAGCTTCTCTACAGGAGGTTTCCAGAACTCACATTTGGGGCAGTTTTGGTGGGTGATTTCCTAATAAAGAGTACACTACTTAGCTCCATGCACGTGCTTCCTCTTTGACGACTGTTTCAAGCGCCTATTCCAAGTTTACCCCAATAACAGAGAATAACGTGGATTTTGGGGCTTTTAATTATGGGTCCTTCTCCCCTTGGTAAACTCCAGCAGGTTTCCACTGTCTAAATTTACCAGAGAGTGGACTTTAGGGAGATAGAGTTGACACAACTCATAATCTCGATAAGTGTAAGTATTTACACACCTACACGCTCTTCGCAAGTATTTCTGTCAGAGGTTAAGCTGTTTGGATAGAATAGTTGAAGATTTAGGTATGTTTTCTGAAAGTGTTTGCTTTGCACATCCATGGATGTAAAACCACATTGATAGTGTTTCACTTAACAGTACATTGAATGAAAATAGCAATATTGTCTTTATAAGCTATGTGTTGAAAAGTGGCTTGATTGGTTTCAAATATACTTGCAGCTTTTTTCCAAGGAAGTTGAGAGGCTTCATATGCACAACCACCACCAAGAAAGTCCCGGTCTACATTAGTGATTTTTACATCTCTCTTGACAGTCCAGAATGCTGTAAAACGTATTGTTACCAATTCTTTCAACTATAGATACGATGTGTGTGGTCTTCCTCAGATTCGTTTTTCTCTCTTGTATCATTCTATTAGTTGTTTTTGTGTATCACTCCACCTCCTAATTACATTTAATGCATAAGGAACTTTTTTATACCTCAAATCTAAACTGAATTATCTCATATTCCACTTAGTTTTTTCGCTGCACCAGGTTTTTTAAACAACGTTTTAGTCAAGAGTTTCAGTTTGACTACTGGGGCGTTCCATATACTTTGATAAAAAGCATTGGCAATAGCTCTGCCTTTAATATCCCAATATATGCATGCACAAATGCTGGTTTTCTGCTTTCACTCATTACAGCCAGATATAATGGCTTTGCCATTGCTTGTTTTGTTATTTTCTCGGTCACACACTGGTGTGCCAGAGCGATGCTGTGGCGTAGCTGTGACGCCAAAACTGTACCGAAGGCGACAAGGCTGACATTTTGCTAAATAGCGGATCTTTAAAAATCTGTTACGCTGTACAATCTGTGAAACTCAACATCTGCTCTCAAATAGCCATATTGCACTAGCTAAAGTATAAAAGTACGAGGGATTACCGTATGGGTTTATCAAATACATGTGGTGGGTATGTATGCATGCACGTGATTTATATGGGGAACTCTTAGCAACAAAGCAAGAGAACTCTCTGTACACGAAGTTTTAACATGGTCGTTTACAGTGCACATGAAGCCAAGATCGTGAAAACGGTAGGGCGGCCTCAAATACGATGGTTTACAGTTGAGTACAGAACATGATTTCAGACCCTTTTATTGGTGGAAGAGTCTCTAAACGGTACGCCTCATAATTCATAAAGACACTTAGGGGTAGATTTATGAAGGCCTTGCGCCGCCGGTGCGTCATTTTTAACATGGGAAAAAGTGACGCACCGGCGGCGCAAGGCCTTCATAAATCTGCCCCTTAGTTTACAGGGATTTCCAGAATAATTATGGTCTTCCAATAACATCTCTTTTCATTTTAAGGTTAATTTAACGCTATATGTTAATGGGTGTTACAGTTAAAATGTTACCCCTTTTCAACACCACATTAAAGCAAGTAGCAGAGAGAGAGATGTGGCGCAAATATTGTTTTTTTCTGGCTGTAATGGACCTACAATCCACTGGAATTTTATTTCTGCCTTTGGCATGCCTTATGTCATGGAAGATCCCAATGTTCAACAGGAACCTGAACATAAGCTATGCAGAACGCGATTGTATGGCAAACGACTGCAATCATGTTTAAAAGGCGCAATTACTCGATTCGGTTATCTGGAAATCATGTGACTTTTAAGCACGTCTGTGATCACCCCTTGGAAAATGTGCTATGTTTGAATTTTTCAGATGTTTTAAAAAGATGTGAAAACGATAACTTCCTTATTTCTTTCACATGCAGTGCTCTAGTTCTCTATGACCATCCACATTTGGTATGTACGTCAATAAAAACATACAAACCCAATAGTAAGTTTACAGTCACATTTCCAACAAAAGCAATCCAACGATAACCCACGCACTGCATAACTAGTGCATCATGCTGCATTTCTCATCACAAAAGAAAATGCCGAGACACATGGTAAGCAATCAGAAAACAAATTTGAAAAACAAAGCACATTGTAAGGTGACAGTCTCCATTCCACTGACTGCTCAGCTTGCTCTGGCTGAATGCCTCTTCCACCCCTTTCTGACACATACTGTCTGCACATATTTTCTATTATATTTTCTTGGTAGTTCTGGAAGCTGATTGGCAAGTTGAGCGCCCGGGTTCACTTCAGCAAATTGACGCCTGACAATTTGAATGGAGTGATATCTTATTCACTATTTTTGACCCTTACCAACAATAAATAATGAACACATTTTAAAAGGCAGCACTACTAGATGCTGTTAGACTGAAAACACAGGCATTGACATAGAATTGAAAATGTTCTGTGTGTTTTTTAAAAAAATCTGTCATTGGATTTTGTAATATTTTCCATTTTAGTAGGTCAGTGTGTCACTGAGACATGACTTACACGCGACATGGGAACTTTTTTCTTAATTGTGCCTCATGATCAAAGGATTCAACCCACAGCCATTGGAGCCTCGGGCCGAGTCACCTAAAAACTGGACCCCATTTCCAGTGTAGCTACAGCAACCTCCAGTAGTTCCAGGTTAGAAAGGGATGACCGGTTACAGAATCTTGGGGCATATTACCAACAACTAGCGATAATTTTTGTCTCTAACTTGTTTAGAGACAAAAATTATCGCCGCACATCGGCGATTTTTATCGCAGATAAACCTTGCTATTAGCAAGGTTTATCGCAAATGCGATAAAAAACGGCCGCAATGCATGAATATCGCTGAAAAGTCAGCGATATTCATGCATTATCGAGGAAATGCTCTTAGCCACGTTATCCACCTCCCATTGGATAACATGGTGAAGAACTGCTCAGGGCAGGTGTTAGCTTTTGGAGATATTCGCGCTTAGCGCGAATATCTCCAAAAGTTGGTAATAGGAGATAGCGATGTTAGCGACTGTTTCCAGTCGCTAACATCTTGGCACGCCCACTTTGCATGTCATTAGTGATAAATATCACTGACATGCAAAGCGGGGCCCAAGATGGTCGCTATCTCCTATTAGCTGTCACTAACTGGTGTTAGCGACAGCTTGGTAATAGGGAGATAATTTTATCTCCGCTTTCTTGGCTTTTAAAGCCAAAGAAGCGGAGATAAACCCCCTTGATAATATGCCCCCTTATTCTCAAAACGGGGATAAACAGAGGCCGGGCATAACCTGAATAAGGAGTACAAATCCCTCGGATCAGCCTCAATTTTCTGCCATCAACCTGTACTTGATTTGAGCTGGTGGTTGCCGGTATGGGCCAACAACACTAATTTTTGGGGACCTGCACTCATTTTTCCTCATCAGACATTTTCTGAGAGAAAGAGAGAAACAAAATACATAAAGGGAAAGGAGGAAGAAGAGAAAAACACGGGAAAAACGTCAGGGAGAAAGCAGGAACTTGCAAGAGTGAGAGAAAGGTACAGGTACTGTCTGGTATTGGATAAAAGAGGCATGAGTTGGGTGTAAAACTACACAGCCAGGGTTGCAACACATGCCTCTACAGCCCCTGTGGAGCAGGGGGGCACCCAAACCTTCAAGGGGCCCCCATTCAGCTCAAGGCCAATGTACTTCTGTAAGAAATGGGGGACTCAGGGGCCCCACATCACATTCTGCAGAGAACCCCCTTTATTTTGCGGCATGCCACTGTCTGCAACCTTATTATGTGGTGCACCAACATTTAATAGCTCCAGCTGCGTGCTTCTGAGATGAGGTTTATGTACCAGCACTCGTTTTACAAATGAAGAACTGCAGGAACAATGCTCTAAGAGGACCTGCTGAGAGAGCCTTGCAGACCACTGTTAAGTTACTTTACCTTATATCTTGTATAAAGGGTAATCGACAGAGGCCTGATCCTAGGCCCCAGAGTGGTCCAGGAGAAGGGCGCTTCCATTTATTTTCTGAGAAGTGTAAAGACTACGGGGCATATTTACAAGGGCTTTATCTCTGCTTTTTTGGCTTAAAAAGCCAAAAAAGCAGAGATAAAAATATCGCCCTATTTACAAGAGGGTGTTAACATGCATAAAGGCATTTTAGCACCCTTTTGCACTATGCCTACCTTTGCATCTCTAATGAGATGCAAAGTGGGCGTTCCTGACATACACTACATGTCAGGACATCAATAGCGCGGCTTCCCGCTATCAGCAAGGATGCCCTAGCATATTAGCAGGCGTTAGTTTTTGGAGAATCTAACGTCTGCTAAATTCTTGACTTAGCCACCCCTAACATAGGGGGTTAATTGTGCTGATACGACCCTCTGGGTCGTATCAGAAAGGTTATCGCCCTTTTGCAGGGAACATCGCTGGAAAACCAGCGATGTTCCCTGCAAAAGAGAGATAACCTCGCTATCTCTGGAATTTTTATCGCCCTGGAGTAACGCGTTGCTAATTATGTGATACCAGGGCGATAAAAAGCAGAGATAGCCTGCGATATTCTAATTATCGCTAAGCACGGCCAGCGATAATTATCGCTAGCCGTTGCTAATATGCCACTACATGTTTTTACTGTCCTTCCAGGAAACTTGACAACGGATCTTCAGGACTCCACAGTAAATATATTATGATATATTATTCGGCTGGCCTCCAAGAGATTGTAAGTTTTGTTTTATTTTTTGTCATTTTTTTATTTTGTCATATCACTTCTACCCATGAGAGACTTAACAGATGAGTTAAAGCTTGCTCCATGGCCCACTTAAGCAAATCAAGAGCATTTTTAGAGCAATATCTCCTTCTGTTCAATCATTTTTTCTATGTTGTATCTAGATAGTTATAGAGCACTGGGTTTGTATCGTTTAATTGCAGATATCATTAGATTGTTAAGGTATGTTATCAAAATATGCTAAGAAGGTTGTTGAGTAACTACAACTCTATTTATTGAAGTGAGCAATTCTCCAATCTAGTGATGAGTTTATATTCTAAAGATTAATAACTGTCATAGAATATGAGGAATCTCAGGCAAACAGATAGCTCAAACTCCATCCAATACACTTTAATTTTCAGTATTTCAAAGTTTTCCGAAATTCTACTGGGTGAGTTTGTGGATCTGGTTTTTTAGATCTTGCCTACACAGCGCGCATGGACTGCATAGCGCGCATGCTAATTGGCTGCTGCTCGCTCCCGCAAGGCGGATGCCGCCACAAGCACAAGTGTGCTTCAAAACAGTCAGAGCGAGGGCCGTTTTTTTTAGCTTTCAGAGCGAGACACGCGCTTTTGTGTTGCTTTCAAATGGCCCGTTCTGCCACTTCTCGCTTGCTTCGTCATTTTCTTTTTACCCCTACTGCATTTTCTACACCCCTTCCCTTTCTCCACCCTGCCCATCCCTTTCTCTGCCCCTCGCACCCATTCTCTCTTCCAGTCTCTCGTTTTCTTTTCTCTGCCCCCTCTCTGCTCACCAGTCCTCCTTCTCTCCCCTCCTCTTTCTTGGTTGATTTGGCCTTTCCATCTTAGGCTCTAAGGGGCATATTATCAAGGACAGGCGATACATTATCGCCGCTTTTATCGGCAGGAAACTGCCGATAAAGCGGCGATAATGGCCTTGATAATATGCTCTATTAATTGCAATCGAAGCCCATGTTAGATGTGTTCACATCTAACATGGGCTTCGATTGGAATTCATAGAGCATATTATCAAGGACATTATCGCCGCTTTATCTGCAGTTTCCTGCCGATAAAAGCGGCGATAATGTATCGCCTGTCCTTGATAATATGCCCCTAAATTCCTCACCACCTTTCAATACCCATCTACCCTTACCATCACCAATGGTGTTGTAGGCAAGATACGCTCTCCTGCAAGGCTTTCCCTGCATGGCCACAACATTTCTTTTGTGATTTGCGACGCCTACATAACGGAACAAAAATAACAGGTGACTTGTTTCTTTGCTCTGCAACAAAATAAATGGCTCCAGTGTCATCTTTAATTGCTCCTGCTGTATGCTACAGAGGTCGGCTGTATTGATGTACGCACCTGCATTTGAAGTTGTTTCTCTAAACACAACTTCTTTGTATATATTACCAAACACTACTCGCCCAAATGCCCACGGGTGTGTATGCACACATACAGATAGGACGAAACATACAAAAAAATAACACTACAAAACGTTTTTTTAAAACACTGCCTTTATTCAAAATCCTGAATAAACTGGCATAATGTGTAACGATGCCACCAAATACAGCCTGTCACCAAATATGATTCCTATGTTTAACATATTAATAACAATGTCACAAACTCCCCCCACCACCTTCGCATTTCTGTCTTCTTGCAAACTTTAGCTTTGCGAAACATGCCTGCCACGACACGGCGAGTGCTCAGAGTAGTCTTCTGCCTGCCCACTCAGCGCTCCACACTAATCCGCTTTATTGCGATCTAATCACAACACGGCGATAGCTCAGAGCAGGCTTCCGCCCCCTCGCCAAGTACACATCCCAGCTAACTGAAAACAACGCTCAGTCATTGCAACCGAAAATACTGCCATCCAGGTTCCTAATGCCCCACATGAGAATGACACTTCCTTTGCTGGGATCTCAGGAAATTACCTAAACATGGCATCTTTTTGTCTGCGAACAAGAAAATTGGCAACGTTTAAAGACACCAAGATTTGACAGTATTTTATTCCTCCTTCCATCCTGCCGTCATTATTTGGTTTACTGCTGGGCTGTATGCAGGTGTGTGTAGTTTGTTTTATTGTTTTCTTCTTGCCGCACCTTATATTTGCTTATGTTTGGTTGCAGTTGTCGTGGGTTTATACAGTAGCGCTTCAGTCAAAGACCGCTTACATCTGTTAACCACTCAACATCTTTTAAAGGGACTGATGCCTTGAATAAAGTGAGCAGCAGACTGGTGCGATGGTTAGTTTTAAACAAGCACTGCAAATGCAATAGGTCTCCCATTTTTTTGAGTTATTGGCATTATAAATGCCAGTGTTTTTTATTTACCTAACCATGTTACAGGGTGCACTACCATATGTGGCCAAAAGAAGTCATATGGGAACTCTTTTGGCCACATATGGCACTGCACCCTGCGACATTGCTAGGTAAAAAACATTGTCATTTATAATGCCAATAACTCCAACTCCAACAAATGCGAGACCTATTGCATTTGTAATGCAATAGGTCTCCCCTTTTTGACCTTATAAGTGTTTAGTCATGCAACAGTTGGTGTTGTTGCACCAAGGATATTGTGCTGGATAACTAAACACTGATAAGGTCCCAAAGGCGAGACCTATTGGCTATGCCAATGCTTGTTTAAATGTGCTGTCGGAGCTGCCAGAGTACCAGAGATCACTGCATGCAGTTGGCTGTGGTAGCCCCCCATCATCACATGCCCTAGAAACAAAGGGCAGACTATTATGTGTACATAGGCGTCCACTGTACACTGAATAGTATGTTTCTACTAAATCTGAGCTATCAACAGTTCATTGACTTCCCCTTCATGGACATAAAATACAAATGATTAAGCAACCACAGCACCAAAACTGCCCTCATCGCCTCTACCGACGACATCAGGATCCTGCTCGACAATGGAGAAACCACGGCCTTCATCCTCCTGGACCTGTCAGCCGCTTTCGACACAGTCTGCCACCGCACACTAAGAGCACGCCTTCACGATGCCGGAATCCAAGAGAAGGCCCTGGACTGGACCACCTCCTTCCTCACTGGGAGAACCCAGAGCGTCCGCCTCCCCCCCTTCCACTCCAAAGCCACCGACATCATCTGCGGCGTACCCCAAGGCTCATCCCTCAGCCCAACGTTGTGGTTGCTTGACTTTGCTATGCACCTTGAGGGCTGGTGGTGGGCCCTGAAGGAGGGGACAACGTGGAGAGTGTGGGGTTCCTCCTGGCTCCCTGACAGCGAGCCCTATCTGCCTTGGACACCCTTGGGCGCGCAGCCGCGCTAGGTATTAGCGCAGGGGGTTGTGGCAGTGCGCTGTGGTGTTGCGGCGGTAAGGATTTGGAACAACATTCACATATCCATCAGGACCACTTCAACGCTGCATTAATGTAGGATAGAGTTGAAGACTCACCTCTTTAAAGAACACTACATCGCAATGCATTAACCGTCCACAACTCAGCTTTCCTTACTATTACTCGTTGACTTTAAGCTTACCTTTAACCATATACAGAGCTCCATTGCCTTTTAGCTAGGTTTGCACTGCAGAAAAATCATATACATACATAACATACAGACATCTACTTTATATGCAATATTTTCTTCCCTGACATTGTAGAGCTATTGTTGAGCATTAATTTCTGATACTTCTTACTTTATAGATAAATGTACCAGTGTGATCAGTGGAGTGCACCAAAACAAGCAGGATGTCTTTGACCGAAATGTGCACATCAGTGGAGATAATTGCTTTGTATTTCATCTTTATGAATATGTGATGTAACAAATGATCGCGGTATGTTACATCGCAGTTTTTACAATACAAGTTGTTGCAATGACTTGCGCTGGAGGGCGCTGGACTTAAGAATAGTAAGATTTACTATTCCAACACCAGTCTACATACAGTAGGGAAGGTGTTGGAATAGTAAATCTTACTATTCCTTAGGTTATAGCCCCATCCAGCGCAAGTCGATGTAACAACATGCGTTGTAACGGCTGCATTGCAACTGCATCGCAGTGTACTCACCGCGATGTAAAGGATGTTTCCCCATCTTTATTATTAGTGACTGCTGTACATCAAAATGGAGTCTTCCTGGTACCTGGTAACTGGTTTCCAGTCGCTAACATCTTGGCACGCCCACTTTGCATGTCATTAGTGATAAATATCACTGACATGCAAAGCGGGGCCCAAGATGGTCGCTATCTCCTATTAGCTGTCACTAACTGGTGTTAGCGACAGCTTGGTAATAGGGAGATAATTTTATCTCCGCTTTCTTGGCTTTTAAAGCCAAAGAAGCGGAGATAAACCCTCTTGATAATATGCCCCCAGGTTCCTAATGCCCCACATGAGAATGACACTTCCTTTGCTGGGATCTCAGGAAATTACCTAAACATGGCATCTTTTTGTCTGCGAACAAGAAAATTGGCAACGTTTAAAGACACCAAGATTTGACAGTATTTTATTCCTCCTTCCATCCTGCCGTCATTATTTGGTTTACTGCTGGGCTGTATGCAGGTGTGTGTAGTTTGTTTTATTGTTTTCTTCTTGCCGCACCTTATATTTGCTTATGTTTGGTTGCAGTTGTCGTGGGTTTATACAGTAGCGCTTCAGTCAAAGACCGCTCACATCTGTTAACCACTCAACATCTTTTAAAGGGACTGATGCCTTGAATAAAGTGAGCAGCAGACTGGTGCGATGGTTAATTTTAAACAAGCACTGCAAATGCAATAGGTCTCACATTTTTTTGAGTTATTGGCATTATAAATGCCAGTTTTTTATTTACCTAACCATGTTACAGGGTACACTACCATATGTGGCCAAAAGAAGTCACATGGGAACTCTTTTGGCCACATATGGCACTGCACCCTGCGACATTGCTAGGTAAAAAACATTGTCATTTATAATGCCAATCACTCCGTTCCAACAAATGCGAGACCTATTGCATTTGCAATGCAATACGTCTCCCCTTTTTGACCTTATAAGTGTTTAGTCATGCAACAGTTGGTGTTGTTGCACCAAGGATATTGTGCTGGATAACTAAACACTGATAAGGTCCCAAAGGCGAGACCTATTGGCTATGCCAATGCTTGTTTAAATGTGCTGTCGGAGCTGCCAGAGTACCAGAGATCACTGCATGCAGTTGGCTGTGGTAGCCCCCCATCATCACATGCCCTAGAAACAAAGGGCAGACTAATATGTGTACAAAGGCGTCCACTATACACTGAATAGCGATTTTTTGCGAATCGCTATTTGAGAATCGCAAAACGCTGTATATGTTGGATTTACAATAAATTTTGCGAATCCGACATATTCCTTAATTGCGAATCGCAAATTGCGATTCCCAATTAAGGAATACCTCCCCATTCATTCCTATGGGCAGAGAGGCCTATAGAAATGAATGGGAAGACATTCTCAATTTGCGATTCCCAATTAGAGAATCGCAAATTGTGAATGCAATTTCAAAGGTGCCAGGGTGTCAAAAGGACACCCTTTTGAACCCCTGAAATGAGCATGGGTGCAGATGTGGCGCACATACATGCCCTAAGGGCATGTATGTGAGTCACAAGGTACTTTGAAAAATGCAAAAAAGTGCATTTTTCTAAAAAATCGTGAATTACCACCTACTTGAAGTTGTTGGTAGTTTGCGATTCCTTAAGTCCAAGTTGCACTTTTTCTGTGCTTCTTACATTGCATTTAAGGAATCGCAATTTGCGATTCCTTAAATGAAATCGCAAAAAAAGGAATCGCAAAATTTGCGATTCCTTATTTTGCAAGGAGTGTTTTGTGTCATACATTGGACACTGCTGATTTGCAATCGCAAATGCAGAAATTCGGCACATTTCGGCGTTTGCGGTCACAAAATTGCCTTCATACATATGGCCCAAAGTCCCTTATGTGCAGTAATCAGACTAGATGCAGCAGTACAAACAGTTAGTTTATTTAGTCATAGATCAGGAAACACTTAAGTACATCAGTTGCAGTTGTAGGTTACAAGTATATATTTCAGGATACTCCACCAGGGACATGGGACTTCCCTGCTCGGCCTCTGGTTTCAGTTGGCGTAACAGTCATACTAACACTCTAAGTGACATAGCAACATTCTGTGGAGGACCATTGGCCTTGTGGAGCAGGGACACATAGAACACATGTAAAACAAGACACAACACATCTCCCTCCTTCAGAAACACATGAAACTAATCATAAGAGCCTATGCAAGGTATTTTTGTACAAACATATTAACAAGATTCTTTAATCAAAATAGACCACATAGAGCACACTATACTCAGAAACATACAGAGTCAAAACAACATAACAACATCTATATCAAGCAAATTCCTACCAAGAATTTAACATATCACCTATTACTCAACCAGGCACAAACAATCAAATGAATCACAAAATGGGAAACTCTCAACATTCTATTCCATGGAGCATCAAACACCTAGTGGAGCAAGGACACATAGAGCACATGGAAAACAAGACACAACACTGCGTCAGTCATAAAGGTATAAAAAATTATTTGTACGGAAGAAATGTCTTCTGTAATGAAGATGACAATTTGAGTGTCGTCAGCCTAAAATGTTATATGGAATTCATGTGATTTTACAAGGGCAGCTAGTGGGGAGTCTTGGACATTGAACAATGTGGGAATCAAAGGCCCTCTGCAATTTATAGAGAAGTCAGAGGATTAAAAAGGAGAAGAGATGGCAAATTGACCTTTACCTTCAAGTAAAGAGCAAAACTATTAGAAGGTTGAATTTCCTATGCCAAACTCCTCTAAGCTGGTTCGTAGTGTGGAGTGCGAGACCATGTTGAAGGCTGCTCTCCAGTTATTTATTTATTTATTTTTAAGGTTTTACATAGTGCGAACAAGACCCTTGCGCGTATCAGAGTGCTTTACAATGTAGATAATGAAGATTCATAGGCTTTAGGTCAGGGGATATGTGGGAGTTTCTTTTGGAGATAGTAGTAAGACTAGCTGCTGTGTTGATTAAAGCTCTTAGAGGTGCCGTTGAGGATCTGGGCAGGCCGCAGTGAGAGACACTCCCATATTCCACTCTTGGGACAACTAGTGCCTATACCACCAGTTTGAAATCCTTTTCAGTCAGGAAAGGTTTTAGTTTTCGCAATGTGTTTATCTGAAAGTTTGCTCCTTTTTGTTGCGGTGCTGATGTGCTTCCGCATATTTAGACTTCTGTCCAGAGTTACACCCAGAGATTTTCCTGAATCAACGATAAGTGGTTGGCAGTTGAGTGCTGTTAGGTGTTTGATCCATTCTTAAATTATGGGACCTTGGGAGGGGGGAGCGATTAGGAGGAATTTGGGTTTGAGGGTGTTTAGTTTTAGATGATTTTCAGCCAGTCAGGCCTGAGTTTTTTCTAGAGTTGTGTTGAGAGATTTGATGTCTTCTTGTGAATGGATCTTTAGGTATAATTATTTATCGTCTGCGTACATATGATATTGTACGTTAGAGGAATTCAGAATTTTGGGGAGTGGTTCCATGAATAGATTGAAAAGTGTCGGAGAGGGGGATGATCCTTGTGGAACTCCTAAGGTGACTGGGACAAGTTTGGACAGGGAATGATTAACCTTGAATCGTTGTGATCTTGTTTGGAGGAAAGAGGTGAACCAATTTAGAATGGATTCTGATAATCCCTTTCTGTGTTCCAGAAGGTCTAGCAGGTTGTCGTGTTTGACGGTGTCAAAGGCCGAGGAAAGGTCCAGCAAGATAAGTAAACAGGCCTCGTTTTGGTCTAGGATTTGTAGTGCATCGTCAATTATGTGGGTAATAGCTGATTCAGTACCGTGTCCTGCACGGAAGCTGGATTGGTATTGGTTGAGCAGGTTGAAATGTCTATGTGTATCCCAAGCTGAAGGTGTACACATTTTTCTAAGAGTTTGGCCAGAGTAGGGATCGTGGATATTGGGCGATAATTATTTAAGTCAGCGGGGTCAACCGTTGGCTTCTTTAGGATGGGGGATACCTGCCCGGATTTAAGGATATCAGGGATGGTTCCTTGAAGGAGAGAAGTATTTATAATCTAGGTCCAAAGAGGCAGTAGCAATGGGATGGAGTCTTTTATGCAGTTAGTAGGAAGAAGGTCAGTGAAGTGATTGACAGGGTTCAAAGCCATGAGCATTTTGAGTATACTTTCTTCACTGTAGGTATTGAAGGATGACCAAGCTGCATTATGTTTTAGGTTGACCTTTGAAGGGCTCCGGTGAGGGACTCCTGGAAGGGATGATGAAGAGTCAATGTGTATGTCAGTATGTGTGATTAAATCGTTGAGAAGGACCTTCTTTATATTTCGGTCTATAGAGTGGAGAAGGAGGCAAACTCTTTGCAGTTGGGTAGTGTGCCTCTGTTAGTTTGGGGGGGGTGAGGTGCATCCTTAGATTGTGTTTTGATTGTCTCGAAAAGTTTTTTAGGGCGATTCTTGGCCTGGTCTAATTGACAACTGAAAAAGTCTACTTTAGATCGGCTGATCTTTCGATTGTATGCGTTTCTCTTCAGTCTTAGCAGCTTGAGGTGGTTGGCGGATGGTGCAGATCTCCATCTGCATTCCATTAGTCTTAAGGATCATCTGTCCTCATTGAGTCTTCTATCATACCAGGGTTTTAAATCTTTTGTGGAGACTCTCTTCAATTGTAGGGGTTCAACCTCGTCTAATGCCATGTTCATGGAGTTAAAGTCGTGATTGGTGAGATCTTGAACATCTGATAGCCCTACTGGTGGAAGAAGGATGTTGGAGCTGGTGGTTGTGATTAAGTCAGCATTGATGTTTTTCAGGTCCATATTTTAGATCTCGTGGGTTGCGCAAAATTAAGTTTCACTGTTTCATTGATGAAGAAGGTGAAAACATGATGGACGGACCAATCACATGGAAGGATTGAGTCTAGCTGGATGGAATCTGCCTTAGAAATTACTAAGTCAAGGATTGATCTTTTATCATGTGTGGAGCTGTTACAGATTTCGGTGAGGTCTAGGTTCGAGAGGAAGGTTTTGAGACTATTTACCGCTCAATCATTAGGGTCATTCGAGTGGAGATGAGGTCTCTGAGAAATATTTGGGTTTTCTGTTGTCCGGCATTAGTAAAACCAACCAATGGATAACAAAGGGTCTAAACAAATTGTAAACAGACTGTGTGTATAAAGGGAACAACCAACGAGTCCACCAAAAGTATGTCACCGTTGGATGAGTGTTCCCATCAGTTCACCGACCTGTACCGCCCTGCATCATTTGGGATCCTTCATCCGAAGGAAAGTGGTTTTACCCACTGTGGACTAGATTGGTACAGCCCACTTATGATGGAAATATGACAAAAGTGCATATAATATGTTTATGGTATCAGGAGGTAAGCTGAAAAGCAGTGCATTTTGTATCAGGAGGTATTAGTAGAAACAATGTCCATGAGATGTTCTATGAAGGTGAGGTTATCACCTGGAGGATGATAGATAGTGTGCAGAGAGCAAACTGCTTTGCTATTGCTAGTGATGTCAAAGTATATTTATTCACAGGAGGGGAATACTGGAGACTGGGATTGGTTCACTGTGAGATTGTTCTTGTGTATGCAGGCAATACCAACCCCTGGCTTATCAATTCTGTCTAGGCTGATGATGTCAAGGATTGGGGCTACCAGTATGTGAGTATTGGCGTAGAAGATACATTGAGCCATGTTTCGATCAGAATTAGTAGGTCAGGTTCTTGCGCAAGTATGAGGTCAGCTAAATCAGTAGTATGGCTTGAGGCCGATCTGCAATTAAGGAGTATACATTGCAGATGGGGCTTGGTGGGGGTTGAGTTGGGGTCGTGAATAAGGGGAACTTGTCTGATATTGTTTTCGGTTATACCTCTGGGATTATGTTTTGTGATTCTGTGTGTATTGGAAGGAATAGTTTGGCTTAGGGAATTTTTATTGAAGTCGTCAGGAATCACTGTGTTGAGGTTGGGATGTGGGTGATCATAGGAGCGTAATAGGGAGAGTACGTCTTTATCCGATAGAGGATTGGTCCTTCTGATTGGGCGGGTTGCAGTAATGTGGAGAGGAACTGATCTCCACCTAGGGGGCCGTTGTTTTGTGGAGAGTTTGGAGCGGTTAGTGCGGAAGTTTGTCCTGGTTTCTTATTCAGATCTATTGGTCAATGGTTGGCAAAAGAAAAACTTCACATAGAATTTGTAGGTCTTCTTTGACATGCCGTAGGGAAATGATTGATCTTATCATGTCTAGGGTCTGGTGTAGGTGGTAGCATGTTTGGTGGTTGTATTGTGGGTGTTGGAGGAGTGTTTGCATCCAGTATGTAGTATGAGGGTAGCACATATTCTGTGTCGTTGTGTTGCATCCTGCCTGGTTGCTTATCCAGATCGGGGGGTGTAAAAGTGGGGGGTGTAGATATGTATTGCAGGGGTGTGAGGTGTTGATGGGGGGTCTGACCCGATGCCCGCTGCATGACACCACATCGTCCCTCGTGGGGAGGAAATGAGATAAAGGATGCAACATCCCCCACCTTGCTGCCGCCGGACACCCACAACTGCTGAGAAGATCAAGCTCAGCACCTGACGTGGCCCTCTGTCGTCCAAAGGGGCGAGAGGAGACTGGTCCTCTCTCAACCCGTCAATTTCGTCAGACATGGGAGGGGAAAGCACTCCCCATGAGGCACCAACCATGACGCAGTGACACTCTTGACTCTGGTGAGAGCTAGACTTGTTCCCTCGTTGTGCCAGCAATGAGTCCTCTGCGGCGCTCAAGCGGTCACTACCGCAATCTGTCACCCTCGCCGTGAGGCGACAGGGGAAGTCGTCCTGCCACCCCTGAGCTGGACGCTGCGCAGCATACTGAGTGAAGTCTCCGCCTCACTCTCTCTTACCCGGCAAACCAGAGGTGACCCAGTACCGTGCCGGCTGACCTTGACCCCTGCTCCGTCTCCTGCAGCACCGGTGAGAGTCCTCCCTGCAGCATCAACAGTGGACGCGCAACCCGCCAAACAAGCTGGACGGCCGCACCTGTGCTGCATTGAGAAGCGAAGACCTGCCACCAACAAACTGCCCCAAAGAAAAAAAAGATGGAAAGGATGAGTCGCAGTGCCCTCCGGTTGTCTGCGGCACTATCTGCTTCCCCTGCTACCTGTACACGTGGGCCCTCTACTCATGCCTCCTGTCCCTGCAGCGAACGAAAAAAGGGACCTACAGCGCTACCAAGAAGCTGCGTGTTTGCACGAAAACCGGCCAAAGAGATGTTTCACTTGTTTGCTGTCCTTAATGAAGGGACACCAGTGGTCAGTGGATAAGAGAGCCCTGCGGTCCGGACCGGCCAAGAGAAGCCCCACCTACTTCTACAGAAAACGGATAGCACTAGGAGTAACCGCCTTATGTTGCAGGGAAGAGCTGCAGTTCAGAGAACAACTGCCAGGACTTGCCTAACAGAAGTAATGCACTGCCACCCAGTGGCCAAGTACAATACTGCACAGAAGTCGGCACCAAAAGGAAAGCCAATGGAATAATGGCCAGGTACAACCTTAATGCCAGATGGGAATGAGTGTCATGCATCCAGGATAGCATGTAGTTTCCCGCACCAGCGCCTCACATGTTCACTGCTAATGGCTAGCAGAGGCACCATGGAGCAGTCACCCACTTGCCAGCAGCAGCAGAACTGAGTGATCCTGAGTCCACCACCACTTCGCACCAGTACTTTATTAATGTACAAAACGCAACGTCGACGAGGCCAGCAGTGCCTGTGAACACGCCTCTAGTAATGCACTACTCCACAGAAACTTGCCAGCTACAAACTGGGGCATCTACAACTGTACGCCTCCTTGGCTTTAGGGAGACACTGAAGCTTTGAGACAGAACTAAAACGAGAACGGACTGCACCCTGTGCCCCGGAAGGGATACTGGAAAACAAGGACAGCGCACAAAAAGAAGAAAAGGAGTAGCATAGCCTGCAGCTTCAGCAGGCACCAGGACAGTACCCCTTGATGCCAATTCAAGGGAAAAGAACTGAGTCAAATGCACCACATGCCTCAAGGTGGCTGCTCATTGATCGCTGCAAGAAGGGGAACACCAGGTAAACCCCGCAAATAACTAAAAGATGCTCACAGTCGCCCCGGGCAAGAGAAGGCAATATGACCGAGGGCAGCCAAGCCTTGTGAAGATGCAAGAGAGACACACGCCGAACGTGCAAACCCCAGTGGCTGTCTCACGCCACCGCAAGCGAAAAGAGTGCACCACCTACCCCAGTGTTGAATACCCACCACTACAAACCAGGAGAGCACGCCCGAGAAGAAGTCAAAGTGCATGAGGTATGCCAGGCACCCAGAAACCTGATGTCACGGGCAGGGGCCCAGGAGAGCGAAGCCTCTCCACAGAGAAGCACTGCTGAACGCAGTACAGAGGGCGACCAACATCTCTACTGCTCTGAGGTTGAAGAGGAGAACACAACAACAAGCATGTGCACAGCAGCACAGGGACAGCTGCTACCATTCCAGGAATGACCGACCAAAGAGAAGGTGCAGCCAGCTAGTCTGTTGAAGCAAGCGAAGGGTGCAGTCAGAAGCGCCCCATAGCACTGCGACTGCGGAGAGACAGAGGAGTGGTTGCACAGACCACCAGAAGTAGAAAAGACTCACAAGAAGGAAGAAGCCGACCACTCAGTTTGGTCGCAAGGGAGAAGAAGCCGACCACCCCGTTGGTCGCAAGGGAGAAGAAGCAGACCACCCCGTTGGTCGTAAGGAGGAAAAAGCCGACCACCCAGTTTGTTCGCAAGGAGGAAGAAGCCGACCACCCAGTTTGGTCGCAAGGGAGAAGAAGCCAACCACCCAGTTGGTCGCAAGGGAGAAGAAGCCGACCACCCCGTTGGTCGCAAGGAGGAAGAAGCCGACCACCCAGTTTGGTCGCAAGGGAGAAGAAGCCGACCACCCTGTTTGGTCGCAAGGGAGAAGAAGCTGACCACCCCGTTGGTCGCAAGGAGGAAGTAGCCGACCACCCAGTTTGGTTGCGAGGAGGAAGAAGCCGACCTGCCAGTTCAGTCGCAAGGCTTATGCTGACCTGCAAGAAGTCAGCGAGCGAAGAGATCTGAACAAACCAACAAAGGGAGACGACCGAGGACTCACAGCAAGCCAAGAGCACAGCCTGACACACCAGACAGGCACCAAGGTGGACCAACGTCCCTAGATACAGCCTCATGGGTGAACCAAACGTCAGCCGCAGCAAGCACCAACCGTGTCTCATCCTAACGCTTCCCCAGGCAACCCTCCGTCCCGAGCGTTGGCAGTCTAAGTCAAGTGGCATCCCTGCTCCTGTCCGCAGATGCCACGGGTGAAGACCAGCACAGAGTGTCCGTCCTCACATCGCCTCAAGATGGAGTCAGCAGTGGCCCCAAGCCTGGCAAGAGAGGATCTCCACACTCTACGTATCAAGCCGCCACAGACACTCCAGCTCAGCAAGGCGGAGGCACATGGCTGCCAAGTCCCTCAAGTCCTCCTCACTCCCTAAGGTCACCCCGACAGAAGATCACCGCCTGTTTGCCCACTGAAGAAAACCAACATTCTGCTATCACTATCCAGGTGCATCATTGCCAAGGAGCATCTCACCACCTGAGTCCACACACGCCCCAAACAACCAGAGGTCAAAGAGGCGAATCACCCAGGAACCTTCTGTGCACCTCCGTCAACTTATAGTCTGCCGAAGTCGAGCACACCCGGCCATTGGAAGATCAGCCTTTGGGGACTACACAAGACTTGGCCGTGGCCCTGTTGGGAGTTCCGCAGTGACCCGTAAGCGCGGCCTACGCAAAGGCTTGCACAGCCCACGCGGTCACGTGGCAGTCCAGGGGACAAGGGCCTCAACGGAGTTCCCATGCAAAGGGCGCCCGAGTAGGAGAAATGTGTAGGCCGTAGCTCCACGTCAGGCGCAGGAAGCATGGAGGTTACGGTTGAAGACTGGTCACCCACAAGACTGCCAGAGGAAGGTGCAGAACCCGAGTCCAGACGGCGACGACGCCCAGACAACGACACCACCCTCAGAGGCTACATGAGCGACTTGGCTGTGAATCCGTTGCAGTTCCTCAGCGACGCCTTTGCGCAGCTCACGCGAAGCCCCGCACGGTCCACACTGTCCCATGACAGCCAGCAAGGAAGGCCATCCAAGAGGCTCCAATGGCAGAGGAGTCCAGGTGAGAGAGGCAAGTCGGACGTCGCTCAGCAGTCTGGAGTAAGGAAGGTCACCGAGCACGTCACCCCACAGGAAAGCCTCACTCACAGAGACCGTCTCCGAATCCAAAGTGGATTTCACCACTGCTCCAGATGCATCGACACTGAACTTTTAGACAGAGACTTCGACACCGCGAGACCAGGCCGGTCTAAAGAACATCGCCAAGGCGGGTGAAGGCATCCCGACCATGCGGTCCGAGGCTCCGGCGTTGCCTGGCTGACGGCCTGTATAGACTCATTTGATGCTATGGGTTATTTATCTGTTTTCATTACAGGTTGGACTTTCGTTTGTATTTTTTCATTAAAGTTTGGGAGGGATGTAGTAACCGGCTGGATACATTCTAGTGTTTAGCCTGTGACGTAAGACACTCTACACCCACCCACCACAGGCGTCACCAGTCAGGTGAACCTGCTAATAAAAGGGGTCAGGCGCACGTGCCCGGGGCCAGTTCTGGTATAACACTACAGTGTCTGTGTGGTTTCTGTACCCAGCATGTGGGTCTATGGCCCAAGACACTACAACAGACACAATTTTCCAAAGTTTCCCAGTTTATTTTGCAAAATGAAATCACCCAGTGTCCCTTGAGGGCCTCAGACTTCCCACGACATCTTGCACAGTGCTGCTTGATTGCCTCATTCACCGCTGTCGTGCTGACACCTGATTACCTTCTGTTATATGTGACCACTTACTTTAAGAAGCAATATCCACTTCAAGAATTATGTCCCTACGGTCCTCTTGTGAGTGCAAGTGAGGACCTGTGTATGTGCACAAATGCAAAATCTACATTGTCCTTAGTTATGGGAGGCTTGGGATAAAATGTGAAAAAATGGAACAACGGTGAAGCATAAGTGGAGGTAAAATGGAAACAAAAAGGCAAAAGTTGAGGATTCACTTAATGCGATTCAAGTAATGTTAGTGTAAAATTAAAACAAAAGAAAGCTTCTATTACCACACACTTTTACTGTACTTTCCCGACTCCAAATCAGCGTTAATCGAAGTGCCTTGGAGCCACTGAATGTGAAAGTGAGAGCAGTGGAATGGCTAAATGACTGCAGAAAACAACAACTACTTCTAAATTGGCGCCTGTGAAAAACAAATAACAAAGGAGCTTTAAAAGCAGCTTTTGGCATGATAGTAGATCGTCTAAATAAATCTTTACAAAGAGAAACGTGTATACTCGTTCTTGAAAAATAAGCAGTCGTATCCTTTACACAACCACCATTTCGCGCAACAAAATGCTTGAGTTAGCCATGGGACAGCCAAAGCAATAAAGTGAGGGAGTCAGGACTACTCAGCTCTCCACAACATTCCCATGGTCCTGTTGCATTGCCCGTGTTGAGTACTGCACAGTAAATACCAGCTGAACATAGAAGTTAATCCCACAGTCACTGGGCTCGCTAAGAAGTGGAAGCAAAGCAAATCTCAAACATAAGATATTTACAAAAAATAAGTACAACTCATCCTGAACATTTAGCATGCTCTTGTACTCTTGCATCTGAAGGGAGGTAATGCCCTGCTCCTTGGCCTCCCAGACTCCACATTCCACTCATTAAGGGCATCCTACACACTGCAGAACATCTCATCCAGGTCTCAATACCCCTATCCTGATGGAACTCCAGTAACTCACCTTTTTAGCCCTCAACATCTTCAAAACTAACGACGTCATTTACCAAGTATGCATGACTTGCAACCCGATTCTCTTGCACACAGGATAACCATCTTTTATGCTTTTCGGCACGCCTGCAGTTGAGGCGCCATAAGACTGGAAATTAAGAAGTGCAAAAATGAAAAAGCAAAAGTCAGCGCAACAGGCCTTTTACATTTATGCACCCAGGATCTGAAACAACATCCTTGTATCCATCAGGATGGTACTAATGCTTATTTAATCTTGGAAATATCTGAAGATGCACCTCTTTAAAGAACACTGCATCACAATACAGTAACAGCACACATCTGCTCCAAGAACCCATTACCTCGCCGATTACTCGTTGGCTGTATGCTTGTCTTTGAACCTGAACAGTGCTCTGCTAAGTTTGCCCTATATAAATACTCCATATACACATCCATATACATACAAAAAAAAAACATTCTTTTCTTCACTTCAGAATCCTTTGAAAGTCCAATCCCTGCAACCTAACAATGCCTAACATCCTCAAGCTCATCTACTAACCCTACCAACCATGTGCATGATCTCACATAACCCTCCCACTAATGATCACACTTTACTCCTATTAATTTAATCCAATACAAAGAAACATGGAATGGTTTGCTAAGTGCGCAAGACTAATCCCAATAACTAACAGTAACCAATAACTAACAAGAACCAATATTACCGTACTAATCACTAACTCTGGATTCTGGAACATCATGCTTCCCAGCATAAAATGCTTGAACACCTCGTATGGGGTAGTAAGAGCTAAATAATTGAAATTACAATTACTCATTAAAATTGGAGCAATGTCCCACGTGCCAGGCACATAGAACTATTCTGTATAATACCTTTGAATACCTTAAAGGGTGACACAATGGAAGACTTTCCAAAATATGTAGAAGGACACATATCTACTGAGAGTAAACATTGGAAAAGATTAAACTTCAAATGGTTTATCCTTCCTGATCTCAATATCTACTTATTTATTGAGTCAAGCTCATCACATTTTAAGTCTTTAGTTCCTATTTCATGTGTTTGTTCAATTTTTCTCAGTGCATATATCTTCTAGTTCATTTCTCTCAGGCTTTAAAACCTGAGAAGGAGACAAACATATGCGCACACACATATGTGTGCCTGTGTGCACACATACACAACAAATAACATCTGTACCCAAAGATAAATTTTTGAAAGCAAAAATAGGATTGCTCCACAAAAATTAACAGTCAAAAATATATCTGCCCTAGTCCAGGGTGCCCAGTTTAATTTCCTTTTCTTTCATTCCTACTAATCAGAGTGAGCCTCATAAGCTGCTACAGCTATGAGTGCGTAACGTCATTCACTCTACCTCACATACTGGGTGTTGTGCAACCTCTACCAAGACAAAGGAGGGCTTGGTGATGGAGGAAGATAAGAAATGGGCTGCATGTGTTTTATTATTTGTGGGCACATTGTGGATTTAGTGCCTTCACAGAGCTTTCTTTTTGTCACACACATCCTTCAAAGACCAATGAGTTGCCCTAGCTCAATATACCTATCTGATTACTTTGGTTACACATTCTCTCCAGAGGAGAGAGAGCTAGCTAGATCTGTTGAAGAAAGAAAACATAACTGTTTATCTCCACATATTGTGACTTGATTACCATTTACCACCCGCATTGCTCATTGCAACAATTTTACAGAAAAAGCTTTTTAATATGAAGAATCACTAAGAAAGAAGTCTCCATTCAATTATGGAACCAGATTGCCAAGAATTACAATTGGCAGTGCAAGCAACTGACTTTAGATTACCCTAGAGCAAGAAGACTGCTACCATCCAAGAAATTGACGATGCAGTCAACACCAATAATACATTCTCTCTACTTATCTTGCTGAACTCCTAACAGAATTTGCTACATTTGACCATGAAACATTGTAATTGTCAGTGATGAAAAGGGAAAGAAAGTTCACATAGGTAGAAAAGATGGTAAGTTTTTAAAACTGAGTGGAGTCTGCTTTCTTAGTGATTCTTCATATTAAAAAGCTTTTTCTGTAAAATTGTTGCACACCCATACATACCTATTTAAATGCTACTAGGTGGAAAAAGTGGGAGAACAAATGTAAATGGGCCTCCAAAGGCTTGAGGCAGGGAAAAGGTAAGTTTCTAAAAGTACCTTTTCCTTAATAAGTATCAAAACTCTGAAATCATCATAGAATTGGATTTTTAATAACTATGAAAAATAGGTGTTTAATTATTTTTCTGTTTCCTAAAGTGGGACGGGTATGCCCAGATGTGGGTCCAGTGCTCGCCATAGCAAGGCATTCAGGCTATCCTGGCTAATGAGGGGTGATACCCCAAAACTGGTCATAGGATGCTTGTTTCCAGGCCAGGGCAGACCTGGCCTGGCAGGTCAAGCTGGGCTGATCCCATGAGGAGCAGGGTCAAGACCGATTTGCGGATGGCTGGGTCTAAACTGGAATATCGTGGTGAGCAAACAAATAATGGATTTAGGCCTAGATCTCTGACTGGATGTGAGAATTTGACATTGTTCAGCATTTCTGTCCATTATTTGTTTTTTTGCACTTGTCTCCCTACTTGGTATGGGTATGACTAGACATAGGACCCATGCTCGTCGTGTCACCAGACTCAGACTATCCTGGCTAATGAGTTCTGATAGCCCGAAACCGGTCCTCGGATGCTAGTTTCTGGTCCAGGGACTTGGCCTGGCAGTTCGGGCTGGGCTGTTCCCCTGGAGAGCAGGATGAAGACAGATTTGCATATATCTGGGTCCAAACTGGAATGGCAAGGTGAGCCAAAAAAATGGATTTGGGCCCAGATCTTTGACTGGGGGAGAATGTTTGACATTGTTCAGCATTCTTTCAATAATTTCTTCTTTTTGCATTTGTCTTTTAAGTGGGATGGGTATGCCCAGACGTGGGACCCATGCTTGCCATGCCATCAGAATCAGACTATCCTGGCTTATGAGCGGTGATACCATGAAACAGGTCCTCAGATGCTTGCTTCCTGTCCAGGGAAGACCTGGCCTGGTAGTTTGGGCTGGGCTGTTACCATGGGAAGCTGGGTCTGGACTGATCTGCCTACGTTTCGGTCCAAACTGGAATGGAGTGGGGATTAAAAACCAATGGATTTAGGCCCAGATCTCTGACTCATAGTATTTGACATTGTTCAGAATTCTGTCCATCATTTGTTCTTTTGCATTCATTTGTCACCCTAAGTGGAACAGGTATGCCCAGACGTGGGTCCCGTGCTCGCGCTGTCTACAAATTCAGTCTATCCAGGCTGTTGAGGGGTGATATCCTGAGCCTGGTCCTAGGATTCCCCTTTCTGGTCCAGGGAGGTCTGATCAAGGCCGATTTGCACATGGCTGGGTCCATACTGGAATGGCATGGTAAGCAATAAAACAATGGATTATGACCCAGATCTCTGACTGGCAGTGACTGTTTAACATTGTTCAGCATTATGTCCATCATTTGTTATTTTTACATTTGTCACCCTAAGTGGGATGGGTATGCCCAGGCGTGGGTCCCATGCTAACCGGTTCCCCAGATTCGGGCTATCCTGGCTGAGGAGGGTTGATATTATGAAAACGGTCTTAGGATGCTTATTTTCAGTCAGGGAAGGCCTAGCCAGTCAGTTCATTTTCAACTGTTCCCATAGGAACTGAGTTAATACATATTTGCATAAGGCTGGGCCCAAACTGGAATGGTGTGGTGGGCAAAAAATCTATTGATTTAGACCCAGATCTCTGACTGGGGGTGAGGGTGTGACAGTGTTCAGCATTCCATCCATCATTTGTTATTTTTTCTTTTGTTGCCCTAAGTGGGACGGGTATGCCCAAACGTGGTCCCGTGTTCGCTATGCCACAGGATTCAGGCTATCCTGGCTGATGAAGGGTGATGCCCCGAAATCGGTTCTCAGATGCTTGTTTCCTTGCCCAGGGAGGACTCGGCCTGGCAGTTTGGGCTAAACTGTTTCAATGGCAAGTAGGGTCGATACTGATTTTCATATGGCTGGGTCCAAGCCGAAATGGCGTGGTGAACAAAAGAAAA
The DNA here is from genome assembly GCF_964261635.1 of Lissotriton helveticus. NCBI lineage: Eukaryota > Metazoa > Chordata > Amphibia > Caudata > Salamandridae > Lissotriton > Lissotriton helveticus. Next base: position 1,017,155,537 of record NC_136061.1, read on the forward strand.
CAATGGAATTAGGCCCAAACCTCTGACTGGGGTCAGTGTTTGAGATTGTTCAGCATTCCGTCCATCATTGCGGCCCAGGCCAAAAAATTTAGCGGCCCCAACTTAGCATGAGTACTGGTTTCTTAATTTTGAAAAATGGTAATACATAGCATCACCAGAACTTGGCATCAGCTAGTGGCATAGTCGTATTAGCTAACTTGTCATTAATAAACAGAGCTGGCTTGCTCCAAAGTCTACAGATATAGTTTGCAACACGGGCCTCTGAAAAAATGCCCTTTCTACCTCCCCCTCACCCCCCCCCATCTTCCAATCCCCTTTGTGATGTCCATGCATATATCCAAAAGCACTTCTTAGAAACCGGTAGAAATTGTTGAGTACAATGCTACACGGGTTTCTCACTAGCCATTGAATTTGCTTTATCGCTCTTCCCACCATAGATAGTTGTCCTTGATCAACTCAAAGTGGTCAATGCCCTGATGTTTACTGAAAGACAATTTAATATTCCATTGACAGTCGGGAGTCCCTCAAAAACCTTCAGAGTTTTCCACAAATTGACTAGAGTTGCAGTCGTAATGTGATGTGCTGGTTCAACTCACCACCAATGAAAACCCCAAGGCCATAGCTTTAAGTAGTGCAGTAGGCACCAGAGCACAGGGATGCGAACCACCCACTGTACCCTACTTATGATTGTCTTTTACTACCCAACACAAGGGGACGTTGGTCCATTCTGCTTACTTATATCAGGGCCCATGAGTCCTTCGTGCATCACTGAAAAAGCATTCCTGTATTGACTCCGCCTACTTTACCCTCCACATGGTGGCTTTCACGTGACGTAACATGGTGCCAAAGAATGCTCATCTTCGTTTTTGAGGAACATAATCACCGTCTCAATCCATAATAAGGATAATTACGCCCTGAAACGTACAGATTTGCAATGACCATTTGGGGATATCATTGAAAATTGTGTTGTCATTCAATTCTGCAAACAAACAAAAAAAAAAAATATATATATATACATGTTCACAGCCAGTACCTAAACTGCCAAGGGCGAGAAAGAATCGGGAGGCAGACATGGCTCTCCATCTGCATAGCGAGTTGCTAGCCTGCCAGACCCTGTTAAAAACTGTGGGAGACCGTGTATGTTGCGTACACCCTCTGTGGGGACCTTCACATTTAAAGCAAGATGAAAAGAATGTTAGCTTAAAAAAACCTCGTGAACAGCCTTCAAAGGCGCAGACAGGCTCTGACTGGATTAACATTTATTGACTGTTTAAGTCGGCTTTTTGCTTCAGGCCATGGATACATGTACTTAATTGCAAAGGCTGTTCTGCCATCTGATCACCAGAGTGGCAACCAAAGTTTCACTAATCGGTGCTTAATTAGAGATTAGAAAGTCTCTATTACTAAACAAATTAGGCATGCGCTGCACCTAACCTGCCAGTTCACTGAAATTACAGCCAGTTTAAGCTCTCAGAGCACTGAAAAAAACGTATTAAGCCTTAGCGCTGAGATAGCACTTTGTATTGATTTTACAATACACAGGTATTATGATTTATGGAGTGCTGGTGTCACTCTAACAAGCTGAAGGACACACAATATCATCTCCACCATCATTAAAATTCAGAAGCTTCTAGAGCTAACTCATCAACCCTCGTGCATTGTCACAGAGCGTGCAGCTACTCCCTCTACTTTTATAATGTCCTACGCTTTTATGTTAGTTCTCTCCTTGGATATTATGTGCAGAATTATAGACTAAAATTAATTTATGTGCTTTATGTTTGTTTCAGCTAACATAATTGGTTCATAAATTGTTATTGCATTTTCAAAGAAAACTATTATTTAGCACTGACCTCAGCCATCAGAATTACAGCATACATAAATATATATTTATAAGTGTATGAGTTATCTTTACAGACGCAGTGAGGCTGTGCTGAAGATGCTGGGCTTGCTGCGAATAGTTTGTGCGATACATTAGAGCCCCCTATGGGTCATTCGCAGACACTGAAAGTCAAAAGCCTCTTCGCTTTCTTTTGGGATTGATTATGTGTAGACTCGTCTTTCCTTGCGCCTGCTGCGTTTCTCGCGTGCAATATTCCAGAAAGCAACAGTCAGCAAACTTTTGTTTGGGTGACTTCATTTCAATATGCTGAAAAAATATGCGTGCAGTTTTGGAAAATGCAACGCACGCATGGACCAGGGCAACGGATACTGTGTGATCCTATGTTGTAAGTTTCCGAATCTAGAATACGACGGCTCGGCTGTACGCTTTAAAATGTGCAAAATGTGTGAAAAACAGCTGCCAACATTTTGCCATAATATTTTTGGAACGTAATGTTCCAAAAAATCATTAAAGTAAGAAAAATAGTAAAGGATATCTATCGAGTGAGGAGCCCGCGTTACAAGCTTGCAAAACAGACGCGTCTCACAAAGTAAACATGCATAACATATTAAGTACACATCTGACATGTTTTCTAGGTATTTGATGTAACTATAGTTTTAGGACGCAGCCGACCACGTCAAAAAAGAACAATTTGTTGCAACATAAACGCCTCATGCACGAAGAATTAATTATGCAGAATTGTGTATTTGTAGGTGTTTATGTGCGATTTGCATGAAACACTGGACAGTAAGGTGGGGAAGTAGCAGGAAACATGTTATTTGGACGGTGCACAGTGACAGGACACATTATTTGCATGGCACACGTTTACATTGTAAGCTCCAGGACAGAGCTACTTGTCCAAAATCGCGCGATTGTGGTCAAGTAAGTGCCAAGGTCACTATAAAAAAACAATTCTACGGGAAGAAAGAAAATAATTATGCCATTTGCCGATCTCTCCTGTAGCCCATACCCACCCCTCGACCTTCGACACCCACCACCCACAACCCTCTACCCACACCCAACCCCAGGCCCTCGAGACTCCTCGCTGTCGCCCCCTCGCTCAGCCATCTCAAGTTGTTGCATACAAACAGTTTGGTGGGGTACTTAATAAATTGATTGATCTATACCGTGCATTCAGTTTTTCACTGAGTGCCCTGCACTGAAGTTTGTCACTTATTGCAGAGGGGGCGGGGGCTGGGGGAGTGACAATGGCCTGTCCGTCCAGGGCTAGAGCTACTCATATACAATAGTTCTGTCTTTGCCATGACCGTGGCGCACACGTGTTTAGTCGACATGCACATGTAAATGACAACATTTCTTGACACAACCCGTGCGCAGAAATCCATGCCAGGCCTAACCACTAATTCAAATGTTGGAAGGAACGGAATCTGAAGCAGGCACGTGGACTCCTAACGGCAAACTAACGGCCAAACGGATGCGCACGTCTTTACGTCACTTTGCGTGCTGTGATTCACGAGCACTGTATTTACTCAAAGGGAATCATCTCTAAGAAGCAAACGTACTTATGGAACGCGCCTGAGGTGCGTTTACTGTACCTTCGGCTTTATGTAGCCAAAAGATAAATTGTTTCATTCACATAACAGTGGAGCAGTTTCTTCTTAAGGTGCCACTCTTTAAACCACATGCTTCTTTATGTATTTATGTTTAACAACAGTCCACACAACACGAAAATAATCATTTTCGTTGATGTCATTGTCCTCTTGAGATTTCTTGTTGAACGCAATGGATGACATGAAGCCCGCATACAACGAAACTAATGGCTGAACGAATATAATATGGTTCTTTTTATATATCTCCAATAATTTTGTTGATTTCTGATTACATGTCTTCTGCAAGTTCATTTTCTGTTTAATTGCTTGCGGAAATGTGCTGATTTCTGAGTGACGCAGGGGTAGAGGTACTGGTGCAATTCGGTCATTCTCACTGAGGCGTCGTACTTTGCTTCTTGCAGTAAGAAATGCAAATTCACATAATAAAGAAAACGGACACTGTAAATACTAGGCGCCTGGGATATGCGGAATACATTGCGTATCATTAGGTATAGCAAATATAGGACCGCTACAACTCATTTCGTTTTCCTAAGAATGCTGATTTGTTATTGCAGGAGATATGACAAAAAGTGATTTCTTTACGTTAAATATATGCAAAGCATACATTAATATAACTCAGTCTGCATTCTTATAGGTTGCATGAGAACAGTTGCCGATGAATACATTACGTCCAAATCTCGAGCTATTTGTGACAGCGCAATTGATATCTGCACTCCTGCGAATGTTGTGTGGAACAGAAGCCACACAGTAAGAACCACAAACCACGTTGCCGGGTGTAAATTCAAAGACAACGCCCACAAGAATGGCCCTTCACATGTGCACTTCTGTAAAATAGCTCTGATTTATGTCTGTAGCCTGCCCAAACGGAAGCATGTTCCTTTTTCACTCCCATGGTGCGCCGCTTACAGCAGAATTTGGTGGGAGTGAAAGTGCACAACAGATATGGGAGTGAAAGTGCACAACAGATAGGACTAAACCATGGCTCCTGTCTCAAAGACACCAGGGCCGACCAAAATGTACCAATTTCCTGTGTGGACCAGAAACTTTGGAAGCTTGTAAATGGTGCCTTACAAAAAGCACAGCTCCTCTTTAGGGTGCGTACCTATGTGCTGAAGCATGTGGCCAATTCTTTTGATTTGCCCCTTGGGACTTCACAAGTATATGCCACAGATGAAACTGTACCTTTGCTGGTAAAGCATCCTGGAGGACTCTGACCAAGGGAAGCCCATCCGAAACCTGTGAAGCTGCCATGTGAGGACCGTCCTACGCTTGCAGTATTATCAATTAAAATACAAGGAAATGCAGCCCTAAGGTGCTCTGAAAAGGGGCACTATCAATATGTTAGGAGGACAGGTTAGCGTGGGCTTGTTAATCCCTCCCAGCCTGGTCTCAACTCCCTTTATGTTAAAACACAAAGGCCCTCATTCCAACTTTTATCAATTACCAACTGCTGGTTTTTCATGACATTCCAAGTTGTCCCCTATGGAATGGGATTTACTGAGGGTAATTTCCCATTTTAGAACTGTTTTCTGGGGAGAGATCTCACTAGATACGCTGGTGAACAGGTTGAGAACATAGCTTCCTATGCACTGCATTCCTACTTACCCTGACCCTGAGAAAGGAATCATCTCAATAAAAAAGGCAGGAGGGAGGTAATAGTTGGGCACACTCCACAGCTGGACCTTTGCCCCTCCTGCCAAGACAGATTTGCTATTATTTGACAAGAACAACAAACAAGAAATAGTATACATCTGGCTCAATGGCATGAACCTTGACAGCTTTGGACCCCAATCTTCACTGAATGCCAAATCACTACGATTCAGCCATGGCCCATTCTGAAGGAAAACATTACCAAAAATGTAAAGAAGGCATGGTATTAGCTATCACTTCCAAAGAAAATGAAACCTCTTCTTCTAGAAACCAAATTCAGAATGGCTTTTCAAGTCTTCGTTCTCTCACATCTGGTTGATGGTAACACCCTGCTTCATGGACTCCCAGACATCACATTGCTCCCATAAGCCCACTGCAGCACAGCTCATCCATGGCCAAAAGAAAAGTTATCACATTGCCAAAATACCGATAAAGTCTCCATTCTCTCCTCTTGCTGACCCACATCATCTTCAAAACCAGCTGCATATTTAAAAAGCCTTTGTGAGTAGCATGCATGCTTATCTTGCAATCAAGCTCACAATCTCTGGTGGTTATCAGCACACCCACAGCCCGGACACCATCAGACTGGATACTAAAAAGTGTTAAAAGAATTAAAAAACATGACAGCGGGCTACTTGCATCTATGCATCTAGGATCTGTAACATCATCCCCATATCCATCAGGATGTCCACACACACACTGCTCCAATTTAAGAAACAGATGAAGACACACTTCTTTCAAGATCACTAGTGCGCAATGCAGCAAAAGTAAACTTCTGCTTCTAGAATCAAGCTACCCCTCGGCTCAGCCAATGACAATGCTTGCCTTTGACCCTGAAAAACAATCCTCTACCTTTTAGCTAGGTTCACTGTTAGATCTGGGGGTCTCTAGTTGGCAATGGTATTCACCTTTGTCCAAATAGGGACCCTTACTTCTAAGTCAGGATAAGGGGATTACACTCCTTAATAACCCCTGCTCACCCCCTTGGTAGCTTGGCACAAGCAGACAGGCTTATCTCAGAGGCAGTGTGTTACGCATTTCTGAATATACACAGTAATACAGTGAAAACACTACAGATGGACACAACACAGGTTTTATAAAAATAAGTATTCTTCATATAGACTTAACACAAGACCACAAACAACAAAAATCCACAATACTACACTTAAGATTGCTTTAAAGATGGTAAAAGTTACATAGTTCAAGTTGATGATAAATGCGACAAAGTTCTCAACAAAGTACCTGGATGCGTAAGGCAAAGTAAACAAAAGGCTTGCAAAAGGGGAGATGCGTCTGTTCCGTGATCCGGGGGAGGTGAAGCGTTGTGCCTCAATGCTTGCGCAGAGTAGGGGATGCGTTGTGATCCTTACCGGTGTGGAGGTGATGCGTAGATTCTTGGTCTGCGGGCCGGTTGCGGTACGCAAGATGGCGCCTTGATGCGATGCGATGGTCCGGTTGCGATGCGAGAAGATGGGGCCCTTGACGTGACGATGCGATGACGATGCGTAGAGGCCCTGCCAGCCTTGCGGCGACTCTGTACTTTGGAGCCACGACAGGCCCTGCGACACGCTTCTTCGGTGATGCGATGTCGACTCTCTCAATGGCGTCACGCTTCTCCGTTGATGCGACAGCAGACAGCTTCGATGAACACATGCTTCCAGGGAGATGCAGTGAAGGCTTGCTTCTCCAGTGATGCGACGATTTCAGCTGCAGCGGCGACACGACGGGAAACCTGCTCTCTGTTTCAAAATGCAAACCATATTACTTTTCCACACGGGGAGCTGCATCTTAGCAGCTACCTGTGTGGAAAGGCAATGCTGGCTCCCGAGGGACGCGGGGAGCCGGCTGGGACCATGGGGGCATTGGGTTCTCCTCACGGTCCCCAACGTTGTATATAGGTCCCGAGGGATTGGGTTCCCGGGGAGAGTAGAAATTAGCTATAGGTGCTATTTTTTTTTACGGGCAAATTAAGAGTTGCACACCCAGCGTGGTGCTCAGTGTGGCCCCCTGGTGTGCACGCGCTGGGTACACGACTGCCAGCGTGCCCTCCTGGTGTGAACGCTTTGGGTGCACGACTCCTAACGCGTTGGGGGCACTACTCCAAGAAAAAAAAAGTAATATTTTTGAGATATATATCAAGCTGATGTGTTTAGATTTTGGGTGGCTCTAAAAAGAGCCCTTGTGTTTATTGAGAGATTTTGGTACCTACAAGTAAGTACCAATGCAGAGTCTAACGACGAGGGAGACTCTGTTACCCTCATCTGTAAAATGTGCACCATCTCTCCTATAGATGCAATCCTTATTGAAACGCAGATTGTTGTGGTAAATAGACCCCATCCTATAATCTCGGAGAAAAGCAGAAACAAATTTATTGACATGTTTCCTAGCTTTCTCAATCTGTGGACAAAATTGATTGGACCAGTTCCATTTCTGTCATTGGCTTATGTTAGAATAGACAAAGGCAGTTTGGGGGAAAAGTGACATCAATACTCCAAAGGTGTCCTTCATAAGCATTTCCAGACCTACCCCAGTCAAAGTGCCTAGGTCATTGTCACTACAGTGCACAATTATGAGGTCAGGGTGTTGGAGATGCAAAAATGATTTAACCAATGGCATCAATTGGTGCCACTTTAACCCTGTGGGTAGAAAGAAAAAATCTTCCGGTAAGACAACTAAGGAATTCATTAAAAAACCTTTCTAAGCCTACAAACAGTGTTCAGAATGTACAAACTACTGAGAATAATTCAATCAGACAAAATAAAATGAGTATCAGGAAAGGAAAAAAAGTAAATTTACAGTCTAAAGATTTGATGAATGGTAAAAGAAGGCAAAATCAGTATAAAGAAATCTATAAAAAAGTTTTTTTTATAATAGAGTGGTTCTTAACTTGCTGAAAGAGGTGAAAAAAATATAGAAAAAGAGCACTATTTTAGAAAAAGAAGAAGCATATTGAATCCATTGTTCAAAAGGCTTTTGAATTAAAAAGGAAATTATTAATTTTAGTTTTAAACAGAATTCGATCACTAGATAAACCAATTAATTTAATGAAGGCCAAAAGTAAGACGAAAAGAGTAAAAAACAGAACTCATTTTTGAATTTCTTTTGGGAGAATGGAAACACAGTTCAAGTTCAGAGCCTTTGTTTAATGAAGAGAGTTATTTTCAGACTAATGATTTATTGCATGCAGTTGATACCACTGGTCGAGCTTATGAGGTTAGAAATGTTGTCCAATTGAGAAGGAGAAAATGGTTCCCAGAAATGCAGAAGAAGTGTTAGCTTATGAAGTTCTAGGGAGACGTCCTAAAGCCCCAGAGTACACTTGGGATTGGATATTGATATTTAACGTAATTTCTTGCGAGCATATAGTGTTAAACAAAAGATTACGTTAATGCAAGGACTAGACCCTTGCAGAGTGAGAAAAAATACTGGTTTGCAAGGTCATTCTCTGGCTTGTCTTTCTAGAAAAGTATGCCAAATTTCAGGATGTTAGCAATACATCATTCTCAAATGCGAAAGTTAGTCAGAAGATTGTATTATGCAAAAAGTCCAGCACTAAAATTAAATGAGTTAAACAGTGCTCTTTTACATGGGTCAGTATCAGATGTGAAGAAGGTTTATGATGAAATTGAGTTTTGTTACTTTGGTTCTGAACAAGAGACTGCAGAAACTGAGACATTAATAGAAGAACATGTTGAAGAGAATGTGCAACATACTAGTACCAAAAATTTTGAGGAACAAATTACAAAGTTTAAGGTGATTTCAGGTGAAAGGCCAAATTATTCTTGTATTTGTTGTCGACATACTCACTATAAAAATCAGACTAGGACCTTTGATCTGTATTTAAAAAGTGAAAGAGAAAATAATGATAAGTGGAAGGAATTTGCAACTAATTTGTTGGCAGAGAATTGTTTTGATTTGGGTTCTGATCAGCACATTTGTAAATATTATTATAATAAATTAGATGAGAATAAAATGCCCGCTAGACCTGTCCATAATAATCTAGAGTTGGTAACTATTCCTCCAGAACTTATAGATTTAAATACCTATGAGTCTATTCTCATTCTATACGTGCACCCATTTCAGGCTATTGTTCGTAGGGAGCCTAAAACAGGTAAATTGCCTCCTTCAGATTTACAGAGAGGATTAAAAGGAAGAGTTGTTTATTTACCTCTAGATTAAATTTTTTGTTGTTGAAATTATTGGTATAGAGTGTGTAGAAAATGAACCACTAAATATTCTAGTTAATGGCATGCCTACTAAGAGTAAGAAAATCTGGCAGGAATTAGTGGATGTTAGAAAAGTGCAAAAGGCAACTTTGTATCTGATAAAAAACAATGAGTAATATATAAATGTGTATATAAGAGAAGAAGAAATACTTTTAGCAGAAGATACTGAAACGTCAAGTGGACAAATTGAAAAAGTGGACATATCCAGAAGTCAAGAAATCTATGAACATTACAGTGTACATCCACTTCATTCAAAAGAAGTGATGTGGAATAGTATTGAGTTATTCCAAATGAAAAAAGTGAAGGGAAGTCCCATGAGTATATGGGAAGAAAGCTTGGAAGCTCTTTGTTTTCCGCAGTTATTCCCAACAGGAAAAGGAGGACGATATGATGAACGACCTGTGCAGATTCCTATATGTGAATATCAGACAACAAGATTGTATTCAGAAGATCCAAGATTTTGACAATGTATCCCATATATATTTCATCTTTTGTTTGAAAGTGACTTGTCTGGACTTTCATATGCAGTCAATCACATATTGAAAACAGGAGTACATCTGCAAAATGTTTCTGCAAAGGACTTTATGGATAAAGTGCACAAGAGAGATGATCATTTAGAATCTCAGCTGATTAATCTGATGGCATGTCAGCGTGGCACCAATGAGTATTGGTACCGTCGTCATGGAGAACTTAAATGTATGCTAAGGAACTTAGGAACTCCTACATGGTTCATTATCCTAAGCTGTGCTGAATATGCTTGGGATGATTTACTTGAATTTCTTCGACAGGCAAATTCGAATATAAAAAATATTGAATACAAGACACCTGGAACATTGTGCTCTTTGGATCCAGTTAATGTATGCAGGTATTTCAATCATAGATTTGAAGCTATGATGTCTTTTATCAGCAATAAAAAAAATCATCCTCTTGGAGAAGTTGTGGATTTCTTTTGGAGAAAGGAGTATCAAGCTAGAGGTGCTCCTCATATACATATGCTGATACGGATCAAGGATGCCCCAAAATTCGGAACAGATCCAGATGATACTGTTTTGTCTTTTATTGAATATGCCACATGTGCTATACCCAAAAGCACAGAAGAAAATACCTTAAGAAAACAAGTCTTACGATTCCAAAGCCATTTTTGTGGAAAATACTATAGACGAAAGTACAAGTATAAGGAAATGTTTTACACCAAATTTCGTTTTGGTTTTCCACGTCCTGTAATATCCAAAGGAAGAGTGAACAGTTTTATGTCAGCTATACAACATACCATCACAAGAAAGTCTCCAAAAAATACCTACAATTTGAGAAGAAGCGAAGAATCAAAATACATAAATGATTACAATCCGGTTATTCTGTCCATGTGGAATGCTAACATGGATATTCAGTACGTTGCGGACAATTCCATTGCTGTTGCTCGATATGTAACGTCCTAAATTACAAACTCAGAAAAGACGGAATTGAAAGAATTGTGGGAAGAGATCTCTCATGAGAAGAGTCTAAGTAAGAAATTATACAGTTTCAGTTTGAAGATGTTGTCTCATCGAGAAATCGGAGTGTATGAATGCTCAGATCGGTTATCATCTGCAAGTCTATACTCAAAATCTAGAAGAATTATTTGGGTGAATCTAGGTCTTGCTGCAAACCAAATCGGGTACTTAAAAGATCCAGAAAGTACAGATATTGTGAAAACAAATATGTTGGACACATATTATCCAAATAAAAGTCATCATCTTGAGAACAAATATCTCTATGAAGTGCTGCAAAACTATACTTTTGAGGGCAATACTATTGAAAACATCAATGATGGAAAATATGCAGTGTTTGGTTCCGAAGGATGTTTGGTGAAACAAAAGAAAGGAAATGTAATCAATCACAGGAAACTGAGTTGCGACACTGCTGATAAAACAGAATGTTACTATTTAGCACTCTTGCAGCTGTTCAAACCGTGGCGTTCAGAATTGCAATTACTTGGAGATTTTCAGAGCTATGAAGATTCCTTCAATGCTTGTAAAGATATCATAGAATGTACTGTTTTTTCAAATTATGTGAAAATGTTGAATGATGAAATTTATCAAGAAGCTACTATTGCAGCTGAGATTGCTAGAGACAGTTCTCAAGACAGTCAAACTTCTGCTCCGCTAAGTCAAGATCCAGTAGGACAAGCAATTGTGGAAAATTAAGCAGCAATTGCCATGAATGAGGTGGAAAGAGCAATACATCAAGCTCAAGAAGATATAATGGACTTAGCAAACTTCAAAGAACAACTAAATGTTGAACAGAAAGAAATATATCAGCAAGCGAGACAACATATTGACCATGAATTACTTCATGAAAATAAAGTGTGCACATGTACATCATTTCAACCTATCTGAATGTATGTGAGTGGACAAGCTGGAACAGGAAAAAGTTTCTTAATTAAAGTTATCACTAGTTATGTACAAAAAACAACTGACTCACATTTGTCTTGTGTTGTAACTGCTCCAACTGGGTTGGCAGCACACAACATTAAAGGAATTACTTTGCATCGTTTACTTATGCTACCTGTGCAGCATGAAAACAAATTGGAATATCACAAGCTATCTGGAGAACCTTGTTGTGAAGTTTCAAGAGTGCTTAAGAAAATGAAACTTCTCATTATTGATGAGGTAAGCATGGTCTCAAACTTAATGCTTGCTTTTGTGCATTTAAGAATGCAGTAAATTCTTAAAACAGAGTATGATGTCTTATTTGGAGGAAAACAAATCATAGTTTTTGGAGATCTACTGCAACTTACTCCCGTAAAAGGACAACCAGTATTTAAAACACTTGCACATGAAGACACCAGAAAGTCTTTGGGTAACGTTGGAAACGTTAATATTTGGTCATATTTTAAATACAAAGAACTCATTATAAATATGCGACAGGCAAATGATGTCGATTATGGAACTATTCTTCAAGATATAAGAATTGGAGTACTGACAGAACATGGCAAACAAGCTTTGCAGAGTCAATTACTTTCCAATTTGTTTCCAAATGAAAATATAGTTCCTGAAAAATATATATGAAAATTTCAGAAAATAAATCTATAATCTGCTTAATGCCAACACTGGGCGAGTGTTCTATATTCAATGAACACATTTTGAAGCCGGAAAATGAAGAAATTATAAAAATGGAAGCAATTGATAAAATATAGCATGAAGGGATCACTATTATTTTGACAGAAACATTGAAAACAAAATTGGATTCTTTAGAAAAATCTATATCTAAAACTGCTGGTTTAAAAAAGAATCTATATGCATGTATAAACTGTCGGGTAATTTTAAGGCATAATTTAGATGTAGAAAAAGGTTTAGTTAATGGAGCAATGGGCAAAGTTGTGGATTTTGTTAATTATCAGAATAAAGATGGAATTGACTTTTTAAAAATTAAATTTGATCATATTGAAGAAGTGAAACAAATTGGTAATTGTTCAGTTCGTTTTTTGCTTGTTAAAGATTTATATATCCGTAGAAAACAGTTTCCAGTTTCTTTGGCATATGCAGTGACTATTCATAAATCTCAAGGTTTAAGTGTAGACAGTGCATTGGTGAACATTGGAAGTACCGTGTTTAAAGAGGGTATGGCATATGTTGCTTTGTCCCGAGTCAGAACTTTATGTGGATTGTATTTTATTGATTTTGATGAGACAAAGATTACAGCAGATGCAAACTGTGTAAAAGAGTATAATAGGTTAAGAAGAGTGTATGCTCGCAATTTAGGTCAATATCCTGTAATTGAAAAGCGTGTGGTAAGTCGAAAAAGGTGTGAGAATATCTGCAGTGAAGGTATAGAGAAGGAAAAAAACAAGATACTGTTGGGATTGCAAGCAAAAATAAAAATGACACTGTTGAAGAGATTGTTGGTTAGCACTTTGAAAGTAGTTCAAATATCAACTGCTATGCTAATGTAGTGTTCAATGTTGTTTTTTTTCTTGAAAGTTGCAGCAGCAAATTATGGAGAATCTGGAAAAAAGATTTTGTTCCTTGTTGCATTCTGTTTATGAAAAATTGAGTACTGATAAAAGTAAAATACAAAGCGTTTCTGATATTCGTAATCTATTGGATATATGTTCTGGTTCTACATAATTTACGCACAATATCCAACAAGATGCTCAGGAATTTCTAATGTATATGCTTACTGTATTGGAAAAGGAAGGCATAGAAAGTGAAAATCTTTTTGGCCTTTGCTATAAATGGGATTATCAATGTGAAAATCGTTTACATGTAGCACTAACATAGACACTGAAAAATGTATATATTTGACATTACCAGACTGTAAATCAGTGTCTTTCAACAAACTAATTAAAGCAGCAAATCAAAACATGGAGTGTACCCAAAGCAAATCAGAAATGTTATCAACATTATTTATAGAAAGATATGGACAATATATAATTTTAATGATGCAACGTTGTACAGCTGATGGAAGAAAATTGGAAACTTTAATAAAACATTTTGTAGCAACTCAAGTATCAATATCAGGACGAACTTTTGTAGCAGTAGCAATTATTTTCCATGATGGTCCTTCCTCAACATCTGTACTTTACACTGCCTATTTAAAATGTGATTAAGGATGGACACATTGTAATGATGCTCAATTGGTTTTTAAACAACATTTGCCTAAAGAATTACCAAATTCCTACCTAATATTTTTAAAGCCAAAGTTTTAGAAACATAATTCGGCCTCCGAGGAATTTATTAATATGTATTAATACGATTACTATTGGACAATTTCAATATAAAGGATTTCAGTAATACCATTTGGCCTAGAGTAAAGGTGTATCTTTGAATTACAGACTTTTTCTTGCACATTCTCTCAGCCTATATTTTTAAACAACAACATTTACAGTGTATATAAATTGAAGTAAGACTTTTTTTAGGAGTAAGCATTTTATATGTGTGTGATTTGTATTATATGCTATGTTATTGAGGATGTAGGTTTTTTTTTTAAACAATCTTATTGATTTTTTTTCTGCCTGCTGTTATGTCATGAATACGATTGAAATCACTGTTTCTAGTGAAATTCAATATATTTTGAGAACAGCAAAATAGGCAAAGAAAAAATGTGTAAAATGTTCAAATTAGGCTGTGTTGTAAAAAATATAATATCATATATGATAACTGTATTTTTTCTTTTCTTTCACAGATCCTAATTCTAAAATATGAAATATTTAGAAATTTAGATTATAAAAAACAACTGAAAAAAATGTGTAGCGTTTTTTATTTCTATTACTGTGAAGGTAAGTTTAACTAAGTAATAAAATGCACAATGGCCTGTGTTTGCACACAGGTAAATAAAGGGGAGATTGATGGAGTAGATATGTGTGGAAAGATGCTCTGTGGGCGTTTTAAGTTACAGGATAAAGTTAACATGAGTACTGAGTGTTAATGGGGGCCAACTAACCCACCAGATATGTGCAGAAAGTGCTACAGAGTTGCATTATAGAGAGGTATAAAATAGGACATGGCTTCGGAGCACCTCTCTGCAATGCACCTGTATGGAATTTCAGGATTAAAAGAGACAAAATTCCTTAACTTTAAACATGTCACAGTGTGTTTGCACATGCCACATCAAGACCCATCCCTTCCCTTCACTAATCTATAAACATGTCCTATCACTTCGCCAAAATCTAAGTACTTATACATTTATCTTGTTCTCTCTTTGTAGTATTGAAATTACTCTACTTATTACTCATATAGTTAAGGATTGGCCTACCCATTAACCCTAGTACAAATTAATTTCTTTATATACTATGCAACCAGATCTGCAAGAAGCTACAAAGTATTGATACAGTCTTGAAAACACCCAGTTTATACATATGTAGTTGTGAAATCTCCCTGTCATAGGATAACATGTGACCTGAAAAAAAAAAGATTTGATTGGTTCATAACATTTCTCATTGTACCCATTGAAGGACCGCAATCATTTCAATCATTCTTCTTTGAGCATCTTTGGGGAGATAACTCTGTGCTTACCTCTTGTCACTCTCATGCAATTTTTCAATCAATCAACTAGCAATATGTTCTTATTGTAACAGTCTGCCAGTACCTAAGCACTTATTGGGCAAATTTAGAAGCATCCTGTGCAATAATATGTCACTTTTTGTAACATAGTAATAGCACAAGACCCTCTTTCATATTTACAAAGAGAAGAAAAGGCAGTCTGTGTACCTTTTCTTCTCCATGTAAATACGACCTCATCATACATAACACTTTGCATTGAAAGGACGTTCTATAGGTGTTGTTGTGCGTGTTTGCACAGAACACTCATAGAACAAGATACATCTCCAGATGTATCAGAAATCATAAATCTGAACGTGTGTGTGAATGCTGCACCATTCTCCAATTGTTGTAGCAAGGCACAAGAAGGAGAATTATTTTCATTTCTCCTCATTTTTTCTCTTTCAATGTATGCTAAAATGCACACCATACATTGAAGGAGAAAAATGCCTTCACTGATTGTTTTTGTGCAGGAAGGTGTCTCTTCCTGCACCAAAACCAACTCAACACGACACAGATATCCTTGCACCATGCTGCAAGGCTATCTGTGTCACCACATGGCTGCAGTTTAATCAGCAGTGCAGAGGGAAGCATAGACTTGCAACATATTTATGTACATATGTTGCATCCCTGTGCTTCGGAAGTACCACAGCACACTGCAGCTAAAGAGCTTACAGTGTCATGCTGCAGCACTTCCTTAAAGTTCTGCACTTAAACATTCACCATACACTACTAATGCATTCTTTCAGTCAATTATATACTATGCATACATTCATCTAAACTTTCTCACACTATCATACAAATATAGCTCTTTTTTACCCAGATAAGTTAGTTCTGAAAAAAACTTTTTTTTGTTTTTTTCTTTTATACTTTTTTGTTTTTCTGAACTATTTTTTTGATTTTTTTTCAAAAGGAAAAAAAAGAGAACTGGAGCAACAAAACAATGAACTTCAGGGGGAAAAAAAGTTAGCACCAATGGTTCTCTAATACTCGGCAAACCAAATCCACAGATTGCTCTCCATAGCAGAGCAATCTATTACACTTAATGCAGTGTACTTTTGCATTAGCGAATTGGGGACGCATGTCCAGATGTTGGTTCAATGGAGACGTCCCCGAAGTGCTTGGTACTGCCAATGGCGGTGATGGATTCTCCCGGAGTCTTCTACACTCCTCGGTTGCCAGGTTAACAGGGTGTGGAGATTTTAAATGTTTTAGCATACTTGCGATCCCGCTAGAATACTTCTTATTAGGATCTCCACGTGAGAGTACAGCTTTGCAGATTTTGCAAGTGACGTTGGTAGCGTTCACTTTCTTCTGCCCTTCAGGAAATGTGAAACATTTCCAGACAATGGAAGTATATCTCTCAGAGCATGCAGATTCTGGTAGAAATCCTTCATTATTGGAATTTTCAGAATCAGATGATTCTTGCTGTGCAGAAGCCTTTGTTCTTTTAATGCAAATCAAAATCAGGTGTGCAATCACCAAAAAATCAGGTTCTTCCCAGTAGAGTTGTTGCTCCAAAGAAATTCTAAGAAGAATGATTGAAATGGGTGGGGTCCTTCAATTGTTAGAATAGGCAGTGTTATGAACCAATCAAATTTCTATTTTTCTGGTCACATGGGGTCCGATTAGGGTGCGCACAAGCAGCACGCACCCAGTGAAACTTTGCAAAATTGCATTTAAAAGTAATGTAAGTTTATTAAAACTAAATAACATTATTTTTATGATTAGCTCAGATAATGTCTTGCCTTAATATTTATATTAAATACATATATATATCTTTTTAGACATTATAAAATTTCACGGGAGTCACGCACCCATTGCTTCGAACATGTATGTGACGTCATGCGGAAGCACGCAGGAAAATATGCACCCATCGCACACCCTACGTGGATCCTACACAACAATCCTAAAATGGCGGCTTAGTTCCGCGCAGTGATCGAGAAAGGTACGCTTTGGGTGCAAGGCTCCCCAAAAATATTTGAAAAAAAAGAAAAATAACAATAAAGAAAATAATATTAATATATTTAAAACAATATAAAATAATTAAAAAATTGAATTTCAATATTTTTTAAAACATTTATTTTCAATTTATATTAAAAATATGTAATGTAATTTAATAAAAGAAAATATCTAAAAATAAATAGTTTAAAAAAATGTAGTAAATCAGTATAAAAAATAAATAACACAATGAATACATTTAAAATTGTAATTGAAAAAACCTTTGACATTCACTGAAAAAAACATAGGTTTCAGACAGGTTATAGTTAGGAATTAGCATTTAAAAAACCTTTGAAATTCACTGAAAAAAACATAGGTTTCAGCTATGTTATAGTTAGGAATTAGCACTTAAAAAACCTTGCAATTCACTGAAAAAAACCAAAGGTTTCAGGGGTGTTATACTTAGCTGGACATTTCACTCGTACAAAACCATTGAAATTCCTCTGTTATAGTTAGTTGTAGTAACTATAACTCGCGTACCTGCAATCCACTGCTGATGATGTCACATATTACATCATTCATGACATGGTCAGTGACATCACTGATGACATCACAGAAGACATCTCAAATGACATCACTAATGACATCACTGAGGACATCATCCATGTGACAACCTGATACACCTGATCATACACTAGTATAACCTTTCATCACTCACTAAAAAATATAGAGTACCATCTTTAAAACAATGACACACCAATACAACTTTCTAAAAACCCACTCACTGCTTTGTAGATCTTCACACATCTAAACACTTACATATACATTTACTCATACATGCTGACAAAGATCAATAGAACACTATTAAATATACTTATACACCTATATTGTCATTACCCACCAGCACACATTTTATTGACTTCTATAGTCATTCTACTCACTTATGCAAATAATTAATTATACTTATGTTTACACAGCTACACACTTATACAAACACCACTTTATTTATTCATATAGATAGTAACTCATACTAGGCAGACCCCCCAGGATATAGCGGCATTGATTAGCAAATTTAGCGGCACAAAAATGGAAATTTAGCGGCACAAATATGGAAATTTAGCGGCAATTTTGCGGCATTTCATTTGGCCCTGGACCTTCATAAAGCGGCCTCCAGTGACCCCATCCGTCACCCGCCCTTCCTAACACTCTTTCTGCCTCCCAATTCTCCCTCTCTTAGTTGTGTTTTGCCGCTTTTAGCTCCTCTATCTTCCTTCCTAATTCACTCTTTCCACTGTCCCATTCAGCTTTCTGTTTCTCATGCCCCCTCCTTTCTGTGCCTCATTCACTCATCCTCTCTCTCACGCATACACACACATCTTTCTCTCCTTATCGATATCTCTCTCATCAGCCCAGTCTCTTCTCCCCCCGTCCCTCTCTCTTTCCATCTTCGTATCTCTATAGCACCCTGCCTCTCTAGTTCTCTCTTGTCGCCCTCTCTCCCTTCCTAGCCCTCTCTTCTCTCTCTAACTCTCATACTTTCGTTCTTCCAGACACTGTCTTTCTTCCCCTTCCTCTCTCGCCCTATTTCTCGCGCATTCACCCTCCCTCTTTCTCTCCTGCTCACTCCTCTCTACTTTTCTCCACCTTTCACTTTCATTCGCCCAGTTTCTCTCACCCCCTACTACCCTTTACTTCTTTCCCACCTGTGACTTCTTTGCTCACTCCCCCTCTCTTTCACCCCTTCTTTCTCGTCTCACCTGCCCCATACCCTCAGTTTTCATTCTTGCTCCCCCTCTTTACCTTTGCGCTCCACTGCTACTGGATAGGGCAAAAGTAGGCACAGGCTGCTATAGGCTGTCTTCCATTGCTACTCACATCGGTGATTACTCAGGCTTTTAAGTGAAAGTGACACACTTTTCGATGCTAGATAATGTGCAATTTGAAAGTAGCACTTATTCCGATGTGCTACTCTGTAGTTGCTGACGTTGCAACGTGATTTGTTGATAGTATTCCTAAGATGGCCTGTAAGTCTGTGTTCATAAGAGATATATCATGGATAAATCATCGGCCATCAGTCATAAAAACGTAATTTTATTGATGGGCACAACTAAAGTGGGTGGCACTAGAAACTCTGAGATATGGTAGTGGGCACAACAGAAGAGATGGGATGGGACCGTCGCGATAACGACGATGTGACAGTCCTAGATAGTTGCTGTACACATCTCCATGGATGCCACCACTAGGCAGACGGTAAACTGACTCCTAAATCAACATTCAACAGTTCATCCCACATGCTGCCTAGATATTTTAAAGTACATTTTCCTAGGTATTTTACTTTTCTTGTTTTTTAAGATGTTTATCTTTGTGAGGCACTTTCCGTGGGTTCTGTACTATTTTAGCCCATTTGCTTTTACTGACCTGGAACAAAAATTGCCTGGCTGGTATCTAAGAGAATGAGAGGGGCAGTGGAGGTGCGAGCCCCTGCTTCCTGCTGGGAATCCAATCCCATCACAATCCTCGTGTTTGTTTCATTTCCTTCCCGAGACCCCCCCGGCTCCAGAGCTCATTACCGAGAGGAATGTCTGGATTACACTGAGGCTTGTCTTCAGGGTGGGGGGGTCGGGTGTCCACTTCGAGCCCCCCGGCCCGCCCTGCAGCGGTGTTCACGCTCACCCCACATCATAGGCAGCGCAGTCTGTACACAGGGCAGACACACACACACTGCAAGGCACGCCGCTCCTCTCCAGCAGACACCCCCACCTTGTCTCTACTCCTCCCCCCCCCCGCCCTCTGGAAGATAGATGCCCCCAGCCTCTGGCCACCTGCAGGCCCCGGGTCGGTCTGTGCGCTTATATCGATTGTGAGCTGAGTGAGCTGCTAATGCCCCATTAAGCAAGCCCGGAATGTTAATCTTTCGTGCTTCTGTGTCCTTCCCGCCCGCCCCAATAAACAAAGTAAGTCAGACCCCCCCAGGATATAGCGGCTTTGGTAAAAATGCCGCGATTTCTACGAAAAGTGCCGATTTCGCGGGCACTTTTGTAAAAATCGCGGCATTTTTACTAAAGTGCCGATTTCGCGGCAAATCGCGAAATCGCGAAATCGCGATATCCTGGAGGGTCTGACTAGGGGGCCGATTATGATCGCGGACGGACTTGAGTCCGTCCGCGACCCCTGAGGAGGAGGGAACGTCCGCAAGGGCTGCGGCGTTCCCTCCAAGCAGATTAGGATGTGACCGCCAGGGTGGCGGTCACATCCTCTATCTTTAACATTGCGGCGGGTGCAGCTTCAAACTGCACCGGCCGCAAGGTTAAAAAAGCATGCATCGCATTTGCATGCACAAAGCAGCAGGCACCGTGCGGTGCCTGCTGCTTTTTGCACGCAAATGCAGGGGGGTACCCCCATGTGCACCCCCACCCCCCCTTCACCCAGGGGGCCCGCAACGGCCCCCCGAAGTGAAAGTCCGTATGCTTTTCCACGGCGGAAAAGCCGCTGCGGAAAAGCATGACATTTACACCATCCTAATATGGCTGGTGGTGTCTGATAGACACCGCCAGCCATTTTAGAGCTTTTCCGCCGCGGTCGGAAGGCGACCGCGGCGGAAAAGCTGCGGACGGAATTTAAGACCCACCAGCCATCCTAATATGGCGGTGGGTCTTTGGAGGCTCCGCTGCAGTTTTTTCGCATCCTAGTTCAAGTTCAAGTTCAGGCATTTACAAAGCGCACTACTCACCCAGAGGGTCTCAAGGCGCTAGAGGGAGGGGTTCACTGTTTGTCGAATAGCCATGTTTTCAGTTCTTTTCTGAAGGTGATGTGATTCTGAGTAAGGCGGAGGTGGGTGGGGAGTGAGTTCCAGGTCTTGGCAGCCAGGAAGGAGAAGGATCTGCCACCCATGGTGGTTTTTCGGATGCGCGGGACTGCGGCGAGGGCTTGATTGGATGATCTTAGTTGGCGGGTGGGATAGTAGAAGGACAGTCGGGTGTTGAGGCATTCGGGTCTTAGATTATAAAGGGCCTTGTGTGCGTGGGTAAGAAGGCGGAAAGTAATTCTTTTGTTGACGGGAAGCCACTGGAGGTTTTTTAAGTGACCGGTGATGTGCTCTTGGCGCGGGATGTCTAATATGAGTCTCGCTGATGCGTTTTGGATGCGCTGGAGCTTTTTCTGCAATTTTGTTGTAATTCCGGCGTAGAGTGTGTTGCCATAGTCCAGTCGACTCGTGACCAGTGCATGGGTGACAGTTTTTGTTGTTTCGAGGGGGATCCAGTGGAAGATCTTTTTGAGAATGCGAAGGACGTTGAAGCAGGAGGATGATACGGCGTTGACTTGTCTGGACATTGAGAGCGAAGAGTCTAGAATGAAGCCAAGGTTCCGTGCATGGTCTGTGGGTGTGGGCGCTGATCCCAAAGCGGAAGGCCACCAGGAGTCGTCCCAAGCTGAGGGGGAGGATCCTAGGATGAGCACTTCCATTTTGTCTGAGTTGAGTTTTAAGCGGCTCTGTTTCATCCATTCGGCTACTTCTTTCATACCTTCGTGAAGGTTGTTTTTGGCGGTGTTGGGGTCTTTGGTGAGGGAGAGGATCAGCTGGGTGTCGTCGGCGTAGGAGATGATGTTGAGGTTGTGTTGACGTGCGATGGAGGCGAGGGGACTCATGTAGACGTTGAAGAGGGTGGGACTGAGTGAGGAGCCTTGAGGTACGCCGCAGATGACTTCGGTGGGCTTTGAGTAAAAAGGGGGGAGTCGGACTCTCTGGGTTCTCCCGGCTAGGAACGAGATGATCCAGTCCAAGGCTTTTCCTTGAATGCCGATGTTGTTGAGGCGTTGTATTAGGGTGTTATGACAGACAGTGTCGAAGGCGGCGGAGAGGTCGAGTAGAATGAGGGCCACTGTTTCACCGTTGTCCAGGAGTGCTCGGATGTCGTCGGTCGCCGCAATGAGGGCGGTTTCGGTGCTGTGTTTGGCTCGAAAGCCGTTCTGTGAGGGATCCAGGGAGTTGTTGGATTCAAGGAAGGCTGCGAGTTGGCTATTGACGGCTTTCTCGATGACTTTGGCCGGGAAAGGGAGGAGGGAAATGGGTCGGTAGTTTTTCAGTTCTGAGGGGTCTGCTGTTGGTTTTTTCAAAAGGGCGCTGAGTTCGGCGTGTTTCCATATTTCTGGAAAGGTGGCGGAGTTGAAGGAGCAGTTAATGACATCGCGGAGTTGGGGAGCGATGATGGAGTCAGCTTTGTTGAAGATGTAGTGGGGACAGGGGTCAGAAGGTGAGCCAGAGTGGATTGAGTTCATGAGGCGAATGGTGTCTTCAATGGTGATTGGGTTCCAGGAGTTGAGGTAGTTAGTTGGAAGGGTGGGATTTGAAGGGGGTGGGGTGAGTTGTTCATTGGGAGTATTCTTGAAGCTGTTGTGGATGTCGGCAATTTTGTTGTAGAAGAAGGAGGATAACGCATCGCAGAGGTCTTGGGAGTTAGTGATGTCGTTGGATGCTGCGGGAGGGTTGGTGAATTCTTTGACGATATTGAAGAGTTCCTTGCTGTTATGAGAATTGTTGTCGAGACAGTCCGTAAATGCTGATTTCTTGGCGGATCGAATCAGTTGGTGGTGTTTGCGGGTGGCAGTCTTGAGGGAGGCCATGTTGTCTGAGGTTGGTTCTTTTCTCCAATTCTTCTCCAGGGTGCGGCATGTCTTCTTGGATTTTTTAAGGTCATCATTGAACCAGGGAGCCTTTTTGCTGGATGATTTCAACTGGTGTTTTTTCAGGGGTGCTAGTTCGTCTGCACTGTGGGTGATCCATTGCCTGAGGTTGGTGGCTGCTTGGTCTGGGTCCGTTGCTAGGGTGGGAGTATTTTGGCTGAGTGATGTGAGGAGTTGGTCGGTGGTGATTTTGTTCCATTTTCTTCAGGGAATGGGTTGTGGACGGTTGTGGGTCAGGGTTGTTTTGTAGCTGAAGTGAACACAGCTGTGATCCGTCCAGTGGAGAGCTGTAGTGTGATCGAAGGAGATGTGCTTGCTGGAGGTAAAGATAGGGTCGAGCGTGTGTCCGGCTGTGTGAGTGGGGGTGTCAACAAGTTGTTTGAGTCCGAGATTGGACAGGTTTGTGATGTATTCCTATAGGTTCTGTATCGATCCCCCTATTCCTGACCCTATTCTGGTTAACAAGTTAACTAGCAGCCATCCCATGAGGCAGAAAACCCCCATGATGCAGGAACCGTTATCTGATAAAGCCACACTACGGCACAGGAACGTGTTATCTGATTAGGTCATAACGCTTGCCATCTAATTAGACAAGCGATATTCCTCCAGCCCCTGATAAGGCATACGGAGTTCTCAAAACAAATCAAACCTATGTCAACCTGGGAAAAACCCTGCGGCCATTGTTTTGATTTCTTCGAGAACTTCAGCAAAAGAATGTGCTAACGACCAAGTCGTATGACATCCTTATTGACGTATCTATGTCCATCCTTACGTCAATCTCGGCACCTTAAAGGTATAAATATTACCGATATTGCCCTATGCAAACACACGCGGTGGTGACGAGATCGGAGCAGCCAGACTTGCCGAAGCCCAGAGCAGAGCAGACCCCGCTGACGCAGCCCCGCCTTCTTGACGCGCTGAGAACGAGCAGCTGCCTATTTCTCCTGCCGAGAAATCCAGCTCCGGCGCTTCCGGGTAGCCCTCGCAGGCAACCTGGAATATCGAGACCAGAGACGAGAGATACCATCCCTCATTCATCCTAGATTCCAGGTACAGAACTGAATAACCCCTCGCAGAGAATTCTTTAGTCAGTCACTTGGAAAAACAAACTTAACTTAAACTGTAACTTTCTATCCCCGCCCACGTATTAGGCTTAGGTCAGGTACACGGGGTAGGCGTAGTTAGAAACACCAGTTGAGTACGATTAGTCAAATGTATATATGTATGTATATATTTTATTCATTTTAAACCTTGATATGGCTTAGAAACCATATCAATGTTTTTACAGTATTATTTTATACTTCTGCTTTTAATGTATGCACTTTACTTAACCATAAGTATTGCAATAATATCGATCCATTTCTCTTGTATGAGAAAAGAGACTGATCAATAAATAACATCTTTTATTGAACACGCCCGTCTCTTCCTTTTCTCTACAATCTGATGAGACTAAGAATGCACGTACTGACTGAGTAAAATAAATTGCCTTTTGTTCACACGACTCTAGAGATACACTCTTGATTAGGGGAGAGCAAAGTTGTCATGTTCTATGGTTGTCAGAAACTAAATCCCTTCTTGTCTATCCAGGGAGGTTCAACTCCTCCTTGCCTATTCGAGAAAGTTTCTAGTGAACTCTGAGCTAGCTGGCAAACCCAAAACTTTAAGTCTAATATCGACAGTAGTAGACCTAGTTAACGTCTGGTCTAGGCCTATACTATTGAAGGTATTATTCCAATGCGCAGAGCCTATTGGGATAATAGGAACTACACTACATGGCGCCCAACGCGTTTGGAAGGGCGATAAAACTAACGTAAGACATTTAGAGTAACTCAGTCGTGCTTTCTCACTTAGACCCCTTTTTCCCATAATACTCCAAAGACGTCTGGAGTGGGTGAAAGGTCATATCCGCCAGACCTCGCAGGAGGGAACTCCTATGTATGGTTCTTGGTTTAGTCAACGTTGAAGGATACACTGTTCCAAAATATTGTGAATCTAATCTTTGTTTCCATAAGAAACCTGATCTGCAAACAAAAGAAATAAGCTTCCTGTCGGTACAATGTCAGACAGTGAAGGAGAAAGAGAGGCAGTTAGATTAGCAGCTGAAATAGCAGCAGCTGATACTGCGCTGCAAGAAGCAGACCCGGATATAATACTCATCCCGGTCATCAAAAGGAAATCTATAACCTTAAAACTTATAGAAAATGGACTGACACCTAGAGGTGGCACAGTCATATTCGTAATTGAGGCACACGAATATCGGCAGACAGAGGTATACTATTCATGGATACATTTTCCAGCAGCAAATGCTGTAACAAAGTACTTCCACTATTACAAAATAGAGGAACCTCCTGAAACGTACACTCCTTTCGAGGAGGTGGAAGTACCACTCAAATTTCAAGAGCACCTGCTCTTATTTGATGGCGCCCTAAAACATAATAATCACATCACCAGGCTCGGTCCTTTAGGTAGACCAGGAGCAACGTGGCCGGTCCTAGCCGGATACACACCACATCCAGACATCGACGGGATGTCTGCAGCAAACCTGTTAACACAACTAAAACAATTAATAAAAATACATAGACAATTAGTCCAGTATGTGATGCGGACTTCAACAATTCAGCCAGCAATTAAAATTCCACAGCTGACCCCTCACCAGGGGAACACAAATAAAATTACACCACAGAACTTACAATCCTGCCTAGGTAAAGTACCGGCTAAACGGGAACAAATACCATTCTGGCTAGCACAAAAAATCACCCAAATAGAGGCGGTGTTTCCAGACACCACCCCGTTAGAAAAACACAGGATTCTGACTATCTGTCTTCCAATGGGAATCGCACCACACATTGAGGACTGTGACACTTGGGGTACAGTCTTTGCTTCCATTTACACAAAAACGCATGGTGTTCCATCCATTTCGGTAATACCAGATGTGCTAAAACAAATTCAAGACGAATATGGTCCAGAACCCGCTTTAACTCTTGGTATGAAATTACTGAAAGACTTCAAGCAGGTCTCGGCTATATTATTAGCCAACATCAAGGGAGAAGCAGCAAATGTGGCGATCCGCCAGAGGCTAAAAGAGACAGATATAGCAGACCAACCAGCTGAAATTGCCAGAATCATAGAAAAATCCTATGAGGAACTAGGTAGAGATAGTTTAGGTGGAATACCAGTAAAACCACAACTGATTGAAAGTCCTGAAAAAATATTTTTTAATAATAATTCATCATCACAGAAAAAGAGCTGGGATGGAAACAAACAATCCAATCCTAAAGAAAAGAAATTCCAGTCCAGAGGAAGGTCTCCTAGGCGAAGAGAAAAATCTCCGAACCAAAGACACAGGTCACCCCAAAGTGACCCCTCTGGGAAAAGATATAACCTTAGAAATAGGGATAATATAAAAAAGCCTGATAGATATCAAGACATTGATACACGTCCCTCTCAATCTTTTCAGACTTCCTCCCAGAAATCGGAAAGAAGAGGACGATCAGAACAAAGAGAAGAGCACGCCAAGTCCAAAGACAAGGAACCTGCTCAGCTAAAAAAGAAATTACAATTTCCAAAAAAGAAGGTAGCCATCATTAAAATAGTTAACAATGCCGAGAATTCTGAGGACACAACTGAAAAACGGAGAATGGGCTCAGACAATGCTAGACAGCGCAGCAGAAGTGAGCATAGCTCGCAAAGTCCTGATGAATCATCTGGAGACAGTGGACACGAATGAATATCTTCAAGTGGAAACTGCAGACACCAGAGTTAGCAAAACTCACAAAATATATGAAATAACTTTACGTATAGAAGGGGATAAGACTAGAAAAATCAGGGGACTATTTTGGGATAATCTCTCCAAGGGCTAAGGCATCCTTCTAGCTGAAAAAGACTGGCCACCAGAGTTTGTCAGGGAGTGCTCTCATGGCGAAGAAGTAATTATGCCTGCCTTCTCAAATCATATCCCAATTCATAAAAAATACACACTTGCTAGAAAGTGGGCAGTAGCTCAAGCTCCTGCTTTATATAAAAATCACGTAGGATGGGATGAGGACTCTCCTCCTCACAAAATCCAGTTAAAATCACAACCTACTGCACAGAGGCAGTACCCAATTAAGCAAGAAGCTAAAAAACAGGTAAAAGAAATACTAGATCAGCTAGAATACCAGGGGGTGATTGAAACTTGCACCTCACAAATGAACAACCCTTTGTTTCCGGTCTCCAAACCAGACAATTCATACCGTCTAGTTTTGGATTACCGACACCTTAACTCATGTTGCAAAACTTTTGCAGTGCAAAACTCGCATAGTGCTGCACTAATGAATAACATAGTGCGCAAAAAATACAAAACAACATTAGACATCTCTAATGGATTCTTTTGTCAAAACATAGCACCAGAGAGCAGATATTTGTCTGCGTTCTCAATAAATGGCACTCAAAAACAATTCTGTCGGTTAGCCCAGGGGTACAAGAACAGCCTGGGAGTATTCTCAGCGAGAGTAACAGAATTACTACAAACATATGACGACGAAGCATTATCCTATGTCGACGACATATACTTAACAGATGATGACTTGGATACTCACTTGAAGAGAGTGAACACCATAATACTTGGGTTCGCAGCAGAGGGTTACAAATTCAACTTTAAAAAATCCAGAATTGCCCATCTGACAGTCCTGTTCTTAGGATATGAATTATCAAGTGAAGGCAAAAGCCTGGCAGACAATTTCCTAGAGAAATGTGCAGTAATCCAAGCACCTAGAACACTAAAAAACCTACAGTCAATTCTAGGCTTCCTAAATTTCGGAAGAACATACATTGCAAATTACGCAGAAAGGGTCAAACCCCTTTATGATCTAATAAAACCAGATTTTAAAAGAACCAATTGGACTCAAATACACACAGAAATTCTGAGATCCTTACAAACAGACATGTTAATTAAAACAAAATTAGAAACACGTGACAACACATGCAATCTTGTGATTCGAGTCATCCCAGGAAGATGCGGATTCACATACCTGACCTCTAATGAGGGAGAAAAGGTACCAATTGCATTCAAATCACACTTGTACACTAAGGCTGAATGAAATTTAGCCCAACGGAAAAAATTCTTACTGCAACACAGACAGCTATAGCAAAAGAACGAGCCCTGGCACAAGGTAAACGAATAATAATCGTGACACCGATACCAGCCCTAGAGGCTGTAACAAAAGCAAGCATTCCAAATGCTAAAGCGCTCCATCCGAGATGGATACAATGGGCTAATTCTCTTGCTGCAACAGACGTGGCATACGAATTTGATCCTAACTTAAAAACACAAGAATTTCTCCAATATGAATTTGAATGTCCTCCGCCGACCGAAATTCTGCCTCTAGAACATTACGGCTGTATAATATATACAGACGGATCAGCACAACCCGCAGTAGGGGGTAAACAAGCTTACAGTGCTGCGTGCGCGATCGTTAAAGGTCGCTGGCACGAGGGGAAATTTAAACCAGCTATCACTAAAACACAATCTTTAGGAGATTGTACAGCTCAGCGAGCTGAACTACTGGCGTTCAAGATGGTGCTTGAAAATACAGATCGAGAATTCCCCACACTCATAGTGTGCGATTCGTATTATTGCGTTCAATCTTACAATGAATACTTGCAGATCTGGCTTCAGAATGGTTTCAAGGATGCAAAAGGAGGCACAATCAAGCATAAAATGCTCTGGGAACAAGTAGTTCTTTTACAAAACGAACTACCAAAGACTCACGTGATACATACGCTGAGTCATCAACGTGATGGCGTTCACGTTGCAGGGAATTCATTGGCTGATGAGGCCGCGAAGGCAGCTGTGCAAACGGCTTCCGTAGCTGCCATCACCAGGTCAAAAACAAAAATAGACAGCGAAATATTACAGGCTGTCAGCGCTACAGAAAAGGATTCGATAGAAACACTCCCGAAAGGCTTTCCAGTAAAATACTCATACATAACTGATGCAAACAATGTTCCTTTTGCTCGAATCCCTGGAGTGGGGGATAGGGCAATTCCAAACATGGAACATAGGTTAGGACTGATAATAGCGGCACACGAAGGGCTTGCTTCTATACATGCTGGCGTCTCAGCCACAGTATCATTATTAAAACAGAGATACTGGTGGCCACAAATGAGAAGACAAACAAGAAACTATGTTTTAGAATGTGAAATATGTCAAAGAATTAAAGTATCAACGGTGAGACGTCCAGCGCAGACGCCCCTTCTAATCTCAGATAAACCATTAGCCTGTGTTTACCTAGACCACTGTGGTCCCTTACAACGGGATGGTAACTATAAATATATCTTGGTTGCAGTGGACTCATGCACGAGATTCATATGGATGTGGCCCCAGCGAACGGCTGACGCCAGAACTGTTATAAAAGATTTGCGAGTCTTTATCGGCACATACGCAATTGGAATGCTGCATTCGGACCATGGTCCTGCCTTTAGCTCTAGAGCTTATAAGGAGGCCATGGTCAGCATGGGCGTTACATTGCGGTACTCTTGTCCATTTCACCCTGAGGGGAACGGAATTGTTGAAAGAAAAAACCGTGACATAAAGCAATCTATAACGGCAAAGGTATTAGGTTCGGGAGCTGGTGGGTCAAACATCTAATAAGTGTCCAACGTAGTCTAAATAACTTGCCAAGAAATTCTCTGAAGGGATTCAGTCCGTACGAATTATTATTTGGAACTAGGATGTTAATCTCTGACCTTGACAGTCAAACTTCAGTGGTGAAGGAAAAAAGCTTTGATATCAAAGACCGTTTGGCTATTTTGCAGGACTTAAATGAAACAAGAAAAGACCTGAGCAACATAAAGTTGAAACAGCAGCCAACAACCACTGAAGAACCACCACCTGTCCCAGCAAGACCTGTCTGGATTCCAAAAGTCGGGGATCTAGTCAGAGAAAAGATCGCGGTAAAGAAGGAATTTGGGCCTTCTTACAGAAAAGCAGTTCCTATCTTGTCTGTCAATGGGACAAGATCAGTTGTACTACCGCCGCTTGCTGGTAAAAAGGAGAACCGAGTTGTATCCATCGACCTGGTAAAACCACAATCATGTGGCCGATAACGAATAGTAGGCCAAGTGGACTCCCCATAAGTAGCAGAACACCAAGGTTTGCTACCAGTACAGAGGTCCTAACAAAGAGGCTAATCACATTCGAAACGCCTACACAAGAACAACAAGGACTATGCAACAATGCAATGGAACTTAGACCTCTGAAAACCCAAATAAAAACATTTAGCAGAGACACACCAACCTATAATGAAGTAACAAACGACTATGCAAGAAACAATAATCCTGAAGCAATTGGAACAATTGACAGAACTGCATCCGGCTACTTCATAAACTTCGATGATTCCTCTGAAGGTTTCACTGAATCAAAAACACAGCCATCAACAAAAACCTTTAAAGATAAAGTTAAAGTACTTTTGAAACAACTGAAAGAAACATATCTGATTTCTCCATGGATTGATTTTTGGGTGGGTTTTGGTGCATTTATCCTCATACTTTGGCTCATCATAATACTAACATTGGGACGCTTCATTGAGGGAAAATATGCTAAAATGGACACAGCAAGTCAGAAAATCCACTTGATCCTCAAACCACACACATCTTCACACGTCGAGAAAAGAGAACTTTCTTCAGTCAACTTCACAGCCAATCCTATACCGGGTGGGGTAGCATGGGACAACACTGACTACGAAATCTATGGTCCGGTTGAAATCCTGAAATATCCACACCAAATTAAGATCTCATTGAGTGACTTTGTAAAACCAAGCTCATTTGCTGATGATTGGGACTTCGAAAGCATTAATAATATGATGTCTGACTTAGTAATGTCTGCTAAATTTACCAAACATGATTATTTGCAGGGTTCTACAAATTATGATAGTATGTATTGCTATAACCACTATGGTAACCATTTTCTACATAAATCGGCACAACCTAGAAATGTTTTAAATTATAATCAATGGGAACATTGTGCAACCCCTCCAAAAGGAAGCTCAAGAACCGTTTACGACAAATATTCATATTTTTCAGGTTTTAACACAAGTAATGCTGAACCATTTTATTTCAAATTGTCAAATAAGACAGGGACAAAGAACATGATAACAAACACGAAATTGATATATTCAGACTCATTCTTTGAAAAAATGAATACTTTTGGTTTTGATTATTGGGACAAACATGTTGAAGTGAAAAGTGTTTGGGGTACAAAAGAATGGCAAGTACAGGGTATAGAATCTTTGTTTAGAGCCTGCATGATCCCAGAACAAATTATATTTTTAAATGACACTGTTCAACAAACTACCTGTCTTGGCCTAGCCAAAATCAAAGACTTAAATAAACCGTCTATTCCAAAACCAACAATGAACAGCAAAAGCTCTACAGATGAAGAGATAGACGTAAATTATGTATTAAACCAAAACAGAACACATCCAGATTGGAAACAGTGGTTGATCTGGCCCACAGATACTAATAACTGTCAAGACAGATTCCTGAACAAAACACAGGGATTCAAAATGACCAGGCCAGACCCGAGATATCCCCAAAGACATCACCCAGGGATAATAACCACCTACAGTGTGGGCAAATTATGCCTTCAATGGCTACAAACTTCCACACTGGCAGAAATTAAGCAACACCTAACTTTACTTACTGATGATGCTGACTTGCGTGATTTCATTATGGGACCGCGCAAACAGCGTCAAAAACGTTTCATAGCAGCCTCTGTATATGCAGCATACAATGAGGCCTGGAAGGTTACTCAAATTGAGACAGCAGAAAGGATACGGGAAATTGACCGTATTAATTTGGAAAAATCACTTTCTGTAGTGGACAATGGGTTAATGACTCTGTCCTCCAGAATTTTTTCTTTGGACAGCATTGTGTCTTCAGCAATCGACATATTATCGCAAGACTTACTGGTATTACAACACGGTCAGTCACAATTGCGTTCTATTGTACAGCTTGGCTGGACGTTACAAAATCTGCGTTCAGGCTATGTGCCTTGGCGTTTAATCAACACAACGTCACTATTCCATATCTTTAACCTTACTGATAGACAAATCAGTATGGCACAAAAGGGTGCTGATTATACAATCCTGAGCATTGAGAAACTTGAGAGATTACCAGTGACAATGTCAGAACGACCTGTCAGTGAATGGATAATACATGGGATAATTAATATTCCTATATCAACCTTCAGGTTTCAATACTGCCAAAAATATATACAGGCTGGCATGTATGAAAAATTAGGAAAAGGGTACATTAAAACAACATGGAACTTGCCCTATTCACATGCATGTGTCAGTAATAAAGGACAGAAAGTGTTTCTTAGTGGCGATAATTGTGCGATGTCACTAAGCGGTACACTTCTGTGTAATGGAATTAGTTTGCATGGAGCCTGTGAAGGGAACTCAAATAACCTTTCATGTCACCAGCAAGGCGCACCTGCAACAGAGATAGAACCATTCTTTCAAAGACTCTATAATGGGAGTTACATTCTAATTGTAGATCACAGATGTTGTAGTCTTATGCCCGGGACTCCTTATCTCGTAACTACGACTGCGAAGGTCAAGTGCTGTGGACACTTATTGTTCCCCAGCTCCTTTCCAGACAGGGAGGCAAGGGCGTGGCCCAACTTAAAAATTACTTCTATTCGAATAGATACTTTAAGCAGAATGAAAACAGTGCTTCTTCAGACGCCGACCAGGCTCACGTCATCAAAAGAAACGTATGATCTCCAAGTCGCAAGGACGACTGCAGAGATACATTCATTGTTATCAACTAATTCCCCCATACATTTCGCAGAAATCCTGAATGAAATCTTAAATATTTCTGATACCAGTGGAGTCTCAAAAGTATTTAAGACAGTATTTTCGATGGCATTAACACCATTCAAAGCCATACTGGGTATTTTTCCAGATTTCGTCCATTCGATTTTTGGCGGACTTCCCCTCATTTTAGGACTGATTGCAGGAATCCTATTCTTAGTCCTTATATTTCGTTATGGCAAACCGTGTCACAGACAAAACACCTGCGACAAGGGAAGAAACAATCCGAGCCATTGGATACCGGGACCGGATATCAAAAATCCTGGGACTAACCCGGCTTAGAGACCTGAACATGACTTGGTTTCTATCATTTCGACCAATGTGGCAATGATGTGTTTTACCTGTATTAAGGTGCCTGCTATGCGGAGAAGAATGCGTGTTGGACACCTGTCTGACGCTACAATCGGATGCGCCAATGGATGAAGAAACATTGTTGAGTCCGATAAAGGCTCATGCTTTGTGCTGCCCTCAACGGCTACCAATCCTGATGACGGCATTCGTGGAAGCTTCACCACTACGATTAAGGGGTAGTGAAGTTCAAGATGAAAGCAGCATCGATCAGGTACGACCTTCTGTCAGCAATCCAAATCAGAACGTCAATGGAGACAATCATGCGCACGAATGCATGGTTACACCTTTTTCCGAGTTAGTGGAACTCTCCCAGGAAGCTGTTGACAGCTTTTTCGAAAGCCTAAATGATATGATGTTCTCACCAGAGCAGAAATAGAGACTTTTGAGCAAGCTCGCACAAGGCGTTCCCTGAATTTGGCCTTCAACTTTAATAACAGAATACCATGAACAATTTTCCCTCCAGTTCACGGACAGCAATTTTTTCAGCAGCCCCAAAATATTTTTGCATATTTTTCGGGACACTTATCTTCTGCTTAAAGTAAGAACTATTCTTAGAGAACTAAAATTTCTAATGTTAGATAGCTTATAGACATTAGCTGCCCGCTGGTATGTTCATAATTATTTTATTCTGTGATGGAATGGTCTCGAACTTTTTTTCTGTATTAAGAGCCATTTCCTGTGTAAATTTTCATATACCAAGTAGCAATAATGTATACATATGCGTGCTTACTTTAGCAATATTCTACAGCTTGAGTGCATACTATACATATGACTGCATTTTTCCGTATATTTGATAATTTCAAAATGCATTTATGTATTTTGGGGTGGTAAGGTATACACAATACTCTATAGTATGATTTACTATGCATAGATTGGTAAATATGTCCATAGTTAGCGTGGAGTGGGTGTGATGTATTCCTATAGGTTCTGTATCGATCCCCCTATTCCTGACCCTATTCTGGTTAACAAGTTAACTAGCAGCCATCCCATGAGGCAGAAAACCCCCATGATGCAGGAACCGTTATCTGATAAAGCCACACTACGGCACAGGAACGTGTTATCTGATTAGGTCATAACGCTTGCCATCTAATTAGACAAGCGATATTCCTCCAGCCTCTGATAAGGCATACGGAGTTCTCAAAACAAATCAAACCTATGTCAACCTGGGAAAAACCCTGCGGCCATTGTTTTGATTTCTTCGAGAACTTCAGCAAAAGAATGTGCTAACGACCAAGTCGTATGACATCCTTATTGACGTATCTATGTCCATCCTTACATCAATCTCGGCACGTTAAAGGTATAAATATTACCGATATTGCCCTATGCAAAGACACGCGGTGGTGACGAGATCGGAGCAGCCAGACTTGCCGAAGCCCAGAGCAGAGCAGACCCCGCTGGCGCAGCCCCGCCTTCTTGACGCGCTGAGAACGAGCAGCTGCCTATTTCTCCTGCCGAGAAATCCAGCTCCGGCGCTTCCGGGTAGCCCTCGCAGGCAACCTGGAATATCGAGACCAGAGACGAGAGATACCATCCCTCATTCATCCTAGATTCCAGGTACAGAACTGAATAACCCCTCGCAGAGAATTCTTTAGTCAGTCACTTGGAAAAACAAACTTAACTTAAACTGTAACTTTCTATCCCCGCCCACTTATTAGGCTTAGGTCAGGTACACGGGGTAGGCGTAGTTAGAAACACCAGTTGAGTACGATTAGTCAAATGTATATATGTATGTATATATTTTATTCATTTTAAACCTTCATATGGCTTAGAAACCATATCAATGTTTTTACAGTATTATTTTATACTTCTGCTTTTAATGTATGCACTTTACTTAACCATAAGTATTGCAATAATATCGATCCATTTCTCTTGTATGAGAAAAGAGACTGATCAATAAATAACATCTTTTATTGAACACGCCCGTCTCTTCCTTTTCTCTACAATCTGATGAGACTAAGAATGCACGTACTGACTGAGTAAAATAAATTGCCTTTTGTTCACACGACTCTAGAGATACACTCTTGATTAGGGGAGAGCAAAGTTGTCATGTTCTATGGTTGTCAGAAACTAAATCCCTTCTTGTCTATCCAGGGAGGTTCAACTCCTCCTTGCCTATTCGAGAACGTTTCTAGTGAACTCTGAGCTAGCTGGCAAACCCAAAACTTTAAGTCTAATATCGACAGTAGTAGACCTAGTTAACGTCTGGTCTAGGCCTATACTATTGAAGGTATTATTCCAATGCGCAGAGCCTATTGGGATAATAGGAACTACACTACAGGTTGTCCAGAAGGGTGGTGGTGTTGTTGTCGAGAATGTTGTCAAGGTGGTAGTTGAGGTCTCCTAGAAGAATGTAGTTCTCTGAGGCGAGGGCGTGCGGGCTGACGAAGTCAGTGATGTCGTCGCTGAATTGAGATCGGGTGCCTGGGGGCCTGTAAATGAGGGTTCCTCTAAGTGTGGTCCTGGGGTCGGTGTGGATCTGAAAGTGGAGGTGTTCGGCGGTTGCAAGATTGTCGTCAGAGCTGGTTGTAATTTTGATGGTGTTTCTATGGACGATGGCGATGCCTCCTCCAGTTTGATCAGTGCGGTCTTTTCGAATGATCTTGTAAGTGTCCAGTATGGCTATGGCGATGTCGGGGGCAGAGGATGCATTCATCCATGCTTCAGTAAGGAAGGCGATGTCAGGTGACGCAGTGTCGATTAGGTCCCAGAGTTCGGTTGCATGTCTGTGGACCGAGCGGGTGTTCAGTAGGATGCATTTCAAGTCGTTGGGTTCGGAGCTGTGAGTGGAGGAGGTGTGTTTGGTGAGGGTCCTGAAGCAGTTGAACTTACAGGAGAGGCAGGAGAATGGGCCGTGGGTACGTCCTGGGGTAGCTGCGCAGCAAAGAGGGGTGCGTCCGGCGTTGAGGGCGAGGAGAGTAGCGGCATCATAAGTTACTCTGGGGGGTTGGGAGCGGCATAGAGCAGGGGGACGGGCGCCGGGCGCGGTCCAGGCGCGGACGGGCGCAGACGGGCTTACCTTTGGCGCACCTTCGGCGCAACTAGGGCGCGAGCGCTGCGCGTGAACGCTGCGCGTAGGTCCTACTGACATAAGTTGGGAGATGGAGGGGGGCGGAGCGTGGGAGGGTGAGCTGGGAGGCGTTAGCGAAGGGGGAGGGACGGGCTGCAGGCACAACAAAATGGAGGGCTCACAAACAACAACAGGACGCTATGCGAGGGCAAAGTAAATACACATCAACAAATGCGAGGACTCAAAACAGCAGCGCTATGCACACAGGTCAGCAAATATTATTATAAAGCCTGAAATGGTCAACTGCAGTAACAGCGCAATACACGTAGGACACAATATCTGCAATTAACTACGCAAATGCGGAGCGCTACGCTGGGAACTGGGCGCTTAATCAGGAGTGAATGAAAATGCCAATTAGAAAAGATAATGCCAGTGGATGGTCAGTGCTACGATACCACAGTGGCGCTTGTAGGTCGGGAGGTGGGCAGGAGCAACCGCTTCACGAGGAGTTCAGCTGGTCACAGGGGCTCCTCAGCCGAGTAGTTTCTAGTGCTTCGTGGGTGGGAGGGTGAGCTGGGAAGCGTTAGCGAAGGGGGAGGGACGGGCTGCAGGCACAACAAAATGGAGGGCTCACAAACAACAACAGGACGCTATGCGAGGGCAAAGTAAATACACATCAACAAATGCGAGGACTCAAAACAGCAGCGCTATGCACACAGGTCAGCAAATAATATTATAAAGCCTGAAATGGTCAACTGCAGTAACAGCGCAATACACGTAGGACACAATATCTGCAATTAACTATGCAAATGCAGAGCGCTACGCTGGGACTGGGCGCTTAATCAGGAGTGAATGAAAATGCCAATTAGAAAAGATAATGCCAGTGGATGGTCAGCGCTACGATACCACAGTGGTGCTTGTAGGTCGGGAGGTGGGCAGGAGCAACCGCTTCACGAGGAGTTCAGCTGGTCACAGGGGCTCCTCAGCCGAGTAGTTTCTAGTGCTTCGTGGGTGGGAGGGTGAGCTGGGAGGCGTTAGCGAAGGGGGAGGGACGGGCTGCAGGCACAACAAAATGGAGGGCTCACAAACAACAACAGGACGCTATGCGAGGGCAAAGTAAATACACATCAACAAGTGCGAGGACTCAAAACAGCAGCGCTATGCACACAGGTCAGCAAATAATATTATAAAGCCTGAGATGGTCAACTGCAGTAACAGCGCAATACACGTAGGACACAATATCTGCAATTAACTACGCAAATGCGGAGCGCTACGCTGGGAACTGGGGTCGGGAGGTGGGCAGGAGCAACCGCTTCACGAGGAGTTCAGCTGGTCCGCATCCTCCGGGCCGGCGGTGGCTTACGCCGGCCCAGAGGATGCGGAAAAACCGCAACCATAATCGGCCCTTTAGTGTGTTATGAAATCACTATTACAAGTATACAGTTTTCCATACAGTCACTCAGACAATGACTGGCTCTTATGTATACTTATTTTTATACAACAACTGTCACATACACTGCCTTTTATATATTCTACTTTCTTAGACATGTATCATTGAGAAATATATTTACTCATCAACACACCAATAAAGAGATTCACCCACCCAAACAACTGTTTCCACATGCAGTCCTAACTGCATATACCTACTAAATCAACTATTTACACATCTTTGGACAGTCACACTCCTCCCACCCAACCACAAACGCATTCACTCTCCTACACAAATACTCACTTAACTACTTAAAAACTAATATAGAGTTTCACATAGGTAGTAACCAACTTATGCAGTAGTTTACACAAGAGTCAGAGTGATACAGATATTCACACAGTTTAATCACTATCCCATATATTTAGTGAGACACTTTAAATTAGTCACTTAGACAGTCAATCACAGTGCTACTAAATTCTCCATCCAGACACTTATACATCCACTCAGTCTTCAATGCAGATTACTATATATATATAATACTTATTTAAATATGGCACCAAACCACATTCACTGGATGATGTCATCAGTGATGTAATTTGAGATGTCATGAGTGATGTCATCAGTGATGTCACTGACCATGTCATGAATGATGTAATATGTGACCTCATCAGCAGTGGATTGCGGGTGTGCAAGTAATAGTTAGTACAAATTAACTATAACAGAGGAATTTCAATGGTTTTCTACGAGTAAAATGTCCAGCTAACTATACACCCCTGAAACCTATGGTTTTTTAAGTGAATATATATATATATGTACACACACACCAAAGTATTCCCTCACATCTATTCTAGTGAGAAAGACAAGCCATTCTTAATGGCACAAAAAAACGACCAGGTTCAAAGTTCAGGGATACAAATACCTGTGGTGTCATGCACGGTGCAGCGTGCTAAATGAAAATAGTAAACAGACTGTATGGGTTGATCTTGTAAACAAATCAGCCCTTTTGTTTGAAAATAGTGAAAATAATAAAATGAAATGAGGAATTCATAACAATTCATAAATGATTGTTAACAAACATGAGGGTTGAAAATATTAATGTGTAAACGATATTTGATTTTCATAATTACAATTGTGATGCACGTCTGGTGATCCACCCTCATTGTTATGTTTAGTTAGAGACTCTGCAAAGTTCCTGCGTGCCAAAGTTAATTAAAGTTGTGCCAAATTTCGCATTATGTGTAATGACAGAATGTGGAGTCTAGAACGAACATCGCAGTGCAGCGGTAGTTACCGAGTGCTATCTTTATCAACCATGATAAGTTAGGAAGACACAAGGTATATATTTTACTCATGAGTGCAGGGTAAAGTACCCATTATCCTCTAGATCCAATTTGTGTATAGGGGTACCGGATAACGTATCCCTAATGTCACTTGTCCAGGTCCTATTTTGAATAGATAGCGACGTGGTCGATCGTCGCAGAACCAGGCACCGCCAGCGTTTTGGAAGCACGCCAGAGTGAATCGCCGACTTGTGAGAGCAACCAGAGACAGGCGCGCCCCCCACAACAGCCCAGCTGACCTGCATACCGAACTGCATACCGAACTGTGTGGTGTAAATCGAGGAAAGGCAGTCTTCTGCAGCCCGGGGATCGGAGGGTCCTAGAGCTTCGGTAAGTCAACCTGACTCGTATCACACGCTTTTCTACTTTCGCGGGTCATTGTAGTTGGGAAGTCGGGAGCTGGCAACGGACATTTTCTTTCATATTGTGCTCAAGACGGAGAGTCAGTTTACCCGCTGTTTGTATAGCGGGAGGTATCTAGAAAGAAGTATCCAGCGGGTATCGCAAAGGCTCAGCTATGAGTTATGAAGAGTATGCAGCTAGGGAACTCGAGGCTGTAAAATTATTCGAAGATTCTGTGCAACCCAGAACGGAGAAAGGGGGGCGGCTGCCCCTACTACGAACTCTGATTTAAATAAATATCTACAGACGTATGAAAAACTCAAAAAGAGAGAACTATCACGCTGGTGGGAGGTGGCCTCATTACGCCGATATCTTGAAGTACTAGGAGGAAGGGGTCCCAGTGTGAACAAAAAGTACTAAACACAAATCACGAACTGAAACTCACAAAACAATTCATGTATCCACATTGTTTTAATTCTCAATGGGATAAAGTATATTCAATATGCAAGGCAATTTATCATGAAATATAAGATGGTTGCAAAGTGCCCAGGGAAGAGCAGGGAGGGAAAGTGAAAGTCAAGTGAGGATGTGAGGATGGAAGGAATTAGTGACAATAAAATCAGTCAATTGGCAGTATTATCTTGACAAATTAAATGCAAAACGAAATGACCAGAGGTTCAAACATTTAAACAAAATGACATACTTCACATAGTACAATTAATGTTACAATGATGGCGTGAAGTTGTCACTAGAAAAAGTGGTTGTCGACGTTTCGACCCTCAAATATACGCAGGGATAAATGGTGCCCTTGCTGTGGGGTCCTCTTCAGGACCAAAAAGGAAAGGGGCAGGCAACCTGATAGAAATATGTAAAGGGAACAGTATTATATATCGGAATGCGAATCAAAATAACATCAGGGTAGGTACACAATGGACTATTGGAAAACCCTAATTAATAACATAGATATATTACTCCACAGGAATGTGTAGGTGGTGCCAGGTTAGTATTGGCACACCTGTCCAGTTACCGACTATAACAATGAGTAAACTTCTAAAGACATTCAGGAATAATGGTCTGGGGCGTTATAATTGGACAACTAGCGTGGAAAGACTGGAGAACATCTGTTAACCCAGAATTAGTGAATAAGTCAGAGGTACCTGCAAGTCAGGAATCACACGATGATACGTGGTGACGTCACTTGAGGTTTATATAGTAGGTACGTGTCTGCAAGGGAACACGTAACATTTGAAATAGGACAAATTATTTGGACTGTAACGTATACAAAGTGTTACTGACATGCGGTTGAAATGGCTTACCGACTGCTTCGAAATCATTGAGAAAATGCAGTTGTCGGTAAAACCAGTCGCACCTACAAATAAAGGGCGCACTGGTCAATATAAACCCGGTGGGCCTGAGCAGTGTAGGTGCAATAACATTCTAACATTGAACTCACGGGTTCTCAGAGACTTACCGTTACTGATGCGGTTCGGGGGCTGTGCCGCCTGTGGACCGCGAGTTCAAAGACTCTGTGGTGTCTGTTGGGAAGAATGCACGGGGATTAGGGTTTGGTCGTCCGTGTTAGTGAGTCGGTAACAATTAGATAGGGAGAGGCCAAAACAGTACTTACACGCGCCGAATCAATCGGGACTAAGAACGCCATCCGACCCAGCCGTAGCGGGGCTGATTTCCTGACAGTAAAGTAACCATGGCAACTAAGCCACGTGATGTTCGTATCAAGCTAAAGGAAAGACTATCGTCCTCGTACGAGGATGTAGAACATTAGCTGGTACAGTGAGCTCACCCATGGATTCAAAGGAGTAATAGTGCCTGGTTCTATCCCAGAGATGAATTACTCACACCCAGAGACAATAGCAACCAACAAGAAAAACGCATTGTTTGCGTAACCACTTTCAACACCAAGAGCAATAAGATCAAGCGCATCATCAATCACCACTGGCACTTGGTATCAGATGATGTCAGCCAACCTGATACACCTCTACATGCTTTCAAAAAGGCCAAAAGCATAAAAAACTTTGTGGTACGATCACTATTACCGACACCAGACCAACCCACCATTACATCTATGTGGAACATGCCGTCAAGGGCGGGTCATTACAAATGTGGCCAATGCAAAGCTTGTGATTCAACTATCCAGACCAAAGAATTTCAATATCGTCATCACAAAATCAAGTTGAAGACTTTCAGCAATTGTAACTCAGTGAACATTATCTATGCTATAATTTGCCCATGTAATAAGATCTACATTGGGCAAACCCAACAAAAAGTCAAAGTCAGGATCTTACAGCACAAAAGTCGGATCAGGTGTGATGTACAGGGCGCCCCCCTAGTTGATCATTGTAAGGTGGCATTACACTCCCCAGAGAGCCTTAGATGGGTGGTAATAGAAAAGGCAACCCTAGGACCCCGTGGGGGGGACATATCTGGTATCCTTAACACACGAGAACTCAAGTGGATGTATTTCTTTGATTCGATCGATACTGGTCTTAACGAGCATGATAGTTTGTTCTCCCAATTGGCCACACTACCTTGAGGCCCTTCTGTATTCATAATGCATTGTATTTCTGTATCTTGATAGGTCGTTCCTGATTGTGAATGATATGCCCTATTTTTGATCACTGCTATACATTTACTTGACTTGCCCTCACATGATAGATATAGCTGGGTAACCACATCATTGTTCCAACCAGCGATATGGCCTTTACCCCCATGCTTGGGAGGTACGCCAGTTATTTGAGTGCCTTTATTTACAGACATCATGTTGAGGTATTTTGACTATGTTACGATCCTGTTTATGTCCAAGTTCATCCCCCATTAAACCGCTGTATATAGGACTCTAATACTAATTGGACTGGGGGGTTTGCATTACGGTACTAAAATGTATTACTCTGACTGAGATGTATTTCAGTAACTCTATTGTTTCATGATTTGGTCCCAATTCAAACTGACCCTTTATTACAATAATCATTACGCCTGGCCCTATCACTTGAATTTTAAATATTACTCCTTTGAATCCATGGGTGAGCTCACTGTACCAGCTAATGTTCTACATCCTCGTACGAGGACGATAGTCTTTCCTTTAGCTTGATACAAACATCACGTGGCTTAGTTGCCATGGTTACT
This sequence comes from Lissotriton helveticus, assembly GCF_964261635.1. Classification (NCBI taxonomy): domain Eukaryota; kingdom Metazoa; phylum Chordata; class Amphibia; order Caudata; family Salamandridae; genus Lissotriton; species Lissotriton helveticus. Next base: position 1,017,197,970 of record NC_136061.1, read on the forward strand.
TTACTATCAGGAAATCAGCCCCGCTACGGCTGGGTCGGATGGCGTTCTTAGTCCCGATTGATTCGGCGCGTGTAAGTACTGTTTTGGCCTCTCCCTATCTAATTGTTACCGACTCACTAACACGGACGGCCAAACCCTAATCCCCGTGCATTCTTCCCAACAGACACCACGGAGTCTTTGAACTCGCGGTCCACAGGCGGCACAGCCCCCGAACCGCATCAGTAACGGTGAGTCTCTGAGAACCCGTGAGTTCAATGTTAGAATGTTATTGCACCTACACTGCTCAGGCCCACCGGGTTTATATTGACCAGTGCGCCCTTTATTTGTAGGTGCGACTGGTTTTACCGACAACTGCATTTTCTCAACGATTTCGAAGCAGTCGGTAAGCCATTTCAACCGCATGTCAGTAACACTTTGTATACGTTACAATCCAAATAATTTGTCCTATTTCAAATGTTACGTGTTCCCTTGCAGACACGTACCTACTATATAAACCTCAAGTGACGTCACCACGTATCATCGTGCGATTCCTCACTTGCAGGTACCTCTGACTTATTCACTAATTCTGGGTTAACAGATGTTCTCCAGTCTTTCCACGCTAGTTGTTCAATTATAACGCCCCAGACCATTATTCCTGAATGTCTTTAGGAGTTTACTCATTGTTATAGTCGGTAACTGGACAGGTGTGCCAATACTAACCTGGCACCACCTACACATTCCTGTGGAGTAATATATCTATGTTATTAATTAGGGTTTTCCAATAGTCCATTGTGTACCTACCCTGATGTTATTTTGATTCGCATTCCGATATATAATACTGTTCCCTTTACATATTTCTATCAGGTTGCCTGCCCCTTTCCTTTTTGGTCCTGAAGAAGACCCCACAGCAAGGGCACCATTTATCCCTGCGTATATTTGAGGGTCGAAACGTCGACAACCACTTTTTCTAGTGACAACTTCACGCCATCATTGTAACATTAATTGTACTATGTGAAGTATGTCATTTTGTTTAAATGTTTGAACCTCTGGTCATTTCGTTTTGCATTTAATTTGTCAAGATAATACTGCCAATTGACTGATTTTATTGTCACTAATTCCTTCCATCCTCACATCCTCACTTAACTTTCACTTTCCCTCCCTGCTCTTCCCTGGGCACTTTGCAACCATCTTATATTTCATGATAAATTGCCTTGCATATTGAATATACTTTATCCCATTGAGAATTAAAACAATGTGGATACATGAATTGTTTTGTGAGTTTCAGTTTGTGATTTGTGTTTAGTACTTTTTGTTCACACTGGGACCCCTTCCTCCTAGTACTATTAGAACCCAGGTCCCAGTGACTATGTCTGGGTAAACCCCCCATTTATACTCTACCCCGATATCTTGAAGTAGGCAGAATCCCAAGAGGACTCCGAATAATGATTTCCCCTTCTGCAGAAAATCCTGATATTGAATTGCTTGAGGAATGGGCTGAGAATAGTGCTGGCAGCTCAAAAAATATGATGAAAATGCTCCTCAAACATGCTGAAAAGAAACGACTGGAAGTGATTGATAAATTGAAAGAATTAAATGAGACACTAAATAAACATGATGAGAAAACCAGAATTGATAAATTCAAGTCTGATTTAAAGCCCAAATTAGAAAAGTATGAGAAACGCATCAAAGACAGAAAGTCTACCAAATTCATAAGAGACCGAATTGACTATGAATCAGGGCGTATTTACACATTTGCCAAAAAGTTTGATATGGCCAGATGCCAGAAAATCTTTAGTGGGCAAACTGTCCAGCAAACACCGATCCAAAGTGATGCAAGCTCAGAAACGGGCTCCGAACAGGAATCTGATGATGGAAGTCGAAAAGGGCCAAATGATGTACGACTACCTGTCACTGACGAATTCCGTTTTATGATCATGGAGCAACAGTCCAACCATCGCACAGGGAAAGGAAGAGGATGGGGAAGGGGTCGAGGAAAAGAAGACAAAGACGAGAGGGCGAAGGGTACAGGAGGAGCGCAAGGCTGGTAAACAAAAAGATCCTTGCGCTCGAACACCAAGAAATAGTTACAACAACTGACAGGGACTCTACAATCATCAATTTGAGCTCTGTGACGCTGACTCAAGAGGATGAGACAATCTTGAAATTAGGTCTTTCCTATTGCGATACAAATGAATTTAATTATCCTAACAGTAGGATGGACCTTTACCGGTATATTGGAAAGCTCAAATTAACAAAAATGCTGCCAAAACTAGTAACCCGGAACTGAGTTTTGAAACAGAGTCAGATACCCCTCTGCCGTTCCTCAGTGTCAATGAATTACCAGCCTTAACGGATATGATAGCATTAGTGGATGACACCTCCTGCGTGGAGAATGATGACAATATCGAACAAGAAAATGACTTATTGGCTAGTGACCATACGCCGTTCAGAGCTGCATCAAAATTTCTTCCACAAACTTTGAAAGATAATGTAGATCTGTTTGGCGAAAATATAACTAAAGATCTAAAGAATTTATATTTCCAAGAAAATCAAAAGAAATATAAAATAAATCCTAGGAAAGCACTTTTCCATAAAACGGTCAAGAAACTACAGACGGAAGATGGCCTCTTAGTGAAACCTTCAGATAAGGGAGGTAACGTGGTTCTTTGGGGGAAAGAACAATGCCTGGTTGAAGCTTTTATTCGATATGCAAGATATCTTGAAAGCGTACACAAAATACAGCATTTACAAAACTAGAAAAAACATTTTTAAGAAGTAATATTGAATGTACATTTAAGAAAGATAAAAAGACATGTGATGCCAGAATAAGTTAGCTAAAAAAGAATTAAACCGCTATTGACAATCTCTTGCAACGAATCAACCAAAAATGCTTAAAAAATTTGGCTACACCACAAACAATGGGAGGGGAAGTGTCCGTCATTAGGATGCGAAGGGCTACCGGATAACTACGCGTACCCATATTGCAACAAAGGGGTTTGAGCCAAAAACTCCTGGGTTTAGCATAGTCCGGACATTCAAACAGGATATGCGGTATAGACTCTGTCCTAGTGGTACAACGGGCACAAAAGGGGGACATGTGGGCACCCGATTTCCACTTTGACACCAGGGCCCCTACTGGAAGGGAGCCCACTCTGAATTTGAAGTACAGTGCTCGATCAGCTGGAAGTGTAATTAGGTCCAGGTAAGGTTCGTAAACTACTACATCTTTTATTGTTAAAATGACTAGAATTTATAACTAGCTGATCCGCAACCCAATTCCAGTATAATCTTTTCAGAACATCTTTTGGTGGAGCCGTTCTTGATGACCAACAGTCCCCCAGCCCAAGTTCCTCCAAAAGCTTTTTGGTGTCTCTCAACCACTTAATCTTCGCCCAACCGCCCAGGCTCATTATCTCAGCCAACCCTTCAGCGTATGATTTTAGCTCTTCACCCCTCCAAATACGTGCCCATAGAAGGAGTGGACGAAGCCGGGCTTGGTCTTTGATATTCTTACAACCTGTGTCCAACAGCACAGGCACTGTTGGAGTGCTCGGAGGGAGGGCGATTAAAGATTTCAAAAGCTTGCTTTCTGCTGTTGCCAGGGAATCCAGGCAGCAATGCCCCCACAGCTCTGCCCCATACAAGGCTGATGTTACACCCTTAGCCTTGTAAATGTCAATTGCTGGGGCAAGCGACCTCCTCGGTGATGCCCGGAATTCCCCCAGAAGGGCACCTCCTACTCTCTTGTGCTTCAAGACCATCTTGGCAATGTGAGGTGACCAGTTCATGCTATCTGCAATCCGTATTCCAAGATAATCAAATTCGGATACTTTCTCCAAGGGAACAGAGTTGAGAATATGTGGGCGGCCCAGTTTCCTTGGAGGGTTTAGAATTAAAAACTTAGTTTTATCCACGTTGATTACCAAGCCCCTTGAAACGCAAAAGTTCTGGAAACGGGTTAGCAACTTCTGGAGGCCTTGCGGAGTCTTTGAAATCAAGAGCGTATCGTCCGCAAAAAGTAGGGTTGGAATCCGCACTCCCCCGAGACAAGGAGCGTCGGCTGGTTCTTGCTGGAGATATTCCACCACCCCATTAACATATAGTGAAAAGAGGGTGGGCGCCAGGACGCATCCCTGTCTCACACCCCTAGACACTGGGATTTTCTCAGTTAACTCTCCATTTCTCCCCCAGCGAACCTGAGCAAAGGTATGGGCGTGAAGGCTAATAAGGAGGGACAAGATGTAGGGAGGCAATCCCAACCCATAAAGCACCCTCCATAACTCCTCCCGAGGAACTAGGTCAAAGGCAGTCCTCAGATCTATAAAGGCCAAGTATAGACTGCCCTTGCCTAGCTCCACCACCTTCCAGCCAAGGAGTGCTAGCCTAAACACCTGCTCTATCGTCCCTGTTCCTACCCGGAACCCTGCCTGGAAGTCTGATAGTATTTTATTTTCCTCCACCCAATGAAGAATCCTACCAAGTATAGCTTTACCTGCTATCTTTTGGGTGGAGTCAATGAGGCTTATGGGCCGGTAGTTCCCCGGGATTTCTCTGGATCCTTTTTTGTAAATAGGGACCACCACCGCCCCTTTCCAGGAATCGGGCACTGGCCCCCCCTTCATAATATCATTGAGGAGTGCTGCAATAACCCTTCCCCAGGCCACTGGATATGCCCGCATGAGATCCCCCGGTAAGCCATCTGGGCCTGCTGCCTTCCGTGGGGCTACCCACCCAATTACCTTCTCAATCTCTAGAGCTGAAAAGAGATTGTAGCCGTGAGGTTCAGATACTAGTGGGGGGAGCACCCTGACATTTAGTGCCCCATCCGCCGGGAGGTATAAAGCCCCAAAGTGTTTTACCCAGCTTTGTGGGGGGATATTACAGGGTCTCATAACTTCGTCGGGCCTGTTCCGGGAGCCTACAAGGTTCCAAAAACCCCTTGAGTCTTTACTTTTGGTGGCAACAAGTAGGTCCTCCCAAAATGTCTCTTCCCACTCCTTCTTAGCAGATTTAAGGGATCTATTATAAGCCTTCCTTGCTTCCAATATATCAGGGTGGGATTTGAGTTTCACTGCCTCTACAAGTCTTGATTTGTGTACCCTACATATTTGTGTGTACCACCCGTTACCTTGCTTTACACCTCCTTTCTTCCCTACCTTGCTCGAGGGGATGGTAAACACATTTGTCAGAGCCTCTGTTAGGGAGACAAAGACCCCGCAAGCCCTACCCACCCCTTCCGGGAGGGACCCCAGGTTTAACAATGCGTGATCTAAAAGGGTTGATATTTCTCCAACCCTTTCCTCCGAAAGGACCAATTTAGCCCATTTTAGACGCCTTCCACAGAGTGAGACTACCGACTCATCAAGGGGAGCTAATGTGGGGTTAATGGGACCCTTCTTAAAAAAACACCACCACTGGACCATGGTCAAGGAAAGTGGATTGTGATCGCTTTTGACCGTCGGGACCACAACCATGTCCCTCACCTGGCTCCACAGACATGTATCTAATAAGATATAGTCGATTCTAGAAGTGTGTCCTGGTCTATTATAGGTATGAGCCCCCCCCCTATCTGAGTTTGTCCTCCCATTCACTGCCCTTAGATTTAATTCGATACTCAGGGTGTATAACTGTAACGCCACCTCTGACCATCTCCTAATGGGTGGAATCTCCAGGGCTGGGATCCCTATCTTAGCGTCCTCCTCATCCTGGTCTACGGCAACATCCGAGCCCAAAGGCTCGAACGTACAATTCATGTCTCCCGCGACCAGGGTACACAACTTATGTGACGTTGTACTAAGAAGACTCTCCAGAAGAGATAATACAGTGGACTTCCTCCCGCCCTTAGTCCCTCTGGCGTACACGTTATAAATATTCAATAATGTACGGCCCCTGGAATCTCTTAGAATAATATTTTGAATATCTGGATAGCCTGTCTGAGACTCCTCTATTCTGCAGTCTAGGGAAGCTGCCACCCATATGAGCAGGCCACCCAAAGGGCGGCCTCTCCCTGATTCCGAGATTAATGCAGGCACAAAGTAGGAGGAGAATCCCACCCTATGTATCGGCTCCAAACTCCAGGTCTCCTGGAAGATGCATATGGCATGCTCATCAACCAAAGCATTCCAGTCTGGGAGGGCCAACTTTCTCGCGATCCCTGCGACATTCCAGCTGAAAACCTTGAAAACACGGTCCGTCACAGCTGATGTGTCGCTGACCTCGAGATCACTCCTGTCCACAGGCCTCACAGGGGGAACAGGCAAATTACAGTCCAAAGAAATGGGCAGAGGGTCTACCAACCCACTGTCGCCTGTACTTATAGGTGAGACTATTCGGGGTGGTGGTGCTGTCATTAAACCTATTCTATTGCCAGTTACCATGTCAGAAACTACAATTTCCCTCGTATCACCCCCCTCCAGTCAACATCTCCCTGACCCCCACAGGGGGTTCAACCCGTTGTACCCAAGACCCCCAACCCAACATGGGTCCCGGTTTTGGCCTAAGCCAGATGTGCTAGGGCCCGCCCAGGGCGACATAACAATTGGCCTGGGATAAAAAAAAGGTTAGATCCACTAATTTAACCCCTACCACATCCATATTTTTTATGGGGCCACAGATGGAGCTCACCACTCTGGGATCTTGAAAGTTTATTATTACACAATCCCCCTCCTGTGTTTTTTTTCCTTGTCCTACCCACCCTACTCTGCGAACACTTAGAATTAGCCCATTCACACCACTCGGGATTGGCTTGTTTAACTTTAGCCAGTGGACACACTTATTCTTGAGGGCCTGGTGATTCTCCAACTGGTCTTCCTTCAGTGGGGGAACGTTTACTAGTACAGCAACAAAAGGATGACAATCTGGTGGGAGATTTATGGGGGGGGGGTCCTCCGTGGGAATTTGCGGGGGGCCACTGAGGTAGCAACTGGGGCTGCAGGTTGAGGGGCAGTTTTGGCGACCATCTCTGTCGCTGCTCCCTTGCCTTTGTCTTGTGTACCAGAGGCTTGGCTAACCTTTACCGTCCCTCTACTTGTCGGGGGCTGCAATTGGGGTGTTAGTTTTGGTGTACTTTTGGCAACCTCAGAAGATGTTTCCATTCCCTTGTGTTGGGGCCCTACTTTTGGTGGGGGAGGAATTACAGGTACTGGTACTTGCACTTTGCTAGTATCTACCTTATTTGCCCTAGTTGGAGGATTAAAATCCGCCTGTGGTGGCAAGGAAGCTACTGGGGGCACACTCCCCTTTAGTCCCATGGCCTGGTTCTCACTCACTCTTTTATACTGTTTAATTGTAGATTTAAGTGAGAAAAAGCCGTTGAGGGTAGATTGCTCTAATTTATCTATTCTAGCCCCCAAACCCTTAACCTGGGTCAACAGGGGCATCAAGAGACTGTTTACCCTCTCCATAATGCTGTCAATAATCTTGGGGTCAATAAATGTGGAGACATTAACAGCACTACTACTAGGGGACGAACAATTATTAGTACTCGTGGGTGTGTCCACAGGGCCCCCCTCCACCACTGCCTTATCCTCTGGGACCGACCCCTTTACGTCCTTCCCGCCCTGCCCAAGAGGCTTCCTCGGTCGCTTGTAGAGCGCGGCCTGTCTCACCAGCCTACCCTTACTAGAGCTGGCTGCCCTTTTATTTTTGGCCCTTTTACTCTGCCCACTCGAGTCATACACAGATGGCACCCCAGCTAGGTTTACTTTTTTGGGAACGGGTGGAGTTGGCGATAATATTTGAGTTGTGCCTATGTTTGGGGGTGCAGGTGAATGCGAAATACTTGCGCCACCCTCTTTCACAACGCCACTAGGTAGAAGCACAACCAGATGTTCCAACCTTTCTATGTTTTTCCCTATTTCTACCATCTGCGGGGAATCTACAGAGACATCCGGGACATCAGGGGGAACAGATTGGACCCGCTCACAGGCCGGTGACAAGGCCTGGGCTACAGCCCCCAGTGAGGAGCGTCTAGAAGGGAGATAGACCTCAGAGAGACGGCGTTCAGACATAGCGATCTCCTTATCAATGACCGCCGCCACTCTGGTTATAAAACGGTCCATGGTTCCAATCACTGGGCTCCCAACAGCACCTCCCCTTTCGCCCTCACTCCTAAGTAATTTACCAGAACGGGTTGACATGGTAAGAGGTACGCCTTTAGGGAATGAAACGCAACCCACCAGGGCCCAGGGCTGGATGAAAGAGACGTGGCCCAGCCCAGCCTCTGTCTGCCCCTGACTGCCACAGACTGCCCGCTCTTTGCTCGGGCTTCGCTCGGCGTCCCGCTCGCATCCCGCTTGGCGACCTGCACGTTGGTAATAAGGGGCGTTGCAGGCGGGTGGGCGTGTCTGTCAGGGGGCGCGGCCGTGCACACCTGTGCAGAGCAGGGACTCCTGGTCTTACGAGTCCCTGCTGGCGCGCTCCCTCTGACTGCTCTCGGTGGATCCTCCTCCTCCGGGCGTCCGACTTGCAAACAGCTGAGACCTGCCCCTCACCGACTGCTGCGCAGCGGCACCCGCGGAGCGGGTGCTGCAAGTCGTGAACACAGGAGCAGCAGCGCGGTGGATCCCGGACCGGGCAAGGGCAGCTCCTCCAGCAACCAGGTGAAGTTCGTGGCGGCGTGTGTGAACCGGTAGGCAGCACCTCCCTCCACAAGGTTTGGCGGCGGTTCAACAATACAAAAAAGAAGCAATGAGCCAACTGCAAGGGCACAGTTGTTACAAGAAAATAAGTACCAAAGAATATGAAAATGTGACTGTGGAGTTTCATGGAAGACTGGACCACTGGAAAGAAACTGGATTGCTTTGCTGGGACGAGCATAAATTCATCAAACAAGACAATCCAGTGGTTCCAGTCTTCTATATGTTACCGAAAATTCATAAAAACTCCACTAGTCCACCAGGGAGGCCCATTATTTTGTCTTGTGGAAGTTTATTTGAGAACGCATCGCGCTACATAGACTATTTCTTGAACCCTATTGTCAGAACACTCCCCTCCTATTTGAAGGATTCTACTGATTTTTTTAAATGCATTTTTGATATATGTTGGGATCCTGCAACTATGGTTCTTTTGACATTAGACATTTCAACCTTATACACAAGTATAAGACATGTAGATGGTCTTAGAGCATGTGAGCATTATTTAAATAGGAGACCGATACGCCTTGCTTCACAAAACAGAATGATCCTTGAAATTATGGAATGGTGTCTAACTAAAAATATTTTTCTCTTTGGCAGTGATCTGTATATCCAGGAGCGGGGGACCACGATGGGCACCTGCTTTGCCCCCAGTTATGCCAATTTACATCTCGGCTACTGGGATGAGTAGGTGCTCAGGGGGGGTCCCCTTGATCACTGGTCGGAACATATCCTGTAATGGGTCAGGTATATCGATGATGGCTTCGTGCTGTGGCAGGGCACGGAGACATCAATCGATCTTTTTATTGAGGAGGTAAATCAGAATTCTCTAAATTTGGAATTTGTGGGGAATTCAAGTAAAATATCTATAGACTTTCTCGATATTAGGATCACTCCCCTAAACAACAAACTGGAAACTACTGTGTTCCGTAAGACCACTGCTGGGAACTCAATCCTACTTGCAGAAAGTGCCCACCCAACGGCTCTGATAAGAAGTATTCCATTTGGGGAATATTATAGAGCACGACGCACTTGCAGTAGTGATGAGCAATACAACGTAATAGAGACTGAGATGACCCAAAGTTTCATACAAAGAGGATACAAGGAGACGGTCCTTAAAGGTGCTTCTAATAAGGCTAGAAGATTGAGCAGACAGAATATACTTTTTGAACCATCTAGAACTCAGAAACAGAGCAAGATACAGAAAAACCAAGGCATTTCAAGATTCATAACGACATTTAACCTCAAGCATAAAGAAATAAGAGCTATTCTTAGAAAACACTGGTATTTGATTAAAAACGATCCAGTGTTAGGTTCGAAGGTAAATAGGAATCCTGAAATAACCTATAGAAAGTCCAAATCTTTGAGCGATTTAGTTGTGCAAAGTGAGTTCATAGACAAGAAAAGAAGTAATACTGACTGGCTAAAACCTAAACCTGGTTTTAAGAGATGTTTTAAATGCAAAGCGTGCCAGCATGGAATGAATCGCACGAATTTTAAAACATCTTTTAATAAGACCATCAAAGTTAGAAGTGCCATTACCTGTAAGAGTGAATATGTAGTGTACCTACTACAGTGCCCATGCCCTAAGATCTATATCGGTAGCACTATTTTACCAGTGCTCCAGCGAATCCTTCAGCACAGAAGAGCAATTGTTAATCAGGATAGGTCCAACCCTGTGGCTCGACACTTTGAATTACATCATCAAAGTAACCCCATAGGCCTGCAATATTCATGTATTGCAGAGGTCCCGAAGAAAAGGAGAGGGGGAGATAGGAAAAGCGAACTCAGAAGATTAGAGACCTATTTTATTCTGGAGTTCAACTGCAAAGAGCCACAGGGTTTGAACGTGGATGAGGACCTTTATACATGTTTAAACTGATTATTTGTAAATATGATGAATTGATTTATCAGCCTCGAGTACACCGAAACTGTATCTTTGGAATTTTGTTTTGTTAAAGTTTTTAATTGACAAAGAGTTTCAATTTTATTAGTGGTATTTTTTGCTTCTCTTTCTTTAACTACATGGATGGTAGTATGCTGTGTAAAATTGAAGTGGCTTAGTGAGAAAAGAAATGGAATGAGTAATGCTTTTTTAACTATTTTATGCACGGACACTTTAGATAATTTTCTGTTGAAGTACAATACGACTGTTTACATATTGAGTACGAGGTACTATTGTTGAAAAATAAGCATTAGCACTTTTGTAAATGTAACGCACTTAAGTACTAGCACTTTATTGTCCTCTATGGAGTTGGGTGTATCCTATAGAATAATGTTTACAGTAAAAGAGTATTATTGTTTACATAAGCACTTGCACTTTATGATTGAATAATAAGGTAGATTTGATTAAGATAGCTTTACCAATTGTAAAGTTCCCATTTCGGATTAGAACAGACTAATATAGCCACACAATGAATGAAGTCGAGTTTATGTTGTTTAAAGGTTAAATTTTATGGCAACTAATTGAAAAATGGGTTGGTACAGCGAGTTATAATCCCAATATTTCTAAAGGGTTTCATTCGTTTAAATAGGCACTTGCCTGAATAATTGTGGAACCACTGTCTATGTATGTGTTTTTGAAAAAATACGAACTGTTTATGCACTTGCACATAATTGAAAAAATGCTTTTTATTAGTTTCTAATATTATATGAAGCATGCTTTTCTTTGGGATTTTAATATTTTTCTACTTTTGTACTGGCTTTTATGCGAAACAATAAGAGTTTTTGTATTTCCGCTGTACCAAAATCCCATTTACCTACAAATGCTAAAATGGCCACCAGATTTGTAGATAACTGAACAGACCTATGTATGTCCTTTTACAATGTCTACTACTTCACCCATGTACTAAAGAAGGGTTCAATGGCGACGCAAAACATCGTGATCAAGGGAGCTTGACTCCCGAAACGCGTTGATGTAACTAATGTAACTGAAAATAAATAAGCCTGAAATTAACGATACCCGTGAGTGCCGGATGATTTCCACTGGTAAAATGGAGCAGAAATCCTATTTTGAATATATATATATATATATATATATATATATATATATATATATATATATATATATATATATATATATATATATATATATATATATATATATATATGTTCCTAGTGTCATACCAGCTAAAGAGACCATTGAGGAAGTAGATACATTGATTGCCTTGAAAGACCTAGAGTGTGGTACTCCTGAGAATACTCCCAATGATGCGACGTCATTGGGTTATAGAACGGATCTGAACTGTCCAAATCATTTCAAATCCAAATCTACGTTTAACCCGACACTGCCTGCTTGCAGCATTGACACCTTTGAGACATTGGTTATAAACGACTTTAAGGACCTTGCTAAAAGAAAGTGTTGGTCCAATGATAACTTAACGAAAGCAGAAAGATCAGCTATTAAGTCCCTGGAAAACGACCCCTCTATTGTCATTCGACAATCGGACAAAGGGGGGAACGTGGTACTGATGGATGCTAGTAACTATATTAGTGAGGGCATGAGGCAATTAAATGTAAAGGAATGTTATGAAGTTTCTTCCTTACAGGCGATTGAACAAAGTAACAATGCCTATTACGAATTGTTAAAAGATTGGCGTGAAAGTGGCATCATTGAATGGGACGAGTACTCTTTCTTACTAAACCGTAACCCAAGAGTAGCTGTGCTATACTTATTACCTAAGTTACACAAAGACCCAGTCACTCCTCCTGGGAGACCAATAGTATCCTCTATCGGGTCTCTTTTGGAGAATACATCGAGATATATCGATTTCTTTTTGAGATCCTTTGTTGAGAAGGTTCCCTCATATCTCAGGGACAGTAGAGACTTCATTAACAAAATTTCAAACTTTGAGTGGAAGGAAGGTTACCTACTCATTACGTTAGACGTGTGCAGTCTGTACACGTCTATCAGACATGAGGACGGCATAAAAGCGTGTCGGAAATTCCTGCGCTCCAGATCAATCTCTTATCTGAAGCATTCTGATATGATTGTTCAGATGATGAGGTTTTGTTTGGAGAACAACTTCTTTGTCTTTAATGACGTTTACTACAAACAACGACAAGGTACGGCGATGGGAACTTGTTTTGCTCCCAGCTTTGCGAATCTATTCATGGCAAGCTGGGAGCAGCAAGTGGAGAAGACTCATGGGATGTACCGGGGCCATGTTAAATCATGGCTACGATACATCGATGATTTGTTCATCGTATGGGAGGGCACACAAATGGAAGCAGAGAGTTTCATTGTGGGCCTTAACAATAATGATCAAAACATCAGATTGGAAGGTCACATGGATACCCAGAGTATGGTGTTTTTGGATTTGCATGTGAGGGTGTCAAAAAACAGGTTGATTACCAGTCTTTACCGCAAAAAAACCGCAGGAAACACCTTATTACATGCGGAAAGTGGACATCCGAAGGCCCTGATTAAAAGTATTCCCTTTGGTGAATTTCTCCGGGCTCGGAGAAATTGTAGCACTGAGGAGGACTTTGTGGCCGAAATTGCATGCATGGAAAAACGCTTTGTTGAGAGAGGGTATCAACCCTCAATCATAGAAGCTGCCCGGAAGAAGGTTAGTGAAATCAGCCACCAATCATTATTAACTCCCATTGAAGACGTAAAACCTGCAAATACTCAAGAGGTGGTTAGATTCATCTCCACTTACCACTCCAAATCTTGGCAAGTGTTTAACATTTTTAAATGCCACTGGAATGTGTTGAAAACTGAACCTACCCTAAATGAGGTGTTGCCTGAAAATCCTAAGATAACTTATAGGAAAGCTCATTCGTTAAAGGACAGGTTAAGCAAAAACAAGGTAAATCTGACTGCAACAAAGAGTAGTGACATCAAAGGCTTTTATACCTGCATGAAATGCAAAGCATGCAGGCATAGTCACAATGTCAAGAGAGTCTTCTTCCCTGTTGAAGCAACAGAAAAAACTATCAGTAAACACCTCACGTGTCTCTCAGAGTACTGTGTGTACATCTTGACGTGCCCATGTGCAAAAAAATATGTGGGAAGCACTATGTTCCCGGCAAAGAAACGGGTGTTAGAACACATGAGATCGGTTGAGAATAAAGATCAAACCTCACCAGTTGCACGTCATTTCGAGGAATTTCATAAAAGTAACAGGAATCTGTTGAAATTCTTCGTAATCGACAAACTACCTGACATGAAGAGGGGAGGCGATAAAATTCGCAAATTGAGACAAATGGAGAACAGGTACATTCTGGAGTTAGATACCCTAATACCGAGAGGCCTGAACTCTGAAGAAGAGATGAAATGGCACCTGGGGGATTAGGACATAGACATGCTGCAGTTGTTAGGTTTCTAAAGGGATGACCTTGGCCCTTTCCACTTAGAAGATGTATTAAGACCCTTAGTCTTCATAGCGCAATCTGTGATTTTAATCAATTTATATTGTTATTGTATGTTTCACTGTTAATATTCACTAGTGTTTGACTCAGTACAACGATGGTGGCAGCTTGTTATGTTTCAAAGTATCAGGAGTTTTATTAGTCCACTCTCTCTGTCTTTTATGTCTCACTTGTAGGTATTGCAAAGTTAATGGTGCACAGGAAGAAATTCAACTGAGATATTTAAACCTGGAGCGGTCAAAGTTCATGCACTGTGTGTACGACTCACTAGAGACTTTTTGAAATCCAGTAGATAATCATCTAACACGGTGTATGATATAAAATGAAATTTCCCTTATGATTTGCACTGTATATACACTCACCTGAGACTTTGAAATGAAGGAGATATTACCGAGTGCGAGTTATGAGGACAAGTGAAATTCGCTTAATGATTTGCACTATTATGAGTGACCGCGAGGGACTGCTGATTATCAGTAGGATGAAATTGGTTGAAGGTAAAGCCCACATGGGCTGTATTGCACTATTTTGACAATGCACCATTTTGAAAAATATTTGAAAAATATTTGAATATTTGAATAAATCTTTATTTACACTTGTGAGGCTTTAACAAGCCAAAAACATATAAACTTACAAACATGTTGACTTCACTGCTAGACTTACCCAGGACCTAACAAGTAAATGAATTGCGCTTTAAATGTCAGATTGACCTTGGTTTAAACCTGGGGGTACTATGTCCTGAAATAATATTGGCAACAATGAAATGAATTATTGCCAAAATCACACTTGTTAGTATTAAATAACTACATAATGTTGTTTTGGAAGTGTAATATGGTTGGCACAAGGCAGAGATTCATTGTGAACTATTTAGTTAATTTTTGAGAAACAAACTCCGTTCCAAGATGGCCACGCTATTGATGCAATGTCATGAGTCCATTTTTTATGTTTGTCACACTCAATCACGTGAAACTTGATTTAATGTCCATTCACTGTTTTTGTAACTACCCGTGACCAAGGCGAGTTGTCTCGTTGAAACGCGTTGGGGTTGTTTCCATTATTTTCATCACGTTGCCTGTTTTGGAATAAACTTATGATTCTGGAAGTGCGCTGTTGAGATTGCATTATTGAGTCTCTCAGGGGGAGTGCAGGACCGTAGCTTTGCTACGTTTGTGGACCTGAATATATATATATATATATATATATATATATATTACCTACTGGCGGTCGCCAGTAGGTAGTTATAGTTAGGACCTAGTTTCCATAGGAAATCCACAACATTCTATTGGGAATAACTTTGGCCCTGGTGGACGAATGTTTGCGAATTTCTCAAAGAAGATGGCTAGGTCCGCTGCGCTCATTCTGTTAAAGTTTTGGGGGGATTGGTGAAGTGGGGGCTGAGATAAAAGGGGGGTCCCAAAACATGTTTTTCCCATGTTATTTTCCATGGGACGTTTAGACACGGCTACAGCTCGAACAGCTGAATGGATTTATAAGAAATTTGGTAGAAAGGTAGAGTGTGGGTCGCAGATCACGCTTTTGTTTAAATGGTGTAAATCCGTTCAGTAGTTGCTGAGAAAATTAAAGTTGAAATCAGTTATATATCTGTAAGCGAGCACGGGTGCGCGCACCTATGCGGGTTTGCGCGAGCGGCATTGTGATTTGCTGTTTAACGTCTGTCAACATTCGATTCGGAGGAAATCAGGAAGTGTTGTCCGCCATTTTGTTAGTGCGAGTGAATATATAATACAGAACAAAGGGTTAGTACATGGAAAGGGGAGAAGGTAGAGATTGTCTGGCTGGGTAGGTTTTCTAAGGGGGTACAGTATGGACCTTGAACGCGAAAATACTATTTTTTTTTGGGAGAAAACGTTTGCGGGGTGCATGCATTCGGTCGCGCACCCCTATTTACAAGACTGTGAAAAACTATAGTGGTGAGAATGGAAAGGGAGCAGGGTGGAGAGTGTTTGATTTCGTAGGTTTCTTGAGGGGTTTATTAAGGATGACGAAAGTGTAAAAGTAGCTTTTTTTCGCAAATAAGTTACGAGGTGCGCGCACTCGGTCGCGCACGGCGATCAAAAAACATAAGGAAAGATGGAGATAAATTACAAGTTTGAGTGTTTAGATCTAAGGTGGCTCTTAAAAGAGCCCTTGTGTTAATTGAGTTTTTGCTGAACTTATAAGTAAGTTCCGATGCAGAGTCTCATGTTACAGAGGAAAATTCTATTTCCCTCATCCGTGAAATGAACACCATCTCTCCGATAGATGCCTTCCATGTTGAAACGTAGGTTGTTGTTGTATATAGAACCCATGTTATATTCTCTGAGGAAAGCAGAAACAGATTTATTTACATGTTTCCTTGCTTTCTCAATCTGTGGACAACATTCATTGGACCAATTCCATTTTTGTCTTTGGCATATATTTGAATACACCAAGACAGTTCGAGGAAAAAGTGACATCAATTGGCGAAAGGTGTCTTTTAGAAGCATTTCCAGACCTACCCCTGTTAATGTGCCTAGATCATTGCCACCACAGTGCACAATTATCAGGTTAGGTTCAGGGAGATGCATAAAAGTTTTCACCAATGGTATCAATTGGTGACATCTTAATCCTCTTTGGCCAATCCACGTAATCTGCACATTTGGTAAGTCAAGGTTACAAATTCGTCTGTTTGCAGCATATTTTTCACTCCAGTGAATATAACTGTGTCCTACAAGCCAAACCTTCATTTTCAAGGTAGATGCAGTAGTACTCCGATGGGTTCGTGAAGTGGAATGGCAAGTAGATGGTGAAAGTCACGATAAAAAAAGTGTGTGAGGTTTGGTGTTAAAGGAAAACTGAACATGATTGGTTAATTGATATACTTCAAGATTGAAGACTACGCTGTATGTTATAGTTTTATTATAAACAAATCTTCTATTGGTCGTGGAAAATAAAGAAATGTAAAACAAGAGTGGATAGGCAGGTGTGTTTGGAGGGAAATTATCCTTTTTGCTTGGATTTAGAACGTTGAGATATGAACTTTTGACCTGTGCCTTCAGCTAGGTGCAGATTGAGCTGTTACCATGGTAACAGCCAGAGAAGGCAGAGGGTGAAGGGTGACCGTTATGTGACTTTGAAAATATTGAAAGGATAACCAACTGAAATGTTAATTTGAATATGAAATTGTGCGGGAACAAATATGATTGGTTGAGGAGACATACATGAGTGTGTATTGACAGAACATCTATGCCATTATTCTTTGGTTGCAGTGATAGGAGTATTATTGAGAGCTCCGTCAAAGGGCTATCGTTTTACAACTATCATTGTTCTACATCTGATAAAGCATTGGTAAAGGTGAGTGTATAACTGTTTGTTTTATGATGTACCGTTAAATGTGGTTTGATCAATATATTTGATTATGTGAGTTACTGTGTCTAAGGAAGGAAGCACATTTTTGACTTCGATACAGTTTGATATGTTTTCAACTAATGTTCCATTTTATTACATAAATGTTTTGGAACATTGTTTCTTTGTAATTATTAGTTTAAAATTACGATTAATTAATGTGATTAAGGATAGTGGAGTTCAGTCATGTTTTGAAGTTATGAGCTACTGTTAGGTGTATGAATTAAATGTTAGTTAGAGACGGATCTGCAACTAAATTTGGGGGGGGAAGGACGATAAAAAATGATTTTTTGTAGGGGGACATGAACGTGTAATCAGTAGGTAGAGTAAAGGTGGAGGGGCTCTTAGAATGGGTAAAACAAGTGTGAGGCCTAATTAATATTGAAATTGTTGTTTATAGAGATGTGAAACGTTCAAGTGCGGCTCTGTGTGTATCTGGGATGTGTGTTATCTTGGGCTTCCACAGCAGACGTCAGAGGGGGGGGGAAGGGGCTGAAGTTCTGTTAAGTTAATGGGGGTTGTGCGCCGTTTCTTCACTTTCTTTCAAGTCTGAATTATAGTTTTGAATGTATTTGTGGAAAACTGAATAAATAGAAAATAAAATGTAATGAAATAGACAGAAGTTAATCAATATTTGGGAGCGTTTGCACATAATTTGTAAAGTTGGTTACAAATCAAAAAACAAAGGACTTGGTAGAGTAGAGATAATGCAGGTAGAGAGAAAAATAGTTGATTAAATGTGATATTGTCGAAAAAAAGTGGTAATGGTTTAGGTATTTTAAACTTTAAGTTTGAGGAAAAAATTACAGGGACAGATTTATGAAGGCTTTGCGCCGCCGGTGCGTCATTTTTAACATGGGAAAAAGTGACGCACCGGCGGCGCAAGGCCTTCATAAATAAGGCCCACAGTGCGGTTTGCGGCCGAGGAATGCAGTGGTGGGGTTGGGGTGAGAAGGAGAGGTGTCCCAGTACAATTAAATGAAAAATTGTGACCATGAGGTTGTAGACAGGTTCGTGGAGTATATGCCTTTTATAAATTGATGTAGAAGACCAAATATATATATAGGTTTCTGTGTACCACAGTGTGACTCCATTTTCATCTCACTCCTGCTATCTATATTAGTTGCTTTGTGTTATGTTAGTGTGTGTATGTGTGTATGTGTGCGTTCAGTCTGAGCTAAGGAAGTTTGTTCTGCAGGCAGACACAGTTGTTATAGTCGAGATGAAAGGGTGATAGGTACTGAAATAGGATATAGCGTGTGCTCTGTGGAAGCGAGGGAGCAGTGATTAATACTCTGAGTGAAGCAGAACTGCGGTGGAGTTTTGTTACAATAATAAATAATTGTTTTGCCAGAGGTACAATTGATGCTATGGTTCACAACTCGTAAAGAAAGGGTTGACTGACCGTTGCAGGCCAGCGGGTTGAAGTATGAAAAATTCAGGTTGACAAAAGAAAACATGAATTGAGTACAGCTGAGATTACGTCAAACACATGAATACAGTTTTAGTATAAATTATTTCAGTTGTGAATATGAGTTAAAAGAGGGAACGTATATATTTCAAAATGTTATTCAATGATGCAGTGTTTTGAGAGAACGTTTTTTATTTAATACAAGTAAACATAATCTAAAGAAAATAGTGGGTATAGTTACTAGTTCATAGAACACAAATGATGGAAATGTAGTATGAAGCAAAATGAATATCGTTTAAAAAACATTGTACAGCCCTGCAATGAAATATATTTAATTATATTGCATGCAAGAAGGTGTGTTTTAATTTTAAGTTCAGTAATCATATATGAAAATAGTAATGGTTACACATCACTTCATTTACAGTTAGCTTACAGCATACGAAGCAGTAACAAGCTTGTTGTATGGTATTGTGAAAGAAAATGAAAAACGCGCCAAAATTGGAGAATTTGGCTCAAGGTGCATGTATGTTATGTGCAGGGACATTCGAAAATCAGTACTCAGAACAACTATTGTATTGATATAATGTTTTGAAAGGTTTCAGTACACAATGTCTCATACAGGTTGATAAGCAAGGGTAATATCAGGGTAATCATAAACTTTTTAGTTATGAATCAAAAATCTTGCAATAGGCATAAATTAAAAGCAGCACATGTGTGTGAGGCGGAAATAAGGAGTAGAAAGGGAGAATGGTGATAAACAATATAAAATCATATAAAAAGTAATTGTAACTATACACATTTCTCAGGGCACATTTAACCATATTTTACGCAGCCTTGGTTCGAGAATATTTTAAATCAGATAAGATAACATAAGGTAATGATTTGTTGAAATTAGAGCATCATGAAATGTTTTGAACAAAATGGAGGAGGTGTGGAAAAAAATTAACTCCACATAACTTAAAAAATTCACACCAGTAGGAAATTACAATATCCAATGTTAGTAAAGCCAATAGGTCAGTTTATATAAAATATAATAAGAAAAAAAAATAAGAAAAATTAGGAAGGGAAAAAACAGTCAAGATGTCAATGGTTTGCAGAACAGCTATCTTTCCATTGAATAGGCAAAGTAAGTGGCAACTGCTTCTAAAAGAAAGTCATTGTTATCATCCGAAAACAAGTCAGCCATCCAATTGAAAAGAGGAAATGAACATACATGGTCATTAATCACCGGAGCCTCTAGTAGCATCAGAGGAGAACTCGGTGAATTTTCAATGTAGCTGTGTGCCAAGAAATCTTGCGCCGCTGCGAATATATTCCAATGACCCAGAACTCCATGTATCGCTGCAAAGGCCATAATCCCTCCGTAGGAACAAAGCTGTTCATGATCAAGTAACGGATTCATGAGATGATTGTAATTGGAACGTTTTGTTTCTGAGCAGCCCCTGAAAATTTTGGGGGGGGTTCGTCAAGGGGGGGCCGAGAAAAAAGGGGGGTCCCAAAACGCGTTTTTCCCATGTTAATTTCCATAGGGCGGTTGGCCTCACTTTTAGCCCGAACGGCTGAATGGATTTGCATGAAACTTGGCAAAATTGTAGGGACTGTTAGCCCGATGTGCCTTTGCTAGGTCTCAATATATGTGCTCCAGTGGATTTTGATAAATTAACGTTCCAAAAATATATATATCTGTAACAGCGCTCCGGGTAGCGCTCCGGTTCGCGTACTTGACGCGTAACAGAACTTCGAGAAGCGAAGCTGATTGGCTCTCCGGTGTCTGTCAACATTCTAAACAGTCCGGAGCGGCCGCCATCTTGTCTCTCGGTAGGATCGAGAGACACGAGGAGGCCAAAACAAAGGGGAAAATGACCATAAGGGGGCATAGTAGATCCTCCTTGACCCCCTAGGTTTGATGTGGAGGCTTTAAAAGGGCCCCGCGTTTTTTTTTGGGTGGGGAGCGCCCGGTACGCTTTTGTGCAATGGGCGGTGGTAATCTAAATGATGAGGGGGGGGCAGCGTTCAAAGCACATCAGCGTGCATAAACACGAAAATGTTTTTATCTACCACTTACTTGACTTATCTCTCTGAGATGCATTCCCTTGTGTTTCGGCAATGGTAGTCTGTTCATTACATAGATCGCCCGAGGGCGGTAGTACAGACCGCGCGTAGGAAAGGGTCAAAAGCCAGGGGTATAGGAGTATGTAACAAGCGAGCCATTTAATTGAAAAAACTAAACGTGACAAACGGTTGCAGGATCAGTGAAGGTTGATTTTATAATTGAAAGTATAACAGGATCAGTTACAATAAAATCGTCCATACGCACACCATGGGCGAGTATCATGGGTAACATTACTTCGAAGCTTTATTAATACAATAATCAATAATGAAAAATCGACATCAATAGGGTTGTCCGTATGCCCAGTCAGTACCCTTCCCCGCCCGCCATGTGCACAAAGACCGCATACATCCCCCATAACGTCAAGGCTAAGTAACTAGAACGTCAATAGGAGTTGCAAGTCGCTCCCATACTGGCGCCATTTTGGTCGAGGCCAGGCAGGTCCAGAGTATAGTTCAATGTATCCAATAACTAGCGGCAGGACCAGAATCCCTTTCGGCAGTTCAAAAAGTTCGTTAGCGCCAGCAGAAAGAACAGGCAGCATGAACCATGACTCAAAGGCGAGGGAGGCAAAATCTTCCCTACCGGGTCACGCTGAGGTCCCACCGGAGCTGATCAAGTTGGCAGTCTACAGTGTCTCTTAGTAATTCGGACAAAAACTGGCGTCAGCATGAGAGCACTACCATCCTGTGACAATGTTGTGGCCACTTCCGGAGAGCGGGACAGCAGGCGTATCCCTCCGCCGATGCACTGAATCAGCCTCCCTCACGGCACCAGATGTGGATAAGGCGGCGGACACCCGTGGCAGCGGTATATCCATGGGGGATAGTCGAGCAACAGTGGCGGTTGCCCCCATCGGAAGCCCGCGGGAGTCGAGGGCCAACGACTCTCGTAGAACCTTTAAAACTGAGAGGACGTCTTCAAGAGTGGGGCTCATGCCCGAGCAGGCAAGCATTCGAGTTCCAGGGTAGTCCAGAGTCGTTCTAGTGGACCAGGCCCCAATCCGGGGAGTCGGCCGCCATTTTGAGCGTTCTGCAGCAACAGCCGCTCTTCACCCCGGCCACCGGAGCGGGTCCCCGGCCATCCAACCGAGTGGAACGCCAATGGCAGTCATGGTGCAGCTGACCGGGGAGTGAAACGCTAAGGGTCGCTCTGCTGCAGTTGACCGCGGGGATGGGCCTTGGCGCGTGGTGTCGCCCCCGGGCTATTTGCACAGCGGTCCTCCACCCCTAGGCCGCCACCTATGCTACCTCGACAGGAACAGCGTCATGCATTTGGATCGATGTTGCAGCAGGCTGCCATGTAAATAGTTATTTAATAAAACGTTTTACCCTGTTACTTTGCTGGTGTGTTGTATATATTTATAATATTTGCATAGGGTTTGTCGTTATTTTGGGCGGGGTGGGCGGCGGAGCCGAGCTAACTTCTCTTATTTAGTCAGCACATAAATTGACTTACTGGTGCGCATTATTTTGGGTGTACATTTGGAATATCGGTTGGGGTCGGGTTCGTCGTACTGAAATAACCCTTCAAGTTTCTGGTGTAGGCTACTCTCCCATTCACTAGCTCCAGAGAGAGTCGTTCCTAAGTAAGGAAAGTGTTATATTCTTTTTCGTCCTTCACATGCGGATACCATGTTCGGGCTTATTTTTCTCATTCCATTAACCGTTCGATCAACGCCTCAGTCATACAAAAAGCATTCTTTTATTGACCCAGTCGTGCGCCACACATACGCATTCATACCGTACAAATCAGGGCCCATGCGCACATTCATACCATACAATCTTTCACGCTCTCAGAGATAGCTCGTACATATAATGTACCGTCTCACAGAGCTAGCCTATTTTTCCTCGCGTGGAACACGGTGCGGTTTAGGTCTTCTCCATACTTTAGCTGAAATTCCAATGTAACCTGCAGAAAAAGAAAAGAGGGGGGGGGCAGCGTTCAAAGCACATCAGCGTGCATAAACACGAAAATGTTTTTATCTACCACGTACTTGACTTATCTCTCTGAGATGCATTCCCTTGTGTCTCGGCAATGGTAGTCTGTTCATTACATAGATCGCCCGAGGGCGGTACTACAGACCGCGCGTAGGAAAGGGTCAAAAGCCAGGGGTATAGGAGTATGTAACAAGCGAGCCATTTAATTGAAAAAAATAAACGTGACAAACGGTTGCAGGATTAGTGAAGGTTGATTTTTTATTCGAAAGTATAACAGGATCAGTTACAATAAAATCGTCCATACGCACACCAAGGGCGAGTATCATGGGTAACATTACTTCGAAGCTTTAATAATACAATAATCAATAATGAAAAACCGACATCAATAGGGTTGTCCGTATGCCCAGTCAGTACCCTTCCCTGCCCGCCATGTGCACAAAGACCGCATACATCCCCCATAACGTCAAGGCTAAGTAACTAGAACGTCATAAGGAGTTGCAAGTCGCTCCCATACTGGCGCCATTTTGGTCGAGGCCAGGCAGGTCCTTTCAAGTGGTGTGGGACCTGCCTGCCTTGGGGAATCTTTCAAGTGATGTGACTGAGGAGCAAATTGTGGACCTCTTTAAAGACTTCAACCCACTACATGTCAAGAAATGTCAAAGCGGAATGAAATGCTTTGCATTTGTAGACTTCAGTTCAGCGAAGACCCAGCAGAATGTTATAAGTAAATGTCATGGCACGAAGTTCAGTGGGCGGTCTGTCATTGTGAAAGCTTTAATTAAGTTGAATGGCTGCAAGAGCCCCGATTACACCAGCAGCCCTGTTAATATGCCGATCTTGGAAAAAGTTCCTCTGTTGGATTGCAATGGCTGCAGTGATGGTCTTGGGAAACTGCTTCCGAAAACTCTAAAGGCCACGAAAGCTTGCTATGCTGTTTCTTTGGAAATGCTGTGCTGGGTGATGGAAGTTATTGAAGAGTTGGCAGTGGTGTTTTTTGTAGATTTTGGACGCTCTGCCACAGTCCTGGCTTCGTCATTACGAGCACTTGAAAACAAGACATTCTGGGCAATACCACCCTTGACGCAGCCCTTTATGCTAGAAGATGGTGTCTTCCATACAGAAAATATTGTTGGCAGCATTTTGAAAGGAAAGATAAACGGCCGTTCTCCTAGTGAGTCTCACATTCTTACATTTATGAAGAATGTTGAAGAGTAGTATGTTGAAAATCTGAAGCCATCGTTCTACAAACTCTCAACCAGCCTTGGATGGAAAAATCCTGAAGAATGTACAAACTGAAAACCAGTTTTTGTCTGCATAGCATCAGCAGCAACACTTGAGTTAGCTTTGTGTGAAGCCGCCATCTTGATCCAATCAATACCGTCCCCCGCACACATTCAGGGACCAGGCCGCATTGCGAGGGCACCGCAGGACGTGTCTTCAGGTCAAACGGATTGTGGGACAAGGTCCAGAATGGAAGAGTCACCAAAAGGCTAAAAGTCCCGCCGGACCCCGGGAGCCGGCCGCCTATGTCGGGGGCGATCTCAGGCCACACCAGGGCAACAAGACTTGGGGAGGGGGCAGGAGCCAAGCGCCCCCTCCGAGTCCGCGCCACCACACCACCCCTCGGGGGCGTGGAACAGTCGCCCAGTCCGGATGTGAGCCATGAAGAGGGGCACCAGCCGCCATCTTGATCCAATCAACACCGTCCCCCCGCACACATTCAGGGACCAGGCCGCATTGCGAGGGCACCGCAGGACGTGTCCCCAGGTCAAACGGATTGTGGGACAGGGTCCAGAATGGAAGAGTCACCAAAAGGCTAAAAGTCCCGCTGGACCCCGGGAGCCGGCCGCCTATGTCGGGGGCGATCTCAGGCCACACCAGGGCAACAAGACTTGGGGAGGGGGCAGGAGCCAAGCGCCCCCTCCGAGTCCGCGCCACCACACCGCCCCTCAGGGGCCTCCGTCAAGCGGCTCAGGGAGGCACCGCAGGCAGCGGTTCTTCAGATCAGTGGCTCTCACCGGCAAGGCTCCCCTCCGTCAGCAGTGATCGTTGGCGCTGTGGTTGCGGCCGGAGGCGGGTGAGACGCTGTAGTCGCAAGAGCAGGCGAAACTCAACCGGCCGAGTGAGGCACTGTGCCGCAAGAGCGGGTGAGACTCAGCTGGCCGAGCGAGGCACTGTGCCGCAAGAGCGGGCGCAACTCAGCTGGCTGAGCGAGGCATTGTGCCGCAAGAGCGGGCGCAACTCAGCTGGCCGAGTGAAGCGCTGGGGTGCAGCTGAGGAACCTCCACCTGGGGAGGTGGGGGAGGCTCGTTCGCGCCGCCTCTCCCTCCCAGTGCACCCCACGCCGTCTCCTGGCGCAGGTATATGTGATGGTCGGACCAGGCAATAAGAGGGGGGGGGGGTCATCAGCAAGGCATTCACCCCCCCACCCGTGGCTCGCTGGATGCCACCTCAGGGTGGACGAATGGGAAGGCCAGTACAACAACATCGTGGCCGTGGTGCTTCCGGGCCATCCACCCAACGATCTCTTCGGCCGATGGCTGCCAGCAAGACCCCGCCCTATACGTGCCGGGGGCCTCGTCTTCCGGATGGGCGTAGCCGCGGACCTGCTGCACAAGGAGGGACAGGAACAGCGTCATGCATTTGGATCGATGTTGCAGCAGGCTGCCATGTAAATAGTTATTTAATAAAATGGTTTACCCTGTTACTTTGCTGGTGTGTTGTATATATTTATAATATTTGCATAGGGTTTGTCGTTATTTTGGGCGGGGTGGGCGGCGGAGCCGAGCTGTCTTGTAGACATCATGGCGTCGAGCTCAGTTCCTCTCACTAGTTTCATATTTCTCATGAGGGGTTGTTCCTAATGTTTCTATTTTAGCGAGGTCAAAAAGAGATCCCATCAGTGGCCTACTGATTTTGCTTGATTCCTTTTGTTTTTTCTAACGATTTTTATGTTATAGTTTGCTTGCACGATACAGCGGCTAGTCCGCATTTTATATATATGTCCTTTTTATTAGGGGTGTCCTCCGGTGGAGTCGGATGATCTACCTCTAATAAACGGTCCCGGCTGAACCAACTACCAACAAACGGGGCAGAGATAGGCATGACGGATTACAAAGGGGACAAAAGTCTGCACTACCTATCCTTCACTATCCGCAAAGATTAAACAGAGTATTGCGACTCTGTGCTTATTTGTGAATAGAGAATCACCCAAAGAGAACCAATTCTGAACGATCAATGTTCGGCCAAACAATCAATCAAATGAGGGATAAAAATAGGCACAACGGATTACAACGGGGGCAAAAGCCTGCGTTACCTATCCTTCACTATCTGCAAAGACTAAACAGAGTATTGCGACTCTGTGCTTGTTTGTAAATAGAGAATGAACCAAAGAGAACCAATTCCAAAACAGTAAATGCTTGGATAACAATCAATCAAATGGAGAGGGAAGCAGGCACGACGGATTACAACAGGGGCAAAGGCCTGCGTTACCTACCCTTCACTATCTGCAAAGAGAGAATACTCCTAAAAGAAAAGAGGGGGGGGGCAGCGTTCAAAGCACATCAGCGTGCATAAACACGAAAATGTTTTTACCTACCACGTACTTGACATTTTAAAGCTTTTGATATTTGCTATTGAAAAACCATTGAAATTCACTGAAAAAACCATAGGTTATAGACCATATATAGTTAGGAATTAGCATTTACAAAACCTTGAAAATTCACTGAAAAAACCATAGGTTTTACACACGTTATAGTTAGGAAGTAGCATTTAAAAAACCTATGAAATTCACTGAAAAAACAATAGGTTTTACACACGTTATAGTTAGGAAGTAGCATTTAAAAAACCTATGAAATTCACCGAAAAAAACATAGGTTTTACACCAGTTATAGTTACCAGGAAATTTTACTCGCATAAAACCATTGAAATTCCCACGTTATAGTTAGTTGGACTCACTATAACTTGCGCGTGCAATGCACTGCTGATGACGTCACATATTACATCACTCATGACGTGGTCAGTGACATCACTCATGACATCACTGATGACACCATCCTTGCGACAGAGTGACAGACCTCTTTTCACTGTAATGTAACCCTTGAAACACATATTCAAAAATAGAAACTAAAATTTTCAAAAAAATGGAGATACCCATACCAGTTACAACAACCAATTCAGTAAATCCACCATCTATATACACATCCACTCTTTCACCAACAGTTCTATGTAGTCACTCATACATATACTCACTCATCATATATAGTGATACACCTATATATCCTGGTACACAACGACAGTCATCTAAAAGATACTCTCACACATACTCACACTTGCAAATAAACTATTAAACATCCATTTATTTGCATATACAGCTATACACACACTACCACTTTACTTCTAAGGGAACTTACACATACTTACTCTCTTAAACAATCACTTATAGAAACACATACTTATTTAAACAGGAACTCTTACAATCCCTCACTCTCACATATACTCACTTATATACATCAATATTCACATATACTAGATTAAAACATATGTAGTTACAGATAAAGACACCAGTGAGACAGTGATTCACTCACTAACATACATATATACACACTCATCCACCCATACAGTCCTACACATATGCTGTATTCAAAACACATACAAACAGAGAGTCAGTCATTCATGCATCTATGTGCTAAGTAACACCCCCACCAAACATATAGACACTCATATTGATATTAAAAAAACATCTAATAACCCATATACCTACACATGTAGCTACTCACCAACCCATGCAGCCACTTATACACAAAGTGAAACATTAATACATATGTTTAAAAATTTAAACATTACTCACTAATATTTATTTTTCAGAAAGACACACATTCACTGGATGGTGTCATCAGTGATGTCATGAGTGATGTCACTGACCACGTCATGAGTGATGTAATATGTGACGTCATCAGCAGTGCATTGCACGCGCAAGTTATAGTGAGTCCAACTAACTATAACGTGGGAATTTCAATGGTTTTATGCGAGTAAAATTTCCTGGTAACTATAACTGGTGTAAAACCTATGGTTTTTTCGGTGAATTTCATAGGTTTTTTAAATGCTACTTCCTAACTATAACGTGTGTAAAACCTATTGTTTTTTCAGTGAATATATATATATATATATATATATATATAAATGTGTGTGTGTATGTGTATATATATATATTCACTGAAAAAACCATAGGTTTCAGGCCTTATATAGTTAGGAATTAGCATTTAAAAAACCTTTAAAATTCACTCAAAAAACTATAAGTTTTAGGGGTGTTATAGTTAGCTGGACATTTCACTCATACAAAGCCATTGAAATTGCTCCTATATAGTTAGTTGGACTAACTATATTTCGCGCACCCGCAATCCACTGCTGATGATGTCACATATTACATCATTCATGATATGGTCAGTGACATCACTGACGACATCTCAAATGACATCACTGATGACATCATCAAGTGAATGTGGTTTGCTTCGTTATTTAAATATGCATTATATATATAGCAATTTGCATTGAAGAATGAGTGGATATATAAAAATAAATATTTGGATGGAGGATTTAGTAGCAGTGTAATTGACTGTTTACTTGACCAATTTATAGTGTCTCACTAAATATAGTGCATAGTGAATAAACTGTTTGAATATCTGTATCACTTTGTCAGTTGTTGTGTAAACTGGTTATCCAGTTGGTTATTAGCTATGTGAAAGTCTGTATTAGTTATTGATCAGTTAACTGAGTATTTGTATGGGAGAGTGAATGTGTGTGTGGTTCGGTGGGGGGGGGGTGTGACTGCCCAAAGATGTGTGAATAGTTGATTCACTAGATATATGAAGTTAAAAATACATGTTTTAACAGTTGTTTGGGTGAGTGAATATCTTTATGGGTGTGGTGATGAGCAAATATATTTCTCAATGGTACATGTCCAACAAACTAGAAAAATAAAAGGCAGTGTATGTGTCAGTTGTTGTATATTAATAAGTATACATAAGACACTGATTGTGTGAGTGACTGTATGGATAACTTTATACTTGTAATAATGATTTTATAATTCACTAAGTATGACTTACTATCTAAATGAATAGATGAAGTTGTGTTTGTATAAGTGTGTAGCTAAGTAAATATGTAAGTATGATCCATTGTTTGCATAAGTGAGTAGGATGACTTCATATGTGAATAGGATGTGTGCTGGTGTGTAATGTCGATTTAGGTGTATAAGTATTTTTGATAGTGTTCTATTTTTCATTGACGGTACAAAAGGGGGTGGTGATGGACGGAGCATCTGAATCAATCAAACACTCACACCCAGTCAAAAGATCTGGGTTTAATCCAACACCGTTCTTTAGCCCACTCTGCCACCCCAGTTCAGACATGGCTATATGCAAATTAGTCTGACCGTGTGCCTCATGGGAACAGTCCAGCCCGAACTGCCAAGCCATGCCTTCCCTTGACCAGAAACAAGCTTCCAAGGACCGGATTCTGGCATTCCAGCCGTCTTCAGCCTGGCTTGCTTGAATCCAGTGGCAAAGTGAGCAAGGGATTCACGTCTGAGCATACCCTGCCACACTTATGGCGGCCAAAAAGTTGTACAAAAGGGGGTGGTGATGGATGGAGCATCTGAATCAATCAAACACTCACACCCAGTCAAAAGATCTGGGTTTAATCCAACACCGTTCTTTAGCCCACTCTGCCACCCCAGTTCATGAGGCACAGGGTCAGACTGAGTTGCATATAGCCATGTCTGAACTGGGTGGCAGAGTGGGCTAAAGAACGGTGATGGATCAAACCCAGATCTTTTGACTGGGCGTGAGTGTTTGATTGGTTCAGATGCTCCGTCCATCACCACCCCCTTTTGTACCGCTTTGGCTGCCATAAGTGTGGCAGGGTATGCTCAGACGTGAGTCCCTTGCTCACTTTGCCACTGGATTCAAGCAAGCCGGGCTGAAGACGGCTGGAATGCCAGAAACCGCTCCTCGGAAGCTTGTTTCCGGTCCAGGGAAGGCATGGCTTGGCAGTTCGGGCTGGACTGTTCCCATGAGGCACAGGGTCAGACTGATTTGCATATAGCCAGGTCTGAACTGGGGTGGCAGAGTGGGCTAAAGAACGGTGATGGATCAAACCCAGATCTTTTGACTGGGCGTGAGTGTTTGATTGGTTCAGATGCTCCGTCCATCACCACCCCCTTTTGTACCGCTTTGGCTGCCATAAGTGTGGCAGGGTATGCTCAGACGTGAGTCCCTTGCTCACTTTGCCACTGGATTCAAGCAAGCCAGGCTGAAGACGGCTGGAATGCCAGAAACCAGTCCTCGGAAGCTTGTTTCCGGTCCAGGGAAGGCATGGCTTGGCAGTTCGGGCTGGACTGTTCCCATGAGGCACAGGGTCAGACTGATTTGCATATAGCCAGGTCTGAACTGGGGTGGCAGAGTGGGCTAAAAAACAGTGATGGATCAAACCCAGATCTTTTGACTGGGTGTGAGTGTTTGATTGGTTCAGATGCTCCATCCATCACCACCCCCTTTTGTACCGCTTTGGCTGCCATAAGTGTGGCAGGGTATGCTCAGACGTGAGTCCCTTGCTCACTTTGCCACTGGATTCAAGCAAGCCGGGCTGAAGACGGCTGGAATGCCAGAAACCGCTCCTCGGAAGCTTGTTTCCGGTCCAGGGAAGGCATGGATTGGCAGTTTGGGCTGGACTGTTCCCATGAGGCACAGGGTCAGACTGATTTGCATATAGCCATGTCTGAACTGGGCTGGCAGAGTGGGCTAAAGAACAGTGATGGATCAAACCCAGATCTTTTGACTGGGTGTGAGTGTTTAATTGGTTCAGATGCTCCGTCCATCACCACCCCCTTTTGTACCGCTCTGGCTGCCATAAGTGTGGCAGGGTATGCTCAGACGTGAGTCCCTTGCTCACTTTGCCACTGGATTCAAGCAAGCCGGGCTGAAGACGGCTGGAATGCCAGAAACCGGTCCTCGGAAGCTTGTTTCCGGTCCAGGGAAGGCATGGCTTGGCAGTTCGGGCTGGACTGTTCCCATGAGGCACAGGGTCAGACTGATTTGCATATAGCCATGTCTGAACTGGGGTGGCAGAGTGGGCTAAAGAACGGTGATGGATCAAACCCAGATCTTTTGACTGGGTGTGAGTGTTTGATTGGTTCAGATGCTCCGTCCATCACCACCCCCTTTTGTACCGCTTTGGCTGCCATAAGTGTGGCAGGGTATGCTCAGATATGAGTCCCTTGCTCACTTTGCCACTGGATTCAAGCAAGCCGGGCTGAAGACGGCTGGAATGCCAGAAACCGGTCCTCGGAAGCTTGTTTCCGGTCCAGGGAAGGCATGGCTTGGAAGTTCGGGCTGGACTGTTCCCATGAGGCACAGGGTCAGACTGATTTGCATATAGCCATGTCTGAACTGGGGTGGCAGAGTGGGCTAAAGAATGGTGATGGATCAAACCCAGATCTTTTGACTGGGTGTGAGTGTTTGATTTGTTCAGATGCTCCGTCCATCACCACCCCCTTTTGTACCGATATTGTTCATTGACAGCATGTATGAGTGAATGTACAGGTAAGTGATTAGATGTGTGTATACATCTATGAATCAGTGAGTGGGTTTTTAGATACTTGTATTCCTGTAACAATGGATTCAAATATGATACTCTGTATTTTACAAAGAGTGATGAAAGATTTTACTAGTGTATGAAAAGGTGTATGTGATTGTCACGTGGATGATGTCATCAGTGATGTTATCAGTGATGTCATTTGAGATGTCATCAGTGATGTCACTGACCATGTCATGAATGATGTAATATGTGACATCATCAGCAGTGGATTGCGGGTGCGCGAAATATAGTTAGTACAACTAACTATATAGGAGCAATTTCAATGGTTTTGTATGAGTGAAATGTCCAGCTAACTATAACACCCCTAAAACTTATAGTTTTTTTAGTGAATTTTAAAGGTCTTTTTAAATGCTAATTCCTAACTATATAAGGCCTGAAACCTATGGTGTTTTCAGTGAATTTCAAAGGTTTTTTAAATGCTAATTCTTAACTATATAAGGCCTGAAACCTATGGTTTTTTCAGTTAATTTGCAAGGTTTTTTAAATGCTAATTCCTAACTATATAAGGCCTGAAACCTATGTATGTTTAAGTGAATTTCAAAGGTTTTTAATGCTAATTCCTAGCTATATAAGACCTGAAAGCCCACCATGAATCTCCAGTATGTGCCAGGGGAGTGCATTGCAGAGAGGTGTAATGAAGCCACGCCCCTTTTTACACCTCTCTGCAACGCAGCCCCCGTGCATGTTTGAAGAGTGGGAACTAATTCCCCTTGCATACTGGGGGCCCCT
Source organism: Lissotriton helveticus (assembly GCF_964261635.1). NCBI lineage: Eukaryota > Metazoa > Chordata > Amphibia > Caudata > Salamandridae > Lissotriton > Lissotriton helveticus. The sequence continues at coordinate 1,017,230,181 of NC_136061.1, forward strand.
GGGGGCCAACTAGCCCACCTTGAACCTCCAGTATGCACCAGGGGGCTGCATTGCAGAGGTGTAATGAGGCTATGCCTCTTGTTACACCTCTCTGCAACGCAGCCCCCTGGCGCGTTTTCAGAGGGGTAACTAATTCCCCTTGCATACTGGGGTCCCTGGGGCCAACTAGCCCACCAGGAGCCTCCAGTAAGCGCCAGGGGGCTGCATTGTAGAGAGGTGTAAGGAGGCCACACCCTTTTTTACACCGCTCTGCAAAGCAGCCCCGTGCATGTTTGAAGAGGGGGAACTAATACCCCTTGCATACTGGAGGTCCCTGGGGGCCAACTAGCCCACCTGGAACCTCCAGTATGCGCCAGGGGGCTGCATTGCACAGAGGTGTAATGAGGCTATGCCTCTTTTTACACCTCTCTGCAACGCAGGCCACTGGCGCGTTTGCAGAGGGGGGACTAATTCCCTTTGCATACTGGGGGTCCCTGGGTCATATCTGCCCAAACGCCGAAATTCAGAACGATTGAAAATGACTTTTCTTGAGAAACATTTGGATTCGGATTATCATGTCCTATACTTTGGAATTTTTGAAAGACTGACTTTGAGGATACTATAAATTACTCAAGTCTGCCCGAATTGTGTGGGTAAAATTGATACCTAGTCACTTTGAATAAGAATGTACTTACGTCTTGTCTAACATTTGGAAGAAATATCTAGTTATATGACAACAGGATACCGACATAACTTGAAGGAAATAAGAACGCCCTGAAGAAGTTCTGTTGTACAGAACGAAACGCGTCAGCTGGCTGTGGTACATAAACTTAAGGAAAATAAAAGCATTTGAATATACACCAAGATTCAGCGCTTCAATAAGGACTCTAAGTGATATGATTTGATTGGACTTATTGTGCAAGTGGTGCTGTGCCAAACTTTGGAATATTCTCCACTACTCTCTACTACTTACTCTCTACTACTCCACTACTCTCTAATACTCACTCTCTACTACTCATTCTCTACTACTCTACTACTCTCTACTACTCTCTCTCTACTACTCACCCCCTACTACTCACTATCTACTACTCTCTACTACTCACTCTCTACTACTCTCTACTCTCTACTACTCACTCTCTACTACTCTCTCTCTACTACTCACTCTTTACTACTCACTATCTACTACTCTCTACTACTCACTCTCTACTTCTCACTCTCTACTACTCTCTACTACTCACTCTCTACTACTCTCTCTCTACTACTCTCTACTACTCACTCTCTACTACTCTCTCTCTACTACTCTATACTACTCACTCTCTACTACTCTCTACTATTCTCTCTCTCTGCTACTCACTCTCTACTACTCACTCTTTACTACTCTCTACTACTCACTCTACTACTTACTCTCTACTACTCTCTACTACTCACTCTCTACTACTCTCTACTACTCACTCTACTATTCGCTCTACTACTCTCTACTACTCACTCTCTGCTACTCTCTCTACTGCTCTCTACTACTCTCTACTACTCACTCTCTACTCTATTACTCACTCTCTTCTCTCTACCTCTCTACCTCTCTCTACTTCTTTCTCTACTAGTCTCTACCTCTCTACCTCTACCTCTCTACCTCTCCCTCTCTACCTCTACACCTCTACCTCTCTAGCTCTCTCTACACGCACACATATACACATATATATATATATATATATATATATATATATGCATATATATGCATATGCATTTATGTATGTGTATATATATATATACATACATATATAAACATATATAATCTGCATATCTATATAAATACAAATATAAATACATGCATACATATACATATATGCATACATATGCATGTTATTTACATGAAAGTTTTAAAAACGCTAATAAAAGCAAAGCCAAAAAGCCACCTCATTACAAACAGAATGGCTTTAACTTAAACGAGGGCGAGATCTATTGCATTTTCAATGCTTGTTTACTTTGGTTCCATCAAGAAGGCATTCAGATGTGTCACACATTTGCCATGAATTCTGAATGTTAGCACTCTAGTTGCTCATTAGATCACTGTAGTAAAGCTACTGCTCACCAGGGAAGTCTGCTGCTAATCATACTTTCTATGGGAAAATGAACCCCCTCATTGTGTTCCTTTTTAAATTAAATGTTTTCAGACTTACCACTTCATTCCAATCAAGATGGCTTCTGGTGTGCCATACTTTTGTCATAAGTAAGACTGTTAGCGCTCTAGTTGTTCTTTGGAACACTCTGGGACATTCTGTCATTGGGCTATACTTGGGCTACATCTGGGTGATATTTGGGCTACATTTGGGCTCTTTTGTCTCTGGTGGTCATCTTGGGAGACTGCATGTCAGAATTTTTTAATGAAATAGAAGAGGATTTGAGAAGTCACTCAAAATGTGCCCTAATTTTTCTTTCTGCAGCACTAATCATACTTTCTATGGCAAAATATACCCCCTCATTTTGTTTCTTTTTAAATTAAATGTTTTAAGAGTTACCACTTTATTCCAATCAAGATGGCTTCAGGTGTGCCATACCTTTGTAATAAGTAGGACTGTTAGCGCTCTAGTTGTTCTTTAGAACACTCTGGGACATTCTGTCATTGGGCTATACTTGGGCTACATCTGGGTGATATTTGGGCTACATTTGGGCTCTTTTGTCTCTGGTGGCCATCTTGGGAGACTGCACGTCAGAATTTTTTAATAAAATAGAAGGGGATTTGAGAAGCCACTCAAAATGTGCTCTAATTTTTCTTTCTGCAGCACTAATCATACTTTCTATGGCAAAATATACCCCCTCATTGTGTTCCTTTTTAAATTAAATGTTTTAAGAGTTACCACTTCATTCCAATCAAGATGGCTTCAGGTGTGCCATACCTTTGTAATATAAGTAGGACTGTTAGCGCTCTAGTTGTTCTTTAGAACACTCTGGGACATTCTGTCATTGGGCTATACTTGGGCTGCATCTGGGTGATATTTGGGCTACATTTGGGCTCTTTTGTCTCTGGTGGCCATCTTGGGAGACTGCATGTCCGAAGTTTTTTAATGAAATAGAAGAGGATTTGGGAAGTCACTCAAAATGTGCCATAATTTTTCTTTCTGCAGCACTAATCATACTTTCTATGGCAAAATATACCCCCTCATTTTGTTCCTTTTAAATTAAATGTTTTAAGAGTTACCACTTTATTCCAATCAAGATGGCTTCAGGTGTGCCATACCTTTGTAATAAGTAGGACTGTTAGCGCTCTAGTTGTTCTTTAGAACACTCTAGGAGGCTGCAGTAGAACACAAAGGAATCAACTGACAGTCTCTGTCCTTGTTGGATGTACATGTTTTACTGAGAATGTCAGACTTCATTCTCACATGACTGAGAAAGATAATGTGAATTTACAGAAAATATGCTTTCAGATTAGCTTATAGATCCCCTTCCAAACCACTGTGGGAAAAGCATGAGATAATAGTTTTCTTTCAAACATGATTCATGATATCCCAGCAGAAGGCTTTTTCGCATGGTAAAATCACCTTAGAACACACCACAATTCCTAAAATGAGTATGGTACCATCAACAAATGATTTATAATGTAACTAAAGTCCTAAAACCCTCTATTAACACCTTGGGTGCTATGGCTTTTCCCCTCCTGTGCTGAATAATGTGTAAATCCATTGTTCATGACAAGGTCAGCTCGTCATAAGAACACAACCAGTATACTGCATGACGAGCTGACCTTGTCATGAGCATGGAAGGGGTTAACTACAATGCTTTTTAATGAGGTGCTATCATGTATATTGGTCCCAAGATGGCTGCCAACACTTCTTGGATGAAGTGCTGACAGCCAATCAGATCTCACGATGAGATGTGTGGTTAGGCTCCGCCCAGATATGTATGTGTTTTTGAAGTTAATTTTCATAAAAACCACTGGAGCAATTTTCCCCAAATATAGCAAAGCACTTCTGCGTACCAGTACCTACAATTTTGCCAAGTTTGGTGTAATTCTGTTCAGCGGTTCGGGCTGTAGCCTTGTCAGAACGTCCTATGGAAATTAACATGGGGAAAACACGTTTTGGGACCCCCCTTTTTTCTCAGCCCCCACTTCACGAATCTCCCCGAAACTTTCAGGGAAGGAGCGCAGCGGAGCTGGCCAAAATTTCGGAATATTACACGCAAATTCCTCAACCAGAGCCAAAGTTATTCCCAATAGAATGTTGCGGATTTCCTATGGTAGCTAGGTCCTAACTATATATACCTACTGGCTATCGCCAGTAGGTAATACATACACACATATATATATATATATATTTTTCTTAACAAAAACATAGATTAAAGTAATGTTATAGTCAAGTGAAATGTACAGTAACAACATAACCACACATATTCACCAGTTATAGTTATCTCAAGTCACTATAACTCATGCTCTAAGTCGAGTATAACTCACGCTCCTGCCATGCACAGTTTTCATTCAATAATTTCATTGCAAATGTTGTAGTGATAATATCAATGATATCATAGAAGTAGTAGAATGTAATATGTGCGGTAATTAGCAGTGCATGGTGAGGTCGCAAGTTATAGTTGCCTTAGGGCATGAGTTATAGTTACTTGAGATAACTATAACTGGTGAATTTCTACTGCTTTTAGAGTTTCAAACATTATGTTTTTCCTGAACATTTTACTTAACTATAATGTTACTTTAACCTTTGTTTTTATTATTGAATTTCTAGTTTTTTTTAACGTAAAGTAACACTTTATTACCATCGTAAAGTTAAATCGCAGCAGCACAAGGCCCATAGCTGTGCCCAGCGGGGGTTGGCCGCAGGTCCTGGATTGTAGCCAACCCCTCACAGGCAGCCAACTCCATGCTGTGCATGGCCTTTGGCAGAGATTATGAGGATGGCCACAGGCCCTAAAGCAACTCTCTGCAGGCTGCCAAACCTACCCTCTCTCCTCCACACCCAATGCCGGCCCTATATATAAAGCAGATCAATCATCTTTAATAATGAGTTAAAAATATTTAATAACTTTTTTTTTAACTATGACAGGGACTTCTTTTTACATAGTTTTCATTATTACATTTAGGATGTGAAAATTAATAGTCAAAAATACTGTTTTTTCCTTAGGAAAAACATAATAAAACAAATATGTCTCTGTTCTAACTTTTAACATTTTATACCCAATGGTAAAAATACCTACATCATGGCCTTGTATTGTATGTGATACATCTTCAACACACAAAAAATGCACTAGCAGCATACACTCCTAACCACGATTCACCCTCAATATAAAGGTCCAAGGATTAAGACACCAACGTCCATAGAGAGCCTGCGTGGGTGATCCCACAATCACTCATACTAGACGCAGAAAGGTGCATCAGGGGAGACAAATGCTCAGCAGGCTGTGGGCTTGGGGCGCCAGAAGCGGATTACACCTGATTATATATCTTTGTAGGTTTGTCACTTATGAGGACGGAAACCCCCCCAAAAAACACAGAAAATACAATTATACAACCAGCTCCTAGATGGCAATTCAATCCCACCTGTAGAGCAAGAGCTCCAGCCTGGGACATGGCTTTTGAAAAATATGGTAAGTTCTCCTGGGGTCATGTTTCAATGGTCCAGGAGACATGTGGGTTTTTCTAGCATTGCTGGGGGGCTGCTGAATGTCCTTAAAGCCACCCACAGCAATAAAACACGTTGTGATGTCCCTGCCCCTTCGAGGGACATAATCAAAAACAGAATATATGTAAAAAGCCCTATAGGGCGTTCCTTGAAGTAGCTGTGAATAATAAAGGAGCCGCTGTTCTTGCTAATTTATGAATCACTTTTTGCTTTTTCATGGGGCCATGCAGAAGCCGGAATGTTATCTCTGCGGTGCCCGGGTGCCCACCAGGGGCACCCCACACCATTATTATTGTTGGAGGCTGCAGGGAGAGCCCCAGGGCCCCCACATCCCCAACGGCACCTGCTCATATATATATATATATATATATATATATATATATATATATATATATATATATATATATATATATATATATATATATCCCAAGCTTCCAAACACCAGCCGGTTGCACTCGTGGGCGGGTGCACGCCAAACGGGGGTGTGCCCGTTACACAATGTTCTTTACACACATCCAACGGCGAAACGCGTCGTTGCTGTTTGTTCCGCCACGAATAAATTGGTCTGGAACACCCCCCTGCGAGTGCTGCTTTCCTTTGTGGATTGTATGATCCTTGGATGTGTGTAAAGAACATATATATATATATATATATATATATATGACTACTCAACTCACAGGACTGCAATATCCATAAGCCCTGGCATCGTGACTCTACCCACTCAGGGCGGACGACGCCCCTCTCAAATAATAAAGCATTTGGGAAGTGTGAGCTGAGTTTGGTGTATTCCTTCCACAGTACATGAATAAGGGGCGGGTTTTGGCCCCGAAACGCGTCGGACGTTCATCTTAAATAAGAGGGAATCCCTAACCATCGCTTTGGGAGCCAAAAAGAAACCGGATGGTTTGGAGGATGTGGTGAGCCCTTGCTAAAGCGCTTGCGCACTTTGCTCTACAATATATATATATATATATATATATATATATATATATATATATATATATATATATATATATATATATATATATATATATATATATATATATATGACGAAAAAGTACCTCAAGAAGAAGGACTCAGAGGCCAGAGGGAATTCAGGACAAACAGCTCGTTTAATGCACAGGTAAGCAGTGGCGGCGAATGCATTTCGGCTCGATGAGCCTTCCTGAGCGCCCAATCACTGTGGTCTGTCCTCCCCCTCTATAGTTCTCTCACTGCGTTTAATACCTTCCAGCACTTGAGTCTCCTCCCCCTAAAGCAGTCGGCTCACTCTTTGCAGTTCGTGGAAATGAAGGACTGCAAAACCCAGAGTGCACTGTGGCGGTCACTCCGGGGGGTGGCGTGGAGGAGTAAGATTGACAGTAGGTCCGTGCTGGATACAGGGAGGTGGGGGTAGGCACGCATCCTTAATACCAGTGAATGTCCACGGCTGCTCGTTCCTGCTCCCTCGTACCGCTACAGCCAGAGGTCACACATTGCAGAGTCCACTGAGCAGGGGCAGTCAATGCGGACTGTGCTCCCACGTCGGTTCAATACCAAAGTCTCCCCAATGGTGCCATGTGCGTTCTGGCGGTCACAGAGGCTATCGATACCTCGATGAATGTAGTGCTGCAAGCAGTAGTTTGCCAAACTTTGCTTCTGGACGCTTGAGTGTAGCGGGGCCATCTGTACTGCGTCGTCGGGCAGGCGCAGGAAATATGACGAAAAAGTACCTCAAGAAGAAGGACTCAGAGGCCAGAGGGAATTCAGGACAAACAGCTCGTTTAATGCACAGGTAAGCAGTGGCGGCGAATGCATTTCGGCTCGATGAGCCTTCCTCAGCGCCCAATCACTGTGGTCTGTACTCCCCCTCTATAGTTCTCTCACTGCGTTTAATACCTTCCAGCACTTGAGTCTCCTCCCCCTAAAGCAGTCGGCTCACTCTTTGCAGTTCGTGGAAATGAAGGACTGCAAAACCCAGAGTGCACTGTGGCGGTCACTCCGGGGGGGTGGCGTGGAGGAGTAAGATTGACAGTAGGTCCGTGCTGGATACAGGGAGGTGGGGGTAGGCACGCATCCTTACTACCAGTGAATGTCCACGGCTGCTCGTTCCTGCTCCCTCGTACCGCTACAGCCAGAGGTCACACATTGCAGAGTACACTGAGCAGGGGCAGTCAATGCGGACTGTGCTCCCACGTCGGTTCAATACCAAAGTCTCCCCAATGGTGCCATGTGCGTTCTGGCGGTCACAGAGGCTATCGATACCTCGATGAATGTAGTGCTGCAAGCAGTAGTTTGCCAAACTTTGCTTCTGGACGCTTGAGTGTAGCGGGGCCATCTGTACTGCGTCGTCGGGCAGGCGCAGGAAATATGACGAAAAAGTACCTCAAGAAGAAGGACTCAGAGGCCAGAGGGAATTCAGGACAAACAGCTCGTTTAATGCACAGGTAAGCAGTGGCGGGCGAATGCATTTCGGCTCGATGAGCCTTCCTCAGCGCCCAATCACTGTGGTCTGTCCTCCCCCTCTATAGTTCTTTCACTGCGTTTAATACCTTCCAGCACTTGAGTCTCCTCCCCCTAAAGCAGTCGGCTCACTCTTTGCAGTTCGTGGAAATGAAGGACTGCAAAACCCAGAGTGCACTGTGGCGGTCACTCCGGGGGGGTGGCGTGGAGGAGTAAGATTGACAGTAGGTCCGTGCTGGATACAGGGAGGTGGGGGTAGGCACGCATCCTTAATACCAGTGAATGTCCACGGCTGCTCGTTCCTGCTCCCTCGTACCGCTACAGCCAGAGGTCACACATTGCAGAGTCCACTGAGCAGGGGCAGTCAATGCGGACTGTGCTCCCACGTCGGTTCAATACCAAAGTCTCCCCAATGGTGCCATGTGCATTCTGGCGGTCACAGAGGCTATCGATACCTCGATGAATGTAGTGCTGCAAGCAGTAGTTTGCCAAACTTTGCTTCTGGACGCTTGAGTGTAGCGGGGCCATCTGTACTGCGTCGTCGGGAAGGCGCAGGAAATATGACGAAAAAGTACCTCAAGAAGAAGGACTCAGAGGCCAGAGGGAATTCAGGACAAACAGCTCGTTTAATGCACGCTGCCGCTGCTGGTTGATAAGAAATGACGAGGAGTAGACCCTTTAAATTGCTCGTGCAGAAGTGTTATTTATTTAATTCGTGCCAGCGCATCCGCCATGACGCGTTTCGCCTCAGGTAGAGGCTTGATCACATGACGTACTGCAAGCCAATAGGCAGAATTGTAAAGTGGCAGTGCATGATAACAAAGTGCAAACATGGAAGAAATACTGTGCAAATTGCTTCATTGAAACAATAAATAAATAAATAAATATTGTTAAAAACAGCCTGTATATATATAACAATTAACCTAAAAAATAATGACAATGTAATAGGTTATGTTAAAAAGTAAGGAAACTGTTACTTGTGCTGTGTTGATTTCCATTACAATCAATTCAAGAAGACAGCGTGTATAAGCAATTCATTAAAGCCATAGTGGCTACCATTAAACATGGACATTTTCAAGTTTGCCCTTACGTTATTTTGTGTAGGGCTAAACTCACACGCCATAGGTCCTCTATCTCTTAAAGGGAAACGGCTGCTTGCACAGTATAAAAATGTCATATCCATCTCATCGTTATCAAAAGCATTTTTCACCTGATTTATCTCCAAAAGAATAAAGCCCATGTGGGCCCTCCACTAGGTATATGTCTGCCCCATTGGTTAAAGTGCTAGTAGTGATGTGCAAAGTGCAAAAAACGTGCAAAAGTGCAAGACAAACAGATCATTATAAAATCGAAATACCAGTATTACTTAATATCTTTCAGCCACATATCTGTCTTAAAAACTAACTAAAAACAATCAGTTGATATCATTATCCGGACAAGCTAAGTACTACTCAAGAATCCTAAATACAGGTGTAAAGATCCTCTCTATCATTCAATCCATTAGGATTCTTTGTGTTCAGCTCCAGTATATATCTAGTCTCGAGGAGCCGAAGTTTGGCCTCTCGGTCCCCTCCTCTCCTAGAGGCTACTACAGTGTCAATGACATAGTACTGGAGCTGCCCAGGACTCCCTGAATGTTTAACTTCAAAATGCCTGGCAACCGGATAGGTCTGGTCGTGCCCCACAATAGCTCGTATGTGCTGGAGTATCCGCTTGTGGGCGGATAGTCGGGTACTACCAACATACCTCAACCCACACGGACACTCCAGCACATATACGGCATAATCTGTCCTGCATGTTAACCTCTTGTTGATAGCAATGGGTTCCTGCCGAAAGGGACTGCTGTAATGTGTCCTATTGCTCCCATAGCGACAGGCCTTACACTGGGGGCATGTTTTAAAACCCTTACTTAAAGACAACCAGGTTGTAGACAATTGAGGCTCCAAGGTGTTCCTTACTAGCGCCTTGGCCATGGAGGGCGATCTACGAAAAGTAAGTAATGGCTTGCTTGTCACCTTCTGTCCAATAATTGGATCACTTTGGACAAGGTTCCAATTTTTGTAAAGGATCTTTCTCAATTCCCAGTGCTGGCGATTGTACGTCAATATTATGCCCGAGGGTATCTCAGGAACCTTGTCTTCGGCTAGACCTACCCTTACCTCAGTCCTTTCCTTCGGAATCATAGCCTCCTGTCTTGTAATGGACTGGGTATGTTGAATCGCTTTGAGGAGGCTAGTGTTTGAATAGCCCCTGGCTAAAAAGCATAGTCTACTTGCCTCTTGTTCAGCTGCGCATTCTACCTCAGTGCTGCAAATTCTTCTGATCCGAAGCATCTCCCCAAAGGGGATGCTCCGGATCAGATGTGCCGGATGGTGACTAGTGGCATGTAATACTGTGTTGCCAGCACTGGGTTTTCTATATAGCCTGGTTGCAAGGTTATCATTCTCAACATAAACCTCTACATCTAAGAAACACGGCGACTTGGAACTGGTGTTAGAAGTAAAATTCAGATTAATGCTGTTCTTATTAATTACCTCTACAAAAGCCATGGCACTCTCTGGGGTGCCCCTCCAAACAAGGAACAAATCATCAATATACCTCAGGTACAGTAAAATGTTGTTGGTAGCAATTTCCTGGTGTAGGCCAAAGAGGACCTGCTCCTCCCACAGCCCAACGTGCAAGCACGCGTAGCTGGGGGTGAAGCAGGCCCCCATCGCCACACCTCTGACCTGCTGGTAGATGGCACAGTTGAAGATGAAAAAGTTTTGTTCCAGACACATCTGTGTCATATTCAGTAGCATCTTGTTATGAGCTACTAAATTGGAGGGGCGTTTGTTCAGATAGAATTCATGGCTCTCAGTCCATCGCAGTGTCTTATGGAGGTATAGAGAGCCGAGACATCGAGAGTTATTAGCAGCATGTCTGGACCCCAGGAAAACTGCTCCACTTTGCGCAAGAAATCAAAAGAGTCCTTAACATATGAATCCAAAGATTTAACTAAGTCTTGAAGGAAAAAATCAATGTATTTGGATACATTTTCCGTCGAACTGTAAATGACAGAGATGATGGGCCGGCCAGGTGGTATGTCGGCCCCCTTGTGAATCTTGGGAATTAAGTAGAAGGATGGGATCACAGGATGCTCCTTTTTCAAATAGAGAAACTCATCCTCCGAAAGAAGACTCGCACTTCTCCATGCCTGTAGTTTCTGACATTGATCCACCCATGCCAATTTTACATTTTGAATGTTACTTCTACGATAGCATAAAAAATCCCCAGGTGGACTTCTGCCTCTTTCAGATACATTTGGCGAGGCCCCAGGACTACATTTCCGCCTTTATCAGCCTGCTTCACTATTATGTCGTGGTTCGTTTCTAGTTTGCTGATAAGTTGTTTGTAGCACCTATTTTGTTTACTGATGCAAAACGTATTTTTATTAGTGGCGGTATATAGTTTCTTTAAGTCCTGTAGTACTATCTCCTGGTAGGTGTCCAGATTATCATGGACCATGATTGGCTTGAATGTTGATTTAGGCTTAAAGGGTGTATTCTGTTGACTACTCAAAACATGGATCATACTACTCCCAGTTTGACCGGACATTTGTTCGTTTTGTAGTGCCCAAATTTCCTCAAAGGTGTTTTGGTCTTCACTATCTGCCATCATTGGACTATGTGTAACTTCAAGTAGATTTTTCTTTTTCGGTTGTGATTGGAAGAATTTGCTTAATTTCAATTTGCGGGTGAACCTGTATATATCCATCCTTGTATCTGCATAGTTCATATTGCAGGGTGGGCAATATGATAGCCCCAAATTAAGGACCGCCGTCTCACCTGCAGTTAATTTAAGGTCTGTAAGATTGATTACTGATTTTGATTCGGTTTTTTCGCCGTCTTTCTTTGAAACCGATTCCAATTACCTTGTTTCACCGGCTTGCCCCCGTTTGTATTTGCGGGCGTGGCATTTCCTCCGCTCGCGCCGTTTGAAGTTAGCCCTTTGTCTACTACTCCGGTGGGTTTGTGAGACCTCAAAGTTTCTCGTCGATCCTGGCACAAGCAGTTGACTTCTTGCGCTAGGGATAGCTTTGTAAACCCCAGGTTTGAATTTCTGATTGGGTCCACTTCCGGATCACTTTCCGCAGCCGAACTGAGGTCTGAAAATGAGGCTGATGGAACCACTATATCACTGGTTGTACGCTGGGCAGTTTTATTGCCTCGTGCCCTAGCTTTGACAGCCTCATAGCGTCGGGCAAATGTGAAGACTTGTCCGTTCTGGTAATCCAAACGGTCTCTTTCAAATTTGAAAGCTTTTCTCTTTTTTATGACTTCTTCCTCTTTGTTAAGATATATATATAAATATATATTGACATGCCTCGGGGGCCTCCTGGGTCATGCCAAACCCTTTTGCCATGTTGGGGATGTGAGGGAAGCAAACTAAGAAAATGGGAAAGGAGGAATGGATATCTGAATGATTCACCAATAGGGGACTGCTAATTCTCCTATACTGGTGGCACTAGTTCACTTATCTACTATTTTATCAATGAACATTCCATCATGACTAATGAAGAACGTGATTACACATTTTAATTATCATAATCACACGAGAACATTATTTGATAATTTCAGTAAATTTCAAATTTACATTAAACCCAAATATGCATACATATGTACACAACTATATACAACAACAAAGGACAAAGTACACAAAATTAATACAGGCAGTACATAAACACAAACAAATCCATCTTCACCCGGACAAAATTGTTAAAGCAAAAGCTAAGTGTCCTCCTATTAATTCTAGGAAGTACACCCCGAGGTAGTCATACACAATTGGTTCAAAGCGGCAGATATAGAACCTAAATATAAGGAATGTGTCAAAAGGTATAATTCCACTTTAATTTCAGGTTTAAATTAGACTCCTCTTAATGGAAATTGTTGACGCGGTCGTGTTTCGGCCTTCCAACAACTCTGGTTTCCTCAGGACAGGGTGATAAAAGCACAGTGGCAGACCCAATCGGGCGGCACCCTTCAAGATCTCAAACACTGGAGCAATTCTTGTAAATGGTGTAGTACTTCAGTGTGGACCTCTCTCACACGGTGCTTTCAGTCAAGGAAACCAATCTCAGGAACAAACAACTTTCATAAAGTCAGCTACGGGTCACCCAGTGGCTCCGGGAATCTCCGCTCCACATGGCGGATCGCTAGTGGGATGTGAGGGAGGCCCAGGTCCCCCTCTGCCCTACTGGCTCTCTGCTCCTGCAGAAGACAGCATGTTTTTTTTTAATGACATGCTCCAGTGCCCAACTGGGGAAAGCCACAACTAGTACTGCCCATTTTAGCGGGGTGAGTTCCCCGGTGTCCACCCAGGGTGCCCAACAGTTGACTCCTCATTGGAGGTTGTAGGAGGAGGCCAAGGGCCCCAACAGCCTCACTGGCTCCCCTGCTTGTATCCATTGCAGGTGCAGCGGCAACTGGCATTACTCCAACCCCATGGGAGCAATTTTCTTTGGCTCCCCCAAAGTGGGAGGAATCAAAGCGTTTCCCTGCCCAAGAGCGTAGGCAGGGAAACATTTTTTTCTCGCAAACCACAAAAGGGTGGGGTGCCAGTAGGAATAGAGAAGGTACTGAGACTCTAGACAGAATCAATCAATTCCTACGGATGTATGTCATTACAACGCATGCTTTCACAATGCATGCCTTTACCATGCAAGTTTTACAATGCAAGTTGTTACAACGACTTGCGTTGGGGGGTGCTGGATAGTGAGTAGTTTAATTTACTATTTCAACTCCAGTCTCCGTGGATAGTAGGGAAGGTGTTGGATAGTAAATTAAACTATTCCCTATCCTAGAGCGCCCCCAGCGCAAGTCGTTGTAATGACTTGCGTTGTAATAGTTGCGTGGTAATGGTAATAGTTACGTTGTAATGGTTGTTCACCAATTCCTACTGTATGTAGTGTGGGACCATTTGAAATGGGAAGGCCATCCTTAATGGAAAAGGATGCTTCACACACATAATAGTGTCATGCTTCATCAGCAAATGTAGCTTTGTGCTTCTGCCTGGTAGGAAAACATTCGCACTTTCCCTGCCCTGGCCCACTGGAGGGAAAATTGATGGTGTCTTGGGGGTTGGGGAGCCAGGACACCATCACTGAGCCAACCCCAGAGGATGGGTCCACAGGGCCATTGTATGGCACGTGGCGCAGTGCAGGCTGCCTCCCCATTTACTGTTTTACAGCCCTAGGGGATGGGATCTCTAAGCCTTTCCTGACCTGGGGAGGGGACTAAGTGACCCTCCACTCCCCTTTATTTTCTAACACAACCCCACTCCCCTAAAATATACCTCATGCCTCCTCCCGGCCCTGACCCACCCAAGTTTATATTTTAAAGGTGCATTACCTGCAGCAAATTTGTGGCAAATATATACATTTTTGGCCCCATGTGGGGTCCCTTTGGGAACCCACCACCAGGCTTAGAGGTCAAGATATCCCTACCCATCCCCCAGTGTCTTTTTTAGGTCTCGCCTATTCCATTCCGCAGGAATGAATATGCGAGTCTAATGCCGCTAAACCACCGCTAAACCAAGACTTAAACCCAATGCTCTCAAAAGGCTCTCAAAAAGCGGATTTCCAACAGTTCACGTGAATCACGTGACCACAAGCACGCGCATTTCCCCACATGAAAGGCATCAGCCTCCCTCCCATAGGCTTCCCCAGCGTGCGCTCTTCCGGCCTCTGCCAGTTCTCCTCCCCTAATTATTCACTTCACTTTTCACGGCCGCAGGCCGTGACTCGCATTTCTACTCCCCCCTGGTCTCACTGCTTCACACTTGCCTTGAAGGCAATCTGCTTCTCCACTCTTCAAAGGCTCTGCTTCACGGACGCTTCTCAGGCTCCCACATGCAGTGATCCGAGTTTCTCAAATGAAAACCGAATTCAGAACACCCACCCAATACCCTCGGGCGTTTTTCTTTCCCTCGTTAAACAATCTTGTAGTCTCTCCATTTCCCCATGCTCTGCCTAGCTCCTTGCATGCCCCTTGCCTCCCCCTCAGCTCTCCCGTATTACAGCTGGCTCGCACCTCCAGCTGTCACCCCCTCCCTCCACTCCACAGCCAGGCTCCATTTCAAAGGCAGCCAACCTGGGAAGCCACCTCTAGTACAACTCCAACACACTAAAATATTGATTCTTTTGCACAGTTTCAATCTCCTGATGCATATATTTGATCTCTCGATCACAAATATCGGATTCTGTTTCTGCGCCATGTGCTCAGTTCACATCGCAGGGCACAAATCACCACAGCATTGTGGGCCGTTCATCCTTCCAAGGTCGCACAAACGTCTGCTTTTTTCAGTGCCAGGATACTGTTCACGCTGAGGCTGAGTTTACAAATGCACATATTCGTTTACTCTGTGTCTGCTTGGCCTTGTTAGGACAAGTAAATCGATGCAATGTTTTGCACAACTTCGTGCCAGACAACCACCCACGTATTACACTTAAATTACCCAGTCATGAGTTTTCACTTGTGAGTTTAGACACTACTTAAAAGGAGGACTCACTCACGAGTGTGCACAATCGTTTTGTAATCCAAAACTCAGCTATAAGCGCACCAAACCGTCCAGGGCAAATTCGTGCACAAAGTTCCCTTTTATTGGCACCATCTTTGTGTGGAAACCTTGCTCGTGCATGCAGAGAGTACACATGAGGTCTCAGTAAGAAGGGCACACAACAGTCCAGGTGAAGTCTCACTAGTGGCTTGACACAATCCAGCAGAGAAGGCAGTCAGTGCAAACAATATTCAAGGTAATCTCACTAACATGCAGAAGCAGTACGAAGGTGAGGTCCTACCAGTGACTGCATATAATACTCTGAGTGAGATCTCTCCAATGAATGCACACATCACCCTAGATTTTTTTTTTGTTATGTGTGCACACAATGCAGCAAAGAAGGCCTCACTACTCTGTGCAAACAATATTCAAGGTAGTCTCACTAACGTGCACAAGCAGTTTGGAAGGTGACGTCCAGCCCGCCCAATATATTTATAATGGATAGCTCTGTCTTGTTTCCATATTCCCAATGTTTGCCACATGCTGGCCATTTTCCTCTGACTTCACATTCTTTCTTCCTCTAATGCTTTGCCCTCAGTAATGTTTTATGCTAATAATAACCATCGCAGCGTGCACGTTTTATACAACGCAATGGAGGCATTACCAAACTCCGCACTAACCAAAACGCACGTCTCCTACATCTCCCACCTCCGAGCCCCTCCATCCACGTCACCTTCCGCCTCAGACAAGACTTCATTACATCCCCGGGATTCGAACCCCCTCCCGCCTAATCTTGATGTGTGCGCGTGCTTGCAGCCCACTAATGCTATTGTCGTCTCCCCGCATCGCATCCCTTACACTAATCCCCTCTTTGTCTCCCAGCTACATTATTTTTCTTGCGCTGAATGTCTCTCGCTTTCTTTCTTTGACTGCCTGTCTCTCTTTTTCTTCCATTGACCTTCTGTCTGCCTGTCTTTTCTACTTGGCCTTGTTCCTCTCTTTATGCTTCTATCTCACTCCACTACCTGTCTCTGCCTCTCTCACTAACCACTGCCTGGCTTGCCTCTCTCTGTAACTGCCTGTCTCAGCTTCTCTTTCTCTTTGACTGTCTCTCTCCTCTACCCCTCCCGTGCGCGTGCTCTCTCCTGAGTCTGCTGCCGGTCTCTCTCTCTTTCACTGTATGCGCCCCCTTGCGTGCTCTCTCCCCTATACAGCCCCCCTCTGCCTTGCGCTCCATGCCGCAGTCTCTCCCTTTATCTTTCATTTATGGCTGAGGCCCCACCAGCCAGAACCAAAACAAATCGCAGAAATATTTTTGAACGGGGCGAGGGTTTCTGCGAGTCAGCTTTCCATGAAAGAAAGCCACAGGGAGGGGGAGCTCACACCTCACGGGCGAGTTTATGGCACCCCAAAACAGTTGTCCCCAGCTCTCACACCAGAAAACCATGTGGAAGACTGTAAACGGCCTTCAAAGACCATCTTCACACCTCAGGACATGCTTGGGGGGCCATTACTGGGTAGGAGTGGTAGGGTCAGTCGCCAGGGCCTCCATACCAACTGTCCTACCAGATTCTGGCGGGGACTCTCCAACCGTACCGGTGTTCATAAAGTGCGCGAGTGCGCCCGGCAGGCGTCTGAAGAGTGGAGTTGCAATCTGTATGTATATGTCGATGGTGTTGAGCGCTTTCTTCAGCGAAATGTATAACCTACAGGCAGCAGGTCCTGCTTCCTGAAGCGTGGACTCTTACTTTTAACTCTTAAGATAATATAAAAAGTGACGTAATGTGGAGAAATAGCACCGGCCATTGCTCAAGTACTAGTAGGCAATTCAGTTTGTGATGTGTGCTATATTAAAGACCCGCAGCATTTTTTATGTAACAGTCCGCGCTCGAGCGCCCCCCCCCCACACACACACTTCTTATCCAGGTCACAATACTAAAACCACATGCAGTGATCCGAGTTTCTAAAACAAAAACGAATTCAGAACACCCACCCAATCCCCTCGGGTGTTTTTCTTTCCCCCGTTAAACAATCTTGTAGTCTCTCCATTTCGCCATGCTCTGCCTAGCTCCTTGCACGCCCCTCGCCTCCCCCTCAGCTCTCCCGTATTACAGCTGGTTCGCACCTCCAGCTGTCACCCCCTTCCTCCACTCCACAACCAGGCTCCGTTTCAAAGGCAGCCAATTACTGTTTGCATCTTTCCGTGGTACCGAAAGAGAGACATGCAAACACACACACACATAGACACACGCGCGCGCTCTCTCTCTCGTTGCCTCCCCACCCTCTCTCTCACACCGAGATTCATATAGGCACAAAACACAGACTCAAAAACAGACAGCCACAAATCAGTGCAAACAGATGAAAAACACAAAATGAAAGATAAAGACACAAAATGCACAAGGAAAAATAAATAATCACAGGGCAATGTAAATAGGTGATACACACACACACACACACACACATTACATACTCGAAATAAACAAACAAAACGAAATAGGCAGTGACAGAACAGAATGTAGCTTGCTTCAATATTTGTCACCCCATCCAACCCCCCCCGCACCCTTCCTTCCAAGCATCCAGCATGTCTATGTTGGCACTGACATGAGCTCATATCATAGTTCATGTGCAACAGTGTTTGAGGGGTATTTTGATATTTCCTAGAAAATGTAATAACATTTCACTTTGTGCCTCCATCGGTCGTTGGGGTCCAAGAAGACCATATACACACAGCTCACATACCTCTAATTAAACCCTATCTCAAGTCCACAGACGCATCAGTGCACTGTACAATCATTACTCGCAGGAGGCAGCCAGGGCAGCCGAGAGTGCACGTTTATCATGCATGCAGGGAACTCATAGCATCAGTTTCACTCACAGGGTACTGAGGTTCACTCTCATACAAGAGGTAACGTTCTCTGTCTTCACTTGCCAGGGCAGAAGTACCTACTCACAGCACCACTCAGCACCACCACAGCATCACTCAGCACCACCACAGCACCACTCAGCACCACCACAGCATCACTCAGCATCACCACAGCACCACCACAGCACCACCCAGCACCGCCACAGCACCACTCAGCACCACCACAGCATCACTCAGCACCACCACAGCATCACTCAGCACCACCACAGCACCGCTCAGCACCACCACAGCATCACTCAGCACCACCACAGCACCACTCAGCACCACTCAGCGCAACCACAGCATCACTCAGCGCAACCACAGCATCACTCAGCGCAACCACTGCATCACTCAGCGCAACCACAGCATCACTGGTTCAAATATGTTCTCTCAATGTTTCAAGCTTTATTACAAATATCTCAAAAAGATGTTAATATTTCACTTCTGTTCTTGGATTTTCGTCACAATAAAATACACTGAACATAATCTTCACAAAAGTTAGTTACAAAAGTTTAAGCTATTGCCATTATAAATTACAATCACTTTTATTTAAGTATTAATTATTTAAAAAAATTAAAAGCCATTGATATTTGTAATATCAATACATCTAAGTCACATAAATACAAAACCTGATGCATTATAAATGCTATAGGTGTCACATTTGCGAAAGTTATAACTATTGACATTGCAAATGACAAAGCTATTAATTTAGATATTTTCAAAAACAACACAGAAATAAAAAAATTGTCATTTACAAGACCAATAGCTCAAACTTTCCTAATGCGAGACCTATTGCATTGCAAATGCTTGTTTGTTTTTCTTTTGGACTCAGGACTGAGTCCTGATTCCTAACATGGCTGCCACCACTTCCTGGTCGAGGTTGTGGCAGCGAAACAGATCTCAGGATGACATCTGTTGGATCCTCGAACCCTTCGTGACTCGATTTATGCAATTTCTTTACCTTAATTTTTTCAAAACTACTGAACAGACTTACACTAAAACACAAAAAGCACTCTTTCTGGACCAAGATCTAGCTTTCTGCCAAATTTGAAATAAATAATTCAGCAGTTTGGGCTGTAGCTCTGTCTAAAGGTCCTGCGGAAATATGAATGGGGAACATTTTCTATGGGCCTCCAATTTTTCTTGGCCCCCGCTTGTATGATAACCAGAAACTTTCGATGCACAAACTAGTAAAAAAATAGCACTTTTTTGGGAAAGTTTCATAGAGATTTTTCAAACATACCAAAGTTATTATCATCAACACAAAAAGGCATTTCCTATGGACACATGATCCTAACTATAACTACCCACTGGCAAAGGCCTCTGGGTAAAACATATATTTATTTTGTATGTACATATATTGCCTACTAGCAAGAGGCAGTAGGTAGTTATAGTTAGGACCAACTTTTCCCATGGACATAGCATTTTTTATTTTGCTAATAACTTTCATGCCATTAACAAATCGAGCCTGCACGCCTCTTATACCTTTCACCCGCTTCTGTTTTTGGAACTGTGTCCTCCCCTTTTTGTGACTTTGACTTTCCTTGCTCTTTCATCCTGTTCCCTGGCTTCGCATACACGGACTGTTTGACTCTTTGAATTTTGCACTGCCTTCCATTTTGCTGCTGGCCACCGCCGATTCCCAGGACCCTGACCCACCATCTTGTTTTTGACCTCTGTCCTTTCCCCCTTGCCTCCATGTTTCTGCTTCCTTTTTTTATTATGTAACTAGCTTACCCGTCAGGCATTGCTGCAATTTACGAAGAAAGGAAATTCAAGGAAACTCGTTATGATAACATTCAATTTAAATGGTGTCATTTTTATTGAAACGTATTCATTTTAATATGGAAAACATTTCAAAGTGTCGTTTTAATTCTATTTATTTATTCGAGTGCTTGTGGATACACGATTTTTTGTTTTTCCGTCTTGTGCGAACATCAGTATTCGAAAGATTATGAGGACCCTGGGGGACCGATATTTCAAAACAATTTATGCCAGAACCCTTCACGGGAGTGTACTCAACAACTTCCCAAAGTTTCATGTCGATCGGATGAATGTTGTTTAATTCTATTTATTTATTCGAGTGCTTGTGGATACACGATTTTTTGTTTTTCCGTCTTGTGCGTACATCAGTATTCGAAAGATTATGAGGGCCCCGGGGGCGGCGATATTTAAAAGAAATTTGTGCCAGAAACCTTTGCGGGAGTGTACTCAACAACTTCCCAAAGTTTCATGGCGATCGGATGAATGGCGTAGTAAGGCATAAAGGACAAACAGACAGACAGACAGACATAGATTCGTTTTTATATATATAGATATTGTGTAATTGTTTTGTAACTTTGTCGTACTGAAACTCTGTAAAGCGCTCTGATACCTCCGGGTCTAGCCAGCGCTATATAAAACTCTTAATAAATAAATAAATGTCTATTTGGATTTTGCATTTTTTTGACACAACTACAGCCCTAATCACCGAACAGAATTACACAGAATTTGGCAGACTGCTAGATCTTGGTCCAGAAAGAGTGCTTTTTGTAATTTGGTGTAAGTATGTTTAGTAGTTTTGGAGTACTTGAAGAAGTAGAAATATGGATATCTAGGAGCACAGATCATTGGCGGATCCACCCTTGGGGGATCCGTGGATCTGGGGCAAAGCAAGTCCCTGATTGGCTGGCCATAACCTGAAAGGAACGTTGCAGCTGCCAAAAATGAAAAATAACATAAGGGGTTAGGATATTGGTATCCAGACCCCAGATGACACATGGAGGGGTCTGTGGGAGACCCCTTATGGGCAAAAAAATCCTATTTTTTGGGGGGGTTGAACCACAGATCCGTGGATCCACGGTGGCATCAGTACAGCCCCCAGTATAACTCTGTGGTGGATCCATGGATCCAAAACCCAAGGGGGAAAAATACACCTGTAGAGTTGGCCGCAGGGCCAGGCCTCAGGCCAGGTCCTACGGCCAACCACTGTGCAATGATGGTTGTATGAATGTACAGTAACCATCATGTACCCTTTAGGAGCAGCCACCACTCCTCCCCCTGTGACGCTGGGAGCCCAGCGCCACCCCCGGCTTCAGCTGCAAGCTGAATACAGAAAACAAAATGATAATGATAAACTTTATTATAATTTTATTTTTTGTATTCAGCTTGCAGTTCAAGCATTGGGGGCAACGCTCCTCTGCCTTAGCGGAGGAGCCACCACTGCCTATAGGGCAATCAGACAGTACCTGATGGGCTGGTCTGACAAGTTAGTATGTGGGCTGTTTGTGGGCCTCTTTTATGGTCTGCTGGGCCAGTTTTTACATTTAATTTCCCTGATATTAAAACAGGCATTGCCCATAGAATGCTGAAAATCCATGCAATCTTCCATACCTTGCAAAACATTTATACAGCCTTTATAAGTTCAAAAGTGCCCCAAATTACAAATATGGGACACTATTTTGTAGCTTTCTATCCATAGTTTTCCTGTTTTGGATGTCAATGGTGTTTTAGTTAAACATTTTTTTAAGGGAATGAAACTCTTAGTATGTGTCCAGAAATGCCTGCCAGATAGTCGGAAACCTGCATAGATCAATACATTTAACCACTACCCTGATGTAAGTCCACTTGCACAACTTGCAAGACTGCACTATCTTCAAACCCAGCTCAAACCACTTCCAAAGTCATATCAACCAATCCCTCTTACCTCTCTTCCCCTCCCAAACTATGTGGTTGACAAACTAACCACCTCCACAGGCTTTCAGCCAAACCCAGAGCAGAACAGCATGAGACCACAGATGAAGAAATGCAAAATAAAATGGCAACAGACCGTCCCAATTTATGCACAATGGCTCTGGAATATGGTCCCTGTATACATCAATACCAACCCAACTCTTTTCTAATTTAGGTAACAGGCTGATGACACACCTTTGTAACAAGCAGTTCATCAGCATTAAGTGACAGTCCACCACCATGCTCAGAACATAGCTCCTTTAATTACTCATTGGCTATATCCTGGCCTTTGAATAAGATAGCACTGGTGACTCTGGTGAGTACTGATGTATTCACCCCAGACTGCTGCCTATTGGGTCTCAGTACCAAACACAAGAAGAAAGTGAGCATTTATAGATTTAGCATTAGTTTTGGCAAAAAGAAACATAGCGAAAAACTGAAAAGCTCTGGGTGTCCCAGAAGTCAACGTGTCGAAAAGGTGTGGGTGGTGTATTGGGCAGAATTAGAATGCACATTAGTCAATGTAAAAAGAGTGCCATGGAGAGATAGTGATGGTATGGGGAGCTATATAACAATAGTCTGCGAATAGAAATAGTGATGATAGGATGGCCTGAAGGCTATATGTCCTCTAATCGATAATGTGAATATATGAATGGGAAGAATATAAATATAAGCAACTCACTAGAAGACTACAAACCATCCAAAACTCAGCAGCGAGGCTCATCCTCACCCTCCCACACAGAACCCACATCACACCACACCTCAGGAAACTACACTGGCTGTTGATACACATCGCACTCAATTCAAACTCCTCACATGCATCTTCCAGGCACTGCACAACTCAGGCCCCACCTATCTAAACAGTCGGATCTCCTTCCACCAACCACCCAGACACCTCCTACTTGCACATATTTCACTCATATACAGAACCAGATCAGGAGGGTGGGGATTCTCTTACATCGCTCCTAAAGCATGGATTGACCTCCCACTCCACAGCAGACCCTTCTCCTTTCTTCTTGAATTCTACAAGAAGCTGAAGACCAGGCTTTTTAATTAACCAAACCTACCATAAGCATGGCCTGGCACACACACCTCCTCAACCCAAGGATACCCTTGCAGGTGATTGTGCACTTTACAAATACACATAACATACCAAATCATCTGGATATTGCTGGATATTTAAACTTCTCATATACACATTCAAGGCATACACAACTCAGGCCCCACCTATCTAAACAGTCGGATCTCCTTCCACCAACCACCCAGACACCCCCTACTCGCACACATTTCACCCATATACAGAACCAGATCAGGAGGATGGGAATTCTCTTAGATTGCTCCTAAAGCATGGATTGACCTCCCACTCCACAGCATAGCCTTTTCCTCTCTTCTTGAATTCCGCAAGAAGCTGAAGACCAGGCTTTTCCATTAACCAACCTACCATAAGCATGGCTAGGCACACATACCTCATCAACCCAAGGATACCCTTGCATGTGAGTGTGCGCTTTACAAATACACATAACATAACAAATCTTCTGGATATTGCTGATCTTGGTACTTCAGTATGGAATGCTACTCATGAACTGACCATCGAAGTGAGGACAGTTTGCAGACACAACACCCCACTCATGGCCACTCCCAAAATTTGTGATAAATCCACAGTTCTGCTCTTTTTTTTAATTGCAACTGAAAACGGAATAGCGGCCACGGCCCTACTCATGCTAGATGGCTGTGGCATACCTGTTGTAGAAGATCCTTTAGGCAACATGGACTGATGCAGTTGAAGTTGTTTCTTTTTTGTTGCAGAGATGTTGCAACAAGTATTTCTTTCTCTTACGTGATGCCACTCACATGGCTATGTTGTCTGTTTATAAGCATGTGAGACTGGTCATAGGAAAACCACCAGTCAATCTCACATGCACAGTTCACTCAACCTAACCTCCTATTCAATTTTAGACAGGAGATAGAGAGCTTATCATTCCCGACCCCCAAAAGAACAAACAAATGGGTGTACAGAATCTGTCTGGGTTGTAGTGGCTCGCAGCAGGAAGTCAATACCCCTATGCTCTAATGGATGAGCCATCCCTTAAGATATACAATGGATAAGTTTACTCCTATTACTGTATGTGCCTTTCCCCAAAACGGAGCCATAATTACAGCATGGATAACTTTCAGTAGGTCTAACCACACAGGCATGCACTGCTACATCCAACCTCTATTCACATAAATTCAAGCTGTGGGACAGTGGGACTGTAGGGTCAACGACCTCCGGTGCATCTCTATGGTCACAAACATGCTGTTTGTGCATTTTATTGAGGTGGTCAGAAATCTACATGCATATGTTTTCAGTATTAGATTAGGCAAACATGCTGAAGATCATCTTTGACCATTCTGTAATGGACAGCATGCACACATGCACCACATCTACACACACGCTTAAATGGTGATGAGGTATCTTTTCATCTGGAGCCACAACCGATCTGTGCTGAGACCCAAAATACTGTGGTATGAAGAAGAATTTTAATGGTGAGAAGGCTGTCATCATAATGAGATGTTTAGGGAATCATTAGGCTGAGTCCCGGAAAGTGACCCCTCCATAACCTAAGTGCATCTGTCAAGCAGGCTGTGTGGGAGAAAGTCACTAACTTGTTGCAAGTACTGGGCAGAGATGTGAAATTTGGGGTTGGTTAAGAATAAGTGGCAGAAGATTAAGTAGGAAGTAGACAAAGTGACCAGGATGCAGGTGGCGTGTTAAGACAGAATATTGTAAAAAAAATATTGCGATACATGTCAAGAATATCGTGACATCAAACATATCGTCAACAGGAATATCGAAGTTAAAAATATTGCTTTTAGTGTGCTTTTTAATATCTTCGTCAAAAATATTTACGTAGAAAATATTGTATATAATGTTTGTGACAATTAGTAAGCAATTAATTGTATTATTGTATTGTATTTTATTGTAACTGTTTATATATTTTTAGATTCGTTTTTTATTAGTAAGATACATTTTTTGTTATGAAATCCTCAAAATATTTATGTTTAGCAGCAGGATATTGAGTTTTTAGGTGATAAGTGTTGGGAGGTTTTTAAAATGTGTATATTTTAAAATAAAAATAATGTTAATAATTTTGAAGATATGAAAATGTATAAATTCGATTTAATTTTGTAAAAATATTTAGCAAAAAATATATTTTCAATATGCATATATTCATGGTATTAAAATGTTTAATTTTTTTAAACATTACACATTGTTTAAAAAATAATATTTAGAAATATTTTAATTTAAAAATCTATCATTTTATAATTTTTGTAACAAAGAAATTCAACATTGTAGAATTTAGTTAATATTTTCTTGAAATTGTATTTTTTGTTTTAAAAATATTCTTTAAATTTATAACAAATATAACATTTTGTTAAATACCATTTTGATTTATGATTGTTAATTTTGATATCATAATTCATTTTTTTAAATGGTTTATAGCTTTGAAAAGGTTGGGCAAGAATTTCATAAAATTCTCCAAGTCTCCAAGTTTCCATGGTGGTGAGTAATTATTAATATTAATTTTACTAGGAAACTGTCAGAGCGTGGCGTTAAGCCAAGAAGCCTAACGCTGCGCTTCGACAGTTTCCAAGTGCAGGGATGCGCCGTATTCACAAGAATAGGGTCAACCTTGCCTTTCCCTCAACACTGGCACTAAATGTAGCTGCCTAGTGCCAACGCAGGAACGCTTACACCATTGAGGAAGCGTGCCTGCAGTGCAGGGAAAGATTATGTATATGCAGGAAGGCGTCCCTTCCTGCACATAAACAATCAGTAATGACGTTTTGTAACTTCTATGTGTGCTGATTTTTGGAGTTGCTTTTATATCCTTTGATTGAAATGATAGTGACAGCCTTGTATGGCTGTGTGAGGGAAAATGTTTAGAATGATTTGAATCATGGCTTGCTCAAAGTCTCTGATCATTTTTGGGAGGTAGTAATTATTTGTTTTGTGTTTAATATTGTTCAGGAACTTGTAGAAAGTATTGGTTTGTTTATTTGGTAATAGAGCATATATAAAAGGGATGTTTTGATATTTACCATGTATGGCGTATATCTAAATGAATGGCTTGGGCCACATTTTGAAGTTCCCTCTATCATCCATTTTTCACATTGTCTCAGTTTTAATAAGTTATCTGCAGTACAGAATATTAGGATTAATTTTTACTTATTTAGGTTGTCATGTGAAAAGAAAGGTTCCTCATTATGTGTCATTGTTAAGTATTCAAATATGTGTATGTCTTGGTATCGTCTAAAGGCAGGTGGGTATCACTCGTGGCTCTTTCAGTTTATGCAATTAAACATTGTAAAGTGGGAATAGGTGGTAGTTGGCATGTTATGTGTTCAAGGATCTTTAGGGATTTAGCTTGTGCGATCCTGGGAACTAGTGCTTGTTTCTCTCATATCTTGCAATATCTCTTTAACTTCTATTTCTGTTACATTTGGGTGGTGTTTGTGCTGTCCTGCAGGAATGACAACATCATCTTTTGAGTTTATCCTCCCATAGCATGCATTATAATAATATTTCATACATTTACAGGTTATAGTTGATGCAGTTTATTGGCCGTAGGTGTAGCTCATGTGATTTATTGACTGCTTTTCTTTCTGTGAAGTGATATGCTTTGCATCTTTTATCATTGTATCTAAAACTAATATAATAGTATTCATATTTTAACGTTTGTATATTTTTTATTTACATTTAAAATTATGCAATCACTTCTATTTTTTTGTTAGGTTTATTTTTGCTCAATATTTGGATACATTTATACTTCGGTATTAATTTATGTATACTTACTTTCTTATATCTTTTTGATGGCTTTTGATAGTTGTTATTTTGAGGTAGTTTGTCGCTGTTTCCAGGCATGGGTTTTTCTTTTAGGAGGTCTATGATAAAGATAGAAGTTGTATAATATTTTAATTATTATTTGTTATTTAACATTTCTAAGTTTAATAACAATTACATTTTAGTAAGAATATACGTTTTACGAAATGTATACATTTTTTCTGTAATGATATGGTGAAAAAAGCTGTCAAAGTGTCCTCTTCTTACAACTTTTGGCGTTTTTGAAGTAGTTAGTTGTTTGAATTAGTGTGCCTTTACTATTGTTGATTTAATTGTTTGTTTGATTTTATTGGTTTAGGTTGTTTAGAGTTTTATTTTATTGGTTGGTCTGGTTTTGTTTGAATTCTTTTTTTTGCTTTGTCTTTCTATGGTAAACGCTAATCTAGGTATTATTTTTGATGTATAATATATAGTTTTCTACTTTTGAATATAAATTCATATGTATGATTATTTATTAATATTTAGATTGCAGTTTCTAGTTTCAGCTTATTTTTTAGGGGGTTGTATTGGTATACTTTTTGTTATATATTTTTGGGAGGTGAATAGTAATTGTTACATATTTTTGTTTAATTTAAGGTTGTGTATAAAACGTTTTATTTTAAATAGTTGTTTATGTTAAACATGATTTTTATTATATTTATTAGTAAATATTTATTTACTTATTTTAGCAATATTATTGTTATAGATTTTGAGTGTATCGATATTTTTGATATATTTTTGATTTCTGATATTTTTGTGTTTTAATATTGTATAGATCGATATTATATCAGTGATCCACAGGTGCCAGCTACATTGCTGGATGGTAAGGCAGAGATTTGCCTCTGACTCACCCCCTCAATAAAAAACTGCTGAGCTTTATCACCCCACATATCCTGCACGGACTTAGGGCCACCAGATTGGTTATTATTCCCAGGACTACACTGGTGTTCCATGATGCATTCACAGGTTTTAAAGCATGCCTATTCTGTTTAGTAATGATAAAGCAGCTAGCACAGCTAGTACCAGATGCTGGAGCTGATGTATTTTCACCTTCTTTACAGGATTTAAAAAATATATACATAGATGATCATGCTATATGGGGGCTGCACATGAAGTTTATTAACAAGAGCCTTGCTAAAACGTTGGCAACTCTGCATCCTAGAATCAACAGTCAAGCTTCCAGACACAGCAAACACTGCCTGTCCCCTTGGACTCCATCTCCCAGATCTTCTTAATACCTGCACACTGTCAATCTAGGATTCTCTGTGCACTTAGGTGCATACTTCGATTCTCAGTCTCAAAGTTTCCATGGAGGTGTGTCCTTTGGTCTTCAAGTCAAGCCAAAATTAAAATCAATGGGCGCACATATGTGTGATAGAGCATCGTCTCTGCATGCGATTATGCACACTATTTGTGCTGCATAGAAATGAACACCATTATTCATGAGTGAAACTGTTGTCCATAACCATGTTTCTTCCATGTAGTTCAGTTGCAGGTATACCCACATCCCATATACTTCCATGTAGTAGCGAGCTAGTACCAAATTTAGCCCAGTTGGAAATATACCCAAATTCCATATACTATCCTGCAGTTCCTGCGGGGGCGTAACAAAGGCCCCCGCAGCCCCCGCGGTGCGGGGGTCCCCAAGCTCCAGGGGGCCCCCTCAGCACAGCACTCTGGCTGCAGAGCTCCTGATTGAGCCCAGAGGGGGCCCCTCCACATGCCTGGCAGGGAGGGCCCCTCAAGGTTTGTTACACCAGTGCTGCGGTTGGGGTATATTGGCCCACTACGGGGAAAACAAAGTGTACTTCAGGACACAATTAACCAGCAGGAGGAAACATAGAAAGAATCAGGTTAAGGGAAGACACTCAATAAATCATAACTTCTTATCCTCCTCATTAGCTATATCCGATATAGGCTTACATGCAGCTTTTCTGTGTCTCTGTTAGTGGCAAACAAGAGCAAACTAAGAACCTCTTCTTTCCCTGTATAGCAGAGTTCCTTTTTAACAGCCTTTCCTCACCTGCCATCAACAATTCTCCTGGTTGTCCACATGCCCTGGCGCAAATCTCACTGGGGTCTATCTAGACATATATTAGGAGCCTACCCCTTGTCACACTCAGGTCTCTGTTGCATAACTGCTACATCCTTGTATAGATCTCAGAGGTGCCGGGCCATCGGTGTAGGGTGGCATGAGCAGGAACTCTGTGTGCAAGCGAGTCCAGGTAGTAGAGTGCAGGGTCCCTCTTTCTCTCTCTGTTCTGCAAATCATTGCAGAGAATTCACAATAGAACTCCAAGGCCCAGGAGGCCGCACCTGCATGATCTGCAAGGGATGAGTTCTGCTCTTTGATAAATGTACATAAAGCTGCTTAGAGGGTGCTCCATTCTGACTGCCTAACATTACTGTTAGTAATGTTTTGTCACTCCTCCTTGGAATCCTCTTGAAGTGCCGGAATACCCTTTTTATGGTGTCTGTGCCCTTTACGAGCAGCTGCTCATGCGAAGTCGAATGTTCCTCGCCTCCACTCGCCTCCTCTCGCTCCCGACACACCACTTTTAATTATACCAGCCTATGACTAATAAAAAAAATTTAATTCATAAGGCCAGGTATTTTTTAATCTCACTCTACCATTCACCCCTGAGCCTACTTCACTCACTCAAAATACACCACACATAGCACTTACAATCTAAAAAGTGCTCCAGCGTAGTCGCCAGTTGTAGCACGCCCCATCCCGCAGGGAGGCGGGAAGACCCCGATGATGAAGCATGAGACCAAGGGCCCTTTTGGTGTGTGAGGGGTATTTTAACAAACACTGTGTATGCCTCTTATCATTGGGCTCACAGAAAACCTCTTAGAGGTGGATCTTTTTGTTTTCACACAGACCCTAATCATGGATACGAAAATGATAATGTATTTTACCAATATTGAAGATTACAGAGTCACTACTTGCAAAAGCTCTTGTTATTTCTTCCAGGCGCTGCTTAACAAAAAGCATTGTCTGAGCATACCTTCACTCGGGCACTAGGAAGCACACAGATGACCTGGTGCATCGCATATTGCATAGTGTGAGGGCAAGTCTGTCTGATAACTATGCTCGTTAACTGCGAACAGCCACTAATTGGCTTGTCTTTATTTTAATATGCACAAACTATGGTTCACTTGACCCTCAATTGACTCCTATTGCACATATGCAGCAAAGGTAGTCCTCTGACAATGTGTGCTGTACATATGTGATAAGCTCTATGGCTGTTTGTGTCGACATTTATCTACTCTGATTGTACACAGCATGCTTAGTTTCCAAAGAAGGTTTAATGAGCTGCATAATGAGTCTGGTCTTTCCTCTGCACAGGCGTTTTGTTCGGTCAGATAGTCTGCATAACTGTATGACTGAGAATGTCAGAGGATGAAGTTGCTATAGGTCTACTACAGAAACGGTCTTCGACTTTGACTGGGTATGTTTCCTTTCTTGTAACAAATGGTAAAGTCCTGCCCCACGAGCAGAGGTTCTGGCATTGTAATCTCCAGCAAAGTAATCTCCATTCTGGAGTATCCACCACACTAAATATGAGTTTGAAACCTGAGCGTGTCTGGCTTAATGTTTTAATGAAATGGCATGATGTGCGGAGTGAGGAATGACAGTGGAGATAAACTAGTGGCATATATATGACAATAGGGCTGTGTAAATGTCTGACTGGCAACAAACAGTGGTGTTAACACACTGTAGACAGAGGAACTCAATAAGGCAGGAGTTTATATGTTGAGATACAGTTGTGTGAGTGTGTTGGGGACATGGATTGCGGGACTGTATACCTTTTGCGTATTGTGCTTGGTGCCACTGTGGCACAGTATTTCAAGTCCTGGACTTTCATTCAGAGCTCGTTACTTTCTGGTTATTGTAGCACTGACTCGCTTAAACTTTACCCAATGGATTGATATACCTGATGGCAATGAATTGTTCAGGGTGAAATCAGGACTGAACTATTTGTTTCCTACTGCAAAGGGACTATCTAGAGACTCTGAATGCATGGGGGTGTGGCCTGCGAGAGCAAGATGGCAGACGTGTTTTAACACCACTTCGCACTATGCCAAATTAATCCGTAATTTACCTCGCCAGTGATCTGCCATCCACTCACCAGGGTGCACCCACTGAACCACGGAACCCCCTTGCTGTTACTGGTGATCTGGCGAAGTGAATGAACCGAAATCTGGGGTATGCACCAGCTGGGGGCCTGGTCTGACTGAGGAGGGCAAGCCATGGAGCGAATCAGCTGCCGTGCAGCATCTGGAGACACCTGAATGGTAATGCCTGGAACCAAGCTGGAGTGCTGCACCTCTCGCCGACTGACCACAGTGAGTGGGCTGCTGCGTGAGTCCTGACCATCGCTTCTGGTCCTGACCATCGCTTCTGGGTGATGATCGGGAGGAACTGGAAGCCTGGGCTGGACTGTGCAGGGGGAGTGTTGGACAAGCAGAGAGGTGACACAGCACTCCGCAACCTGCATGATCATCTGGGTGGAGGTGCATGAGATCTGAGGCCCACTGCGGTGCCACTGACTGGGTGGAGGCACCTGAGCTCTGAGGCCCGCTGCAGTACCACTGACTGGGACCATGAGGCTGATAGCGGAACAGAGAGGATAGCTGCAGAGATGACCCATTAGTGGTGTGACGGCCTCCTGGGCCTGGGAGCCATTCATGCTGCAGCTGGACATAGGGAAAGGTGCTGCTATGCGGCACTCCCCCACCTGCATGATCACCTGGGAGGAGGTGCCTGAGCTCCGAGACCCGCTGATGTACGATGTACCATTGACTGGAACCACAAGGCTGAAAGCGGAGCAGAGAGGTGGGCTGCAGAGGCAGCCTCCTGGGCCTGGGTGCCTTTTCTGCTGCAGCTGGGTGCGAGGACAGGTGCTGCTACTGGAAGTAGGAGCGCAGAGCCGCTAGACGACGTGGCAGAGATAGGCTGAACCGATTGATACTGATTTAGTTGGGAGGACGGGAGGCGCCGCACATACCTGGAAACTTGAAGGGTGCACTCCCGCTTTTCTTCGTGGGAGTGGATTGTGAAAAAGCCTCCCCCCTCCGTCCCCCTTTTTTTTCTCCCTCCCCTGAGGGAAATGTATGGTATGAAGTGCACAGGAGATCTATCAGGGGATTCCCCCCTCCCCTCATGCTCACATAGTGCTCTTGGACTGGAGGGTCCACAGCTGTGGATAGACATTGCATGATCGCATGCCCCTGCCTTTGGTCAGAGGCCAGGGCTGCTGCTTCACTAAACATCCTTGCACGACTGGGATGCAAAAGTAAGGTCAGGTGTAGTTGACGCATTATTGAGGCAGTAGTACTACTTCACAAAGATGCACAGATGGGTCGTACGAGGGGAGGGGCCCTGAACCTCCTCACGTGCATCTTAAGTAGTGGAGACCGACATGCAGGACTCCCCAAGTCAACATACACCAGCACTGGACAACAGGTTTGATGCTATTCTTCAAGCTATTGAGCCCTCCAGGTTATCTATGGAGGCTAAAATTGACAATGTGGCCACTGAACTCACGCTCCTTCATGCGGATCACCAAAAATTGTCCAAGCGCATCACCAACGTTGAACAAACCTTAGCTGAGGTTCAACCTGCCACCGATAATATGGTACAACAAATGAAGGACAATGAAATAAGGCTTCGCCACCTGGAAGGCAGGGTGGAGGATGCGGAAGGCCTCTTACATTGTAATAAATTTAGCTTGATAGGCCTCCCGGAGGGAGTGGAGGACCAAGCTGCTGTGGAGTTTATCAAAAATGGCGGAAAGAATTAATATCAGTAACGTTACTAACGCCCCACTTCTCAGTCGAAAGAGCACATCGCGTCCCTTTTTGGAAACCTGCACTGGCCGCAAACCCTCATCCATTCCTCTTTAAGATGCTCCACTACCATGATAGAAACTCAATCTTAAATACAGAAGATGGGTGATGTCCAAGTGGAGAACACTAAGGTGATGTTTTGTCCGGATAACACTGACGGGGTGCAACGTCAGGGAAGTTCCTTTTTAGTAGTGAAGCGGCAGTTCCGGCAGCTGGACATCCAATACTCTTTGCTCTTCTTGCGAGACTGTGTATAGTAGCTGACAGTAAAACTCACTCTTTTGAAACACAGCGAGAAACATGGGAATGGATGGAGTCATCTGGGAAATTCTCTGACCCCAGGCCAACTGGTAGGGGTGGTACGCAAGGAGAAATTGGGCACATTGCTGGGCACCGCAGACAGTGGAAAAGAGCCAGTGCTCATAATTTAACCACTGTACCGAACCTGGAACAAATAATCAAGGAACAGCAACAGGCTGTCCGAGAAGTGGAAAGGATTTTAGACTTAGCTATGGGGTCTGAAAAGGATAGGATGTCAGTCCTGTACGCTGAAGACAAGGACTCTTTGGAGTCTTGCCCCTCTGACATAATCTCTTTGTCTCTGCTGAATGTCACTCTGCAAATGGAGGATGGACTTATCTGAGACGTGTTGAATCCTTAGGCTAATTACTCACCCACTGCTGGTTCTTTGTATACTTTCTCCACGAACTGAGGAGCACTGTTGTGATGATGATGTGTATGAGGGTGCTGAAGTTATTGGGGTTGGGGGAGGGGAGGGAGGCGCATTGGTCGTCCTAGCTGACAAAGCTGGACTGGGCAATAATCTACCTACCGTTTAGCTGAGATATCACTGGTGAAATTGTATTTCCTTGCTGCTCGATGGGTGTGATGTACTGGGCTGCCACTGTAGGTCATGTTCCCTCAATCCCATACATTCTAGGGGGTTATTTTGTTCACATGCAATATAGCATCACGTTTGGGCAGTCCTTCACTGTCCACAGATGATACCTTCTAATATGACCACTTGTATGACATTAATTCCGTTCCATTTATGCACCGAAACATGCTTAAAACATGACATCATAATGCATTATAACAAGGAACTTACGAAGCCTATGTGCCCCCTCTTGCAGGTACCCGATGTATGCATACCTTAAATGGCAGATGTCCCATCTAATGCATTTGGATAGGTTGCAGCGCAGGTGGAGGGGACATATCTTTGCTACAAACTACTCTGCATTAGCCCCGGGAGTTCTGATATGGGTCCACCCGGGCACCTGCCTCCTAGTTGAGGAGGTAGTAACAGATGGGGAAGGGTTATATATCCTCCTTAAGGTAGATTGGATGGAAGATGTCTTTTATTAGGAGACATATATGCACCAAACATAGAGCAAGGGCCCTTCTGGTGTAAACTGTCTACATTACACTCTAAAAGGTCCGATTTACCCTGGGTAACAGGGGGGGACTTTAACAATGTGCTAGACAAAGCATTAGACTGGTCATTTCCACTGCTCAGAGGTCCAATGTAATTTACTGGGCCTTTCTTCTTTTGAGCTGGGCCTCCGGATGGGGGCCGGTTGATATCTTGAGACAACGTAACCCAGCTACACAAGTGTACTCCTTTTACTCCACACCACATGGTTTGCATGTCCGCATCGACAGAATCTTATGTACACCTAATCTGCTACAATATATGACACAGGTAGATTATCTTGTCAATTAACACTCTGACCACAATCCATACTTCCGATCCTTCCTGCTCGTCGCAACATTTCACCGCGAAGACAGTGCACACAACCTTAATTGAAAGGCTGAGTTGCCTAAATTATGCAGCACATTCTGCCAGGACGCATGGGTTGGCAGATCACTCTGGTACACTACTGGTATGGCTGATTCAGCAGGAGCAACCGACCAACCCCATTACGGCATTCCATTCTGCAGATGGTTTGACGAAGTATACCCAGCATGAAATACACAGGGAGTTGGTTCTTCACTTCTCCTCGTTATATCAGTCCTCTCTAGAAGCCTCTGATTCGGAAATAACCAGGTTCCTAGATGGCCTCTACTTCCCCAGTCTCACTCCTAATCAGCGTGCAGGGCTAAATGCACCAATAACAACGACTGAAATTCAGGGAGCGATCCGTTTCCTAGCCACGGGGAAGGTGCCGGGCCCGGATGGCTTTCCTTTGGAGGTATATAAAACGAATTTCGTTGCACCCATTGCATCACCAAATGTGATGCAGTGCGCGCAACGAAATTCGTTTTATTTATTTAAATGTTTACTTACCTGTAAAACTCAGTAATCCATACATTACTACCCCCCATCCTGCCCCTCCCCCTGCCCACGTCACCGCCCTACAGAAACACCTACTGCCGACCGCTACTGCCTAAATGCATGTCGTCCACTAGGGTTGGACTGTGATAAAAAATAGGTCCGGCCACCAAAATAAAAAGGGACCACATTAGTGCTCCAGATAGATAAAAAGTGGGCCACATTTGCAAATTATGACATTTTTGAACTTGTAAGGACATGCTGTATGTGTATTTTGCTAGTTTTAGGAGACTTTATGCATTTGTGTTTGATGCAGGAAATGCTGGTGCTAACATCAAGGAAATCAGCAGTAAAAATGGTGCACCTAGGTATGCAACAGGCCTACAAACAGCAACAAGCATTGGCAAGGCCAATCGGTCCTGGCAGTTTGGGAGCTATAGCCGTCCTTTAGCTATGGATTTTTCACTGGCTCCTGTTTTAAAAATGTGTGTTAAAAACATAGTATGAAAAAATTATTTCACTGGGTTGCATTTAGCAATCCGGATACATTCTAATTCAGTGGATTCGTGTTTTATATGGTGCAATAAAATCACATCAATTACAGACCCTGTGTAATGAGGGCCTGAATTATATAACAAAGACCATTTGATGTCACTTCCTGCAATGTCACTTGGTCAACATGTGAGGTCACTGAATTAAAGACTATGTAACGATCACTACCCATGACGTTGTGGTGCTCAGAGAACTGCTGGTGTGGCTTTCACTCTCCAAGCTTCTTTGAAATGTTGAGATTCATGTTCATGCAATCTTCTGTAGGAGGTACGGTGACCCTCAATAGCTAATTTATGATGGTTCAATCATGGCATCAGAAAACATCGCACACATCTCTCCAGCTAGTAAACAGACTCTGCTCCTCGTGACCTCTCACTTGCTGACCCCACCAATTTTCTGCCTTCTGTATACCAAAACTTTTGTTTTCTAGACTATTTTCCAGTGTCCAGCACTTGTAATATTGCTTGAAAAACAGAAAGAGCCCTGTAGGAAGGTTGACCCCTGACTATGGTTGACCCCTGTCGTTTTCTCCCTACCAGGTCGGGTTCGCCCGTGAACACTAACTTTGTGAATTCTAGCTTCCATAGACTTTGTCCCGCATCCCGCGTGAGAGTGCACACTCTGCACCCGAGTCCCCTGGGCCTCCTAGTAGTAATCTAACGATTCCCTAGTCCAGTCCTAGCGATTCCAAAGCCTATTAGAACTGTTACTTACCTGCTAGTAATTCGCATTCCACTTTTAGCGTATATGGTTTTTCGTGCCCCTCGGGCATTTGTGTATAACGTGCTAACTTAAAGTATTTTCGTAAGAGTTTTGTTGTGTGCTTAGCTCCCTGTCTCATAAAGAGCCAGGGTAGTCTTGTTATAAATAAATACACTGTTTATTTTCATAACAACTTGTGTGGTGTCCTTTCACTGGGTGTTCAAGGGGTAATGTGATGGTAAAACAGCTGGCTTAACACGCCCTCTAGAGTCTTAGCCTTAGACTGCTCGTATCCATGCTACTAGGATAGCTGGTCTATAAGGTTGACTTACAACCAATCATCAATAAGGGTTGTTTGGACTGATATATAGTGATCACTAGAATAGTGAGCACTGCACATCAGGCCAACTTCTCACATTGGTGGGCAGCGGTTGGGATTTGAGCTTGCTGTTGTTTTACCACACATATCCTAAGAATATCTTGTGAAAGATCACATAAGTACTAAAGGTACATATAACTTAGCTTAGAATACTCTGAGTTCTACTGAACCAGCTGTTGTAGCTCCTAGGGCCTAGCACACCCTAAACTACAACTCTAGCAAGGGATCAGTAGGCAAACATATAGTGTAGGTAAGTGCACCACTTACACCTCACTAGAAAAGCATGTCGACTCAGGAGGACTCTATTGAGACTCCCCTGGTCAGTGTTGACCCTCCACAGGTCACTTCAAGATAGGCAGCTCTCAGTTTCCATGAGATGAGACAGATCTGTGTCTCCAGGAAACTGAAGCAGGGGTCTAACCCCACCACTTCCTTTCTGATAGGTCTCTTAGAGACATATGATGCCAGAAAGCTTTCTCAGTTACATGAGAACATGCCAGCCTTAGAGGGAACCTCTGGGGATCCAGATCTCCACAACACTGATTCAGCAGTTGAGGAGGAGGATCAGGAGGTACTCTCTGGGGATGAGGTAGACAAGGGTCTTGAGGTAGTCAGAAGGCTAACTAGGACCAACTTAGACTTACTTGGGCTAGGATCTGGGGGCCCCCCAGTACTAACCCGAAGTGGGCCTAACCTTGGAGTTAGGAGAGATAGATCTCTTTCTAGGGACTCCAATAGATCTCTGCACTCTAATGCCTCTTCTCAGGGGAGAAGGAATCCTCCACAGAGGAGATTTACTTCCCCTCAGAGGAAGGAGCATGAGGCTAGGATGAGACAAGCTGAACTGAGGATTGAAAGGGAAGAAATTGCCCTGGCCAAAGAGAAGCTTGCCCTGGCAAGAGAGCAGCAGATGAGTGGGCTAGCTCCCACTGGTGGCAGCAATCTCCCAAGAGATAGAGAGAAGGGTTTAGATACTAAACACCTGACTAAAATAGTGCCCCCCTTTAAGCAAGGGGATGATATCCAGAAATGGATGGCTGCTCTGGAGAGGGCCTGCACTGTGCAGGGCATTCCCCAGAGTCAGTGGGCAGCTATACTGTGGCTCTCCTTTGATGGTAAAGGTAGAGATAAGCTCCTCACTACTAGAGTTGAGGATGCTAACAATTACCAGGTTCTGAAAAATGCACTGGTTGATGGGTTTGGTTTAACCACTGAGCAGTACAGGTTGCTGTTCAGAGACACCCAGAAAACTCAGTCTCAGGACTGGTCTGACTTTGTTGATTGTGCCACTAAGGCTCTGGAAGGCTGGCTACTGGGTAGTAAGGTTACTGATTTCAAGGGATTGTATAATCTAATTATGAGAGAGCAAGTCTTAAATAATTGTCAGAACCAGTTATTACACCAGCACCTGGTAGACTCTGATCTGACCTCTCCACAAGAATTGGGTAAGAGGGCAGACAAATGGGTCAGAACCAGGATTAGGCCCAAGAACCAAGGTGGTGACCAGAAAAAGGAATCAACCAAGCCTCAAGAGAAGGGTGGGAATAAATCTCCAGATCAAACCACATCAGGGCCCCAAAAATCCTCTGAGGGGGGTGGGTCCCAGAATCCTTCCAACAACCAGAAGAAACCTTATTGTTATCCCTGTAAACAGGTGGGTCACTTAAAAACTGACAGCAGTTGCCCAAAGAATAACAATAAGGAAAACATACCCCCAAGTAACCTTCCCAAACCTCCTGTTACTACTAGTAGTAATCCCCCAGGTGGTGGGAGTGCCCCCAAGAATTTGGGTGCATTTACTTTGGGAGTTCCTGGGGACTCTGGCCTAACCAGGTCCCCAAACTTAGATACTCTTGTCTGTGAGACTGGCATGGGGTTTGCCAACTTCACAACTTGTCCCAACACTTTGGGCAAGTACAGACAGGAGCCCCTCATCAATGGTATA
The DNA here is from genome assembly GCF_964261635.1 of Lissotriton helveticus. Taxonomy (NCBI): domain Eukaryota; kingdom Metazoa; phylum Chordata; class Amphibia; order Caudata; family Salamandridae; genus Lissotriton; species Lissotriton helveticus. The sequence continues at coordinate 1,017,268,945 of NC_136061.1, forward strand.
AAAGTTGAGGCCTATAGAGATACAGGGGCTAGCATCACTATGGTGACTGAGAGTCTAGTCCCCTCAAGGCAACTTTTACCTGGTGCCACATACCAGGTGACCAATATTGATGGAGTGCAGAGAGATCATCCCATGGCAGTGGTCAATCTCAGCTGGGGAGGTGTCACTGGCCACAAGAGAGTGGCAGTGTCACCAAACTTGCCTGTAGATTGCCTACTGGGGAATGACTTAGAGCTCTCAGCCTGGGCTGAAGTTGAGCAAGAAACCCATTCTAAAATGGTAAATACCCATGGTAAGGTTAGTGGGGCAGTGATAGCCACAGCCCCAGTCCAAGATATCCTCCCTGAACAGGTCAGGAGGGTTGTGCCAGTCACAACCCAATCTCAGACAACTTCCTTCCCAGAACAGGTTGTCAAGGCTGTCATGGTAACAGCCCACACCCAAACTGAGCCCCCTCCTGAAAAGGTTGGGAGAGTTGTGATGGCCACAGCTCAAACTCAGACAGATGACAGTGTTGTGAAGCCTGAAACTATGGATCACTCCACTCAGACAGAGAGTATTGAGGAGGAAGAGAAATCTCCCTCCCACCAGACTTTAGGAAAGGATCAGCCTCCTCAGGGAACTGATCTGACCCCTTGTGAAGAAACTGCCCCAGAGGTAGTCAGGCCTAGCCTGGCAGGACCCCTGATGTCAGTGGACCCTTCCAAGGTGGGACCCAGTCTGGAGCAGGTAACCTGCCCCTCTCTACCCTGCCTCAGTCAGCCCAGGGCTGTAGAGGTCAGGGAGGCCAGTGTTGGACCCCAAAGGGCCCCCTGTCCAAAAGAATTTCCCAATCAGCAGATTAAGGGCACTGAAGCTAGTAGTCCTAGCCAAGTGAAAATAAAACATACTCCTGAGGGATCCCCCTTAAAATTAGTTAGGGACCTCCCACAGATGGACACTGTTGGGCACAGCCAAACTTGGGACCTGAGGGCCCCAGACCTGACCTGTCCCTCCAGTAAGCCAAACAGAGGGACCCAACCTCCAGCTGTAGGTAGCCAGAGGTTGACCCTGAGAGCCCAAAACAACTCAGTCTTGGAAAGAAAGGCCTATATGGTGGAAAATGATTGGAGGAAGCTGAGCCCAAAATTAGTGGAGCCTCACTTCAGTACTCCATTTCAGCACCAGCCTTTTTCTTTGACAAAACACACCACAGGTAGAGATTCCCTATGGTGGAGACCCTCAGACACCCTTAGGGTGAGGGATTGCTTAGTGGACCATGACATAGGGGGTAACCATGCCAGTGCTGGTACTTCCTTAAATGGCCACTTAGGCAATATAGGCTTACCTGGACAAGGATAGCCTTATCTCCTTTCGTTTGGGGGGGGGGTTATGTAGGAAGGTTGACTCCTGACTATGGTTGCCCCCAACTTTTTGCCTGGTGTTTTGCTGGTTTTCTGACTTAGTTGACCTGGGGCCCTGCTATTCAGGACCCCAGGCCTACTGCTCTCTCTGTAAAATGGATTCCATGTACCTTAGGTACATATCTAAATTGGATACTGAGCCACCTTACCAGTCCCTGTACAGTGTACCTTAGGTACCCAGGGCATAGGTGTACCCAGGGCCTACCAGGGGCTGCAGCATGTATTATGCCACCCCTGGCTGGCCATCCAAATCTGACACAACTGGCTGCTTGACAGCTGGGGCAAGGTGGTGTAATCACCCTTTGCTTTAGATATAGTATACCTATATCTAACCCTAAAATGGACACACAGATCTCCTATCAGTCACTCCTATGGCAGGCCTTAACCATCCTGAAGGCAGATTGCTTGAAATCGTGTGAGATGGTGCTCTAGCATGAGCTGAGCCTGTCTGCGGCTTTCGGGATCCATCCCTTAGCCGTTTCCATGATATCGCGTACCATATACTCTTAAGTGCATTATAATCCTCGCGGTTATGTGCCAACTCTGGTATCGCTTTATCAAAACATGTCGAGTAAGGTGTCATACGAATTGGAATACTAACCCCTCGCCAATTCTGGCGACGGGGTTAGCATTCCACCCTTCTAGAGGGACACGACATGTATGTAACCCCTAACCCCGGTTAAAGTCAGACAGAGCCTTAGCATCCACAAAATGGATGCTGCCACCGAGACACAAGTCTGCCCTCCTGCTGCTGGGAGTCCTCCCAGAGCAGGAGATAAGGACAAAGGGTTTCCTGCCAGGGGCGGTGCCAGCACCGTCCCAGACAGGGTTTTGTGTATTGTAGGTAGGCAGGGCTTTAGAGGAAGGTGACTGCAAGTGGCACCCCGGTGCTCATTGTGCATAGGCCGGCTTGAACCAGTTCCAGGGTCACTCCAGACCCTGTGCTGGGGAAAAGCCCGCCAAGGAAGTGGGTGTAACCACCCCCCTCCTAGTCCCACCCATAGGGCAGGACTTAGTCGCGTGCCAGCCCCTTTTTACAGGATAAAGGTAGAGACTGGCCCCCTTCCAAATCAGATCATCTTTGAATCCTGAAACTACTTTCTGCGAAAGGAACTCAAGACTTCTTCCTAAGATTTCTCCCTTGTGACTAAGGAGTAGTCACCCTGCATCCGCAGGCACCATCCAAGAACACTGCGGTCTGCTGTAAGTCCTTCCTCCGGAATCCGACTGCCCAGCTCGACGAGAACCGGCTTCCCTGGCACCTCTGACCTCTACCCACCTCTACAGCCCAGCTGAGAACCGTGGGTGCGACGAGACCTCAAGGGACCGGCCATCTGCAAGACTGCATGACTTCTTTCCAGCAAGCCCGCCGAGTAATCTACTGGTGAGTGCTTTGGGGTCCGAGAAGCCCCGACTCTGAGCAGCTCCAGCTCCGAAGTGCAGCCCCCCAGCATCTCCACGATCTGCGTGGGGCCCTTCTGCTTTCCGCTGCTCACCGCGTTGTTTGGCTACTAGCCCGTTGGCTTGTGGCCTTCCTGACGACGCCCGACGACATTTCTGCTGCTGGTCTGGTTGCTCCAGACTGGCCCTTGCTCCCTTCCAGAAGAGGAGCACCCTGGACCCTCCTGGTCCACTCAAGACGCCATTTTGAGTCCACCGCGTGGGCTTGAATTAGCCAAGGCTTGTTGCCCAATCCTGGGTAACTTCGACGCCAACGACTTCATCCTTCGTGGGACAGCTCGCACCTCCATCCTGGTCGCCGACAACGCCTCCTGGTCCGAGAGACTGCAGAGCCCAGCAGTGCCCACTCACCTGACTGCGGTGACTTCGCCCGGTGCCATCCTGGTGCCCACTTAATCACTGGCTAGTGATTCAAGAACTTGGTCCCCTCTGCTTTCAGGTTTTTCTTCTTCCTTGATCCAGGCTTGGATCCATCGAACTTTCCTTCACTGGTCGCCTGCCAGCAACTTCTTCCTTCCAGGCTCCTGGTCCGGCAACGAGATCCCCGACGTCTTTTCAGACCTATGCAGCTGCAGCCCCTGGGCTAGGTAACTTCGGCACTCCGGTGTCCCAGCATAGCCTCACTATCCAAGGGTCAGGATCCACTGTCGTTTTCTCCCTACCAGGTCGGGTTCGCCCGTGAACACTAACTTTGTGAATTCTAGCTTCCATAGACTTTGTCCCGCATCCCGCGTGAGAGTGCACACTCTGCACCCGAGTCCCCTGGGCCTCCTAGTAGTAATCTAACGATTCCCTAGTCCAGTCCTAGCGATTCCAAAGCCTATTAGAACTGTTACTTACCTGCTAGTAATTTGCATTCCACTTTTAGCGTATATGGTTTTTCGTGCCCCTCGGGCATTTGTGTATAACGTGCTAACTTAAAGTATTTTCGTAAGAGTTTTGTTGTGTGCTTAGCTCCCTGTCTCATAAAGAGCCAGGGTAGTCTTGTTATAAATAAATACACTGTTTATTTTCATAACAACTTGTGTGGTGTCCTTTCACTGGGTGTTCAAGGGGTAATGTGATGGTAAAACAGCTGGCTTAACACGCCCTCTAGAGTCTTAGCCTTAGACTGCTCGTATCCATGCTACTAGGATAGCTGGTCTATAAGGTTGACTTACAACCAATCATCAATAAGGGTTGTTTGGACTGATATATAGTGATCACTAGAATAGTGAGCACTGCACATCAGGCCAACTTCTCACATTGGTGGGCAGCGGTTGGGATTTGAGCTTGCTGTTGTTTTACCACACATATCCTAAGAATATCTTGTGAAAGATCACATAAGTACTAAAGGTACATATAACTTAGCTTAGAATACTCTGAGTTCTACTGAACCAGCTGTTGTAGCTCCTAGGGCCTAGCACACCCTAAACTACAACTCTAGCAAGGGATCAGTAGGCAAACATATAGTGTAGGTAAGTGCACCACTTACACCTCACTAGAAAAGCATGTCGACTCAGGAGGACTCTACTGAGACTCCCCTGGTCAGTGTTGACCCTCCACAGGTCACTTCAAGATAGGCAGCTCTCAGTTTCCATGAGATGAGACAGATCTGTGTCTCCAGGAAACTGAAGCAGGGGTCTAACCCCACCACTTCCTTTCTGATAGGTCTCTTAGAGACATATGATGCCAGAAAGCTTTCTCAGTTACATGAGAACATGCCAGCCTTAGAGGGAACCTCTGGGGATCCAGATCTCCACAACACTGATTCAGCAGTTGAGGAGGAGGATCAGGAGGTACTCTCTGGGGATGAGGTAGACAAGGGTCTTGAGGTAGTCAGAAGGCTAACTAGGACCAACTTAGACTTACTTGGGCTAGGATCTGGGGGCCCCCCAGTACTAACCCGAAGTGGGCCTAACCTTGGAGTTAGGAGAGATAGATCTCTTTCTAGGGACTCCAATAGATCTCTGCACTCTAATGCCTCTTCTCAGGGGAGAAGGAATCCTCCACAGAGGAGATTTACTTCCCCTCAGAGGAAGGAGCATGAGGCTAGGATGAGACAAGCTGAACTGAGGATTGAAAGGGAAGAAATTGCCCTGGCCAAAGAGAAGCTTGCCCTGGCAAGAGAGCAGCAGATGAGTGGGCTAGCTCCCACTGGTGGCAGCAATCTCCCAAGAGATAGAGAGAAGGGTTTAGATACTAAACACCTGACTAAAATAGTGCCCCCCTTTAAGCAAGGGGATGATATCCAGAAATGGATGGCTGCTCTGGAGAGGGCCTGCACTGTGCAGGGCATTCCCCAGAGTCAGTGGGCAGCTATACTGTGGCTCTCCTTTGATGGTAAAGGTAGAGATAAGCTCCTCACTACTAGAGTTGAGGATGCTAACAATTACCAGGTCCTGAAAAATGCACTGGTTGATGGGTTTGGTTTAACCACTGAGCAGTACAGGTTGCTGTTCAGAGACACCCAGAAAACTCAGTCTCAGGACTGGTCTGACTTTGTTGATTGTGCCACTAAGGCTCTGGAAGGCTGGCTACTGGGTAGTAAGGTTACTGATTTCAAGGGATTGTATAATCTAATTATGAGAGAGCAAGTCTTAAATAATTGTCAGAACCAGTTATTACACCAGCACCTGGTAGACTCTGATCTGACCTCTCCACAAGAATTGGGTAAGAGGGCAGACAAATGGGTCAGAACCAGGATTAGGCCCAAGAACCAAGGTGGTGACCAGAAAAAGGAATCAACCAAGCCTCAAGAGAAGGGTGGGAATAAATCTCCAGATCAAACCACATCAGGGCCCCAAAAATCCTCTGAGGGGGGTGGGTCCCAGAATCCTTCCAACAACCAGAAGAAACCTTATTGTTATCCCTGTAAACAGGTGGGTCACTTAAAAACTGACAGCAGTTGCCCAAAGAATAACAATAAGGAAAACATACCCCCAAGTAACCTTCCCAAACCTCCTGTTACTACTAGTAGTAATCCCCCAGGTGGTGGGAGTGCCCCCAAGAATTTGGGTGCATTTACTTTGGGAGTTCCTGGGGACTCTGGCCTAACCAGGTCCCCAAACTTAGATACTCTTGTCTGTGAGACTGGCATGGGGTTTGCCAACTTCACAACTTGTCCCAACACTTTGGGCAAGTACAGACAGGAGCCCCTCATCAATGGTATAAAAGTTGAGGCCTATAGAGATACAGGGGCTAGCATCACTATGGTGACTGAGAGTCTAGTCCCCTCAAGGCAACTTTTACCTGGTGCCACATACCAGGTGACCAATATTGATGGAGTGCAGAGAGATCATCCCATGGCAGTGGTCAATCTCAGCTGGGGAGGTGTCACTGGCCACAAGAGAGTGGCAGTGTCACCAAACTTGCCTGTAGATTGCCTACTGGGGAATGACTTAGAGCTCTCAGCCTGGGCTGAAGTTGAGCAAGAAACCCATTCTAAAATGGTAAATACCCATGGTAAGGTTAGTGGGGCAGTGATAGCCACAGCCCCAGTCCAAGATATCCTCCCTGAACAGGTCAGGAGGGTTGTGCCAGTCACAACCCAATCTCAGACAACTTCCTTCCCAGAACAGGTTGTCAAGGCTGTCATGGTAACAGCCCACACCCAAACTGAGCCCCCTCCTGAAAAGGTTGGGAGAGTTGTGATGGCCACAGCTCAAACTCAGACAGATGACAGTGTTGTGAAGCCTGAAACTATGGATCACTCCACTCAGACAGAGAGTATTGAGGAGGAAGAGAAATCTCCCTCCCACCAGACTTTAGGAAAGGATCAGCCTCCTCAGGGAACTGATCTGACCCCTTGTGAAGAAACTGCCCCAGAGGTAGTCAGGCCTAGCCTGGCAGGACCCCTGATGTCAGTGGACCCTTCCAAGGTGGGACCCAGTCTGGAGCAGGTAACCTGCCCCTCTCTACCCTGCCTCAGTCAGCCCAGGGCTGTAGAGGTCAGGGAGGCCAGTGTTGGACCCCAAAGGGCCCCCTGTCCAAAAGAATTTCCCAATCAGCAGATTAAGGGCACTGAAGCTAGTAGTCCTAGCCAAGTGAAAATAAAACATACTCCTGAGGGATCCCCCTTAAAATTAGTTAGGGACCTCCCACAGATGGACACTGTTGGGCACAGCCAAACTTGGGACCTGAGGGCCCCAGACCTGACCTGTCCCTCCAGTAAGCCAAACAGAGGGACCCAACCTCCAGCTGTAGGTAGCCAGAGGTTGACCCTGAGAGCCCAAAACAACTCAGTCTTGGAAAGAAAGGCCTATATGGTGGAAAATGATTGGAGGAAGCTGAGCCCAAAATTAGTGGAGCCTCACTTCAGTACTCCATTTCAGCACCAGCCTTTTTCTTTGACAAAACACACCACAGGTAGAGATTCCCTATGGTGGAGACCCTCAGACACCCTTAGGGTGAGGGATTGCTTAGTGGACCATGACATAGGGGGTAACCATGCCAGTGCTGGTACTTCCTTAAATGGCCACTTAGGCAATATAGGCTTACCTGGACAAGGATAGCCTTATCTCCTTTCGTTTGGGGGGGGGTTATGTAGGAAGGTTGACCCCTGACTATGGTTGCCCCCAACTTTTTGCCTGGTGTTTTGCTGGTTTTCTGACTTAGTTGACCTGGGGCCCTGCTATTCAGGACCCCAGGCCTACTGCTCTCTCTGTAAAATGGATTCCATGTACCTTAGGTACATATCTAAATTGGATACTGAGCCACCTTACCAGTCCCTGTACAGTGTACCTTAGGTACCCAGGGCATAGGTGTACCCAGGGCCTACCAGGGGCTGCAGCATGTATTATGCCACCCCTGGCTGGCCATCCAAATCTGACACAACTGGCTGCTTGACAGCTGGGGCAAGGTGGTGTAATCACCCTTTGCTTTAGATATAGTATACCTATATCTAACCCTAAAATGGACACACAGATCTCCTATCAGTCACTCCTATGGCAGGCCTTAACCATCCTGAAGGCAGAGTGCTTGGAATCGTGTGAGATGGTGCTCTAGCATGAGCTGAGCCTGTCTGCGGCTTTCGGGATCCATCCCTTAGCCGTTTCCATGATATCGCGTACCATATACTCTTAAGTGCATTATAATCCTCGCGGTTATGTGCCAACTCTGGTATCGCTTTATCAAAACATGTCGAGTAAGGTGTCATACGAATTGGAATACTAACCCCTCGCCAATTCTGGCGACGGGGTTAGCATTCCACCCTTCTAGAGGGACACGACATGTATGTAACCCCTAACCCCGGTTAAAGTCAGACAGAGCCTTAGCATCCACAAAATGGATGCTGCCACCGAGACACAAGTCTGCCCTCCTGCTGCTGGGAGTCCTCCCAGAGCAGGAGATAAGGACAAAGGGTTTCCTGCCAGGGGCGGTGCCAGCACCGTCCCAGACAGGGTTTTGTGTATTGTAGGTAGGCAGGGCTTTAGAGGAAGGTGACTGCAAGTGGCACCCCGGTGCTCATTGTGCATAGGCCGGCTTGAACCAGTTCCAGGGTCACTCCAGACCCTGTGCTGGGGAAAAGCCCGCCAAGGAAGTGGGTGTAACCACCCCCCTCCTAGTCCCACCCATAGGGCAGGACTTAGTCGCGTGCCAGCCCCTTTTTACAGGATAAAGGTAGAGACTGGCCCCCTTCCAAATCAGATCATCTTTGAATCCTGAAACTACTTTCTGCGAAAGGAACTCAAGACTTCTTCCTAAGATTTCTCCCTTGTGACTAAGGAGTAGTCACCCTGCATCCGCAGGCACCATCCAAGAACACTGCGGTCTGCTGTAAGTCCTTCCTCCGGAATCCGACTGCCCAGCTCGACGAGAACCGGCTTCCCTGGCACCTCTGACCTCTACCCACCTCTACAGCCCAGCTGAGAACCGTGGGTGCGACGAGACCTCAAGGGACCGGCCATCTGCAAGACTGCACGACTTCTTTCCAGCAAGCCCGCCGAGTAATCTACTGGTGAGTGCTTTGGGGTCCGAGAAGCCCCGACTCTGAGCAGCTCCAGCTCCGAAGTGCAGCCCCCCAGCATCTCCACGATCTGCGTGGGGCCCTTCTGCTTTCCGCTGCTCACCGCGTTGTTTGGCTACTAGCCCGTTGGCTTGTGGCCTTCCTGACGACGCCCGACGACATTTCTGCTGCTGGTCTGGTTGCTCCAGACTGGCCCTTGCTCCCTTCCAGAAGAGGAGCACCCTGGACCCTCCTGGTCCACTCAAGACGCCATTTTGAGTCCACCGCGTGGGCTTGAATTAGCCAAGGCTTGTTGCCCAATCCTGGGTAACTTCGACGCCAACGACTTCATCCTTCGTGGGACAGCTCGCACCTCCATCCTGGTCGCCGACAACGCCTCCTGGTCCGAGAGACTGCAGAGCCCAGCAGTGCCCACTCACCTGACTGCGGTGACTTCGCCCGGTGCCATCCTGGTGCCCACTTAATCACTGGCTAGTGATTCAAGAACTTGGTCCCCTCTGCTTTCAGGTTTTTCTTCTTCCTTGATCCAGGCTTGGATCCATCGAACTTTCCTTCACTGGTCGCCTGCCAGCAACTTCTTCCTTCCAGGCTCCTGGTCCGGCAACGAGATCCCCAACGTCTTTTCAGACCTATGCAGCTGCAGCCCCTGGGCTAGGTAACTTCGGCACTCCGGTGTCCCAGCATAGCCTCACTATCCAAGGGTCAGGATCCACTGTCGTTTTCTCCCTACCAGGTCGGGTTCGCCCGTGAACACTAACTTTGTGAATTCTAGCTTCCATAGACTTTGTCCCGCATCCCGCGTGAGAGTGCACACTCTGCACCCGAGTCCCCTGGGCCTCCTAGTAGTAATCTAACGATTCCCTAGTCCAGTCCTAGCGATTCCAAAGCCTATTAGAACTGTTACTTACCTGCTAGTAATTCGCATTCCACTTTTAGCGTATATGGTTTTTCGTGCCCCTCGGGCATTTGTGTATAACGTGCTAACTTAAAGTATTTTCGTAAGAGTTTTGTTGTGTGCTTAGCTCCCTGTCTCATAAAGAGCCAGGGTAGTCTTGTTATAAATAAATACACTGTTTATTTTCATAACAACTTGTGTGGTGTCCTTTCACTGGGTGTTCAAGGGGTAATGTGATGGTAAAACAGCTGGCTTAACACGCCCTCTAGAGTCTTAGCCTTAGACTGCTCGTATCCATGCTACTAGGATAGCTGGTCTATAAGGTTGACTTACAACCAATCATCAATAAGGGTTGTTTGGACTGATATATAGTGATCACTAGAATAGTGAGCACTGCACATCAGGCCAACTTCTCACAAGCCCCGAAAATACTGAATAATAAAAGTTTGGGACCCTAGTCATCTTCTCAAAATTCCTAATGGAAGGGGTTGTCCCATTATCAGCTTCACAATAAGTAAATAGGTTGATTTGCTTCTACAACTTCATGGTTAGAGACATAGAAAAGAGATACAGTACAAAACTCCAACAAAGGCTTCATCACACAGCAGCCATTTTATGCTGGATAGGTTTTGTTTTGGATTTCTTTTATATGTAGTTATTCCAGGCTGACCCTGATTAAACTAAAGAAACAGGCCGCAAGCTGGTTCTTTTCAAATATCTCTCCTTCAAATTTTTTTAAGGTTGATAAATGTTACAATTTTGGGTCAGCAAAGTTATTTGAGGTGGAAACAGATTTGGTAGGTGAAGGGTCATGCCGGCTGGTCTCACCCAAATTAGTTCCTCAGAGGGCAGGGCTCGCAGCACAGTTGTCATCATACGCATTTTGAGGCACAAGTGCACTGCATGCCGACGAAGAAGGTGGGGAGGTGCAGGTAATGGTGAAAGTGACGAGAGAGGCCGGGTGGAACAAGGGCAGAGCAATTGTATATGAGAGCAGATGAGAAGAAATAGGAGGGGCAGAAACTATGAGGGAAGTGGTGAAGTTGATACACAATGGACAAGGAGTGGGCAAGCAGCGATGAAGGAGTGGGTAGGGAGACGGGTCAAGCAGCAAAGCCGGAGGGTTTGGGGGACAGACATTAGCAGAAAAAATCAGTTTCACTTTGAAGTCAGGAAAACATAAGTGAACAGGCGCCCTCGGAAAAACAGTGTCTGACATTTCATCCCTCTAGATTGATCCCTTTCAGTCATCAATAAATAAATTGAATTGCACAATCAACTGGAATAAAACCATGGTGAGGCAGAGGCAGTTTGATTTTGTTTGCTTTTATCAAGATTTAGGAAAATAAGTACATTTGTACTTAGCATGCTTCAAATATAAGGAATAATCAGTTTTAATCAAGTTTGCCATAAAGTGACCAAAGCGCTAGAAATTCAAGAAGGGACATGGGCTATGCCAGTTCAAAGCAGTTTCCCATGTGGAAGAGACCACCAAGGCACACACTGCATATGCGTCAATCCGTACTCCGCAAAGGCAAGTATAGATTCAAGGAAAGATCAGCAGGAAAGTCCATCAGAACTAAAGTTTTCTCCAGCATGGTAGATGAGAACCTCTCCATAAATGATTGCGTCCAAGTATGTGAGAGAGAGAGAGAGAGAGAGAGAGAGAGAGAGAGAGAGAGAGAGAGAGAGAGAACTAATAGTATACTCCTCAAGTTCCAGGGTGATTCCTCCTTAGTCACCTCATTTAGACAGACCACTCAGGCCGTTGGTCAGTTCATTTAGGGTGATTGTCATGAGGTATGAAGAAAACACATATTGCAGGAATATATGCAGTGCAGAATACATAAGCTGTCAGGTCATCCACTAGAAGTATATTCTTAAACAAAGATCCTTTCCCAAAACCACATGAGCAAGTCGAAAGGAGCGTTTCTTAGACAGATGTCCCCAAAGTAACAGCAAATTATGTCAAATAGTCCTTGTATGCAAGTGGGAACTCTTCGAAACAAAACATAGCTTCGATACACTTTGCAATTTCAGGACAGTTTTCCATGAGAACAAATCGAGCAACCAAGGAAAATGCATACAAGCATTGAATTTAGGCTGATATAAGAATATAGAGTATTGAAATATACATTTTCATTGATAAATATTATATTCCGATATTGTTTTCAGCTTAATCGCACTTAGGAAGTAGGTTAATTTCATTGTAAATAGTATGTGTACTATAGCATATTATTGCATTTTCAAAGTACCAATGTACAAAATTATTTCAATTTCACAATATCTAATAAGTTTTAGGTGGATCACATTAGTTTATATACGAAGATCGTTCTGTGAAAATTTCAGGTCAATTGAGTTAAGTAGGAGTGTGCAGCAGCATTTTTTCTTTTCTATCTTGGTGCAAATTTTCTCATATGCAAAAATGGAGTTTACAATGATGTTTTCCAATAAACATTCATAATGTCGTCTAATTTACATTTAGTATCATTCGTTTTTCACATACATCATTATTTAATGAGGATGGTTAATGAAATCTCTATAGCGTGTAAATCATTTTCACATTGCTATTACAAGTTAAAAAAATACACCAGTGCAGTTTAGTAAAACACGAACCTACGTTATTATAATGAATAATTTTGTCCATTTTACGCTCTTCTGCATGCTTTTACAATGAAGTAACTAATATTTCTCTAGATTTTCACGGTTTTTTTCTAATGTGTAACACTGCACGTTTGTGAAAAATTTCTTTAAGAGGTGCCAAAATTGGTTTATGTGTCATTTAAAATGGGTAGCAGTTTTTCACTGCATCACTACCTTACTTTTTCCATCAAGACTGGTATAACCAAGATGGTGGACTGTCAGAGAGCTCCGTCTGGAGATTCCCAGGGCTAGAGATTGCCTTTGGCATAAATCCCGCCTAAAGCCCGCCACCCAGCCCCCGCTCACGGAGAGTGAAGGGACGAACACAAGCACTCATCTTATTAGAAGCGAGCAGCCCCAGTGAGATCAAGGAGGGCCAACAGCCTCAATGTACTCGCTGTGCCTGCCCTACGACCAACCACACTGCGCACTGGATAGATACTCGATGGTTCCTCCATGTGACATATTGCCTGCACTTTGCACATCATGCAGCCTGCGGCTGAACGCGGGTCGGGCCGGCTGTGGAATCAGTGAACTGGGCTAAAAGGAAGTTTCCGTGGGCTGCTGGATGGCGTCTGTTGGGCATGTGTCCTTGCATCAGATGAAGCGACCTTGTGGAGCCACATACTGGGTGGCCATTGGCTCCACTGAGAAATGCTGTGCTCGATTCTGAACCTGGGGCTGGGCGTGGAACGTGGTGTGTGAACGACATCAGTCCTGGGAGCAGGTGGACATCGGGACTGCCTTAGTACTGCCATTTTCCAGGCTCCCCAGGGCACTTGCGCTTCAATCAGAGACCTAGGAGATAGCTGCCTGCCTGTGCCATGGTGAGTATTCGAACAGTGCATGCCTCCATGATTTGGAGATGATATGTAAGTGGTCTGCATTGCTCTCCCTGCCATCCAGTACTGTGTAGGGAGTACGTGATGGATTGAGGTGAGCAAAGAAGGTCTTGGAGAACCCGGCGAAAGGAGGGTGCAATTCCAGACCCTGCCGTTTCCACTGCATTGTGTGATAAAGGTTGGGCACATTGGGGGCAAGTACCAAAGCAACTTACCTCATTGTTTACCATTCCCTCGGAGTCAGGACTCTGGAGCATCATGGTGGTGCACACAATCCAGACCATCCAGTCTGTATTGAATTATGATGTTATCCCGCATGTCAACACCACTCATACCATCACAACGCATTTGTAACAACGCAAATGCTGTTACAAAGCATTTCTATCACAACGCATACTTTTACATCACATATGCCTTTACCACGCATACTATTACAACGCAAAAGTATGTATGTTAAAGGTTTATACTTTGTAAAAGTGGTTAAGGTAAGTATGTGTATATATATTACCTACTGGCGGTCGGTTGATGAATCTTCCTGAAAGTTTCAAAACTAGTGGGGCACTCTGTTCAGCTCCTGTCTTGAAAGTTTTCGGGGGCTGAGAAAAAAGGGCGGTCCCAAAACACGTTTTCCCATGTTATTTTCCATAGGAAACTTTAGACAAAGCTACAGCCCGAACTGTAGAAACGAATCACAAGAAAACAGTAAAACAAAGTTAATAAATAAGAAAAGGGGACAGGGTAGAAGCACCATGACCCTGAGTCCTGCTCAGGGGGTTTCACAAGGACCCCCAGATCCCAAAAAAGCATTTTTTTTTTAAATGGCAAAATTCGCACTGGGGTCGCAAAACCCACCAATTGTTTTTTTTATGTAGTGCTGGCTCCCGTGCTTCATTTAAGTGAGGCCCCCGAGTGAGCGAGGTGATGGGGGCCCTTGCCAAAAAATATTAGTGGGGCCCATGCGGCACCGGGGACTGCCACCCCACGGGGCTTGTTTAATTTTTGGGAGGTTCCAAGGCCCCCCCAAGCCCTGGGGACTGACACTCCCTGGGGCTTTTCTCAAATATTTGTGGAGGGCACATGGCCCCCCGCAGCCCCGGGGACCACCATCCCCGGGGCTTCTTTTTTTAATAAATATTATACTGTGCGGGGGGGGCTTGAGCCCCCCACATGCCCCAGGGACTGCTACCTTCCGGCCGGGGCACTAATCATGTAAATTCAGGGGTCCATCACAGACGCCCCAGCCCCGGGGAAAACCACCTCCCCGGGGCTGTGCACTAGTTGGGAGGGGCCACGCGGCCCCATCCTGGAGCCCTCAATGGCCCTGGGAACCGCCACCCCCCAGGGCCGGCTCCTGCAGTGTCCCAGGGTGCCCACCCCCGGGACACTGCTTTTTGCAATGATAGGGGGGAGCCAATTGTCTTCCACCCAGTCATTGCAAACTCTGGTTTGGATTTTAGAAGGAGAGCAGGTTTCCTGCTCTCGCTTCCAAAATCCAAAACAGATTGCTTTTCCACACGGGGAGCTGCATGTCAGCAGCTCCCCATGTGGAAAAGAAATGCCGGCTCCCACAGAAGGCGGGGGGCCTGAGGGACCGTGGATGCATTGGGGCTCACCCCATGGTCCCCAATGGATAGGGCTGGCCCTGGGGGATGGGGTCCCTGGGGCTAGAAGTGGCCCAGGAGGGGGCCACGGGGACCCCCTCCCATAAAAAAAATAAAAATAAAGGCCGGCCCCGGGGATGGGGTCCCCTGGCCAATAGAGGCCTCAGGAGGGGGGCCACACAGCCCCCGCCTTCAAAAAATAAATATATGTGGCCATGCCCCGGGGATGTGGTCCCCGGGGCCGAGATTGGCCTATGGAGGGGGGCTAACGCCCCCTTTCTACATTTTTTTTTAAAAGAACGGCATCGTGCCTAAGGCTCCGTCCCCTCCCAGCAACACTCTGCAACACGCCCTATGGTGCGTTTTAAGTTGGGGAATTAATTCCCCACAATACTGGGGTTCCCCGGGGGCCAACTAGCCCACCAGGTACCTCCAATATGCGCCACAGGGCAACGCAGATCTGTGGCGCTTACTGGAGGTACCTGGTGGGCTAGTTGGACCCCAGAGACCCTCAGGACTCATGGGGATATAATCACCAAATTTTTTTTTTTTTCAAAAAATGTATTGAGAAATTCAAGTCAGACACAATACACCAGAGGTCTTCAAACTTTTGTCGGCTGAGCCCCCCCATCTAACCCTTTTTACACATCGAGCCCCCCCCACCACCTTCTGACAAAAAATTTCTGGAAGCTGGTACTCTGCATCATTGATGGCCATTCCCTCCTGCAGAGCCCAGGTCATATAGGGCAAATAATATTATATAAAGTAAGAGTGTTTAGTAAACTAAAGTTTTTGTAGTGCGTGTGCATAATATAAGTTCAAACAAAAAAGTCTTCAAGAAAAGATTAGCACAGAAAATTACATTGGTGCTTTCTTTTTCACATAAACCACAATATTTAGGATAGATTAGTAGTGTAGATTAGTAAAAACACTCCCAAAACACAGGTGATGAGTGTGCCTGTTTTTCTCAAAGGAGACGGACAATGTGTGGATGTATTCTTGCTTTTGCCATCCTCAGGTTGTGCTCCACTTCCAGTCTTGAGCAGTGCCTGTAAATGGGAGTGCTCACAACATTTTGTAATATATTTTCTTCAGTTTTATATAGAGCGAACGTGACCCAAAGGTATTGAAGCACTTTTCAGGAGCATCTTTTACATTACACAGGCACACGTTCATTTTTTGTAAGCACAGGGAGATTAAGTGATTTGCCCAGAATCACAGGATTTACATACACATGTGATATAAGTGATTCGAGAGGATATATACAGCTGTATTCTCTAGTAGCATCAAGAGTCAATTTGTTAGCATAGTGGCTTATAAAAAAGATTGCCTTACAAAGCTTCAGAAATAGTTACCCAAGAAAGCTTTTAAATTTGGTCTACGAAGGAAGTGAGGACAGATGGTAGGCATACTTCACAATATTTGTTATATTAGGCTTGTGGACTCAGCTCGTGGACTCAGCTCTAGGGTATGGAACATGTTAAACTAGCAACTTTAATCAAGGTCAAATTCATTTTTTGTAAGTCACTGGTAAATTAAGTGATTTTGTCCAGGATCACATGATGTTGACCCAATGCCAGGACTCGGACCCAGGTCCCCAGAATGAAAGTCAGCACCTATGGCAACTGTAAAGTAACTGTGATGTAAATACCAAGAATAATAATGAATGTGGCAGTACTTATATTAGCAAGACTGGATTTACTGTTTCTAAGAAAGTAATATATTTAAGAAGTACAACAATCAGAAACATAGAAGAAAGTCTACAGTGGCATATACAAACAGCAACTTTTAAGAAGGGCCAGAGTGGCGCACAGACCCAGCAACGTAAAAGAAGTTGAATAAAGGGGGATAGCACAAGTGATATAGATGGACAGCAGTGGCACGTTCAACCTACAAATACTTTCAGGGACATACAAGAAGCACTATAATGCCACTCTTTGACTTTGTTAGGGGCATGCTGACAATGACAAAAAGTCACACAATTCAGTTTGAGGAATGACAGTGGGAGCCTAAGAGAAGTAATGACACAGCTGATCAAGTGTGTATGTGAACGCTAGATAATGTCTCTGATATTTTTTGTGGGTGTTTTTTCCACCCCAAAAAACATTGGGCCCCATTTATGAGGCCCTTTGCGCCATCGGAACGTCACGTTTTGTGACGCTCCGTGGCGCAGAAACCTGCGTGATATTTATCAGGCAGCACTAAGCCACTTTTTATGGCTTAATGCTGCCTGATAAATTTCAGTTCCTTTAACACAGTGTTCTGCGTTAAAGGGGCATGCAATGGGTGTTGCTGGGGGCGTTCCCAGCAACATCCATGGCCTTTTGACACTTCTCCAGATTTACGAGAAATATTAAATCTGAGGCAGTGCCAAAAGCAGGGCAGGCATAAGGGAGGTGCAACGGGGAGAAATATCTTTATTTCTTCTTGTTTTTCCTTTTTCTAAGTGTGCTGCAATCTGCAGCACACATAGAAAGAGGAAAAGCCTCTTGTGATTATTTTTGTACAGAGAGGTTTCCCTTCCTGTACAAAAATAATCATCCCTGCAATGCAGGCACCATTGCACCATGGTACAAAGGTGCCTGCGTTGGCACAGGCAGCCCATTGTGCACCAGCGCAGGGGAAAAGGACAGGAATGCACCGTATCTTATAGATACAGCGCATTCCTGCCCTTTTCTTTTGCCGTAGGAAGCGCAGCAGGAAGGCCTGCTGCGCTTCCCTACGGCAAAACCTTATAAATGAGGCCCATTTTATTTTTTTTAAAACACGAGACCAATAATATTGATCATTTACATATTTAACATTTGCTCATAATGCAAAACATGTTGCTCTTAGAGAGGATAGCCTTATTTCCAAGATGGCACCTAGGTAAACCAAAGAGTCCTTACCATGTGCTGAAAACAATGCATCTAATGCACTACTATGAATGTGCTGTGTAGTAGGCTAAAGAATACACTAAACTGTCACTGGAATGAGGAGTGACATGTTTGCTGGGGAACGTTAATTAAATGTTTTATAACAGTGGTGAAAAAAGCTCTGCTAGATAGGTCTGCTCAGAATTCAGAGATAAAAAGTTCCCAGATTGAGGGGAACCCAGTGAAATTTTTTATGTCTCCTTATAAGATTCTCCCTTTAAGAGAATCAAACGGTGCAGATGATAAAACACCAAGCAGGACAGACTAACAGTTCTTGAATAGTTTGCAAGAATCCAGCCCCACTGGTCTGAATCCTGCCTTTGATGCCTTCCTGGTACAGTTTCCTGCTAGGAATGTTTCCTCGATGGGAAAGGTGTATTTCCACACTCTAATACTTTCATTCTCAGGCCCCTCTTGGAAGTTCGTTCCTCATTGTAAAATGTTGTATTTTATCCTGTATATTCCTCTCTCCTGCGTGCTACATCGGAATTTGTGTCTATGTAACCTTCATTATTAGTCTCATGTGTTTGTTTGCAATGTTTTATTGTGTTCCACGGTTCTTTTGTAATGTCACGGGCTCTATTGTACAGCGCTCTGACACCTTCGGGTAATGTCCGTGCTTTATAAAAATGCACATATAAATAAATAAATGTGGGAGTCCTGTGAAAATCAAGCCAGGCAGACACAGCATGGGCATGCTGGAGATAAGACTCCAGACATTGCCCAACCAAGCCCCCAGCTGCTCGCAGCAGCTCGAGTTGAGACACATGGCAGCGGGGGGTTAAGTACTTTGACCCTCACGTGGCGTTTCGCGCCGAAAGCAACAATGGTAGAGAAGTGGTGGGGTGGAGTGCGCGCCCCCCCTGAGGGGATGGTGCGCCCCCCCAGGGGGGCGCGCCCCACAGTTTGAAGACCTATGCATTACACGGTGCAACATAGCAGATCAAGTTGCCACAATAAAGATGAAGTCAAGCATTTGGACACAAACAGATTACATCTCGCAACAAGCAGGAATATATGACGGTTAAACTCGCAGCACCACTGCACAGGGGACCCTCCCCTCACGGGGGGTCACATGCACAGCAATAACATCAATGGGGAATGACGAATAGTGGGCGAGCCAACAAGGAGGGAGGAGGTATTCACTGACCAACAAAGGCGGCCGCCGCGGGCGCGAGGCCGGTGGGGAGCGCGGGAGAGGCAGCTCCACTGGGGTGGGATCAGGAATGTAAATAGGTCACAAGAGGGCCCCAAATGTCAACAGTTCGGGACTTGGCGGGTAGTAAATCCCAGAACTCTGACAGCAGAGTCTGACACCCAGAGGCGTCTTCCAGCCAGCTCTCAACTTTAGAAGCAGGCCTACGACCCCAACACATGGCCACCCTATGCCTAGCTAGGACCAGCAGCATCGCAATCAGGTGTCTGGAAGCATCAGCACAGAATTTCACAAACCCAAGGAGGCACAGGGGAGGGTCAGGATGCACTGAGGTGCTAGTAATGTCAGAAATAGTGGAGCAAACCACCCTCCAGAATTCGGAGACCTTAGGGCATAACCACGCTAGGTGTGCGATGTCCACAGCAGGTGCAGCGCAATGCATACAAGTGTCCCTTGGTATGAGTCTGAGCTTGTGAAGCTGAGCAGGAGTGCGGTATAGCCTGTGTAGATACTTAAAATGTATCAGACGGAGCTGGTAATTGGGTGACAACTTCTTCGTCTGGTTACAACAGTATAGCCAGTCCGCCTGCACAATGTCCGTACCCAGATCAGCGCCCCACGCCTCCCGCGCTCGATCCGAAGAAATAGAGGTGGATGACAGAGTAAAGGTATACAATATGGTAACTAATTTGTGCGGGACGGGGATGTGTACACAAAGTCCAGAGCCGGCATGGTGGGAGGGGGCTGAGGAAATGTAGAGTGTAGGTTTCAGCAAATAGCACGCATGTGGTAGAATAATAGCGTGTCCAGCGGGCCCGAGGAGTCGGGGAGAGAATAAAAAGTGTTCCCTGGGTAAAGGTCCGCCCCGTCCGCAAACCCAAACGTGTTGCATGCCTAGACATGCCAGAAGGCTGGATTGGGGGAAACTCTGGGTGGTTCACTATTGGCACAGCATTAGCGGAAAGTAGAGGGAGATTGGAGAGCTGATGAAGGCTGGACCAGGCCCAGCGCAATGTCTCAATTGTGTCGACTTCAGCGCATGGGTGCACCGCCGGCACGAACAGGGCCGTGGACAAAGGCCAAGGGGATGCTATGTCCGTCTCAACAGCAACGTGAGGTTGATACGGAGTAGGATGGATCCAAAAATGCAGGCAGCTGGCCTGTGCGCACAAGGCATAGATCTTGAAATCAGGAGCGCCCATACCTCCGACAGACATGGGAAGAGTGGGGATGTCATATGCGACTCTTGCCTGTCTACCCGCCCAGATGAGCAAAATGATTAGGGAGTGTAATTTGCTAAAGAAATGGGAAGTGAGAGGGATAGGGACATTCAAAAACAGGTAGAGAAATGTAGGCAAAACCACCATCTTAGCGATCGCGAACCGACTGGCCAGAGAGAGCGGGAGCCAGCTCCAAGATGAAATCCTACATTCCAGCCACTCAACTGCACAATAAAAGTTAGATCTCCACAGTTCGTCCAGATCCCTAGTCAGCCAGATGCCCAAGTAGCGCGTGGGGCCAGAGGCCCACACAAACGGGAAATGTGGTGTAAACGGCGTGGTGGCGTCCATCAAGGGAAACAACACAAACTTGCTCCAATTTACTTGAATGCCGGACAGGCCGCCAAAGCATATGATTTCCCGGACCAGGAGGCTGAGGTTTTCCTGTGGATGACGGACAAAAAGAGTTACGTCATCCGCGTACATGGAGACAAGAAGGGAGTGGGCCGAAAAACCTATTCCCCTGTGGGTGTGGTGCTGCCAGAGCCTGGCAGCCAAGGGCTCCATCGCAATGGCGAAGAGCATGGGCGATAAAGGACACCCCTGCCGGGTGCCACGAGCAATACTAATGGGGTCGGAGATCTGGCCATTAATGCGGAGACATGCCGAGGGATTGGTGTAGAGGAGCTTGATCTTACGCAGGAACATCTCACTGAAGCCCATGTGTGACAGGAGGTAGAATAAAATGGGCCACTCAAGCGTATCGAACGCATTTGTGGCGTCCAGCAGAGCAGCCACCGCCGGAAGATTAGGATTCATTTGATGCAAAACCGAAAAAATTGTGCGAAGGTTGTGCGATATAGCCCTGCCGGGAATAAAACCGGATCGGTCCGGAAGGGCAATACGGGGCATGAGTAACAGAAGATGGAAGGCTATCAGTTTGGCAAAAATGTTGTTATAAATGTTGATTAGGGAGAGGGGGCGGTAGGAATCGTGACGGTCAGCGGGTTTGTCGGGTTTAAGAAGTAGAGTAATCATAGCCTCTTGGAGCGACAGTGGGAAGAGGCCAGTATCAAACGATTTATTATATATAGCCGCCAAGTGTGGTTCTAGGAGATCGGCATACGTTTTGTAAAAAGAGGCCGGTAAGCTTTCCAGGCCCGGGGCCTTATCCCCTGGTAAGCTATTAATGGCCAAGAGTATTTCCTCCCTAGAGAACGGTTCATCCAGAAATTTCCGGTGATAGTCCTCCAGCCAGACCAGCGCAATAGTTTCAAAGTATGGGTCAAAGGCCTCCCGTGGCGGAGGAGTGCCGGCAGAATATAGCTGAGAATAAAAGGACAAGAAACGGGACTTGATTTCCTCTGGGGGGTAGTCCTATCTGAATCACCGTCGCTAAGGGCCGTTATATAGGGAGCAGCTTGTGGAGGGCGGAGGAGGTTGGCGAGAGTACGTCCCGGGCGGTCGCCCTCACCGAAACGACGTGCCCGATCATCCCTTCCCAAGAAGGACAGCTCGCGGTCCACCTCCTCAGAGAATTCTGTGTGTTTTTGACAGACTAACGCCAACGTCGCAAGACAGGGGTGTGCAACCTGAGTGGCATCCAGATCTTTGATTTCCGCCTCAAGCTTAGCCAGAGTGGAGCGGATAGAGCGAAGGACACCGGCCTGTTTAGAAATACATTCACCACGAATGGCGGTCTTGGACCCTTCCCATAAAACCGAGGCCGAGTCCACTGATCCTGTGTTTAAGTCAAAATAATTAGTTATAGCTGTTTGAATGTCCGCCCAAAAGACAGTGTCCCGAAGAGCGTTTGGGGGGAGATGCCAGGTAAATGCACGTTGCGAGGAATGGAAAAGACGGAGGCGGATCTGGACCGGCGCGTGGTCGGAGAAGGGACGTGCCATGTGTGTTGCGTCGGTGAGCCAGGTCAGGGCATCCTGGGAGGTCAGCCAAAAATCTATGCGCGACCAACAGCCCCTCGCACTAGTATCGCAGGTGCCCTCACGGGCATCAGACCGAAGGTGGCGCCAAGCATCGTAGAGAGAGTTATCGGTTAGAATGGAAGTGAGGGCCGCGGTGGCACGCAGGTGTGACCTGTAGGCACCAGACCGATCAAGGGCCGCTGACTGGTCGACATTCAAATCCCATCCCCAGATGATAGTCGCAGGGCCACAAGTAGAGATGAGGTGCCAAATGTGATTAAAAAAGTCCAGGTCGTCTGAGTTGGGACCATATACCGCTGCAATAGTCACAGGCTGGGCCAACAGTGAGCCGTGGAGGATAACCTACCTTCCCTCAGGATCAGTAATTGCCTGGGCGGTGCGCCAGGGGAGACTCCTGCATATCAAAGTAGAAACCCCCCTAGCATATGAAGAGTAGGTAGAGGAGTGGGATTCCCCCCAATAGCGCGCCTGGAGTCTGGAGAGAGATTCGGACATCAGATGTGTCTCCTGTAAGAGGCATATATCTACCCTGTGTCGCTGTAAATGTGAGTGGATAAGTCTGGCCTTACGGTGGTCATTCAGACCACGGATATTCCAGCTCCAGTGGACAATATCAGTCATGAGGAAGTGGTGCAAACTTAAGTGCAGTGCTAGCAGCACAGGCGGGGAGCTCCACAAGCAGGTGCAGCGGTTATTAATGGGCGGCCAGAAATACAGCGATATGCAGCGCAGGTGGGGGGCTCCGCAGACAGGAATAGGCAGCACATCGGGGACGAGGGCAGCACGGGGAGAGTTTGCAGGCATCTTATAGGCAGAAATTACGCCGGTGTGCAGAGCACGCCGGCAAGAGGGAGTGGTGCCCCGTGCATTCAGACCCGGCGTGTGCAGCAAATAAGGATGGGGAGGATCCAGAGGAGCCACGAGACCACTGATAGTAAATAACCATTGACGTGAGGCAAGACAAGGCAGGAAGCACAGAACAGTGTCGTAGTTAAGACCTGGAAGAACAATACACAACCAACATACAGTGGCAAACTGAAGCCACCACCCCAATAGAGGAGCTAAGAACCTCGAAAAAGAACCCCCATGCCTCCTCGACCCAACCCCCAACCCGACCCCATCCCCCAGAGCAAAGAAGAACCCATCAACCTCGCACCCACTCCAACCCACCAATTAGACTGAGAAACCCGCCCGCCCCACCCTAGGGACCCACAACTGGGAGGGGAAAGAACAACAGGACCATTGGGAATCATCCCGTGGGGGCATTGCAGGGCTCAGCATACACCCCTGCAAAGAAGCAGGGTGGCCAAGCTTGCGTATTATTAGGCATCATGCAACACAAGATATTAAAGAGAAACAATGTCCGCACAATCAATCATTGTCACTTAGCCGATCAGCCCAGTCCTGCTGAGATCTGGAAGGGGAGGATCGGGCCCCCTTTTCGAGTTTCTTAGCGAATGCCAGAGCCTCCCTAGGAAACGGAAAAACCAGTGTCTTGATGCCCTGACGGACCCTCAGCTTTGCCGGTTATGCCAAGGAGTACGAGACTTTGTGCTTTTGAAGAATACGCTTGGCAGGAAGGAATTCTCGCCGGGCTGCCTGGACAGTTAGGGTGTAGTCTGGGTAAAAAGAGAGAGTATTTCCATGATGGTTGATGGTGCCCCTGTCCCACGCCGCGCAAAGGATGGTGTCTCGATCCTGGTAATTCATGATTTTAGCTACGATGGGTTGGGGCGGCAGACCAGGACCAGGGCGTGGACCCTGGGAGCGGTGGGCACGCTCCACGATGAACACCGGGGAAAGGACATCCCCGAAAAGCTCTTTGATTAGTTGCTCGATGAAGTCCTCCATTTTTGTAATGTTGGTGGATTCCGGAAGGCCCGTGATGCAGAGGTTTCTCCGGCGGGAGTGGGCTTCCAATTCCTCATTCTTCGCACGAATGACCACCAGGATTTTGTACATCTTGAGAAGTTTCTGACGGTCTTGGGTAGCAGCATCCTCGGCGTCAGACACCCGGTACTCGACATTGGGCAAACGATTGTTGTGTCCACACGGGCCTTCACTGAGTCCAAGCGAGATGAGAGTTGGTTCAGCTGAGTTGCGATCCTGGTCACGGTCGACTTGACTTCCAACATGATTGTCTTGAGGTCGTCATCCCGGCCAGGGAGGGCGTCTGTTGAGGCAGCAGAGTCGGCACCGTCAGAACCAGAACCGTCCAGTCGGGAGGATTTTCGCAGATCAAAGGCAATCTTGGGCTGTTTTGGATCCGCTTTCCCCATGATGAAAAGCGCAGCCGGCAGAGCCAAAGCCCGTGCAAGGCAGAGGGCAGCAAGCGAGGATAGGGGCACGCTGACCTCCAACAGCCGGTGACGAGAGGTAAGTTAAGAAGAATCTAGAGCACCCACAGTGACGGCCGCCGCAGTCCGGAGGCAGCACCCCCGGAGCAGCAGCGGAGGCGGTTGATAGCCAGAGGAGGAGATTGTATTACGCCAGCGGAGTCACTTAAGCAGCAGTCTCCCGCTAAAACTGCGTGCAACTTGGGAAAGATGAGCTGGGGACCAAGCCAGTATAAAGTACACAGATAGCAGGTAGCAAGATAGCAATGGTGAGGCACCAGCAGAGTTCAGCCCCGCCAAGGCGGCAAAGCCAGCATGGAAGCGGCAGAGCATCAGAGGGCCCAAGAGGAGGTGGGGATCACAGCCCTACACGAAGGACACCATCCCAAGGCAGTCTAGAGCACAGCGAGGAGGGAGATCCAACCCCTGCAAGCAGTTCTCAGAAAAGCAGGAGCTCAAGATGCCAGCTGCCAGGCCCAGCCAATGTGCAGGAGGAGTGAGGGCACAGGGGGCCCCCCAAGTCCCAGGAGTCCGTGTAGCACAGGGAGGGGCCGCGCCCCCCGGATTAGCAGAGAAAATAGGCCTCACCAACAGATCTGTCGGGCCCGCAGAGCATGTCGCAATCGGGCGTGGGCACGTCCTGAGAGCCCATGGATTGAAGGTCTGGGCTCTCCGGAGCCGACTAGGCCAGCGCAGGCAGCAGTCTTGGTTGTCCACCCCCAGCAGGTCGCAGCGGCGAACCCTCTACGCCTGCGGGGTCAGGTCCGCATGGCGAGCAGCAGGGGGGCCCAAGGCAGGTAGCAGCTAGGCGCAGGTGCGGGCGGGCCGCCCGGAGGTGCAGGAGGGAGGGCGGCCAGTGCACAAGGTGTTGTCACAGCTGGGCAGTGGCAAGAGTGGGCTGAGGATGCGCACCGAATGGGGCCAGCACCGGCAGGGAGACGCAGGGGGTCTGCCGTTCCCCTCGCCGGGCCCGGGCACCAGCGACCACCGTCACAGATGGCCGGAAAGGATGCAGTGAGAGAAGCGGCGACTAGGCCGCGGTGCCCCAGACCAGGTTGTGCAGCAAACGACCCCCAACCCCGACAGTGGTGCAAGGAGGAGGCGTGGCCTGATTTGACAAGTGTGCAAAAGCACCCTGTGGCGCGTTTTAAGTTGGAGGATTATGTTCCCTTCAACCTAAGGGTCCTTGGGGGCCAATTAGCCCACAAGGTACTGCCAGTAAGCGCTCGGAAGCTGTGTTGCAGAGTGGTGGTCCGAGGCCACGCCCCCTTTTTACACCACACTGCAACGCATCTCTGTGGCGCTTACTGGAGGTAGCTGGTGGGCTAGTTGGCCCTAGGGACCCTCAGGATTCAAGGAGACTTAATCACCCAACTTAAAATGTGCCACATGCCGCATTTGCACACTTGTCACATCAGGCCATGCCCCCTCCCTGCACCACAGTGCAAACGCGCCCTGTGGCGTGTTTTAAGTTGGGGGATTAATTCCCCTTCAATCCTGAGGGTCCCTGGGGGCCAACTAGTCCACCAGGTACCACTTGTAAACGCCACATGGCTGCGTTGCAGAGAGGTGCTCCCAGGCAATGCCCCTTTTTACACCACTCTGCAAACACGGCTTCTGGTGCACTGCTGGTGGGGCGATGAGATCCTCTCGTGTCCTCAGGACCTGAAGACACAAGTGGACTTCATCCTCTGAGCAGCAGTGTGCCAGAAGCCACGTTTGCAGTGTGGTGTAAAAAGGGATGTGGCCTCAGAGCACCTCTCTGAAACGCAGGTCTGTGGCTTTTACTGAATGTACCTGGTGGGCTACTTGGCCACCAGGGACCTACAGGATTAAAGGGTACTTAATAGGGATGTCATAGTTAGACATCAGCATTTAAAAAACCTTAGAAATTCACTGAAAAAAACATAGGTTTCAGGGACGTTATAGTTAGCTGAACATTTCGCTCTTACAAAAGCATAGAAATTCCACTGTTATAGTTAGTTCAGCTAACTATAACTCACGCACCCGCAATGCACTGCTCATGACATCACATATTACATCATTCATGACTGATGACATCATCCAGTGACTGTGTGTTTCTGTAAAGTTTAAATATGTTTTATATATATTCCAAGGCATATTGAAGAAACCCTAAACCCTATACTTAACTTATACTTATATGTAAAATACATATGTCTTAACCATTCATGCCTTAACAACAAAATCTGTTGTAAAAGCATGTGTGCTAAATGCATATGCATTGTAATGCCATGCGTTGTAATGGCATTGCGGGGTAATGGTAGTTGTGTTGTGTTGGAATGCGGGGTAATGGTATTCGTGGTAAAATTTTCATTGTAATAGCTGTTTACCGTCCACAATTTAAGGATTGCTCCACTGGAACTCGGGCACAACTTGGAGTTCCTGGAGATTCCATTTACCCCCTTCTCTGTGGCCCTAGAATAAGATTTTGCGTTTGATTTCACTCTTTCGTTTTGGGCTACTTCTCAGTAGGGAGGATTAGGCTACCTCACCAACAGGCACCTAGGTGGAGCTACTTCTTTATTTGGATACTGCTTTGGGCTACCCCTGCAATTAAAGTGTGTTTTGGGCTATTATTGCAGTAGGACCTACACAGGTGACCAATCTGAGCTTACTGTTTGGTCTGCCTCTTCAGTTGAAACCTATTATGAGCTACTTCTTTTTTGCCGTTTATCCCGTTGTGTGCTGCCGTCGGCCAACGGCCGATGTGGCCCCGCCCACCTTTTATAATGCCCACACTGCACCGAAATAACAGCCGCAGTTAAGGCGTTAAACTCCAAATTGCAATAAATCAATGCTGGAACATATTTATGTCAGATCCTGGTATCAATCAATCAATCAAGACATTTGTAGAGCGTGCTACTCACCCGTAAGGGTCTCAAGGCGCTGGGGGGGGGTGCTGCTATTGCTTGAATAGCTAGGTCTTGAGTAGCCTCCTGAAGGTTAGTAGGTTTTTGGTCTGCCGGTCTCAAGTCGCTAGGGGGGGGGAGGGGTGCTGCTATTGCTCGAATAGCCAGGTCTTGAGTAGCCTCCTGAAGGTTAGTAGGTTTTCGGTCTGCCGTAGGAGGATGGGGAGGGTGTTCCAGGTCTTGGCGGCAAGGTAGGAGAACAATCTACCACCGGAGCATGGTCGGCGGAGCAGAGCTGGCAGTTCGGGGTGTAGAAGGTCATCTGTTGAGGTATGCTGGTCCGGTGTTGTGGATTGCCTTGGGTGCGTGGGTGAGGAGCTTGAGGATGATCCTCTTGTTGACGGGGAGCCAGTCCAGGTCTTTCAGGTGGGGTGTGATGTGGCTATGGCGAGAGATGTCGAGGATCAGGCATGCAGAGGTGTTCAGTATGCGTTGCAGTTTAGCCGGGGCTCCAGCGTAGAGGGCATTTCCGTAGTCCAGCCTGCTGCTGACCAGGGCCTGGGTGACGGTTCTTCTTGTGTCGGTTGGGATCCATCTGTAGTTCTTGGTATTGTACGCCTATATTGCTATCTTGCTTGCTTATTATGTCTCCATGCACATACTGCAACACATGCTTCTAAGAGGCTCTGTTTACTAAACACCAATATTGATTTGCTGCTTGAGCATCTTTACTCCTGAACTTGTTTTTGTCTACCTTTCATCATGGCTTGATGTTTGAAGATATTCGAGGCAGATCCTGGTATTGTACAACTACAGTGCTAGCCTTTATGTTTACTGTGTCTATGTGCACATACTGCTTCATATACTTACAAGTTGTCTCTGGTTAACTGACGCCAATATTGGTTTCAATGCTCAAACATAGCCACAACAGATCCTAATACTGTAATTCTATGTCATTATCCTAGGAGCTCTGTTTTTCTGTACACACAATGTTTCATATGCTTACAATCTGATGTTGAATACCTTACACTAATATTGGCTTCTTAGGCGTAGACTGTAATTTCATGTTGATGCTATTATCTATTGACTACACTGTGATTTTTACCTTATCTATCTCATACCAGCAGCACTGACCTTGCCTGAATGATCTTTGCTTGTCCATGTTTGCCCTGACACCTTAAACAACCTTTACACACAGATAGTATATATACTCCCTAGAACTGCGTAAACCTCCCCAGCAAACTGGTCAACATACCCAGCCACAACCACCAACCCACTGACACCTTGGCCATTAAGATCTCACGAAATTGAACTGGCTCTCCGGTGCCCATAGGCAGTCAAAGCATTGTTTCTCTCACAGGTAACACACCAAATCTTTTTGACGGCTTCCCCTGTACACTCCCATATCACCAACTCATTACTCTTCCAAAGGAAATGCTCTCCACTCCTTCACACTAAATGATCGTCAGCTTCAACACACAATCGACTCCTCCACTGAATGTCCCTCCTCTGCAGAAAGCATTCATCGCAGCAGATCTTCTCTCCCAAGGAAAGGCCTTAGTTTGCAGCTATTGCAGCAGGGCCGCACACCAATGTCACACTGCAACTCTACCATGGAAAGATAAGGCCCCAATCCATACCTCAATAAGTTTCCACGAAACCTCTCCAAAAGTGCAGCAAAACATTTCAAGTACAAAATCCTCATAGAACATCCTGATACTGTTATAACTGGCATCTTCTACAGTTCAGTACCCGGGGGCGTTAAAACTGACTACATCTTCTCTAGTAAAAGACAAGCCAAATGGAAAGAGAACTTCCGACAACACCTTCACATAATTGCAACCACCAATGTCCCTCATGGAACTAAGCTCTCTATATCTCTATCCCAGAACTTCAGCTGAGAATTATCATAACCATTTACAGAAACGGAAGTATCCTAGTTGAAGCATTTGAACCAAATCTTATCATCTTGGATCGTCACTTCCCTGCGCTCTGCGCCTCCATTCCATCTGGTTCCTCCTCCACCACTTTCCCCCCTCCCAGAGAATCAACCCCCCACCCTCTCACAGAGAACTAATTCATACACCCTCACCTCCACTTGTTGGTCCCTCTACTCTCAATCTTCTTTGCGCTATCTCCACCTCCTCCCCCCTAACAACCCCCTCCATTACCAGGTACCCCCTCCATTACCAGGTACCCTTATCAGAATTACTTTCCCCATTCACTTGGGACTCCTCCACTACCCAGCTAAAGCTACCTATCACACCCACATCCTCTCAGGCCACCAACATCAACCGGTTGGATTCCACCTTAGCCTCTACCCCCCGACTCCGACGAGCTCCAGCATAACCCCCTCCTCTACCGACCCAATCGTCTCTCAACTGATCTCCATACTAGCAGACTCCAATGGGCTACATCATAGCCACCACTCCACTACTCACCAAACTGTCTCTCAACTGATCCCTATAATAGAACATCTAGACCATAAAATGAACACTATTTTAAAAGAAATTTCGTCACTGCGTATGGACGCAAAGATCGGCCACATCCTGCCCCAACCCCACACATTTACAGTTAACTCCAATTCTGCCTCTAACACTCACTTTGTCCCCCATCCCCCACTTCTAAACAAATCATCCCCTACAGTTATCACCACCTCAAACCTAGATGCACCAGGACCCACAATGTTGCAGAGAGAACCCGAAAGGCGGAGCAAAACGTATGACAATGCTTCCAGCCAATCCTGCCTCCACAAGATTGCGGTTATACTTGGCACGAACGGGAACCTGAACACTGCTTGCTCTCTCAGGCCACCCTTCCAACTCACTACCATCCAACCCAATCAACCTGATCAACAACCATTACCTTCCCCTTGCTGCATGCGATTAAACTGTTGATCAGCAGTCAAGCATGCCACTGAAATAGCCTAAACTATCCTGCAATATAACATTGACATCTACATTCTAACTGAAACCTGGCTAAAAGACAACTCATGCCCCTCAACTTGACCTTCTTGCTCCACCGGGCTTCTCAATCATTTGCTGTGACCGCAAGAATCAGAGGGGTGGTGGAGTAGCCATCATACATAAAAGCAACCTTAGCGTAACTCCCTTCCACACAAACAAATACCCTATCTTTGAATACTTAGGAGTTGTGCTCTCCCCTAAGGTCCCCAACCCCATTTAATTTCACATCATATACCACCCTCCAGGTCCCAACACACAATTGATCGAAGAGTTAACCTACCTAATATTGCAAAGCTACCTAAAGGATAGCGCAGCTATTATACTAGAAGACTTAAACCTGCACTTGAATAATGCTGAAGATCCTATAGCACTTGGCCTCTTCCCGCTCCTGGAAGCTAACAATCTCACCCAACACTGCAATAAACAAACACATATTAAGGGTTTAACCGTTAACGCAATTATCTCTAAACATAACGTCCTATCCCTCCACTCAATCCTACCATCTGACTGAATGGATCATCATCTAATCCTCTTAGATCTCAACACCACCCAACCAAAGGTCCACCCCCAAGCCAACCAGCCTAAACACTGGGTAAGGAACATATACCATATTCCCCAGGCTGTTAGAAGCATAATTCAGTTCCCAAATCATACCTCCACCCAACCTCTCCTCTGTTGATGACCTTACCGACCACTACAACACAAAAATGGCAGAACTCGGAAACTCAATAAACCACCCCCTCAGGAGTCTTGTTCAATAAAGAACTTAAGAATATGAGTCAACAAGTCTGACTGGCTGAAAGAAATTGGAGTCAGCAGCCCTCTTTAACCAATCTCTCAATCCTTTGTGCTGGACAACTAAAATACAAAAAACGCATCGTCAGGGAAAAAGCCTCTTTTTTCCAGGACCAACTTGACCAGTCTAGGAACAGACCCAAAGACTTCTTCGCCATCATGAAGCAGCAAACCTATTTTCCCCAGCAATCAATCTATGACTCTACCAAATGCTGCGAAGAATTTGCCACATTTTTTCTCTGAATGAATAACTAACTGAACTCTCTCTTAAACCTCCACACCCTGCACCTGTTATGCCCCATTGTGTGTAAAGGGTCCACCCAAAGCCCTTCCCCTGACTTATGGCTGTCCCCCCTCTCAGCAACACAGCATACCAACCCCAACCCTCGGTTACTGAAAAATTCTGCAACCTGTGGAAGAGGTGTGGCGCAAAGGCCAGGGTGCCTGACTCCGGACCACAGGGTTCACGGTTCAATCACCGGAAGCAGGTTAGTCCAGCACCATGTGACTCTGGGCAATAGCTTGCTTAATCTTCCCGTCGGCCACCAGCGCCGGGACACCTCTCCGGAGGTAGCTGTGCGCTTTACAAATGCTGGCATTTTCATTTACATTTTTACAATTCAACCATATCCCGGAAGAAGAAGTCCTCAAATTACATTGCATATCTCCGACCCCCTTCCTGCCGAGCTAGTGACAAATCTCAGTCACATCATGTCTCCAATATGGACCAAACTCATCCACTCTTCCCTATCGAGCAGCTCCATTCCAGCCCCCCTCAAACTAGGTTGTCACCCCTCATCAAAAAGTCAGATGCCGACCAGAACAACCTGAACAACTACAGACCTATTGCTAATCTCCATCTCCATGCCAAAACCATCGAAAAATGTGTGCTTGCACAACTTAACAACCATATTGAAAGATACAATTTACCTAACACCTTCCAATTTGGGTTCAGAAAAGCCTGCAGTAAAGAGACTGCAATGTTGAACATTTTAGAGGACCTTCACTGATCTCTGGCCTTCCTCCTAGTCCTCCTGGACCTCCCGGTTGCCTTTGATACTGCCAACTGCAGCATCCTTCTAAACACCATCTCTCAGCAAGCAGACATTAACAAATGTCCTTCAGTGGTTCGCGTTAGTCCTGAAACAAAACTCACAGCTAATCAAACTAAACAATTTGACCTCAAAATCAATGCCTATCTTACAAGGAGACCCTCAAGGGTCAATCTTGTCTTCTGTCCTTTTCAACCTCTATATAGAACCCCTTGTAATGATCCTGAAGCAAGCCTGAATTGCCTACCACCTCTATGCCGATGACATTTAACATTACTGGAAAATCTCTTCTGTCAAAGACATCCAGTACCTCATTAGCACTCTCTCCACGGTACAGTCCTGGCAGTCCAGTCACCGTTTTAAGCTCAACCCAAACAAAACCGAACTCCTTTGCATCAAACCGAAAGGAAAATAATTGCCTGTGGACATCTGGCTAGACAATCTCTCTGCTTTAAACTGCAAGCTATCCATCTCCAAATCTGTTAGATCTCTGGGGATTACATTCAACAGTCACCTGAACATGAAAGAGAATATTAATGCCTCTGCTAAAAGTACCTACTACACACTGAAACACCTTAAAAAATGAAAACCCTTTGTTCCCATCAAAGACCTAAAGACTGTGGTGAAATCCTTAGTCCACCCCAAGTTAGACTACGGTAACGCAATGATTATGGGTGCACAAAAATACACCTAGCACCTTTGAAAGCAACACTTCACACATCGGCTATACTACTTTCGGGTGAGAGCCTCTTTGACCTCAACACTCAAACTCTCAGAAAACTCAACTTGCTACCAATCGAGGCAAGAGCTATACTCAAAACAACTTGCATAACTCACAAAGCTCCCTACACGGAAAACAACAGTCTACCTCACAATAAACTATCAAAAAGCTGTCAAAAGAGTCCTCTCTGAAGTTCTCACAGACTACTCTTGATTCCTCCAAAGTTTATGAAAGAGAAATCTTGCATCAGCTTCTTCTCTGGGAATGCTACCAGAATCTGGAACTCACTGCCTCAAGATTTATATTACAATCATTCATATCCTCACTTCAAGAAGAAACTGAAACTTCTTCTGTTCAACTAATAACTAAACCCTCCGCCTTTAACCATCCGACTAGTATGTTTGCTCCCATCTTATGAGTAATTCTGAGAATTAATACCGTGGGGAAATCTGTCCCTCTACTCTCCTCATCAGCACAACAAATTTCCTTTATATGAAGCGGCAGATTTACAAGAAACTGACTCATCTGTACAGATGCATCAGTTTCCCTGGGCCTCCTTGCGCAACCCTCGCACCACCATGGATGCACCGTATTTACAATATGGTGCACCATGGCGCAAGGACTGACAGATGCATCAGAAATTCTGTTGGCTCAAAAGCCACGCATTGCTGGAGTTGTGTTGAGGGCACAACACAACTTCAGCAATTTACACGAAGGCCTATTCTCGATATACTGCATCACTTCTTATGCCTGCTTAAAGCAGGCGCAGGGTTTTGATGCAGTGGCATCATAGAAGTGATTTCACTGCACCACTTCTACGAGGCTATCCTGCGTAAGAACGCCCACCCTCCCTACATTATACCTTACACAGGTATAATGTGGTGTAGGGCTTTACAAGGTGACGCATCTCCTAGATGCGTCACATGGTAAATGGGCCACAATGTTGTTCAATGGTTACGCCACAGCTATGTCACAAAAATGGACACAATGGCGGTGCAAAAGTGTAGCAAGGGGCTTGTAAATCTGCCACATTGTTATTATGTTTTTTTATTTACCCTACATGTAGCTCGTGCACCAACTGCTGTGCTAACTCTGTGAAGAGCTATAAATATTTAGACTGCAACTACCTCAAATGCTGTCTTAAATATATATACCGATTCTATCTCAATTATAGTCTAAATATACAGCAGTTTCACTATATCTTTTCATTATGTATTATTGTGTATTTACTCCTCGTGTAATCTATCTGGGCATGCCCTTCCCACTTAGGGCAACGAATGCAAAATGAACAACATTTAACTACCCCGAAACTGGTCCCAGGATGCTTGTTTCCTACTCCAGGGAGGGCCTGGCTTGGCAGTTTGAGCTGGACTGCTCCCATGAGGAGCAGGCCAAGACTCGAGAGAAGGTTGCTGAAAGCTTTCAAGAAGGCATGCTGGCCATCAGTAATTGGATGGCCAGCAATTGCCTTAAATTGAACTCCGAAAAAACGGAGGTCATCATTTTCGGAAAGCTGTCTCCTTCATGGTCCAGTTCCTGGTGGCCACCATCACTGGGTACTCTGCCTAACCCGGTCACCAAGGTTAGGAATTTAGGAGTTATGTTCGATGACAGTCTGAATTTTGTCTTTCATGCCAACCAAGTTGTCTCGACAGCATTTTACAAACTCAGATTGATCAAGAAAATCATTCCTTATCTTCCCGAAAGCACAGGAAAAACCTTGGTTAGTACGCTAGTGATGTCATCTTTGGACTACTGCAATGGGTTGTTTGCTAATGCACAAAGCAGGGTAATCAACAAACTGCAAACTGTTCAAAATGCTGTCAGGGACCCCTAAATTCAAACCTATATCCCACGTGATCAAAAATTACCATTGGTTGGCAGTTAGGAATCGTATAAAATTTAAAGCTCTATGCATTGCCTTCAAAGCCTCACGTAAACTAGGCCCTCAGTTCCTGATAAATCAGCTATTCACATACTATCCCAACAGACAATTCGTTCTTCCACTACATACCAGCTACAGGTACCACGAACAAAGACAGTGTCTTGGGGAGACAGGCGTTTCGTGGTGACAGCGGCAAGATTATGGAATGCTCTACCGCTGCAGATTCGTTCCTGCTAGTCACTGTTGCACTTCCGCAAGATGATAAAAACATGGTTGTTTAACCAATAAGCTAGCCTCTGACTCTGCCTAGTCCGCAGCGCCGACACGCCCAAGGGCATTTGTTGCGCTTTATACGTTTCAAAAATAAATAAATAAATAAATTTGCAATTGGCTGGGTCCAAACTGGAGTGGCATGATCGGCAAATAAACAATGGATTAAACTCGGATTTGTTGACTGGGGGGTGAATGTTTGCATTGTTCAACATGCCGTCCATTATATGTTCTTTTTACTTTCTAAAAGTGGCATTTCTAAAATAGCAATGCATAATCCAACTACACCAGCAGGTAAGATCTATCACCACTAACCTAAACATACCAAACATGGTAATGTCACTTTTTTTTATCAGAAATTACCACTTAAAAATATATAAGGGAATTCCCAATGCTAGCCTATGGGAGGAGAAGGCCTCACAGCAGTGAAAAACGAAATAGGCTGTATGTCCCTACCAGGACATGCCACACATAAAGGCGCATGCCCTACCTTTTACTTACACAGCACCCTTGCCATAGGGCTACCTAGGGCCTACCTTAGCAGTGATTTAAGTGTAATAAAAGGGGGTTTTCAGGTGTAGCAAGTTGTTTTAAATGCCAAGTCAAAGTCATAGTAAACTGCGCACACAGGCCCTGCAGTGTCAGGCCTGAGACAGGTTTCAAAGGCTACTTTTGTGGGTGGCACAAGCAGTGCTGCAGGCCCACAAGTAGCATTTAATTTACAGGCCATGGGTATGTGGTATACCACGTTACACGGAACTTATAAGTAAATTGAATATGCCAAACAGGTATAAACCAATCATACCTTGTTTAGAGAAGAGAGCACATGCACTTTACCACTGCCATGGCAAAGTGCCAAGAGTCCTAAAGCCAACAAAAAGAAGGTCAGGAAAATAGGGAGAGGAAGCGAAAACGGTAGGGGTTTACCCTGCAGAAAGGGCCAGGTCCAACAGGGCCCTCTCAAGGTGCCAGTTGCAATGAGACACATTCTGCAGGTTGTCCTACAATCAGACCTTCCATCCTATTACCCTCACACACCTCTGGAGGATGCCTATTCATTACCATGCTGTTTTAACCATCTCAGATGACAAGCAGCTCTCACTCTTTCAGCCGTTTATGAGCATAAAAGAGGTTCTTATCGTTGCTGGGAGAAAACAGCTGCAGCACAGAAAGGGTCCTGCACAATGCAGCTTTGGCAGCACTGTAATCTATTAAGATGCAAACAAACTTAAATCGGTGAATGAAACCCATGGCAGTGACCTGTCCTGGGAGTATGCTCTTGATGTCTATTTCTTCCATTAAGCCACTTTCAAAGTGCTGCCAAATTGTAGGAATAGTGAACGGAGGCAGAGGGAGTTTTTTTGCCGAGGATTAATCAGTTTGTTAAATTAGTAGACCCAAAATTGCAGCACACAGTAACTTGCTGCAACCACACTATTTACCACACTGTTGCATCCTGGTGGCTACGCCATGACTGTGCATTTCTCCCCACTACCAGATAATACCAAGTACATTTGTAGGCACACGCTTACTAACAGCTTTTTAACTGAATCTAAATACTTCCAATCTTACGAAA
This sequence comes from Lissotriton helveticus, assembly GCF_964261635.1. Classification (NCBI taxonomy): domain Eukaryota; kingdom Metazoa; phylum Chordata; class Amphibia; order Caudata; family Salamandridae; genus Lissotriton; species Lissotriton helveticus. Next base: position 1,017,305,445 of record NC_136061.1, read on the forward strand.
AGGGAGCAGATGAGTAAGATTTATAAAGTGATTGCATAAGAGTACACAATTTGGCCAGATGGGATTCCAGGATTAAAACTGTATCTCCTTGTTCCACATTTATGCCTAAAACACTAGACCACAATTGGGGTGGCAGTGAGTCTGATGACAAGGCCAAAGGGCTGCTTTTCCTAGTGAAATTCCACTCTGTTGTGGGTCCATTCCAGTGTTAGAATACAGTATTTATTTCCAGTATATTTTTGTAAAGTGGTAAAGCTGAGACGTTAAATATCTCAGTTCCTTGGCTAAAACATACCCAGTGGACTAGGTCCAGCAGCAGTAAGTGGTTACTAGGCAGTATGTGTGATAGACACGGATATTTACCATTGATGTTTCATAGCTTAAGACAAGACATTCCATTTGGATGCTAGAGTTGTTAATTTTTTTAACCTGCCTCTCAAAAAGTGCCATACGAGCAGCCAACACTTACTTCAGGTGGTGGTAAAGGGACTAGAACTCAACTACAGTATGAAGTATAATCACACCTGATCAACTCAATCTACATATGAATTATCTTTTAAGATGGCCTGATGTAGAGAAGTGAGATTTCGAATGAAACCTCCAAAGATTTGCTATGTGACTAATAGCCCCCTTCCTCCCCAACAACCATATTCTGAAGTCTCCACCAACATTGCCTCTCTACACATAAGAAAGTGTTCTATGAAGTACAATTTGGCCACCCTACCTGAGCCTCACAGAACTAGACCATGGCTGTAAGGCCCATGAGAGGTCCCCTGGGATTCACAGGGTCAGATCTGTGAGGCCCAGGTAAAAGGAATCTCTTTTCCTGGTCTTTGATGATGTACTAGACCATGGCTCGAAGGCCCCCTTGCACAGGCCTCAAAGCGCTAGATAATGACTGTGAAGCCCCATTGATAGGACCACACTCCCTTCATCCTCATAGTGTTAGATAATGCCTGAGGGACACAGGGGAGTGGGGCCCTCTTCCCTGGTCCTCATAGCCCTAGGCCATAGAAGTGAGGCCCAGGGGACAGCGCTCACCTACATTAAGCGTAGCAGCTATGGTGTAGCACTGCAAGGCCTGGGAGAGATTGCATTTGCCTCACAGCACTGTAGCAAAGCTATGAGCATGTCCATGTCAGGGACACAGCCATGAGTAGTGCAGCAGTTGCATTGGGCCCCAGGGTTATTAGGAGCGCAATGGATCAAATGTATGACTGAATTTTACTATGCAGTCAGTGGATGGGGTAAGGGGAAGGTTTTTACTTTGCTCTGGGGCCCATGGCACCATTGCTATGTTACTTGCCTCTCTTCCATTAGCATTACAGACATGGTTGTGTGCTCAGGGGAGGTGCAACTTACCCAGGCACTTTAGAGTATTGGACCATTGCTGCAAGTTCTGTAAGATGTGACCTCTTTCAGGGGGTGAGCTGTCAAAAGTGCAGCAGATGCAGTGGTGCCAGGGCTCAGGGATGGTATGGACCCAATGCACCAAAATCGTGGCTGTGTTTTGCTGTCCAGCATCAGTTGCTTCTATAAGGGATCATAGTGCCAATACTATGCCACTGGTCCCCTTTCCAATGCACCTCACAGCCATGATCCTGTTGGGGGGCCCAGGGACGAGACCCCTCTGTATAGCAAGTGCATTGGCTTTGTGGCCCCCCTGGGATTAAGGTCCCAAAGAACTCAATTTCTGGCTGTATGTTACTTTCCAGTCAGTGGCAGGAGGAGGGGAAAGATCAATTTACCTCGTTTGCACCAGGGCAAATTGCTTACTTGATGCACCACTTGCTCCCCGCCCTGTGCCTCAGTCTCCACTGCGAGCCCTAAGGGAAAGGAGCAACTCTCCTGGGCCTCCCCAACACAAGTTGTATGCCATTTTATCAGATGCTTTTTCTTTGAGCTTTTTCCTCATTGTACATTACTTCGGATTAGGCATGCTGAACTAAAACATAAAAATTACTTGATCTATTAATAACCCTTCTCATCCGGGATCCATTTATAACCCTTCTCTACCCCACATTTGGACAAACCTATCTTTTTATGTGCGGAGTTCCCAGCCCCAACTGCAGATTCTCTGCACTTGTAAAATTACTATTAACTCAGAGTTTGTTAATAGCAAGATAACTAAATCATATACAAAAGTGTAAGTTTCCCTTTGTTAATCAGACCGAGGGTCTTTGAATTTGACCCTGTACAGCTCTCCGAGGCCTTTCTGCTCGGTGTGTGCTATGTAAATAGCACTTACATGCCTAAATAATAAAGAACTTATCAGGAAACAGTTTGACATTTGATTAAAGATTTCTGTTTTAGAAAAACCTAGCCAAACGTTTCTACCCAGAGTGACTCATAATATTTCCAATTAACAGAACTTTCAAATATATGTACTGATTTCATTAGGTAATTATTTATGTTTTTTATTATAGTGATATCTGCGCAAGGAAAGTTCCTTCTTGCAAAGTGACATCAACGAAACCATCGGTCTAGTAGAAAACTACCACCAATCATTTTACTGAAGTAGAATTGTAACTGCAGGTAATTAAATGCCAGCCCATAAAGCGTGACAGGCTACTTCCCAGTCTTTGGCAGCTTGAACACGTAGACCAGACAATGCCCACTACAACAGAGCTCTGTGTCACAGTAGTATATAAACTCTCCCCATGCCTGCTGTGATTTGGCATGGTTAGTTGGACAGCTGTAAACTCTAAAAAGATGAAGCTGCCGCCAATAAAGAATGTTACACGGGATTTTCCGGGAGTATGTACTATCTAATTTTATGTTTTCACTTAGAAATAATTAATGCTAACCAATGCGCACAGGGATTTGTACCACACTGTGCTACATCAAACTACCTTGTTTGAGAGGTCTAAAATTTCATCTGCAATCTAAATCAGTGACTATAACAGCAACTGTATCAGCAGCACAAATGAGTAAATAGGCCGATAATTTTGTGTTGCACGTTAACCAATGGACTTGGAGCACAGAAAAAAAGTTAAAAGTCTCCCTATCTCATTCGACATCTAGTTATTTGTTCTTGTAAGAGAAGTGTCAAGAAGTGGAGTAAACAGAGGAAGAGATGTGGGGACGGCATAGACAAAATACCTGACTGCTGCAGTAAGTACCATACAAAGACCATGTAAAGTATATGCACTAACTGTCAGGTTATTAGGTTATACACATACACATAAGTATGTCAGTGGTGGCTCCTACACTAAGGTGGAGAAGTGTCGCCCCGCTCTCTGATTTGCAGCAGTGAAAGAAAGGAAAAATAAAACGATATTACCTTGATGTTATTATTTTATTTGTTCCTGCTGCAGCAGCATTGGGCCGGGTGGGGCTGCACTGCTCACAGAGCAGGGCAGGGGAGAAGTGGTGAGCACACTAAAGTGCGCATGACGCTTTGGCCAGCTGTATTGGGCCAGACAAACAGTCATGCTCAATTAGCATGTTCTCCACCCAGGCTGCCCAAGCCACGATTTCCCATCTGAGCGCTGAACTACAGCGCTCAGACCAATCACAGCGCTGCATTGTAGCATTGTGATTGGCTTAGGGGAGCCAATAACAACGCTGCATTGTAGCGTTGTGATTGGCTCAGGGGATCCTGCCTAATTCCTGTTCATCGATACGGAGGAGAGATAACTTGAGACAGGGCGGCGAGGAGTTATGTGTATTTTTCTTTTTTACGCCTTCTTACCCCGCCCTACCACTCCAGATCCATGCCGCCTGCCACTGAGGTATGCCATTGGAAGTGCCAAGTGTACTAATGCTGCCTGATAAGACCCACAAGGAAAGAGAGTGTTTTGATTTTGCCCCCTAAGAAGGTAGCCATCTTGAATTGGGATCCTCATCTTTAAAGTCAGAGTATAAGCAAACTCCTGGTGGCCATCTTGGTCTGAATACCACAAATACTGAATGGTAATCTTCCTACAATATGCAATCGCATTTCTTTTTTGCAAGGCCTTCTAGCCTGTGTGTGTCAAAAGCATGTGCTTCCTGCCAAGAACCTTGATGGTGCCTTGGTAATTCTATGCATTACCCAATGTCACAAGAAACACTGAAGATCCAGAGTAACCACAGCAGTGCCCGGTAAGTCCAGACGGACTCCTGTCCTTAGCATGGGCAATGCTTTCAGCTGACTGGCATTTTTCTAACAGTGGGCTCAACTTTTATAATAAATTAAGAAATATCCATATCAGTTATCTTCACTGTTTGGGTATCTGGATAAGTCCGTAACATTGATCTTCCGAATCATACATGAAATGTTAGAAAAAGAGCTTCAAAGTATTGATACTCTGAAAGTAACAGTGTCAAAAAAACTAAACTAAACCATAGTGCTCAAAGGATATGTTCAAAATGACAAGTAATCCTGTGTACAATTGCTTCAGACTGCTTTACTGTCAGGTGATGCCATCAGAATTCACAAAGTATTTCTTTCAGGAACGTAATCAATGGGGATGTCATCTAAATATTTATTCAGAAATATCGTCTCACTCTAATTTTTTCTTTTTTTTTTTTGAGACCAACGGTCCCAGATTTTATTTAAATTCACAAGTAATAAGCCAGTAGATCATACAATGTCATATAAACGACAATCATTACCCAGTCAGTAACATTTTCGACATGTTGGTCACATATAGGTGAAAATAAACAGTAGCCAGGGAAGATGCATTAGTCCGCAATTGTCAGTTCCAGGAGAAATCTTGGGTTGCAGTGCCTGCAGCGTTCAGCACTGCAGAAGGACCAAAGTGGTTATGTTAGCCAACAGCGATAATTCTAGGCTGTGTTCCCTGGTTGGCACGGATGATGTTAAAGACAGGAATCACATCCCACATTGCCATATGAGCCACAGGGCTACAGTCTTGTGATCGTGGCAGTGTTCAAGAAACATTGTAGAAAGGGTAAACGGGGCGGGGAAGGTTAACATCATCGTGAGTACAGCAGAAACAAGCTAACTGCGAATCAAGAGAAACAATGGGGAAATAACGCAGATAGGAGGGAAAACACTTCAACAACAACCGAACTAGTGTTAGCGTGTATAGTAGTGTATCAGTGACCCTAACGGCGTGTGTGACGCCAAATATGGACTGTGCGGGGGTGGGGGTGGCCGTGGATTGAGGATTGCTGTGGCCATATGGCGGTAAGAGGGAATGATAGCAAGTAGACTTTGTTGGGCGTTACCCCAACGGCTGGTGGGGGGAGCGGCACGCCGGGGTGGGGGGCGACTGGTCTATCACCGCTCCGCAACGAAGCGGTCATGCAATACCAGCCTGGGTACAAGCCTGATGGTATGCAGTCAGGGTAGTGTCCCACCCTCGGGCAATTGGGTACATACGGAGGCCCGCCGTCTCTTCCCTGTGTAAAGTCACACTCTCTGCGCTAGCCCAGTTGGCAAATGAGCGACGCCAGTCTGCAGGTCACGGGGGGGCAGTATTCTTCCAGCATTTCGTGATGAGCCGCTTAGCCGTAATAAGCCCCAGGTCCCAGAAACGTGCCTGTAGTTTGGTCTGCTTGGTTCTCTTGTAGAGTCCCAGTAGGCACACTTCCCATGTCTTGGGAAGGGTATCGCCCGTGGCCGCCGCCAACGTGTCAGTGACCGCCGACCAGTACATGGTGAGGTGAGTGCAACTCCAGAGTGCGTGTGGCAGACCCGAGTTCAGGAGTCCGCACCTGGGACACGCCGAAGAGGCGAGGCCAAAGTAACGATTCAGTTTGTCCGGGGATAAATACGCACGGTGTATTATGTAATATTGGATGATCTTAAATCTCGCATTACGGGGAATGTTCCTTGCGCCAGCCAGTACTGCAGCCCACTGTTTGTCCGTCCATTCGCTACCTCGGTCGGCCGTCCATTTCTCTCTCAGTCGTTGAGAGGAGAATTGAGTATGATAGTGTAGCGCCTGTGCCAGCCAGTGCACCAGATGGGAACCATCGCCCATTACATGTAGGTACTGTATGAGCATATGTGTGGTCGGCTCATGAGTCAGGTCTCCCCATGTCTCCGTCAGCACTCGGAGAAGCCTCGCGTGCATCAGAAACTGTCCCGCCGGCAGACCTGTGTCGGCGGCCAGAGTCTCGAAGGACAGTAGCTCCCCGTCACTATACAAGTCACCTAGACTGTCCAGGTCTGCCGCAGTCCAACTGCGTAGCACGGGTGAAGATAGCACGCCATTCCCCCAGGGGGCCCCCAGCAGCGGTAGGTTCGGGGCATATGGCACTGGGCTTTTGGTGAGTCTTAGGCTTCGCATAAAGCACTGCCTTGCGACAGCTAAATGGACCTGGTTGGGAGGCCGGCCCCGCGTCAGGGGGTGGAAGAGCGTCAGCACCTGAGTTGGGGACAAGGTAGTGTCCTCCGTGGCCGTGTCCATCAGGTTCTTGCCACTCAGCCAATAGGCAACCCACTGCAGCTGGGCCGCTAGGTAATATAGTTCCTGATTGGGAACCGCCAGGCCTCCAGATTCCGTGGCCGCATAGAGGGTCCTCAATGCCACCCGGGGGCGTCCTTTATTCCAGATAAGGCGCCTGGTGAGGGCTTCCAACCCCTTGAATATGCGTGTCGGCACATACACCGGAAGGTTAGCATAAAAGTAGAGGAGCCGGGGGAGCATTATCATCTTCGTCAGCGCCACACGGGCCGGCACATTCAATGGGAGGGAGTTCCAGAACGTGACCTGGGCTGACAGCGAGGAGATGGCTCTCACGAGGTTGCCCTCTAGGAGATCAACGGGGTCCCGATATATGTGGATCCCCAAGTACCGGAATACCGTCGGGTGCCATCGAAGCTTCTCTCCCATCATTCGCACATCACATTGTGGCGTAGTGTCACTGAACGCATAGACCCCTGATTTCGACCAGTTGACGCGGAGCCCTGACATGTCCCCAAACACTCGAAAGATGTCCGTGAGTGTCGTAGGTATGCAGGTGAGGTCCCTGATATATAACAGTAAGTCATCGGCATACAGAGACACCGAGTGGGTTCCATCTGCCAGTGGGATGCCCCAGGCGGCACCGGAGGTCCGGAGCAGTTCCGCCAATGGCTCCATCACGAGTGCGAATATCAGGGGAGAGAGGGTACATCCCTGCCTGGTGCCTCTCCCAATCCTCATTCTGTCAGAGAATAGCCGCCCAGTCCGGACTCGCACCTCGGGCGCCTGGTAGAGGAGCCCCACCGTCTGAATATAGGCGTCGCCCAGCTCATACTTTTCGAGCACTTGGAGGAGAAAGGGCCACTCCACCGAGTGAAACACCTTTTCCAGATCAAGTATTATACACCCCGAGAGTGGCCAGTTGGAGGTCACATAGCGTTGGACTCTGAAGAAGCGGCGTATGTTGTAAGACGTACTGCGGGTGGGCACAAAGCCGTTCTGGTCAGAGTGCACTAGAGTGGGAACTAGGGGTGTGAGTCTCCGAGCTAATGTCGCCGCCAAGATCTTGTAATCTGTGTTAAGGAGCGCCAATGGTCTGTACGATCCTAGCTCGCCCGCTTCCCTGCCTGGTTTCAGCAGGGAGATCACATTGGCCTCGTTCAGAGACGCCGGGAGTTCGGCATCATCAGATGCTGCCTTGTATACTCTTAACAGTTCCGGTATTAGTAACAAGGAATAGGCCTTGTAAAACTCGGCCGGGAGCCCGTCCGGGCCCGGCGCCTTGCCATTAGAGAGGGAAAAGATCACCTCTCGTAGCTCCTCACCAGTAAGCTCCGCCCCCAGCTCCGCCTGTTGGGCGCGAGTGGCCGCTGGTAGTTGCAGTGTCGCTAGGTAATCTGCAATCTCCACCTCGGTGGTTCTCAGTCGTGAGCTGTACAAGGATCTGTAATGTGTTGTGAATACCTCATGTATCTGCTTTTGGGTGAAGACTTCAGTGCCCTGAGTCGTACGGATCGACAGCACCGACGCGGATTTAGCATCTTGACGTATCAGCCACGATAGGAGTTTGCCTGACTTGTCACCGGTGTTGTGGGTGCGTGCAGAGTGTGCTGCAAAATTAAGGTTCTTCAGTCTCTCCATTAAAAGGGCGTGATCTGCCCTGGCCGTGATCAATTGGGAGTCATCGCCCTCTGCCGCTTCCCGCTCCTTATCTAGCAACGCCACTTCCGCTTTCAGCAGATCCCGCTCCACCTGCCCTCGCAGGCCTGCCTGCACACCGAGACAGCTCCCACGGGTCACTGTCTTAAAGGCGTCCCACTCAACTCTCGGGGACGAGGCCGAGTCGCCATTGTCCTCGAAGTATTGTATTATCCTCCTAGACATCTCCTCTCGGAATGGGGTATCGAGCAAGAGATCCGGCTGCAGGCGCCATGTGGGCACAGGCGGGCGTGGGCGCTTCCACCCATACACTAGAGTGTGTGGGTTGTGGTCTGAGTGCGTCCGCCCCAGGTAGTCGGTGTCTGTTACGTAAGGAATCAAGTCACGGGACGTCATATACCTATCTAATCTGACGTGCAATGAGTGGGCCCCAGAGAAGTAGGAGTATACCCGGGCGTTGGGGTTCCTGACTCGCCAAGCATCCTGTAGGTTCCACTGTGTCGCCCAATCAAGAAGGGCCCCGGAGGTTGCTTGGGCTGGGGCGACAGTCGCCGGAGGAGACGAGCGATCGAGGGAGACATCTAGCACGCTGTTATAATCGCCACCTAACAATAGGGGTACGTCAGACCAAGGTGCAATCACCGTCGACAGTCTCGCCAGGAACCTCCCCTGTTCGACATTTGGCACGTAAATGGAGGCTATAACTATCTGTTGCCCGTCTAGTCTGCCCTGTATGAAGACATAACGCCCCTCCGTGTCAATGTTGCTGTGTGTCAGTGCAAATGGAACCCCCGGTCGCACCCAGATCAGGGTCCCTCGTGCAAACGCTGAGAAGCTCGTGGCAAATATTTGCCCCCTCCATCTACGGCGAAGTGTGGCAACCTCCGCAGCTGTCAAGTGGGTCTCCTGCAACAATGCGATCTGTACCTGATGTCTTTTAAGATAGGAGTACACCTGATATCTACGTGAGGGTGTGTGCATGCCCCTGACATTCCAGGTACAAAATTTAACCGTAGTCATCACAGGTTCCACATCGCCCAACCACCCGCGCTCCCCCCCCCAACCCCCAGCCTGCCCCGGCCACACAAGTACAACAGCAGATACCGATTACCAGGATTTCAGCCCGCCATCCCGCACAGACCCAGGGACGTAAACTGTAACATTTCAGTGCTGACACTAGTCTCAAAAAGAATATTAACAGAACCATAATGCCAAAAGGGCAACAACAAAACGTGTCGTCGCCCAAACGCTCTAATGAGCTCAATCAATCCGTGAGTTCAAGGGGGGGATGACAAAGTACGTAACACAAGCAATATATGATAGTTCACCAGGCCAGGAGAGCTATGGTGTCTCCCCTCCACGGGCTGTAGGTCAAGGGGCATCAGAAGTCAATGTCAGTGTTCACATCCAGGGCCAGAGTGTCTACCGCCTCAGAGCCGGGATGCTCTGCTCCGGGGGCCCTCTCCACCACCCCCCGGGGGACACTCACCTCTACGGGTCCGGCCACCCCTTCAACACAATGTCTCTGGCGTACCTCAGATAGAGCAGTTCCGACCCTCCTCCCGGCAGTGGGAGCAGCTCAGGGTTCACCGGGGTAGGGGGGGGTGGGGGCAGGGCACGGGCCCCGGAGGCAGTGCCGATCGTGTTGTCTGAGGTCTTCAGGTGTCCCGGTGGGTTCTCCAAGCGGGTCTCCCAATGTAGTGCACAGCCTCATGCGTGGCGCCAATCGCTGCGGTCCGCCCAAGACCAGGGTGAGGGAGCACGCTATGCTATCAGGTCCGCCGTTTGGGGTGTGACGTCCGGCAGGCCCTCTGTAATTTGTTCATCTGGCAGTCTGTACAAGTATTCGTCATCCTCGCTCCCGCGTGATCTGGGGCTGGCGTTGGAGATCAGGATAGGCGACTGCGATCCGTTGAGCTCGGCCGCCATCCGGAGGGCTTCTTGCTGTTCGCTTTGTATCTGTTCTGGCGTGGGGCCCATTTCCGTATCCGCGGTGGACGATCTGGCCGGCGAGGGGCGCTGGCGTCTTCGCCTGCGGGAGCCGCGGTTTCTACGCTGCTCTGGCGGTGCCGTCCCATGGCCCGTATCGATTCCAGAATCCAGCCAGGCCGCAGCCGCCTCAGGAGTGTCAAAGAAATGTGTCTTATCTTGCGCTACCACTCGGAGGCGTGCCGGGAACAGTAATGAGTACTTGAGAGCCAGACGCCTGAGTCTCTGCTTCACCGCCATGAACGATTGGCGTTGTCGCTGGACTTGTACCGTGTAGTCGGGGAAGAACATCACCTTTGCATTGTCCACCTTAATGTCCGACAGTTTCCTGGTTTCGCGTAGGATGGCGTCCCGGTCACGGTAGTTCAGCACTCGCATAAGCATCGGTCTGGGATTGGAGCCCTCCGGGGGTGGACGGGACGGCACTCGGTGTGCCCTCTCCACTACAAAGTGCGGCGACAGTGTGCCCTCCGGTAACAGCTCTCGAAGCCAGTCCTCCATATGTTCCGCTGTCTCCCTCCGCTCCCAGCGTTCCGGCAGGCCTACTATGCGTACATTGTTCCTCCGGGCCCGTCCCTCCGCATCCTCCGCTCTGTCCTCAAGGAACTCCATCGTCTCACTCTAATATAGTGTTCAAAATATTGTGACTACATAGGAATTGTTATTTTTGTAAAATACTATGGTAAAGTATATTTTGCAGTTGTTGGGTTTATTCGGGCAGGGGGTAGTGTTTAAAAGTTATACATTAGTTATTAATTAATTATAATTCACAGTCGAAGGTGTCCCCCGGTGCCGCCTTGCCTGGCTCAAGCGAAGTGGGGCACCCTTCGGAGGCTTTGGCGGAGCCATCCCTGCAGGACATCATGGGCGCCATCTCTGGCATGAGAGAAATCATCGGCCAACAATATGAGGCTCTGGCCCACAAAATTGACACTGTGGCTATTGATGTGAACCTGATTCGGGCCGACTTATCTAAAACCAATGAGAAGGTAAAGTCATTGGACCTCAAGTCTTCTAGCCTCACGGCCGACGTCTCGGAGATACAGACGGAGATCGGCAACCTCAGAAAGGCAAACGATTTCATGACTCAGCGCTTGGAGGATTTTGAAAACAGGGCACGGCGTTGTAACGTGCGTGTGATTGGTGTTCCGGAAAATCCTGATCCGCATTCTGTTGATCTCCTGGTTGAGGACTTGATACAAAACTACCTCTCTCCATCCGGATTGAGCAAATTCTTTGCGGTGGAACGTGCCCATCGTGTTCCGGGTGGCCAGGGTAAGCCGGGCGCCCCGCCGAGGCCCATTGTCGCAAAACTTTTTCATTATAGGGACCGAGACGCTATCCTGCGGGCCTCGAGAGTTAAGGGCCCGGTGGCCTTCGAAAATGCCACGGTGAACTTTTACCCGGACTTCTCACAGCTTGTGCAGAGACAGCGAATGGGCTTCCGTGGAGTCAAAAAGCGTCTTCGGGACTTGGGTCTGAGATACGCCATGCTTTTTCCTACCAGGCTGCGAGTTGAGTACAGTGAACGGACCCTTTTCTTTGATCGACCTGATTCGGTAAATGACTGGCTGGACTCTCTACCGGGCCGGCCTAACTTGACTGATCCCACCGAGCACCCGGGTGGTGCCGAGGGTGGCGTGGAGAGCTGAATTTGTTGTCTGGGCCCCTGTCTCCGTATCATGTAATTTCTTCCTGGGTTCTGTATTGGAACACTTCTATTTTCTGTGTATTCTCTTCTCCCTTTTATCTCTGTCGGGGTGGCGGGTGGGACAGGGCCTTTTCCTCCTCCGGGGTCTTTTTGTAGAATGGGGGTTTTTGGGCGACAGGCACACTGCATGTTGGGGTGGCTTTTTTGTCTACTGCAGGGGTGCAGGGTGGGGGGTGTTTTCTTGGGTGTTGGGGGGTGGGTTGTTGGGGCGTTTGTGGTTTGTGTTTTGTTTTTTCAAGGCGATTCTATCTTGATGATTGTACTTTCAGTGTCATGCTCATTGGGGGATGGTTCCTGCATTACTTCGTGGGATAGGGGGTAGCGGGTTGAGGTTTATTTCATGGAATGTCAATGGTCTAGGGGATCGTATAAAGCGGGGGGTGGTGTTGCGATACCTGCGACGTCTGTCTCCCGATATTGTTTTTCTGCAAGAGACGCACCTAGTGGGCAATACTTGTCGCGCGATGAATAGGTGGGGCTATCGTCTTGTTGCGCACTCAGGTTTTACAACGGGTTCCAGGGGGGTGGGCATCCTTGTCCGGGCTTCCCTTCCCCTTGCGATAGATGATGTAATCCTCGATGATCGGGGGCGTTACGCCGTCCTCGTGGGACGATATGAGGGCAGGACCCTTTCCCTCTTCACCGTCTATGTGCCCCCCGGCCTGCAGACCTCTACCTTCTCGGATTTGGGCCGAGTTCTGTTGGGACTCCCTGATGGTGCTCTTTTCATGGCTGGTGATTTTAACTCTGTTCTCTCTGGTCTGAGTGATCGTTACCCCCCTAGGGATACTCCTTCGGCCCAATTATGGCTGGGTGGTTTTTTGGATACTTTTGGTTTAGTGGACTGCTGGAGACTTATGCACCCCACTCAACTTCAGTATACTTTCCACTCTGGGGCCCATGGGAGTTTGTCTAGACTAGATTACTTCCTCATGCCAGCTGACCAGTCATCGGCTATCCGGGAGATTAGACACCTCCCCGGGGCATCTCGGATCATTCTCCGCTCTGGCTTTGTTTTGATGTGGGGGTGGAGGCGGCGGGCCGGGTGGCTCCTATCAACCCTTGGTACCTGGCCTCCCCTGAGACCCGTGGTCAATTGATTACGTCCCTGGACAACTACTTTCTGGAAAACGAGGGGTCTGTCTCTTCTGCGGTGTCCCTATGGGAAGCTTTTAAGACTGTAATTCGTGGGCAGGCCCTGTCTCTTATTGCTGAAACCAAAAAGGCGAGGAATCGGGAGGTGGTGGATCTCGAGACGGAAATACTTGAGATGGAGGCTGACCTGGAATCAAGTGTCACTCGTGACAAACTCCATGCCCTGGGTCTGAAGCAATTTGCCTATAAGTCTCTATTCACAGATGCGGCCAAAATGATGTTTAGAGAGCAACAGGGCCGTTTGTATGATGTTGGGGACAAAGCGGGTAAATTGCTTGCCTGGTTGGACAAGAAGGAGAGGGCGAATCGAGTAGTGCCTGTGATTCAGACTTTGAATGGTGTGTGTGTGACGGACCCAGTTGAAATAGTGGACTGTTTTGCGGACTATTTTCGTGCGGTTTACTCCCCAGTGTCAGACAGGGATGAAGACGACTCTCGCCTCTTGCTGCGCGACATAGCTCTGCCCTGCCTCTCCGATTTGGAGCGGGTCTCGATGGAGGCCCCGTTCTCTACGGACGAAATAGCGACTGCAATTCGCTCTCTCCGTTCGGGCAAGGCTTTGGGCCCGAACGGTTTGCCAATTGAGTTATACAAACTACGTCCGGATAAGATTGCGCCCTATCTTCGAACAATGTTTTCGGAGTCCCGTGAACGGGGTGCTCTTCCTTATGATCTGCGCCTGGCTACAATTGTTGTAATTCCTAAAGATGGTAAGCCCCGGGATCTTTGTTCATCATATAGACCCATCTCCCTGTTAAATGTTGAGCCTAAGGTTCTTGCCAAGGTCTTGGCTACTCGCCTCCTAACGGTTATTAGTGACTTGATCCATCCGGACCAATCTGGATTTATCCCGCACCGTAACACGGCTCTCAATCTGCGTCGCCTTCATGGAGCCATCGCGAGGGCGGGGCTTCTGACGGAGCCGGCCATTTTGGCTTCGTTGGACGCCTCGATGGCCTTCGACACGATAGAGTGGCCCTACCTTTGGGCGGCCCTTGAGAAGTTTGGTTTTGGCCCGGGGTTCATCGGATGGGTACAGCTGCTATATACTGACCCCCTGGCACAGGTCGTGGTTAACGGTCGAGTGTCGTCTCCCTTTTCCCTTGGTAGGGGGACCAGACAGGGGTGCCCCTTGCCTCAACTACTTTTTGCTCTTGCGTTAGAGCCGCTAGCTGCGTGGATTCGCTGGGAGCCTTCTCTCAAGGGTATACGTTGGTCCCCAGATTTTGAGGACCGTGTTTCACTTTACGCGGACGACATTCTTCTTTACCTTACTTCCCCGCGTAAATCTTTGAATGTCTTATTTGACGTTCTCACCTCGTTTGGCAAGAATTCTGGTTTGGTTATAAACTGGGCTAAATCCTGTGTCTATGTTATTTCGGGTGATCTGCCCCCGTTGCCGAATCGATTTCCCATCCAGGTTGTTCAGTCCGGTTTCAAATATTTGGGAGTTTTTATTTCATTGGATTCGTCGCTCCGGTTTGAACGTAATCTCCTTCCCCCGCTTCATAGATTGAGGCTGGACGTGGCTCGCTGGCGTAAATGACCCTTGTCGGCGCTGGGCAGGGCCGCCCTTTTCAAGATGATGTCCCTGCCCCGATTCCTTTACGCACTCCAGAATTCCTATGACGATGTCCCGCTACTTATTTCCGAGAGGTCAAGAGTCTACAAAGGCAATTGATTTGGGACGGGCGTCCACGTATTGCCCTTACGAAGCTCACCATCCCTTGGTATGATGGAGGCATAGCACTTCCTGATATCAGGAGATATTATTGGGCTACTCAACTGTCGGCCATTAACCACTCGATGTATTCCCCGGGTCCGGATCCGGCTTTTGAAATGGACAGATTCCAGCTACCGGGTGGTGACTTTAATAGAGTGCTTTACTCTAGATCGGCTGGGCTCCACCTTACGGGACCGACTAGGATTGCGGTTAGTGTGTGGTGCGCTGCGAATGTGAGCTTGGGGTGGGATGAACGAGTGACGCTGGCGACTCCGCTTTATGCATCTGAGCGTTTGGGATGTCTTTGGACGACGAAGGGGTTTGACCGCTGGGACATGATTGGAATCTGTAGAGTGGGTGACGTGTGTGCGAATGGAGCAGTGAAGTCCTTCGAGGCCCTTCGGAAGGATTATGACCTGAGTGATAGGGAATTTTTTAGATATTTACAGGTCCGTCATGCCCTCACTTCTGTTCTTACTTCCGGTACCGCCATCCCCGAGTCCTCCCCCCTTGAAGATCGTATCCTGGATGGTCATCTCCCTGATAGCACTATCTCCTTGATTTATAAGAAGCTGATTCACAATCGCGCTGACTTGCTCATTCGACTTAGAGAGGCATGGGTCGGCGACGGGCTGGAATTGGATGACGAGGATTGGCAGTCGGCGCTATCTTCTCCGAAAGAGGTCGCCATTCCCGCCCGTCTCCGTCTGGTTCAGCTCAAGATCCTCCACCGGGTGTACGTCACTGGTCCTCGTTTGATTGCGATGGGTTTTTCCCCGGATGGCCTATGCAAGCGTGGGTGTGGGATGAGTGCTACGTTTCTTCATATTATTTGGATGTGTCCGAGGGTGGCTGCTTATTGGACTGAGGTGCTTGCGGTGATGGCTGATGTGACTGGAATTGCCCTGGTGCCGGAGGCCCGGAGATGCTTGTTGAACGTGTGGGAACCTACCGACTATTCGGTGGCCCAAACCAGATGGGCGACCCTGGGATATATGGTTGCAAAGCGGGACATAGCGCAACTTTGGGGCTCGCACAGGCCCCCCACTGTCTCTGTGTGGGAAGAAAACATGGACTGGTCTATGTTTCGCGAAAAGACTGTCTACACAGCCAGGGGCAGACCTAGGGCATGGACGAAGATCTGGTGTCAGTGGAACGCCTATCGCGGAGATATTTGTGCTCCTCCCCTGATGGAGGCCCCTGATGTTCCCTTATCACCCTAGGTTGGCGTTCCTGAAATTTCGTATACTGTCCTTTGGCTCGATTGGCCTCCCCGCTATCCCCCCGCCTTGACTTATCCTACTGATTGTGACTTCGTATTCCTGATTGGTGGGTTCCCCCCCCCCCAGGGCTGACTCTCTGTGTATTACTCCTTCGCCTTGTTTTTAATGTTTGTTGCTTTTGTTGTGATTTAAAATAAGAAAATTGTCTTATCCTATTCCATACTGTGGGCGACATTTTGTATCCGACTTGTGCCTGACCGCTGGAATGGCGACCACTGTTTTATACCACATTATGCTTTGATCTTAGCGGCCAGCCCGTGCGGTTGTAGGCCCATTTCTGTACACATGATTTTGTTGCTCAATAAAAGTGTTTAACCAAAAAAAAAAATAATTAATTATAATTGGTTAATACATAATTTTTCATTGTTATTTATTTTGTTACCTGTTTAAAAAAAAGATGTAAATAGATTTCATTTCAGGTTGTGGGGTTATTTGGAACTTGAGCCAGTAGTGTTTGATATAAAATATTTATAAATTGATAGTAGATATTAATTGATTGATGGCAATTTTTTTTATTTCAAATTATTTTATATGTTCAAATTAAAACATTAAACCTACAGGTTTACTTTTTTAGAAAACATTTAAATTCGTTTTTAATTGATATCATTAGTTTTCAATTGGCTGTTGGGTGTTTTGAAGCTTGGGTGGTCTGTACGAGTTTTAAAGTGTGTATGCATGATTGCTAATTGTATAAGAATTTACATTTGCAATGATTGCCATTAGTATTTATGTCCTTAGACGTTTTAACATTTTAAATCTACTCATTTATTTTTATTTTTGGGATGTACGGTTTATTTGGTGATCGGGAGGTTTTTATTGAACTAAAAGTAATGTGTATTTAATTGTTTATCTATTAATGATGTTAATTTCTTTATTTTATTTTACGTATCATTTTTCAAATACACTGAATTATGAGATCATTTCATTATTTTTTTGTTTTAAATTTGTATTACCGACTGTGGTATATAGGGGAAATGTGTGATTAGTATTTGCTTTAAAAAGATTAAGGGCTTGATTTAGATTCCGGTGGCCTAGAGACTGCCAGACTTGTGGTGGTCCGTCTGCCGCATTACGACTTGAAAAGTCGTTGCGGCGGAGAGCCACCGGTTGCGCGAGGGAACAGTCATTCCCTGGCAGTGGCGGAGGTACGCCACAATGTAAGATGCTCTGCGGGACTGGCGTTGTCCCGCTGAGCATATTACAAGTTCTGCCAGTGCCAACCATTTCATGGTGGGAGCCCCGCCATGAAAAGAGTGGTGGTGGAGAAACCAAGAAGAATAAGCAATCGCAATGGAGCGCACACCGCTAGCCCCTCCTCCGGATCGCCCCTCGGGAATCTGGTACATGGAGTTCTTGAGTGGTTCACCCATGTGGGTGCAAGTAGGTACTTGTAAAACTGAGGATCTCTAGACCCGATACATGTCCCGGGTTTTTGGATATCACCCGGGACATGGCTCGGGTTTCGGGATAACTTCCCTCATCAGTAGAGAAAATAGTTAGGGGTGGAAGAGAAGGCCGCCAAACAACCGTCAATGGCCTCGATGCCCGAACCGGCACGCAGGTGCGTCGTCCAGGAGCCCGTCGGCTCAAAGCTCAAGGGAGCCAATTTGAATAAGCAATCGCAATGGAGCGCACACCGCTAGCCCCTCCTCCGGATCGCCCCTCGGGAATCTGGTACATGGAGTTCTTGAGTGGTTCACCCATGTGGGTGCAAGTAGGTACTTGTAAAACTGATGATCTCTAGACCCTATACATGTCCCGGGTTTTTGGATATCGCCCGGGACATGGCTCGGGTTTCGGGATAACTTCCCTCATCAGTAGAGAAAATAGTTAGGGGTGGAAGAGAAGGCCGCCAAACAACCGTCAATGGCCTCGATGCCCGAACCGGCACGCAGGTGCGTCGTCCAGGAGCCCGTCGGCTCAAAGCTCAAGGGAGCCAATTTGAATAAGCAATCGCAATGGAGCGCACACCGCTAGCCCCTCCTCCGGATCGCCCCTCGGGAATCTGGTACATGGAGTTCTTGAGTGGTTCACCCATGTGGGTGCAAGTAGGTACTTGTAAAACTGATGATCTCTAGACCCTATACATGTCCCGGGTTTTTGGATATCGCCCGGGACATGGCTCGGGTTTCGGGATAACTTCCCTCATCAGTAGAGAAAATAGTTAGGGGTGGAAGAGAAGGCCGCCAAACAACCGTCAATGGCCTCGATGCCCGAACCGGCACGCAGGTGCGTCGTCCAGGAGCCCGTCGGCTCAAAGCTCAAGGGAGCCAATTTGAATAAGCAATCGCAATGGAGCGCACACCGCTAGCCCCTCCTCCGGATCGCCCCTCGGGAATCTGGTACATGGAGTTCTTGAGTGGTTCACCCATGTGGGTGCAAGTAGGTACTTGTAAAACTGATGATCTCTAGACCCGATACATGTCCCGGGTTTTTGGATATCGCCCGGGACATGGCTCGGGTTTCGGGATAACTTCCCTCATCAGTAGAGAAAATAGTTAGGGGTGGAAGAGAAGGCCGCCAAACAACCGTCAATGGCCTCGATGCCCGAACCGGCACGCAGGTGCGTCGTCCAGGAGCCCGTCGGCTCAAAGCTCAAGGGAGCCAATTTGAATAAGCAATCGCAATGGAGCGCACACCGCTAGCCCCTCCTCCGGATCGCCCCTCGGGAATCTGGTACATGGAGTTCTTGAGTGGTTCACCCATGTGGGTGCAAGTAGGTACTTGTAAAACTGATGATCTCTAGACCCAATACATGTCCCGGGTTTTTGGATATCGCCCGGGACATGGATCGGGTTTCGGGATAACTTCCCTCATCAGCAGAGAAAATAGTTAGGGGTGGAAGAGAAGGCCGCCAAACAACCGTCAATGGCCTCGATGCCCGAACCGGCACGCAGGTGCGTCGTCCAGGAGCCCGTCGGCTCAAAGCTCAAGGGAGCCAATTTGAATAAGCAATCGCAATGGAGCGCACACCGCTAGCCCCTCCTCCGGATCGCCCCTCGGGAATCTGGTACATGGAGTTCTTGAGTGGTTCACCCATGTGGGTGCAAGTAGGTACTTGTAAAACTGATGATCTCTAGACCCGATACATGTCCCGGGTTTTTGGATATCGCCCGGGACATGGCTCGGGTTTCGGGATAACTTCCCTCATCAGTAGAGAAAATAGTTAGGGGTGGAAGAGAAGGCCGCCAAACAACCGTCAATGGCCTCGATGCCCGAACCGGCACGCAGGTGCGTCGTCCAGGAGCCCGTCGGCTCAAAGCTCAAGGGAGCCAATTTGAATAAGCAATCGCAATGGAGCGCACACCGCTAGCCCCTCCTCCGGATCGCCCCTCGGGAATCTGGTACATAGAGTTCTTGAGTGGTTCACCCATGTGGGTGCAAGTAGGTACTTGTAAAACTGATGATCTCTAGACCCGATACATGTCCCGGGTTTTTGGATATCGCCCGGGACATGGCTCGGGTTTCGGGATAACTTCCCTCATCAGTAGAGAAAATAGTTAGGGGTGGAAGAGAAGGCCGCCAAACAACCGTCAATGGCCTCGATGCCCGAACCGGCACGCAGGTGCGTCGTCCAGGAGCCCGTCGGCTCAAAGCTCAAGGGAGCCAATTTGAATAAGCAATCGCAATGGAGCGCACACCGCTAGCCCCTCCTTCGGATCGCCCCTCGGGAATCTGGTACATGGAGTTCTTGAGTGGTTCACCCATGTGGGTGCAAGTAGGTACTTGTAAAACTGATGATCTCTAGACCCGATACATGTCCCGGGTTTTTGGATATCGCCCGGGACATGGCTCGGGTTTCGGGATAACTTCCCTCATCAGTAGAGAAAATAGTTAGGGGTGGAAGAGAAGGCCGCCAAACAACCGTCAATGGCCTCGATGCCCGAACCGGCACGCAGGTGCGTCGTCCAGGAGCCCGTCGGCTCAAAGCTCAAGGGAGCCAATTTGAATAAGCAATCGCAATGGAGGGCACACCGCTAGCCCCTCCTCCGGATCGCCCCTCGGGAATCTGGTACATGGAGTTCTTGAGTGGTTCACCCATGTGGGTGCAAGTAGGTACTTGTAAAACTGATGATCTCTAGACCCGATACATGTCCCGGGTTTTTGGATATCGCCTGGGACATGGCTCGGGTTTCGGGATAACTTCCCTCATCAGTAGAGAAAATAGTTAGGGGTGGAAGAGAAGGCCGCCAAACAACCGTCAATGGCCTCGATGCCCGAACCGGCACGCAGGTGCGTCGTCCAGGAGCCCGTCGGCTCAAAGCTCAAGGGAGCCAATTTGAATAAGCAATCACAATGGAGCGCACATTGCTAGCCCCTCTTCCGGATCGCCCCTCGGGAATCTGGTACATGGAGTTCTTGAGTGGTTCACCTATGTGGGTGCAAGTAGGTACTCGTAAAACTGATGATCTCTAGACCCGATACATGTCCCGGGTTTTTGGATATCGCCCGGGACATGGCTCGGGTTTCGGGATAACTTCCCTCATCAGTAGAGAAAATAGTTAGGGGTGGAAGAGAAGGCCGCCAAACAACCGTCAATGGCCTCGATGCCCGAACCGGCACGCAGGTGCGTCGTCCAGGAGCCCGTCGGCTCAAAGCTCAAGGGAGCCAATTTGAATAAGCAATCGCAATGGAGCGCACACCGCTAGCCCCTCCTCCGGATCGCCCCTCGGGAATCTGGTACATGGAGTTCTTGAGTGGTTCATCCATGTGGGTGCAAGTAGGTACTTGTAAAACTGATGATCTCTAGACCCGATACATGTCCCGGGTTTTTGGATATCGCCCGGGACATGGCTCGGGTTTCGGGATAACTTCCCTCATCAGTAGAGAAAATAGTTAGGGGTGGAAGAGAAGGCCGCCAAACAACCGTCAATGGCCTCGATGCCCGAACCGGCACGCAGGTGCGTCGTCCAGGAGCCCGTCGGCTCAAAGCTCAAGGGAGCCAATTTGAATAAGCAATCGCAATGGAGCGCACACCGCTAGCCCCTCCTCCGGATCGCCCCTCGGGAATCTGGTACATGGAGTTCTTGAGTGGTTCACCCATGTGGGTGCAAGTAGGTACTTGTAAAACTGATGATCTCTAGACCCGATACATTTCCCGGGTTTTTGGATATCGCCCGGGAGATGGCTCGGGTTTCGGGATAACTTCACTCATCAGGAGAGAAAATAGTTAGGGGTGGAAGAGAAGGCCGCCAAACAACCGTCAATGGCCTCGATGCCCGAACCGGCACGCAGGTGCATCGTCCAGGAGCCCGTCGGCTCAAAGCTCAAGGGAGCCAATTTGAATAAGCAATCGCAATGGAGCGCACATTGCTAGCCCCTCCTCCGGATCGCCCCTCTGGAATCTGGTACATGGAGTTATTGAGTGGTTCACCCATGTGGGTGCAAGTAGGTACTTGTAAAACTGATGATCTCTAGACCCGATACATGTCCCGGGTTTTTGGATATCGCCCGGGACATGGCTCGGGTTTCGGGATAACTTCCCTCATCAGTAGAGAAAATAGTTAGGGGTGGAAGAGAAGGCCGCCAAACAACCGTCAATGGCCTCGATGCCCGAACCGGCACGCAGGTGCGTCGTCCAGGAGCCCGTAGGCTCAAAGCTCAAGGGAGCCAATTTGAATAAGCAATCGCAATGGAGCGCACACCGCTAGCCCCTCCTCCGGATCGCCCCTCGGGAATCTGGTACATGGAGTTCTTGAGTGGTTCACCCATGTGGGTGCAAGTAGGTACTTGTAAAACTGATGATCTCTAGACCCGATACATGTCCCGGGTTTTTGGATATCGCCCGGGACATGGCTCGGGTTTCGGGATAACTTCCCTCATCAGTAGAGAAAATAGTTAGGGGTGGAAGAGAAGGCCGCCAAACAACCGTCAATGACCTCGATGCCCGAACCGGCACGCAGGTGCGTCGTCCAGGAGCCCGTCGGCTCAAAGCTCAAGGGAGCCAATTTGAATAAGCAATCGCAATGGAGCGCACACCGCTAGCCCCTCCTCCGGATCGCCCCTCGGGAATCTGGTACATGGAGTTCTTGAGTGGTTCACCCATGTGGGTGCAAGTAGGTACTTGTAAAACGGATGATCTCTAGACCCGATACATGTCCCGGGTTTTTGGATATCGCCCGGGACATGGCTCGGGTTTCGGGATAACTTCCCTCATCAGTAGAGAAAATAGTTAGGGGTGGAAGAGAAGGCCGCCAAACAACCGTCAATGGCCTCGATGCCCGAACCGGCACGCAGGTGCGTCGTCCAGGAGCCCGCCGGCTCAAAGCTCAAGGGAGCCAATTTGAATAAGCAATCGCAATGGAGCACACACCGCTAGCCCCTCCTCCGGATCGCCCCTCGGGAATCTGGTACATGGAGTTCTTGAGTGGTTCACCCATGTGGGTGCAAGTAGGTACTTGTAAAACTGATGATCTCTAGACCCGATACATGTCCCGGGTTTTTGGATATCGCCCGGGACATGGCTCGGGTTTCGGGATAACTTCCCTCATCAGTAGAGAAAATAGTTAGGGGTGGAAGAGAAGGCCGCCAAACAACCGTCAATGGCCTCGATGCCCGAACCGGCACGCAGGTGCGTCGTCCAGGAGCCCGTCGGCTCAAAGCTCAAGGGAGCCAATTTGAATAAGCAATCGCAATAGAGCGCACACCGCTAGCCCCTCCTCCGGATCGCCCCTCGGGATTCTGGTACATGGAGTTCTCGAGTGGTGCACCCATGTGGGTGCAAGTAGGTACTTGTAAAACTGATGATCTCTAGACCCGATACATGTCCCGGGTTTTTGGATATCGCCCGGGACATGGCTCGGGTTTCGGGATAACTTCCCTCATCAGTAGAGAAAATAGTTAGGGGTGGAAGAGAAGGCCGCCAAACAACCGTCAATGGCCTCGATGCCCGAACCGGCACGCAGGTGCGTCGTCCAGGAGCCCGTCGGCTCAAAGCTCAAGGGAGCCAATTTGAATAAGCAATCGCAATGGAGCGCACACCGCTAGCCCCTCCTCCGGATCGCCCCTCGGGAATCTGGTACATGGAGTTCTTGAGTGGTTCACCCATGTGGGTGCAAGTAGGTACTTGTAAAACTGATGATCTCTAGACCCGATACATGTCCTGGGTTTTTGGATATCGCCCGGGACATGGTTTGGGTTTCGGGATAACTTCCCTCATCAATAGAGAAAATAGTTAGGGGTGGAAGAGAAGGCCGCCAAACACCCGTCAATGGCCTCGATGCCCGAACCGGCACGCAGGTGCGTCGTCCAGGAGCCCGTCGGCTCAAAGCTCAAGGGAGCCAATTTGAATAAGCAATCACAATGGAGCGCACATTGCTAGCCCCTCCTCCGGATCGCCCCTCGGGAATCTGGTACATGGAGTTCTTGAGTGGTTCACCCATGTGGGTGCAAGTAGGTACTTGTAAAACTGATGATCTCTAGACCCGATACATGTCCCGGGTTTTTGGATATCGCCCGGGACATGGCTCGGGTTTCGGGATAACTTCCCTCATCAGTAGAGAAAATAGTTAGGGGTGGAAGAGAAGGCCGCCAAACAACCGTCAATGGCCTCGATGCCCGAACCGGCACGCAGGTGCGTCGTCCAGGAGCCCGTCGGCTCAAAGCTCAAGGGAGCCAATTTGAATAAGCAATCGCAATAGAGCGCACACCGCTAGCCCCTCCTCCGGATCGCCCCTCGGGAATCTGGTACATGGAGTTCTTGAGTGGTTCACCCATGTGGGTGCAAGTAGGTACTTGTAAAACTGATGATCTCTAGACCCGATACATGTCCCGGGTTTTTGGATATCGCCCGGGACATGGCTCGGGTTTCGGGATAACTTCCCTCATCAGTAGAGAAAATAGTTAGGGGTGGAAAAGAAGGCCGCCAAACAACCGTCAATGGCCTCGATGCCCGAACCGGCACGCAGGTGCGTCGTCCAGGAGCCCGTCGGCTCAAAGCTCAAGGGAGCCAATTTGAATAAGCAATCGCAATGGAGCGCACACCGCTAGCCCCTCCTCCGGATCGCCCCTCGGGAATCTGGTACATGGAGTTCTTGAGTGGTTCACCCATGTGGGTGCAAGTAGGTACTTGTAAAACTGATGATCTCTAGACCCGATACATGTCTAGGGTTTTTGGATATCGCCCGGGACATGGCTCGGGTTTCGGGATAACTTCCCTCATCAGGAGAGAAAATAGTTAGGGGTGGAAGAGAAGGCCGCCAAACAACCGTCAATGGCCTCGATGCCCGAACCGGCACGCAGGTGCGTCGTCCAGGAGCCCGTCGGCTCAAAGCTCAAGGGAGCCAATTTGAATAAGCAATCGCAATGGAGCGCACACCGCTAGCCCCTCCTCCGGATCGCCCCTCGGGAATCTGGTACATGGAGTTCTTGAGTGGTTCACCCATGTGGGTGCAAGTAGGTACTTGTAAAACTGATGATCTCTAGACCCGATACATGTCCCGGGTTTTTGGATATCGCCCGGGACATGGCTCGGGTTTCGGGATAACTTCCCTCATCAGTAGAGAAAATAGTTAGGGGTGGAAGAGAAGGCCGCCAAACAACCGTCAATGGCCTCGATGCCCGAACCGGCACGCAGGTGCGTCGTCCAGGAGCCCGTCGGCTCAAAGCTCAAGGGAGCCAATTTGAATAAGCAATCGCAATAGAGCGCACACCGCTAGCCCCTCCTCCGGATCGCCCCTCGGGATTCTGGTACATGGAGTTCTCGAGTGGTGCACCCATGTGGGTGCAAGTAGGTACTTGTAAAACTGATGATCTCTAGACCCGATACATGTCCCGGGTTTTTGGATATCGCCTGGGACATGGCTCGGGTTTCGGGATAACTTCCCTCATCAGTAGAGAAAATAGTTAGGGGTGGAAGAGAAGGCCGCCAAACAACCGTCAATGGCCTCGATGCCCGAACCGGCACGCAGGTGCGTCGTCCAGGAGCCCGTCGGCTCAAAGCTCAAGGGAGCCAATTTGAATAAGCAATCGCAATGGAGCGCACACCGCTAGCCCCTCCTCCGGATTGCCCCTCGGGAATCTGGTACATGGAGTTCTTGAGTGGTTCACCCATGTGGGTGCAAGTAGGTACTTGTAAAACTGATGATCTCTAGACCCGATACATGTCCCGGGTTTTTGGATATCGCCTGGGACATGGCTCGGGTTTCGGGATAACTTCCCTCATCAGTAGAGAAAATAGTTAGGGGTGGAAGAGAAGGCCGCCAAACAACCGTCAATGGCCTCGATGCCCGAACCGGCACGCAGGTGCGTCGTCCAGGAGCCCGTCGGCTCAAAGCTCAAGGGAGCCAATTTGAATAAGCAATCGCAATGGAGCGCACACCGCTAGCCCCTCCTCCGGATTGCCCCTCGGGAATCTGGTACATGGAGTTCTTGAGTGGTTCACCCATGTGGGTGCAAGTAGGTACTTGTAAAACTGATGATCTCTAGACCCGATACATGTCCCGGGTTTTTGGATATCGCCCGGGACATGGCTCGGGTTTCGGGATAACTTCCCTCATCAGTAGAGAAAATAGTTAGGGGTGGAAGAGAAGGCCGCCAAACAACCGTCAATGGCCTCGATGCCCGAACCGGCACGCAGGTGCGTCGTCCAGGAGCCCGTCGGCTCAAAGCTCAAGGGAGCCAATTTGAATAAGCAATCGCAATGGAGCGCACACCGCTAGCCCTTCCTCCGGATCGCCCCTCCGGAATCTGGTACATGGAGTTCTTGAGTGGTTCACCCATGTGGGTGCAAGTAGGTACTTGTAAAACGGATGATCTCTAGACCCGATACATGTCCCGGGTTTTTGGATATCACCCGGGACATGGCTCGGGTTTCGGGATAACTTCCCTCATCAGTAGAGAAAATAGTTAGGGGTGGAAGAGAAGGCCGCCAAACAACCGTCAATGGCCTCGATGCCCGAACCGGCACGCGGGTGCGTCGTCCAGGAGCCCGTCGGCTCAAAGCTCAAGGGAGCCAATTTGAATAAGCAATCGCAATGGAGCGCACACCGCTAGCCCCTCCTCCGGATCGCCCCTCGGGAATCTGGTACATGGAGTTCTTGAGTGGTTCACCCATGTGGGTGCAAGTAGGTACTTGTAAAACTGATGATCTCTAGACCCGATACATGTCCCAGGTTTTTGGATATCGCCCGGGACATGGCTCGGGTTTCGGGATAACTTCCCTCATCAGTAGAGAAAATAGTTAGGGGTGGAAGAGAAGGCCGCCAAACAACCGTCAATGGCCTCGATGCCCGAACCGGCACGCAGGTGCGTCGTCCAGGAGCCCGTCGGCTCAAAGCTCAAGGGAGCCAATTTGAATAAGCAATCGCAATGGAGCGCACACCGCTAGCCCCTCCTCCGGATCGCCCCTCGGGAATCTGGTACATGGAGTTCTTGAGTGGTTCACCCATGTGGGTGCAAGTAGGTACTTGTAAAACTGATGATCTCTAGACCCGATACATGTCCTGGGTTTTTGGATATCGCCCGGGACATGGCTCGGGTTTCGGGATAACTTCCCTCATCAGTAGAGAAAATAGTTAGGGGTGGAAGAGAAGGCCGCCAAACAACCGTCAATGGCCTCGATGCCCGAACCGGCACGCAGGTGTGTCGTCCAGGAGCCCGTCGGCTCAAAGCTCAAGGGAGCCAATTTGAATAAGCAATCGCAATGGAGCGCACACCGCTAGCCCCTCCTCCGGATCGCCCCTCGGGAATCTGGTACATGGAGTTCTTGAGTGGTTCACCCATGTGGGTGCAAGTAGGTACTTGTAAAACTGATGATCTCTAGACCCGATACATGTCCCGGGTTTTTGGATATCGCCCGGGACATGGCTCGGGTTTCGGGATAACTTCCCTCATCAGTAGAGAAAATAGTTAGGGGTGGAAGAGAAGGCCGCCAAACAACCGTCAATGGCCTCGATGCCCGAACCGGCACGCAGGTGCGTCGTCCAGGAGCCCGTCGGCTAAAAGCTCAAGGGACACAATTTGAATAAGCAATCGCAATGGAGCGCACACCGCTAGCCCCTCCTCCGGATCGCCCCTCGGGAATCTGGTGCATGGAGTTCTTGAGTGGTTCACCCATGTGGGTGCAAGTAGGTACTTGTAAAACTGATGATCTCTAGACCCGATACATGTCCCGGGTTTTTGGATATCGCCCGGGACATGGCTCGGGTTTCGGGATAACTTCCCTCATCAGTAGAGAAAATAGTTAGGGGTGGAAGAGAAGGCCGCCAAACAACCGTCAATGGCCTCGATGCCCGAACCAGCACGCAGGTGCGTCATCCAGGAGCCCGTCGGCTCAAAGCTCAAGGGAGCCAATTTGAATAAGCAATCGCAATGGAGCGCACACCGCTAGCCCCTCCTCCGGATCGCCCCTCGGGAAACTGGTACATGGAGTTCTTGAGTGGTTCACCCATGTGGGTGCAAGTAGGTACTTGTAAAACTGATGATCTCTAGACCCGATACATGTCCCGGGTTTTTGGATATCGCCCGGGACATGGCTCGGGTTTCGGGATAACTTCCCTCATCAGTAGAGAAAATAGTTAGGGGTGGAAGAGAAGGCCGCCAAACAACCGTCAATGGCCTCGATGCCCGAACCGGCACGCAGGTGCGTCGTCCAGGAGCCCGTCGGCTCAAAGCTCAAGGGAGCCAATTTGAATAAGCAATCGCAATGGAGCGCACACCGCTAGCCCCTCCTCCGGATCGCCCCTCGGGAATCTGGTACATGGAGTTCTTGAGTGGTTCACCCATGTGGGTGCAAGTAGGTACTTGTAAAACTGATGATCTCTAGACCCGATACATGTCCCGGGTTTTTGGATATCGCCCGGGACATGGCTCGGGTTTCGGGATAACTTCCCTCATCAGTAGAGAAAATAGTTAGGGGTGGAAGAGAAGGCCGCCAAACAACCGTCAATGGCCTCGATGCCCGAACCGGCACGCAGGTGCGTCGTCCAGGAGCCCGTCGGCTCAAAGCTCAAGGGAGCCAATTTGAATAAGCAATCGCAATGGAGCGCACACCGCTAGCCCCTCCTCCGGATCGCCCCTCGGGAATCTGGTACATGGAGTTCTTGAGTGGTTCACCCATGTGGGTGCAAGTAGGTACTTGTAAAACTGATGATCTCTAGACCCGATACATGTCCCGGGTTTTTGGATATCGCCCGGGACATGGCTCGGGTTTCGGGATAACTTCCCTCATCAGTAGAGAAAATAGTTAGGGGTGGAAGAGAAGGCCGCCAAACAACCGTCAATGGCCTCGATGCCCGAACCGGCACGCAGGTGCGTCGTCCAGGAGCCCGTCGGCTCAAAGCTCAAGGGAGCCAATTTGAATAAGCAATCGCAATGGAGCGCACACCGCTAGCCCCTCCTCCGGATCGCCCCTCGGGAATTTGGTACATGGAGTTCTTGAGTGGTTCACCCATGTGGGTGCAAGTAGGTACTTGTACAACTGATGATCTCTAGACCCGATACATGTCCCGGGTTTTTGGATATCGCCCGGGACATGGCTCGGGTTTCGGGATAACTTCCCTCATCAGTAGAGAAAATAGTTAGGGGTGGAAGAGAAGGCCGCCAAACAACCGTCAACGGCCTCGATGCCCGAACCGGCACGCAGGTGCGTCGTCCAGGAGCCCGTCGGCTCAAAGCTCAAGGGAGCCAATTTGAATAAGCAATCGCAATGGAGCGCACACCGCTAGCCCCTCCTCCGGATCGCCCCTCGGGAATCTGGTACATGGAGTTCTTGAGTGGTTCACCCATGTGGGTGCAAGTAGGTACTTGTAAAACTGATGATCTCTAGACCCGATACATGTCCCGGGTTTTTGGATATCGGCCGGGGCATGGCTCGGGTTTCGGGATAACTTCCCTCATCAGTAGAGAAAATAGTTAGGGGTGGAAGAGAAGGCCGCCAAACAACCGTCAATGGCCTCGATGCCCGAACCGGCACGCAGGTGCGTCGTCCAGGAGCCCGTCGGCTCAAAGCTCAAGGGAGCCAATTTGAATAAGCAATCGCAATGGAGCGCACACCGCTAGCCCCTCCTCCGGATCGCCCCTCGGGAATCTGGTACATGGAGTTCTTGAGTGGTTCACCCATGTGGGTGCAAGTAGGTACTTGTAAAACTGATGATCTCTAGACCCGATACATGTCCCGGGTTTTTGGATATCGCCCGGGACATGGCTCGGGTTTCGGGATAACTTCCCTCATCAGTAGAGAAAATAGTTAGGGGTGGAAGAGAAGGCCGCCAAACAACCGTCAATGACCTCGATGCCCGAACCGGCACGCAGGTGCGTCGTCCAGGAGCCCGTCGGCTCAAAGCTCAAGGGAGCCAATTTGAATAAGCAATCGCAATGGAGCGCACACCGCTAGCCCCTCCTCCGGATCGCCCCTCGGGAATCTGGTACATGGAGTTCTTGAGTGGTTCACCCATGTGGGTGCAAGTAGGTACTTGTAAAACGGATGATCTCTAGACCCGATACATGTCCCGGGTTTTTGGATATCGCCCGGGACATGGCTCGGGTTTCGGGATAACTTCCCTCATCAGTAGAGAAAATAGTTAGGGGTGGAAGAGAAGGCCGCCAAACAACCGTCAATGGCCTCGATGCCCGAACCGGCACGCAGGTGCGTCGTCCAGGAGCCCGTCGGCTCAAAGCTCAAGGGAGCCAATTTGAATAAGCAATCGCAATGGAGCACACACCGCTAGCCCCTCCTCCGGATCGCCCCTCGGGAATCTGGTACATGGAGTTCTTGAGTGGTTCACCCATGTGGGTGCAAGTAGGTACTTGTAAAACTGATGATCTCTAGACCCGATACATGTCCCGGGTTTTTGGATATCGCCCGGGACATGGCTCGGGTTTCGGGATAACTTCCCTCATCAGTAGAGAAAATAGTTAGGGGTGGAAGAGAAGGCCGCCAAACAACCGTCAATGGCCTCGATGCCCGAAGCGGCACGCAGGTGCGTCGTCCAGGAGCCCGTCGGCTCAAAGCTCAAGGGAGCCAATTTGAATAAGCAATCACAATGGAGCGCACACCGCTAGCCCCTCCTCCGGAACGCCCCTCGGGAATCTGGTACATGGAGTTCTTGAGTGGTTCACCCATGTGGGTGCAAGTAGGTACTTGTAAAACTGATGATCTCTAGACCCGATACATGTCCCGGGTTTTTGGATATCGCCCGGGACATGGCTCGGGTTTCGGGATAACTTCCCTCATCAATAGAGAAAATAGTTAGGGGTGGAAGAGAAGGCCGCCAAACAACCGTCAATGGCCTCGATGCCCGAACCGGCACGCAGGTGCGTCGTCCAGGAGCCCGTCGGCTCAAAGCTCAAGGGAGCCAATTTGAATAAGCAATCGCAATGGAGCGCACACCGCTAGCCCCTCCTCCGGATCGCCCCTCGGGAATCAGGTACATGGAGTTCTTGAGTGGTTCACCCATGTGGGTGCAAGTAGGTACTTGTAAAACTGATGATCTCTAGACCCGATACATGTCCCGGGTTTTTGGATATCGCCCGGGACACGGCTCGGGTTTCGGGATAACTTCCCTCATCAGTAGAGAAAATAGTTAGGGGTGGAATAGAAGGCCGCCAAACAACCGTCAATGACCTCGATGCCCGAACCGGCACGCAGGTGCGTCGTCCAGGAGCCCGTCGGCTCAAAGCTCAAGGGAGCCAATTTGAATAAGCAATCGCAATGGAGCGCACACCGCTAGCCCCTCCTCCGGATCGCCCCTCGGGATTCTGGTACATGGAGTTCTCGAGTGGTGCACCCATGTGGGTGCAAGTAGGTACTTGTAAAACTGATGATCTCTAGACCCGATACATGTCCCGGGTTTTTGGATATCGCCCGGGACATGGCTCGGGTTTCGGGATAACTTCCCTCATCAGTAGAGAAAATAGTTAGGGGTGGAAGAGAAGGCCGCCAAACAACCGTCAATGGCCTCGATGCCCGAACCGGCACGCAGGTGCGTCGTCCAGGAGCCCGTCGGCTCAAAGCTCAAGGGAGCCAATTTGAATAAGCAATCGCAATGGAGCGCACACCGCTAGCCCCTCCTCCGGATCGCCCCTCGGGAATCTGGTACATGGAGTTCTTGAGTGGTTCACCCATGTGGGTGCAAGTAGGTACTTGTAAAACTGATGATCTCTAGACCCGATACATGTCCTGGGTTTTTGGATATCGCCCGGGACATGGTTTGGGTTTCGGGATAACTTCCCTCATCAATAGAGAAAATAGTTAGGGGTGGAAGAGAAGGCCGCCAAACACCCGTCAATGGCCTCGATGCCCGAACCGGCACGCAGGTGCGTCGTCCAGGAGCCCGTCGGCTCAAAGCTCAAGGGAGCCAATTTGAATAAGCAATCACAATGGAGCGCACATTGCTAGCCCCTCCTCCGGATCGCCCCTCGGGAATCTGGTACATGGAGTTCTTGAGTGGTTCACCCATGTGGGTGCAAGTAGGTACTTGTAAAACTGATGATCTCTAGACCCGATACATGTCCCGGGTTTTTGGATATCGCCCGGGACATGGCTCGGGTTTCGGGATAACTTCCCTCATCAGTAGAGAAAATAGTTAGGGGTGGAAGAGAAGGCCGCCAAACAACCGTCAATGGCCTCGATGCCCGAACCGGCACGCAGGTGCGTCGTCCAGGAGCCCGTCGGCTCAAAGCTCAAGGGAGCCAATTTGAATAAGCAATCGCAATAGAGCGCACACCGCTAGCCCCTCCTCCGGATCGCCCCTCGGGAATCTGGTACATGGAGTTCTTGAGTGGTTCACCCATGTGGGTGCAAGTAGGTACTTGTAAAACTGATGATCTCTAGACCCGATACATGTCCCGGGTTTTTGGATATCGCCCGGGACATGGCTCGGGTTTCGGGATAACTTCCCTCATCAGTAGAGAAAATAGTTAGGGGTGGAAAAGAAGGCCGCCAAACAACCGTCAATGGCCTCGATGCCCGAACCGGCACGCAGGTGCGTCGTCCAGGAGCCCGTCGGCTCAAAGCTCAAGGGAGCCAATTTGAATAAGCAATCGCAATGGAGCGCACACCGCTAGCCCCTCCTCCGGATCGCCCCTCGGGAATCTGGTACATGGAGTTCTTGAGTGGTTCACCCATGTGGGTGCAAGTAGGTACTTGTAAAACTGATGATCTCTAGACCCGATACATGTCCCGGGTTTTTGGATATCGCCCGGGACATGGCTCGGGTTTCGGGATAACTTCCCTCATCAGGAGAGAAAATAGTTAGGGGTGGAAGAGAAGGCCGCCAAACAACCGTCAATGGCCTCGATGCCCGAACCGGCACGCAGGTGCGTCGTCCAGGAGCCCGTCGGCTCAAAGCTCAAGGGAGCCAATTTGAATAAGCAATCGCAATGGAGCGCACACCGCTAGCCCCTCCTCCGGATCGCCCCTCGGGAATCTGGTACATGGAGTTCTTGAGTGGTTCACCCATGTGGGTGCAAGTAGGTACTTGTAAAACTGATGATCTCTAGACCCGATACATGTCCCGGGTTTTTGGATATCGCCCGGGACATGGCTCGGGTTTCGGGATAACTTCCCTCATCAGTAGAGAAAATAGTTAGGGGTGGAAGAGAAGGCCGCCAAACAACCGTCAATGGCCTCGATGCCCGAACCGGCACGAAGGTGCGTCGCCCAGGAGCCCGTCGGCTCAAAGCTCAAGGGAGCCAATTTGAATAAGCAATCGCAATGGAGCGCACACCGCTAGCCCCTCCTCCGGATCGCCCCTCGGGAATCTGGTACATGGAGTTCTTGAGTGGTTCACCCATGTGGGTGCAAGTAGGTACTTGTAAAACTGATGATCTCTAGACCCGATACATGTCCCGGGTTTTTGGATATCGCCTGGGACATGGCTCGGGTTTCGGAATAACTTCCCTCATCAGTAGAGAAAATAGTTAGGGGTGGAAGAGAAGGCCGCCAAACAACCGTCAATGGCCTCGATGCCCGAACCGGCACGCAGGTGCGTCGTCCAGGAGCCCGTCGGCTCAAAGCTCAAGGGAGCCAATTTGAATAAGCAATCGCAATGGAGCGCACACCGCTAGCCCCTCCTCCGGATTGCCCCTCGGGAATCTGGTACATGGAGTTCTTGAGTGGTTCACCCATGTGGGTGCAAGTAGGTACTTGTAAAACTGATGATCTCTAGACCCGATACATGTCCCGGGTTTTTGGATATCGCCCGGGACATGGCTCGGGTTTCGGGATAACTTCCCTCATCAGTAGAGAAAATAGTTAGGGGTGGAAGAGAAGGCCGCCAAACAACCGTCAATGGCCTCGATGCCCGAACCGGCACGCAGGTGCGTCGTCCAGGAGCCCGTCGGCTCAAAGCTCAAGGGAGCCAATTTGAATAAGCAATCGCAATGGAGCGCACACCGCTAGCCCTTCCTCCGGATCGCCCCTCGGGAATCTGGTACATGGAGTTCTTGAGTGGTTCACCCATGTGGGTGCAAGTAGGTACTTGTAAAACGGATGATCTCTAGACCCGATACATGTCCCGGGTTTTTGGATATCACCCGGGACATGGCTCGGGTTTCGGGATAACTTCCCTCATCAGTAGAGAAAATAGTTAGGGGTGGAAGAGAAGGCCGCCAAACAACCGTCAATGGCCTCGATGCCCGAACCGGCACGCGGGTGCGTCGTCCAGGAGCCCGTCGGCTCAAAGCTCAAGGGAGCCAATTTGAATAAGCAATCGCAATGGAGCGCACACCGCTAGCCCCTCCTCCGGATCGCCCCTCGGGAATCTGGTACATGGAGTTCTTGAGTGGTTCACCCATGTGGGTGCAAGTAGGTACTTGTAAAACTGATGATCTCTAGACCCGATACATGTCCCAGGTTTTTGGATATCGCCCGGGACATGGCTCGGGTTTCGGGATAACTTCCCTCATCAGTAGAGAAAATAGTTAGGGGTGGAAGAGAAGGCCGCCAAACAACCGTCAATGGCCTCGATGCCCGAACCGGCACGCAGGTGCGTCGTCCAGGAGCCCGTCGGCTCAAAGCTCAAGGGAGCCAATTTGAATAAGCAATCGCAATGGAGCGCACACCGCTAGCCCCTCCTCCGGATCGCCCCTCGGGAATCTGGTACATGGAGTTCTTGAGTGGTTCACCCATGTGGGTGCAAGTAGGTACTTGTAAAACTGATGATCTCTAGACCCGATACATGTCCTGGGTTTTTGGATATCGCCCGGGACATGGCTCGGGTTTCGGGATAACTTCCCTCATCAGTAGAGAAAATAGTTAGGGGTGGAAGAGAAGGCCGCCAAACAACCGTCAATGGCCTCGATGCCCGAACCGGCACGCAGGTGTGTCGTCCAGGAGCCCGTCGGCTCAAAGCTCAAGGGAGCCAATTTGAATAAGCAATCGCAATGGAGCGCACACCGCTAGCCCCTCCTCCGGATCGCCCCTCGGGAATCTGGTACATGGAGTTCTTGAGTGGTTCACCCATGTGGGTGCAAGTAGGTACTTGTAAAACTGATGATCTCTAGACCCGATACATGTCCCGGGTTTTTGGATATCGCCCGGGACATGGCTCGGGTTTCGGGATAACTTCCCTCATCAGTAGAGAAAATAGTTAGGGGTGGAAGAGAAGGCCGCCAAACAACCGTCAATGGCCTCGATGCCCGAACCGGCACGCAGGTGCGTCGTCCAGGAGCCCGTCGGCTAAAAGCTCAAGGGACACAATTTGAATAAGCAATCGCAATGGAGCGCACACCGCTAGCCCCTCCTCCGGATCGCCCCTCGGGAATCTGGTGCATGGAGTTCTTGAGTGGTTCACCCATGTGGGTGCAAGTAGGTACTTGTAAAACTGATGATCTCTAGACCCGATACATGTCCCGGGTTTTTGGATATCGCCCGGGACATGGCTCGGGTTTTGGGATAACTTCCCTCATCAGTAGAGAAAATAGTTAGGGGTGGAAGAGAAGGCCGCCAAACAACCGTCAATGGCCTCGATGCCCGAACCAGCACGCAGGTGCGTCATCCAGGAGCCCGTCGGCTCAAAGCTCAAGGGAGCCAATTTGAATAAGCAATCGCAATGGAGCGCACACCGCTAGCCCCTCCTCCGGATCGCCCCTCGGGAAACTGGTACATGGAGTTCTTGAGTGGTTCACCCATGTGGGTGCAAGTAGGTACTTGTAAAACTGATGATCTCTAGACCCGATACATGTCCCGGGTTTTTGGATATCGCCCGGGACATGGCTCGGGTTTCGGGATAACTTCCCTCATCAGTAGAGAAAATAGTTAGGGGTGGAAGAGAAGGCCGCCAAACAACCGTCAATGGCCTCGATGCCCGAACCGGCACGCAGGTGCGTCGTCCAGGAGCCCGTCGGCTCAAAGCTCAAGGGAGCCAATTTGAATAAGCAATCGCAATGGAGCGCACACCGCTAGCCCCTCCTCCGGATCGCCCCTCGGGAATCTGGTACATGGAGTTCTTGAGTGGTTCACCCATGTGGGTGCAAGTAGGTACTTGTAAAACTGATGCTCTCTAGACCCGATACATGTCCCGGGTTTTTGGATATCGCCCGGGACATGGCTCGGGTTTCGGGATAACTTCCCTCATCAGTAGAGAAAATAGTTAGGGGTGGAAGAGAAGGCCGCCAAACAACCGTCAATGGCCTCGATGCCCGAACCGGCACGCAGGTGCGTCGTCCAGGAGCCCGTCGGCTCAAAGCTCAAGGGAGCCAATTTGAATAAGCAATCGCAATGGAGCGCACACCGCTAGCCCCTCCTCCGGATCGCCCCTCGGGAATCTGGTACATGGAGTTCTTGAGTGGTTCACCCATGTGGGTGCAAGTAGGTACTTGTAAAACTGATGATCTCTAGACCCGATACATGTCCCGGGTTTTTGGATATCGCCCGGGACATGGCTCGGGTTTCGGGATAACTTCCCTCATCAGTAGAGAAAATAGTTAGGGGTGGAAGAGAAGGCCGCCAAACAACCGTCAATGGCCTCGATGCCCGAACCGGCACGCAGGTGCGTCGTCCAGGAGCCCGTCGGCTCAAAGCTCAAGGGAGCCAATTTGAATAAGCAATCGCAATGGAGCGCACACCGCTAGCCCCTCCTCCGGATCGCCCCTCGGGAATTTGGTACATGGAGTTCTTGAGTGGTTCACCCATGTGGGTGCAAGTAGGTACTTGTACAACTGATGATCTCTAGACCCGATACATGTCCCGGGTTTTTGGATATCGCCCGGGACATGGCTCGGGTTTCGGGATAACTTCCCTCATCAGTAGAGAAAATAGTTAGGGGTGGAAGAGAAGGCCGCCAAACAACCGTCAACGGCCTCGATGCCCGAACCGGCACGCAGGTGCGTCGTCCAGGAGCCCGTCGGCTCAAAGCTCAAGGGAGCCAATTTGAATAAGCAATCGCAATGGAGCGCACACCGCTAGCCCCTCCTCCGGATCGCCCCTCGGGAATCTGGTACATGGAGTTCTTGAGTGGTTCACTGTTGGACAGGCCACATGAAGGGCCGCTCTCCCCCGGCCCAACCAGGCCCGAACCAGCCACGCAAGTACCACACACCACCATTGCACGTCCACCGTCCCCGCAGGGACCCCTACACTCGAACCTGTTGACCGCGTAGGCCGACCCACTACCGGCCTGCGCGCCCATCCTGGGCGCCATCTTGGACACTCCACCACGAGGCCGCCTGGCCCCCGATCGACCTCAACCCTGGGCCCGGCCAGGCCTCAGACATTCCGGCACCAACATCCACCCAGGAGGTGAGCGGGCTACTTGGTCAGTCAATGGGAGCAAGAGGTGTCGATGGCTCTCCCCCGCCAAGTACCGCTCGCCCCATCGCCTCCCCGGGCGCTGGCTCCACCCCCCTGCTGGGTGTCTGAACCCCCTCATCCCGGACCTCCCGACCTCCAAGTGCGAGGGTCCGGACATCAAAGCACACCAGCCCTATAACTGGGACAGCTCCAGAGCCAGACGGGAGTTGTATCTTGGAGTCGAGAGACGCAAAGAAGAACTCATCCTTGACGGACTACTGGCGCTGCCGTAGCTCTGTCTTGTGCACCCTCGTCTTGCCTGCTGGCGCTGCCGCGGCTTTGGGAACCACCCTATCCTTCATCGTCGTCGGGACCTGCTGGCGTGGCCGCGGACCGTTTGTAACCACCACCTTCATCGGGACCTGCTGGCTCTGCCGCGGACCGTCGTCGTCCTTCATCCATCACGGGACCTGCTGGCTCCGCCGCGGCCCGTTCATCTACACCACCGAGCTCGAGGATTGAGAGCTATTTCCACCTCTTTGGTAACAAGACTGTCCCGCTACCCTTTTCCCAAACAGAGACCAGAATAGAGGGGACCCCTGAGTCCAGACCTCCTTGTACCATTCTACCGTACTTGAAGAATTGCCTATAAAGTATCGTTGAACTTTATCATTGTGTGGTGTCCGTCTGTGGGGGGGGAGTTACTTGTCTGTACGATTCACTGGAGACGGCTCTCCCCGGAGACCTCTCCCCTTATCCTCGGCCGACCCTCCCGGTCCGTCTAACATTGGTGGCCAGCGACGGGATCCGAATCACCGCATAAACCGTACAGAGAGTAGCTCACCCCACGGCGAATCACGATGTCAACTAAAGACAGCGGATCAACGGAGAAATTCCAGATGGAGAAATTGGACGAGTACAGCCATCGTGAACTTAAACAGTTCTGTATCGAATTAGGTATCGCTACCACCGGACTAAATACCAAAGATGACTTTAAGCAGGCCCTGGAATCTTGGGCAGAAACCGGGGCTGCCGGAACCCCCGATCAAGACATCGCAGCACAAACCCCCATGGCCCCTGAAGAACGAAGAACGGGTCTCTCGCCAGACGAGATCCAGGAACGAGAAAGAACCCGACTACACGAGCTGGAAATGGCCCGGCTCAAAATGGACGTTGAACTAAAGTTGGCCGAACAGAAAATCAACTTAGAGCACCTGCGTCTCCGAGAAGAAAGAGAGGAGAAACAGAGACAAAGGGAGCTCGAGGAAAAGAAACTGGCATATGAACATGAGCGGAAATTAGCTGAAATCGACCTACGCAAACAGAATAAAGAAGCAGGGGTGCCCGAGCAACCCCACACTCCAGGGGCAACAGAGAAGAAGGTACACATCCCCAAGGATGTCGTTCGAGAATACTTCCGAGAGGACGACATCCAGCAATGGTTTAAGGCCTATGAAATCGCTATGACTGCACACCGGATCGATAAAAGCGATTGGGGGGCCGGTCTGTGGGGGAGATTCCTCAATGAGGGCCGCGACGCCCTGCTGCAACTCCCGGACCACCAGATGACCTCCTATGACCATAAGAAAGCTGCACTCCTCACCCGCTATGGCCTCACACCCGAGATGTACCGTCAGAGGTTCCGAGACTGCACCCGCATCCCAGGTACAACTTGGGTGGACTATGTCAATTACTTTAGCCGAGCCTTCGAGGGCTGGATCAAAGGAAGCAGGGTCACAACCTACGAACAACTGTTCAATCTTATGGTATGGGAGCATCTGTCGAACAATTGCTTCATTGAACTTCGTCAGCACCTCCTCGACAGCAAGTTAACGGATCCCCGGCAGCTCGCAGCTGAAGCAGACCGGTGGGAGATCACCAGAGTGAGTCGAAATGGGCCCTCCGAACAGAACCGGAACAACAATGGTCAGCACCGTCCCCGAGGAGGTGGAGGCCAGGGACGCGGAAGAAGCAACGCTCCGGTCACCCTCACTACCAGCCCCACCCCCCCGGCCAACCGGGGCAGCACCCCAGCGCGACCGGGACATCGAGCCAATGTTACCTGCCATCGATGCCAACGAGTCGGACACTATGCAAACGACCCAAACTGCCCCCAGTACCAGAGCCCAAGACCCCGCCAAGTAGCCGCTGCTGCTCTGGGGGAGGAACAGATCTCAGAGGAACAAGAAGAATATGAACAGGAACACCAAGAATGGGAGCCAGCCGCCATGGCTCTCGCCTGCCTAGGGGGGAGAGACATGGTCCCGCGGGTCCCCCTACCCGCTAATACCCAGAAGTACAGCCAATGGGTGGGCATCAATGGACGCCGGGCTGAAGCCCTTCGTGACACTGGGGCCAGTGTAACAGCCGTCCGCTGTCACCTGGTGACCCCCGAACAATACTTACCAAACATTCTCTGCCCTGTACGTTCAGCCGATAACTCAGAAAGTCTGTGTCGGATGGCCTGCGTCCCCTTCGAATGGGGAGGGGTCTCCGGCATGTTGAAGGTGACGGTCCGAGATGATGCCCCCGTAGACTGCCTCCTGGGGAATGACCTGGAAAGCTCTCCATGGGCAGCAGTCGAACGAAAAGAGCACCTGGGGATGCTGGGCGTCCCGGACTGGGCGTGCGTCACCACCCGGTCCATGACCGCCCGTGCCAACACCCGCCCAGAGGAACTCGAATGGCCGGCGCCACCGCCTCCGGTCGCCCCCGCCGAAACCACCGACCGTGACGTCCCCCCCGAACCAGCTCAACCTCCAGACCTCGCTAACCTCGACCAGTGGCCTCAAGAGGGGGGGCCCACGCAAGAACAATTTCGCCAAGAACAAAAGACCTGTCCCTCCCTCGAGGGACTCCGCCAGCAAGCGCTAGCCCAAAGCGCAGGGGATACCTCCGGAACTCACTGGGTCTACTGGGACAATGATCTGCTGTACAGTGAGCAAAGAATCGCGGAGCTGGGGGCCAGCCGAGTCCTAGTGGTACCCCTCCGTTTTAGAGACTTTCTGCTAAACCTGGCCCACGATGTCCCCCTGGCAGGACACTTGGGTCAAGACAAAACCTATAGCCGCCTGGTGACCCACTTCTTCTGGCCCAAAATGAGGGACAATGTACACCAGCATTGCCGATCTTGCCCCACGTGCCAAGCCAGTGGGAAGAGCGGCCGCAAACTGAAAGCCCCCCTGCAACCTTTTCCCGTGGTCACCACCCCGTTCGAGAGGGTCGGAATCGATATCGTAGGGCCCCTGGACCCGCGCACAAAACAAGGCCATCGATTCATCCTGGTGCTAGTGGACCACGCCACCCGCTACCCGGAGGCTGTTCCCCTGCGGACTGTGACAGCCCCGGTAGTCGGCCGGGCTCTGATGGGGATCTTCTCCCGGGTGGGCTTCCCCCGGGAGGTCGTCAGTGACAGAGGCACGAACTTTATTTCGAAATATATGAAATCTCTCTGGCAACAGTGCGGGGTTACCTACCGGTTCACGACCCCCTATCACCCTCAAGGAAACGGCCTCGTTGAGCGGTTCAACCGCACGCTCAAAGGAATGATCGGGGGGTTGGAAGAGCCCCTCCGTCGCCAGTGGGATGTGCTGCTGCCGTGCCTCCTCTTCGCATATCGAGAGGTCCCCCAGAAGTCCCTGGGCTTCAGCCCATTTGAACTGCTATATGGACACCCCGTGCGCGGGCCGCTCAGCCTAGTTAAGGAAGGCTGGGAGATGCCCCCTCTAAAGAACCCACCAGATGTTTTCCGCTACCTCCTAACCCTCCGCAACCAGACCCGGCGATTCCGAGGACTAGCAAAAGCCAACCTAGAGGCCAGTCAAGAGGACATGAAAAGGTGGTATGACCGGAATGCCTCCTCCATCGAATTTGAACCTGGGCAACAGGTATGGGTGATGTCCCCCACCGAACCCTGCGCCCTACAAGACAAGTGGACAGGGCCCTTCAAAGTGGTCGAGCGCAAGGGTCCGGCTACCTACCTCATCGACTTGGAATCTTCCCGGAACCCCCTCCGGGTCCTCCACGCTAACAGACTGAAACCGCACTTTGTACGGACAGAACTCAGCCTCCTGATGGCCACAGACAATGGGGCTGAAGAGGACTCCGAGCCCCTCCCGGACCTCCTACGAACGCGGGAGAAAGATGGTTCCGTAGAGGGGGTCCGACTCTCAGAGGCCCTCACCCGAGAGCAACGCCAGGAGTGCCAAGTTCTCCTGTCACAATTCGCCAGCCTGTTCTCCCTCACCCCAGGTGTCACTTCCTGGTGTACGCACGATGTGGACACGGGGGACAGCCCCCCTATCCGCCACCGGGCCTACCGCGTGCCAGATCGGGTACGGGCCTGCATCCAGGAGGAAGTAGCCAAAATGCTCACGCTCGGGGTCATCGAGCCCTCAGACAGCCCCTGGGCCAGCCCTGTAGTACTGGTCCCCAAAGCAGCTGCCCCCGGCACCACACCAGAACTCCGGTTCTGCGTCGACTACCGGGGCTTGAATGCGGTCACCAGGACAGACGCACATCCCATCCCCCGGGCAGATGAACTAATCGACCGCATGGGAGCTGCCCGCTACCTCAGTATCTTCGACCTGACGGCGGGCTACTGGCAAATCGGCCTCACACCCCGGGCACAAGAACGTTCTGCCTTCTCCACTCCCGATGGCCATTACCATTTCACAGTCATGCCCTTCGGCATGAAGAATGCCCCAGCAACATTCCAACGACTCGTCAATCATGTCCTGGCGGGGCTCGAAGGATTCAGCGCCGCCTACCTAGACGACATCGCTGTATACAGCAACCAGTGGTCCGAGCACCTCCGCCACCTCCGAGCAGTGCTGCACGCCCTTCAGCAAGCTGGCCTCACGATCAAGGCCAGCAAATGTCAAATTGGGCAAGGGTCTGTAACCTACCTCGGGCACCAGGTGGGAAGCGGCCTGGTGGCCCCTCTGCAGCTAAAAATTGCCGCCATCCAGTCCTGGCAGCCCCCCATTACCCAGACCGAGGTACGGGCCTTCCTGGGCCTCACGGGCTATTACCGAAGGTTCGTGAAAGACTATGGTACTATCGTGAGGCCCCTCACAGAGCTCACGTCAAAAAATCAGCCCCAGAAAGTCAACTGGACCCCAGAGTGTCAAGCTGCATTTGAACAATTGAAAGCCGCCATGTGCTCCGCCCCTGTGCTCCAGGCCCCCGACTACAGCCGGGAGTTCATCGTCCAGACGGATGCCTCCGACCATGGCATTGGGGCAGTCCTGTCTCAAGTGAACACCGAAGGCCGTGATCAGCCGGTGGCCTTCATCAGCCGGCGACTCCTACCACGGGAACAACGCTGGAGCACCATAGAGAGGGAGGCCTTTGCGGTGGTATGGGCCCTCAAGAAGCTCCGGCCCTACCTTTTTGGCACACCCTTTCGGGTACAGACCGACCACCGACCCCTGCAGTGGCTGATGCAGATGCGGGGGGAAAACCCGAAGTTACTACGCTGGTCCATCTCCCTACAAGGGATGGACTTCACAGTTGAACATCGGCCTGGGCCAGATCACGCCAACGCAGATGGCCTGTCCCGGTTCTTCCGCCTCGACGAGAAGAGTCCCCAAGGGAATGGGTAACTCTCCCCGCCTTCAGCTGGGGGGGACGCATGTTGGACAGGCCACATGAAGGGCCGCTCTCCCCCGGCCCAACCAGGCCCGAACCAGCCACGCAAGTACCACACACCACCATTGCACGTCCACCGTCCCCGCAGGGACCCCTACACTCGAACCTGTTGACCACGTAGGCCGACCCACTACCGGCCTGCGCGCCCATCCTGGGCGCCATCTTGGACACTCCACCACGAGGCCGCCTGGCCCCCGATCGACCTCAACCCTGGGCCCGGCCAGGCCTCAGACATTCCGGCACCAACATCCACCCAGGAGGTGAGCGGGCTACTTGGTCAGTCAATGGGAGCAAGAGGTGTCGATGGCTCTCCCCCGCCAAGTACCGCTCGCCCCATCGCCTCCCCGGGCGCTGGCTCCACCCCCCTGCTGGGTGTCTGAACCCCCTCATCCCGGACCTCCCGACCTCCAAGTGCGAGGGTCCGGACATCAAAGCACACCAGCCCTATAACTGGGACAGCTCCAGAGCCAGACGGGAGTTGTATCTTGGAGTCGAGAGACGCAAAGAAGAACTCATCCTTGACGGACTACTGGCGCTGCCGTAGCTCTGTCTTGTGCACCCTCGTCTTGCCTGCTGGCGCTGCCGCGGCTTTGGGAACCACCCTATCCTTCATCGTCGTCGGGACCTGCTGGCGTGGCCGCGGACCGTTTGTAACCACCACCTTCATCGGGACCTGCTGGCTCTGCCGCGGACCGTCGTCGTCCTTCATCCATCACGGGACCTGCTGGCTCCGCCGCGGCCCGTTCATCTACACCACCGAGCTCGAGGATTGAGAGCTATTTCCACCTCTTTGGTAACAAGACTGTCCCGCTACCCTTTTCCCAAACAGAGACCAGAATAGAGGGGACCCCTGAGTCCAGACCTCCTTGTACCATTCTACCGTACTTGAAGAATTGCCTATAAAGTATCGTTGAACTTTATCATTGTGTGGTGTCCGTCTGTGGGGGGGGAGTTACTTGTCTGTACGATTCACTGGAGACGGCTCTCCCCGGAGACCTCTCCCCTTATCCTCGGCCGA
Source organism: Lissotriton helveticus (assembly GCF_964261635.1). Classification (NCBI taxonomy): domain Eukaryota; kingdom Metazoa; phylum Chordata; class Amphibia; order Caudata; family Salamandridae; genus Lissotriton; species Lissotriton helveticus. Next base: position 1,017,348,668 of record NC_136061.1, read on the forward strand.
CCCTCCCGGTCCGTCTAACATTCACCCATGTGGGTGCAAGTAGGTACTTGTAAAACTGATGATCTCTAGACCCGATACATGTCCCGGGTTTTTGGATATCGGCCGGGGCATGGCTCGGGTTTCGGGATAACTTCCCTCATCAGTAGAGAAAATAGTTAGGGGTGGAAGAGAAGGCCGCCAAACAACCGTCAATGGCCTCGATGCCCGAACCGGCACGCAGGTGCGTCGTCCAGGAGCCCGTCGGCTCAAAGCTCAAGGGAGCCAATTTGAATAAGCAATCGCAATGGAGCGCACACCGCTAGCCCCTCCTCCGGATCGCCCCTCGGGAATCTGGTACATGGAGTTCTTGAGTGGTTCACCCATGTGGGTGCAAGTAGGTACTTGTAAAACTGATGATCTCTAGACCCGATACATGTCCCGGGTTTTTGGATATCGCCCGGGACATGGCTCGGGTTTCGGGATAACTTCCCTCATCAGTAGAGAAAATAGTTAGGGGTGGAAGAGAAGGCCGCCAAACAACCGTCAATGGCCTCGATGCCCGAACCGGCACGCAGGTGCGTCGTCCAGGAGCCCGTCGGCTCAAAGCTCAAGGGAGCCAATTTGAATAAGCAATCGCAATGGAGCGCACACCGCTAGCCCCTCCTCCGGATCGCCCCTCGGGAATCTGGTACATGGAGTTCTTGAGTGGTTCACCCATGTGGGTGCAAGTAGGTACTTGTAAAACTGATGATCTCTAGACCCGATACATGTCCCGGGTTTTTGGATATCGCCCGGGACATGGCTCGGGTTTCGGGATAACTTCCCTCATCAGTAGAGAAAATAGTTAGGGGTGGAAGAGAAGGCCGCCAAACAACCGTCAATGGCCTAGATGCCCGAACCGGCACGCAGGTGCGTCATCCAGGAGCCCGTCGGCTCAAAGCTCAAGGGAGCCAATTTGAATAAGCAATCGCAATGGAGCGCACACCGCTAGCCCCTCCTCCGGATCGCCCCTCGGGAATCTGGTACATGGAGTTCTTGAGTGGTTCACCCATGTGGGTGCAAGTAGGTACTTGTAAAACTGATGATCTCTAGACCCGATACATGTCCCGGGTTTTTGGATATCGCCCGGGACATGGCTCGGGTTTCGGGATAACTTCCCTCATCAGTAGAGAAAATAGTTAGGGGTGGAAGAGAAGGCCGCCAAACAACCGTCAATGGCCTCGATGCCCGAACCGGCACGCAGGTGCGTCGTCCAGGAGCCCGTCGGCTCAAAGCTCAAGGGAGCCAATTTGAATAAGCAATCGCAATGGAGCGCACACCGCTAGCCCCTCCTCCGGATCGCCCCTCGGGAATCTGGTACATGGAGTTCTTGAGTGGTTCACCCATGTGGGTGCAAGTAGGTACTTGTAAAACTGATGATCTCTAGACCCGATACATGTCCCGGGTTTTTGGATATCGCCCGGGACATGGCTCGGGTTTCGGGATAACTTCCCTCATCAGTAGAGAAAATAGTTAGGGGTGGAAGAGAAGGCCGCCAAACAACCATCAATGGCCTCGATGCCCGAACCGGCACGCAGGTGCGTCGTCCAGGAGCCCGTCGGCTCAAAGCTCAAGGGAGACAATTTGAATAAGCAATCGCAATGGAGCGCACACCGCTAGCCCCTCCTCCGGATCACCCCTCGGGAATCTGGTACATGGAGTGCTTGAGTGGTTCACCCATGTGGGTGCAAGTAGGTACTTGTAAAACTGATGATCTCTAGACCCGATACATGTCCCGGGTTTTTGGATATCGCCCGGGACATGGCTCGGGTTTCGGGATAACTTCCCTCATCAGTAGAGAAAATAGTTAGGGGTGGAAGAGAAGGCCGTCAAACAACCGTCAATGGCCTCGATGCCCAAACCAGCACGCAGGTGCGTCGTCCAGGAGCCCGTCGGCTCAAAGCTCAAGGGAGCCAATTTGAATAAGCAATCGCAATGGAGCGCACACTGCTAGCCCCTCCTCCGGATCGCCCCTCGGGAATCTGGTACATGGAGTTCTTGAGTGGTTCACCCATGTGGGTGCAAGTAGGTACTTGTAAAACTGATGATCTCTAGACCCGATACATGTCCCGGGTTTTTGGATATCGCCCGGGACATGGCTCGGGTTTCGGGATAACTTCGCTCATCAGTAGAGAAAATAGTTAGGAGTGGAAGAGAAGGCCGCCAAACAACCATCAATGGCCTCGATGCCCGAACCGGCACGCAGGTGCGTCGTCCAGGAGCCCGTCGGCTCAAAGCTCAAGGGAGCCAATTTGAATAAGCAATCGCAATGGAGCGCACACCGCTAGCCCCTCCTCCGGATCGCCCCTCGGGAATCTGGTACATGGAGTTCTTGAGTGGTTCACCCATGTGGGTGCAAGTAGGTACTTGTAAAACTGATGATCTCTAGACCCGATACATGTCCCGGGTTTTTGGATATCGCCCGGGACATGGCTCGGGTTTCGGGATAACTTCCCTCATCAGTAGAGAAAATAGTTAGGGGTGGAAGAGAAGGCCGCCAAACAACCGTCAATGGCCTCGATGCCCGAACCGGCACGCAGGTGCGTCGTCCAGGAGCCCGTCGGCTCAAAGCTCAAGGGAGCCAATTTGAATAAGCAATCGCAATGGAGCGCACACCGCTAGCCCCTCCTCCGGATCGCCCCTCGGGAATCTGGTACATGGAGTTCTTGAGTGGTTCACCCATGTGGGTGCAAGTAGGTACTTGTAAAACTGATGATCTCTAGACCCGATACATGTCCCGGGTTTTTGGATATCGCCCGGGACATGGCTCGGGTTTCGGGATAACTTCCCTCATCAGTAGAGAAAATAGTTAGGGGTGGAAGAGAAGGCAGCCAAACAACCGTCAATGGCCTCGATGCCCAAACCGGCACGCAGGTGGGTCGTCCAGGAGCCCGTCGGCTCAAAGCTCCAGGGAGCCAATTTGAATAAGCAATCGCAATGGAGCGCACACCGCTAGCCCCTCCTCCGGATCGCCCCTCGGGAATTTGGTACATGGAGTTCTTGAGTGGTTCACCCATGTGGGTGCAAGTAGGTACTTGTAAAACTGATGATCTCTAGACCCGATACATGTCCCGGGTTTTTGGATATCGCCCGGGACATGGCTCGGGTTTCGGGATAACTTCCCTCATCAGTAGAGAAAATAGTTAGGGGTGGAAGAGAAGGCCGCCAAACAACCGTCAATGGCCTCGATGCCCGAACCGGCACGCAGGTGCGTCGTCCAGGAGCCCGTCGGCTCAAAGCTCAAGGGAGCCAATTTGAATAAGCAATCGCAATGGAGCGCACACCGCTAGCCCCTCCTCCGGATCGCCCCTCGGGAATCTGGTACATGGAGTTCTTGAGTGGTTCACCCATGTGGGTGCAAGTAGGTACTTGTAAAACTGATGATCTCTAGACCCGATACATGTCCCGGGTTTTTGGATATCGCCCGGGACATGGCTCGGGTTTCGGGATAACTTCCCTCATCAGTAGAGAAAATAGTTAGGGGTGGAAGAGAAGGCCGCCAAACAACCGTCAATGGCCTCGATGCCCGAACCGGCACGCAGGTGCGTCGTCCAGGAGCCCGTCGGCTCAAAGCTCAAGGGAGACAATTTGAATAAGCAATCGCAATGGAGCGCACACCGCTAGCCCCTCCTCCGGATCGCCCCTCGGGAATCTGGTACATGGAGTTCTTGAGTGGTTCACCCATGTGGGTGCAAGTAGGTACTTGTAAAACTGATGATCTCTAGACCCGATACATGTCCCGGGTTTTTGGATATCGCCCGGGACATGGCTCGGGTTTCGGGATAACTTCCCTCATCAGTAGAGAAAATAGTTAGGGGTGGAAGAGAAGGCCGCCAAACAACCGTCAATGGCCTCGATGCCCGAACCGGCACGCAGGTGCGTCATCCAGGAGCCCGTCGGCTCAAAGCTCAAGGGAGCCAATTTGAATAAGCAATCGCAATGGAGCGCACACCGCTAGCCCCTCCTCCGGATCGCCCCTCGGGAATCTGGTACATGGAGTTCTTGAGTGGTTCACCCATGTGGGTGCAAGTAGGTACTTGTAAAACTGATGATCTCTAGACCCGATACATGTCCAGGGTTTTTGGATATCGCCCGGGACATGGCTCGGGTTTCGGGATAACTTCCCTCATCAGTAGAGAAAATAGTTAGGGGTGGACTCTGGTAGAAGCGCACCCGCCTATACTGACTTCATCGACCATCATGCTCCGGGGTAACACGCTGATAGGACGAGCAGTGTGCGACCTCTTTCGTGAATACTATTTATACAGGATCCCTCGAGCCGGTGGAGGTGACGACCTCGAGGTTACGCACCTGCGCGCCACGAGAGGTATCTGGACCTAAGAACATTTTGGCAGCCTACGCAGCAACCCCTTACACACGCCTATTCCCTGCTGATGAGAGGTAACAACCTCGAAACACGTGTCCAGGGATGGCCAGCACAACAGTGATTACACTCAAGATTCAAGACTCTGGTAGAAGCGCACCCGCCTATACTGACTTCATCGACCATCATGCTCCGGGGTAACACGCTGATAGGACGAGCAGTGTGCGACCTCTTTCGTGAATACTATTTATACAGGCTCCCTCGAGCCGGTGGAGGTGACGACCTCGAGGTTACGCACCTGCGCGCCACGAGAGGTATCTGGACCTAAGAACATTTTGGCAGCCTACGCAGCAACCCCTTACACACGCCTATTCCCTGCTGATGAGAGGTAACAACCTCGAAACACGTGTCCAGGGATGGCCAGCACAACAGTGATTACACTCAAGATTCAAGACTCTGGTAGAAGCGCACCCGCCTATACTGACTTCATCGACCATCATGCTCCGGGGTAACACGCTGATAGGACGAGCAGTGTGCGACCTCTTTCGTGAATACTATTTATACAGGCTCCCTCGAGCCGGTGGAGGTGACGACCTCGAGGTTACGCACCTGCGCGCCACGAGAGGTATCTGGACCTAAGAACATTTTGGCAGCCTACGCAGCAACCCCTTACACACGCCTATTCCCTGCTGATGAGAGGTAACAAGCTCGAAACACGTGTCCAGGGATGGCCAGCACAACAGTGATTACACTCAAGATTCAAGACTCTGGTAGAAGCGCACCCGCCTATACTGACTTCATCGACCATCATGCTCCGGGGTAACACGCTGATAGGACGAGCAGTGTGCGACCTCTTTCGTGAATACTATTTATACAGGCTCCCTCGAGCCGGTGGAGGTGACGACCTCGAGGTTACGCACCTGCGCGCCACGAGAGGTATCTGGACCTAAGAACATTTTGGCAGCCTACGCAGCAACCCCTTACACACGCCTATTCCCTGCTGATGAGAGGTAACAAGCTCGAAACACGTGTCCAGGGATGGCCAGCACAACAGTGATTACACTCAAGATTCAAGACTCTGGTAGAAGCGTACCCGCCTATACTGACTTCATCGACCATCATGCTCCGGGGTAACACGCTGATAGGACGAGCAGTGTGCGACCTCTTTCGTGAATACTATTTATACAGGCTCCCTCGAGCCGGTGGAGGTGACGACCTCGAGGTTACGCACCTGCGCGCCACGAGAGGTATCTGGACCTAAGAACATTTTGGCAGCCTACGCAGCAACCCCTTACACACGCCTATTCCCTGCTGATGAGAGGTAACAACCTCGGAACACGTGTCCAGGGATGGCCAGCACAACAGTGATTACACTCAAGATTCAAGACTCTGGTAGAAGCGCACCCGCCTATACTGACTTCATCGACCATCATGCTCCGGGGTAACACGCTGATAGGACGAGCAGTGTGCAACCTCTTTCGTGAATACTATTTATACAGGCTCCCTCGAGCCGGTGGAGGTGACGACCTCGAGGTTACGCACCTGCGCGCCACGAGAGGTATCTGGACCTAAGAACATTTTGGCAGCCTACGCAGCAACCCCTTACACACGCCTATTCCCTGCTGATGAGAGGTAACAACCTCGAAACACGTGTCCAGGGATGGCCAGCACAACAGTGATTACACTCAAGATTCAAGACTCTGGTAGAAGCGCACCCGCCTATACTGACTTCATCGACCATCATGCTCCGGGGTAACACGCTGATAGGACGAGCAGTGTGCGACCTCTTTCGTGAATACTATTTATACAGGCTCCCTCGAGCCGGTGGAGGTGACGACCTCGAGGTTACGCACCTGCGCGCCACGAGAGGTATCTGGACCTAAGAACATTTTGGCAGCCTACGCAGCAACCCCTTACACACGCCTATTCCCTGCTGATGAGAGGTAACAACCTTGAAACACGTGTCCAGGGATGGCCAGCACAACAGTGATTACACTCAAGATTCAAGACCCTGGTAGAAGCGCACCCGCCTATACTGACTTCATCGACCATCATGCTCCGGGGTAACACGCTGATAGGACGAGCAGTGTGCGACCTCTTTTGTGAATACTATTTATACAGGCTCCCTCGAGCCGGTGGAGGTGACGACCTCGAGGTTACGCACCTGCGCGCCACGAGAGGTATCTGGACCTAAGAACATTTTAGCAGCCTACGCAGCAACCCCTTACACACGCCTATTCCCTGCTGATGAGAGGTAACAACCTCGAAACACGTGTCCAGGGATGGCCAGCACGACAGTGATTACACTCAAGATTCAAGACTCTGGTAGAAGCGCACCCGCCTATACTGACTTCATCGACCATCATGCTCCGGGGTAACACGCTGATAGGACGAGCAGTGTGCGACCTCTTTCGTGAATACTATTTATACAGGCTCCCTCGAGCCGGTGGAGGTGACGACCTCGAGGTTACGCACCTGCGCGCCACGAGAGGTATCTGGACCTAAGAACATTTTGGCAGCCTACGCAGCAACCCCTTACACACGCCTATTCCCTGCTGATGAGAGGTAACAACCTCGAAACACGTGTCCAGGGATGGCCAGCACAACAGTGATTACACTCAAGATTCAAGACTCTGGTAGAAGCGCACCCGCCTATACTGACTTCATCGACCATCATGCTCCGGGGTAACACGCTGATAGGACGAGCAGTGTGCGACCTCTTTCGTGAATACTATTTATACAGGCTCCCTCGAGCCGGTGGAGGTGACGACCTCGAGGTTACGCACCTGCGCGCCACGAGAGGTATCTGGACCTAAGAACATTTTGGCAGCCTACGCAGCAACCCCTTACACACGCCTATTCCCTGCTGATGAGAGGTAACAACCTCGAAACACGTGTCCAGGGAAGGCCAGCACAACAGTGATTACACTCAAGATTCAAGACTCTGGTAGAAGCGCACCCGCCTATACTGACTTCATCGACCATCATGCTCCGGGGTAACACGCTGATAGGACGAGCAGTGTGCGACCTCTTTCGTGAATACTATTTATACAGGCTCCCTCGAGCCAGTGGAGGTGACGACCTCGAGGTTACGCACCTGCGCGCCACGAGAGGTATCTGGACCTAAGAACATTTTGGCAGCGTACGCAGCAACCCCTTACACACGCCTATTCCCTGCTGATGAGAGGTAACAACCTCGAAACACGTGTCCAGGGATGGCCAGCACAACAGTGATTACACTCAAGATTCAAGACTCTGGTAGAAGCGCACCCGCCTTTACTGACTTCATCGACCATCATGCTCCGGGGTAACACGCTGATAGGACGAGCAGTGTGCGACCTCTTTCGTGAATACTATTTATACAGGCTCCCTCGAGCCGGTGGAGGTGACGACCTCGAGGTTACGCACCTGCGCGCCACGAGAGGTATATGGACCTAAGAACATTTTGGCAGCCTACGCAGCAACCCCTTACACACGCCTATTCCCTGCTGATGAGAGGTAACAACCTCGAAACACGTGTCCAGGGATGGCCAGCACAACAGTGATTACACTCAAGATTCAAGACTCTGGTAGAAGCGCACCCGCCTATACTGACTTCATCGACCATCATGCTCCGGGGTAACACGCTGATAGGACGAGCAGTGTGCGACCTCTTTCGTGAATACTATTTATACAGGCTCCCTCGAGCCGGTGGAGGTGACGACCTCGAGGTTACGCACCTGCGCGCCACGAGAGGTATCTGGACCTAAGAACATTTTGGCAGCCTACGCAGCAACCCCTTACACACGCCTATTCCCTGCTGATGAGAGGTAACAACCTCGAAACACGTGTCCAGGGGTGGCCAGCACAACAGTGATTACACTCAAGATTCAAGACTCTGGTAGAAGCGCACCCGCCTATACTGACTTCATCGACCATCATGCTCCGGGGTAACACGCTGATAGGACGAGCAGTGTGTGACCTCTTTCGTGAATACTATTTATACAGGCTCCCTCGAGCCAGTGGAGGTGACGACCTCGAGGTTACGCACCTGCGCGCCACGAGAGGTATCTGGACCTAAGAACATTTTGGCAGCCTACGCAGCAACCCCTTACACACGCCTATTCCCTGCTGATGAGAGGTAACAACCTCGAAACACGTGTCCAGGGATGGCCAGCACAACAGTGATTACACTCAAGATTCAAGACTCTGGTAGAAGCGCACCCGCCTATACTGACTTCATCGACCATCATGCTCCGGGGTAACACGCTGATAGGACGAGCAGTGTGCGACCTCTTTCATGAATACTATTTATACAGGCTCCCTCGAGCCGGTGGAGGTGACGACCTCGAGGTTACGCACCAGCGCGCCACGAGAGGTATCTGGACCTAAGTACATTTTGGCAGCCTACGCAGCAACCCCTTACACATGCCTATTCCCTGCTGATGAGAGGTAACAACCTCGAAACACGTGTCCAGGGATGGCCAGCACAACAGTGATTACACTCAAGATTCAAGACTCTGGTAGAAGCGCACCCGCCTATACTGACTTCATCGACCATCATGCTCCGGGGTAACACGCTGATAGGACGAGCAGTGTGCGACCTCTTTCGTGAATACTATTTATACAGGCTCCCTCGAGCCGGTGGAGGTGACGACCTCGAGGTTACGCACCTGCGCGCCACGAGAGGTATCTGGGCCTAAGAACATTTTGGCAGCCTACGCAGCAACCCCTTACACACGCCTATTCCCTGCTGATGAGAGGTAACAACCTCGAAACACATGTCCAGGGATGGCCAGCACAACAGTGATTACACTCAAGATTCAAGACTCTGGTAGAAGCGCACCCGCCTATACTGACTTCATCGACCATCAGCTCCGGGGTAACACGCTGATAGGACGAGCAGTGTGCGACCTCTTTCGTGAATACTATTTATACAGGCTCCCTCGAGCCGGTGGAGGTGACGACCTCGAGGTTACGCACCTGCGCGCCACGAGAGGTATCTGGACCTAAGAACATTTTGGCAGCCTACGCAGCAACCCCTTACACACGCCTATTCCCTGCTGATGAGAGGTAACAACCTCGAAACACGTGTCCAGGGATGGCCAGCACAACAGTGATTACACTCAAGATTCAAGACTCTGGTAGAAGCGCACCCGCCTATACTGACTTCATCGACCATCATGTTCCAGGGTAACACGCTGATAGGACGAGCAGTGTGCGACCTCTTTCGTGAATACTATTTATACAGGCTCCCTCGAGCCGGTGGAGGTGACGACCTCGAGGTTACGCACCTGCGCACCACGAGAGGTATCTGGACCTAAGAACATTTTGGCAGCCTACGCAGCAACCCCTTACACACGCCTATTCCCTGCTGATGAGAGGTAACAACCTCGAAACACGTGTCCAGGGGTGGCCAGCACAACAGTGATTACACTCAAGATTCAAGACTCTGGTAGAAGCGCACCCGCCTATACTGACTTCATCGACCATCATGCTCCGGGGTAACACGCTGATAGGACGAGCAGTGTGTGACCTCTTTCGTGAATACTATTTATACAGGCTCCCTCGAGCCAGTGGAGGTGACGACCTCGAGGTTACGCACCTGCGCGCCACGAGAGGTGTCTGGACCTAAGAACATTTTGGCAGCCTACGCAGCAACCCCTTACACACGCCTATTCCCTGCTGATGAGAGGTAACAACCTCGAAACACGTGTCCAGGGGTGGCCAGCACAACAGTGATTACACTCAAGATTCAAGACTCTGGTAGAAGCGCACCCGCCTATACTGACTTCATCGACCATCATGCTCCGGGGTAACACGCTGATAGGACGAGCAGTGTGTGACCTCTTTCGTGAATACTATTTATACAGGCTCCCTCGAGCCAGTGGAGGTGACGACCTCGAGGTTACGCACCTGCGCGCCACGAGAGGTATCTGGACCTAAGAACATTTTGGCAGCCTACGCAGCAACCCCTTACACACGCCTATTCCCTGCTGATGAGAGGTAACAACCTCGAAACACGTGTCCAGGGATGGCCAGCACAACAGTGATTACACTCAAGATTCAAGACTCTGGTAGAAGCGCACCCGCCTATACTGACTTCATCGACCATCATGCTCCGGGGTAACACGCTGATAGGACGAGCAGTGTGCGACCTCTTTCATGAATACTATTTATACAGGCTCCCTCGAGCCGGTGGAGGTGACGACCTCGAGGTTACGCACCAGCGCGCCACGAGAGGTATCTGGACCTAAGTACATTTTGGCAGCCTACGCAGCAACCCCTTACACATGCCTATTCCCTGCTGATGAGAGGTAACAACCTCGAAACACGTGTCCAGGGATGGCCAGCACAACAGTGATTACACTCAAGATTCAAGACTCTGGTAGAAGCGCACCCGCCTATACTGACTTCATCGACCATCATGCTCCGGGGTAACACGCTGATAGGACGAGCAGTGTGCGACCTCTTTCGTGAATACTATTTATACAGGCTCCCTCGAGCCGGTGGAGGTGACGACCTCGAGGTTACGCACCTGCGCGCCACGAGAGGTATCTGGGCCTAAGAACATTTTGGCAGCCTACGCAGCAACCCCTTACACACGCCTATTCCCTGCTGATGAGAGGTAACAACCTCGAAACACGTGTCCAGGGATGGCCAGCACAACAGTGATTACACTCAAGATTCAAGACTCTGGTAGAAGCGCACCCGCCTATACTGACTTCATCGACCATCAGCTCCGGGGTAACACGCTGATAGGACGAGCAGTGTGCGACCTCTTTCGTGAATACTATTTATACAGGCTCCCTCGAGCCGGTGGAGGTGACGACCTCGAGGTTACGCACCTGCGCGCCACGAGAGGTATCTGGACCTAAGAACATTTTGGCAGCCTACGCAGCAACCCCTTACACACGCCTATTCCCTGCTGATGAGAGGTAACAACCTCGAAACACATGTCCAGGGATGGCCAGCACAACAGTGATTACACTCAAGATTCAAGACTCTGGTAGAAGCGCACCCGCCTATACTGACTTCATCGACCATCATGTTCCAGGGTAACACGCTGATAGGACGAGCAGTGTGCGACCTCTTTCGTGAATACTATTTATACAGGCTCCCTCGAGCCGGTGGAGGTGACGACCTCGAGGTTACGCACCTGCGCGCCACGAGAGGTATCTGGACCTAAGAACATTTTGGCAGCCTACGCAGCAACCCCTTACACACGCCTATTCCCTGCTGATGAGAGGTAACAACCTCGAAACACGTGTCCAGGGATGGCCAGCACAACAGTGATTACACTCAAGATTCAAGACTCTGGTAGAAGCGCACCCGCCTATACTGACTTCATCGACCATCATGCTCCGGGGTAACACGCTGATAGGACGAGCAGTGTGCGACCTCTTTCGTGAATACTATTTATACAGGCTCCCTCGAGCCGGTGGAGGTGACGACCTCGAGGTTACGCACCTGCGCGCCACGAGAGGTATCTGGACCTAAGAACATTTTGGCAGCCTACGCAGCAACCCCTTACACACGCCTATTCCCTGCTGATGAGAGGTAACAACCTCGAAACACGTGTCCAGGGATGGCCAGCACAACAGTGATTACACTCAAGATTCAAGACTCTGGTAGAAGCGCACCCGCCTATACTGACTTCATCGACCATCATGCTCCGGGGTAACACGCTGATAGGACGAGCAGTGTGCGACCTCTTTCGTGAATACTATTTATACAGGCTCCCTCGAGCCGGTGGAGGTGACGACCTCGAGGTTACGCACCTGCGCGCCACGAGAGGTATCTGGACCTAAGAACATTTTGGCAGCCTACGCAGCAACCACTTACACACGCCTATTCCCTGCTGATGAGAGGTAACAACCTCGAAACACGTGTCCAGGGATGGCCAGCACAACAGTGATTACACTCAAGATTCAAGACTCTGGTAGAAGCGCACCCGCCTATACTGACTTCATCGACCATCATGCTCCGGGGTAACACGCTGATAGGACGAGCAGTGTGCGACCTCTTTCGTGAATACTATTTATACAGGCTCCCTCGAGCCGGTGGAGGTGACGACCTCGAGGTTACGCACCTGCGCGCCACGAGAGGTATCTGGACCTAAGAACATTTTGGCAGCCTACGCAGCAACCCCTTACACACGCCTATTCCCTGCTGATGAGAGGTAACAACCTCGAAACACGTGTCCAGGGATGGGCAGCACAACAGTTATACACTCAAGATTCAAGACTCTGGTAGAAGCGCACCCGCCTATACTGACTTTATCGACCATCATGCTCCGGGGTAACACGCTGATAGGACGAGCAGTGTGCAACCTCTTTCGTGAATACTATTTATACAGGCTCCCTCGAGCCGGTGGAGGAGACGACCTCGAGGTTACGCACCTGCGCGCCACGAGAGGTATCTGGACCTAAGAACATTTTGGCAGCCTACGCAGCAACCCCTTACACACGCCTATTCCCTGCTGATGAGAGGTAACAACCTCGAAACACGTGTCCAGGGATGGCCAGCACAACAGTTATACACTCAAGATTCAAGACTCTGGTAGAAGCGCACCCGCCTATACTGACTTCATCGACCATCATGCTCCGGGGTAACACGCTGATAGGACGAGCAGTGTGCGACCTCTTTCGTGAATACTATTTATACAGGCTCCCTCGAGCCGGTGGAGGTGACGACCTCGAAGTTACGCACCTGCGCGCCACGAGAGGTATCTGGACCTAAGAACATTTTGGCAGCCTACGCAGCAACCCCTTACACACGTCTATTCCCTGCTGATGAGAGGTAACAACCTCGAAACACGTGTCCAGGGATGGCCAGCACAACAGTGATTACACTCAAGATTCAAGACTCTGGTAGAAGCGCACCCGCCTATACTGACTTCATCGACCATCATGCTCCGGGGTAACACGCTGATAGGACGAGCAGTGTGCGACCTCTTTCGTGAATACTATTTATACAGGCTCCCTCGAGCCGGTGGAGGTGAAGACCTCGAGGTTACGCACCTGCGCGCCACGAGAGGTATCTGGACCTAAGAACATTTTGGCAGCCTACGCAGCAACCCCTTACACACGCCTATTCCCTGCTGATGAGAGGTAACAACCTCTTAACACGTGTCCAGGGATGGCCAGCACAACAGTGATTACACTCAAGATTCAAGACTCTGGTAGAAGCGCACCCGCCTATACTGACTTCATCGACCATCATGCTCCGGGGTAACACGCTGATAGGACGAGCAGTGTGCGACCTCTTTCGTGAATACTATTTATACAGGCTCCCTCGAGCCGGTGGAGGTGACGACCTCGAGGTTACGCACCTGCGCGCCACGAGAGGTATCTGGACCTAAGAACATTTTGGCAGCCTACGCAGCAACCCCTTACACACGCCTATTCCCTGCTGATGAGAGGTAACAACCTCGAAACACGTGTCCAGGGATGGCCAGCACAACAGTGATTACACTCAAGAATCAAGACTCTGGTAGAAGCGCACCCGCCTATACTGACTTCATCGACCATCATGCTCCGGGGTAACACGCTGATAGGACGAGCAGTGTGCGACCTCTTTCGTGAATACTATTTATACAGGCTCCCTCGAGCCGGTGGAGGTGACGAGCTCGAGGTTACGCACCTGCGCGCCACGAGAGGTATCTGGACCTAAGAACATTTTGGCAGCCTACGCAGCAACCCCTTACACACGCCTATTCCCTGCTGATGAGAGGTAACAACCTCGAAACACGTGTCCAGGGATGGCCAGCACAACAGTGATTACACTCAAGATTCAAGACTCTGGTAGAAGCGCACCCGCCTATACTGACTTCATCGACCATCACGCTCCGGGGTAACACGCTGATAGGACGAGCAGTGTGCGACCTCTTTCGTGAATACTATTTATACAGGCTCCCTCGAGCCGGTGGAGGTGACGACCTCGAGGTTACGCACCTGCGCGCCACGAGAGGTATCGGGACCTAAGAACATTTTGGCAGCCTACGCAGCAACCCCTTACACACGCCTATTCCCTGCTGATGAGAGGTAACAACCTCGAAACACGTGTCCAGGGATGGCCAGCACAACAGTGATTACACTCAAGATTCAAGACTCTGGTAGAAGCGCACACGCCTATACTGACTTCATCGACCATCATGCTCCGGGGTAACACGCTGATAGGACGAGCAGTGTGCGACCTCTTTCGTGAATACTATTTATACAGGCTCCCTCGAGCCGGTGGAGGTGACGACCTCGAGGTTACGCACCTACGCGCCACGAGAGGTATCTGGACCTAAGAACATTTTGGCAGCCTACGCAGCAACCCCTTACACACGCCTATTCCCTGCTGATGAGAGGTAACAACCTCGAAACACGTGTCCAGGGATGGCCAGCACAACAGTGATTACACTCAAGATTCAAGACTCTGGTAGAAGCGCACCCGCCTATACTGACTTCATCGGCCATCATGCTCCGGGGTAACACGCTGATAGGACGAGCAGTGAGCGACCTCTTTCGTGAATACTATTTATACAGGCTCCCTCGAGCCGGTGGAGGTGACGACCTCGAGGTTACGCACCTGCGCGCCACGAGAGGTATCTGGACCTAAGAACATTTTGACAGCCTACGCAGCAACCCCTTACACACGCCTATTCCCTGCTGATGAGAGGTAACAACCTCGAAACACGTTTCCAGGGATGGCCAGCACAACAGTGATTACACTCAAGATTCAAGACTCTGGTAGAAGCGCACCCGCCTATACTGACTTCATCGACCATCATGCTCCGGGGTAACACGCTGATAGGACGAGCAGTGTGCGACCTCTTTCGTGAATACTATTTATACAGGCTCCCTCGAGCCGGTGGAGGTGACGACCTCGAGGTTACGCACCTGCGCGCCACAAGAGGTATCTGGACCTAAGAACATTTTGGCAGCCTACGCAGCAACCCCTTACACACGCCTATTCCCTGCTGATGAGAGGTAACAACCTCGAAACACGTGTCCAGGGATGGCCAGCACAACAGTGATTACACTCAAGATTCAAGACTCTGGTAGAAGCGCACCCGCCTATACTGACTTCATCGACCATCATGCTCCGGGGTAACACGCTGATAGGACGAGCAGTGTGCGACCTCTTTCGTGAATACTATTTATACAGGCTCCCTCGAGCCGGTGGAGGTGACGACCTCGAGGTTACGCACCTGTGCCCCACGAGAGGTATCTGGACCTAAGAACATTTTGGCAGCCTACGCAGCAACCCCTTACACACGCCTATTCCCTGCTGATGAGAGGTAACAACCTCGAAACACGTGTCCAGGGATGGCCAGCACAACAGTGATTACACTCAAGATTCAAGACTCTGGTAGAAGCGCACCCGCCTATACTGACTTCATCGACAATCATGCTCCGGGGTAACACGCTGATAGGACGAGTAGTGTGCGACCTCTTTCGTGAATACTATTTATACAGGCTCCCTCGAGCCGGTGGAGGTGACGACCTCGAGGTTACGCACCTGCGCGCCACGAGAGGTATCTGGACCTAAGAACATTTTGGCAGCCTACGCAGCAACCCCTTACACACGCCTATTTCCTGCTGATGAGAGGTAACAACCTCGAAACACGTGTCCAGGGATGGCCAGCACAACAGTGATTACACTCAAGATTCAAGACTCTGGTAGAAGCGCACCCGCCTATACTGACTTCATCGACCATCATGCTCCGGGGTAACACGCTGATAAGACGAGCAGTGTGCAACCTCTTTCGTGAATACTATTTATACAGGCTCCCTCGAGCCGGTGGAGGTGACGACCTCGAGGTTACGCACCTGCGCGCCACGAGAGGTATCTGGACCTAAGAACATTTTGGCAGCCTACGCAGCAACCCCTTACACACGCCTATTCCCTGCTGATGAGAGGTAACAACCTCGAAACACGTGTCCAGGGATGGCCAGCACAACAGTGATTACACTCAAGATTCAAGACTCTGGTAGAAGCGCACCCGCCTATACTGACTTCATCGACCATCATGCTCCGGGGTAACACGCTGATAGGACGAGCAGTGTGCGACCTCTTTCGTGAATACTATTTATACAGGCTCCCTCGAGCCGGTGGAGGTGACGACCTCGAGGTTACGCACCTGCGCGCCACGAGAGGTATCTGGACCTAAGAACATTTTGGCAGCCTACGCAGCAACCCCTTACACACGCCTATTCCCTGCTGATGAGAGGTAACAACCTCGAAACACGTGTCCAGGGATGGCCAGCACAACAGTGATTACACTCAAGATTCAAGACTCTGGTAGAAGCGCACCCGCCTATACTGACTTCATCGACCATCATGCTCCTGGGTAACACGCTGATAGGACGAGCAGTGTGCGACCTCTTTCGTGAATACTATTTATACAGGCTCCCTCGAGCCGGTGGAGGTGACGACCTCGAGGTTACGCACCTGCGCGCCACGAGAGGTATCTGGACCTAAGAACATTTTGGCAGCCTACGCAGCAACCCCTTACACACGCCTATTCCCTGCTGATGAGAGGTAACAACCTCGAAACACGTGTCCAGGGATGGCCAGCACAACAGTGATTACACTCAAGATTCAAGACTCTGGTAGAAGCGCACCCGCCTATACTGACTTCATCGACCATCATGCTCCGGGGTAACACGCTGATAGGACGAGCAGTGTGCGACCTCTTTCGTGAATACTATTTATACAGGCTCCCTCGAGCCGGTGGAGGTGACGACCTCGAGGTTACGCACCTGCGCGCCACGAGAGGTATCTGGACCTAAGAACATTTTGGCAGCCTACGCAGCAACCCCTTACACACGCCTATTCCCTGCTGATGACATGTAACAACCTCGAAACACGTGTCCAGGGATGGCCAGCACAACAGTGATTACACTCAAGATTTAAGACTCTGGTAGAAGCGCACCCGCCTATACTGACTTCATCGACCATCATGCTCCGGGGTAACACGCTGATAGGACGAGCAGTGTGCGACCTCTTTCGTGAATACTATTTATACAGGCTCCCTCGAGCCGGTGGAGGTGATGACCTCGAGGTTACGCACCTGCGCGCCACGAGAGGTATCTGGACCTAAGAACATTTTGGCAGCCTACGCAGCAACCCCTTACACACGCCTATTCCCTGCTGATGAGAGGTAACAACCTCGAAACACCTGTCCAGGGATGGCCAGCACAACAGTGGTTACACTCAAGATTCAAGACTCTGGTAGAAGCGCACCCGCCTATACCGACTTCATCGACCATCATGCTCCGGGGTAACACACTGATAGGACGAGCAGTGTGTGACCTCTTTCGTGAATACTATTTATACAGGCTCCCTCGAGCCGGTGGAGGTGACGACCTCGAGGTTACGCAACTGCGCGCCACGAGAGGTATCTGGACCTAAGAACATTTTGGCAGCCTACGCAGCAACCCCTTACACACGCCTATTCCCTGCTGATGAGAGGTAACAACCTCGAAACACGTGTCCAGGGATGGCCAGCACAACAGTGATTACACTCAAGATTTAAGACTCTGGTAGAAGCGCACCCGCCTATACTGACTTCATCGACCATCATGCTCCGGGGTAACACGCTGATAGGACGAGCAGTGTGCGACCTCTTTCGTGAATACTATTTATACAGGCTCCCTCGAGCCGGTGGAGGTGACGACCTCGAGGTTACGCACCTGCGCGCCACGAGAGGTATCTGGACCTAAGAACATTTTGGCAGCCTACGCAGCAACCCCTTACACACGCCTATTCCCTGCTGATGAGAGGTAACAACCTCGAAACACGTGTCCAGGGATGGCCAGCACAACAGTGATTACACTCAAGATTCAAGACTCTGGTAGAAGCGCACCCGCCTATACTGACTTCATCGACCATCATGCTCCGGGGTAACAAGCTGATAGGACGAGCAGTGTGCGACCTCTTTCGTGAATACTATTTATACAGGCTCCCTTGAGCCGGTGGAGGTGACGACCTCGAGGTTACGCACCTGCGCGCCACGAGAGGTATCTGGACCTAAGAACATTTTGGCAGCCTACGCAGCAACCCCTTACACACGCCTATTCCCTGCTGATGAGAGGTAACAACCTCGAAACACGTGTCCAGGGATGGCCAGCACAACAGTGATTACACTCAAGATTCAAGACTCAGGTAGAAGCGCACCCGCCTATACTGACTTCATCGACCATCATGCTCCGGGGTAACACGCTGATAGGACGAGCAGTGTGCGACCTCTTTCGTGAATACTATTTATACAGGCTCCCTCGAGTGGAGGTGACGACCTCGAGGTTACGCACCTGCGCGCCACGAGAGGTATCTGGACCTAAGAACATTTTGGCAGCCTACGCAGCAACCCCTTACACACGCCTATTCCCTGATGATGAGAGGTAACAACCTCGAAACACGTGTCCAGGGATGGCCAGCACAACAGTGATTACACTCAAGATTCAAGACTCTGTTAGAAGCGCACCCGCCTATACTGACTTCATCGACCATCATGCTCCAGGGTAACACACTGATAGGACGAGCAGTGTGCGACCTCTTTCGTGAATACTATTTATACAGGCTCCCTCGAGCCGGTGGAGGTGACGACCTCGAGGTTACGCACCTGCGCGCCACGAGAGGTATCTGGACCTAAGAACATTTTGGCAGCCTACGCAGCAACCCCTTACACACGCCTATTCCCTGCTGATGAGAGGTAACAACCTCGAAACACGTGTCCAGGGATGGCCAGCACAACAGTGATTACACTCAAGATTCAAGACTCTGGTAGAAGCGCACCCGCCTATACTGACTTCATCGACCATCATGCTCCGGGGTAACACGCTGATAGGACGAGCAGTGTGCGACCTCTTTCGTGAATACTATTTATACAGGCTCCCTCGAGCCGGTGGAGGTGACGACCTCGAGGTTACGCACCTGCGCGCCACGAGAGGTATCTGGACCTAAGAACATTTTGGCAGCCTACGCAGCAACCCCTTACACACGCCTATTCCCTGCTGATGAGAGGTAACAACCTCGAAACACGTGTCCAGGGATGGCCAGCACAACAGTGATTACACTCAAGATTCAAGACTCTGGTAGAAGCGCACCCGCCTATACTGACTTCATCGACCATCATGCTCCGGGGTAACACGCTGATAGGACGAGCAGTGTGCGACCTCTTTCGTGAATACTATTTATACAGGCTCCCTCGAGCCGGTGGAGGTGACGACCTCGAGGTTACGCACCTGCGCGCCACGAGAGGTATCTGGGCCTAAGAACATTTTGGCAGCCTACGCAGCAACCCCTTACACACGCCTATTCCCTGCTGATGAGAGGTAACAACCTCGAAACACGTGTCCAGGGATGGCCAGCACAACAGTGATTACACTCAAGATTCAAGACTCTGGTAGAAGCGCACCCGCCTATACTGACTTCATCGACCATCAGCTCCGGGGTAACACGCTGATAGGACGAGCAGTGTGCGACCTCTTTCGTGAATACTATTTATACAGGCTCCCTCGAGCCGGTGGAGGTGACGACCTCGAGGTTACGCAACTGCGCGCCACGAGAGGTATCTGGACCTAAGAACATTTTGGCAGCCTACGCAGCAACCCCTTACACACGCCTATTCCCTGCTGATGAGAGGTAACAACCTCGAAACACGTGTCCAGGGATGGCCAGCACAACAGTGATTACACTCAAGATTTAAGACTCTGGTAGAAGCGCACCCGCCTATACTGACTTCATCGACCATCATGCTCCGGGGTAACACGCTGATAGGACGAGCAGTGTGCGACCTCTTTCGTGAATACTATTTATACAGGCTCCCTCGAGCCGGTGGAGGTGACGACCTCGAGGTTACGCACCTGCGCGCCACGAGAGGTATCTGGACCTAAGAACATTTTGGCAGCCTACGCAGCAACCCCTTACACACGCCTATTCCCTGCTGATGAGAGGTAACAACCTCGAAACACGTGTCCAGGGATGGCCAGCACAACAGTGATTACACTCAAGATTCAAGACTCTGGTAGAAGCGCACCCGCCTATACTGACTTCATCGACCATCATGCTCCGGGGTAACAAGCTGATAGGACGAGCAGTGTGCGACCTCTTTCGTGAATACTATTTATACAGGCTCCCTTGAGCCGGTGGAGGTGACGACCTCGAGGTTACGCACCTGCGCGCCACGAGAGGTATCTGGACCTAAGAACATTTTGGCAGCCTACGCAGCAACCCCTCACACACGCCTATTCCCTGCTGATGAGAGGTAACAACCTCGAAACACGTGTCCAGGGATGGCCAGCACAACAGTGATTACACTCAAGATTCAAGACTTCGGTAGAAGCGCACCCGCCTATACTGACTTCATCGACTATCATGCTCCGGGGTAACACGCAGATAGGACGAGCAGTGTGCGACCTCTTTCGTGAATACTATTTATACAGGCTCCCTCGAGCCGGTGGAGGTGATGACCTCGAGGTTACGCACCTGCGCGCCACGAGAGGTATCTGGACATAAGAACATTTTGGCAGCCTACGCAGCAACCCCTTACACACGCCTATTCCCTGCTGATGAGAGGTAACAACCTCGAAACACGTGTCCAGGGATGGCCAGCACAACAGTGATTACACTCAAGATTCAAGACTCTGGTAGAAGCGCACCCGCCTATACTGACTTCATCGACCATCATGCTCCGGGGTAACACGCTGATAGGACGAGCAGTGTGCGACCTCTTTCGTGAATACTATTTATACAGGCTCCCTCGAGCCGGTGGAGGTGACGACCTCGAGGTTACGCACCTGCGCGCCACGAGAGGTATCTGGACCTAAGAACATTTTGGCAGCCTACGCAGCAACCCCTTACACACGCCTATTCCCTGCTGATGAGAGGTAACAACCTCGAAACACGTGTCCAGGGATGGCCAGCACAACAGTGATTACACTCAAGATTCAAGACTCAGGTAGAAGCGCACCCGCCTATACTGACTTCATCGACCATCATGCTCCGGGGTAACACGCTGATAGGACGAGCAGTGTGCGACCTCTTTCGTGAATACTATTTATACAGGCTCCCTCGAGTGGAGGTGACGACCTCGAGGTTACGCACCTGCGCACCACGAGAGGTATCTGGACCTAAGAACATTTTGGCAGCCTACGCAGCAACCCCTTACACACGCCTATTCCCTGATGATGAGAGGTAACAACCTCGAAACACGTGTCCAGGGATGGCCAGCACAACAGTGATTACACTCAAGATTCAAGACTCTGTTAGAAGCGCACCCGCCTATACTGACTTCATCGACCATCATGCTCCAGGGTAACACACTGATAGGACGAGCAGTGTGCGACCTCTTTCGTGAATACTATTTATACAGGCTCCCTCGAGCCGGTGGAGGTGACGACCTCGAGGTTACGCACCTGCGCGCCACGAGAGGTATCTGGACCTAAGAACATTTTGGCAGCCTACGCAGCAACCCCTTACACACGCCTATTCCCTGCTGATGAGAGGTAACAACCTCGAAACACGTGTCCAGGGATGGCCAGCACAACAGTGATTACACTCAAGATTCAAGACTCTGGTAGAAGCGCACCCGCCTATACTGACTTCATCGACCATCATGCTCCGGGGTAACACGCTGATAGGACGAGCAGTGTGCGACCTCTTTCGTGAATACTATTTATACAGGCTCCCTCGAGCCGGTGGAGGTGACGACCTCGAGGTTACGCACCTGCGCGCCACGAGAGGTATCTGGACCTAAGAACATTTTGGCAGCCTACGCAGCAACCCCTTACACACGCCTATTCCCTGCTGATGAGAGGTAACAACCTCGAAACACGTGTCCAGGGATGGCCAGCACAACAGTGATTACACTCAAGATTCAAGACTCTGGTAGAAGCGCACCCGCCTATACTGACTTCATCGACCATCATGCTCCGGGGTAACACGCTGATAGGACGAACAGTGTGCGACCTCTTTCGTGAATACTATTTATACAGGCTCCCTCGAGCCGGTGGAGGTGACGACCTCGAGGTTACGCACCTGCGCGCCACGAGAGGTATCTGGGCCTAAGAACATTTTGGCAGCCTACGCAGCAACCCCTTACACACGCCTATTCCCTGCTGATGAGAGGTAACAACCTCGAAACACGTGTCCAGGGATGGCCAGCACAACAGTGATTACACTCAAGATTCAAGACTCTGGTAGAAGCGCACCCGCCTATACTGACTTCATCGACCATCAGCTCCGGGGTAACACGCTGATAGGACGAGCAGTGTGCGACCTCTTTCGTGAATACTATTTATACAGGCTCCCTCGAGCCGGTGGAGGTGACGACCTCGAGGTTACGCACCTGCGCGCCACGAGAGGTATCTGGACCTAAGAACATTTTGGCAGCCTACGCAGCAACCCCTTACACACGCCTATTCCCTGCTGATGAGAGGTAACAACCTCGAAACACGTGTCCAGGGATGGCCAGCACAACAGTGATTACACTCAAGATTCAAGACTCTGGTAGAAGCGCACCCGCCTATACTGACTTCATCGACCATCATGCTCCAGGGTAACACGGTGATAGGACGAGCAGTGTGCGACCTCTTTCGTGAATACTATTTATACAGGCTCCCTCGAGCCGGTGGAGGTGATGACCTCGAGGTTACGCACCTGCGCGCCACGAGAGGTATCTGGACCTAAGAACATTTTGGCAGCCTACGCAGCAACCCCTTACACATGCCTATTCCCTGCTGATGAGAGGTAACAACCTCGAAACAGGTGTCCAGGGATGGCCAGCACAACAGTGATTACACTCAAGATTCAAGACTCTGGTAGAAGCGCACCCGCCTATACTGACTTCATCGACCATCATGCTCCGGGGTAACACGCTGATAGGACGAGCAGTGTGCGACCTCTTTCGTGAATACTATTTATACAGGCTCCCTCGAGCCGGTGGAGGTGACGACCTCGAGGTTACGCACCTGCGCGCCACGAGAGGTATCTGGACCTAAGAACATTTTGGCAGCCTACGCAGCAACCCCTTACACACGCCTATTCCCTGCTGATGAGAGGTAACAACCTCGAAACACGTGTCCAGGGATGGCCAGCACAACAGTGATTACACTCAAGATTCAAGACTCTGGTAGAAGCGCACCCGCCTATACTGACTTCATCGACCATCATGCTCCGGGGTAACACGCTGATAGGACGAGCAGTGTGCGACCTCTTTCGTGAATACTATTTATACAGGCTCCCTCGAGCCGGTGGAGGTGACGACCTCGAGGTTACGCACCTGCGCGCCACTAGAGGTATCTGGACCTAAGAACATTTTGGCAGCCTACGCAGCAACCCCTTACACACGCCTATTCCCTGCTGATGAGAGGTAACAACCTCGAAACACGTGTCCAGGGATGGCCAGCACAACAGTTATACACTCAAGATTCAAGACTCTGGTAGAAGCGCACCCGCCTATACTGACTTCATCGACCATCATGCTCCGGGGTAACACACTGATAGGACGAGCAGTGTGCGACCTCTTTCGTGAATACTATTTATACAGGCTCCCTCGAGCCGGTGGAGGTGACGACCTCGAGGTTACGCACCTGCGCGCCACTAGAGGTATCTGGACCTAAGAACATTTTGGCAGCCTACGCAGCAACCCCTTACACACGCCTATTCCCTGCTGATGAGAGGTAACAACCTCGAAACACGTGTCCAGGGATGGCCAGCACAACAGTTATACACTCAAGATTCAAGACTCTGGTAGAAGCGCACCCGCCTATACTGACTTCATCGACCATCATGCTCCGGGGTAACACGCTGATAGGACGAGCAGTGTGCGACCTCTTTCGTGAATACTATTTATACAGGCTCCCTCGAGCCGGTGGAGGTGACGACCTCGAGGTTACGCACCTGCGCGCCACGAGAGGTATCTGGACCTAAGAACATTTTGGCAGCCTACGCAGCAACCCCTTACACACGCCTATTCCCTGCTGATGAGAGGTAACAACCTCGAAACACGTGTCCAGGGATGGCCAGCACAACAGTTATACACTCAAGATTCAAGACTCTGGTAGAAGCGCACCCGCCTATACTGACTTCATCGACCATCATGCTCCGGGGTAACACGCTGATAGGATGAGCAGTGTGCGACCTCTTTCGTGAATACTATTTATACAGGCTCCCTCGAGCCGGTGGAGGTGACGACCTCGAGGTTACGCACCTGCGCGCCACGAGAGGTATCTGGACCTAAGAACATTTTGGCAGCCTACGCAGCAACCCCTTACACACGTCTATTCCCTGCTGATGAGAGGTAACAACCTCGAAACACGTGTCCAGGGATGGCCAGCACAACAGTGATTACACTCAAGATTCAAGACTCTGGTAGAAGCGCACCCGCCTATACTGACTTCATCGACCATCATGCTCCGGGGTAACACGCTGATAGGACAAGCAGTGTGCGACCTCTTTCGTGAATACTATTTATACAGGCTCCCTCGAGCCGGTGGAGGTGACGACCTCGAGGTTACGCACCTGCGCGCCACGAGAGGTATCTGGACCTAAGAACATTTTGGCAGCCTAGGCAGCAACCCCTTACACACGCCTATTCCCTGCTGATGAGAGGTAACAACCTCGAAACACGTGTCCAGGGATGGCCAGCACAACAGTGATTACACTCAAGATTCAAGACTCTGGTAGAAGCGCACCCGCCTATACTGACTTCATCGACCATCATGCTCCGGGGTAACACGCTGATAGGACGAGCAGTGTGCGACCTCTTTCGTGAATACTATTTATACAGGCTCCCTCGAGCCGGTGGAGGTGACGACCTCGAGGTTACGCACCTACGCGCCACGAGAGGTATCTGGACCTAAGAACATTTTGGCAGCCTACGCAGCAACCCCTTACACACGCCTATTCCCTGCTGATGAGAGGTAACAACCTCGAAACACGTGTCCAGGGATGGCCAGCACAACAGTGATTACACTCAAGATTCAAGACTCTGGTAGAAGCGCACCCGCCTATACTGACTTCATCGGCCATCATGCTCCGGGGTAACACGCTGATAGGACGAGCAGTGTGCGACCTCTTTCGTGAATACTATTTATACAGGCTCCCTCGAGCCGGTGGAGGTGACGACCTCGAGGTTACGCACCTGCGCGCCACGAGAGGTATCTGGACCTAAGAACATTTTGGCAGCCTACGCAGCAACCCCTTACACACGCCTATTCCCTGCTGATGAGAGGTAACAACCTCGAAACACGTTTCCAGGGATGGCCAGCACAACAGTGATTACACTCAAGATTCAAGACTCTGGTAGAAGAGCACCCGCCTATACTGACTTCATCGACCATCATGCTCCGGGGTAACACGCTGATAGGACGAGCAGTGTGCGACCTCTTTCGTGAATACTATTTATACAGGCTCCCTCGAGCCGGTGGAGGTGACGACCTCGAGGTTACGCACCTACGCGCCACGAGAGGTATCTGGACCTAAGAACATTTTGGCAGCCTACTCAGCAACCCCTTACACACGCCTATTCCCTGCTGATGAGAGGTAACAACCTCGAAACACGTGTCCAGGGATGGCCAGCACAACAGTGATTACACTCAAGATTCAAGACTCTGGTAGAAGCGCACCCGCCTATACTGACTTCATCGGCCATCATGCTCCGGGGTAACACGCTGATAGGACGAGCAGTGTGCGACCTCTTTCGTGAATACTATTTATACAGGCTCCCTCGAGCCGGTGGAGGTGACGACCTCGAGGTTACGCACCTGCGCGCCACGAGAGGTATCTGGACCTAAGAACATTTTGGCAGCCTACGCAGCAACCCCTTACACACGCCTATTCCCTGCTGATGAGAGGTAACAACCTCGAAACACGTGTCCAGGGATGGCCAGCACAACAGTGATTACACTCAAGATTCAAGACTCTGGTAGAAGCGCACCCGCCTATACTGACTTCATCGACCATCATGCTCCGGGGTAACACGCTGATAGGACGAGCAGTGTGTGACCTCTTTCGTGAATACTATTTATACAGGCTCCCTCGAGCCGGTGGAGGTGACGACCTCGAGGTTACGCACCTGTGCGCCACGAGAGGTATCTGGACCTAAGAACATTTTGGCAGCCTACGCAGCAACCCCTTACACACGCCTATTCTCTGCTGATGAGAGGTAACAACCTCGAAACACGTGTCCAGGGATGGCCAGCACAACAGTGATTACACTCAAGATTCAAGACTCTGGTAGAAGCGCACCCGCCTATACTGACTTCATCGACCATCATGCTCCGGGGTAACACGCTGATAGGACGAGTAGTGTGCGACCTCTTTCGTGAATACTATTTATACAGGCTCCCTCGAGCCGGTGGAGGTGACGACCTCGAGGTTACGCACCTGCGCGCCACGAGAGGTATCTGGACCTAAGAACATTTTGGCAGCCTACGCAGCAACCCCTTACACACGCCTATTCCCTGCTGATGAGAGGTAACAACCTCGAAACACATGTCCAGGGATGGCCAGCACAACAGTGATTACACTCAAGATTCAAGACTCTGGTAGAAGCGCACCCGCCTATACTGACTTCATCGACCATCATGCTCCGGGGTAACACGCTGATAAGACGAGCAGTGTGCAACCTCTTTCGTGAATACTATTTATACAGGCTCCCTCGAGCCGGTGGAGGTGACGACCTCGAGGTTACGCACCTGCGCGCCACGAGAGGTATCTGGACCTAAGAACATTTTGGCAGCCTACGCAGCAACCCCTTACACACGCCTATTCCCTGCTGATGAGAGGTTAACAACCTCGAAACACGTGTCCAGGGATGGCCAGCACAACAGTGATTACACTCAAGATTCAAGACTCTGGTAGAAGCGCACCCGCCTATACTGACTTCATCGACCATCATGCTCCGGGGTAACACGCTGATAGGACGAGCAGTGTGCGACCTCTTTCGTGAATACTATTTATACAGGCTCCCTCGAGCCGGTGGAGGTGACGACCTCGAGGTTACGCACCTGCGCGCCACGAGAGGTATCTGGACCTAAGAACATTTTGGCAGCCTACGCAGCAACCCCTTACACACGCCTATTCCCTGCTGATGAGAGGTAACAACCTCGAAACACGTGTCCAGGGATGGCCAGCACAACAGTGATTACACTCAAGATTCAAGACTCTGGTAGAAGCGCACCCGCCTATACTGACTTCATCGACCATCATGCTCCTGGGTAACACGCTGATAGGACGAGCAGTGTGCGACCTCTTTCGTGAATACTATTTATACAGGCTCCCTCGAGCCGGTGGAGGTGACGACCTCGAGGTTACGCACCTGCGCGCCACGAGAGGTATCTGGACCTAAGAACATTTTGGCAGCCTACGCAGCAACCCCTTACACACGCCTATTCCCTGCTGATGAGAGGTAACAACCTCAAAACACGTGTCCAGGGATGGCCAGCACAACAGTGATTACACTCAAGATTCAAGACTCTGGTAGAAGCGCACCCGCCTATACTAACTTCATCGACCATCATGCTCCGGGGTAACACGCTGATAGGACGAGCAGTGTGCAACCTCTTTCGTGAATACTATTTATACAGGCTCCTTCGAGCCGGTGGAGGTGACGACCTCGAGGTTACGCAACTGCGCGCCACGAGAGGTATCTGGACCTAAGAACATTTTGGCAGCCTACGCAGCAACCCCTTACACACGCCTATTCCCTGCTGATGAGAGGTAACAACCTCGAAACACGTGTCCAGGGATGGCCAGCACAACAGTGATTACACTCAAGATTCAAGACTCTGGTAGAAGCGCACCCGCCTATACTGACTTCATCGACCATCATGCTCCGGGGTAACACGCTGATAGGACGAGCAGTGTGCGACCTCTTTCGTGAATACTATTTATACAGGCTCCCTCGAGCCGGTGGAGGTGACGACCTCGAGGTTACGCACCTGCGCGCCACGAGAGGTATCTGGACCTAAGAACATTTTGGCAGCCTACGCAGCGACCCCTTACACACGCCTATTCCCTGCTGATGAGAGGTAACAACCTCGAAACACGTGTCCAGGGATGGCCAGCACAACAGTGATTACACTCAAGATTCAAGACTCTGGTAGAAGCGCACCCGCCTATACTGACTTCATCGACCATCATGCTCCGGGGTAACACGCTGATAGGACGAGCAGTGTGCGACCTCTTTCGTGAATACTATTTATACAGGCTCCCTCGAGCCGGTGGAGGTGATGACCTCGAGGTTACGCACCTGCGCGCCACGAGAGGTATCTGGACCTAAGAACATTTTGGCAGCCTACGCAGCAACCCCTTACACACGCCTATTCCCTGCTGATGAGAGGTAACAACCTCGAAACACGTGTCCAGGGATGGCCAGCACAACAGTGATTACACTCAAGATTCAAGACTCTGGTAGAAGCGCACCCGCCTATACTGACTTCATCGACCATCATGCTCCGGGGTAACACGCTGATAGGACGAGCAGTGTGCGACCTCTTTCGTGAATACTATTTATACAGGCTCCCTCGAGCCGGTGGAGGTGACGACCTCGAGGTTACGCACCTGCGCGCCACGAGAGGTATCTGGACCTAAGAACATTTTGGCAGCCTACGCAGCAACCCCTTACACACGCCTATTCCCTGCTGATGAGAGGTAACAACCTCGAAACACGTGTCCAGGGATGGCCAGCACAACAGTGATTACACTCAAGATTCAAGACTCAGGTAGAAGCGCACCCGCCTATACTGACTTCATCGACCATCATGCTCCGGGGTAACACGCTGATAGGACGAGCAGTGTGCGACCTCTTTCGTGAATACTATTTATACGGGCTCCCTCGAGCCGGTGGAGGTGACGACCTCGAGGTTACGCACCTGCGCGCCACGAGAGGTATCTGGACCTAAGAACATTTTGGCAGCCTACGCAGCAACCCCTTACACATGCCTATTCCCTGCTGATGAGAGGTAAGAACCTCGAAACACGTGTCCAGGGATGGCCAGCACAACAGTGATTACACTCAAGATTCAAGACTCTGGTAGAAGCGCACCCGCCTATACTGACTTCATGGACCATCATGCTCCAGGGTAACACGCTGATAGGACGAGCAGTGTGCGACCTCTTTCGTGAATACTATTTATACAGGCTCCCTCGAGCCGGTGGAGGTGACGACCTCGAGGTTACGCACCTGCGCGCCACGAGAGGTATCTGGACCTAAGAACATTTTGGCAGCCTACGCAGCAACCCCTTACACACGCCTATTCCCTGCTGATGAGAGGTAACAACCTCGAAACACGTGTCCAGGGATGGCCAGCACAACAGTGATTACACTCAAGATTCAAGACTCTGGTAGAAGCGCACCCGCCTATACTGACTTCATCGACCATCATGCTCCGGGGTAACACGCTGATAGGACGAGCAGTGTGCGACCTCTTTCGTGAATACTATTTATACAGGCTCCCTCGAGCCGGTGGAGGTGACGACCTCGAGGTTACGCACCTGCGCGCCACGAGAGGTATCTGGACCTAAGAACATTTTGGCAGCCTACGCAGCAACCCCTTACACACGCCTATTCCCTGCTGATGAGAGGTAACAACCTCGAAACACGTGTCCAGGGATGGCCAGCACAACAGTGATTACACTCAAGATTCAAGACTCTGGTAGAAGCGCACCCGCCTATACTGACTTCATCGACCATCATGCTCCGGGGTAACATGCTGATAGGACGAGCAGTGTGCGACCTCTTTCGTGAATACTGTTTATACAGGCTCCCTTGAGCCGGTGGAGGTGATGACCTCGAGGTTACGCACCTGCGCGCCACGAGAGGTATCTGGACCTAAGAACATTTTGGCAGCCTACGCTGCAACCCCTTACACACGCCTATTCCCTGCTGATGAGAGGTAACAACCTCGAAACACGTGTCCAGGGATGGCTAGCACAACAGTGATTACACTCAAGATTCAAGACTCTGGTAGAAGCGCACCCGCCTATACTGACTTCATCGACCATCATGCACCGGGGTAACACGCTGATAGGACGAGCAGTGTGCGACCTCTTTCGTGAATACTATTTATACAGGCTCCCTCGAGCCGGTGGAGGTGACGACCTCGAGGTTACGCACCTGTGCGCCAAGAGAGGTATCTGGACCTAAGAACATTTTGGCAGCCTATGCAGCAACCCCTTACACACGCCTATTCCCTGCTGATGAGAGGTAACAACCTCGAAACACGTGTCCAGGGATGGCCAGCACAACAGTGATTACACTCAAGATTCAAGACTCTGGTAGAAGCGCACCCGCCTATACTGACTTCATCGACCATCATGCTCCGGGGTAACACGCTGATAGGACGAGCAGTGTGCGACCTCTTTCGTGAATACTATTTATACAGGCTCCCTCGAGCCGGTGGAGGTGACGACCTCGAGGTTACGCACCTGCGCGCCACGAGAGGTATCTGGACCTAAGAACATTTTGGCAGCCTACGCAGCAACCCCTTACACACGCCTATTCCCTGCTGATGAGAGGTAACAACCTCGAAACACGTGTCCAGGGATGGCCAGCACAACAGTTATACACTCAAGATTCAAGACTCTGGTAGAAGCGCACCCGCCTATACTGACTTCATCGACCATCATGCTCCGGGGTAACATGCTGATAGGACGAGCAGTGTGCGACCTCTTTCGTGAATACTATTTATACAGGCTCCCTCGAGCCGGTGGAGGTGACGACCTCGAGGTTACGCACCTGCGCGCCACGAGAGGTATCTGGACCTAAGAACATTTTGGCAGCCTACGCAGCAACCCCTTATACACGCCTATTCCCTGCTGATGAGAGGTAACAACCTCGAAACACGTGTCCAGGGATGGCCAGCACAACAGTTATACACTCAAGATTCAAGACTCTGGTAGAAGCGCACCCGCCTATACTGACTTCATCGACCATCATGCTCCGGGGTAACACGCTGATAGGACGAGCAGTGTGCGACCTCTTTCGTGAATACTATTTATACAGGCTCCCTCGAGCCGGTGGAGGTGACGACCTCGAGGTTACGCACCTGCGCGCCACGAGAGGTATCTGGACCTAAGAACATTTTGGCAGCCTACGCAGCAACCCCTTACACACGCCTATTCCCTGCTGATGAGAGGTAACAACCTCGAAACACGTGTCCAGGGATGGCCAGCACAACAGTGATTACACTCAAGATTCAAGACTCTGGTAGAAGCGCACCCGCCTATACTGACTTCATCGACCATCATGCTCCGGGGTAACACGCTGATAGGACGAGCAGTGTGCGACCTCTTTCGTGAATACTATTTATACAGGCTCCCTCGAGCCCGTGGAGGTGAAGACCTCGAGGTTACGCACCTGCGCGCCACGAGAGGTATCTGGACCTAAGAACATTTTGGCAGCCTACGCAGCAACCCCTTACACACGCCTATTCCCTGCTGATGAGAGGTAACAACCTCTTAACACGTGTCCAGGGATGGCCAGCACAACAGTGATTACACTCAAGATTCAAGACTCTGGTAGAAGCGCACCCGCCTATACTGACTTCATCGACCATCATGCTCCGGGGTAACACGCTGATAGGACGAGCAGTGTGCGACCTCTTTCGTGAATACTATTTATACAGGCTCCCTCGAGCCGGTGGAGGTGACGACCTCGAGGTTACGCACCTGCGCGCCACGAGAGGTATCTGGACCTAAGAACATTTTGGCAGCCTACGCAGCAACCCCTTACACACGCCTATTCCCTGCTGATCAGAGGTAACAACCTCGAAACACGTGTCCAGGGATGGCCAGCACAACAGTGATTACACTCAAGATTCAAGACTCTGGTAGAAGCGCACCCGCCTATACTGACTTCATCGACCATCATGCTCCGGGGTAACACGCTGATAGGACGAGCAGTGTGCGACCTCTTTCGTGAATACTATTTATACAGGCTCCCTCGAGCCGGTGGAGGTGACGACCTCGAGGTTACGCACCTGCGCGCCACGAGAGGTATCTGGACCTAAGAACATTTTGGCAGCCTACGCAGCAACCCCTTACACACGCCTATTCCCTGCTGATGAGAGGTAACAACCACGAAACACGTGTCCAGGGATGGCCAGCACAACAGTGATTACACTCAAGATTCAAGACTCTGGTAGAAGCGCACCCGCCTATACTGACTTCATCGACCATCATGCTCCGGGGTAACACGCTGATAGGACGAGCAGTGTGCGACCTCTTTCGTGAATACTATTTATACAGGCTCCCTCGAGCCGGTGGAGGTGACGACCTCGAGGTTACGCACCTGCGCGCCACGAGAGGTATCTGGACCTCAGAACATTTTGGCAGCCTACGCAGCAACCCCTTACACACGCCTATTCCCTGCTGATGAGAGGTAACAACCTCGAAACACGTGTCCAGGGATGGCCAGCACAACAGTGATTACACTCAAGATTCAAGACTCTGGTAGAAGCGCACCCGCCTATACTGACTTCATCGACCATCATGCTCCGGGGTAACACGCTGATAGGACGAGCAGTGTGCGACCTCTTTCGTGAATACTATCTATACAGGCTCCCTCGAGCCGGTGGAGGTGACGACCTCGAGGTTACGCACCTGCGCGCCACGAGAGGTATCTGGACCTAAGAACATTTTGGCAGCCTACGCAGCAACCCCTTACACACGCCTATTCCCTGCTGATGACAGGTAACAACCTCGAAACACGTGTCCAGGGATGGCCAGCACAACAGTGATTACACTCAAGATTCAAGACTCTGGTAGAAGCGCACCCGCCTATACTGACTTCATCGACTATCATGCTCCGGGGTAACACGCTGATAGGACGAGCTGTGTGCGACCTCTTTCGTGAATACTATTTATACAGGCTCCCTCGAGCCGGTGGAGGTGACGACCTCGAGGTTACGCACCTGCGCGCCACGAGAGGTATCTGGACCTAAGAACATTTTGGCAGCCTACGCAGCAACCCCTTACACACGCCTATTCCCTTCTGATGAGAGGTAAAAACCTCGAAACACGTGTCCAGGGATGGCCAGCACAACAGTGATTACACTCAAGATTCAAGACTCTGGTAGAAGCGCACCCGCCTATACTGACTTCATCGACCATCATGCTCCGTGGTAACACGCTGATAGGACGAGCAGTGTGCGACCTCTTTCGTGAATACTATTTATACAGGCTCCCTCGAGCCGGTGGAGGTGACGACCTCGAGGTTACGCACCTGCGCGCCACGAGAGGTATCTGGACCTAAGAACATTTTGGCAGCCTACGCAGCAACCCCTTACACACGCCTATTCCCTGCTGATGAGAGGTAACAACCTCGAAACACGTGTCCAGGGATGGCCAGCACAACAGTGATTACACTCAAGATTCAAGACTCTGGTAGAAGCGCACCCGCCTATACTGACTTCATCGACCATCATGCTCCGGGGCAACACGCTGATAGGACGAGCAGTGTGCGACCTCTTTCGTGAATACTATTTATACAGGCTCCCTTGAGCCGGTGGAGGTGACGACCTCGAGGTTACGCACCTGCGCGCCACGAGAGGTATCTGGACCTAAGAACATTTTGGCAGCCTACGCAGCAACCCCTCACACACGCCTATTCCCTGCTGATGAGAGGTAACAACCTCGAAACACGTGTCCAGGGATGGCCAGCACAACAGTGATTACACTCAAGATTCAAGACTCTGGTAGAAGCGCACCCGCCTATACTGACTTCATCGACCATCATGCTCCGGGGTAACACGCTGATAGGACGAGCAGTGTGCGACCTCTTTCGTGAATACTATTTATACAGGCTCCCTCGAGCCGGTGGAGGTGATGACCTCGAGGTTACGCACCTGCGCGCCACGAGAGGTATCTGGACCTAAGAACATTTTGGCAGCCTACGCAGCAACCCCTTACACACGCCTATTCCCTGCTGATGAGAGGTAACAACCTCGAAACACGTGTCCAGGGATGGCCAGCACAACAGTTATTACACTCAAGATTCAAGACTCTGGTAGAAGCGCACCCGCCTATACTGACTTCATCGACCATCATGCTCCGGGGTAACACGCTGATAGGACGAGCAGTGTGCGACCTCTTTCGTGAATACTATTTATACAGGCTCCCTCGAGCCGGTGGAGGTGACGACCTCGAGGTTACGCACCTGCGCGCCACGAGAGGTATCTGGACCTAAGAACATTTTGGCAGCCTACGCAGCAACCCCTTACACACGCCTATTCCCTGCTGATGAGAGGTAACAACCTCGAAACACGTGTCCAGGGATGGCCAGCACAACAGTGATTACACTCAAGATTCAAGACTCAGGTAGAAGCGCACCCGCCTATACTGACTTCATCGACCATCATGCTCCGGGGTAACACGCTGATAGGATGAGCAGTGTGCGACCTCTTTCGTGAATACTATTTATACAGGCTCCCTCGAGCCGGTGGAGGTGACGACCTCGAGGTTACGCACCTGCGCGCCACGAGAGGTATCTGGACCTAAGAACATTTTGGCAGCCTACGCAGCAACCCCTTACACACGCCTATTCCCTGCTGATGAGAGGTAACAACCTCGAAACACGTGTCCAGGATGGCCAGCACAACAGTGATAACACTCAAGATTCAAGACTCTGGTAGAAGCGCACCCGCCTATACTGACTTCATCGACCATCATGCTCCGGGGTAACACGCTGATAGGACGAGCAGTGTGCGACCTCTTTCGTGAATACTATTTATACAGGCTCCCTCGAGCCGGTGGAGGTGATGACCTCGAGGTTACGCACCTGCGCGCCACGAGAGGTATCTGGACCTAAGAACATTTTGGCAGCCTACGCAGCAACCCCTTACACACGCCTATTCCCTGCTGATGAGAGGTAACAACCTCGAAACACGTGTCCAGGGATGGCCAGCACAACAGTTATTACACTCAAGATTCAAGACTCTGGTAGAAGCGCACCCGCCTATACTGACTTCATCGACCATCATGCTCCGGGGTAACACGCTGATAGGACGAGCAGTGTGCGACCTCTTTCGTGAATACTATTTATACAGGCTCCCTCGAGCCGGTGGAGGTGACGACCTCGAGGTTACGCACCTGCGCGCCACGAGAGGTATCTGGACCTAAGAACATTTTGGCAGCCTACGCAGCAACCCCTTACACACGCCTATTCCCTGCTGATGAGAGGTAACAACCTCGAAACACGTGTCCAGGGATGGCCAGCACAACAGTGATTACACTCAAGATTCAAGACTCAGGTAGAAGCGCACCCGCCTATACTGACTTCATTGACCATCATGCTCCGGGGTAACACGCTGATAGGATGAGCAGTGTGCGACCTCTTTCGTGAATACTATTTATACAGGCTCCCTCGAGCCGGTGGAGGTGACGACCTCGAGGTTACGCACCTGCGCGCCACGAGAGGTATCTGGACCTAAGAACATTTTGGCAGCCTACGCAGCAACCCCTTACACACGCCTATTCCCTGCTGATGAGAGGTAACAACCTCGAAACACGTGTCCAGGGATGGCCAGCACAACAGTGATTACACTCAAGATTCAAGACTCTGGTAGAAGCGCACCCGCCTATACTGACTTCATCGACCATCATGCTCCGGGGTAACACGCTGATAGGACGAGCAGTGTGCGACCTCTTTCGTGAATACTATTTATACAGGCTCCCTCGAGCCGGTGGAGGTGACGACCTCGAGGTTACGCACCTGCGCGCCACGAGAGGTATCTGGACCTAAGAACATTTTGGCAGCCTACGCAGCAACCCCTTACACACGCCTATTCCCTGCTGATGAGAGGTAACAACCTCGAAACACGTGTCCAGGGATGGCCAGCACAACAGTGATTACACTCAAGATTCAAGACTCTGGTAGAAGCGCACCCGCCTATACTGACTTCATCGACCATCATGCTCCGGGGTAACACGCTGATAGGACGAGCAGTGTGCGACCTCTTTCGTGAATACTATTTATACAGGCTCCCTCGAGCCGGTGGAGGTGACGACCTCGAGGTTACGCACCTGCGCGCCACGAGAGGTATCTGGACCTAAGAACATTTTGGCAGCCTACGCAGCAACCCCTTACACACGCCTATTCCCTGCTGATGAGAGGTAACAACCTCGAAACACGTGTCCAGGGATGGCCAGCACAACAGTGATCACACTCAAGATTCAAGACTCTGGTAGAAGCGCACCCGCCTATACTGACTTCATCGACCATCATGCTCCGGGGTAACACGCTGATAGGACGAGCAGTGTGCGACCTCTTTCGTGAATACTATTTATACAGGCTCCCTCGAGCCAGTGGAGGTGACGACCTCGAGGTTACGCACCTGCGCGCCACGAGAGGTATCTGGACCTAAGAACATTTTGGCAGCCTACGCAGCAACCCCTTACACATGCCTATTCCCTGCTGATGAGAGGTAACAACCTCGAAACACGTGTCCAGGGATGGCCAGCACAACAGTGATTACACTCAAGATTCAAGACTCTGGTAGAAGCGCACCCGCCTATACTGACTTCATCGACCATCATGCTCCGGGGTAACACGCTGATAGGACGAGCAGTGTGCGACCTCTTTCGTGAATACTATTTATACAGGCTCCCTCGAGCCGGTGGAGGTGACGACCTCGAGGTTACGCACCTGCGCGCCACGAGAGGTATCTGGACCTAAGAACATTTTGGCAGCCTACGCAGCAACCCCTTACACACGCCTATTCCCTGCTGATCAGAGGTAACAACCTCGAAACACGTGTCCAGGGATGGCCAGCACAACAGTGATTACACTCAAGATTCAAGACTCTGGTAGAAGCGCACCCGCCTATACTGACTTCATCGACCATCATGCTCCGGGGTAACACGCTGATAGGACGAGCAGTGTGCGACCTCTTTCGTGAATACTATTTATACAGGCTCCCTCGAGCCGGTGGAGGTGACGACCTCGAGGTTACGCACCTGCGCGCCACGAGAGGTATCTGGACCTAAGAACATTTTGGCAGCCTACGCAGCAACCCCTTACACACGCCTATTCCCTGCTGATGAGAGGTAACAACCACGAAACACGTGTCCAGGGATGGCCAGCACAACAGTGATTACACTCAAGATTCAAGACTCTGGTAGAAGCGCACCCGCCTATACTGACTTCATCGACCATCATGCTCCGGGGTAACACGCTGATAGGACGAGCAGTGTGCGACCTCTTTCGTGAATACTATTTATACAGGCTCCCTCGAGCCGGTGGAGGTGACGACCTCGAGGTTACGCACCTGCGCGCCACGAGAGGTATCTGGACCTAAGAATATTTTGGCAGCCTACGCAGCAACCCCTTACACACGCCTATTCCCTGCTGATGAGAGGTAACAACCTCGAAACACGTGTCCAGGGATGGCCAGCACAACAGTGATTACACTCAAGATTCAAGACTCTGGTAGAAGCGCACCCGCCTATACTGACTTCATCGACCATCATGCTCCGGGGTAACACGCTGATAGGACGAGCAGTGTGCGACCTCTTTCGTGAATACTATTTATACAGGCTCCCTCGAGCCGGTGGAGGTGACGACCTCGAGGTTACGCACCTGCGCGCCACGAGAGGTATCTGGACCTAAGAACATTTTGGCAGCCTACGCAGCAACCCCTTACACACGCCTATTCCCTGCTGATGAGAGGTAACAACCTCGAAACACGTGTCCAGGGATGGCCAGCACAACAGTGATTACACTCAAGATTCAAGACTCTGGTAGAAGCGCACCCGCCTATACTGACTTCATCGACCATCATGCTCCGGGGTAACACGCTGATAGGACGAGCAGTGTGCGACCTCTTTCGTGAATACTATCTATACAGGCTCCCTCGAGCCGGTGGAGGTGACGACCTCGAGGTTACGCACCTGCGCGCCACGAGAGGTATCTGGACCTAAGAACATTTTGGCAGCCTACGCAGCAACCCCTTACACACGCCTATTCCCTGCTGATGACAGGTAACAACCTCGAAACACGTGTCCAGGGATGGCCAGCACAACAGTGATTACACTCAAGATTCAAGACTCTGGTAGAAGCGCACCCGCCTATACTGACTTCATCGACTATCATGCTCCGGGGTAACACGCTGATAGGACGAGCTGTGTGCGACCTCTTTCGTGAATACTATTTATACAGGCTCCCTCGAGCCGGTGGAGGTGACGACCTCGAGGTTACGCACCTGCGCGCCACGAGAGGTATCTGGACCTAAGAACATTTTGGCAGCCTACGCAGCAACCCCTTACACACGCCTATTCCCTGCTGATGAGAGGTAACAACCTCGAAACACGTGTCCAGGGATGGCCAGCACAACAGTGATTACACTCAAGATTCAAGACTCTGGTAGAAGCGCACCCGCCTATACTGACTTCATCGACCATCATGCTCCGTGGTAACACGCTGATAGGACGAGCAGTGTGCGACCTCTTTCGTGAATACTATTTATACAGGCTCCCTCGAGCCGGTGGAGGTGACGACCTCGAGGTTACGCACCTGCGCGCCACGAGAGGTATCTGGACCTAAGAACATTTTGGCAGCCTACGCAGCACTCCCTTACACACGCCTATTCCCTGCTGATGAGAGGTAACAACCTCGAAACACGTGTCCAGGGATGGCCAGCACAACAGTGATTACACTCAAGATTCAAGACTCTGGTAGAAGCGCACCCGCCTATACTGACTTCATCGACCATCATGCTCCGGGGCAACACGCTGATAGGACGAGCAGTGTGCGACCTCTTTCGTGAATACTATTTATACAGGCTCCCTTGAGCCGGTGGAGGTGACGACCTCGAGGTTACGCACCTGCGCGCCACGAGAGGTATCTGGACCTAAGAACATTTTGGCAGCCTACGCAGCAACCCCTCACACACGCCTATTCCCTGCTGATGAGAGGTAACAACCTCGAAACACGTGTCCAGGGATGGCCAGCACAACAGTGATTACACTCAAGATTCAAGACTCTGGTAGAAGCGCACCCGCCTATACTGACTTCATCGACCATCATGCTCCGGGGTAACACGCTGATAGGACGAGCAGTGTGCGACCTCTTTCGTGAATACTATTTATACAGGCTCCCTCGAGCCGGTGGAGGTGATGACCTCGAGGTTACGCACCTGCGCGCCACGAGAGGTATCTGGACCTAAGAACATTTTGGCAGCCTACGCAGCAACCCCTTACACACGCCTATTCCCTGCTGATGAGAGGTAACAACCTCGAAACACGTGTCCAGGGATGGCCAGCACAACAGTTATTACACTCAAGATTCAAGACTCTGGTAGAAGCGCACCCGCCTATACTGACTTCATCGACCATCATGCTCCGGGGTAACACGCTGATAGGACGAGCAGTGTGCGACCTCTTTCGTGAATACTATTTATACAGGCTCCCTCGAGCCGGTGGAGGTGACGACCTCGAGGTTACGCACCTGCGCGCCACGAGAGGTATCTGGACCTAAGAACATTTTGGCAGCCTACGCAGCAACCCCTTACACACGCCTATTCCCTGCTGATGAGAGGTAACAACCTCGAAACACGTGTCCAGGGATGGCCAGCACAACAGTGATTACACTCAAGATTCAAGACTCAGGTAGAAGCGCACCCGCCTATACTGACTTCATCGACCATCATGCTCCGGGGTAACACGCTGATAGGATGAGCAGTGTGCGACCTCTTTCGTGAATACTATTTATACAGGCTCCCTCGAGCCGGTGGAGGTGACGACCTCGAGGTTACGCACCTGCGCGCCACGAGAGGTATCTGGACCTAAGAACATTTTGGCAGCCTACGCAGCAACCCCTTACACACGCCTATTCCCTGCTGATGAGAGGTAACAACCTCGAAACACGTGTCCAGGGATGGCCAGCACAACAGTGATTACACTCAAGATTCAAGACTCTGGTAGAAGCGCACCCGCCTATACTGACTTCATCGACCATCATGCTCCGGGGTAACACGCTGATAGGACGAGCAGTGTGCGACCTCTTTCGTGAATACTATTTATACAGGCTCCCTCGAGCCGGTGGAGGTGACGACCTCGAGGTTACGCACCTGCGCGCCACGAGAGGTATCTGGACCTAAGAACATTTTGGCAGCCTACGCAGCAACCCCTTACACACGCCTATTCCCTGCTGATGAGAGGTAACAACCTCGAAACACGTGTCCAGGGATGGCCAGCACAACAGTGATTACACTCAAGATTCAAGACTCTGGTAGAAGCGCACCCGCCTATACTGACTTCATCGACCATCATGCTCCGGGGTAACACGCTGATAGGACGAGCAGTGTGCGACCTCTTTCGTGAATACTATTTATACAGGCTCCCTCGAGCCGGTGGAGGTGACGACCTCGAGGTTACGCACCTGCGCGCCACGAGAGGTATCTGGACCTAAGAACATTTTGGCAGCCTACGCAGCAACCCCTTACACACGCCTATTCCCTGCTGATGAGAGGTAACAACCTCGAAACACGTGTCCAGGGATGGCCAGCACAACAGTGATCACACTCAAGATTCAAGACTCTGGTAGAAGCGCACCCGCCTATACTGACTTCATCGACCATCATGCTCCGGGGTAACACGCTGATAGGACGAGCAGTGTGCGACCTCTTTCGTGAATACTATTTATACAGGCTCCCTCGAGCCAGTGGAGGTGACGACCTCGAGGTTACGCACCTGCGCGCCACGAGAGGTATCTGGACCTAAGAACATTTTGGCAGCCTACGCAGCAACCCCTTACACATGCCTATTCCCTGCTGATGAGAGGTAACAACCTCGAAACACGTGTCCAGGGATGGCCAGCACAACAGTGATTACACTCAAGATTCAAGACTCTGGTAGAAGCGCACCCGCCTATACTGACTTCATCGACCATCATGCTCCGGGGTAACACGCTGATAGGACGAGCAGTGTGCGACCTCTTTCGTGAATACTATTTATACAGGCTCCCTCGAGCCGGTGGAGGTGACGACCTCGAGGTTACGCACCTGCGCGCCACGAGAGGTATCTGGACCTAAGAACATTTTGGCAGCCTACGCAGCAACCCCTTACACACACCTATTCCCTGCTGATGAGAGGTAACAACCTCGAAACACGTGTCCAGGGATGGCCAGCACAACAGTGATTACACTCAAGATTCAAGACTCTGGTAGAAGCGCACCCGCCTATACTGACTTCATCGACCATCATGCTCCGGGGTAACACGCTGATAGGACGAGCAGTGTGCGACCTCTTTCGTGAATACTATTTATACAGGCTCCCTCGAGTCGGTGGAGGTGACGACCTCGAGGTTACGCACCTGCGCGCCACGAGAGGTATCTGGACCTAAGAACATTTTGGCAGTCTACGCAGCAACCCCTTACACACGCCTATTCCCTGCTGATGAGAGGTAACAACCTCGAAACACGTGTCCAGGGATGGCCAGCACAACAGTGATTACACTCAAGATTCAATACTCTGGTAGAAGCGCACCCGCCTATACTGACTTCATCGACCATCATGCTCCGGGGTAACACGCTGATAGGACGAGCAGTGTGCGACCTCTTTCGTGAATACTATTTATACAGGCTCCCTCGAGCCGGTGGAGGTGACGACCTCGAGGTTACGCACC
Organism: Lissotriton helveticus; assembly: GCF_964261635.1. Taxonomy (NCBI): domain Eukaryota; kingdom Metazoa; phylum Chordata; class Amphibia; order Caudata; family Salamandridae; genus Lissotriton; species Lissotriton helveticus. The sequence continues at coordinate 1,017,390,610 of NC_136061.1, forward strand.
TGCGCGCCACGAGAGGTATCTGGACCTAAGAACATTTTGGCAGCCTACGCAGCAACCCCTTACACACGCCTATTCCCTGCTGATGACAGGTAACAACCTCGAAACACGTGTCCAGGGATGGCCAGCACAACAGTGATTACACTCAAGATTCAAGACTCTGGTACAAGCGCACCCGCCTATACTGACTTCATCGAGCATCATGCTCCGGGGTAACACGCTGATAGGACGAGCAGTGTGCGACCTCTTTCGTGAATACTATTTATACAGGCTCCCTCGAGCCGGTGGAGGTGACGACCTCGAGGTTACGCACCTGCGCGCCACGAGAGGTATCTGGACCTAAGAACATATTGGCAGCCTACGCAGCAACCCCTTACACACGCCTATTCCCTGCTGATGAGAGGTAACAACCTCGAAACACGTGTCCAGGGATGGCCAGCACAACAGTGATTACACTCAAGATTCAAGACTCTGGTAGAAGCGCACCCGCCTATACTGACTTCATCGACCATCATGCTCCGTGGTAACACGCTGATAGGACGAGCAGTGTGCGACCTCTTTCGTGAATACTATTTATACAGGCTCCCTCGAGCCGGTGGAGGTGACGACCTCGAGGTTACGCAACTGCGCGCCACGAGAGGTATCTGGACCTAAGAACATTTTGGCAGCCTACGCAGCAACCCCTTACACACGCCTATTCCCTGCTGATGAGAGGTAACAACCTCGAAACACGTGTCCAGGGATGGCCAGCACAACAGTGATTACACTCAAGATTCAAGACTCTGGTAGAAGCGCACCCGCCTATACTGACTTCATCGACCATCATGCTCCGGGGTAACACGCTGATAGGACGAGCAGTGTGCGACCTCTTTCGTGAATACTATTTATACAGGCTCCCTCGAGCCGGTGGAGGTGACGACCTCGAGGTTACGCACCTGCGCGCCACGAAAGGTATCTGGACCTAAGAACATTTTGGCAGCCTACGCAGCAACCCCTTACACACGCCTATTCCCTGCTGATGAGAGGTAACAACCTCGAAACACGTGTCCAGGGATGGCCAGCACAACAGTGATTACACTCAAGATTCAAGACTCTGGTACAAGCGCACCCGCCTATACTGACTTCATCGAGCATCATGCTCCGGGGTAACACGCTGATAGGACGAGCAGTGTGCGACCTCTTTCGTGAATACTATTTATACAGGCTCCCTCGAGCCGGTGGAGGTGACGACCTCGAGGTTACGCACCTGCGCGCCACGAGAGGTATCTGGACCTAAGAACATATTGGCAGCCTACGCAGCAACCCCTTACACATGCCTATTCCCTGCTGATGAGAGGTAACAACCTCGAAACACGTGTCCAGGGATGGCCAGCACAACAGTGATTACACTCAAGATTCAAGACTCTGGTAGAAGCGCACCCGCCTATACTGACTTCATCGACCATCATGCTCCGTGGTAACACGCTGATAGGACGAGCAGTGTGCGACCTCTTTCGTGAATACTATTTATACAGGCTCCCTCGAGCCGGTGGAGGTGACGACCTCGAGGTTACGCAACTGCGCGCCACGAGAGGTATCTGGACCTAAGAACATTTTGGCAGCCTACGCAGCAACCCCTTACACACGCCTATTCCCTGCTGATGAGAGGTAACAACCTCGAAACACGTGTCCAGGGATGGCCAGCACAACAGTGATTACACTCAAGATTCAAGACTCTGGTAGAAGCGCACCCGCCTATACTGACTTCATCGACCATCATGCTCCGGGGTAACACGCTGATAGGACGAGCAGTGTGCGACCTCTTTCGTGAATACTATTTATACAGGCTCCCTCGAGCCGGTGGAGGTGACGACCTCGAGGTTACGCACCTGCGCGCCACGAAAGGTATCTGGACCTAAGAACATTTTGGCAGCCTACGCAGCAACCCCTTACACACGCCTATTCCCTGCTGATGAGAGGTAACAACCTCGAAACACGTGTCCAGGGATGGCCAGCACAACAGTGATTACACTCAAGATTCAAGACTCTGGTAGAAGCGCACCCGCCTATACTGACTTCATCGACCATCATGCTCCGGGGTAACACGCTGATAGGACGAGCAGTGTGCGACCTCTTTCGTGAATACTATTTATACAGGCTCCCTCGAGCCGGTGGAGGTGACGACCTCGAGGTTACGCACCTGCGCGCCACGAGAGGTATCTGGACCTAAGAACATTTTGGCAGCCTACGCAGCAACCCCTCACACACGCCTATTCCCTGCTGATGAGAGGTAACAACCTCGAAACACGTGTCCAGGGATGGCCAGCACAACAGTGATTACACTCAAGATTCAAGACTCTGGTAGAAGCGCACCCGCCTATACTGACTTCATCGACCATCATGCTCCGGGGAAACACGCTGATAGGACGAGCAGTGTGCGACCTCTTTCGTGAATACTATTTATACAGGCTCCCTCGAGCCGGTGGAGGTGATGACCTCGAGGTTACGCACCTGCGCGCCACGAGAGGTATCTGGACCTAAGAACATTTTGGCAGCCTACGCAGCAACCCCTTACACACGCCTATTCCCTGCTGATGAGAGGTAACAACCTCGAAACACGTGTCCAGGGATGGCCAGCACAACAGTGATTACACTCAAGATTCAAGACTCTGGTAGAAGCGCACCCGCCTATACTGACTTCATCGACCATCATGCTCCGGGGTAACACGCTGATAGGACGAGCAGTGTGCGACCTCTTTCGTGAATACTATTTATACAGGCTCCCTCGAGCCGGTGGAGGTGACGACCTCGAGGTTACGCACCTGCGCGCCACGAGAGGTATCTGGACCTAAGAACATTTTGGCAGCCTACGCAGCAACCCCTTACACACGCCTATTCCCTGCTGATGAGAGGTAACAACCTCGAAACACGTGTCCAGGGATGGCCAGCACAACAGTGATTACACTCAAGATTCAAGACTCAGGTAGAAGCGCACCCGCCTATACTGACTTCATCGACCATCATGCTCCGGGGTAACACGCTGATAGGACGAGCAGTGTGCGACCTCTTTCGTGAATACTATTTATACAGGCTCCCTCGAGCCGGTGGAGGTGACGACCTCGAGGTTACGCACCTGCGCGCCACGAGAGGTATCTGGACCTAAGAACATTTTGGCAGCCTACGCAGCAACCCCTTACACACGCCTATTCCCTGCTGATGAGAGGTAACAACCTCAAAACACGTGTCCAGGGATGGCCAGCACAACAGTGATTACACTCAAGATTCAAGACTCTGGTAGAAGCGCACCCGCCTATACTGACTTCATCGACCATCATGTTCCATTTAACACGCTGATAGGACGAGCAGTGTGCGACCTCTTTCGTGAATACTATTTATACAGGCTCCCTCGAGCCGGTGGAGGTGACGACCTCGAGGTTACGCACCTGCGCGCCACGAGAGGTATCTGGACCTAAGAACATTTTGCCAGCCTACGCAGCAACCCCTTACACACGCCTATTCCCTGCTGATGAGAGGTAACAACCTCGAAACACGTGTCCAGGGATGGCCAGCACAACAGTGATTACACTCAAGATTCAAGACTCTGGTAGAAGCGCACCCGCCTATACTGACTTCATCGACCATCATGCTCCGGGGTAACACGCTGATAGGACGAGCAGTGTGCGACCTCTTTCGTGAATACTATTTATACAGGCTCCCTCGAGCCGGTGGAGGTGACGACCTCGAGGTTACGCACCTGCGCGCCACGAGAGGTATCTGGACCTAGGAACATTTTGGCAGCCTACGCAGCAACCCCTTACACACGCCTATTCCCTGCTGATGAGAGGTAACAACCTCGAAACACGTGTCCAGGGATGGCCAGCACAACAGTGATTACACTCAAGATTCAAGACTCTGGTAGAAGCGCACCCGCCTATACTGACTTCATCGACCATCATGCTCCGGGGTAACACGCTGATAGGACGAGCAGTGTGCGACCTCTTTCGTGAATACTATTTATACAGGCTCCCTCGAGCCGGTGGAGGTGACGACCTCGAGGTTACGCACCTGCGCGCCACGAGAGGTATCTGGACCTAAGAACATTTTGGCAGCCTACGCAGCAACCCCTTACACACGCCTATTCCCTGCTGATGCGAGGTAACAACCTCGAAACACGTGTCCAAGGATGGCCAGCACAACAGTGATTACACTCAAGATTCAAGACTCTGGTAGTAGCGCACCCGCCTATACTGACTTCATCGACCATCATGCTCCGGGGTAACGCGCTGATAGGACGAGCAGTGTGCGACCTCTTTCGTGAATACTATTTATACAGGCTCCCTCGAGCCGGTGGAGGTGACGACCTCGAGGTTACGCACCTGCGCGCCACGAGAGGTATCTGGACCTAAGAACATTTTGGCAGCCTACGCAGCAACCCCTTACACACGCCTATTCCCTGCTGATGAGAGGTAACAACCTCGAAACACGTGTCCAGGGATGGCCAGCACAACAGTGATTACACTCAAGATTCAAGACTCTGGTAGAAGCGCACCCGCCTATACTGACTTCATCGACCATCATGCTCCGGGGTAACATGCTGATAGGACGAGCAGTGTGCGACCTCTTTCGTGAATACTATTTATACAGGCTCCCTCGAGCCGGTGGAGGTGACGACCTCGAGGTTACGCACCTGCGCGCCACGAGAGGTATCTGGACCTAAGAACATTTTGGCAGCCTACGCAGCAACCCCTTACACACGCCTATTCCCTGCTGATGAGAGGTAACAACCTCGAAACACGTGTCCAGGGATGGCCAGCACAACAGTGATTACACTCAAGATTCAAGACTCTGGTAGAAGCGCACCCGCCTATACTGACTTCATCGACCATCATGCTCCGGGGTAACACGCTGATAGGACGAGCAGTGTGCGACCTCTTTCGTGAATACTATTTATACAGGCTCCCTCGAGCCGGTGGAGGTGACGACCTCGAGGTTACGCACCTGCGCGCCACGAGAGGTATCTGGACCTAAGAACATTTTGGCAGCCTACGCAGCAACCCCTTACACACGCCTATTCCCTGCTGATGAGAGGTAACAACCTCGAAACACGTGTCCAGGGATGGCCAGCACAACAGTGATTACACTCAAGATTCAAGACTCTGGTAGAAGCGCACCCGCCTATACTGACTTCATCGACCATCATGCTCCGGGGTAACACGCTGATAGGACGAGCAGTGTGCGACCTCTTTCGTGAATACTATTTATACAGGCTCCCTCGAGCCGGTGGAGGTGACGACCTCGAGGTTACGCACCTGCGCGCCACGAGAGGTATCTGGACCTAAGAACATTTTGGCAGCCTACGCAGCAACCCCTTACACACGCCTATTCCCTGCTGATGAGAGGTAACAACCTCGAAACACGTGTCCAGGGATGGCCAGCACAACAGTGATTACACTCAAGATTCAAGACTCTGGTAGAAGCGCACCCGCCTATACTGACTTCATCGACCATCATGCTCCGGGGTAACACGCTGATAGGACGAGCAGTGTGCGACCTCTTTCGTGAATACTATTTATACAGGCTCCCTCGAGCCGGTGGAGGTGACGACCTCGAGTTTACGCACCTGCGCGCCACGAGAGGTATCTGGACCTAAGAACATTTTGGCAGCCTACGCAGCAACCCCTTACACACGCCTATTCCCTTCTGATGAGAGGTAACAACCTCGAAACACGTGTCCAGGGATGGCCAGCACAACAGTGATTACACTCAAGATTCAAGACTCTGGTAGAAGCGCACCCGCCTATACTGACTTCATCGACCATCATGCTCCGGGGTAACACGCTGATAGGACGAGCAGTGTGCGACCTCTTTCGTGAATAAGAGAAACCAAGAAGACCCTACAGGGCCCCCATGTCCCCCCGCCATGGGGATACATTCAAGGGGCACACCATGTGCCCCCCCCCCAGTCTTTTTTTCTCCAAAATTCCAGCACGGCATGGACGTCACTTTCCATGCCGTGTTGTGACCTTTTTGACATTCCCATTGCGGTGCCTGTTATCCAGGTACCGCCTTGGGAAAGGCAAAGGATCATCCACTGTACAAGAGTTCAACTAGTAATACGGCCAGCGGTCCTTGTGCAGGTTTGGCTCAGCTGTGTTGCGGAGAACCGGCGCAACTGCGCCAAACTTGTAATCAGCCACTTTATTATTCAAAACTAAATTATTTAAAATGTTTAATTTGCAGATGGATTTTATTGCCATAAAAACATGTATTATCACTACATATTGTTTTCCTTTCTTTTAGGTTTGTGTGTTTTATGTGGGGTTTCAGTAATACTGTTTATTTTAACAATTATTTGCTTATTATTTTTCTTTTTTTTTTCAACTCTAATATAGTTGTGAATGTTTCACAATTATGTAATTGATTTAGTCAAATGTTAATATTTAATTGAAATGCAGTATTTTATGTCTTTATTAACAAAAATTAAATAGTTTTTATAGGAATGTATATGCATTTTCCCTATTATATGTTGGACTGTGGTTAGAATAGAACTTTTACTGCCTTTTTACCCCCAAATGTTTGTTAAACTAGAATCAGATTTGTAAATCTGGCACATCCCAAATGTATAGACTATCTCTAATATTTGTTGAACTGAAGTTAAAATAGTAAGTCTTACAGCCCCCATTCTCCCTAATGCATGTACCTTGCCCAATATTTGTTAGTGCGGAGTTAAAATTGTAAATCTGCCCACACCCTGTGTATGCTTTTCCCCCAGTGTTTATTGGAATAGAATTTGAACAATACATCTGACCCCATAAACTAAATGCATGTTCCCTTATTTACTTAGAATAGTGTAGTTGAATGTTTTTTTAATCATTTTTTAAATATTTTTGATTGGAGTTAGGTTACTATATGTTACTATTTCCAGCAATCGTTAAGACAGTTTGAGAATATTTAATTAGAAAGTTTTCTTTTTTGTTTCTTATTTATTTTTCTATTGTGTTTTCTTAATGTTTTTGTATTTTAGGTATGTTATTTTTTTGTATTAAAAATATGATATGTAAGTGATAACGATAATCTTTGTTTGCTTATTGTGCCAAGAGGCATGTAATGTGTAAGAAAGTAGTTGTAACATGTGATAGCTTGGTTTTTCACCTGCAATCAATAGAAATAATGCATATTTTCAACATTGTTTAAAATGGTTTAATAAATTAAACATTTGTTTTTGTATATCTGTAAATTATTACTAATTATACATATTAATATTGTGTTTTATCATATAATATAACTTTATGGTATTCTTTATTTAAGAGTTATTTTTATTTTTATAATGAATGTATTGGAACATAGATATAACTTATTTTGTCGGTGACAGAGACGTTCTGCTCTAGAGAGCGCAAATGCAAGACCCGTACCAAGTAGGGAACAGTAAGGTAAACCTATTCCCGAACTACACATATGACACTCAAAGACACCGGTCCTCCTTTCTAGCTATCAAGAGAGAGCTGAGGGAGGAAGGGCTCCAATATTCACTACTGTTTCCGGCCAGATTGCGGGTCATTGTAGATGGCTCGACGAGCTTCTTTGACACACCTGAAGAGGCATGTGCATGGTTGGAATTATACAGGGCAGGTAAAGATGGGACGGAACACAATGCACAGATCCCCACGGACCTTCTCCACCAGAGGAGATCAAGAAGGCTTCGGCACTGCCAGAGGAGCTTAAAGAAACCACTATCGCAAGAAACAGAGACAGAACGGCGAAATGCACTTGATGCGGTGATGGCGCTATCGAGCCCACAAGGCCTACAATCTCCGGAACGAACAGACTCCGACAAAGACAAAGATGGCTCAGATGCTGAACAATCCGAGGCGGACAGTACACACCTCCCGAAAGTCACACCAGCCACGTCAGATGGGATGCTGGACGAAGGTTAAGGCGGATGTAGGGCTGCTCATAGAGAGCCACCCTGGACTTCCCGGACTCAATTCAGCAGGTTTGATACGAGAATGGAGAGGAGGGGGACAACAGGTGACAGCTGAGGTTATGTGGGAAAGAGGATGCATAGGACTAGAAAAGAGGTTGGTCCATAGACCGGGTATTGGCACAAACTCCTGGGTGTGCACTGCTGAGAGGATTTAGCCCTGAACTGCTGAGGAACAGGGGGATACCAGAGGGGCCTGCCTATGGTGGGCTCAGTGGGACATTGCGATCTAGAGAAACGGAGGCAGCTGCCCGTTGGTAACCAGTCCCCCCCTATTGCCCAGTTGTTTGACAGATGTCAGGGTTTGGATGGGAACTAGAAGGGAGTTACTAGGTCCTGTTCTTGGGGGCGTGGGGGGTTTGGAACAGTTGGGGGAGAGTTGGGGAGGGACCATTGACGACGCAGAAACAGAAGAATATTCTTGGTTGCGTAGGATGCTATGGGACAATGGCTGGTTCAACTAATTTGAGAGGTATAACCTGGAATGTAAGGGGACTTCACACTATGATGAGGCAGAATAAGGTTCATGCGTATCTAGTACGCTGGGGAATACACATTGCACTACTCCAAGAAACACACTTCACAAAGGCTGAAGGGATAGAGCTGCTGCAAAGATAGAAGGGCCTAGTGTATAACACCACGTACTCTGCATTTACTAGAGGGACTTTGATTTGGGTTAGAGCCGGGGTCACTTTTCAGGTGACTAGACAAACGATTGACCCCGAGGGTAGGTACGTAGCTATTGAGGGGAAGCTAAGAGGCAGGGACATTGCCTTTTGTAGTATCTACGAACATAATGTAGATCAGCTGGGTTTCCTGGCGGGAGTGTCTGGAGCCCTGGCGCATTACCTTGAGAGTCCTCTAGTAATGGGGGGGACTTCAACTCCGTTGCGGACGTCACATTAGACAGATCATACCCTCCACTCGCAGACTCCCTGGTGCATTGCTTAACCAAAGGTAGACTGGATTGGCAGGTACGCTGGGGGCTGATAGACGCCTGGCGTGCGTAACACCCGAGAGACCGAGAGTACTCCTATTTCTCTAGCATGCATGAATTACACGTACGACTAGATGCGATATTATGCTCCCCAACAGTAATGCCAGCTATTGTACGAACTGAATACCTAACCAGAACAATGTCAGATCACAACCCCCTGTTAGTTACCATGGATTGGATGGCTGGGATCTTGTGCGTCCCTACTTGGAAATTGCGCCCCGAAACGCTAGATGAACCGCTCTTCCACGCCGCGTTGGAAGAGGGGGTAGCACAATATTTTACGGAGAACGCTGGTACGACTGCGACAAGGGCGACAGAATGGGACGCTTTTAAAGTGGTCATCAGGGGACTCTGCATAGGGAAACATGCGGGAATACGGAAAGTACTCCTAAGTGATCTGAACAAAGCTGAATCTAAACTACAAGAGGCGGAGATAGCGAGACCTGGCCACCCTGAACTAAAAGAAGAGGTTAGTATAGCTAGAGAGGCAGTAGCGGTTGAAGTGGAACGCTTGTGCAGCTTTGACCACAAGGCATACACAGCGAGAGCACATGCGGAGGGAGACAAGGCGGGGACTCTTTTGGTCTGGCTGGCCAACTGTTATGTAGACCTCACAGGAAATTGTAGATAAAGTGTAGTTTATTCATAGAAACACAGGAGCAAGGTAGGTAACATCCTACACAGGTCTTCTTCCTCAGCAACTGCTCCTGTTGCTAGGAAGGGATCTAGGATACAATAGAATCTATAGAGATAATTCTAAAGGTCTTAAAGAAACAACATAACACATCTTCCCCTTTATAACAATTGATAAGAAAAGAAAAGGAAAATAAAAAAAACAAAATTATTTACATACAAAATCTTCTAACCACTTAGGTTTAGAGCAAATACGTTTCCGGTTCATGGACACATCACTGTAACAAAAGGTTTCATCATTGACAGTTGTAAGATCAGTACCTTGCTTAGATGGAAAAGTATCAAATGAAGTACTCATATTGGAAACACTGGGAGGAAAATCTACAACATCAGTATTGTTACTATCACCTGAAATATCGGAATTGGAATTGGTGATGGGAAGATCTTCAGATATACTGAAACCACCATGATCCTCACAATGAAAAGATTTAGGAGCAGGCAAGTCATCAGATAAATCAACAGAGTCCTTTATAACATTCTTTTTGCCTCTGTAAATAGCAATTCTTTTAAGGTTCCACACTTTTCCGTCACTTAAAAGAACTGCATTGCGTAAGATTTTTTTAATCATCAAGGGTTCAGAAAACTGAGATTCGCCCTTGCGAACTCTCCAAGGCTTCTTTACTTTGACCCACATACCAACACTTACGTTTGCATTACTGGAACAACATTTCTTATCAAAAATTTTTTTATACTCAAGGTGTTTATCAATAACATCAGACCTAACTTTACTCATGCATATGTCTAAACAAGATTTCTTGTGCAGCCAATTGGGATTACACTTGGTTCTTGCAACTCGACCCCTCATAATTTCAAATGGTGACATTTTTAACGCATCATGAATGTTGGTTCTGTAAGACCACACAGCCTTAAAAACAGATGTCTCCCAATCCTCTCCATTTTGATTAGCAATCTGAATGGCATTCTTCAGAACTCTATTGAACCTCTCGCAAAGTCCGTTACCACTGGGGTTATAAAGCGAGGTGGTTTTATGAACAATACCAACTCTATCAAAATATGACTGAGTCAATTTAGAAGTAAATTGGACCCCATTATCACTAATGATCTGGTTGGGAAGACCCTCCTCAATAAAAACGTTATCAATAAAATTTAGTACTGATGAAGAATCAACTTTATCAACTATTGTAATGCTGGGCCATCTTGAGAATACATCTATCATAGAAATTATAAACTTGTGATTCATCCCTATTGGTCCCATAATGTCAATTGCCACGGTATGCCATGGGCCATCCGGTATCAAGGGTTCACACATGTCAGGTTTAAGAGTGTTAAGTACCTTGTCTGAATTGGAACAAGTAACACATTCTCTAACAATTCTCTCTGTAAGGACATCAATTCCTGGCCACCAATACCATTGTTTGACATTTTGTTTGGTCTTAACAATACCACAATGGTCCTTGTGACACAAATTGATAATACTATTTCTCAAAGCTAGGGGAGGAACAGCCCTGTCACCTCGAAAAATAGTATCATCACAAACAGTAAGCTCATTTCTAACTTCCCAGTATGGTCTTAAATCAGGCAAAATTTCTTTCTTTCCCGACCACCCATCATGAATAAAAGAAATAACTAAATTTAAAGTTTTATCTCTCAAATATTGCTCTCTCCATAACTTTTTCTCAATGCAAAAGGGGTTATTGTCAAGAATATAAGCAATGTGAAAAGAGTCCCACTCATTCACCTCACATTCATACAAATCAGTAGGCATGCGAGAAAGAAAATCGGCAATGACATTGCTTTTCCCAGGAAAATACACAACCTTGATAATAAAATCCTGTAAACGCATGGAAAATCTAGCTATTCTAGCTGTAGCATTGTAAAGGCCTTCGGTGGTAAGAAGTTTGGTAAGGGGTTTATGGTCAGATCTTACTGTACATTCCTTTCCCCATATAAAACTGCGAAAATGCTCAAGGGCCCAAACCACAGCTAAAGTTTCCTTTTCTATAACCGAAAACTTGCTTTCGGGAACAGATAAGGCTCTAGAAGCGAATGCAATAACACGTTCTTTACCTAAACTATCGATCTGAGAAAGAACGCCGCCCAGACCTTTGTTGCTGGCATCAACAGTGATTACAGATTTGAGATCTAAATCGAAAGGGCATAAAACAGGAGCATTAATAATGTCCAACTTGATACTGTTGAACTCATTCTCGCAAGAAGAGGACCAATCAAATTTAACTTTGCTTTTCAAAAGTTGTCTAATATTAAAAACTTTACTTGAATTTTTTTTTATAAATTTTGAATAAAATTCTACCATCCCTAAGAATTACCTTACATCATCCTTGCACGTGGGAGGAGGAGCTTCTTTTATGGCATCCACCCATTTGGGTTTGGTTGAAACACCGTCACCACATAAAACATGACCAAGATACGTTACAGACCCAACAGCGAAATTGCATTTGGAGAATTCAATGGTCAAGCCTTTTTCTTCAAGAATGCCTAAAACTTCTTCTAGAATAGAATTATGTTCATCTATGTCCTCACCATAAACCAGAATATCGTCCTGAAAAAATTTAACCTTAGGATGTTTTCCAAATAACTGATGCATAATGCGCTGAAAAATGGCTGCAGCAGACGCTAAGCCAAATGGCATGCGTTTAAATTGGAAACACCCCATGGGGGTAATAAACGCAGTTAAATGTTTACTTTCAGTGTCAAGAGAAATCTGATGGTATGCAGCAGATAAGTCAATTGTGGAAAAAACTTTAGCTCCATTGACTGAGGCTAACATCTCCGAAATTTTTGGTAAGGGAAATTTATCTATTACAATATTTTCATTCAAATGGCGAAGATCGACACATAGACGGATTTTGCCATTGGCACGTCGTGCGACAACAACTGGTGAAATCCAATTGGAAGACTCAATTGGTTCAATGATGTCTTCTTTAACTAATTTTTCCAGTTCTTTTTCAACATCTTCTCGAACTAAAATGGGAATATTCCTGGCCTTGAAAGTTTTGGGATTGGCATTATCTTTCAAAACAATATGGTGGGAAAATCCTTTAAAATTGCCTATTTTCCCACTAAAAACTTTAGGAAATTTCTTAAGTACAGATTCACCAATCTTTGTTCCTTCATTAACAACTAAAACAGGATCTGGACTGTTGGGGTTCAAAATAATATCTAAATCCCACTGATCCTTCCACCCAAGAACTGAAGGTCCAAGTTTTGCTACATACAATTTGCCGAAAGATTCTCTACCTTTAAATCTAAACTTCAGGGGTTTGTAACCAATCACATCAATCTTACCGCCTGAAAACCCTTCGGCAGAAATATCAGGTGAATAGAGATCGTTTCCTAAGTAATGAACAAACTTCGAATTCCAGACACTCTCATTGATAATGGTATATGGGGAACCAGAATCTGCATAAATGTCAATAGGAACCCCACCAATAAGCATATTACATATAGGCTTCTTAAGAACATTCCTTTTTCCTGAATCATTGATGTTAAAAATGTAAACCTTTTCGAGAGGTTTCGAGATGCATTCATCATTCATTGAACAAGGCAATACATTTTTCACACAATCATCCTCAAAACGACAATGCATGACTTTGTTGGACAAATCTTCTTCATCACTGGAAGATGAATCATACACAACGTTAACTTTTTTGTTCTTAATTCTATTACAAGCTCTTGAGTAATGCCAAATTAAGTTACAATTCGAGCATTTTTCTTTGATTGCAGGACAAAGTTTATAATTAGCTAAATGTGAACTGCTGCCACACCGGAAGCATTTTAAATTATCAGTTTTTTTAAACTCAGGAGGTTTGTTTTTAGTTTGAATCCTTTGTTTGTAGTTGGATTTGCTTTGAACTTTCGAAACAGTTTGATCAAGAGTGGATTTTTGTACAAGAATAGCCTTTTCTTCGTTTTTAATCGCCTTAGCACTACGACCTGAAAGTTCTGCCTTCCTGACGATAGCCAAAATGTCTTTGAGATCTGAATCACCATTTATCCAAAGTCTATCTTGAATAAAAGGATCAGAAGCATGCATAACTACTTGGTCGCGTATAAATTGTTCCTGTAAATGGTCAAATTTACAATCTTCGGCTATTTTTTTGAGTTCAGCAATATATACATCAATGTTTTCTCCAGGTTGTTGTTTCCTGTGAAAAAACTTGTAACGAGTAATACCAATACAAACCTTCGGTGAAAAATGACTATCAAAGTCTTTCAGGATAATATCAAAAACATTTGCATCACCACCTCCGCTACTCTTAGGCATTTCTTCATAAATTTTGAGACCACCAGCGCCTAATGAGTGTAAGAATAATTTCTTTTTTCTTTCAGGTTTCATTTTACCATCCTCATCTATGGTGTCAATGAAGTTCATGAAATATGCCTTCCATTGGAGCCACTTCATACATGGTTCTAAACCAGAAGGCCAAAAAGGTTGAGGAGATTGAATGGTGAAATTTTGAGAAGTCATTCTGAAAATACTACACCCCAAACTGAAGAAAAATTATAAAGCTTACTTGCAGTCTTGAAAGCAGTCTCTTCTCTGGAATAAAGATTTGGAAATCTGAAAAGTGAGCAATTTAAAGCTGGTATATGTTTTTTTTTTTTTTATAAAGTATTTATAAATATGAACGCTGTGAACAGAATTAAAATCCTCTCTTCGCGCTCTTCGCGCTCGTGAGCGTTGCCATGGAGACGATAAACATGGCCGCTGCGTGTGAACGTCAAAATATAGTGCGTCTAACGTGAGGCATAGAGTTTCAGCAAGAAGACGGACTGACGTCACAAGGCAACACAGTAGAACGAGCGAGTGAGCGAGGAGGAAGAGGCTCGAGGAATGGAGCCGCAGAGCGTCGGCGGTTGCACCTTTCAAAAAATGCAAACACAGGTAGAGCGCTTGAAATGGGTGAAAATGAAGAAAATAGTTTTGTGAGAGTGCAAGCGGGGAAAACTTTAACCGCTGGTTGAAAGCGCAGGTTGTGCACAAAGAAAGAAGGTTCTTACTCACAAATGACGGTTTTTGAAACGATGGAATGAATGACGGTCTCTGAAACGATGGAAGGGCGGTGAAATCCGAAATGCTTAGGACTTTAAGGTGCACCGTATTAAAGTAGCGTTGGTGGAAAAATCTTTTTCCTTTAGATTTCTGTTGATGAAGTAAAAATTATAAAAACGTTGAATCCTTCCAAGAATTAAGAAAAAGGGTTCTGGATTTCCTAGTGTTTCTTCTCAGCCAAGTCGCCAAAATTGTTATGTAGACTACACAGGAAATTGTAGATAAAGTGTATTTTATTCATAGAAACACAGGAGCAAGGTAGGAAACATCCTACACAGGTCTTCTTCCTCAGCAACTGCTCCTGTTGCTAGGAAGGGATCTAGGATACAATAGAATCTATAGAGATAATTCTAAAGGTCTTAAAGAAACAACATAACACCAACCACACAAAGAGAGGTTCCCCCATCTTAGTGTTAAAAACGGAGGGAGGCGACGTGGCCTATACCCAAAACGAAATTCTGCGGTGTTTCAAGTGCTACTATGAGGCACTTTACAAAAGTAAACTAGAGGCCGGAGACCCTGCCATTGACATTTTCCTGGACGAACTGGCTTTGCCGGGACTAGATCAAGAACAAGCAAAAGACTTGGGTAAAGATATAGAGCTCGGGGAAATTCGAGGTGCCATTAAACGTATGGCCCATTACAAAACTCCGCGATTAGATGGCCTACCCATAGAATTCTATGGGAAATATATTGACCTGTTGGCACCGAAGCTGCAGGAAGTTTATAAAGAGGCAAGAGAGGCGGGACACTTACCCCAGTCCATGCGTGAAGCATTGGGGATCCCACTATTGGAACCAGGGAGGGAGAGTGAGGACACGGCGTCATATAGACCATTATCGATGTTAACCACCGACTACAAAATACTGAGCAGCATATTGGCCACACGATTGTTGACCACGCTCGTCCATGAAGACCAAGCTGATTTCATACCAACGCGGAACACGACCGCGAACATCAGGAGACTGGTACGGCTACTAGACAACGATCACCCTAGGGACACAAAAACCAATGATATTGTCAGTAGATATCGAGAAAGCCTTCGATAGCTTAGAATGGGAGTACCTATATAAAGTTCTGAGACGTTTTGGTTTAGGGGAGGACTATCTCCAATGGACGAAAGTACTGTATACATCGGCGGTAGCCAGAGTGAGAATAGGCTCGCTGATATCGTCACAATATCCGGTGGAACGAGGGACAAGGCAGGGATGCTCCTTATCGCCATTACTGTTTGCCTTGGCAGTAGAACCCCTCGCGGTTGAGATTCGAACAGGGAAACACTACGGAGGCCTAGAGAATAGAGGCGAGCAACAGTACATATCGCTTTACGCGGATGACCTCCTGCTCTTCCTTGAGGATGCTGACAGAGCACTGGCAGGGGTGGAAAGCCTGCTCTCAAGCTTTGGAGAAATATCGGGCTTGAGAGTAAATTGATCCAAGACATGTCTGTTTCGAGTGAGGCAGGGAGAGACTAGACCAAACCTAGCTCGAGCAGTGAACTGGGAACCCACCTGCTTGAAATACCTAGGCGAACACATCTATCACACGGCGGCGGACATGCTGGAGGGGAATGTGGGCCGTGGAGTGAGGGCGCTAAAAGGCAGCATGGCCTTCTGGGCCACCGCTATCGGTGACAGGCCGCATATCCCTCTTGAAGATGGTGGCACTACCTCGCTTCCTATATTATTTTAGGACGCTACATGTGTGGATACCCAGCTCCACTTTCAAATTGCTGAAGTCACTAATAGTGTCTTTCCTCTGGGGCACAGGCAGGCGTAGAGTCGCACAGGCGATGCTCATACGACCCAAAGTCGAGGGAGGGCTGGCGGTCCCAGACTTTGAGCTATACTACCTAGCAGCTCAACTGCAGATCTTCACACAAGAAATAGCACGGGAATTCAGAGGACCGGAGCACAAGAGGGGTAGGAGAACACTGCGCCACGTACTCTCATACATAGCTTTGCAACAGAAGCTAGACCTCAGGAACCTTATCACAGAGGAGAAAACAATCAGACTCTGTTGGAACCGCTCCCAACGTAGAGCGGGAGTGCTGCATCCGTATGCACCGAGATACCGTTCGGGATGGTCACGGCGTTACCACACGGCGGAGACTGGTCACAATTACAGATGTGGGAGGAAGCAGGATTACAAATGTTAGGAGACCTGTACGAGGATGGGGCTATGCTGTCGTACCAAACTCTCCAGGAGAGTTTTGACTTACCAAGAGGAGGTTACTTGTTGCATGCAGCGTTAACTAGGGCAATACAGGCACACTGGAAGGAAGGACTGATGGAACCTAAGACGTCGATGGCCTGCCAGTACACCATGATGGCGGCAGGGACCTTTAAGGCGGTCACGTGCCTGTACTCTAGAATGCTCAATGAAGGTCTGCCGCCTCTGGATGTACTGAAAGGAAAGTGGGAAACTGATTTAGGTAAAGATATTCCTGAGGCAGCCTGGGCGCAAATAGTGTGACGAGCTTGGAAGAGTACGAGGAATGCAAGGTTCCAACTAGTGCACTTCTATATACTCCACAGAGCATACTTGACTCCTGGGAAAATCCAGACATATTTTAAGGTAGAAGAGGCCATGCCCCAGATGCACGAGAATTGTGGTAGAATTGGGCCACATGCTATGGTCCTGCCCAGCGATGGGACTCTACTGGAAGGAGGTAGGCGATACCCTAAACACGATATCAGAGAGGCGACTAGAATTTGATATGGCCACTAGTATACTACACTGGTTCCCCCACACATCCAGGAATAAGATTACAAGTAAATTTATAGATATGGGACTTATATTGGCAAAACGAGAAATCACGAAACATTGGAAGGCAACAGTGGGCCCAACCAGCAAAAGATGGAAGGGTGAGTTCTTAAAGTGGGCCACCGGTGAAAGCTCGCTATGATATCAGCTGGCACGTAGGCGAAAAGACGATAAAGCGCTAGAAGCAGAGGCGGCGTGGGAAACGCTAGTACAAGCACTACGGGAACATGAGTCACATGACACTTGAGAAGGGCAGATCACTAAGAGGGGGAAAGCCTTGAACCATGACAGGTACATCACATAGCTCAACGCATAGCAACCCCTGGAAGCGCATGTTAAACAGAGAACAGATATGGTTGTCTACGTCGGGGAGTGGGAAGTTAGGGAGGGGGGAGGGAAAGTACAGTTTTAGCAGAAATGAGGGAAAGAGAAACGTCACAAAAGGTTTGTTTTCACCCGGTACACTGCTTTCGAAGACCTAATGTATCATCATACCATGTAATATGTAACTGTTGTTTTTTTTTTTTATTGAGACCTTGCAGGCGTGGTACCAGCTCTTCTGTAAGGATTTGTGTATGTTTTGTACAAAACCCAATACATTACGTTTATTAAAAAAAAAAAAAACTTATTTTGTCATTAATATTTACATTTATTACATATATTTTTAATAAATGAGTGTTTATATTTGTATATTACATATATTTGTTTAAATATTCTTTTTTACATGAAAAAGTAAGTTAGCTTGTATTTTAAATTATCATTATGTTAACAACAACTAAATAAATGTACTTACTAATACAATATCAGTCTACTGGACCACAACATTTTAGTAGTTTGCTTTGAACATAATCCTCTTACATATTCTTTTGTTTTGTATATGACAACATATTTCTTACTCGGCCGCAGGGGAAGTATGTATACTACAATGCATATCATGTAAAACCTCACAAGAAATAAAAACTAATATTTAGAAAAAGTATCAATATTACTCAAGCAGTAATTTCATCCCCAGATTTATTTTGAAATTAAATGTGTGTGAGAAATATTATTTCCTTACTAAAATCAGATGTGTGCGCAACATTTTTTTAAAAGTGTGTGAAGACTGTTTAATAAAAAAAGTGATTCTTTTTCTTTTTTTTATAAAACTTTTTATTAGTTTTCCTATTTGTATGGCATGAAATATAGCGTGAATTAGGCCATAGACAAAAGTAGTTTGAGAAAATACAGTACAGTGAGCCACATCCAAATGTGTCGCACAAAGTGTCCTTTCCACAAAGGTCAGAATAACCATAGAGAATGTTGATTCTCTATGGTTCTCTATGATTCTTTGGTTCTCTATGGAGGGTGGGATGGAGATAATGTTATCCCCATCCCACCCTCTAAATAGTGGATCAGTGGCATACACCTGAGTTTCTTTGCCTAGGACTCAGCACAGATTTTCACTTCTTTGAAGGGTGATGCCGCTTTATTGACACTATGCGGCTCATATTTCATAGTGCTTTTGTGGGCACCTCCTGGCCTTATAGAACGGGATTTCAAGCGGCATGCACTTATCTAGTCCCCACTTCCAATTCCCCATGGTGGGGGTTCTGGGCTTTTTCAGGACCATGCAATGTCTCATTTTGCCAGCACCAGCTCTTGCCATAACAGAGCTGCCCTATATATGTCTGTATCTATTTCACTCGTGATATGTACTAAGGCTAATCTTGGGTCTCTGGGTAGGGTCCAGCCTAGTACACGCTTCGGGCATGTCAGCACCCCTCCCTAGAATGGTTTCAGCCACCCGCGCTTGGGCTGGCCAAGCAGTCATGCACACTTAGCATGTTCTCCACCCGGCTGTATTGCAAGGCCGGACGGAGAACATGCAGAGCCTCCCACTCCCTATCTGAGTGCTGAACCACGGCACTCAGACCAATAACAGTGCTGCTGTCATGCTGGTGACAGCAGCATTGTGATTGGCTAGGGGAGCCTGGGAGCCTGTGTGCTTCCTGCTTCCTTGGGACAGTGCATTATTGACAGAAGAATAGAAGAAGGACAAAGGCGGTGGCCAGCAGGTAAATGCAATTTTCTTTTTCTTTTTAACCCCTCCCATCTCACCAATACTGCCCGTAGCAGCCACCACTGCTCTGAGCCTTGTGGATTGTGGGCCTCTGTCACTATCGTACTCCCCTCTAGTCCTGATGTCTGCAACAGCCGGGGGTGCGAGTCAACACCTCAGAGCACCCCCCCATGAGTCCATACCCATGTGGGCAATTGTCAGTCATGTGGATCTCTCTGGGAGCAGATATTAAGCGGGTCTCATAAAGGAGCAACCGCCATTTTTGACATCTTAGCCACGCCTCACGTATTCTTTTTAGAAATATTTTTCTAGACAGCTGTTGCTTCTTGTGAAACAAGAGGCTTCCCCCGCGTTTAAGTAAAACTGTAAATAGTATGAAGGAGAAATGCAAGTGATATTTTAATTTCTCATTGCTGTAAGTATTCCACTAAATACTGCTGTAAAAAGACATTTAACTATTTACATTAAATGCAAAAAAGTTAAATGTTTTTGTTGTCTATATTGTGCGAATTATACTTTTTTGTTATGATATTGTTGTTACAAGTGTATAGGTATCATTCATGCAGTTTTATTTAAATAAACACTGAACTCACCACCTGCATTTAAAGTCAAATGAATGCATTAGAAATGGCCATACCGCCCTTTCTTTAACAGAAATAATAACTGCCACATAAATAGAAAAACAAAAACTGCGCATCGTGTCTTCATTAAAGATAAAACAACAAAGAGACCCTGACAAACAAATACAGTAAAAAAAACTTTTGGTGTTTGTTGCAAACAGCTTTACATTTTTCAATAGTACTATAGTCGGGGCGCGTGGTCTGGCCATGCAGGAAGATGGCCACCTGACTGTGAGGCTCCGCCGAGGGACGGACCCCTGACGAGCTTTCCGCTCTCACCTTCTGTTTTGGATCCTGCAGCCGGTGCCCCATTGCAAGCGGGGACTTTGCTGAGCCCAGCGGTGCTTTCGCGGAGCTCGGCGGCGCTGTATCCCCTGTCTTCCGACATGTGCGTGGGGAGCCCGTCTGTCCTGTGGTGCGCGCCGTGAGTTGCGCGATAATGGTGCCGAGCCTCCCCTCAGGGTAAGCCGCGCCTCCTGCTAATTTAGGGCCGGGCTCTTCCATACTGTAGGCCACGCCCCCTTCAACGACGAGGCCGTGCCCCTCCGCCTACGGAGATCATAATGCAGCCTGCATAACATTGTGTATCTTCCTAATACACGGCGCCTTACTTCAAAAGTGGTTTTCCAGTGGATTTCTTTGAAGCTTAGTAAAAGAATCCCTTCAGACATATTTTCACACAACGAATTTTACCAGCTGGAGCCTGTTTACAGTACTTTTTACTGGATTTTCCGCTCTGCCCCTCTAAACTTTATACACTTTATACCCTTGGAACCCTTTAAATTGTATTTTAACTATATTAATGCGTTGCTGCCACAGACTCATGGACTATTATTGCGCTTATGCTGTGGAAATTTCACAGGCAGAATTATCAGCCTTATCCCCAGTCCGTTCTCTCATTTTGCCTTACTACCAGCTATGCCTTCAAGTACCTTTTGACTCTTATTCACAGTTGTTGCTTTATATGCCAGTACTACAATTTCATGTTTTCTTTGTGGCAGTCCTGAGTGTATGATGCTTTTATTCTCTCATATACTACCTTCCATTTGAGAATTGCTTTACCTTCAAATTCAATATGTACTTGTATGATGTACAATTACTTTATCGTCACTACATTGCTAATCTACTGTAGTACTCATTTACTGTATTTCCATGCTTTGTTTCTGAGGTACTTTTGGCATTAATTGTATGCTGTTCGTTTTGGACATTCACTCACTGTTCACATTCTACTATTTCCTTGTTATTTGATATAGCTCTGATTTCATCATTGCCTCATATTCCAATATTTCCTCTATTCGTTACTGCAGACCACCACTACAAACGTGTACGGAAATGTCTAATAATAGAAATGGTGGCCGTGGGCCTAAACAAACACTTTTTACTGATGTGGTTAAACAATCCTCTATTCCGCCAGCTAAAGGTAATGGATCTGCGTCACCTCCTACACCGCAAGCGTTACCATCTCAGAGTGACAAATCCTTATCTGATACTATGCAACGCATTTTGCAAGAACTCTCTGGAGTTAATCGACGACTGGAGGGTCTGGATATTGCCATGACTTCATTAACTGTGGAGACTAAATCTATCAGGGCAGAACTCACTACTTTCCACAGAAGAATTGACGTCATTGACTCTAAAATAGTGCCCATAGAAGGTAGACTGAATTCGGCCCAGGGTTCAGATCAGGATCTACTCTTTCTACACAGTAAGATCATCGATTTAGAAGATCGCAGCCGTAGAGACAATATCCGCTTTTTTGGTTTTCCGGAAAATATCGAACAGCAAGATATGAAGGCCTTTCTTTGTAATGCCCTTCCCACTTTGACTGGAATTTCTTTTGCTCCTCCTCTTGAGCTCCAACGTGCTCATAGACTGGGCCCACCACGTTCTGGTCCTTCGGCAAGACCCAGACCAACTATTGCTTGTTTTCTTCGGCATGAGCAAACCAGACAGATTTTATCATTGGCTCGCACTCATGGCTCCTTCCTGTTTCAAGGTAATCCCATCCAGATGGCTGCAGACTTCTCTAAAGAAATGAATGAACGACGGAAAGCGTTTCTTTCGATGCGGCACAAGTTACGACAAATGGACATCAAATATGGATTATTTGAACCTGCACGTTTTCGTATTACCAGGAATGGAGAGTCCAAAGACATTTATGATCCTGCACTTCTACAACAGTTCCTAGACGATATCAAATCCAGTGATATGGAAACTCAGTCTTCTTCCTCTGCCCAACCTCCTCAGTCCAAGTCCTCCTCACTTAACCTACCAACATCTCACTTATACACCTCTCCTGACTCTAGACAACGTGGCAGAGATCTCACTCGTTTGTCTCGCCCTCAGGAGGACATGGATTCAGCTCTACATTCTGTCTCCTCTCTCACTAACACGCAGCAAAGAGACAAGTCTAGATCGCCTCTTAAAACGCCTTTTGATGCTGACTGAATTCCTTTTTATGTTCTAATGTTTTCTCTCTTTTTCTTATTCTATAAGTTTATAGCAGTATTCGTTGTTCATAATGCTTTTACTGCTTGTTTAGTTCACTGTGACCTTTATGCATGATATAATGTGGTTCCTTATATTTAGTGTTCTGTATAGTACCTTCTGCTTTACTGTTATTCTATATTTGCTACTACTATGTGATTTTTAGTCTTACAGTTATTTAATCATTTTCAGGTTTTGCTTATTATATACTATAAGGTTGTTACCTCCCCGCAGATACCTTTTCTTTCCTTCTTCCTATTCATTCCCCCTGCTATAGTGATGTTATTGTTATTAAGGTATTTACTCACTATTTCTTTATTAGCTATCTTGCTTTTGAATGATGTCTATTTGTTTCATTGTTTTCTATGTTTGGATTGTCTCTGATCATTTTCTTTTGTTATTCTTCTATTGCATGATTTTATGGTTTTCCCTCCTTGTCTCTACATATTATCTCTTTCCCTCTTTTTATGTGCCATTGTAGGTTTGTCTCCTTTTTGTGTTTTTCTTCTTTGTTTTTCTCGTATTACTATTCTCGTCTAGGTTTTATTCTAACGCCGTTTTTCTTTTTGTGATGAGATAACTTTTGTAATTTGTTTCACACTGTGTTCTCTATGTCCCTCTTCTTTCATGGTTTTACACTACGCGTTTGGCCTCCTCAGAGTATATCTGTGTTTGTAGGCTTGCCTCAAAATTGTTACCTTTACTATGATGGTTCTTTTTCAATGCATTCCTTTACCTTTACTATTATATTCGTTGTTCAACGTGACATTATTCATTCCCTTCAGTGGATACTCTGCTTTGGATACTTTCATATATTTCTTAAAATAGGTTCTGGTATTTTCCTATGTCTTTATTTCTATGCATTATTATCTGTACTTTCTACCTTCTTTTCTCCCCCTCTTTATGATGGTGCTGGATTTCTCTCTTCCTCTCATTTAACTTTCCTATTTCTTTCACTCTATTTTCGCGCCTCTCTTATTATGTATTATGTAATAGGTCTCCTTTCTATTTCATTTCCCTTGCTTTTAATCTTTTCTCCTCCTGTTTTTCTCTTATTGTATGATTCTTATATCATGATTTTTTTGTCCATCTTATTGCCTATATTTCATGATAATGGTATATGGTTTTCCATATTTTTCTTGTTGTAATCATATTCTAAATGCGTTTTACAATATTTAGTTTTATTACTTGTTCCCCGGATCCCCATTCTTCTTTGCTTGGAGGGGGTCCGGTCTCTCTTGGTGCTGCTGTAGGTGCACCCAGACCCGTAGTTAACAGTCTAGGATTCTTTTTTCTTTCTTTCTTTTTCTTCTTTTTTCCTCTTCTCTGCATCATTAATACTTTTTCTCTCTATAAAAAACAGAAAAGTCTCCACAGCGGATCAGAACGAAAGCACCTCAAATTTCCAAAGTCCCATAAAATAGTCTAAATTCTTTTATGCTGTCCAACCTCCAAGACCTGCTGCGGTTCGGTCCCACTGGAATCCCAGATAGATGATTTGAAGAAAAAGTGGAGGCAGCACCAAACGCAAAGTAAATTGCAAGAGACCAGAATTTTGCAAAAATAGATTTGTCTTTTATTTTCTTTTTTTCAAAGTGCACAGGACAGCCAACGCGTTTCGCTCCCCAACCATGGGAGCTTCGTCAGGGCAGAATTCAATAAATATTTGTCCACTGTCAGTACAATGTGGGGTATGAATAAAGAAAACGAAATGCACCAATATGATGGTACAGGTGCTAATCAAAAATGCCGTAATGCAGCTACGTAGAGGGCCGTGAAGTATCTTGAATCGAATAATATCAAATTGACATCAGTAGATATATTTTAAATTCCATTGCGATGTCACAAAACGAATTAAAGAACAGGCAGTCCTTGATAAGCCGCTGTTGCGAATAACTCGGACAAGGTTGTACGTAAATAAAGGCCCCCGATGGAATTAGTCAAAGTCGTATTATGTATTATGTAATAGGTCTCGTTTCTATTTCATTTCCCTTGCTTTTAATCTTTTCTCCTCCTGTTTTTCTCTTATTGTATGATTCTTATATCATGATTTTTTTGTCCATCTTATTGCCTATATTTCATGATAATGGTATATGGTTTTCCATATTTTTCTTGTTGTAATCATATTCTAAATGCTTTTTACAATATTTAGTTTTATTACTTGTTCCCCGGATCCCCATTCTTCTTTGCTTGGAGGGGTCCGGTCTCCCTTGGTGCTGCTGTAGGTGCACCCAGACCCGTAGTTAACAGTCTAGGATTCTTTTTTCTTTCTTTCTTTTTTCTTCTTTTTTCCTCTTCTCTGCATCTTTAATACTTTTTCTCTATATATTCATATTTGCTTTGTCTGTTCCACTTTTCATTCTGCCTTTATAATCTACTTCCCTTTTATTTTCTTCTCTCTTTTTCCTCCTTGCCCAGAGTAACAAACTTCTTCTTTTATCTCTCTTTACTTCTTTTCTCTCTTTTTTATCATCTTCTTGTTCAATTCTATTATCATGTCTTCTACCCACCCGTTGTCGGTGATTTCCTGGAATGTTCATGGCCTCACCCACTATATTAAACGAAAGAAGGTTCTTTCTTATTTACATTCGAAACATGCAGACGTTGCCTTACTACAGGAAACTCATTTGGACGATGTTGAGTCTAGTAAACTTAGCAGGGATTGGGTTGGTAAAGTCATTCATAGCAGTGTCGCTAAACCGGATCCCACTAATCCCAACCCTGTTCGTAAATGTGGGGTAGCCATTCTTTTTCGAAAGTCACTTCCTTTTACAATTATCAAGACATGGACTGATCCGGATGGTCGGTATGTATTTGTTAAGTTGAAACTTGGAACCTCTTTCATTTGTCTTGGTTCTGTCTACGCCCCATTAGGTTCCAAAAAGCAATTTTTCCTTCGACTCAATCGCCTCCTTACAGAAATAAATGCTACCCAATTTCTCATTGGAGGTGATTGGAACCTGGCTCCAGACCCTGCCCTTGACAGAACAGGTTGCCTTGATACCGTCAATGCATCCGATAGAGCCGTTTTTACTGACATTCTTACTGATACTGGTCTTGTTGATCATTGGAGGCGCAGTCACCCTCAAGATAAAGAATACACATTCTTTTCTTCTACTCACGGTACATTCTCCCATCTCAACTACTTTCTTCTTTCCCAACATACAGTCCGGCTAGTTACAGAATCGAAAATTCTAGAAGCAGCCATTTCTGATCATTCCCCTGTTTTCTTGTCTCTTGATTTGGGTCTTTTCAATCCGGGGCGCAAGTCCTGGCGTTTAAACATTAATAAATATAAAACACCAACAGGTAAACTTCTTCTACAATCACACTTGCGGGACTACCTTTTGAATAATGAGGACTCAATTTCCTCTAGAAGAACGGTATGGCAGCTGCTAAGGCAACTATTAAAGGCCAACTTATGCGTGACGCTGCTTTATATAACAAGACAAACGCTGCCAAGCAGGCTGATCTGGAAAAAGACATTTGCCGTCTTTCTCAATTATATGTTACAAAACCAACCCCTCAAAATCGTTTATGTTGGAGCAGGCACGCATGTCCCTCAACAGTCTTTTTACTTCCAAGGCCGAATATGCCTTACAAAAGATGAAAGGGTGTCATTATGAGCAGGGTGAAAAGGCTGGCCGGCTATTGGCTGCACAACTGTGTCAGAGGGAGGCTGCTATGGCAATTCCGGCTATTAAATCAAGTTCTGGCGACATGCTTACCCGACCGCAAGAAATCGTTGATTAATTTGCTTCATTTGACAGAAATCTCTATTCCCCAAGCACTCATATTGACACGTCAGAGATGTCCAACTTTTTGGATACGGTACATCTTTCACGACTCTCGGATGATGGTAGAGCTCTACTTGACGGAGCTATTACGAAGGAGGAAATTTCCTCAGCTATCACTGCCTTACCATATCACAAAGCACCAGGTGATGATGGTTTCCCCCCTGAATTTTTCAAGTGGACGGGTCAGAGTATGGTTGATACTCTGCATGCCGCATTTGTGGAAGCCACAGAGGAATCTTCTCTTGGATCTATTTCCAACAAGGCCATCATAGCTGTTTTACCAAAACCTGGTAAAGATCCTCTGCTGTGTGGTAGTTATCGCCCCACATCTCTCTTAAACTCTGATGTTAAGATTCTTGCAAGTATTCTCGCATCACGTCTTCGCAAGGTTTTACCATCTTTAATCCACAATTCAGAGGTAGGCTTTGTTCCTGGTTGTTCATTTCGAAATCATTTACGTACTCTTTCTCATGCTTTATGGTCAGCTAAAAATCTTGCTGACGCTACCCTACCCTTTGTTTGGATGCCGAAAAAGCATTTAACCGTATTGAGTGGGAGCATCTTTTTACCATAATGCAACGATTTGGTCTAGGCGACCAATTTATAACTAAAGTGTGTCTGTTATATGACAATCCTTCCGCTCAAGTTAACTGTGGCGGTTTCCTTTCTACTCCTTTTCCAATCAGACGGGGTACACGTCAAGGTTGTCCTCTTTCCCCTTTTCTTTTTCTTTTGGAAATGGAACCTCTGGCTTCTGCAATACGTCAATCACCCACAGTGGTTGGAGTTCCTCTTCCAATTGGTCATTAAAAAATGTATTTATACGCGGACGATAGTCTTCTCACACTCACTGATCTTCCCCGTTCTCTCCCTGCTCTTCTTCGTATCATAAATAATTTCTCTTATTTTTCCGGTTATAAGATTAACTGGGATAAGAGCGAAGCATTGCCCATGTCCATTGGTACTACAAAAGCTGCAATTTCTGGTTTTCCATTTCACTGGCAACCTTCCCGCCTTAAATATTTAGGAGTATTGATTAACAGAGGATTGGATAATATAGTTATGGACAATTTAACACCGTTGATTGCACAGATGCAAAGAGATTTCGATAAATGGAAAATCCTTGGCTTATCTCTTTGGGGGCGGGTCCAGGCGGTTAAGATGGTCACCCTACCGCGATTTCTTTATGTTCTAGGTATGCTCCCTTTAAACATTCCACTGACTGTTCTTCGGTCCATTGACACCAAAATAAAAAAAATTATTTGGGGTACGGCTAAACCGCGTCTCTCCTTGGCCAAATTAAAATCTCACCAATTACACGGTGGCTTGGGTCTTCCCTCTATTGAACATTACTCACTCGCCCTTCATCTTTCCCGTCTAAAGATATACCTCAATGGGTCCTACTTGAACGTCACTTATTATCTTCTAGCCTTGGATTATCCCTTTTATATGGTAAGGGTTCCAGTTCCTCTGACCCTAAAAATCCTATCTTATCTGCTATGTACCAATCCTGGCAAAGAAGTCATCGTTTACTTAAATCTAATTCGCGGCTTCATATTAAAGCTCCTTTATGGTCCAACTTGGCTATCCGTGTTCATGGTGGCATGTTATCATGGCCTTTGTGGCAGGAGGCTGGTGTTCATTCTCTGGAACAACTGTTCCATGACAACAATTTTACATCTTTCTCTCAAATTAGTGAGGAATTCTGTTTACCATCCACACAATCCCGTCAATATATTCAACTTCAAGAAGCCCTCACAAAACATTTAGTTTCTCCATCTGAATTGCTGACAGTGTCTCCTATTTTGTCCTATCTACATTTGTGGGCCAATTTTAAAGGTGTGACTTCTGGTCTTTATAAAACTTTTCTGCATCCTCTTTTTTCACAACCCCTCTCGACCGCTCTTCAATTAAAATGGCAATCTCACTTATCAGTTACATATTCCACTACCCAATGGGATCAGATTCTGGAAGGTTTATATAAAGGTGTCCGAGAGGCTCGTCTCAAATTTTGCATTTTCAAAATCATCCATGAATGGCACTGGTCTCCATCTAAA
Source organism: Lissotriton helveticus (assembly GCF_964261635.1). Taxonomy (NCBI): domain Eukaryota; kingdom Metazoa; phylum Chordata; class Amphibia; order Caudata; family Salamandridae; genus Lissotriton; species Lissotriton helveticus. Next base: position 1,017,419,078 of record NC_136061.1, read on the forward strand.
TTACATCATGCTAAACTGATAACACATTCTTTGTGTTGGAGATGTTCAGCTTCTGGCTGTGATATTACACACATCATTTGTGAATGTCTCTGTACTAGGTCATTTTGGCTTTTTATAAGAAAGACTTTGGCATCTACTATGTCATTACCATTACCCTTTACTTCTGCAAATATTATTTTACATGATTTTTGTGGTCTTCCGACATTGTCTAAACCACAGACTCGTCTTCTTCACACTGCTCTGGCTACGGCCAAAATTTGTATATTACGTCATTGGAAGTCCTCCTTATCTCCTTCTCAGGAAGAGTGGTTGGTGGCTATGGTACAAACAGCCTCTTATGAACGTGTAATTTATAACTTGCAGGATAAGGCTTCTGTTTTTCTTCAAACATGGTCCCCATTCCTAGAAGCCACGGTGGATAGTGACTCTGTCTCCACTCCTTCCTCTTCAACGTCTGGTACTCCTCCATAATTATTCTAAGTTTTGTGTTTGTGCACTCCTCCTGGTTTTTTGTCTGCTCCTTCATCCTTTTCATGTGTCTCAGTCTCATCTCTTTTTCTCCTTTCTCTTGTTACTCTGGGATTCTTTCTTTGTTCCTTTTCCTTTTCTTTTCTTTCCTCTTTGCTATTTTTGCTTCTTCATATCCAATGTATCCTATGTATAACTATATCATTTTCATACCTGTATTATGATTCATTTATCAATATCTTATTTTATTACCTATTTGCATATGTACATGCTTCTGTATTTTCATCTAAAACTTCTCAATAAAAAATTTCAACACAAAAAAAATAGTACTATAGTCCTTTATGCCCCCCACCAAAATACACATGCCATGCAATGTATACATGCACACACCACGAACACCTACCTTCAGGTCCGTCAAAATGGGGTGTCAATCCGTCGTGGTGATTGTCCAGCAGGTAAGGGAGAACCTGATCAAAAGAGAAGAGGACAAAAATCGGAGGCTGTACTCTGAAAAAAGGTTGTTTTACACTCCTTTGGTACCATTCCGCCGATCTGAAGTTGGAGGGATTACTGCCAGAATTCACTTCAAACAGGCCACATCGAAATCTGGAGGGTGGGAATCCTGGCTAGAGTCCTGCCACCGCCTGCAGCCAATTCCACCAAAGGGGCAGGGGGCAAAGTCCTGGCACAGTCAACGGGATCGAGGTGGTCTTTTTTCCCATTGCCTGCCAACATCTAAATAGGGCAGGTGGACAGCCAGGGTTGTGAGTGGGAAGACCACCAAAAAAGGCCACTGCATCTCGGTCCCGACAAAATTTAAATCAAGCCCCTAGTGTGTGGTCTACACTCAATAAAATTCATAATTGGAAATGATTACCTGAGTGGCCAGTGTCCTATGAGCGAATATGTAGGATTGGGGCTGATAACTGGGCTAAGTAGGAATTTGATTACCACTACTCCTTAGGTAATAAATAAAGGTTTGGCCTTGACCTTTTGATTTACTTCCCTTATTACAGACTTTGACTCGTCCCCTGAGTGAGTACAATTATATATGGGTCACATAGGTGAGCACTTTACCTCTGTCACCAATTAAGTTATCAGAACCAATATTACGGATTCACAGTGTGTATGGTCGAAAAGTAACAAACAAACTATTGTGCATTAAGGACCATAGGACTATTACAAAATGTGAAGTTGTATGTTACAAACTCACAGAAATCCCATAGCAGGATTTTCTTTTTAGAAGTAAAAAAAGACAATGATCCCCTCACCATGGGAGATTTCTCCCATGGCGTGGGGGTCATTTTTCAGTTTTCACTGCCCATTATTGCCAGATTTTACCTGGCGGAGATGGACAGTAAAAATTGGCCTTGGGTTTGCCCACTCTAACTAGGGAGCGTGAAGATAGCCAAAGCAACCAACAGCCCTTACTCTGTTGGGCTGTCGGAGGAGTGTGTACGCAGCGAAGTCAGAGTAGTCTTTGTTGTTTGCATACTAAAGTTTCACTCGACCCTAAATGTGGTGGACAGAACCTTGCTTTGGCGGAGAGGGTTGCAATGGAGGACCGTCGCAACTAAAGTCTAAATCAGTCCCAAAATGCATAATCACACGGAGTCGCAAGTCTGAAAATTGGTGCAAGCTAAAAGTTGGACGAGCTTGTTAGGTCTCTGTAACCTGTTGGGTATCTATAGTATGTAAAATGCATATAATTCGAATGATAACTCTGCGTCTTGGGACCTGAGTGTGTGAGATATGTGTAAATTTTCATTTTTACACCCTGCCTCTTCCATATAGATTGTAAGTCATAATATGATTCAAATTTTACTTGGAAGAGTCACGAAATAAGAACAACAGGGGAGGACTTGGAAGCTAGAATTAAAGAAATATGCTATACATCTTAATTAATGACAGGAGATGATACCAAATTAAATCCCTAGATTATCTACTGCCTGTTAATCCTATAGCTTTACTACCAATGTTCAGGAATGTTATACAAAAAAATGTACTGTTTTGCCACCATGCTTTCAAGGTTTTTTTTGGAGGGATTATTCACCCACTGACTGTTTGAGGGGCCACGCCTGCATAACACAAACTATAAATATTTTGAACCGTTCCTGATTGCCCTTTGAAAACTGCTTCAAAAATTATGGCTATTCACGAAATATATGTGAGAAATGTATTTTAAATGCCCAAGATGCAAATGGCTTTGTTAAAGTATCTTCTATTTGGGGGATTTCCTCCTATCCCAATACCCATGTGGGAGTCAGACTCTCTCACTCAGTGCAATTCATGATAGCTGTTTATGCCCACCACCTTTCACTCTCACCAGCCCTCACTGGTTGCCATGCACACATCAGGGCCCTATGCATGCATTTATTGGTATTTATAAAGTGCAAACTTGGGTTTTATTTAGAGTTTGGTGGACAGGCAGTCTGTTTCGAATATGATTGATATCCCTGCCTCCTAATTGCAAGTGCATGATATCCTATAGTATATCCTAGTGCACCTGGAACTAGGCAGACCAGATATTTGTCACGTTTGTGATAATGTACCCAGCCACCTAGAAAGCAACACATTTAGGATGTTGGAAGATGATCTTCTATAGGATTACACACATAATTGTCAAATTTTTAGGCACACGGAGTAAGTGAATTGGCCAGAATCCCACTATTTTAAGTCAAGCACCAGACTAGAAGCAGAACCTGTGACCGTGGGCTGTAAGCCAGCAACTATAGCCTCTTTGCCACATCTCCTCATTACTATGCATACTCTTATATGTTGATTGTAGATTTCCCTGTGGTGGCGGCTTGGTTTGATGTGAGATACAACCTTCACCCACATTAAGAGAAAAATATTATTATTTATGGAAACTAACTAAATGGCAAGTAAATATTCAAAATGAAACCCTTTTTAAAATTCACTTTTGCTATTTGCCATAATGTGCGTTAAAAGCAAATACAGGAGCACGAAAACAGAAGCTGTTTCATGTAATACGGATGTGCACATAAAACTAGCCCCGCAAATATAATGGAATATACCGAACATATTTTAAAGAGGCCGGCGTTATTTATGCTACAAGTGTGGTGTGGATCTAGTTATTGTGCAAAATGCCTCAATGGAGTGCACATAAGCGCTGCTCTGCTGTCGGCTAACCGCAGGTCAGGCGCAGCACATGATTCGGTGGTGAAAGTTTCCTCCATTGTCCTCTCAGCGTGCTCCATCATCGCTCTGTAGGGGTGACGTTTAGAGGGTCAAAGGTCTGTCCATGTCTATTCAGTCATTTCAACGCAATATATCAACTCTTGTAAGGAAGTCTGTTAGGAAATATGAATGGAAGCCAAGAAAAAGATCCATCTAGGTTATCTGTTAAATAAACTGGTTACTTTATGTTTTTTTAGTTTGCACTATCTGTTTCTTTTCTGGCTGCAACTGCTAGTTTGTGAAAGCAGAAATCAATGTCCTTGTATAGCAGCATCAGGCTTAACCTTGCAAGAGGTGCTAAAAATGAAGGCAACAAAAAGCACAATGCAAAACAGCTAGGGGATTGAGCAGGTAAATCCAAGACAATGGGCCCGATTGACAAATGTAAGTTTTGCATGTGTAGATCCTCTCGTTTTATTACTATGCACCTCACCGATTTATGGGGAGGTAGCCTCCTACAACTGAAAAGATACTTCAGGCAACTTTACTACCATATTTAATGTCCTATTACGTATGGTAATCTTCATTACTCCGGGTCCCGTAGTCCTCGACACCTTCATACTAAACAAGTGGAGATGACCATCTCCCGACAGAAAAAAACAACAAGAGGCATGCTGGGACACTAATACTGCCCCTCCCCCCGGGAGTACATAAGCAGTACTTACCCAGCAGACCTCCTGTACTAACAAGCCCAGACAGGAAGGCCGGCAGCCCGGGAGGGAGGGAGGGGCGTATGAAGGTGTCGAGGACTACGGGACCCAGAGTAATGAAGATTACCATACGTAATAGGACATTACCCCCAGGTCCCTCCGTCCTCGACACCTTCATACTAAACAAGTGGAGAAGACCAAAGCAGAAACCCGGCCTTCCGCACGCACAAGCACACCCAGGAACCACAACAAAAGCAGCCACCCACGGGAGCACCGAGAAGGAGGAAAGGAAGACCGTAGGAAACACCCGGCCCGCAACCCAGAACAGGACAGCAGGGACAAGGGCCGGAGAGAAAGAAAACCCAGGGCACCAAAAGGAGGCCGCCAACCTGAGCAACCGGCAACCGGGACCCGGACCAGAACACCAAGACCAGCCAAAACAACCCACCGGAGAAGACCGCCCAGGCCAAAACCAGCAGGAAGGCACACAGGGCCAGGCAGACCCACCAGGAAGACGAGACAACCCGGAAGAAAGCCAAAGAAGAACGGCCAACAGAGCGCAGGCACAAGCACCCAGCCCAAAAAAGGAAGGAGAAGCACAGGCCAGAAACACGGCCAAACCCGAGCACAAGAGACCCGAGGAGGAAACCCCACCGAGGAGGCCCAGGAAGCAACAATCACCCAGGAGCCGAACAGGACCGAGAACCCGACCCAAAAGACAGGGACGGGGAAGAACCCCAGAACCCAGCCGAAAGCCCATCAAACAAGGAGAGGCCAACAAGGCCGGAAACCAGCAACAAAGAAAACGCAACCCGGTCGAGAACAGAGAAAGCGACCACAAGCCCAGAAAACCCCAACCCCAAAGGAAAGGCACACAAGTCAGGAGGGGAGCACAGAGCAACAGGGAAACCCCAGCAGGCGCCCAACAAGGCACAGAGGGCAGTACAAAGAAGGCGGCCAAAAGACACAGGACCGCCCAGGAACCCCACACCCAGGCCAGGCAAGCAGCAAGGGCAGGAGCAGCGGGAAAAGAAAGCCCAGGGAGCACAGCACCCAGACCACAACCACAAGGCCCCAACCCAGCAACACCCGAGAGGAGCCAAGCAAACTGCAAAAAAGAGGCCAACAAACCTCAACAGAACCGGGAAGCCAGGACCAGAGCCAAGCAACCCGACCACGCAGGAGGAACAGCAGGCCCAAGCAAACCCCAGAAGAAGAGCAGCAGGAAACCACAGACAACCCGCAGCCAGGAGGGAGGGACCCGCAGAGGCACGAGCACCACAGAACAGCACCCCAACCAGAGATGGAGGGGCAACCAAACAGACCCACACCGGGAACAAAGCCCGGGAAAGCAAGGGAGGAAGGAGCGAGCCAGGACCACAGAACCAGGAAGAAACTGGAAAAGGCCGGCAACAAACCCGCAGAGCAGGCCAAAAAGGGTCAGCAGAGCTCGAAACCCAGAAGGCACAGCCCGAAGACACACACAACCAGCAAGAAGCCGGCAGAACCGCAGCCACAGAACCCCACACAGGCCCACAAACCGGGAAAACAAACCCGGGAAGAGACCCAACAGCAGGAGAAGGCCCAGAAGGAACCACCAGGAAGCGGCCCCAACGCAGAACACCCCGCCAGGACCCAAAGGGACACCAGCAGGGAAGCAGAGCCCAAAAAGGAGCGCAACAAGCAGGAGCAGCACGCCCCAGCCAAAACCTCAGCCAGGCACCCACCAAGGGAACCAGATGAGACCAGCACAACCCAGGGAGCAAACACCCCCGCGAGCAGAAGGACCAAAAAGCCAACAGCACCAGCAGCCCCAGGAGGCCAGGCAGGAACCAACCCGGCCCGACCAAGCACAACCACCGAACCCACAGCGGAGCGCGGGGACAGCACACCAAACCAGGAAACAGGAGGCACGACAGGAACCGGCAGCCGCCAGGAGGCCCCAGCCAGGAAAAAAACCAAGGCAGGAACCACGGCAGAAACAGGAGGGGCGGCCAGCAAACAACAGAACCAAGCCAAAGGCAAGCACAGGGAGAGCCATCGCAGAAGCAGCCAGGCCAAGCCCACCGAAAAGGCCTCCGGACAACACCAGAAGCCCCAGGCCGGAGCAAAGGGAAGGCCACAGCACCAGGAAGACCCAGGCAGGCACCCCCACCAGACACCACGCCCGAGAACAGGCGCAGGCAGGGAGGGGCAGGACAGCCGCACCCAAGGCAGCACAAGCCACCCAAGCGCAGGCAGAGGGGAGAGCACCCCAAAAAACCACTGGCACAACACCGGCAAGCACCCACGAGAGGAACCAGGCGCAGCCCACGGGACCGGAGGAACCAGGCCAGGAACCAGAAGCCCCAACGGGTGACCAACTCCACAGAGGCCAAGAAGGGAAGAACCAGGACCCGCAAGCGGAGCAGAGGGCCACAACAGCCAGCCCGCAGCGGAGCAAAGACCACCGAGGGAGCAAGGCAGGGCAACCGGAACCAGGGGAGCCCACAGGACCCCCCCCTACTCCCCCGCAGCGGCACAAGGAGCAGGAACACCGACCCACCACCAGGTGGGGCAGGAAGCCCGAAGCAGAAGGGGAACAGGACGCAACCCAACAGACCGCCGCAGAAGAAGAGAGAAGCGACTCCGACAGAAGAGCAACAGAGGGCAAGGCGCAAGCAACCAGGCAGGAAAACCCCAACAACACAGGGAAACCCACCAGCAAGCAAAGGAGGAGCCAGCGAAAAAAGAACCAGCCACCACAGAGGCGCCCGGAACCCACGCCAACCCAGGCGACCGGAACCCACGCCAACCCGAGCCAGGCCAGAAACAGAAAGGGCGAAAGCCCACAGAGACGCCAAGAGCAGGGGCACCCCCCGAAGAAGAGACTCAAAGGGAACAGACCCACGGAACGGCCACCACCCGAGAACAGCAAGAACCGGGGCAGAAGGAATCCCCAAAAAGGGGAGACAGCACCGTGCATGCACGCAATACCCGGCACCCCCAGGAGGCACCGACCCAGGAACAAGACACACACCAGAAGGTACGCCTCACAGCACCCCAGGACCGGCACCAGCAGGCCAACAGAGGACCCACCAACACTGGACAATACGACAGCAGCGGCTGGAACCAAACCCACAGGCCAAGAGCGGCAGGCCAAACCAGAGGCGCAGAAACCCCAGCGCACACACCAACGCAGCACAGGCCACCGGAGAACCGACAGAGGGCAAAGCGACAACCAGCACATCAAAAAGGACGCGCCAGGCAAAGCCGGAGGCCACCAAGGTGGGGCAAAGCGCAGCAGAACCGCCAGAAATGGGTCAACAACACAGGACGACAGGCGCCCACACCCAGCCGCAGCGGAACAGAGGCAGGGAAGGAACAAAGGGATGCCCCACACACAGCGCCAAGCGGGCAACCAGAGCCACAAAGCGGGGGGGGAACGAAAAAAAAAAATGCCTGCCGGGGGGAGGGGGGGGGGCAACCCAACCCGCCAAAAACAGAGAAGCTGCAAGAAGGGGCAAACACACAAAAAATCCCCACAGGAACAGGCCCAGATAGAGAAAAAAGAACCCCAAACACATCCCAGGCAGCCGGAACGCACAAAGACAGAACACGGCAAAAGGTCCGCAAAGACCAGACAAGGACGCGGGCGCGGCCGCAAGCAGCCGCTCGCCAGCCCGCGAAGCAGTGTCAGCCCGGGCAGACACAAACGAGGGGGGTCGGGGGGGACGGGCCGAAGCCCCAAGAACCCAAAGGGGAATGCACGCCCACACAGCGCCCCATGCAGAACAGGCAAAGAGCAAAGCACCCAGGATGGCACCAAGAAACCCCCCAGAGGGCACCCCAAAAACACAGTACCACCAAGCGACGTGCGTGTCACACTTCACAAAACCAAACCATCCATCCAGGTTCAATTTGGCTATCCCCGAGAGATGCCCATCCCGGTCACCCCCAAGGTGAAGCCAGGCATCCCAGTGCCGTAGGGGCCGCCTTGGAGATACAAGCAAGAAACAGCCCAGAGTTGCAGCGTGGGACCCGTGATGAGAGAAGGCGCTGTTTATGCCATCCAACCTCCGAAGGAGGCCCATGGAAGTCCAGACCGAAGCAGCAACACACCCCAGAGCCGGAACAGCAGCGGGCGCACTCATGTGGACAAGCGGGCAAGCCGCAGCCCAGAACTCCCAGCCGCCAGGACCACACACCACGAGAGAAGCACGCCACCCGGGCACTTCGACTCACACAAGGAAGGAAAGGTGAGAGAGAGCAAAAACACCGCAAAGCGGGACTCACCCAGGGCGGGGGCCGGAGCAACACCAACAAGGCCCCCACACCAACAGCCAGCTTCGGATCCAAACATCCAGCGCAGCGCGTCTCCCACCCGGCCAAGCTCGGGGAGACGCACACAGCGACCCGGAAGCAACCGGGAGGCGGCGCACCAGCCGCAAAGGGCCGGTAACAACCGAAGACTGGCCAGGAAGAAGCCATGCCACCCAGCAAGCCCGGCAGGCCGGGAGGCAGGCACACCAGAAACCATCACCACTGCCCGCGAAGCCAGGCAGCCGGGCAGAGGGAGCAGAGAAGAACCTGCACGCCACCCCAGCCCAGCAGGAGCAGGTGCAGGAGCAGCAACACCAACAGCATCCATCAGTCCAATCTGTCGAAGACAGAAAAAAAGAACAGGAGGTCTGCTGGGTAAGTACTGCTTATGTACTCCCAGGGGGAGGGGCAGTATTAGTGTCCCAGCATGCCTCTTGTTGTTTTTTTCTGTCGGGAGATGGTCATCTCCATTGTTTTAGTATGAAGGTGTCAAGGACGGAGGGACCTGGGGGTAATGTTCCACCTATTTTGCGGAGATGTCCGTCACTGGGGTGGAGAACTCCGCCACGGAGAGAGAGACCTCTCCACCTAGGTGGAGACATCTGCTGCCTAAGTTGAGACCTCCAAATGGGAGTAACCATGTAAATACTATACATATGACTAATCCACGCCAGCTAACATCCATTTACTTAAAGACATATAAATACAGTCCACACCCTTGGATGTGCTCTTTTTCATTTGAACTATGTGACCCTTCAATCAAAAGGACCCACATCCAGCCTCCATGATGCAGATTACAATACACAATATGAATAGCAACTTCACTGAAGGATACACAGCCTTTGTCGTCAAACACTACAAGAAGCTATATTGTATGGCTCCATAAAACTTCAGTGGAGCACAGAAGCCAGTCTTGTGACAGGAGGCCAAAGGCAATATAAATGCTTTGTGGGAGGACACACACACTCTGGGGGACATTAATTGGAAATGTCAGGAAGAAAGTACATGGGTGAAGGAGACGTTCTCCAGAATTCATGTACCAAAGGCTATTCCTAGAGGCGAACCTGGATCGCGTCTCCTTGACATAACCCTGGAGGGGTATGTCTTCTTCACAATGCTCCCTTGAATGTTATATAGCCCTCCTCCTGCAGACAACCCTAACAAGAGGCCACTAAAACGAAACCATATTTCTATATAAGTTATCCTACAACCACTCCCTTCCCCCACCCTACACTGTTGTGCAGTCATACCTCAAACATCCCTCATACACAACCATTAACACACACCCACTTCAATTACAATAGTATTTTGATTAAATATCTTTAACTATTGCTTCCTCTCATATAGTCACTATTCCAAGTAATTTGGTTGCTACAGCTGGGGCAGTAGTACTTCATAATGCAGCAAGATCATACATGGTGCTTATTTCTAAATTCATCCCTGCAACACGCATGGGTATGTCACTACTCCATCAATGACACTAACACACAATAGGAGATTTGTATAGATTTGACCATCTCACTTTGTATTGGTGTTTCACTTTGATAAGCTGAAAATCATTATTATATTGTCATGTTTTTTTAAAACAAATATCCTCACCTATTTCTTGTTTTAACCATTCTTAAGGGTGCATGTTGTTGTCCTATTCACTATCAGCCACCATTTCTACTTCTGCTCATAGCACTGCACCAAAACTGGGTCTGGCCACATACAGCAGATGAATGGTAGAGACTGGTAAGTAAACTGTGTGCTCTTTGGGTCAAGCATACGTCGTTCTTCAAAAGTGACAAGATAGGTCTACGTCTACTGTTGCACATACATATATTGAGCCATGTTCTCATTTCACTCAATTATTGACTGTGATATCCTTTGTGATTTTTCTTAATGCTATCACATACATTGTAATGGCAGCACAAGATTATTTACTTAACATCCAGGAGAGAACACTGTATGTTTGTTTTATTGTCTAGCCAACACGTCACCATACCATCACAATGTTGGTCTTTGGTTGTCTTATTACCCTGTATATGCTTCCCTTGTAAGTTACAGTGAATCAACAGTCCCAGGTGTCCACATTGCTACCAACACCACTGATGACATCAGAGATCCGTCTGGCAGCAGCAATTCACCATCTACCATCTACCAGTCAGGAAAGTCTGTCAATATCTGACATGTTTTACTACATCTCATCATGTGTACTTTCTCAGCATCATGTATATGTTGTTTCAATTGCCTGCTTATTAATTTGTATTTACTTCTCATAGATTTTGGTTTATGTTTCATGTATATATCTATGCATTTACAGAATTTGTCTCAAATATCACTGTAATGCTTTGATTTATCACTCTTTAACTCATGTTTCGCATTAATCTTTTCTGCAGCTGCTGGACCAAGGGACACCTTAACACAACCGTCTTCCAGGGCACTGGTAAAGCAGCTGACATCAAGGGGTCCATCCACAAAGCAAGCATCTGTGGCAGGAGCAGGTGAGCTGCAATTGCATACACATAAGGTAATTCAATGTAGGGATCAGCCCTCGCCTTCCTATGTTTAAGTTTGCTGTTTTGTCATTCAGTTAAATTATGATTTCTTTCTGAAATCAATGTTGAAACAAGCCTGTTGACTTATTGAGCACAAACCTCATTTTATGTATTTCAACTATCATCAGCCTCCTCTTACTGGTACTGGCAACACTGAGCCTGACAATGAAGCTGCAATATCCACAAGAGGTCAATCTCAGGAAAAAAATCAGTCCTTCTCCAAGCAGCTATCTCAGCAGCCACCCCTGCAGAATAGGAGGAAGAGAAGATGGAGGTGGTTGTAGACAAGGAGCGGAAGAATAAGGAGAAGGAGGAATAGAACAAGGAGCAAATTATTGTTTTCCCTGCACCTAAACCATTAACCTAAAGCAGTTCAAGGCCTAACAGTAGTCACCCTCCAAGGTCTCTCCTCATGATTGCTAATCCATGACCACGAGATTAGCAGCCACGGGTACTTGTCTTGGCTACACAGGACACAATTGTGTACCACCCAAAAGCGAAAGGTACTTCAATTGGCGTCCCTTCTCCTGCTGTGCATCTGAGGGACAACACATCTCTGGTGAAGAATTGTAATCTTTCATCAATCTCCCCCACTGCTTCCCCGATGGCAACGATCTCCATAATGGACATCATGATGGCCATATAAGATGGCCAAAAATGCAGGAGGGGGTTAACATGGCCTAACCCAATCCGTTGGGAGTATCACTTTTTCAAACAGCAGTCCACTGTTTCATTAATACTAAGATAACGCTGCATGAGACTGTGGAACACCTTAAGGGACACCCTCAGATAGATGACAAGTAGACCCATGCCTTGGATAATGTTGGAAATGTTACAGAGACTTGTAAAAGATCCACCACAGACATCTTCATAGTTTGAGGAAATAGATTGTAAAGCAACGTGCCTTGAGCATGAACATAATGGTGCCAATAACAACAAGTGCTAATGTCAATGCACAGGACCAAGGCATGCGCAGGATTCAAACATGGCACCATAACCTATAAAGCCAATACCACCCAAATATTGTAATGTGAATCCACCTTCTACACCTACATCTCCACCTCAACCATCACAAGCAGAAACATCTCCACAACTACAAGCACCACCACGAGGACCATCATCACCACAACCAGTAGCACAATCCGAATTGCATAGCAAGAAATGTGGACAGCAACACCGGGTTATATTAAAACCACTCCCAAATTCACATCACTACTATCTCAGCATGTTACTCACTCAAACATATATTTAAACGTACTTTTGCCTGCACAATTCCCAAATCCATGTTTGTGGAAATCTAACCTGTGCACATATTTGAATATAACACTTTATAATAGCTAGTCTATATGCAAGTTAAGTTTTTAAGTATTTGTTATCATGTTCAGTGTTTATGCTGGTAATATGCAGTATTGTTTTTTGGACAACATATGCCTATACTCTTCATAATTATGTCATACAATTATTAGTAGATCCACAACCAGTTAGTCCAAAATATCAACAACACATCAAAGAATAATCTTTTAAATTGTATATATATTACATAAAATATATGTTTTCAAACCACACAAACAATATTGAAGCCTTTCCTTGGGATTGGGAAAAGTTAAATAAAACAGTGACTTCGTTAAGAGGAAAAAGTTAGATTTGGAGGAGTGTAGGCAAATTATAAACACACATTAGGGACGTTAAAACTAAGTCGATTTACAGAAAGGTATTAAAAAAAGGTATACAAAAAGAAAGTCCAACTTAAGAAGTCTAAGACCAGAGGATAAAAAGTCATAAAATAAAGTACCTTTTTTAAAATTAAGTAAATGGTTCAAATTATAAATAAAGTCACTCTCACAAACTAGATGGGGTACCAGAAGAAAGTTCCTGGTTTGGGGCAAAAGTTCTTGACCATCCTCTGATCCACTTTTCATCATCACAACAATAACTTCCTCCACCGAGGCAGGCATTTGGCTGGTAGTGATAAGGACCGCACAGCCCCTGGAAAGGCAATTCACAGAGGTAAAGGGGGAAACAAGTAAAACAGAGGAACTAGGAGATGGCAACAGCTGCTGGGGTGGATAGTGGTGGCAGATGCGATGCCTATAAACAAGGAGGTCATGAGGGAATATATGTTCCTCTGTTAGTCAGATAATGACTCTCAAAGAACCCTTACTTCACCTGTTAATTTCAGCATCTGCTGAGAGATCACTCCCTGACCATCTGCTACGGGCCTCCTGACTAGGGCTGGGCGGTAAATTCCGTTCTACTCGCTGAATTTGCGGAATTTGGGTAATTTCGCATTCCGCTGAGAATGCGGAATTGCCAAAAATTCTGCGATACGTGGCTTCACAGAGTTTTTTGCTTGTTTGTGCTTTCAAAATGCGTGTACACAAGGTATTTCTCTCAAAAACCCCAAAAACATTGCGAACGGGCGGAACAAGCCATTCCGCGTGTTCGCAGAACTTTTGCGTGCTCGCAGAATTTTTTTACCGTTTCACGGAGCTTTGCGTAGCGCGACTATGCAAATTCTGGCCCCCCTACTCATGACCTCCTTGAAAGCCGCCACTGAGACATATTGAGGACAAGAGAAGTAGACAACTAATGAGAGCTTTGTGGTATCTGGAGTAAATGTGTTACTTGCCTGCAATTGGTTTCAGGTGCCCACCTGCAGTAGGAGTGAGAGGTCGAGCAGGGAGTGCAGCTGGAAGCCCTGTCATAAACGGGGCCTCTGAAGTTTACGAGGGGGTGGATGCAGGCCCAGATGATGGTGGGGCCTGCTTTTGGGACACTACTGAGAAGTCTTGTTCCTGACCAGGACACTCATTGTCCATCTCTTCGTGGCTGGTGGTGTCCAATTCTTTCAACCCCACAGCAGGCTTGAAAACCTCTTCATGATTCTTTTGGTGGTTAAGCAAGTCTGTCTCCATCCAGACAGGTGCACTCTTCCTGATGGTGCTGATGTTTGTAGATGAACTTTGGTGTGCCCACCTTGCAGTTGAGGATCTTGTAGCTCTTCACCCTGGGTCCTGATGTGAGGTTGCTTAGCCAGCTCTGTCAGCTAAGCATTATCAGAGCAAGACCCGAGATCAAGAGCCAGTTCTCTTCTCTGAAAAGGAATGAAGACCAAATAAATAAATGATGTGTTGATATGTCCACTACATACATATTAAAACCCTTTTAAATACATTTACAGCACTAAGAAAAAGATTGACATTGTGAGGGCTTTGAATAGTAATGTCTTATCTAAAGTCCCATTTGTCACACAGGTTAACCTATTTTTTTAAAATAGTCAGCCATGATTCCAAAAAGTTTAAACTAAGCCTTCTGGGTAGGTCCTCTTGCTTGCAATCGAGGCAAGTATTTAGGATTAGGTAATAGCTAACAATACTAATTTTGCAACAGTCCCTATAACATGCCCACACTGCAATGCTCAGGTCGGTCTCTCCAATCCCATCAAGCTAAAGGTACTTCTTAAAGCCGCCTAGAAATGTATGTCCAGCTCTTCAATTAAAAAAAAGCTGGGGACCCTCTCATCCTATCCCTTTGCCATTATGTTGGTTCAGAATCAGAAAAGAGCAACATGATGGAGGAGGAGGATGTGGTAGTGAGAAGATAGCACAGAATGAGCAAAAAATTGATGACTTTCTGTATGTAATCTCCTGTTTCTATCTGTAGGTAGAGATCCCCACCCTGAGCATGGAGATCTCCGCCCTCCGCATGGAGGTCTCTGCATTGCATATGGATGTCTCCATCCCAGTTATGGAAGTCGCTGCCCAGCAGCTGGTGGTCTCGATAAACCTAGGGGAGGAAATTACATGTTAAATGGACTTGATTAATAGTATATGAATCCATGTTTTAAGTGCAAAATAAGTATGTGTGCATACTTGGGTCAACTATGTAAATGATTCTACTTTTGTGAAAATATGTGACTGTGATAGCATGACTGTGAAAGTAAAGGGTAAGTGTATTAGCCTCATAGCTGCTGCTGTCGGCCGCTGAACATTCGGGGCACTACCTGGCTGGTGCTGCGAACGTTCAACGGCCGACGTGGCCCCGCCCACTCTTTAGAACGCCCAGCACTGCGCCGAAATAACGACCGCAGCTAAGGCGTTAAGAAATTGAGCAATGCGTGTTTGATTGTGACATTATGGTAGAGCAACAATATGGCCTCAGGGTGGCATACTTGGATGGTAAAATAGTCCTCCATTTGTCATTGATATGACACGGGCCTGACTGGCCCGTGTCATATCAATGACAAATCAAGCATGTCAAGGACCATTTCTGGTGTCTGGTAATGACTGCTTGCCTGAACATACCAACAGTGTTGGTCCTTTGCCTTTAAGCCCTCTCTGTTCTCCTCAAACAATTGTCACTCAAAATGAAGGGCAAGATACATAACGAACCTAATAAACTAAAAAGATTGTTTGTTGTGTGGTCAGTCTACATGTGATTGGTTGGTGCTGTGATGAGCATCATCTGTAAATGGATGGCAAAGTCTTGAGTCATCGGACCCAACATAGGTTACAATACCCTTGTAATGCAGCAGACGGGACATCCCCCGCATTGGTGCCAGATTGTCATGCCCATGTGTTGCCGAACTATGATTCACAATGATGTCAACATCTCAAATTGAAACAATCGTTCAATTAACAAGGACTTCAGATTGCAAACCTTCTGTGTACTCACCCTCTAATCTAATCTCTCAGACACGGCAACAGTCTTTCCTCTTCTGAAGTGGAGCACACCTGTTCCTTTTTGGAAATAAATAAAAGATCACCATTACAGAAATAACATACACTTTCGAACTAATTTTTTAATAGTACTACAACTCACTCTTATAATTACAATCAATGATCCAATTAAGCAGATCTAATCTGATACATTTGTGCACAATTAGGTGGTGTGATTAGCTGTATAAAGAAACATCTATGGGTATCCAAAAAAACAGCTACTTGGCTATTCTGCTCACGCTTTACAATCCAGCACAGACATAACAATAGCTTTTTTTTCTGTTAGAATAATGATGCATAGTTTATTATTTTACACTCCGCTGCACTTGGGGACCGCATCCATTTACCAAAATAATACCAAATTAGTACGGTAAACATTGAAATCAGACCTTTTCAGGCTAAGCAGTGGCCTAATTTTGTCTTCAATCTGCTCTTAATCTCAATTCATCAATAACGCGGCCTTATTATAGGGCCTTGACAGCGAGCTAGGGCTTTTGATAAATTATACATCTCAAGCCAGACTTAAAATTTGAAGCTCAAGTGCTAATTATCTGTACAGGCCTAGTTAATAACGAGATTCCTTGTTAAGTATCTGATCACAGCATGGGCATCATTTGTCAAGAGCTTCAAGTCTACCTTGGAGACCAGCTCGGCGAGTTCTCCCTCGCCTACCATATGTGAAATCGGTATCTTTGTTTCTATAATAACCTTTTATTATAGAGCGACAGAATGATTAAGTTCACTGCGGACGCATACAATGAATTAGACAATTACCCTTGCTGCTTTATACTACTCAGGCTCCTAGGAAGACAAAATAATTAATATTGAATTTTAATTTGATGTGTTCCACATTTAAACCCCAATTTGCAAAGTACACCTGGAAAGAGGCCGCTGTTTGCTTACGGGTTGTGCTGATGAAATAAAAAGGCTCCTGCAGTTCGGCCGCGCGAGCACAGACGGCGCGCGCGCCGCAATCGCTTCTCAGCGGAGTACAGAACTCTCCGGCATTAATGGCCAAGGTAATTACCTAGGCCTAACTTTATAGCCTCTTCTCTAATGAAACTATAATCTCCCAGGTCTATACGGTTTAAGCATTTACATTTTAACACGTTCGCTGCCGTTGCTCTTTTTCAGTAAGTCTATTAGCAATTAGGAAGCTTCAACTAAAGGCATTAATTGTATTTGTCTAGGTTCACAGTGTGCTCTTAGGAGGATAATAACATCAGAGACGATTTGTGCTGTATATATTCCGTCATTCCACTTCCGTTTGAGAGCTGGGCCCTGTTGAACAAAGCAATCTAGGTTTGCAAAGCCTGCAATTCATAACAGAATGCTGCAGTCACAAAAATGCAAATCGCAATGTGCAAAAGCCCCACTGAAAGCCAGGAACCTTTTTCCGACTAGGAAAGTGCCCTTTGCGATCCATAAGAATCCCAAAGGAAAGTCGTGACGCAATGGGCGCACTTCGTTTTGGTATTCACTAAGAAATGTTTCAATGCTTTGCGACCACAATTGCAGCTACAGTTCATGGATCTGTTACCTACTCCCAAAAGATATTGATAAGGTATTTGTAAAATGGAAGCTGTCCTGGGACAGCTTCAATCTTGTCAATGGTGCCTGCCGCCACTGGGAAGAGCAGACAGCGGTCCAGGGGAACTGCATACTCCCACCAGTGATTATGACAGCAGGGCCCTTTTGTTTTTGAAAGCAACTTCCTGTAAATGGGTATTTTGCAAATGAAAGCAAAAAGTACAATCTCACCTCAGTCTATAGGAGCCGAGGCCTGGGCATAGCTCACTTCGGTGCAGCAGGTGCAGTGGCACTGGGGCCCAGAGCCCTGAGAGGCCCATTGAATCCTGATAAGATCTGTATTTGCTACTCGCAGTCAAAGGGGTTATTTTTTTTCGTGGTTGCCCTAGGACCTATGGCTACTTCGCTATGGTACTGAGAATAGGTTTTTTGTGACGTACCTTTGATCTGTGAGAACACAAGCAAAATACTATTGGGCATTTTGGTATCAAACTCTGAAACTCTGCACCTAATGTTCTTCCTCATGCATATCTGAAATAAGTGTTACAAATTAGATACTGTAAATTATGGGTTTGTAAAACCTTAAATAAACAACATTTCTTACTTTAAACATTAATGTAATACTGTAAAATATAATTTAATTGCAGTGGCAGCTGTAGAGGAACAGAAGTGGTTGGGTAGGGCAGGGGGATAAAAAAAGACAAATAACTTACCTGCCGGCCGCCGCCTCCATCCTCTTCTGTTCCTGTTGACTTCCGGCAGCACACAGGCTCCCAGACTCCCCTATGCCAATTTACGATGTTGCTGGCCTGGTGTGCCGCTCAGACAGTGCCTACGAGCCTGGGACTGTTCTCCACCTGGCTGTGCAACACAGCTGGGTGGAGAATTGCTAAGTGCGCATGTCGGTTTGGCTGTCCTAAGACGACTGGTAAAACTGGCATGTGCATTTATGGTGCCAAACACACCTCCCTGCCCTGTCACTATAGCTTAGCCCAGCCCGACCCACCCTACACTGCCTTAGTGCTGAAAAACAGAATGATAATAATATCATTTTATTATCATTTTACTTTTCCTGTTTGCACTGCTGAAAACAGTGGGGAGACCCTCCTTCACCTTAACAGAGGAGCTGCCACTGTTTAGTTGAATGTCATTCTGGATATTTATTGCATAACTATAAACAGAACTTTTGACTTGTGCAGCAAGGGGACTTAATGCTCCCCCCGGCTGAGCCCCCTTAGAACAACTCATTTAAGGACGACAGCCAGTTTAAGGCCTCAATTGGATAATCATTCTTCCAAATATTTATGATATATAGCTTGATCTTATAGCTTTCTTTTGTTTTTTATATACAAAATCAAAATCTAGTGATTGAACTCATAAAAACATTTGCAAAACCTGATGTTTTATATGACTAGTATTTACATGAATGAATTGTATCAGCAGTTTTGTATGCAATGGATTTTAATCACTGAGCTTCAATAAATAAATATTAATATTTTTAAAACTAAAAAGACAATGAGCCAGATTACGATGGTGGTTGGACGAGTGTCCGACCGCCATTGCAGGGGGATTGGGGCCAACTGAAAAGTAGTCGGCAGTCCCACCTGCCAACCTATGATGCAACTGCCGTGTAGGCAGTCGGACCCATAGCTTTTTCCAATGCGGCTTGTGCTGCAGGCCGAAAAGGAAAAAGGGATGCTTTTAAACATCCATGCACCGTGTGCCAGCCATCATGTGGTGCATGGATGTTTGGTGGGGCCCCTGTGTGCCCCCAGGCCTCATAGCAGGCCTGTACAAACCTTCCTGCACAAAAACAATCGTCCCTGCAACAAAGGCATCCTTGAACCATGGTTCAAGGGTGCCTGCGTTGGCGCACGGCTGCTGTTTGTGCGCTGACGTAGGGGAGAGCACTGGGGTGCACCATATTCTTGTAAATATGACGCATCCCTGCATTTTTTTAAATGATGCAGCTCAGCTCAGAAAAATTGCTTGCAGCGGTGCTCTGCACCATTTCTTTGTAACTATGCCTCCCTATATTACATTTGTACAGAAAGTTGCTGGCGATGGGAATTGGCACTCAGTTTTGGGGATGAGAACTTATTTTGCATCATCAGACTTTGACCCAGAGCAAAAGAGAAGAATGAAGAGACAGGTAGGAAACCCATAAAAAAGAGAGAAAGCAGGGATGAAAAAGAAACTTCAAGAATGAGCTAAAGAAAGAGGAAGTGCATGGTAATGGAAGGAAGAAGCCTGTAGGGGAATCAAGCCTTGGTATTGGCAGCCTGGTATTCAGCAGCGCCAGTTCACTCATTTTTTTACAAATTATGCAAAGGACAAACCCTACCAACAGGGCTTCATGGCATTGTAATAGTAGTGCAAAACAAGAGGGCAACCCTGTAGACCTGCAGCAATCTGAGTAGAGACAAGGCATACAAGGGATTCCTGAGGCTAGTTGCTCTAGATTATTATTATTATTATTATTTTAAATAATCGTGAGCTGATCAAAGAACAGTGCTGTATTTCGGAATCAGGAAGCTCAGCCCTTTGTGTTTGCCTGGATATTGTAGGCTTGGAACAGAACCGCATGCATCTAAAAACGACTGCCTTGGACGCTAACATTTCCACACTGACAACTTTGTTTGTATTTAGATCACTCTATCTTCCTCGATTTTTATCACTGATTTTGTGCACTGCCAGGACTTTGTTCTTCCTACTTATGCAAATGTTTTCAGGAATATGTTTCCCGTTTGAATTGTGTGGTTCTCCTATTCACACACTGTCTTGCTTTTCCCTCCACTCTTCTTCTCGCAGTTTACTGATTACTGTCTCACCTCTCTATTCTCTCCTCCACTGTCCTCTTCCTTGCACCGCCCTGTCTATTTTCACAAGCCCTAATGGATCGAAATGCAGTGTTGCTGCAAGCTGTATAAAAAATGAAAAATTGGAAAGGAAAATAAACATCACTCAGTTCTGACTGGAGCCCTTATGCATTTTCTCAATTTTCCAGTTATAATTAGGACTTGCATGAAGGCGCATTCTCAAAGCACATTCTGGCAAATTGAATGCTGTCAAAGGCAACTAAGTAGGAACCACCCAATGAATTCTAATGGATTCTCATCCACACAAAGGCTTCCACCCATGGATGCCAGTGAAATCTCAGTAAACACTGGGAATAAGATTTACTAAGATTTTTCATTGGGTTGCATCACTTATTTGGCGCAGCTCCAATGCAAAATCCATTTTGGGATTTACAAAGTCATGCACATCCAGACTAGGGTGGGTTTGTAAAAAAAAAAAAAAAAATTACACTAAGCCCCGCTATGCACTCCCTTGCGGTACCTTGCATAAGGCAGTCGTTACATGAGTGGTGCATGGGCGTCACTGCAAATCCACCATCGTATTTTGATGCAAACTAATATTTACAAAGCCTTGTAAACATGGGATTGCACAATAATGATGTGTCTACATGAGACTGGCATAATGAGAAGAAATATCTGTATTTCTCCTTGTTATTTCCTCTTTATATGTGCGCTGAATTCTGCACCAGCGCTAGGAGAGATGAGAACTGCAGCATATCTTTGAAAATATGGTGCTGTTCCGCTCTTTCATGCAATGCAGCTCAATAACTTGACTAGCTATGCTGCGTTGTGTGAAATGCTCGTAAATATGCCCCTGAAAGTCAGTGGAGTTTCCCTGTCTCAAAATTAATTTGAATCTTACTCATGTCTTACTCACCCATGCACATCAATGGAGACTTGCATACCTTTGGACTTCATTGTAGTATCACTCACCCATTTGTCACATATATTAATGCCATCAGGGCACCATTTTTCAAGATGTGGCCTTTCATTTGATGGTCTACTGTGTTTTTAGAATTGTAAAAATGTGTCACATCAACTGAGATTATTAGACTGTTTCATAAGATAACAATAAGTAACAGAAAATCCCATTTCTGCAAAGATGCTGTCCGCATGAGATGGAGAGGTTAGGCACCAATACTTCCTCATAAACACAAGTGATGTCTCAGTCACCCATAGACTTCTATGAAGTCTCACTCACCAATTTATGTTTTCATAGGATGTATGCACAGCTCCATTGGCATGTCACTTGTGCAGTTTGAACCTGGGCATTTCTATGCAGGGTAACCCCAACCTTTTTGCTTTCCTTATCCTACTTTTTGCTGAATTCATTTTTGTTGCCCTTAGAACTCTGTGCACTTTACCACTGCTAACCATTGCTAAAGTGCTTGTGCTATCTTCTTAAAGCATGGTCACATTGGCTTATACCAATTGGCATATTTAATTTACGTGTAAGTCCCTGGTAAAGTGGCATTGCATGTGCCCACGGCCTTCAAATTAAATTCTACTAGTGGGTCTGCAGCACTGATTGCGCCACCCACTTAATTAGCCCTTTAAGCATATCTCAGATCTGCCATTGCAAAGCCTGTGTGTGATGATTAAACTGCCATGTCGATCTGGCAAAATAAACCTTTTGCCAAGACCAAACCTTCCTTTTTAATACATATAAGTCACTCCTAGGGTGGGCCCTGGACAGCCAGTGGGCAGGGCGTAATGTACTTAAAAAGTACAACCAGGACATGTACTTTCAAGGTGTACATGTCCTGGTAGTGAAAAACTCTTACATTTGTTTTTCACTACTGCAAGACCTATCTCTCCCATAGGATAGTTGGAGTTGACTTATTACATTTTTAAGTGTAATTTCCAAATGGGAAGAGATAACTGGTCAACAATTAGAAAGTTGTCATTTTCTTGCCTTAGGCATTTGATGCCTGCTGCCTGTTTCGGGTCACGTGACTTGGTGTCGTTGGCAGTTGGGCTTTGTGCATTCCTATGAGAAAATCACATAGAATGGGAGCTTAGGTGTGACTGAATGGGCCAACACTGTCAGGAATGGTGGGGGGAGCTTGGCACAGACGTCCTCTGCTTGAATAGGCTGTGTCCTGTCTCCACACAAAGGGCTGCATACCCCCTGTAGTTAGTCTAGAGCTAGGGCAGGGAAGGCAGGGCGTCTGTGCATTTCAAAAACATACCTCTAGAAGCTTCTCCCCACTTCAAAGGCACAACTGTGTATAAAAGAAGGACCTCATACACCACCCCGTCAGCACCCTTTTGAACCTGTGGATATTCTGCCAGAAAGAAGGACTGCTGTGCTACTACAAGGACTGCCACTCTGCTGGACCACAACTTTGAAGAAGCTGCTGTCCCGTTGTGCTGCTGTGCTGCCCTAGTGCCAGCTGCCCTCTCCCCTGGGAAGAAGAATTGGATTTGCAACCAATCTTGAGCCCAGGACCCCAGAGTGACTAGTTTGCTGGCCATGTGATCTGAACCTCGGGGACATAATAGGCTCCCCAACAGCTCCTGGACTTGTCTTCAGCAAGTTCTTGGCCCTCAAGTGGTGCCTCTCGGGTCCTGGACACTTGGTGTGGCTTTTGACCACTTGAAATCAAGCTTTTGGGGTCTTCATGACGCGAACGGACTCGTTTGAACCAGAACCACTCCGTTCACTCCAAAAATCAGCATGATCCTCTGCAAATCCATCTCTTTACACAACCTCAATGACAGACTGCGGGGAATGCTTAAGCGTAGCTCTAGCCCACCCGTATGCAATGGCTGGCCTGCTGGTCGTGCCATACTGCCCAGCGCCCACGATGCTATTCTTGCTCCTAGCATCTCCAATGCGAACATGATTCTTACCACAAAATGTGAGAAAGCAAAACTTCAGAGGTAATAATCTGGGACTGTATCCAACCCACCCTGCCTCGTGGTGGGCCTGCACTTTTTCCTTTGACCTGGTCTAGCGTGACCAGATATCCCTGTTTGGCGCTTTATGCTTTTAGGTGATATTTTACAGTTTATTCTTTAAAAAGTAAATACTCCAGTTCTACTGACTTGATTTTTGGCATTTTGGTCTTGTTTTGTTTCTTATATTTCGTTCTGTTTGCTAAGCTGGGGGATCTTTTTGCATGGCACAGTTTTACTGTTTGAAGTGTTGCACACATACCTTACACATTGCCTTTAAGTTAAGACTGACTGCTCTGTGCCAAGCTACCAGAGACTTGGGTACAGGTTAATTTGGAGTTTGCTTGAGTCTTAACCTGAGTAAGCATTGTGGTTGCTGCTTGACCAGAGGCTCACACCCCAGGCAACCAGTAATCCAAAATCCAACAGTGCTCTTCACTACAGGACATTCATCCCTTCTGGTTTCATAAACTGAATGCTACAAAAATACTCTTCAAAGAGGTCCTATAAGGTCAATCATCTATCAGTGATACCAATTGATTTAATCGATCAGTGTTTACCTTTCTCCTTTGTACATACTCCCCCACAATGCCTGACTAAGTAATATTCTAATTGTTTTTTATAATTTATATGCAACTTTTTAAATGGGCAGCAGAAATGAAGTAACTGAGTGCTACTGGGAACGGGGACATAACTTTTAAGAGGGGATTTAGCTCCTTTCCGAAGGGGTGCAGAGAAGATGTGGAAGTGCAAGCATTGCTTCATTGGGAGCAGGGCACTGTTAGGAGAGGGAAAACAGTGCCCCATAGAAGAGAAAGTGCCTACAGAATTGTGCATTGTGGGATTTCTGCATTAGGCTCAGTAATTGAGCCATATGCCATTGAAATGTTTATAATAAAGAACATACTTCTAAAATGGCTCAACTGTATTTAGTTTTCCAATGGTTGAATAATGATGATGATAATAATATATGTTTATTAAAAAGCTTCTCTAAAACTATAGTTTATACAAAATTTTTCCTTTTGTAATGATTACTAATTTAATGTACAACCAACAACCTAAAGAAAATAATTTAGGTTGTCTTTCTTGGAAATCATGTCCCCTGTAATTCTGGAAAGAGTCTTATTGCCCCTGGAGGAATGTTTAAGATATCAAATATGGTGTAGATTGTGGACACCTGCTCGTCCTTTTATGTTTTTGCTTACTGCTCTCACAAATTTCAATAATTTCATTTTGAGTTTCCCTCAATCAATTTGAGACAACTGGGAATAGAATATGTGTCAGACTTTGTATATCTGGAAGAGCATGTCAGCCTGTGGAGTTATGGCATTTTATTGTCACCTGTAAAGACATTCCCATCTTACCTGATTATGTTTATGGTCGAACCCCACCATGTTCACTTGACACAAAGGGAATCCTGATATTCACTTAGAACAGTGTTATTATGTGGTCTGCCCCTCAACCATCTTGCAGGCATGTGGAGTTTCGGCGTCCCCCTCATTTGTAGCAGGAGAAGAAGCCCATGGAAACATAGACCTTTTGAGTAATGTCACTGACCATGTCATGAGTGATGTAATATGTGAGGTCATAAGCAGTGCTTTGCGGGGCGTAAGTTATAATTAGCTTAGGCAACTATTCACTGTTCAACAATTTCACTGGTTTCGTACAAGTGAAATCTGAGCCTAACTATAACATCCCTGTAACCTTTGCTTTTTTTCAGTGAATTTCTAAGGTTTTTCAAATTTTATTTCCTAACTGTAATGTCCCTGTAACCTTTGTTTTTTTCAGTTAATTTCTATGGTTTTTAATGGTATTTCCTAACTGTACCCTTTGTTTTCTTTATTCAATTTTTAGTTGATTTATGTTATTTCCTAACTATAATATCTGTGTAACCTTTGATACTTTTAGTGAATTTCTAAGGGTTTACATTGTTTTTCTTTCCTAACTGTAACCTATAACCTTTGAGAGTGGGTGTGTGATTGGCTGTATAGATCAGTGAGTAAGTATGTTAGTGGCTGTGTGAGTTGATGTGAGAGTGGCAGAATGAGTGTGTGAGTGGGGGTTTGAGTGGTTGTCTGGGTCTCTAAGTGGATGTATCAGTGACAACAGTATGGGTGTGTGAGTGGGTGTGTGAGTGGGCTTATGGGTCTGTGAGTGATTGTATTATTGCATGAATGGGTATGTGAGTGGCTGTGTGGGACTGTGAGTGTATGTGAGAGTGGCTGAATGGGTGTGTGAGTGGGTGTCTGAGTATCCATGTGGATGTATCAGTAACTGTGTGAGGGACTGGGCCAGAACTGAACCTCACCTGCCCCTTTATCCAATAATAGTCCACAGTTTTTGTCAAAATGTATACCCATTTAGAGTACTTTCTAAAAGTTAATTAATAAGTACTACCTCATTGGGTAATAACTAGTGCATATTCTACACTACAGCAGCGTAATTGACCACGAGCAGATGTCTCCCTTGACCTTGTGTACATGTAATTTCAGCATTGTGATTGTTCCTCAAGCCAAATTGATCCACAAATCTGTGATAACATATATCCTCGTCTAGAGAACAGGATGAGACTACAAAGAGGGTAATCTCCACCAAACAAGGGTACTTCTTCCTACCTATATGAAGTAAGTGGTTGTTTGTTTAGTTGAGCTGTCCTAAAAATTCCTCTGCATCAAGAACGCGTCATCAAAATTGGCAGGAAACGCACTCGGAGGCCTTTCGGTAAGCTGTCCATCAACTTGGAAAAAGGTGGAAAGACTTTTGCATACTACTAAGGAAAATGGGGAGGCGCCAAATGTGCAGCCATTGCAGATGATGTTGGGTATTTGTATAATTAGGGTAGTTAAATGGGAGAACCACGGACTCTGCTCTGAAGACAAGCAGGAAACCCCTCATCACAGTCCCTACAGATCAGATTGCGTTCAAGTAGATCAATGATGCATTCACCTCCATTAAGGATTTCAGATTGTTTTTCAATGTGGAATATGAGAGCAAACACTCTTGCTTTGCCTTCACCAAGGCCAAGAAGTTAGGATCATTAGTGCCTTACAGAAGTGAAGCTTCAACTGGGCACCTGCTGTGTTTATATTAGTTAGGGCTTCCCGTTGAGGTTTAGTTTCTGTGAAATGAGCATCAGGGACAGAATGGAACACATTTTTTTCCACAGAGACCACAGATTTGCTGAAAATTTGGAAAATATCTATATAGATCTATATATATATGAGAAGAAACTCTCCAATACCCATAGAGAGAACACGAGATGCACCCGACTGCAAGCAATTCCTTTATTCATCCAGGACACAAACACAGGTGTGCCTCCCCGACGCATTTCAGTTTAAACACCTTAATCATGGGTTCCAGCGGCAACAGCCATTTTACGATAGCGGCTACGATGCTTTATACCTGTTAAGGGACAACCAATAGGAAACATTCTCAATGTATGCTGGTCTTTCTAATGCATTGTGGTTAAGGTGGTACAACACAGTCCATTCCATAACACATTTCGGTATGCAGCCGCTATCAAAACATAACAAATCATGTTATGTCCATCATTTTCAGGCCCAAGTGGGTGCACCTTATTTGTATCCTTTAAATATTTCATAAGCTTGCTGTCCCAAAATCACCATGCACTATTCGTCAATATGGGCCCTTTACACAGTCCATCTGGGATGGCTCCAGCCCCCATTTTTCTCCAGGCAGCACAGCACCAATATTGTTGAGGTGGTGCCCTGGCTGGCGCCGTTGGGCTACGGCATCAATTTATGAGACAAAACTCTCCAATACCCATCTATAAATATATATATATATATAAATATATATATATATATATATATATATATATATATATATATATATATATATATTATCCACTCCGCTTCCTGATGCACTCAGGAGTCTCACCAGCCGGCAAGCAGTACACGGACACGGACCAGTTAGGTGCTGTTTGTTTTTATTCGCAGAAAAAAGTCTCGCTGGCGCCGTTGGGCTACGGCGTCAATTTATGAGACAAAACTCTCCAATACCCATCTATAAATATATATATATATATATATATATATATATATATATATATATTTATATATATATATATATATATACATAAATATATATATATATAAAATATATAGTATATATATATATATATATATATATACATATATAATATATATATTATATACATATATAATATATACTTTTGTGTCGTTTGACGAATCTTTGCAAAATTCTCAAAAAAAATGTCTATTCAGGTCAGATTCTATCCTGAAAGTTTGAGGGTGATTTGTCAAGGGGGCGCTGACAATAAAGGGGGGTCTGAAAACGTGTTTTCCCCATGTTAATTTCCATAGGAAATTTTGCCACGGGCTACAGCCCGAACTGCTGAACGGAATTACCTCAAATTTGGCAAAAATGTAGAGCTTGGTTTAGAAAGCGGCCTTTTTAAACAATGGTGTAAATCCGTTCAGTAGTTTTTGAGAAATTAAAAAAATAAGAGTAAAAAAATCAATTTACCATGAGAAACTTTGGACAAGGATACAGCCGAAACTACTGAATAGAATTACCCCAAAATTGGCAAAAAGGTAGCGCTTGGATCAGAAAGCGACTTTTTTTTTTAAATGGTGTAAATCCGTTCAGTAGTTGCTGAGAAATTCAAAACATACAAGTTTCAATATCTGGGCAGAGCCTAACTCCAAGCATGAGCTTCACTGTGATTGGCTGCCAACACTCCAAACCAGGAAGTGTTGGCAGCCATCTTGTGACTCGGTAGAAGCGAGTCAGCAGAAAACAGAGAAATAAAGATATAAAACAAGAGAAGGGGGCAGGGTAGAAACACCCTGACCTCCTATGCCTGGTCAGGGGATCCCAGAAGGACCCAAGGGCCAAAGACAGCATTAAAAAAAAGGCGCAATTCGCACTAGGGTCACGGGTTCTCGCGTTTTATTTTAATTAAGCTCCTGGATGGGCTAGGTCCCCCTTTAACCCCTGGGCTTCACTAATGTTGGGAGGGGGTCATGCGCCCCCCCCTCCTGGAGCGCTCCATGTGCCTATAACTTTAGCGACGTTTGATGAATCTTTACGAAATTTTCCAAAAAGTTTCTCTTTTTTGATCAGCTCCTATCTTGAAAGTTTGGGGGTGATTTGTCAAGGGGGGGCTGAGAAAAAATGGGGGTCCCAAAGCGTGTTTTCTAAATGCAATTTCCATTGGAAATTGTAGACAAGGCTACAGGTCAAACTGCTGAACTGAATTACGTGAAATTTGGCAGGGAGAAAGGTTTTGGTTCAGAAAGCACACTTTTGTTTAAATGGTGTAAATCCATTCGGTAGTTTTTGAGAAATATCAAATTTTACAGATATTGGTATTTGAGAATTCTGACATCTGATTGGCTGAGGGGTTACAAGCACGAGCTTGCGGCTCATTGGCTGAGAACGGTGGAAACTAGGAATTGTTGGCAGTCATTTTGTGACTCAATGGAAAGGAATAGAGGAAAAAAGAGAAAAATTGTATAAGACGGTATAGTAGGAACACTGTGGAGTTACTTTAAGCAGTCTGTACGGTGCAAAGGCAGGGAGTTTGAATGTTGCATTGGCCGTGGAAATCACATTAGGGGAACAACGGTGCGCAGTATTGCGGCAAGGTTGCGTAGGCTCTGGAAAGCACGTTGGAAAACAATGTGCTGTATTGCAAGAAGTAGTGTGTAGAGTGCACACACAGGTAGTGTGAATGTCGCGTTGGCCGTGGAAATCACTTTCGCAAAACAACGATGCGCCGTATTACGAAAATATTTACTAGGCTGTGGAAATTATATCGGGAAAACAACAATGCACTGTATTTCGGCCTTCCTTTAATATAATGCGGAGTACTTATAATGCAGTGTTCACTTTTATCACGGATAGTGTCACTTTGTTACAGGAAATGTAATATTACATGGGAGGGCGTGTTCTCTATATGTGCACGGAACAAAGTTAACGTTTAATTGGATGAGGTGTTTCAACAATGAGCTTAATGTTCATTAGCTGCGAACCATTGAAAGTAGAAATGTTGCCAGCCATTCACTTCCCCTCTGCGGAGTAGGAGGGACATCTGATTGGCTGACATGTTCCAAGGAGGACCTTCCCAAACTTAATGTTCATTGGCTGCAAACCATTGAAAGTAGAATTGTTGCCAGCCATTCCCTTCCGCTCCACGGAGTAGGAGGGACATCTGATTGGCTGACATGTTCCAAGGAGGACTTTCCCAAGCTTAATGTTGATTGGCTGTAAACCATTGAAAGTAGAAGTGTTGTCAGCGATTCCTTCCCCCTCCGCAGAGTATTAGGCACATCTCATTGGGTAACGTGTCCCAAGCAGGACCTTCCCAAGCTTAATGTTCATTGGCTGTGAAGCATTAAAAGTAGACGTTTTGGCAGCCATTTTCTCCCCCTCTGCGGAAAAATATAGACATTTTATTGGCTAAAGTGTTCCAAATACAAGTTTGCTCCTTATTAGTTGGGAACGTTTCATGTTGTGAGCCATTTTGTGACGCACTTCAAAGGAGTACGGGAAAACAAAGTAGTAGAGGGGAGGGTAGGAACACTATTAACTCTGTGCAGTGGTCACAAGGCGGTGGACAGGGATTGTGAAGATAAAACATTTTTTTAAATATATTTTAAGGACCATTTATATAATTGCTGTGGGGTGTACAAATCGCGGTGGAAAAATAACAGGTTGACTTGCGGTCTTCTTTTTATCAAGTTTGCGGGTGGGATACTTCCCAGGAGCACTATTTATATTTAATTTTAATAAGGTGTTTACTTTTCTGACAGGGAGGTGTGGTTGCGCAGCAAAAATTTCTGTCTAGGTGGTAAATAGTTTTTATTAAGCAATTACAAATAAACTTTCTTCGGAAACTGATGCTGTAAATATAAAAGGAGTGAAGAATAAAAATGGAATTTCATAAAATATCACTTAAGCGTGGCCACACCCTCCGTTTGTTCTGCTATAGTTTGTAAAAGTGTTGCCCCATAGTCTTGAGAGGGCATAAGAGGGCATGTGTTACTTTTAGATAAAGTAGAAAAGAAGTGCGACAAGAAACACTCCTGCACTACATCATCTGAGGTTAGAAGAACAAGTAAAAAACAGTTAAACAAAAATGACTTTATATTACATAGAAATGTACGCTTTATCATTTTTTTAAATTTCAATTCTGTAGAATTCAGGAACGTTCTGTTGTAGTGCTTAGAGGCCACTCACTGTTTCGCTAACAAATCACTTGCTCCTTTAAGAATATATAGGACAGTACTATTATAATATACTGTACTGGTAATATATATTGTATAAGGAGAAGGTGTATAGAAACCACAACTGAGAAAAATAGAAATTAGAAAATAACATTCAGAAATGTAGGGTTTATCAAATGTTTAAAGTAATAAAGTATGTATGAAAATTTTTTTAGATTGCAATTTCGTAAAATATTCGGACAGAAAAAATATCTGATCAAGTAAGTTATAAAGGTTAGTAAGCTGTATTTCAGATGGTGCCGACAAGTCTCCAATTCCTCTTCTGTAATAATATGACACTTTATTACAATATAAAAAGTGACACTCTTGTTACACAAAAAAGAAAAGGAAAATAAAGATATAAATACAACACAAGATCAATAACAAAATACTTTTGAGCGGTGAATATTTTTTAGCTTCTTTTCTCCGGGACTTCAAAATGATTAATGTTCGCGGCGTCGGGTCAAACACTCCTCTGAGATCATAATGACTGTGAAAATTATAATATACATATTCACAGTATATGATCCCAAGGGGGAAACAGACTAGGAACCAAAAGCTGGTGACGTTGCATATACATCTTTACTCTTGGCGCAGACGGGTCATGAACTCCTCTGAGATCACATTGACTGACAATATTATAATATACATATTGACAGTATATGATCCCCAGGGAAAAACAGACTAACAACCAGAAGCTGGTGATGTTACTTACAAATCTTTAGGGTTTGTGCCGACGGGTCACCAACACCTATGAAGTGAAGTACAGTGTCAATATTATACTATACAAAGTCACAATAAATGAGCTCAAAGGAGCCAGCAAAGGAGCAATGTTTGCTGTATTCTGTCTGTTTCTGAAAACAAGCTGCTGTTGTTACAGAAAAAAGGCAAAAACAAGCAATAACACTTTTTTTAAATAGAAATGTTTAAATATAAACAAATAGCTACGTATTATAAACATCTACTATGCCATATTCAAACAACTTACAACTCTGGAATATGTTTTGTTGCCACAAAACAAGAATCCGACGCTAGAAAAGGGAAGCTGCATCACAGAATGGACACGGGTAAATAACTCACGAAAACAAGGCTAATCGAACAACGGGTGTGGTTTGTATACTTTTTGGTTATTGAGTAGTCTATGGAAGGAAGATACGGCTCCGCCCTTTTCGATGTCATGTTTTACAGTTTACACATGCCCACGTTTTAACTGTTTAACTTGTGCATGTGTTGGGAAAAGTTAAAAAATGTGAAGCTGTAAAGGTTTCGATTTAGATCTTTAACACGTATAAGGTCCTTAAGATGTACATGCAATGGCCAGCTTAAAAACTGTTACCTGGCAAACCGTGTCATTTCCATTCTCCTGACTAAAAACATCTAAATAGAAGACATTAAAAAATATATTGTTCACAAGAGAAGAAAAAAAAGATGTGCTAATATTTGTCATCACTATGCTGTTAAATTAAAAAAATGCCAGCATTTGAAAAGTGTACATCTACCCCCGGAAAGGTGTGCGTCACTCAGGGCATCGGGAAGATTAAGCAAGGTGTTGCCCACAGGGACATAGTGGTGGTCTAACATCCGCTGGAGCCGGGAATCGAACTGTGAACGCTGTTGTTCAAAATCAGGTATCATAGCTGCTGCGTCACACTTTCTCCACACTTATATGTTAATTATTGCTAATTAAGTTTTAAACATTGTTAAAGTATAAGTAGGGCTCCCTGTTTTGCATTTCTACTGATTTTTACAGATAAATACAGACAGAAAATCCTTTATTTTCCTGTCTGTATTTATTTTAAAAAGTGGATAAAAAGGGAAATTGATTTTTTTTAGAGATTCTTAATGCTGTCAGTCATGACTACCAGGCCAATAGCTCTGTCGATCTAAAAGTAAGAGGGTTAAAACAATAAAAGAATTTTAGTAAAGAGCCTTAAACAGCAATATATATGCTTGTATAAGAAAACATGCACATTTTAATATCAAGATGGTGCATATTTTATCATCAGAGTGTTTTTATTTGACCGAAAATGGTTAGTCCTTACGGCATGAGTGCATATTTATCCGACAAATAAATGTGGAAATATAGTCATTTCAGATTCATCTTTTCACAAAACCGAAAAAATATATGGATAAATACAGATAAAATTACTAAAAATAAATATGGATAAATAAAGACGGAAATGCCCAAAAAATAAATACCATAAATCCGGGAGTCCTAATTATAAGTTATAAAAGACTACTGTTACTGTTAGTTTTTCACTACAAAAAGTATAAACGTCTTTTTAAAATGTACTTAAAAAACATTATAGGTTTTAGGGACATTGTAGTTAGACATTAGCATTTAAAAAACCTTTGAAATTCACAAACAAAAACATAGATTTTGCAGACCTAATAGTTAGAAATGAGCATTTAAAAAACATTAGAAATTCACTGAAAAACCATGGGTTTCAGGGACGTTATAGTTAGTTGGACATTTCACTCGTACAAAATCATAGAAATTCCACCGTGCCCCCGCAATGCACTGCTCATGACGTCACATATTACATCATTCAGGGCATGGTCAGTGACATCACTGATGACATCTCAAATGACATCACTGATCACATCATCCAGTGACTGTGTGTTTCTGTAAAGTTTAAATATGTTTTATATATATATATGCCAAGGTTTATTGAAAAATTAGTGGGTGTATAAATGTGTGGATGAAGGATTAACAAGGTGTGTGACTGATTGTATAAGTGACTGACTAACCGTGCCTTATTGAATGCATGTGTTAGTGACTAAACTGTGTGAATGTCTGTATCAGTGTGTCTGTTGTTGTGTAAGCTGGTACATGGGTTGGTCAGTAGCTACCTGACAGTCTATATGGGTTATTGATTGTTTGCTTGAGTATTTGTATGGGTGAATTTCTAAGGTTTTTTAAATGCTAATTTCTAACTATAACGTCTGTAAAACCTATGTTTTTTTCAGTGAATATATATGTATATATATAAATATATATATATATATATATATACATATAGTAGGTTATATATATATGAGCAGAGATCATCTCTGAGGAGCTTCCAAGTTTACATGGAGACACTCTGAATGCAGTAGGTAACATAGAGCCAGATAGTGATAATGCATTTTGACATTGTCACAACACAGTCTTTATGCATTGGATTAACTAGTGCCATCCACACCGAACTGAAAAACAACAAAAGCCTGTTACCACTCCATGCGCAATATTACATCTATGGATTGCTAAAATATCATCCAAGCCAACCTGGAAAGAATAAAAGCAACACCTGACACATGATTCACTCTAACTAGAATATTTAAAATCCACCCAAAAATGCAAAAGTATCAAACAAATGATAACAATCCATTGAAACCATCCAAAACCCAGACAGTTTACATTTATAAAAACACTCCAGGAAAACCAAAACATCAAGGAAATTAAAAATACCTTTGGTTAATAAAAGTAACCAAATGTATTGCCTTGAAAAAAAGCGTTCAAAAACAACTTCTCTGACGACCCAAAGAAAACCTGTAAAACAAACAAAAAACACCTGCCCACACTACACATAAACTTCATACACCTTAAAATGTAATATGCAAAAAAAAAAAAAGCATAGGGCCTCAATACAATGTTGGGCGGAAAGCTATCTGACACCTTGTTGAAGGCTTTCCGCCCGACATCATAGGTTTCTCTCCGACTGCCATATTACGATTGGAGGCAAACCCGCGGGGGAATTCAGATGCACTTCCGATGGAAAGCATCATAATCCCTAATGAGAGCAGAGCCAACCTCGGCTCCGCTGTCGGTATTATGATGGCACTTACCGACAGCCTTTCCATGACGGCCTTTCCGGCATGGAAAGGTTTTCGGAAAGTGATGTTTGGGCCCCTAGCAGGGCCCCCTTCCCTTCTGGCCCTAAGTTATGGGGATTGGGGGGCAGCTTTGGTACGCCCCTAAACAACCATGCACCGTGTGGCAGGCACCGCATGGTGCCTGCCACACAGTGCAGGAATGTTTACAAACATCCATTTTTCAATTGCAGTTTGTGCTGCGTGCCTTTTCCGCTCACCGCAGAAGCTGCTACTGAATAATGAATGTTCACTCATAGGGCGGTCACATCCAAATTGCGAGGGCGGAACGGCCGGCCTATGGTCAGTCGGTTCCATACCCCAATGGTGCCGCCCTCCTGACAGCGTAATCAGCCCCATAGAAGGAATACATAACATAAAAAGACAATATTCAGTGGCCTACCACACTCACCACAACTACAACACTACAATTATAACACTAACCAAACAAAATAGTAAAAACCATTAGCTTAAATTTACTAATCATAAAACCATCTACACTGCACTAAAGCACCAACCAAGTAATACAAAAATATTCCTACCCTACCCATAGAAGAGAAACAGAAAACTTTGACCTATAGGATCTAGGAACTGGCCAAAATAACAAAGATAGACTACACAATTATTAATGTGATAAAAAATGGCAGTTAAAAACATAAAGAGACTCAACCTGACAGACAACAAATTAAAAACATATTTTTTTATTTAATTATATAAAAATATTGTAAAAATACAAAAAATGTTGAAAACTGTTAAAAATGCAGTTGTGCAAAAATGTTAAAGCAGGTTAAAAATGAAATATAAAAATCACTTATAGTACTTTTTAATAGATTTAAAATCTCCCTGAATTTACAACATTTTCAATTAATTGTAAGCATGGAAAAAAGTAGTGGATGGGAAAAAAGAATGAGAAAAATATATGTAAGGCAAAAATATAAAAAAATTAAAATGTTCAACTTGTATTAAAAATATCCAAAAAAATGTTTTACAGTGCATGTGAATTATGAGAAAAAATGCTTACAGGCCATATTGAAATACCTATAAATTTAAAAGATATAGAAAAAACACATGAGGTACAGATTTGTATATGCTACTAAAATGGGTGATTGTACAAAATACAACTTTAATGACAAAAATAAGGTGTCATTATTGAATTTTCGCTTGATATTCGCTACAATGTAATGGTAATAACAATTTTGCATGTACATATAAAGGCTACTTCCATCTATTTAAATACAAACAACAACAAAAATGTACAAATAGCAAAAAAAACAGTATTTCTACCTAACACAAATAAAGCACACTGAACCAATTGCACAAGTTTCAAGGCAGTACATACATTACTGCAATTCCAAACCAAAATATAATGTAAAAATGGTAAATATAAAAGTGTACACTTTTTAATTCCCACTCCAATTTATGCCACATTGGGGAAATCCTTGGACTTTGAGGGGATACATTTACTATTCCATCTCCAATCAGAGCCACACTGAGGAAACTGTTGGATTTTGAGGAGAGTAGATTTACTATTTCCAATGCAGTCAAAGTCACATTGGGTAAAATATTGGACTTTGAGGAGGCAAGATGTACTATTCCCACTTTAAATTAGGCCACATTGGAATAGCATTAGACTTTGAGGGGAGTAGATTCGCTACTCCTGCTCCAATCTAAGCAATATTGGGAAAAATGCTGGACTATGAGGGGAGTAGATTTACTATTCCCACCCATATCTAAGGTACGTTGGGGAAACTGTTGGACTTTAACCCCTTTGCTGCTAGGCCTTTCCCCCATGTGCTAAGCCTTTTTTTTGGCTATTTGGAGTACTATGCGCTTAGGCCCCTGTAACTTTTTGACCACATATGGTATCCACGCCAAATTTGCTTCCTTTTCTTCCAAAATCATGGGGATTGTAATTGTACCCAAGGTTTGTGGATTCCCCAAAATACAGCTACATTTTGTTTTTTTGGATAAAAAAGTGCTGCAAATAAAAACGTCTGTTTTTTTCCCTGCAAACAGTATCAACAAAAAGTTAGTGAGGCTGAATTCACCATTTTCCCAGCTTTTAGGGACTGACAGACTTTTGTCATAAAACCAGTGTTACACAGTTTGGGCATTTTACTGGGATATAGCCTATTTTTGAATTTTTTTGTGCTTTCAACCTTCTTCCAGTTAATGGTAGAAATGGGTATGAAAGCAATAATGCATCCTGGAAAGCTATACATTTTAGAAAAGTAGATAACAGTTTGAATTCAGCAAGGAGTCATTTGTGTAGTGCTTAAGGTTTCTTTACAGAAACTAACAGTTAAATATAGGAAAAATTGAAAATTAGTTGAAAAAAACAGCAATTTGTGCAAACGTTTTCACCTGTAACTTCTTCAAATTGTGACAGCTGTTTGAAAGCAATATACCATTACATCCGCTGGACTGCTCTGGTTGTGAGGATATATAGGACCCGACGAACCCAGAGCCAGTAACTGAGCAGCGTCTTGCAATGGTTTTTCATTATGTACCGGGTATATAGCAATTCATTTTGGAAAATATAGACATGGAAAAATCGGTATGAAAGACACATACGTTGTACATATGTTTTTTGACTGCCTGAAATTGGCCCGATTTATTGCGGAGATAGAGCATTTCTTGGCAGCAGAACTGCTTATTCAAGTTAAATTAACAGCATCAATGGTAATTTTTGGATGGGACGATAATGTGGCAAATGTGACCTCTGATACGGACATAGGATTTATGTTTGTTTGTATGTCTGCATACCGCTTTTGTATAACATCAGGCTGGCTTGATGTAGAACCACCTAACTTTATTATGTGGCGAACTAAGCTGTTATCAATGTATTATTTAGAAGCTGCATTATACAAAATGAAAGGTATCACTAAGAAAACATTCGGTCGTAAATTATGGTCTCCAATTGCAAAATGGACTGGAACATGAGAGGTCTTAGCACTTAACTTCTTGATATTGTAGGAACAAGTACCAAGAAGAGTAGTACTTTGTTAGGCTCGCTCTGTCTTGTTTTTTGCTTTGTATTGTATTGTCACTTTATGTACTGCTGCCAAATGAAAATTCAATAAAAAAAAAAGAAAGAAAAAAAAAGACACATACGTATTTCTAAAATCGGAACAAAATATAGAGTTTAGAAGCAGTAGATATTTGCACATTTCCAAGTACCCATATTAGCATGAGAATTATAGGTCATTTTTCAAAATGACTCCTTTTTTACACATTGTCTTTCATTTGTAAGGCAGAAATGCTTCGAAAGTCAATCTATATATATAAAAACGAATCTATGTTTGTCGGTCTGTCTGTCTGTCTGTTTGTCCTTCATGCATTACTACACCATTCATCTGATCGCCATGAAACTTTGGGAAGTTGTTGAGTACACTCCCGCGAAGGTTTCTGGCATGAATTATTTTTAAATATCGGCCCCCCCGGGGCCCTCATAATCTTGTGAATACTAAATTTTTCCATTTATTTATTTTCAGGAAATTTGCGAGCATTGTCGACAGTTATGCCCCCCAAACGGAAATCGATTGGTCGATCTACATCTGAAGCACGAAAGAAAAAGGTATTACGAGCTTCAGAAACAGACTAGCAATGGGAAGCAAGATTAGAAGCTGTTTGAATACAAACTGCTCAAGCCCATTTTTCTCAAACGAACGAGCAACGAGAATCAAGATTGGAAGCCTATCGAGTACGCACTGATCAAGCCTGTTCTTCTCAAACGAACGAGCAACGAGAATCAAGATTTCAAACCGATCGATTACGCACTGCTCAAGCCCGCTCGAATGAAACAGGAGAGCAACGAGAATCAAGATTGGAAACCGATCGATTACACACTGCTCAAGCCCACTCGAATGAAACAGGAGAGCAACGAGAATCAAGAATGCACACCGATCGATTACGCACTGCTCAAGCCCGCTCGAATGAAACAGGAGAGCAACGAGAATCAAGATTGGAAACTGATCGATTACGCACTGCTCAAGCCCGCTCGAAAGAAATAGGAGAGCAACGAGAATCAAGATTGGAAGCCGATCGAGTACGGACTGCTCAAGCCATTTCGAATGAAATAATTGACCAACGGAGAGCAAGACTGGGAACCAATCGAGAACGCAATGTTCGATCCAAAAGGACACTGCACGCTGATTTGAATCTTGCTGCGTTCCATTACGATGCTGATTATGATTACAGTCTTCATCGAAGTGTCGTTATTGGAAAAATGGACAAGTTATGCAAATTTTGTTGTGCATTGAAATTCAAGAATGAAACTCCAGGAATGTGCTGCGCAGGTGGAAAAGTGAAATTGCCAGAATTGCATTTACCACCAGAACCATTATCAACGTTGGTATCAGGTGACACAAGCCAGTCGAAAAATTTCTTGGAAAACATACGAAAGTACAATTCATGTTTCCAAATGACATCGTTCGGTGCAACAGAAATCATAACGACACTTTGAAATGTTTTCCATATTAAAATGAATACGTTTCAATAAACATGACACAATGTAAATTGAATGTTATCATAACAAGTTTCCTTGAAGTTCCTTTCTTCTGAGATCACAGCAACGCGCGACGGGTAAGCTAGTAGGTAATAACAGCTGCTGTACAATACTGTCTTACCCTAAGTCTCCTGATAAAAATGGTACCTCACTTGTGTGGGTAGGCTCTAGTGCTCTCGACAGGAAAAGGCCCACATGCCCTCGGATGCTTGTTTCCGGTCCAGGGAAGGCATGGCTTGGCAGTTCGGGCTGGACTGTTCCCATGAGGCACAGGGTCAGACTGATTTGCATATAGCCATGTCTGAACTGGGGTGGCAGAGTGGGCTAAAGAACGGTGATGGATTAAACCCAGATCTTTTGACTGGGTGTGAGTGTTTGATTGGTTCAGATGCTCCGTCCATCACCACCCCCTTTTGTACCGCTTTGGCCGCCATAGGTGTGGCAGGGTATGCTCAGATGTGAGACCCTTGCTCACTTTGCCACTGGATTCAAGCAAGCCGGGCTGAAGAAGGCTGTAATGCCAGAAACCGGTCCTCGGAAGCTTGTTTACGTTCCAGGGAAGGCATGGCTTGGCAGTTCGGGCTGGACTGTTCCCATGAGGCACAGGGTCAGACTGATTTGCATATAGCCATGTCTGAACTGGGGTGGCAGAGTGGGCTAAAGAACGGTGATGGATTAAACCCAGATCTTTTGACTGGGTGTGAGTGTTTGATTGGTTCAGATGCTCCGTCCATCATCACCCCCTTTTGTACCGCTTTGACCGCCACAAGTGTGGCAGGGTATGCTCAGACGTGAGTCCCTTGCTCACTGTGCCACTGGATTCAAGCAAGCCGGGCTGAAGAAGGCTGTAATGCCAGAAACCGGTCCTCGGAAGCTTGTTTCCGGTCCAGGGAAGGCATGGCTTGGCAGTTCGGGCTGGACTGTTCCCATGAGGCACAGGGTCAGACTGATTTGCATATAGCCATGTCTGAACTGGGGTGGCAGAGTGGGCTAAAGAACGGTGATGGGTTAAACCCAGATCTTTTGACTGGGTGTGAGTGTTTGATTGGTTCAGATGCTCCGTCCATCACCACCCCTTTTGTACCGCTTTGGCCGCCATAAGTGTGGCAGGGTATGCTCAGACGTGAGTCCCTTGCTCACTTTGCCACTGGATTCAAGCAAGCCGGGCTGAAGAAGGCTGCAATGCCAGAAACCGCTCCTCGGAAGCTTGTTTCCGGTCCAGGGAAGGCATGGCTTGGCAGTTGGGGCTGGACTGTTCCCATGAGGCACAGGGTCAGACTGATTTGCATATAGCCATGTCTGAACTGGGGTGGCAGAGTGGGCTAAAGAACGGTGATGGATTAAACCCAGATCTTTTGACTGGGTGTGAGTGTTTGATTGGTTCAGATGCTCCGTCCATCACCACCCCCTTTTGTACCGCTTTGGCCACCATAAGTGTGGCAGGGTATGCTCAGACGTGAGCCCCTTGCTCACTTTGCCACTGGATTCAAGCAAGCCAGGCTGAAGAAGGCTGTAATGCCAGAAACCGGTCTTCGGAAGCTTGTTTCCGGTCCAGGGAAGGCATGGCTTGGCAGTTCGGGCTGGACTGTTCCTATGAGGCACAGGGTCAGACTGATTTGCATATAGCCATGTCTGAACTGGGGTGGCAGAGTGGGCTAAAGAACGGTGATGGATTAAACCCAGATCTTTTGACTGGGTGTGAGTGTTTGATTGGTTCAGATGCTCCGTCCATCACCACCCCCTTTTGTACCACAATGCAACATGGACACACCACATTTTCACAGTGAAAATTACCCTTTTTTTCCAAAGTGCCTAGCTTTAGATTTTTAACCTCTGCCGGGACCTAGGGAAACCTAGCAAACCTATACATTTTTTAAAACTAGACACCCAGGGGAATCCAGGATGTGGTGACTTGACTGGCCCTCACCAGGTTCTGTTACCTAGTATCCCTTGCAAACCTAAAAATGTGTCCAAAAAAACATTTTCCTCACATTTTTGTGGTGGAAAGTTCTGGAACCTGTGTGGATCCACAAATTACCACCCACACTGGGTTCACCAAAGTCTTCTGAGAAAAAGGGTAACTCACTTGTGTGGGTAGGCCTAGTGCCCGTGACAGGAAACGGACCAAAATGCAACGTGGACACACCACATTTCCATTTTTAAAACAGACATTTTTTTGCAAAGTGCCTAGCTGTAGGTTTTGAACCCTAGCTAAGCCAGCACCTAGGGAAACCTAGCAAACCTATACATTTTTTAAATCTTGACACCATGGGGAATCCAGGATAGGGGCTTTACTGGCTCTGACTACGTTCTGTTACCCAGAATCCCTTGCAAACCTAAAGATTTGTCCAAAAAAAACACATTTTCCTCACATTTCTGTGATGGAAATTTCTGGAACATGCGTGGATCCACAAAATTCCACCCACCCCTCGTTACCCAAAGTCTTCCAAGACAAATGGTACCTCACTTGTGTGGGTAGGCCTAGTGCCAACCGCCCAAAACGCAACCTGGACACACCAGAGTTTCACAGTGAGAATAGACCCTTTTTTTGCAAAGTGTCTACCTGTAGGTTTTGAACCCTAGCTCTGCCGGCACCCAGGGAAACCTAGAAAAACTATGCATTTTTGAAAACTAGACACCCAGGGGGATCTGAGGGGGTGACTTGACTGGCTCTCACTAGGTTATTTTACCCAGAATCCCTTACAAACCTAAAGATTTGTAAAAACAAAACACATTTTCCACACATTTCTGTGGTGGAAAGTTCTGGAACCTGCGTAGATCCACAAATTTCCAAACACCCAGTGTTCCCCAAAGGCTCCTGAGAAAAATGGTACCTCACTTGTGTAGGTAGGTCTAGTGCCCACGACAGGAAACGGCCCAAAACGCAACGTGGACACACCACATTTTCACAGTTAAAATAGATTTTTTTTTTTTTGCAAAGTGCCTGGCTGTAGATTTTGAACCCTAGCTCTGCCAGCACCTAGGGAAACCTAGAAAACCTATACATTTTTTAAAACTAGACACCCAGGGGAATCCAGGATG
Organism: Lissotriton helveticus; assembly: GCF_964261635.1. Taxonomy (NCBI): domain Eukaryota; kingdom Metazoa; phylum Chordata; class Amphibia; order Caudata; family Salamandridae; genus Lissotriton; species Lissotriton helveticus. Next base: position 1,017,460,900 of record NC_136061.1, read on the forward strand.
GGGTGACTAGACTGGCTCTCATCAGGTTACCCAGAATACCCTGCAAACCTAAAAATGTGTCCAAAAAAACATATTTTCCTCACATTTCTGTGGTGGAAAGTTGTGGAACATGCGTGGATCCACAACATTCTACCCACCCCGCTTTCCCCAAAGTCTCCCAAGAAAAATGGTACCTCACTTGTGTGGGTAGGCCTAGTGCCTGCAACAGGAAACGGCCCAAAATGCAACGTGGACACATCACATTTTTCAAAGTGCCTAGCTGTAGATTTTGAACCCTCGCTCTGCTGGCACATAGGGAAACCTAGCAAACCTATACCTTTTTAACAACCAGACACCCAGGGGAATCCAGGATGGGGTGCCTTGACTGGCTCTCACCAGGTTCTGGTATCCAGAATCCCTTGCAAACCTAAAAACCTGTAAAAAAAAAACATTTTCTTCACATTTCTGTGGTGGAAAGTTCTGGAACCTGCATGGATCCACATAATTCTACCCACCCCGCGTTCCCCAACGTCTTCTGAGAAAAATGATACCTCATTTGTGTGGGTAGGCCTAGTGCCCGAGACAGGAGACGGCCTAAAGCGAAACATGGACAAGCCACATGTTCACAGTGAAAACGGACCATTTTCTTGCAAAGTGACTAGTTGTAGATTCTGAACCCTAGCTCTGTCAGCACCCAGGGAAAGCTAGCAAACCTATACACTTCTGAAGACTAGACACCCAGGGGAATCCAGGATAGGGTGACTTGACTGGCTCTCAAGAGGGTACCCAGAATCCCTTGCAAATCTACCCACTCTGCGTTCCCCAACGTCTTCCAAGAAAAATGGTACCTCATTTGTGTGGGTAGGCCTAGTGCCCGTGACAGGAAACGGCCCAAAACGCAGCATGAACACACACATTTTTATAGTGAAAACTGACCCTTTTTATTGCAAAGTGCCTAGCTGTAGATTTTTAACCCTAGCTCTGCCAGCAACCAGGGAAACCTAACAAACCTATACAATTTTTAGAACTAGACACCTAGGGGAATCCAGGATGGGGTGACTTGACTGGCTCTCAAGAGGTTACCCAGAATCCCTTGCAAATCTAAAAATGTGTAAAAAAAACACCTTTTCCTCACATTTCTGTGGTGAACAGTTCTGGAACATGCGTGGATCCACAGAATTCCACCCACCCCGCTTTCCCCAAAGTCTCCCAAGAAAAATGGTACCTCACTTGTGTGGGTAGGCCTGGTGCCCAACACAGGAAACGGCCCAAAACGCAACGTGGACACATCCTATTTTTCACAGTGAAAACTGACCCCTTTTTTGCAAAGTACCTGGCTGTAGATTTTGAACCCTTGCTCTGCTGGCACCTGGGGAAACCTATACATTTTTGAAAACTAGACACTCAGGGGAATCCAGGATGGGTTGACTTGACTGCCTCTCATCAGGTTCTGTTATTCAGAATCCCTTGCAAACCTAAAAACTTGTAAAAAAAGATATACATTTTCTTCACATTTCTGTGGTGGAAAGTTCTGGAACCTGCATGGATCCACAAAATTCCACCCACCCCGTGTTCCCCAAAATCTTCCAAGAAAAATGGTACGTCACTTGTGTGGGTAGGCCTAGTGCCCACAACAGGAAACGGCCCAAAACGCAATGTGGACACACCACATTTTCACAATGAAAACTAACCCTTTTTTTTAACAGTGCCTAGCTGGGGTCCCCTAACATTTTCTTACCCCGTAAACCCTGCAAACCTCAAATTTAGCTGAAAAAAATCACTTCTTTCTCAAATGTCTGTGGTAGAAAGTTCTGGAATCTCCGTAGATCCACAAATTCCCTCCCACCCAGCGTAACTCCAGGTCTTCCAATAAAAATGGTACCTCACTCATGTGGGTGGGTCAAGTACCCACGACAGGGAACGGCCCAAAACCTATTGAGGCGACATCAAAATTACCTATCTCAAAACAACCTGGTTTTGCAAGTGGGGTTCCATGAGTTTTTGGCCCCGGGCTACTAAACCCACACATTTCTGAAAACTAGACACCTGGGGGGAGTCCATCAAGGTATGGCTTGCATGGGTCCCCCAACATTTTCCTACCCAGAATCCCCTGCAAGCCTCAAATTTAGCTGCAAAATCACTTTTTTCTCAAATTTCTGTGGTAGAAGTTCTGGAATCTGTGTGGATACACACATTTCTTCCCACCCAGCGTAACTCCAGGTCTCCTGATAAAAAGGGTACTTCCCTCATGTGGGTGGTCAAGTACCCGCGACAGGCAAGGACACAAAACCTATTGAGGCAACATCAAAATAAGGGTCCCATGAGTTTTTTGGCCCCGGGCTCGGCGGCCATCTAGGTAAACCTACCAAACCCACACATTTCTGAAAACTAGACACCTGGGGGGGTCCAGCGAGGTATGGCTTGCGTGGTTCCCCCAACATTTTCCTCCCCAGAATCCCCTGCAAACCTCAAATTTAGCAGAAAAAAATCCCTTTTTTCTCAAATATCTGTGGTGGAAAGTTCTGGAATCTGCATGGATCCCCAAATTTCCTCCCACCCTGCGTTCCCCTATATCTCCCAATAAAAACGGTACCTCACTCACGTGGGTGGGTCTAGTACCAACAAGTGTGTAATGACCTGCAGCAAGTCACTACTCACACACTGCCAGCCAAATGCCAGCCCACGCACACCACCAGCCAAGCACCATCCCACCCACACTGCCAGCCAAGCGCTAGCCCAGGCACATTGCCAGCCAAGCGCCGGCCACGCACACCGCCAGCCAAGTGCCAATCCATGCACACCTCCAGCCAAGCCCCAGTCCACGCACACTGTGGTAGCAAGCCTCAGCCAGGCCTACTAGTGCAAGGTATTCGCCCTTCTCTACACAGAGTCCTCAGACCAATAGCAAAAAGTTGGCACAAAAACTGGAATAGAAAAGACAGAGTTTATTAAACCTCATGAGGTGGAACTACATTCATATAACACCCTTCGGAATAGTATGAGGTAGCACACTGACTAGAAGGAGCTTTGTCCTTTTATACCCACGAAGGGGCTGAAATGAAGGCGGTACAAGGTACAGAGTACTGGTTTCAGACACCTATAAGGTCATACAGAGAGTGTGCTAGCAATAAGTGGGAAGGGCTGACAGTTAGCTAATTTTGGTGAGCACATCTTGACAGTTACAAGTTGGAGACAGCTGCATGCTCTTCTGAGCATGTGCAAAGTAGAGGAGACTAAACATATCTTGTCACTAGGCAGATTTCAAGAGCAGCTGACAGAAAGGTAGGACAAAGCACATGGCATATAAAATGGCTGACAGAAATACAAAATGGATTCCGTAAAACGGGCAAGATAGTCTTGAAATACAGAATGTCTTCTGCTAATGCTTTACCTAATCATTGCTAAACTACGACAACACCACCAGCCAAGCGCCAGTCCACGCACACCGCCGGCCAAGCACCAGTCCACGCACATCCTCATTATAAAATGTTTAACAAGAAAGAAAACACAAACCAATTGCAACTAGATGCGAAACTATAACTACAAAAACAACAGCAGTAACGAAAGACATAATTCTAATGCCAACCGTGAAACTGAACAACAACTATATAAAACCATACGGACCAGGCAATACACTATTAGACTCATGGTTGCTCCAAAAAACTCTTTTGAGTGTGATGCAATCTGAATCATGTAGGCACACATAGCCCAGGAGTAGAAGGACAATTGGCACAGTGCATACGACTCTCCTTCCGCATACCTCTTCGTAAGCAGACTGTACCTCTCTTACAGGGATTGGTTTTTTTGGGCGTGGGAGGAATTAAATCAAGGAAACTGGCGATCTTTCAATCTAGCCACCTCCTCCACCACTCCAACTCTAGGAACACTTGCCTGTTTCACAACAACAAGGCTGGCTATCACAGATTCCTGTAACTGAAAAAAAGTCATCTTTGATGCTGGAGAACACTCTTTGAACACAACAAAAGCATTGAATGTTGCTAAATTGAAGAGATGGATGGCCAGCTTCTTATACCAAATGTAAGCCTTACGAACAGTAGTGTAAGGTTTCAACCTCTGATCCACTCTATCAACACCACCCATGTGCTTATTGTAGTGTACAATGCACACAGGCTTGCACACTTCAGCAACCTGACCTCAAACAGTCACAGATAAAGTACTCTCATCATGAAGGTAGTCAGCATCTACACATCCCTCCTGTCCACAAATTTCACAGGTAGCAGTTCCTCACTACGCAAGGCACTGCATTGTTCCCTCTGAAGCTTTTTGCAAACAAGCTCTTTTGGGTAACCTTTACGGTTAGAGTGGATTGTGCCACAAGCAAAAGTGTCCACTTTGAACAATTCCTTAAACAATTGCACAGCAGTGTAGAAGTTATCAAGGTACAAATGGTGGCCTCTGTTAAACAGTCCTCTAGCAAGATCATACACAATTTTCTCTGAAACTCCAAAAGTGGATGGACAACCAGGGGGGTCAATAATGGAATCCCTACAAGTGTACACCCAAAAATTATAGACATATTGTGTCCTACTCGCAGACAACATATACATCTTAATTCCATAACATGCCCTCTTGCTAGCAATGTAGTGCCTAAAAACCAAATGGCCCTTGAACAGGACCAAAGACTCATGAACAGCTGTTTCTTTCCCTGGAGTATAGATCTCTGAAAATTGATCTACAAAGTGATCAAGAACAGGCCGAATCTTAAAAAGATGGTCACAGTTAGGGTGATCTCATGGCAACTCCTAAGCATTATCAACAAAATGCAGCATCTAAATCAAATAAAAAATACAGATCACAACACAAAATTGCAGGAAATATGGCAGTTGCCATCAAGGGACTGGTAGACAAATATGAAGCCATGGACGGCTTCCTTATCAAGTCCATCGAAAAAGTCAAACCCAAAAACGTCTTCATCTCAACCAGATTTGTGGGAGTCCACCGGGTAGCTCGAGAGCGAGACCTAAGTCTGGCACTATTGTCCTTCCAAAACTGTTCAACATACAAATTAGTCTGCTCAACAATATCAGCCAAAAATACATCATCCATAAACAACTGAAAAACCTGTATAGGTAAAAAATGTTCACTATCCACTCTACACCCTGCATCACCCCTAAAGGCAGGCAACACCGGCTGCGCCATGTTTGGATCAACCCAGTGTACAGCACTTCCAGTAGGAAGCCTTGCAGCCTCAGGCTGCAATTCCGATGTCTCTTGCTGCACCATCGGCACATCAGTGTCCTCCTCTAAAACAGGCACTTCATCTGCACGGAGAGAAGCATCATCCGCACTGAGAGTAGCTTCATCATCATCATCAATAATAGAATCAGCCATCACCATCGCTAGCACTGCAGCTAATTTCACCATCCTTGGAGACCTTAATCTCCACTTTGATGACCCGCTGGATTGATCCGCAACTGACCTAGCCTTAGATCTTGCGTCTTACCAACTATCCCAGAAAGTCCAACAAGCGACACACATCAAATGGCACCTTCTAGACCCGATCTTTTCAAATCTTGTCAAACTAAAAGGGATCACTCCTCTTGACCTCCCATGGTCCAACCATCTCCTAGTCCCTTTTCTTTGGCGCCTCCCAAAAATGGGCCCTCCCTCCCCCACACAATCAATGCTCACCAGAGTACGTCCCTGGTCAAAACTCTCCATAGAAGACAACACTAGACCCCCCTCAATGTCAACCCAACCGCATCATACATTGAATTCTTGACCTGGATTGAAAATTCTTTAAACAAAGTGCTTCCAAAAAAAACATCCGGGAGAAAACCAGACCCAATAAACATGCATGGTTCACTCCCAAGCTCCGTCTTCTGAAACAGCACGCAAAAAAACTAGAAAGGCTATGGAGGAAAGATTTTGCCCCCAAGAAAACAACATATCTCCCTATCAGCCAACCCCTCCAGAGACTTGATTCTCATCATTAAACAACTACTCAAACTCCCGGATCCCCCGGCAGCTCCAGACCTTTTGGGACAACGCTGCAATGAACTGGCAGATTTTTTCCACTCTAAAATTAAAATTCAAAACTTCCTGAAGCACATCCCTCCCCCAGAAACTTTATCCTCACCTTAACCCAGAGACCCAGAACATAATGAGAACAAGCTCCTCCTAGATACGTTCACCCCTCTTACCCAGGAATCTCTCCTTTCCATCCTGTCCACTGTTAAAAGCGGGTCACCTCTTGACCCTGCCCCACTCAATATTCTTAAGCGGGTACTACCCACTATCATCCCCCCATCACTCACCTAATTAATGTATCCTTAGCATCAAGACTAGTCCCTTCAGAATGGAAAAATGCAATGGTTAAAGTATTGCTAGAAAAGCCGCACCTGGATCCGGAGGAAATGGGCAACTATCGTCCTATCTCGCACCTTCCCGGTAACAGCAAGCTCGCGGAAAAACATGTCAACAATTCTTTGTCACCATTCCTTGAATCCCATAGACATCTCCATTCTTCGCAAACCGGTTTCCGGACCCACCAAGGCACCGAAACAGCTCTGCTTTTGGTAGTGGAAACCTCAAGAAAGATCTTCGACCAGGGAGGGCCCTCCGCAATAATACTCCTCGACCTAAGTGCAGCCTTCGACACGGTGAACCATCATACTCTGGTTCACTGTCTCTAGAAGGTGGGAGTGTCAGGAACAGCCCTCTCATGGCTTCGGTCATTCCTGGAAAGCAGACACTTTCAGGTATTCTAAGGAGTCACCCTATCCAAATCCCTCCCTCTGCAGTGTGGAGTTCCTCAGGGCTCATCCGTGAGCCCCACTCTCTTTAAAGTGTATATGGCCCTGTTGGCCGATATTGTATCCCCCTTCGGGGTCCATATAGTCACATATGCGGACGACACCCAGCTGGTTGTCGAACAAAATCAGGCTAAATAGTCACCCAGAGATCTTCACTCCTCCCTTAAGGAAGTCACCAATTGGATGTACCTATCCCATCTGAAGCTCAATGGTGACAAAACCGAGCTGATGGTGCTTGGCAACCAGCTGAGCTTAAAATCTAGCACAATGTGGCCAGCCTGCATGGGCCCAGCACCCAACCCGAAAACTGAAATAAAGAGCTTGGGAATCTGGCTAGACCAAGAGCTCACATTCAAGACCCAAGCACGAAAGACTGCTGCAGCTGCTATGGCATTCTTAGAATGATCCGAAAATACTCCCTCTGCTCCCCAGTCAAGCCAAAAAACTCTTGATCTAGGCCCTGATCCTGTCCAGGTTAGACTTTGGCAACTCTCTCTATCTGGGTGCTCCTTGCTCAGTGACCGCCAGGCTGCAGGTTGTGCAGAACTCGGCCACGAGGCTACTCACTGGAACGAGCAGCCGCTGCTCAGCTAAACCTGCCCTTCACTGGCTCCCTGTTCAGGAGAGAATTTACTTCAATGCTCTATACATGTCCCACAAATCCCCAAAGGGAAATGTTCCACCTCTCATTAAAGACCTAGTTAGACCTTACAAGGCCTCGATAAGACTTTGCTCTGATGATCTCCACCTGGCAGTGGTCCCAAGACTTAGGAGGTCCAGATCAGGTGGACGCCTCTTCTCCTATAACTCAGCCAAGCTCTGAAATTCCCTCCCCCTCACTCTCCGGAAAGATCCCAACCACCTGGCCTTCCGGAAACAATTGAAGACATGGCTCTTCCCTTGAGGGCTCTCCCCCTTCCTTCCGCAGTCCTGTTACAGTGCTGGGATGCCCTCAGGTAGCCATGTGCTATACAAAAGCCTATTCCTATCAGATAATTCCTCGAGTACAGAAAACTCACTGCCAGAATCTTGTGGTCCTTCCTCTCCCTCAGACGCAGTGTCAGTCTCATAATCCTGCTCAGAGGAAGATTCAAAAAGCACACCAACCACCTGCTGAGCAGTAAATCTACGGCTAGCCATAATCCTTACTAATAAAGGTAACTTGTCAAACAATTCAACAACAACAAACACTTTATACAATAAGTAATAAACAAAATGTGACTTTATCACAAAGACCTGTATACTCCAACACTATACCACTCACTTGCCAGAAGCAGCTAGACTCACCACCACCTACTCTGCACAGACAAAGTAAGGACCAACAGTATCCCAATAAAAAAGAAAAAGAATATAAAATTACACATAAGACAACGCAAAACACATCACAAAGAATTTCATGCTCAAAACACTAACTAAATATGCTGCTAATATGACACCACTTTAAAAAAATTCATTCATGCATGACATTAATACTCAATTAAAGTAAACACAACAAAAATGTTTTTCCTACCAAAAAAATGCAGCTACGCAAAACTGCAGATCAACCACTGCCGAAACCACAAACAAGAATCAAAAGCTTTGCAATAGAATAAAAAGGAGAAAAAAAACCATTACAATCACAAATGCAAATAATGCCCTAGTCCACACACTATCTACCAGCCAAGCAAAGGTGGTAGGTGGGCCTAAAAGCATAAGGCCGATCTGCCCCAGCGGGGAGCAGAAGCAGCCACAAATTTACCATCATAAAGGGGAAGCGACCCTTGCCCAAGGGGTCACTCCCCAACACCAACATTTAAAAAGCCATGGTGTCTAGTGGCTTCTGCGCCCCTGGGGGACAGATGGGCCTGAGAACATATGGCCGATCTGCCCCCAAAGGGGGCAGAAACGGCCACAATATTCACCCCATAAAGAGGAGTGACCGTTGTCCAAGGGGCCGCTCCCAACAACACTAAAACAAACCCTGGTGGCCTAGTGGGAAAACAATACAATTATTGTTTATTTGGATCGATCTGCCCTTCCAGGGGGTCATAAATGGCCTAAATAAATGCTCCCCAAAGGGAAGTGACCCTTGCCGAAGGGGCTGCTCCCCAAAAACGTATTGCTCCCCCAAGGGGAGTGACCCAACAACACTAAAACAATCCCTGGTGTCTAATGGCTTCTGTCCCCCCTTGGAGGCAGATTGCCCTAGACTCACAAGGCTGCTCTGCCCCCAAGGGGGGCTGAAATGTCCAAAATAAGTGGGCATACACATACTTTTCTTTTTAATTACCCAATCTGATCCTCCAAGAGGCCATTATAAATCTTGGGGTATTCCCAAAAGGTCCCTGGACCTGGGTATTGGTCATTATGAAGAAACACTGGTCCTGGACCAATTATTCAAGGAAGAGTTCGATTAACAGAATGATTAACTTATTTAAGCTTACATTAATCAGCTCCCAAACATCTGTAAATCGTGAAAATATATGTGCAGAAAAAAACGGTAAGTATTATTACAATATATTTATTTAGTTATTTAAAGGAACAATCATTAGAGGGTCAAGAAGGTAGGAGAATGTTATAGGGAACGTGTAAGAAGGAGTGCTTAGGTGTATATATAGGAATCAAGGGAGCTCAAAGTGTGTAGAAAAGTAAAGGGCATATATTTACAAGACTGTACAATACTGATAATCAATAAACAGTTAGATGCAACCTGGCCACATGCAAATTATTCATTTGAATTTGTAAGGAGAGTTTCCTTAAGGCTCTAAACAGGGGTAATGGGTAAGGGGACATTTGTCCAGGAGCAGTAGGGGGTAGCTTCGACGTTTCGATCTGGCTTATCGGCAAAAGAGGGACTTTAATACCTAAGCTATGCAGATCTTCCTCAGGACAAGGGGACGGGTGAGTGACCCTACAGAATAAAAACAAGGAACTTAGAATTGGGACCTAATAGGTTTTCCAGGCGTGATATCTGCACATCAAATGGCAGGAGTAATGTATTAAACTAACCCTGGGCGTAGTGTGCGGAGTGGGGCTCCGCGGAGCTACGCGAAGTGGGCGCAAAACTACGCCCACCCGCGCACTCCGCGTAGCCCCACTACGCACCGCCCGCCTCCCTCCCGCCCTCCCTAAATATTTAAATAAAAGGATTGAAAGGTTTTAAAAACACTTACCTTGTCTGCCGCATCCCCGGGGCTCCCTCTCCCGTCCCTGGATTCGCGCCGCCGCCATTTCGGATACTAATGCGCATGCGCGGGTGCCCGCGCATGCGCATTTCTCATGAGAAATGCGCATGCGCATTAGTATCCGAAATGGCGGCGGCGCGAATCCAGGGACGGGAGAGGGAGCCCCGGGGACGCGGCGGACAAGGTAAGTGTTTTTAAAACCTTTCTATCCTTTTATTTAAATATTTAGGGAGGGCGGGAGGGAGGCGGGTGGCGGCCGGCTACGCACCGTCTGCGGAGCGCGCGTAGTGCCGCCTGGCTACGCCCGCTACGCAAAATGCGTAGGAGACGGCACTACGCGCACTCCGTGCACGGAGCGTAGCTGGCCGCCCACCCTTATATTAAACCCACCTTATCACTCTTGCAATGCACAATTGGAGTCCAAAACCTGGTTACACCAATGCCTGCAATTCAATAATAAACAACAACAGTTGTTTTCTAGGGTCCATAAGGATTGTACACAAAAAAGAATACAAGGACTGTCCGAGGAGAAACTCACTTTCTATTCTTGGATGCACTGGAAGCAAATGGCTTCCAGTGCAACCAGTATCCTCTAAGGACATCAGCATGCCTCACGCACTGACATCATTAGATGACCTGGAGGGAGGGGCGGGGAGCAGGGGAAGGGCTTTCTCTGCCTTCCCACGTGGGGTCAGCTTCAAGGGCGACCCAAGGGGGAGCGCTAGCACTTCCCCCATGGGTGGGTGCTAGGACGCCCTTGAGCCGTCCAATGCACACGCCCACCGTGACGTCGGACAGCTCCCGGCCATGCGATGCATGGAATAGTGTGGATAGATTTACTATTCCTACTCAAATCTGAGCCACATTGTGTAAATCATTAGATTTTAAGGGATTTAGATTAAATGCTGCTGGTTCAATGTAATTACTTCCATTAGTTAAAAAATAAACGAAATAGAAATGATTACATTAACAGCTTCCAAACACATAAAGAATACATTTAAATTAAATATGAATACTTGTATTAAAATAACAAATAGTAACTAATAAAACAAATTATATAATGTAGTGAAACAATAACAAATACTGTATGGAAATGTAGATATACATGTCATTAAAACATGTTAAAAAAATTTAATTACACAAACACACTTAATTAAAAATCCTTATAAATTAATTACAAAATAAATCGAACCTTTTTTAATATAAAACACATACATTTATTAAACAAGCATTTGCAATGCAATAGGTCTCGTTTTAACGCAAATTTAAGCTATAGGCCTTGTAAATGACAAATCCTTTTATTTATGTTCCAAAAACCAGAACGCAAAAATAAAGGGCATTATCATTTACAATGCTAATAGTTCAGACTCGCGTTATTGCGAGACCTATTGCATTTCCAATGCTTGTTCTTTTGAGCTTCTTTATTCCTCTGATAAATAACAGTTCAAAGCATCCTATCTATATTCATCAGATATTTTTCAGGGTCCGTTTAGTGTTAAAAAATAAAAAAAAAGCCAACACGCAATGTTCAATAGTCGCTTTTTCAAGGCTTTATCATTTCTTAATAAACTTCTTCATGAAAAGTGTGCTAAGATTGATGCACACTCAGAGTAGGAATTGTTTGGCTGTTGTCAAACCTGCACTGGTAGTTAGATACCAAAATGTTGAATATTTATAGATGGGGAGGTATTTGCTTTAGTGGAGTGGCCATGTTGGGCTCAGATAATGAGTGTGTATGTGAGGCCGGCTCTGCTCGGCCTGTAGGCATCTGTAGCCCTGGCGGCGGGAGTGGGTGAGGTGAGTGGAGGTGGCAGAGGGGTGTGTGGACTCTGTGGAGTGAGAACAAGGTGTACCTGGAGGGCAGGACGGAATTGGGAAGGAGAGGCTAAGAGCACAAGGGGTGGGGGGTGAGGGAGGGCAGAGATAGAGATGCAAAGGCAGGAAAGTGCGGAGTTCGGAGCGACACAGTGTGAGGCCAGATAAAGGGAGGAGCGTTGAAGGGCGGGAAGAGGTGAGGAGACAGATGCTGGAGTCCCGAAGAGGGAGACCCACCAACAGGGGCAAGCGTGGAGTTGTTATTCAGAGAGGGAGACAGAGACTTGGGATTTGGGAACGCTGAGATCCTGAAGATCCCGAACAGTAGACCACGGAAGAAAGAGTTCAAGCGAGAGGGGGAGGTTAAGAAAGATGCGACGGCGCTGGAGAAGCCAGAGTAGAGAGAGGGTGAACGGAGGAGACATGGACACGAAAGAGCAGTGACAGGAGGCTAGACGTTGACAGCTGTTGAAAGGGAGAATAGATTGGATTTATTTTTTTATTTACTTTATGCGTTTTTATATAGCGCGGACTTTACCCGAAGGTGTCAAAGCGCTTCACAATGGGAACAGTAGCGTTACATGAGGAGAAAATTACAAGTGGACGTGTTGCAAACGTTACATTGCATGAGGCAAAGATGACAATTGTGCATGTGCCAAAAGCAAACAAAATACAAGAGGTAGCAAGCGATACGTTACAAGAGGAAAAAGTGACTTGTGTGCAATTACAAGTAGAGGTAAAAAAAAAGGCAGATAACAAGACCAGGGAGACATGGACGAGAAGGAAGACACTGGAGAAGAGACGGAGCAAGAAAAGTCAAGGCAGGAGCTGTACGAGGTTGTTCTAAAAAAACAAATCTTCTGGTCGTGACGTGCGATCATTGGAGGGGGTGCAAGGGATGAGGGAACACGGCCTGGGGGAAGCTGGCTGGGGAGGGGGAGGAGAAATGCAAGGAAGTTAGGGGAGGAGAAGCCGAGAAGCCGCAGAGCGCACGCTGGGCGAAGCCCTTTGATGTGCTGTGCGGCAAATGGAGGGAGGCTGATGCGCGTTCATGTTTGAACACGTGGTTCACATGAACTGCATGATAACGCCAGCAAAAAGCTGGTGGTTTCATGAGCATTTTGAGCACTTGAATTCTCGTTCCTCAATGCGCTTGCACGCATTTATGGTCACGAGACCTAAAAACAAATATTAATAAAAGATCTCACCCAATAACCTAAGAAAACAGACAATCACCTACTAAAACATTTCAAAAATATAAAACAACACAGTAAAAATATACAATGTATATAATACACAAAAATAAAATATTAAAAAAATATGAAAATGGGAAAACTTATCAGAAGCAAACAACATACATATTCAAAGAATTATTAAAAATTGCCCTCCCAGTTATTCCCCATATGACCCACATATCCCGCTCCTAAACTTTTTTAACACATTAAAAGAAAAATACAGCAAAAAATGTCAACAAAAAAATTACCTAAAACAATGATAGTATGAACAACGATACTTTAAACCACAATGTCATTAACAACAATATTAAAAAATCTTAAGAAACAATTGACCTAATTTATGAGTTTTTGAAGCGGCCAGCACAGCAAGTCACTTTGCTGTGCAGCCACGGCCGGTAGTGGGAGTACCGGCCGGGCGGTGATGTGGGAAGGGGGAGGGGCAGGGTGGGGGCTAGTAATGTATGGATTATGGACTTTAACAGGTAAGTAAATATAAAAATAAATAAAACTAATTTCGTTGCTTGCACTGCATCACCAAATGCGATGCAGTGCGCGCAACGAAATTCGTTTTATTTATTTTTACATTTACTTGCCAGTTAAAGTCCGTAATCCATACATTACTACCCCCACCCTGCCCCTCCCCCTCCTTGTACTGCATCACCAAATGCGATGCAGTGCGCGCAACAACATTTGTTTTATTTATTTTTACATTTACTTGCCAGTTAAAGTCCGTAATCCATACATTACTACAACCCACCCTGCCCGTCCCCCTCCTTGCACTGCATCACCAAATGTGATGCAGTGCGCACAACGAAATTCGTTTTATTTATTTTTACATTTACTTGCCAGTTAAAGTCCGTAATCCATACATTACTACCCCCCACCCTGCCCCTCCCCCTCCCCACGCCATTGCGTACTCCCACTACCGGCCGCGGCTGTTGCTGTGCTGACCTGCATCAAAAGGAAAGGGCAGGAATTTGCCAGTATTTACGATATATGGCACATTCCTGTCCTTTCCCACTGCACTGGCACCTTTTTTGGCTGTCTTGTGTCAACCCAGGTGCTTGTAAATAAGCCCCGAAATTCCTGCCTGTGATATTAAAGTCTATCATACTCTTGACATTACAGTATTATTGCAACAATATTCTTGTTCCACAATATTTTTATTCAATATTTTGGCAGAACACCTGTCAAGGTGGGAGCCCAGGACGCGTTTTGCAGCATCAACATCTTGGGACTATGGATATCATTATCTTGAAGAATACAGACAACACTTCAAGAAGTAATTTCATTTGAAAACACTTCTCAAGTTAATGCTCCAGAAATACATGAAATAATTTTAAATGCAAGACGGGTGATTTAGTCAAAGAAGTGATGACAGGTAGTTGGCGTTGATAACTGAGGGTAGTGACAGAAGCAGAGCAGCGATTAGTAAGAAGGGCAGGGAAAGAGTAGGGTATTTTACATACCCAGCATGGTAGTGATGGGGGTGGGGTGCGTCAGGTAGTGAGCTGATGAGGAAGACGGGCCACTGATTTGGCCTTGGGTTGTACATGACACACATGTGTTTCACCAAATCAAATAACTTATAACACAGCAGTATGCAGTCGCCATCTCTCGCCAATTCCAGTTTTGCTACAAGCATTTTTAAAATGATGATGGTTTTCATATTAGTTCAACACATATTTGTCGAAACCATAGGTATTGTAGTCTACTCTGAACAGTGTTCAGCCACTACTTCAGAGGTCTGTAAATTGGGGGAGCGAGCCACGCTGGAGGGGTCTGAATTGATCTCAGGGTACGTCACATGTGCCAAAGAAGACCATTTATTATGCCACTAGAGAACAGAAACACATATCATGCTTAAAGCAGTACTTTATTTTTAGTGAAAGGAAAAAGTAAGTTGTCATTAATGTCTTTCTTCAATTGTGTCCTGACTGGAAGTAGGTGTCAAATAGGGGGGTCTGGAGGGTATAAATCACCCTTAAAGACCACTCCCCTCAGTCTCTGATAAAGAATCGCACTGTGAATACTTTTGCACACTTTTTAGGAGTACATTTTTAAAAGAGAGAAATGAACATTACTGGTACATATATTTTCAATGCTGTAATTTTTATAGAATACCTATGAGAAAATACCTGTGAGAAAATGTTTATCAAGCTGGTGGGTACGATGCTTCTTTGCACTAGTTTGAAAAGATTGCTCCACAGAATCCTTTTACTGAGGTCACCTCACATTCAAACAAAAGCAATGTCTACTAAAAACAAAAACCTTCTGGTTTTCTCTAGGGTGGTTTTGAACCATTGTGTTCTTCCATTCTACCAAGACAGTGATAATGTGCACTGTTCTATTGCAACAACAAAGTTGTATTACTATGGACATTAAGTCCTGTGACTATGTAGCACAAAGTAATTATAATGCACACTAAATATCTGGTTAATACAGGCATTTCTTACACGTGTTTTCCATTTTGTTGTTCTGTAAAAAAATATAGGTGTTGCATCAAACAAAACGTAATTTTTTTTTGTAATCTTGGCAGGATAAAAAGCGGATTCTTCAGTCTTCCAGTTTGACACCTACCAATTTCACAAATTCCTCAAGGCCATGGTTTTGAGGTCCTGGAACTATTTTACCTAAGGTAGGGTGCACACTCTAGGTCTTCCTTTTATGGCAAACAGGCCCCACATTACTAAAAATGTAGATTTTTACCTACACAGAACTTATAGCACGAATCACAAATTGCTCGCCATACAATAGCTAGAGCCTATGTCTTTTCGCCTTCTGAACGTATTATCAACCCAGGCTTGATCTGTGAATGCAGGCCTAGGATGCACCCACGCCATGCATTCGAATTGAGAACATTTCCTCAGAGGAGGTTGTTTTATCGACTTGTTTTCTCTGGTGTTTAAGTTTCATCTGTGCCTCTAGTATCAAATCTATTGGTGAGACCACCCATAATGGAATTGAGCTACTTTAAGCTATTCTCTCAACTTGTCAAAAGACTTGTGCTGGAAGGCATACCAGGTTGTTTCAGTCAAAATGGGCAGTGTGCTTCCTTGATAGTTTGGGAGCACCCTTTTGGATGGAGAGGATTTCCTCTACTTTCATTCCACCCTTTTCATTCCAAAAATGTCTGTCTAATGATAGACCTCACAGTTACTTGTGTTATTTATTTTTTGCGTATGTAGAGGTTTGTGTAAAGATCTGATGTCTTCATGTGTAGAAGCCAGTATTCCAGATGGAATATTGCACGACCACGGATCTTTTAGAACAGATCAAATTAAGAAGAGCAGGAACTGTTCTTGTTTTGTACAATAACTAACAGCAGTAATCTTCTTTTTTCTATTGCATGTCAGTGGCCTTAAATTTCTGCTCTGAATCAATGTATGTGTCAGGATCCCACACAAATCTCAGCACCTTCTAAGGTATACCAAGCAATCTTACAAACATTTCACGCTTGTTGATAGCTGGTTTGCCCTACTTGCAATATTAATTTCTACAGATCCACATTCCTCTCCAGACAGCATACTAATCGTCCATTTTGCTACAGTTCAAATAAGATTGTAGCGTGTTGGTAGACTGATTACTGGTGTCATCTCTGAATGGTGCGACACACCCAAATCAAATCAAATCAAATCAAAAAGCTTTATTCGATTTTAAGTTTAAAATCATAAAAGCATACAGACAAATAATACAATACATTTTGGAAAAAAAAATTAAAATTGAACTCATAATGGCTTTAAATTGCACAGTTAAAAGATTAAGCATGCTTTACACAACCTTTAGGCAACATTGTAGGTAACAGTGTTCTGAGCAATTTAATAATTACAATACATAAAACTGTTATACGACGGCTTGGGAAAATTAAAAGCCACTGGAACACTACTGCCAATACTTAAATGGGATCCTCTACCCACTTGGTTGTTGACAATGCCCCGGGGACTAGGGGAAAGCATGTAGGACATATTAGGGTAAAAATCATGTAAATTCCAGGTAGAGATAAGTCCATCGCCATTTTGGAATAGCCATGTCTGTATGTATGGCACAATGTGTCTGCTCCTAAATCGCCCAAGATGTCTTTTTTAAGGGGTCCAAGCCAGCCCACCCTCCGAACACTTATTATTCGGCCATCAAGATGGTAGGGCAGGGGTCTGTTTTTAGATAGCCAGAACTTGACCTTGTTCATAAGTTCATATTGTCTCTCAGCTTTACCTTTTGTTAGTTCAGGGACTCCCGAGAGAACAATTACAAAAGGCGCTGCTTCTGGAGGTAAGTGTATATGGGTGGTGCGCACATGTTTAGACGGAATGTTACGTGCTGTTGTCAATTTCGGGGGGGCTTTGGGATTGATAGGCAACAAGGAGGTGGAAGTTGGCAATTGAGTAGGCACCGCTTCATAAGGAATGATCAGATTAGGTAGATTTGAAAGAGCGGTTGTTGGCGGGCATTGAGTTGTTGCAACGTGGGTTGAGGATTTCAGGAGAGATTCAATGGAGTTCTCCAACCCCGTCAGCTTCTCCCCCAACGTAGTGATTTTGTCCATCAGGGGGTGTATTAAAGATTTGATCAGATTCTCGATCATAGTCAAAAGAGCCTGATGGGAGGATGGTAATAAGTCGTCCAGGTTAGCAACAGATGGCGAAATAAAGGACGAATTAGTTAAAGATGGTGTAGGACTTAGAGAAGGTTTATCAAGTTTTTGTGTTTTAGGAAGACTCCCGTTGTCTTTGTCCCCATCGATCTTCCTTTTGGCAGGTATAACCATGGGGGGTATTTTATGGGTATCAGGAAAGGATTTCTGCTCCCTTGGACATGGTGATAAGCTGCAGCATTGTAACGTGGGGGAAAGTGCTGCTGGAGCGTACTTAACCCTACACAGGCTATTTAAGTCATCCAGCCATGGAAAACTAGATGAAGAATGTGCAAATATATCATCCGGGATTTTGTCGGACATATCCCCTGTTTTGGGCTTAGGCATAGTTACAGAAAGTACAAGTCGGAAATTTACCTCTCAACAGACAAAGGGGGTGGCCCGTCCTCCTCAGTCCGATGAGGGCCGTAGAGGGCCCGCCCTTTGCCCGGGCTTAGCCCGGCGTCGCCCGCGCGCGTCCCGCGACGCTAGAGGAGCCGCTGTCTTTTGGGAGGCTCCGGGCGGAAGTGCGTGTGTCAGGTGGTGTCCCGGTCAGGCAGGGTTGCTGGGAGTGGTAGTCCAATACCCAAGAGCACATAAGTCCTGCAATTGGTGCCTAGATTGTGAGAACTATCTGAGATAGTGAACTCAATGCTAGTCCCTACCAACCCTCACACGTAGTTGAATTGGGAAATTGGTCTGGTGGGTGTTTAGACAATGGTTTTACACTAAGGGCTCAATTAAGACTTTGGCGGTGTGGCACCAGGTCTGCCCCGCTGCTGCACCGCTAAAGCCGTGGTCGGATTGCCCGCCAGATTGGGAGTTTCCTCCTGTCTGGAGGGCTCTGTTTTCCACGTTCCCATGGCAGTGCCCTGAAAATGGGCACCACAATGGGAATGCTAAAAACAGTTCCTGAAGGTCTTGCACAGAGTGTATATGTCTGCTCTTACCCTGGTCAAAATTGGGCGGCGCCCTGACACACTGTGCCTACGAGGTTGTGGACTCCCTGGCACCTTTTATCACATCTTATGGGAATGCCCAGAGGTGCAGCGGTTCTGGAGTGGATCGCTTAGTAAAATGAGCAGATCCTTGGGTAAACCATTCTCCCCATCGCCTAGGGAATGTGTCCTTAACATCTATGGGGCCAACGATTTGAGTGTCCAAGAGTTACAGTGGGCGGCGCTGGGTTGTCTGCTCGCCAAACGCTCCATAGCAATGAAGTGGGGATCCCCGGACAGACCGCTGGTGGTGGGCTGGGTGGCTGAAATGGACCGATGTATGATTGCTGAGAAGACAGTATATAAGATAAGAGGCTGCCCAAAGACATGGCACAAGAAATGGGGGCACTGGAATGCTTATCGAGGCGAACTGTGTGACTCTCCTACAGTCGAATTGGCACTGCCCCGTGAGGGACTGGGGGTAGACGTGTCCGCTAACTGATAGCAGGCTTGCTCCGAGTGTGGTTTGTTATGCTTTATGACGCTTGTGAAAGTCCTTTGATTTTGCTTTTTATATTAATAGGGTCCTAGGGGGACGGAAACAACACTAGTCAGAGCTTGACCCATGGTACGGAATGTATGCTATATGAATCTCTCTGCTGGATTTATGTGTTTAAGTTTTGTTTCTGATAAAAAACGAAAAAGTGGTGCGGATAACCTTTCGGTGTTCAATGCAGACTATTAACTGTTTTCATTATTCGATATGCTTCATCGATACGCCGTCCGACCTCAGGGATGTGGACTGAATGGCTGTGTATTATATTCTGACCCGTATACTGTGTTTCGCCTCATACCTGCTTGTACGCAGACGCAAATGCTACATTTGTTTTTCCTGACAACCATCACAATAAAAAAACAAACAAAAAAAAAACCAGTTCCTGCAGAGCATGGACTGAAAAGTCCATGCCTTGCGAGAATTGGTGTGCATGTATACAGGGGGGCACATATTGTGCCTCCCTGTTTACATCCATAGGTCGTGAGGCACCAGGGAGTGCTGTAGGGCCCCCTTTGTTTCCTCTCCACAATGGTTTTTATGGCTGTGGAACCAACATGAAAACCGCGGTGGAGAGGAAATTTGTAATATACGTGGCGGGACCACGGTAGTCCCGACAAGCATATTACTGGCTCCTGACCACTGCAAAACCATCTGGGAATAGCAGTTCCCTAGCAGCTTTGACAGGGCTGTGGCGGTCCCACCGCCTATATCATAATAGGGTGGTCAGGAGACCGCCACTGCCGCGCACCCATGAGCCTGGAGGTCTGTGGTCCGCCAGACTTGTAATTGGGGCCTTATTGTCTTGTAAGCCAATCTCAACAGTGGGCTTGCTCCATGCATTTACTTGCCAAAAATCACCCCGTTGAGAGCCCGAAATAGGTGCATTCGGTCTAGGTAGAGAGGCTCTTACCAATGGGTCTTTTAGGTTGGTACATAATCACATTATTGCCCTGCATTATTGCTTGCAACAGTAGATGGGCAGGTCTTATACGGGGTATAGTGAATCTACATATGACTGGATTGTTTCCATTTTCATTGTAGGCCATTGGGAGTGTTGGTACTAACATTTTTTGTTAGATATCTTTAATTTGATTTTTTTAAGCCACCTGAGAACACCATGCCACTATCTTTATTAAATGGTATATTTCAGTTTGGCATGATCCATTTTTTTGCCATAACGCCAGTGTGCATACAGCACGCATGCAAGGAATCCTGCCAGTATTTAGTAGGGTTATGCATGGTTCCATACTAAGCAGATGGGACATCGCTGTAGCTGCTACTAGTAAGTTCTCCACTTGCCACTGGATGGCAATGCCTTACTATTTTCCATTTTTCTAAGTGGCTCTTTTCCTTTGACAGAGATTGATACGAGAGAAGAGAACAAATGATGAATGGAATTCTGAACAATGAAAACATTCACCCTCAGTCACAAATATATGGGTTTAATCCATCGTTTTTATGCTCACCATGCCACCCCAGTTTGGACCCAGCTATTTGCAAATCAGTCTTCATCCTGCTCCACATGGGAACAGACCAGCCTGAACTGCCAAGCCTGATCCTACCTGGACCAGAAAGAAGCATCCTGGGACAGGTTTCGGGGCATCACCCCATATCAGCCAAGCTAGCTTAAATCCAGTGGCACAGTGAGCACGGGACCCACGTCTGGGCATTCCCTTCCCTCTTAGGGCTACAAAAGCAAAAAAGATCAAACGATGGACCGAATGCTGAACAATGCAAACACCCCCGCCACAATGATCTGATGATGGACGGAATGTTGCATGATATGAAGCATTTGTGTGTTTGGGAGAAACATTGTTTTCCATACGGGTAAACTGTTTTTCAAGCATAAAAACACTGGGTGATTCCAGGTTTTGCTTGACATTTTTGGTGATCATGTTGCGCCTTTTTCTTTGTGTCATTAAGTTACCCTTCTTTTAAACAAGTACACGTCATGCATGGTGCAATCATATGATGATTTTTGTTAATGTCACGATACACAACGCTCAGGCAATGCGTTTTTTACACTGTTGGCATTTTGTTCTCACATTTTGGTGTCATTAAACTTGCACCTTCTCGTTATGTGCAGTGTTTAGTATCTCTTCAATAGGATTAGTGTTTAAATGTTAGATACATTCCTTACTCCTTGTTGTAGGACCTATTTTGCTGAATGGTAGTGTAAAGTGGTGAAAGGAAGCCACTTCATATGACTTTTGAGTCTTCGGTGATCTAACAGCATTGAGACCCCCCCTTTTTTTGTGATCAAGTGACATTAGGAAATTTCCCTTTTTGGATACCAAATTGATGGTTATAGAGGTAACATAATTTTTGCTTAACCAATAGTAGTATTTCTATTCTGGGATACTATAACAAACTTTAGAGGTGGATCTATTGATTTTATTCATTGTAGGTTGCTACCATTTACTACCCCTGATGAACACCCTGTGGAAGTTGTTCAAGGAGGTCGAAATTTTGACGATCTATCCTGTTGACTTTCATTTATATGAAATGAACAACCAGAACTTTCATTAATGGTGTTTTGTTGTACTTAAATGCCATTGGCAAACAGTTAACAGTGTGTATATATTTTTGTTGGTTTTATATCACAAGTGCACCTATTATCATTTTTTTTAGCACTATTCACATGCACTGCGACATATTTTGGAGACCCTACTTTCCCAGTGATTATCTTATCACTTATATTTTTTTAAACAGTAGTAATACATTTGAACGAACATAACTAAATGTCTTGTTTGCTCTTTGGTATTGTGTATTGCTAAAAAAGAGCAGAGGCTAATAGCTCTCTCTAAGGAAATCACTATTTCTCTAGGTATAGAATACATACCTAGGTTCTCAGTAATACAGGGTTGCCCCTTACCTATTGAGACTAGTGGGCCTGTAGCACTCATTGTGCCACCCACTTAAGTAGGCCCTAGAAACATGACCTAGGCCTGCCACAATAGCCTGAATGCTGTTTTAAACTGGCAATTTTACTTGGCAATATAACCCCCCTTAGCAAGTCCTAAACTGCCCTCTTATTTCATGTATATGACACCCCTAAAGAAAGCCTTAGGTAACCCATTTGACAGGTTGGACCCGTACATTTAAGTTTTGCATGTTCTGGTACTGAAAAACTCCTTTTGAAATGCATTTTTCACTACTGTGAGGTCTACCTCTCCAATAGGATAACATTGGGTTGCCTTATTACATTTGAAAAGTGCTAACTTTTAATTGGGAACAGGTCAGATAAACATTTCATATTTGATGTCTGAGAAATTGTAATAAAAAATCCTCTTTAATGGTAAAATAATATTTTAAATTACAATTTGAAAATTGCACTTTTAAAACGCTGTCATTTTCCATTTTTTGTTTATTCATTCCAGACAGCCACACAATAAAGGGATTAGGTGTGCAAGGATGGGGGGGTGGAGCTGGGTACAGCCCCACTTGCAACTGAATAGGCTAATGGCTGCATTCACACAAAGGATTTGTCACCCGTGCATTGTTCATGTAGCCAGCTTGGAGTCAGGGCAGTGAGTAAGGAAATGTCAAGCACTTCAAAGTGAATTCTCTAGAAACTTCTCCTACTTCAAATGAGGCATCAGTTATTAGAGTGGGACACTCAAACACACTTTTCAGTTTTCTTTCTTGACCTAGGGAAGGATTGTCAGAGAACTGCTCTGAGAACTGAGAGCAAACCGGGACCAACCAGCTCATCTATCCGCCCATGGTGCATCGCCGGTCGGCCTAACTTTGTGGCAGCTTTGCTACTTTCTTCTCTACAGCAGAAAATCCTGTTCAGCGGTACTTTGCCAAAGAGTTATCCGGCCTCGTGGAACTCTTATAGCCTCCTGCTTCGCCCCACTGGAGATTTCCACCTTCCAAAAAGAAACTAAACCCAAATGAGGAAATCTTCATTGCGATTTCGGACAGCAGCTCCCCCGATGATTATGCCTTCTCATGAGACACCACCTGCAGCCTTGCCCCACTTAACTTCTACTTTCTCAGAGACTGCTTGTCTAAACTTTTTGTAAGTCTGAAGGTAAGCAACGACCGGGCTGAATCCACTCTTTGTATCCAACAAGAGCTCCAGCGCGGTTGGCCATATTTTTCTAATTTGACCCAAGTCTTCTGTGACTAGATGTCCGCAGTTGATATTTTGATCTTTTAAGAGCTTGTCTTTACCTTAAAATGTAAACATTCATAACTTCAGTTCTACTGCATGGATATTTGTCATTTTGGTGTCAAAAGATGTTTCTTGTGTTTTCACTTTATTATTACTTGTTTGTGTGCTGCATAAAAACTTTAAACATTGCCTCTATGTTAAGCCTGATTTATGTTGTGCCAAGCTACCCAAGAGTTAAGCACAGGTAAATTTAGTGACTTTTGTGGTTCACTCTGACGTGGGTTGTGGCTGTTGCTAGAACAGGAGTCACCCCATTCAACCAACTACTCAGTTTCTCACATCAGCATTATGAGTTTCCCAGTTAGTGAGTTAGATATCCTTACAAAATCAATTCCTAATATGCAAATATTTCCAATTAGGGATTTGTTTTACAACAAAAATAGTTTTGTATTGTCTGAACTTCTTTCGTTTTGCATGTAAAAATCCCTCTAAATCATATACAGAAAAGGCTTATGAGAGAGTTGGACAAATCATATTAATCTTGCAAGATTGTGAACTTTTTTCCCAAGTAATTGAGTGGAGTCTCCAGGCTGCTTGAACTTCCATTATCTCCCTTTTGTTCCCTGGTAGAAAACTAATAAATGGCACACTTAAAGATACCTTTGCTTAATTACATGCCACAAACATATTGTCCAGTAAATCAATAGTGACATCACACAACTCAGCAACATTAATCATCTGCAAAACAAAAAGATCATTGTCAAAAGAGAAATATGCAATCTCCAATTTTGAGCTACTGTCGTATCCCCAACCTGTCTCAGCATCTTGCAAGATATTAACAAGCATCTTGGGGTTAAAGCAAAAATAATCAGCAAGTTTGTACTCTGAACAGGCAAGAAAAGGGTGTGTTCCCTTTCATTTGGGCTCATTACAAGCCAAACACGTTCTACATTCAACAATGATTTGAGCTCTTTTAATGTTTTATTATATCTTGGATGTTGACTTAGAGAACTGTTAGATCTCCATATGAGAGATTCTGTGGTCATTAAAATCTACAGTCATTGTAGCTACTGACAAGTATATATTCAAAGACCCAATCACAATCTTACCATACATTGTCTTCAAATGCTTCTAAAATAGAACCACAGGAAGTCCCATAGGGAAGAATTCTGAAACCTATTGCTTTTAGTATTTAATCTGATTGGGATGTTCTAGTTCAATTGGCTTATTAGTAATAAGAAACAATCTTTTTCAGCAGATGAGTTTATGCTAACTCCTTTATTGCTGCTCATTTTAGGCAATTCTTTCTGTTGTTTAGCTGGAACATGAAACGCCTGACATTTCAGGACAAAGATATCAAAATTGGCCATTCCAAATCCCAGAGTTTTATCCTCCATCCTAAATTACCTGTTTTGCACTCTTAAGGAATTTGGTAGAGATGTGAGGAAGGTACAAGATTTTTAGCTAAGATGAAGGATATCATGAATGTTCTAGTTACCAACTCATATCTCTACTAAACATACAGTAGACGTGGCCAATTTTTGCAATACGCAGGTATTGTTTTCACACGTATTCAATACTTGCATAAGTGTTTTAGCAAACCAAGCTAATATTCATATATTACTAATTTTACTATTTTCAAATTAGGATCTGGTACCCCTCATGCTGCAATCATTTTAGATGGTTAGAAAACTGTTGACAGAAATAAATAGGAATATTCACGATTTACACTACTTCGATGTGCCAGTGTTTG
This sequence comes from Lissotriton helveticus, assembly GCF_964261635.1. Classification (NCBI taxonomy): domain Eukaryota; kingdom Metazoa; phylum Chordata; class Amphibia; order Caudata; family Salamandridae; genus Lissotriton; species Lissotriton helveticus. The sequence goes on from NC_136061.1 coordinate 1,017,485,869, forward strand.
TATTAAATGTATGTCCTCTTTCCTGTATTCTTTTTGGCTTGGTCCTTGGGCTGTTTATCTGCCATGATAAGATTAAGAATAGCACAGGCATGAAAAGAGTGAAGGAAGGGAATGCCACTTTGAAAGCCTTGTTCATCGTCTACTATTATTGCTTTCCAAATCAGGATAATCTCTCTTGTATAATTTGCATATGATAGGAAAATTCAGTGTATGATCAAAAGAACCTATAAAGGATTGGTATTCATAAGGACATATGTGGACATTTATGAGTTAACTACTGCATGACATTATTTTACCTGTGGATATTATACTAATAACCTCTTTAGATTAAGTATGTATCACAGGTACCATGGCAAGCTAGCAAACTTAATAGATTAATCTGCACCCTAGTTGTCCTCATAGGAGAGCCACAGCTTTCCAATGTGAAAATAGCTTTTGGTGGCTTGTCACTGTAGGGACATGGAAACATGAAATTTCTACATGCCCCCTTCTAAATAAGAAAGCAAACACAAGGAGATGATAGACGGAGCTCTGAAACGTTTTCAGACACTCACCCCAGTCACAGATCTGGGTTGAATCCATTATGGTTCTTTAACTCACTTCTCCGTTCCAGTTCAGACACGGCTATATTCAATTCAGTCTTGACCCTGTGCCTCATGGGAACAGTCCAGCCCGAAATGTCAAGCCATGTCTACCATGGACTGGAAACAAGCACCCTGGGACCAGTTTCGGGCTAACAGCCCTCATCAGCCAGGCTAGCTTGAATGCAGTGGCACAGTGAGCAAGAGACCCACGTCTGGGCATACCCTGCCAACTTAAGGCGAACAAACAAACACAAGGAGACGATGGACGGAGCACTGAAACCTTTCAGACACTCACCCATAGTCACAGAACTAGGTTGAATCCATCATTGTTCTTTAGTTCACTTCGCTATTCCAGTTCAGACACAGCTATATGCAAATCAGTCGTGACCCTGTACCTCATGGGAACAGTCCAACCCGAACTGCCAAGTCATGTCTTCCCTGGACCGTAAACAAGCATACTGGGACCGGTTTCAGGCTAACAGCCCTCATCTGCCAGGCTAGCTTGAGTACAGTGGCAAAGTGAGCAAGAGACCCACGTCTGGGCATACCCTGCCAACTTAGGGCTAACAGAGCAAACACAAGGAGATGATGAACGGAGCACTGAAACTTTTCAGACACTCACCCCCAGTCACAGATCTGGGTTGAATCAATCATCATTCTTTAGCTCACTTCGCCACTCCAGTGCAGACACAGATATATGCAAATCAGTCTTGACACTGTGCCTCATGGGAACTGTCCAGCCCGAACGGCCAGTGCCAAGCAATGTCTTTCCTGGACTGGAAACAAGCATCCTGGGACCGGTTTCGGGCTAACAGCCCTCATCCGCCAGGCTAGCTTGAATCCAGTGGCAAAGTGAACAAGGGACCCACATATGGCCACGTCAGTCCTAGGATGCTTGTTTACAGTCCAGGGAGGACCTGGCCTGGCAGTTCGGGCTGGGCTGTTTCCATTGGGCGCAGGGTCAAGACTGATATGCATATGGCAGGGCCCAAACTGGAATGGCATGGTGAGCAAAAAAACTAGGGATCTCTGTACTGGGGTGATTGTACGACATTGTTCTGCATTCTGTCCATCAATTGTTCTTTTTGCGTTTGTCACCCTGAGTGGGACGGGTATGCCCAGACGTGGGTCCCTTGCTCTCCATACCACTGGAGTCAAGTTATCCTGGCTGATGAGGGCTGAAAGACCGAAACCGGTGAATGTACGATATTGTTCTGCATTCTGTCCATCGATTGTTCTTTTTCCCTTCTAAATAAGAGGCACCCTACCTTGCGGGTTACTTAGGAGTGGCTTAATAAAATTTAAAACGTCAGATTTGACTGCAGGTTTCAACTGCAGCACTAAGGCTACATTGGTGGGCCTGAAGCCATGATTTCCTTATCACACTAGTGAATGGCACTAAAAGAGCTGCAATCCACAAGTGATATTTAACTTTCCGTTCCATGTATGTCGTTTTTATGCTATATACTATGGCTTACATGAGAGTTACAAATGCCAATCGGAGACTAACCAATTTGTACATGTTTGAAAGGTCAGAACACATACACTGCGCATTGGACAGCAAGGTGTAAAAACAGCAATACATTTCAGCAAAATAGAGTGTGACAACTCAAAAAGGGGCATTTTTTCACACACAGATTTCTATTAATTTATGTAAATTTGTCCATGTAGAATGAGGGGCCCCTATTCACAAATGTACATTTGATCATAAACATACGTTTAACAATGAAATAACTTTTTTTCGTCCTAGGAATCCACAAATGGATTCCAGACAGCCGAAAACCCATTACTCGTGAAGAGATAGCCGCCTTGAGTGCAGAGTTCTCTGCACACGTAAATCACACTCAAGGAATGGGAACGTAGGAGTTCCAAAGTTTGGTTTTCAGTGAAAGTTTGTAAACACCCCAAAACATAGTTGTTTGCCAGCATTCTCAAACTGTTTGGATGACAACAGGCAATCAGAATTGTCCTACAACAGGGACCTATTCTATTCCCTGTGTGAAGTTCTCTGCTATGGAGAATGCCATACAGCAAGAATAGGATCCTGATCAGACTATCACGCAATCTTCTCAGAAGTACGCCTTGAAACCTGTGTCTTTATTGTATCTTGCATGATAATAGGATACCACCGGCATGCCACATCTCTGGAGCTCCATGGAGACACTTTTTACTATACAACCACCATCTTACCTTTGCTGGATTTAATTAAAAGAAAAATGTCCTCCCGTTTACTCATACTTTAGTGAACTTGGAGAATGGAATTCGATTTTCAGTAGAATTTGGGCCGAAGGAAAACTCCTGTGTTCTTGCTACCCGCGGTCACAGCTAGTTTGAATAGTTGACAGGAGCCAATCATAATCGTCCTACTACATGGACCTATTCCTCAACGTTGCCAGATGCAGCAACACAATCTGAAATTTAATGTCGGGACTGGAGGTGAGTATTATGCATTTCTTTCTTCACTTTATTAAATCAACAGCCTTTAAAGAACATATTGAAGAAAAAACAACACAGACTACATTTCCCATGAACCATAGGTGATAAATCTCCACAGTCCAATACAGTGTATATAACTGTATGAGGTCCCTTCTTGTTCCTCTATCTTCCCGGTCGTCAGTTAAGTCACTGCCTTTCATAACTGTCTTATTTCCTTGCTATATATAGTTGTAGCAATAGTGATATACATTGTGCTAGTGTTTATTGTAGCTTATTATTACGCATTGTAGGCAATTTTCTCAAGTGCGCTTCCCGCTCCCTTGTAGGTCCTGAAGAGGTGCTATTGTGCGCTGTCTTCATTCCTGTCAGGCGCGTTATTGCTGAGTGAGGTGGCTTCATTCAAGCGCTCTCACCGCCAACACGCGTCCTTTTGGGGAGAAACCCAGTGAAGCTCTGTGAAGCTCTTCTGCCTAACCAATCCTCTCATTCAACACCATTTGCAGTTGACTCCCCACATGTGGCCGGAGGGCTTCAAACCCATCTGGTGGTAAACTGAAGCTACTGCAACTGTTTAACACAGCAATTGAGCTGCGAAGGGGCTGCCCAGGAAACGTTTTAAGGGTGAAATACAGGTACTGTTGTGCTATCACCCTCAAATTTAATATGAATTCTGCCAGGGATCATGAATATTCTTCCTTTCGGGAGGCTAAGGAAGAATGGCCACTCCAAGGCATCCTTGCTGCAGTGAACCAAGCGCTGTCCCAGGCTATCTCTTAGAGATCAAGTGGATAAAGGGGCCAAATGCGTTCCCGGGATAATAGGCAGCCCTTCATCTCTAGAGACAGGAACTTGTGGTAGTACCACAGGGTAAAAAGGCCTCCAAGTGTGATGTGGGGCACCTGGAAGGTTTTGATAGGCTTTGCGAAATCATCCATAAAAGTGTGCGTACGATTAAATAAACATGTACCTGGAGGAAGAAGTACCCGAAGAAAACTACGACACCTTCACCCAAAATCTCAACCTCAATGGTGGGGTTCCCTATAGAGGGGAGGGAGAAGCAGATGGGGACATCTCTTCCGTTGAGGATAAAGACTCGGGCAGACCATGGCACCTGGGATCCAATTCCATATGGGGACAGCGGGTATTTGTACATGTTTGAACCGTCTGACATATATCACCCTGGGTGCTGAGTGTAGCCCAGACCAAAACGTTTCAGAATATGTCTCCAGCAAAATCTGCCAAACTCTGGAGAAGGAGGTCAGGGTGAGACTCAGGGGAGAGTGTCCCAGGCCATCCCTGAAAGGGAAGGTACCTGCCACCCCTGATATCGGCGATAAACCATGCACCTTCTTTACTAAATATATGAGAGACCCCAAGAAGGCTATTGGTTGATCCTGGAGACCCTTCCAGTAAAAACCTTTAGATGTAGTTGAGCCCATCACCAAAATCATTCACATGGCAGAGCTTTCGGAGCATTCAGGAGTTCCCAAGCCCACAGAAATAGTGGCTGGCAGGGCGCAGAGAGGTGTTTACCTTCTCGGTAAAGTAAACTGCGCATCAGCAGCTGAAAGAAGAAGATCTCATCTCGTTAAGATCAACCCTAAGCTAGGGAAACTGGCTATGTCTGAAGTAAGGGCCATAGCACAGGGTAACCTATTCAGAGATCCTTTTGTCAAGGAGCTGAAGACATTTGTAACAACGTCTCCACCCTTGACAAGGCGCAAACCTTAAGTAAAAAGATTCTTCCCAGGAAGGTTTTTGCAGGGGCTGGAAAACGCAGGGTCTGCTCCTCCAGCAAGTTGTACCTTTAAGGTCCCTCTCAAGGTCAGTTCAAGAGGAACAATGGCTGGAATGATGTTCGACAGGGGACCTTCTACCCCAGCAGGGGCTCCAGCAGAGAAAAGGGCAACCGAGTTGGCAGAGGAGGCAACAAGGCCCAGGGGGAAACTCTGGTAAGCGTTACCCCTTCTTCCCCTCAAGGCTAGGGGAGACTCCTACATTTTGCACAAAATTGGAGGAAGATCTCAGTAGATCCGTGGGTCATACAGTGAGAGGATTCCACATAGAATTCTAGACATCTCCTGTGCAGAAGATAAGCCTGAGGCCCCTGATTTTCTTGACCGAATAGATGCACCTAATAGACTCGGAGATAGCAGAACTTCTGCAAAAAGGTGCCATTTACAGGTCAGTTCTTCACCCAAACGGGTTTCTGAGCAACTTATTCCTCATAGTGAAGAAAGACAAAGGCTTCAGGCCCGTCATAAACTTGAAATAGTTCAGCGAGTGGCTGGTGTATTGCCACTTCAAGATGGAGGGTATCCATCTGCTCCGAGATATTCTCCTTACAGGGAACTGGATGGTCAGGCTCGATCTCAAAGATGCCCACCTTTCAGTTCTCATTTATCCACCTCACCAGGGAGTTCTCCAGTGTGCATGGAAGGGACAAATTTACGAGTTTTGGGCTCTCCCTTTTGGCCTGTCATCGGCCCCTTGGTGCTTCACCAAATTACTGCGGCCTCCGCACGAGAGTAGTATGAATAAGTGTTACCTGCACGACATCCTCCTCCTGGTCCAGTCTTCAGTGCAACTAAGACGCAATATGAACATGACTATTGCGCTACTCCACGATGTAAGCTTCCCTTCTCATCAACAAGCGGAAATCAGAACTGATGCCTGCACAACAGTTGACTTTCCAGGGGTTTCTCATCAACTCAATGTTGGCTTCCCTGAGTTTCTAATGCAAGTGTGAACACGCACTTGCCCCTGCCTGCACTGTTATGGATGCAAAAAATACTTTTTGCTCAAATTTTTACAATCTGTCAACAATACATACATTTTAAAATACAATATACACACACTGTCTCAAAGCATTGTTCATTTTATTACAGATCACTCTCGGTAATTATCTCATTTTCTTATCAATTATTGATCAAAATGTACAAAACATAATATTAAATCTCTCAATACATCATGTACAGAAAATTAACAAAAAACAATGGTTTTTGTAGTCATTTACCAATGCATTTCGGGATAACCTTATCCCTTCGTCAGGGGAACTGAAATAAAACATAAATTCCCATATTAGACACACTGGGAGGAACTGTTACTCATTGAATTTAGAGCAGTGACCATTGAGGTGTGGCCAGACTGCCACAAAACTGTAATTGTAACAACGAGATTGTGTGATTAAATATAGGGTATGGTGTCCACATGTGTATGGTTGTAAAGCTCACCGTCTGACCTTCACCACCAGTTGTCAAATGCTCAGTATATAGAGTATATGACCAGACTGCATGACCCAAAAGCCTGTGCAAACTCTGTACCAAACGTTCTAGTAACTTGCTGCTAAAGCAGAATGCCTTATCTGGGGAACAATAATGAACACCTGCATCCTATCTACAGAAAAAGTAAAAACATCAACGCATAACGTTTAAGCTCTAGAACAACTAATCAAAAGTGCCCAATCAGAGCAAAAACCCCTGAGGTTCCTGCAGAAAGGTGAATTACCTTCAACTCAAGAAGTGTAGCAAACATTCGAATGTGGAATTGTCCAGCGCGTAAACTATGTTGTACTCAGAGAAGCCGTGATGACAAGATATTTACATCAGCTCCCGCTTACTAGTAAAAAAGGAGAGTCCCGTAACGTAGACCCGCTCTCGTCTTACCTAAAGATCTAAACGAAGATTGTCGAATAATCCAGCAGGCATCATGGTGTTCAAATATTTCATCCACCATATTTCTCTTTGTGATAACTATTTAGCGTTGTCGTGCTCCGGAATTAAAATTATTTTCTCCAATACCAGAAATCTCAGCTCTGGTATGTTATGGCTGAATTCTGACCAATGCACTGCCAGAGTGGAATTGAGATTCTTGTTGCATACCAGACTCTTATGCACAGTAATTCGAGTTTTAATTTTTCTTTCTGTTTTACCCACATACATTTTCCCACAAGGACATTTGATGCAATAAACTACAAACATGGAGTTACCATCAGCAGTATGTCGTAGTTTGGTGGTCTTTCCAGTTTGGGGATGTGAAATTATTTCACTAGGAATAATATTATTACAATGCACGCAATTGTAGTATTTTCTCATGCCTGCTTCTGTGGATGTATTCTGGAATATTCTTTTGTTCAATAGTTCCTTCATGTTTCTGCTTCTGGTATATGCAAATAAAGGTCTGTTGTTAAACAGGCCTTGAAATTCAGTTTCACATAGAAGCAATTCCCACCGACAATTTAGAATCTTTTAAATATGATCAGATTTAGTCGCAAATTTGGAAATGAAGCCCATCTTGACACAATCAGCGTCATCACCGGAATGTCGCCGGAGTTTCGCCAGAGTTAAGCCCGTCTGGGCCCGTCCGGACCCAGACGGGCACAGGGCATGTTACTCTGCTCAACTCTGCCGTATGTATGGACACTACTCTCAGATATCCCAGGGATACTCTGCTATCGTTACAGGCCCCTAGGCATACTAGCTGCAGCTACCAGTGGGTAGAAGGCACCTCTTTTACTCAATGCCCACTATGTTATTTAGGTAGTACCCTGAATGACCTGATACAGTTTTCCATGGCTCGGCTTAATTGCAGATCATTACCATGCCACGCCGTGGAAATTAATTCTTTAATTCTGGATCATAGTTTGGATGCCTTGTTCCTTACGGAAACTTGGCTGACCTCTAGTTCTGGACCTGATATTGCTAAAGCCCTCCCTCCAGGATACCTTATGCATCATCTAGATAGGCCGGATGGGAGGGGGGGAGGAGTCGCCATTGTGTATAGAGATAAATATGTATGCAAAGCGATAGACTGCGGCATTAATAATTCTGAAAGCTATCAATTTTCGCTGCGCATATCTTCTACTAACTCTATTTCTGGCCTTCTGGTTTATCGGCCTCCTGCAACGATGGGAAACTTCTTAGATTCCCTCATTGAGGCAGTGATACCATTGGCTGCCGCGTCCTCCAACTTTATAGTGCTCGGGGACCTTAATTTACATTTCGATGATCCTTGTGATGCAGTAGCGAGAGACCTACAAGGCACGCTGGGTGCATTTGGTCTACACCTTGTCAATGTTGGTGTCACCCACAATAAGGGTCATCAGCTGGATGTTGCTTCTGCAAACTTTGAGAACCTGCAAGCCCTCCAGCCTTTGGATCTTCCCTGGACGGACCATTGTTTAGTCCCTCTTACATGGCTGTTGGGGAAAGAGAGAGATCCTGGGCCTAAACGGTATACAATGGAACGACTCTGGTCGAGGCTACCAGCTGATAGCTGGGCCACAGAGTTGGCAAGAACTTGTCCTCCCCCTGTCACTGACCCCATTGTTGCCGACCAGCATGTGGGAAGTTGGTTGACTAATACTTTAGACTCACTGATTCCGAAAAAGAGAAGGCCCATTAGGGAAAGGAGAGTCGGTTCCGCGCCCTGGTATACCCCTGAGCTTAGGGGTCTTAGAACATCATGTAAAAGGTCAGAACGGGCTTGGAGGAGAGAACGAACGGAAGAAAGTCGGGAGGACTATAAGATAGAGATGAGGAAGTATAAAGTCGCTTTGAAAGATGCCAAAAGGGACTTCTTCAGTGATAGGATTGAAAGGGCAAGTAACTCACCAGGGGAAGCGTTCAAAATTTTTAAAGAGCTTCTGGAGGACCCGGTTCCACCTGTTGTGCACGACAATCCTCAAGAAAAATGTGAAGAGCTAGCTGACTTTTTCCATTCGAAAATAGAGAAGATCCTGTCCTCGTTGCCTGCGACCCCTCAGATCTCCTCGGACCCTAGCCCAGTAATATGCTCCGCTGAGCTGTCCTCCTTCGGCCCTTTCTCTGAGGAGGAGGTTATAAAAGTCCTGAAAGGGATGAAGAGTGGGTCTCCTAGCGACCCGGTGCCTGTGAAATATCTTAAACCTGTAGCAAATACTTTGGCCTCCCCGCTTACAGATCTCATTAATCTCTCACTCTCCCAGGGCACTGTGCCTCAGAGATGGAAAAATGCAGTTGTCAAAGCTTTACTGAAGAAACCTGGATTAGACCCTTCAAATTTGGCCAACTACAGGCCTATATCACTTCTGCCCGGCTTCTCAAAAGTCGCTGAAAAGTTGGTCAACCGCCAGCTCTCCCACCATCTAGAGTCCCACCACTTGTTGGGGGACTCCCAGACGGGCTTTCGCCCTGGTCAAGGAACAGACACAGCCTTATTGGCAGTGGTGGAGGAAGCAAGGAGCATTCTTGATTCAGGGGGGTCAGTGGCAGTGATCCTCCTGGACTTGAGTGCTGCCTTTGACACCGTAAGCCATCAGGTGCTCCTCCAACGTCTATCAGGGGTGGGTGTGACAGGGATGGCCTTAAAATGGCTTGAATCCTTCCTCTCCAATCGTTTCTATCAGGTCTGGGAAGGGGCAGAGCAGTCGTCCTTGTTCCCTCTTCAATGCGGAGTCCCTCAGGGCTCATCTTTGAGCCCTACCTTATTTAATATTTACATAACTCCTCTTGAAAGAGTGGTTTCCCCCTCAGGAGAGAGAGTCATCAGCTATGCTGATGATACTCAGCTTGTGGTAGGCCTTACCCAGCTGGTGGAACAACCCGAAGTCTTTCATGACTGCCTCGCTAATGTCCATCGTTGGATGTCCCATTCTGCCCTTAAACTTAATGGTGAAAAAACAGAGCTGATGCTGATGGGCAAAGCCAGTCCCACACTTATTGCTAGCTGTTGGCCCCGGTCTCTGGGTGACCCACCATCTCCCAAGAAGGAGATTAAGACCCTGGGAGTTTGGTTGGAGGCAGATCTGTCCTTTAGGACCCATGCCAGGAAGACCGCGGGGTGTGTTTTGGTCTGTTGCGGTCAGCGCGCAAGGTTCTACCACTGCTCCCTAACTCTTCTAGGAAGCTCCTTATCCGTGGTCTAATCTTGTCAAGGCTTGATTACGGGAATGCACTATTTCTCGGCGCTCCCGAAGCGACGTTTAAAACTCTTCAACAGGTGCAGAATGCAGCTGCCAGAGTGCTGATGGAGGTCCCGAGAAGACACTCAGCCGCCCCGGCTCTGAAAACGCTTCACTGGCTCCCGGTTAAGGAGCGGGTGAAATTTAAAGCGTTATGCACAGCCCATAAGATCCTATATGGCAAGGGCCCCCCTATCTTGTCCACTATGGCACGCCCCTACAAGCCCACTCGCCCACTGCGTTCGGACCAAAGACATTTTCTACAGTCAGCCAGAGTAAAAAGAGCTCGCTCTGGGGGCCGCCGCTTCTCAGTGCAAGTGGCGGCACTGTGGAACTCTTTGCCCTTTAAGATTCGTTCAGAGCCCAACATCTTGTTTTTTAGGAAACTCTTGAAGACCCATCTGTTTCCGGTGTAGCGACTGAGTTGAGTGTTGCTTTCTGTTGTCTACAGCGCCGGGATGCCCCCGGGTTACTGAGCGCGGTATAAATTTTATATAATAATAATAACAATCACGTTGTTACAATTACACTTTGTGGCAGTTTGGCCACACCTAAACGGTCACTGTTCTAATTCAATGAGTAACAGTTCATCCCAGTGTGTCTTATATGGGCATTTATGTTTTATTTCCATTCCCCTGACGAAAGGATACGGTTATCCTGAAATGCATTGGGAAAGGACTACAGAAACCATTGTTTTTTGTTGATATTCTGTAAATGATGTATTCAGAGATTTAATGTTATGTTTGTACATTTTGATCAATAATTGATAAGAAAATGAGATAATTACGGAGAGTGATCTGTAACAAAATGAACAATGCTTTGAGACAGTGTGTATATATTGTTTTTGAAAATGTATGTATTGTTGACAGATTGTAAACATTTCAGCGAAAACCCATAGCAGTGTGGGCAGGAGCAAGTGTATGTTTACACTTGCATTAGCTACTCAGTTGATTGAGGCAGGCTACCTCACCCCCACCCGGCACGCTCAACCAATTTATGTACAGTACACAGGAGAAATTGGTTTACATATAAATAGGAGTACACAGTCACACCCCTCACAATTGATTACTTCCCTGAGTGTACCATCTTTCAAGGTCTCCAAGATCCGGAAGGAACTCAGAACATTCATAAGACGGGATAGGATCTCTTCGCTGCAATTTGCCCATAGAGTAGGACTACTCTTGTTATCCATACTAGCCATCTTCCTGACTAACTACATTACCAAGCCCTACAAAGACTGAAGACTACGTACCTATGGAGGAGATTAACCTATTCTGAACTAATCTCCCTGACACCCGAAGCCAGAACAGAACTCCAACAGTGGATCGAACACATGGATGCTTGAAACAGGAGAGCGATCTTTGGGACGACACCCAACATAATCATAGAATCAGATGCCGGCCAGTTGGGCTAGGGAGCCAGATGTGGAGATGTGTCTATGGGGGATGATGGTCAAAGGAGGAGCTGCAGTTACACATCAACTCCTTGGAACTCCTAGGTGGATCCTTTGCGGTCAAATACCTAAACAAACAGAGAGTATCCTGCTGCATTCTGCTGACGATGGACAACATCTCTGGGTCCAGTACATCAATTGAGTGGGGGCACCTGCTCGAAGGCATTATCAAACTTGGTGAAGGATTTCAGGCACTATTGACTTCAGAACCAGCTCTGGGTGATGGCAAAGTACCTCCCAGGAATAAAGAATATGGACTGGAATTCCAGGAGCTTCTAGGACAGAAGCGACTGGCAGCTTAAATGCACAGTCTTCCTGGCACTTATAGACAGATGGGATCACTGCGATTTGGACCTTTTTGCATCTTGATTGAACCATCATCTACCACGATATGTGAGCTGGAGACCAGACCCAGAAGCAATAGCGGTGGATAGCTTCCTCCAAGACTGGGAGAAGAATCTTCTGTATGCTTTCCACCTTTTAGGATGCTTTCCAGAGTAGCAGCTCAAGTCAAACAACAAGCAACATCCATGGTGTTTGTCATGCTGATCTGGAAGTCACAGGCATGATTATCAGCGCTGAGGGAGCGCTCATGGAACCTACCGATAGAACTGCCCTCAACCATTTAAATACTCAGAGACCCGCAGGGTTACCTGCAGCCTCAGGTCCTTCAGGGACACCTCTCCATCACGGCATGGAAGATTTCCGAGGACACTCGAAAGACGCTACAACCTTTATCCAGCAGGTGTGGGCTACAGGCTCCATCAAGAGATATTGCTCGTCTTGAAGATGATGGAATAGTTGGTGTTTGGAAAGACAACTGAATCCCTTGGGGCAGAAGTTACTAATATTCTAATTTTGGGGCAGATTTGCAGCCAGGGCTGGCATATTGTACAGTCAATTCCTTTATGTCAGCCATATCAACCGGATATGACATTATTGATAACAAACTGGTTGGAGAAGACACTTTGGTCTGCAAACTAATGAAGGGTATCAGACTCTCTAAGCCCCCGAAGCCCAAATACTCAGGCCTAAGGGACATTAATGAGGTATTAAGACTGATCCTTAGTTGGCAAGATAACCAGTACCTGTCACGAAAGGAACTGTCTGCAAAACTGGCCATATTACTATGTGTCATTTCATGTTGGAATTTGAGGGCTTTGAATATCTCCACTAGACTTTTCACACAAGAAAGAGTCAAGTTTACCATATCTAGGAGAACGAAGGCTAATACCAGGTCGGTATTAGCCTTAGGGTATGTGTGGTCAGATGCACTAAGACATACGAAGAGAAGGCAGCAGATATCAGACTGACTAATGAGAGATATCGTCTAATTGTCATGCAAAAGCTATTCAAGATGGTATCATCACCTTCCATTGCCAGGTGAGTACGGTGGACCATGGCCGAGGCCGGTGTGGAGGTGCATAAGTTTGGAGCTCACTCCACGAAAGGGGCTATGGTGTCTAAGGCCATACAGGTAGGTGGCAGACTTAGGGATTTCATGAGTGTGGCGGACTGATCATCCAAGTCGCCCTTCAAGACATTTTACTTCAAACCCATTTCGGAGGCCGCAACCCTGGTAGTAAGGAAGCTTTGAACATGCATAATTCTGACCTCTGGTCCTGATATAGAATGAAAAACGTCCTAGCTAGGAGGAAAGGTTCAATTCTATTAAGGACAAGGAGGAGAGGAATATCCCACCCAGGGACATCATGAAATGACTTTTGGAACCTCCCAAAGGTACTTCATTATAAGTAAGTAAATTAATAACATATGTCGATATATATGGATGTTTATGGACCTTTTTTAATATTTTCTCAAAATGTAAAGAAATTAAGGTGATGAAATCATAGTTGTGCATAAAAATCTTATGATATCTTAAAGATTTGAAAAAAGTTACCTCTCTGTTTTAGGGAATGACCAGAAATTTGTATAGGCAGACGCTCAACGTTAACTTCCTTCAATGAAGAAGGGAACAGGAAGGGATGTCACGCAGTTATACACGATTGGACTATGATTGGACTATCTTCTTTAGTATGGAGCCTCATCCCCTATGGTTCATGGGATACGTAGTCTGTATTGTTTTATTCTTAAATATGTTATTCAAAGGCTGCTGATTTATTAAAGTGAAGAAAGAAATGCATAATCATTGCCTCCATGACCGTAATAACATTGAAACTTTCCTTCTTGTTAGCTATGACATTTTTCATTTCTAAACTGGTTCAAACATTGTATGACGATATTTATTTCTTTGGTTTATTTTGCTTTGTGTTTGTTTTTATTTCAGCTAGGAGAATAAAAAGACGGAAATTGTATTTTTAATTAAATGTTGTAAATGTGCTAGTTTATTTTTTTAATTGAAAATTGTAATTTATGAATTTATTTGTTACTGCGATGTTTGTTGTGATGTTTTCGTGCGTATCATGTAACCGATAGAACGTTTCTTGAATCATCAGCTAAATTGTACATTTAAACACTTTGGTTTACGGAATGCACTATGTTGAAATAAAAGAGAGTTATAGATTGTACCATAAAACGACTTTCCTTCGTAATTTTTTTATTAAAGAAGTGAATTCTGTTTTTTTTTACTTTCGTATGCAGTTCACCCATGCCTAAAATCATCATATATAGATTTATGGCACACCATCTTCAGGACCCATTTTTCGTCATGTGATGCTTTCACCGCTAAAATAATTTCTTCAGGAGAATGTTTTGTTTCCCGCTGTGAATTTGCTGCCTCGCGCTGCCTGACCTTTTCTTCCCGTTTGAGAAGGTAAGACCTCGGCGTGTCGAGCTCCTTATCGTATTAACCTCTTGCACAGCTGTCTGAGGCTTATGGCTACTGTACCTGATCCACAAATCATCTCAGAAATAATACCGGTGAAAATACCGAGCTACCTCTGCAGTGCTGCGCGGGAGGATAATGCATCCCAGAGCTTAAAAACTGGAAGAGAAACGCATTATGGGAAAGCACCAGGAAGCATTATCTAGCCTGTCAGGTAAGCCAGTCCCCGATGGCGAGAGCGAGTGCACGCATCCAAACATCTGGTGAGAAGCAGCTTCAGTTTGGATTGTTCATGTGTTTTATGATCAAACATATATATTCCCTTTCGAAGATGCTAGTACAACATACATTGGCAAAGCCAATAGGCCTGGCATTGCTGCAAGCCTTTAAGCTTTGTCAATACTTATTTTGCTTTATCATGGTTTTTACAAAACTTTGTTGTTAGGGAAACTGGTGGACCGTAATCAATATAAAAATACATTTAAAAAATTGGCTAAAAGCAAAAATATTTTGGGATTTAAAAAAGAATACATTTCCATAGTAGTACTGGTACTGAAAGGAGTTACATTGTTGGAGGATGTACTTATTGTGACAGGACAGAGGTCCTCATCCTCGGCTCCACCCCTTTGGCCTGGGACGACTCCTGGTGGCCGACGGCACTAGGAGCACCCCCTACACCCACCAACCACGAAACCTAGGGGTCATCCTCGACTCCACACTCTCCATCACAAAGCAGGTCAATGCAGTCTCCTCCTCCTGCTTCAACACCCTCCGCATGCTTCGCAGGATCTTCAAGTGGATCCCCACCGAAACTAGAAGGACGGTCACCCAGGCCCTCGTCAGCAGCAGACTGGACTACGGCAACACACTCTACACAGGAGCCCCGGCCAAACCCCTGAAACGACTCCAACGCATCCAGAACGCCTCAGCACGCCTAATCCTCGACATCTCCTGCCGCAGCCACATCACACCCCACCTGAAAGACCTGCACTGGCTCCCCATCAACAAGAGGATAACCTTCAAACTCCTCACCCAAGCACACAAGGCACTCCACAACACCGGACCAGCGTACCTCAACAGACGACTAAGCCTCTACACCCCTGCCCGCCCGCCAGCTCCGCTCCGCAGACCACGCCCTCGCGACTCTCCCCCGCATCCAAAGAAAGACCGCCGGCGACAGATCATTATCCCCACCTCGCCGCCAAGACATGGAACACCCTCCCCATCCGCCTACGGCACACCGAAGACCTTCTAACCTTCAAGAGACTCCTCAAGACCTGGCTCTTCGAACAGTAGCAGCACCCCCCTCCCCCCCAGCGCCTTGAGACCCTCACGGGTATGTAGTGCGCTTTACAAATGCTATGATTGATTGATTGACAAAATGATTAGAGAAGTTACCCACTGGCTGAAGTAGGCTGAACTAATGCCCCTTGCTGTATGCTATTGTGGGGGGAGGGGAGAAAATGACACAATAACACACCAATGGCTGAAAACCTCTAAATGCAAGAATAGAATGTTACTAAAATCAAAAGGTGTTGGCTAAAGCCAGACCTAAAAATGACTTAAAAGCGCCAGGGGAGAGCTGGTGCTTGACTATCTAACTCCCAACATTGCACTCTGGGCGCTAATGCCGATTTTCGTAACTAGCAGTGTAAAAATGTTATGATTTTCTTAAACCAAAAAAGCCTGTTATGAATATTATGTTTCCCTTTTTTGCTTTATTAATGTAACAGGCAAGAAAAAACAAGTTACACTCCTGAGAACGTCGGGGAAGTTGCTAACCATTGGATGCCTAAGAAATTCCACCCTTTAGAGCACGCTGGCTCCTGGAATACTCTTGACTGCGAGGTGTCTGTCCTCCTCTCATGTGTTTGATAATTAAGAATGAAAGAACAAAGTTATGATAAACATAGCAGCCAGCAAGGCCAAAAGAAAAATCCATGTAGCTTACTTTAGACAGTGGCAGCAGCAGTGGGTGCACAAGCTACAACCAAGCAGAACACATTAGGACAGGATAACTGTTATACCTGCTGCTCAGCCCGGGTGACTGTGTGAGAGAATGATGGTGAGTGGAATGTTCGTGAGTGTATAAGTCAGTTGGTTGAGTGCACCCACAGAGTGACGGGTAGACCTCCCCACCCAGGGCCCTGGCGAAGCCGATGGTGGCACACCTCTTCAATTATAAAGACTGTGATCATGTGTTGCAGATAGCCAGGTAGAAGGGACTGTGCCGTGGCGAATAACCATCTCAGTGAAGGCAACGCATGAGAGCCAGAGGGAGACCATCAAAGGGCCATGCAGCATGGGAACGAGCGAAAGCGATGGTGGACCTGGATCTCCACAGCAGCCCAGATACAAGGTCCAAAGGGCCCACGGCGGTCTCGCCTAGATGGTCCACGGATGAATCTACAACACGTATAGGAATAGAAATTAGAGCAGGCCCTTCCTTCACACTGATGACGGCTGACTAAGTCATTTAATGATTGGATGAAATACCCTTTACTTGTTACTCTCAACTGTCACTTGGGCAGCCAATATGAAGACCCCACACTTATCGGGGGAGTGGAGGGGTAGGATAAGGGTTGAATGTGACACAAGCCTGGGGGACAGAACAGTTGAGTGGGAGGTGAAGTGAGCCACTCCATACATGCAGATTCACATGACTGAACACAGCAGGCTCCCCCGAGATCCGAGATGGAGCGTTTTCAATTTCTTGTGTTCACTGTTTTTAAATGGTCACTGGCTTGCTTCGCCAACAACGTGTGATGGGAGTTGAGGTAGATGTTGAAGTTAATGTTAATGTGAGGTACAGTGATGCGAAGGGCAATGGGGCAGGTGGATGTACGGTGATTGTTGGCGATGGGGGAGCGAGAGAGCAGAGGAGAGTCCTAGCAAAGGGTACAGTACTATGATGACATCTCACACACCAACACCAACATGTATAATGTTCTAACCTGGAACGTGCGAGGGCTGGCAGCACCAAAACATTGTATCTATACATACCTGAAATGATATAGATCAATATAGCATTTCTGAAGGAGACCCACTTGACAGCGGTTGAATTGACCCGCTTTGCGGGAGTTGGAGGGGCCAAATAGTGGGCACTACCTACTCAGTGTACGCAAAAGGGGCCTCATTTGAATCACCCCTTTTGGATCTCTCCTGAGGTGCCACTGGAGATCCTTAGGAGACAGATATATGCAAAAGGATGCTATGTCGCAGTGGAGGGCCCACTAAAAGGGATGCGACTATCGCTGATGGCACTAGTCACCCCAATAATAACCACATATGGTTCTTTGGCAGCCTCCCTCTCACACTAGTACATGACCTTGTTGCGCCTAGTATCTGAGGTGGCAATTTTAACTGCACACACAATATCGTACTGGGTAGAGCACCCCTTCCACTATAGGGTGCGACAAGCATAAGGACCGCAGACTCCCTCCAATACTGAATAAGACATAGACAGTTACAAGACATATGGTGAAAAATGCAACCCCAAACAGCCAAATATTCACACTATTCTCGTGCATCACCTACATACCTAGATCTCTTTGTTAGTCTGAAATACAGTAATGACTTCACACATACTAACTACCAAATATTTAGTCTGTACAATATCCTATCATAGCCCTCTTAAAGTGGGACTACCTAGGAATAGAACAGGGCTCCAATAACAGCATGGAAATTGCAACTACATGCACTACACAACCCCGCATTCTGTGAAACCACCGGCATTGGCGTATAGACCAATACTTCATAGATAACGAGGAAACAGCCCCAAACAGAGGGGTGGAATGGGACATTTAAGCCAGTGATATGAGGGTTGTGTACTAAAACCAACAGTGAGGTGCAGACCATTAGTCACGAGCAATTAACCTACTTCGACGCACCATTAGAGACAGGGACTAGATCTGGGGCTGAGGGGCGACATCAGACACATACTTAGCAATCTCAGAAAAGAACATAGAACCCCTTTGGACAGACTGGGTAGACTACATTATCGAGCACACATAGCTAAACAACATTCAGAGGGTAACACAATGCAGCGATTTCAGGCTTGGTTACTGAGAGCAAAGGTGGGCAGAACGCCGTTAGCGTACTCTCAATATGCAAGAAGATATTAACAGAGTATTTCTAGACTACTGCAGAATATTGTACACTGCACAAGAGAGGACAAATGCCCCTTCCCTTCAGACAGATATAGAGGGGATTCCTATACCATGCATAGACTCATTCCAATGACAGGAACAAGGTGAGCTGCTCACAATAGAGGAGATATGGACTGCCATAAACCAATTGCTGCTCCTTTGGATGGCCCTAAAGAATGAAGGTCCTCAGAAAAATGGGGCTGGGCAGGAATCTCATCAGTTGGATGTGCCTCATCTACTCTGGTCCACGAGCCAGGGTGCGCACAGGAAGGAGATCTTGGACTTTTTCAAAATTAGCAGAAGCGCCATAAAGGGGTGCTCACTGTCCCGATAATGTTTGCTCATACCATGGAACAACTAGAAGGAGGACCAACTTAAGTCCTGAGCGACAATACATGGGAGATGACGCCATTATATGCAGACGATGCATTGATTTAGATACCAAATGTACAGACAACCTTTCAGCAAATAATGAGCAGGTTGGATGAATTTAACTTGCACTGCAGCTTGAAGATAAATTGGGCGAAGACATGCCTGTTCCCCCCTCAGGAGACTATTGGTGATTGAACGAGATACTCTACTGCACGTGGGCCCCAAGTGGAGCCTTGACACATTCAGCTTCTTAGAAGTCAATATATACAACTTTGATGAGGTCATTATCCAGGGGAAGCTAGGGGTGGTGCTGGCGGGGACAAGACATTGCTGACCTTCTGCAGCACACATATAAAGGGCAAATCCTCTGTAAAGATTGTTTATGTGCATGAAGGTGTCTGTTTCTACACATAAACAATCATTCTCTGAAAAACAAACTCCCTTGCACGATGGTGAAAGGGTACCTGTGTTGTGTGAAATCTCCCTGCAACTCAGGCACCATTGCACTGTGGCGTAAGGGTTCTGTGTTGGTGCTAGGCAGCTATTTTTAGCACAAAGGACAAAACAGGGGTGTGCTGTATTCTTGTAAATATGATGCATTCTTGCATTTTTTAAATGACGCAGCGCAGCGCTCCATAATTTGCAGTGGTGCTGCACTGTGCCATTTCCTTGTACATTTACCCCTGAGAGAGAAGTGGAAAAACGTGATGGGGCAGGAGTTGACTGACAAACAATGGGACGCAGCACTGACAAGGATCAAAGAGATAACTAGAAATATACACCTCAAATACACTCAATTTAACTGTTTATATGAGACCTATCTCACTCCAGATGGCTTCATTGTACGTTCCCAGAAGTGAATCCCAAATTTCCACAATGTACATGTCCCAAACCTGATTTGTCTCATATGGTGTGGGCTTGTCCAGTAATTGGTAAATTTTGGAATGAAATAGTAACCCTGACCAGAAATTATAGATAAACCTCTGCCCGTAGATCCAATTCCATGCCTGCTGCTCAATATGGCAGTCACCAAAAATTGTCCAGAGTCATTAAATAGAAAAAGAAAAGCCACAGACTTGAGGACCAGATGTTCACAATTTGTACGGTTCTGAAAGTTCATTGAGGACTGAGACTGCAGTGGTTGACCAGGGGTGCAGTTTCAGCTTTTTTCCTGATGCGTGATTTGTGCTGGCAGATTCTTTGTTGAAACTGCACCCCTGGTCAATCACTGGTCAAGACAATCCTATACTGAACAGGATCTTCGCTGGACAATAATTTCAAGAGTTGAGAGAGACCCCCGTGGTGGAGATCATGGGTGATGCACCGTTACATCGCAACTTTTACAACGGGAGGCTTTTACAACGGAACTTTTACAACGCAGGATCCATTACATCGGATGCCATTACAACGCATGGCATTACATAGCAGATGCTATTACAACGCATGGCATTACATCGTAAGTATAGGTAAGTATTTAATTTTTTTAATTTTATTAATATTAATTATAATTAAATATATTTATTTATGTTTTTTAATATTATTAAATTATTATTTATTATATTAAATAAAATAATTTTTAAAATAAGTACAGGTGTACAGGGGTGTTTTTAGGTTTCAGGGTAGGGTTTGGGTTTTGGGGTACAGGGGTGTTTTTAGGTTTCAGGGTAGGGTTTGGGTTTTGGGGTACATGGGTGTTTTTAGGTTTCAGGGTAGGGTTTGGGTTTTGGGGTACAGGGGTGTTTTTAGGTTTCAGGGTAGGGTTTGGGTTTTGGGGTACAGGGGTGTTTTTAGGTTTCAGGGTAGGGTTTGGGTTTTGGGGTACAGGGGTGTTTTTAGGTTTCAGGGTAGGGTTTGGGTTTTGGGGTACAGGGGTGTTTTTAGGTTTCAGGGCAGGGTTTGGGTTTTGGGGTACAGGGGTGTTTTTAGGTTTCAGGGTAGGGTTTGGGTTTTGGGGTACAGGGGTGTTTTTAGGTTTCAGGGTAGGGTTTGGGTTTTGGGGTACAGGGGTGTTTTTAGGTTTCAGGGCAGGTTTTGGGTTTTGGGGTACAGGGGTGTTTTTAGGTTTCAGGGCAGGGTTTGGGTTTTGGGGTACAGGGGTGTTTTTAGGTTTCAGGGTAGGGTTTGGGTTTTGGGGTACAGGGGTGTTTTTAGGTTTCAGGGTAGGGTTTGGGTTTTGGGGTACAGGGGTGTTTTAGGGTTCAGGGTTGGGTTTGTGCTTAGGGCTAATTAAATTATATTTACCATTTATAAATTAATTAAAATATATTTATTAAATTAAATTAATTATATTATATTAATTAAATTTTTTAATTAAATTAATTAAATTAAATAACATATTTTAATTTATTTATTTTAATTATAATGTTTAAAAATATTTAAATTAAATTAATTTCATTATATTAATTAATTAAAATTAATTACAATTTTTATTAAAATTAAATTAAATAAATAGATTTAAATTTATTAAATTAAATTAATTACTATTTTAAAATGTATTTTAATTAAATTAATTAAATTAAATTAATTAAATTAACGTAATTACATTTTTTTTAAAAAGATATACTTACCTATACTTACGATGTAATGCCATGCGTTGTAATAGCATCTGCTATGTAATGCCATGCGTTGTAATGGCATCCGATGTAATGGATCCTGCGTTGTAAAAATTCCGATGTAACGGAATGCGTTGTAAAAAACCGCGTTGTAGTGACACCAATCCAGATCATGATATGAAGCTATCAAAAATTGAAGCCCTGTTGATTGTTAAATTCAACACTGCAGTCTCAGGACTCAATGAACTTTCGGAACTGTACAAATTATGAACCTCTGGTCCTCAAGTCTGTGGCTTTTCTTTTTCTTTTTAATCACTCTGGACAATGTCACATAGAAAACGTATGGAAATATCTTTCGCTGATTCTTAATGTGTAACAACATCTACTAGAATGTGACCAATACGCTTAAAGCTAAATAAACCACAAGGTCCAGCCCACTGTGACACACAACTACCAACACCACATTTTTTCTCGCACACTTTTTTTCGCGCTCTCCACATGCGAATAATATTTAGAGGCACATAATGGCAGGTAAAGTTCGTACAGGCTCAACTACTACAAACATCGTCAAGTAAAACGCTCAAGATACACAAACACGAGTCTGGACTACATTTCCCAGAAATATGGGGTGCAAGAATGCATCCTCAAAGCAGGAAATGCCCCGGGATCTAACGAAGAAGTTCCGGAATAGAGAAGCGCACGGTCAACAAGAGAAACCTTCGCTACAGGGTGAGTGTTGATCAACCCCGCGCCTACTATTCTTAAAACTCGTGAAATCTCCGCAAAATACACAACGATACAAACCAGGCAGCTGACGACTCTGTATGTGTCTTTTGATGCAGCACCCCCGGATTCCACACACGCGTCTTTTCTTCCTATGGGGATATCAAACCCAGCATAGGAGGTAAGCTCTGCGACAACATGACACTGGCAGGTTTGCTTTCAATTAAATCAACACAGTAGGTCCTACAGAACCTGTGCATGTTTTCCCGGTGATTGTCTATTGAGACACAACTAAAGGCTTAAGAACAAGAAATAGAAGGGAGCCACCCGATCGAGGAAGCTACACAAAGCTTTCCAGTGTAAGTCAATAAGCCACAGCAAGAGCATTTAGAAGAAGCACACAGAGGACAGGTTATGCTAATTTGCTTTCTTTATTCATTTTCTTGCACGTTGATGGTGAGCAGACTGGTCTTCTTATCATCATACAGAATTAAGAAAATACCTGATGCAATGCTTTTTTTAAATAAAGGTAAGACGGTAGAGGGAAAGGTGGTGGCTTAGAGAGGGGCAACCAGGCACCAAGGTTGAGGTTTTGACTGTGTTCTTTTATTGTTTTTTTCAGTGAGGTTGGTCCTGATGAGAACCCAAATTCAAAAGGGGTTTGAAACGCGTAGAGCGTGGAACTACCAAACAATTGCCTGTCACAGCTGTTCAACAGGATGAAGGACATTTTTATAGAATATAATAGTATATATCATGTAGTGCAATTATGTTTGGTATGAGAAGTATGAGTATGAATGGAGGATGTTTAATTTTTCTTTATAGAGTGGTGGATTTGAATGTGGTGTGGCGAGAAAATTGAGTTTGTGTAATGTAATTGTAATTTTGTGGTGTAATGTACATAGAAAAAGCATATTAGACATTTGCTAATGTGATATAAAACAAAAAAGAATATTTTAATAAAAGCGATTAATAAGCTTAAAATGGTTTGATGGTATGTACACACATTTTATAGAGGATTAAGTTTCAAACAGAAAGCAGTATTGACATTTCTTTTTGGTTGTTTATGTAATTGTGCTCAGCCTTACTGCTCAGAGCCACACCCTTTATTGTTATTTAGCAGAGGGCGACCCGCCATAACATTAGACATGCACACATCGCGATATCGGCTTGGAGGCAGCTTGGGGAGCCGGCAGCATTATTGTTAGCGGACATGGATAGGGCTTTCGATTCCCTGAGTTGGGTGTACCTGTTCGCTTTGCTGCAGCGCCTTAATCTCGGCCCGTGTTTTTTGGCCTATCTGCAGCTGTTATATATGGATCTTACAGCGTCGGTGCGGGTGGGGGTGGCGATTTCTCGCTCCTTCCGGATCCAGTGGGGCACGCGTCAGGGCTGCCCCCTCTCCCCCTACCTCTTTGCGCTCGCCATGGAGCCACTGGCAGCATGGGTGCGCATTGATGCTTAGCTCAGGGGGTTTAGATGGTCACCGGCCTCACTGATAAGATAGCACTTTATGCGGACGATGTCCTGTTCTTTCTTACGGATCTATATAGGTCAGGGCCGACATTACTACGCATCTTGCAGATTTTCGGTGAGACCTCCGGGCTCTACATGAATCTGGGCAAATCCACACTGTGGTCCTGGGCGGTCGACAGAGGGTGGGAGACTGGGCCTCGGCCCTTCAACTGGTGTCCAGGGGGATGAAATACCTAGGGGTCTATCTATCAGATACACCAGTCTTATCTAGAGATCGCAATCTGGCCCCGGTGTGGGAGCGTACACGGGATGATCTCAAGGTGTGGTCCCGCATGCCCCTGACTATTTATGGCAGATCGGCCATTTTCAAAATGGTGGCGCTTCCCCGTCTTCTTTACCAATTGCACCCCTACCAGATTTCGCCCCGCTGGTTCCAGCAGGTTAATTCTGCACTGGGTGGGTTTCTATGGGAGGGGGCGCAGTTCGGGTGGCCCTGCGCACCTGTTTCCTATCCACGTACCCTGGGGGCTTGCTACGTCAGATGTCCTATTCTACTACCATTCAGAAAAGGGGGTGGTGATGAACAGAGTGTCTGAATTAAGCAGACCACTCTTACCCAGTCCAAAGATCAGGGCTTGATCCATCACCGTTATTTAGCTCACTGCCCCATCCCAGCTCAGAACCTGGCTATATGCAAATTAGTCTGTCCCTGGCCCAGTGCATCATGGGAACAGGGCAGACCAAACTACCAAGCCAATTCTTCACCAGAAAGGATACAAGCTTCCGGGGACCGGTTTCTGGCATTTCAGCCTCGTCGGCCCGGCTTGCTTGAATCCTGATGGAGCAGTGAGCAAGGGACTCATGTCTGAGTATACCCTGCCACACCTATAGTGGCCAAAAAAGATTCAGAAAAGGGGGTGGTGATGAACAGAGTGTCTGAATTAAGCAGACCACTCTTACCCAGTCCAAAGATCAGGGCTTGATCCATCACCATTATTTAGCTCACTGCCCCATCCCAGCTCAGAACCTGGCTATATGCAAATTAGTCTGTCCCTGGCCCAGTGCATCATGGGAACAGGGCAGACCAAACTACCAAGCCAATTCTTCACCAGAAAGGATACAAGCTTCCGGGGACCGGTTTCTGGCATTTCAGCCTCGTCGGCCCGGCTTGCTTGAATCCTGATGGAGCAGTGAGCAAGGGACTCATGTCTGAGTATACCCTGCCACACCTATAGTGGCCAAAAACGATTCAGAAAAGGGGGTGGTGATGAACAGAGTGTCTGTATTAAGCAGACCACTCTTACCCAGTCCAAAGATCAGGGCTTGATCCATCACCGTTATTTAGCTCACTGCCCCATCCCAGCTCAGAACCTGGCTATATGCAAATTAGTCTGTCCCTGGCCCAGTGCATCATGGGAACAGGGCAGACCAAACTACCAAGCCAATTCTTCACCAGAAAGGATACAAGCTTCCGGGGACCGGTTTCTGGCATTTCAGCCTCGTCGGCCCGGCTTGCTTGAATCCTGATGGAGCAGTGAGCAAGGGACTCATGTCTGAGTATACCCTGCCACACCTATAGTGGCCAAAAACGATTCAGAAAAGGGGGTGGTGATGAACAGAGTGTCTGAATTAAGCAGACCACTCTTACCCAGTCCAAAGATCAGGGCTTGATCCATCACCGTTATTTAGCTCACTGCCCCATCCCAGCTCAGAACCTGGCTATATGCAAATTAGTCTGTCCCTGGCCCAGTGCATCATGGGAACAGGGCAGACCAAACTACCAAGCCAATTCTTCACCAGAAAGGATACAAGCTTCCGGGGACCGGTTTCTGGCATTTCAGCCTCGTCGGCCCGGCTTGCTTGAATCCTGATGGAGCAGTGAGCAAGGGACTCATGTCTGAGTATACCCTGCCACACCTATAGTGGCCAAAAACGATTCAGAAAAGGGGGTGGTGATGGATCAAGCCCTGATCTTTGGACTGGGTAAGAGTGGTCTGCTTAATTCAGGCACTCTGTTCATCACCACCCCCTTTTCTGAATCATTTTGTCCACCATAAGCGTGGAAGGGTATACTCAGATGTGAGTCCCTTGCTCATTCCACCATCAGGATTCAAGCAAGCCGGGCCGACGACGCCTGAAATGGCAGAAACCTGTCCCCGGAAGCTTGTTTCCTTCCCAGTACAAGAATTGGCTTGGTAGTTTGGTTTGCCCTGTTCCCATCATGCACTGGGACAGGAACAGACTAATTTGCATATAGCCAAGTTCTGAGCTGGGATGGTGCAGTGAGCTAAAAAACGGTGATGGATCAAGCCCTGATCTTTGGACTGGGTAAGAGTGGTCTGCTTAATTCAGGCACTCTGTTCATCACCACCCCCTTTTCTGAATCATTTTGTCCACCATAAGCGTGGAAGGGTATACTCAGATGTGAGTCCCTTGCTCATTGCACCATCAGGATTCAAGCAAGCCGGGCCGACGACGCCTGAAATGGCAGAAACCGGTCCCCGGAAGCTTGTTTCCTTCCCAGTACAAGAATTGGCTTGGTAGTTTGGTTTGCCCTGTTCCCATCATGCACTGGGACAGGAACAGACTAATTTGCATATAGCCAAGTTCTGAGCTGGGATGGTGCAGTGAGCTAAAAAACGGTGATGGATCAAGCCCTGATCTTTGGACTGGGTAAGAGTGGTCTGCTTAATTCAGGCACTCTGTTCATCACCACCCCCTTTTCTGAATCATTTTGTCCACCATAAGCGTGGAAGGGTATACTCAGATGTGAGTCCCTTGCTCATTGCACCATCAGGATTCAAGCAAGCCGGGCCGACGACGCCTGAAATGGCAGAAACCGGTCCCCGGAAGCTTGTTTCCTTCCCAGTACAAGAATTGGCTTGGTAGTTTGGTTTGCCCTGTTCCCATCATGCACTGGGACAGGAACAGACTAATTTGCATATAGCCAAGTTCTGAGCTGGGATGGTGCAGTGAGCTAAAAAACGGTGATGGATCAAGCCCTGATCTTTGGACTGGGTAAGAGTGGTCTGCTTAATTCAGGCACTCTGTTCATCACCACCCCCTTTTCTGAATCATTTTGTCCACCATAAGCGTGGAAGGGTATACTCAGATGTGAGTCCCTTGCTCATTGCACCATCAGGATTCAAGCAAGCCGGGCCGACGACGCCTGAAATGGCAGAAACCGGTCCCCGGAAGCTTGTTTCCTTCCCAGTACAAGAATTGGCTTGGTAGTTTGGTTTGCCCTGTTCCCATCATGCACTGGGACAGGAACAGACTAATTTGCATATAGCCACGTTCTGAGCTGGGATGGTGCAGTGAGCTAAAAAACGGTGATGGATCAAGCCCTGATCTTTGGACTGGGTAAGAGTGGTCTGCTTAATTCAGGCACTCTGTTCATCACCACCCCCTTTTCTGAATCATTTTGTCCACCATAAGCGTGGAAGGGTATACTCAGATGTGAGTCCCTTGCTCATTGCACCATCAGGATTCAAGCAAGCCGGGCCGACGACGCCTGAAATGGCAGAAACCGGTCCCCGGAAGCTTGTTTCCTTCCCAGTACAAGAATTGGCTTGGTAGTTTGGTTTGCCCTGTTCCCATCATGCACTGGGACAGGAACAGACTAATTTGCATATAGCCAAGTTCTGAGCTGGGATGGTGCTGTGAGCTAAAAAACGGTGATGGATCAAGCCCTGATCTTTGGACTGGGTAAGAGTGGTCTGCTTAATTCAGGCACTCTGTTCATCACCACCCCCTTTTCTGAATCATTTTGTCCACCATAAGCGTGGAAGGGTATACTCAGATGTGAGTCCCTTGCTCATTGCACCATCAGGATTCAAGCAAGCCGGGCCGACGATGCCTGAAATGGCAGAAACCGGTCCCCGGAAGCTTGTTTCCTTCCCAGTACAAGAATTGGCTTGGTAGTTTGGTTTGCCCTGTTCCCATCATGCACTGGGACAGGAACAGACTAATTTGCATATAGCCAAGTTCTGAGCTGGGATGGTGCAGTGGGCTAAAAAACGGTGATGGATCAAGCCCTGATCTTTGGACTGGGTAAGAGTGGTCTGCTTAATTCAGGCACTCTGTTCATCACCACCCCCTTTTCTGAATCATTTTGTCCACCATAAGCGTGGAAGGGTATACTCAGATGTGAGTCCCTTGCTCATTGCACCATCAGGATTCAAGCAAGCCGGGCCGACAACGCCTGAAATGGCAGAAACCGGTCCCCGGAAGCTTGTTTCCTTCCCAGTACAAGAATTGGCTTGGTAGTTTGGTTTGCCCTGTTCCCATCATGCACTGGGACAGGAACAGACTAATTTGCATATAGCCAAGTTCTGAGCTGGGATGGTGCAGTGAGCTAAAAAACGGTGATGGATCAAGCCCTGATCTTTGGACTGGGTAAGAGTGGTCTGCTTAATTCAGGCACTCTGTTCATCACCACCCCCTTTTCTGAATCATTTTGTCCACCATAAGCGTGGAAGGGTATACTCAGATGTGAGTCCCTTGCTCATTGCACCATCAGGATTCAAGCAAGCCGGGCCGACGACGCCTGAAATGGCAGAAACCGGTCCCCGGAAGCTTGTTTCCTTCCCAGTACAAGAATTGGCTTGGTAGTTTGGTTTGCCCTGTTCCCATCATGCACTGGGACAGGAACAGACCAATTTGCATATAGCCAAGTTCTGAGCTGGGATGGTGCAGTGAGCTAAAAAACGGTGATGGATCAAGCCCTGATCTTTGGACTGGGTAAGAGTGGTCTGTTTAATTCAGGCACTCTGTTCATCACCACCCCCTTTTCTGAATCATTTTGTCCACCATAAGCGTGGAAGGGTATACTCAGATGTGAGTCCCTTGCTCATTGCACCATCAGGATTCAAGCAAGCCGGGCCGACGACACCTGAAATGGCAGAAACCGGTCCCCGGAAGCTTGTTTCCTTCCCAGTACAAGAATTGGCTTGGTAGTTTGGTTTGCCCTGTTCCCATCATGCACTGGGACAGGAACAGACTAATTTGCATATAGCCAAGTTCTGAGCTGGGATGGTGCAGTGAGCTAAAAAACGGTGATGGATCAAGCCCTGATCTTTGGACTGGGTAAGAGTGGTCTGCTTAATTCAGGCACTCTGTTCATCACCACCCCCTTTTCTGAATCATTTTGTCCACCATAAAAGGGGAAGGGTATACTCAGATGTGAGTCCCTTGCTCATTGCACCATCAGGATTCAAGCAAGCCGGGCCGACGACGCCTGAAATGGCAGAAACCGGTCCCCGGAAGCTTGTTTCCTTCCCAGTACAAGAATTGGCTTGGTAGTTTGGTTTGCCCTATCACCCATCATGCACTGGGACAGGAACAGACTAATTTGCATATAGCCAAGTTCTGAGCTGGGATGGTGCAGTGAGCTAAAAAACGGTGATGGATCAAGCCCTGATCTTTGGACTGGGTAAGAGTGGTCTGCTTAATTCAGGCACTCTGTTCATCACCACCCCCTTTTCTGAATCATTTTGTCCACCATAAGCGTGGAAGGGTATACTCAGATGTGAGTCCCTTGCTCATTGCACCATCAGGATTCAAGCAAGCCGGGCCGGCGACGCCTGAAATGGCAGAAACCGGTCCCCGGAAGCTTGTTTCCTTCCCAGTACAAGAATTGGCTTGGTAGTTTGGTTTGCCCTGTTCCCATCATGCACTGGGACAGGAACAGACTAATTTGCATATAGCCAAGTTCTGAGCTGGGATGGTGCAGTGAGCTAAAAAACGGTGATGGATCAAGCCCTGATCTTTGGACTGGGTAAGAGTGGTCTGCTTAATTCAGGCACTCTGTTCATCACCACCCCCTTTTCTGAATCATTTTGTCCACCATAAGCGTGGAAGGGTATACTCAGATGTGAGTCCCTTGCTCATTGCACCATCAGGATTCAAGCAAGCCGGGCCGACGACGCCTGAAATGGCAGAAACCGGTCCCGGGAAGCTTGTTTCCTTCCCAGTACAAGAATTGGCTTGGTAGTTTGGTTTGCCCTGTTCCCATCATGCACTGGGACAGGAACACACTAATTTGCATATAGCCAAGTTCTGAGCTGGGATGGTGCAGTGAGCTAAAAAACGGTGATGGATCAAGCCCTGATCTTTGGACTGGGTAAGAGTGGTCTGCTTAATTCAGGCACTCTGTTCATCACCACCCCCTTTTTTGAATCATTTTGTCCACCATAAGCGTGGAAGGGTATACTCAGATGTGAGTCCCTTGCTCATTGCACCATCAGGATTCAAGCAAGCCGGGCCGACGACGCCTGAAATGGCAGAAACCGGTCCCCGGAAGCTTGTTTCCTTCCCAGTACAAGAATTGGCTTGGTAGTTTGGTTTGCCCTGTTCCCATCATGCACTGGGACAGGAACAGACTAATTTGCATATAGCCAAGTTCTGAGCTGGGATGGTGCAGTGAGCTAAAAAACGGTGATGGATCAAGCCCTGATCTTTGGACTGGGTAAGAGTGGTCTGCTTAATTCAGGCACTCTGTTCATCACCACCCCCTTTTCTGAATCATTTTGTCCACCATAAGCGTGGAAGGGTATACTCAGATGTGAGTCCCTTGCTCATTGCACCATCAGGATTCAAGCAAGCCGGGCCGACGACGCCTGAAATGGCAGAAACCGGTCCCCGGAAGCTTGTTTCCTTCCCAGTACAAGAATTGGCTTGGTAGTTTGGTTTGCCCTGTTCCCATCATGCACTGGGACAGGAACAGACTAATTTGCATATAGCCAAGTTCTGAGCTGGGATGGTGCAGTGAGCTAAAAAACGGTGATGGATCAAGCCCTGATCTTTGGACTGGGTAAGAGTGGTCTGCTTAATTCAGGCACTCTGTTCATCACCACCCCCTTTTCTGAATCATTTTGTCCACCATAAGCGTGGAAGGGTATACTCAGATGTGAGTCCCTTGCTCATTGCTCCATCAGGATTCAAGCAAGCCGGGCCGACGACGCCTGAAATGGCAGAAACCGGTCCCCGGAAGCTTGTTTCCTTCCCAGTACAAGAATTGGCTTGGTAGTTTGGTTTGCCCTGTTCCCATCATGCACTGGGACAGGAACACACTAATTTGCATATAGCCAAGTTCTGAGCTGGGATGGTGCAGTGAGCTAAAAAACGGTGATGGATCAAGCCCTGATTTTTGGACTGAGTAAGAGTGGTCTGCTTAATTCAGGCACTCTGTTCATCACCACCCCCTTTTCTGAATCATTTTGTCCACCATAAGCGTGGAAGGGTATACTCAGATGTGAGTCCCTTGCTCATTGCACCATCAGGATTCAAGCAAGCCGGGCCGACGACGCCTGAAATGGCAGAAACCGGTCCCCGGAAGCTTGTTTCCTTCCCAGTACAAGAATTGGCTTGGTAGTTTGGTTTGCCCTGGTCCCATCATGCACTGGGACAGGAACAGACTAATTTGCATATAGCCAAGTTCTGAGCTGGGATGGTGCAGTGAGCTAAAAAACGGTGATGGATCAAGCCCTGATCTTTGGACTGGGTAAGAGTGGTCTGCTTAATTCAGGCACTCTGTTCATCACCACCCCCTTTTCTGAATCATTTTGTCCACCATAAGCGTGGAAGGGTATACTCAGATGTGAGTCCCTTGCTCATTGCACCATCAGGATTCAAGCAAGCCGGGCCGACGACGCCTGAAATGGCAGAAACCGGTCCCCGGAAGCTTGTTTCCTTCCCAGTACAAGAATTGGCTTGGTAGCTTGGTTTGCCCTGTTCCCATCATGCACTGGGACAGGAACAGACTAATTTGCATATAGCCAAGTTCTGAGCTGGGATGGTGCAGTGAGCTAAAAAACGGTGATGGATCAAGCCCTGATCTTTGGACTGGGTAAGAGTGGTCTGCTTAATTCAGGCACTCTGTTCATCACCACCCCCTTTTCTGAATCTCTTCTACTACCAAGCAGCACACTTGCTTGTTCTTAACGAGTGGTGGTACGGGGATATAGGGGACCAGGCTTATGCTGTTGAGCGGCACCTGATGGGCACTAGATCCTTACACACACTGCTGTACTCCACGCCATTACAAACGTGCCTTCCCTCGGCCACACAGGTGGTGTTCCATGTCTGGAGGCGGGCTCAGAATAGGATGGGGTGGTGGAATGTTCTGACCAGGGAGACTCCTCTTTGGGGAAATGGACCGTTGCCTCATCTGGCAGCGCTTACGGGTTTCCAGGGTTGGGACTCTATAGGAATCTCATCCCTAGGAGACGTGATGACAGACCTGACTCTCAAATTCTTTCAAGATCTTCGAAACGAATATGGGATGCCGCAGTCCCAGTTCTTCAAATACTTGCAGTTTTGACATGCTCTGACACCTCACCTGGAAGGTCTGGAGTCCCTTCACAAATTTAGTCCAATAGAGGCGAAGGTGTTTATGGGGGAACTACCTGATCGCAAGATGTCTCGCATTTATCAGACGCTAGTTCATCATTGTTCCACTGACCTACAGCGGCTCAGGACAGCATGGGAAGGGGACGTGGGCGACCTGGAGGAAGAGGACTGGGCGGAGGCACTGGCAAGCCCACGAGGGACAGCAATATCCACACGCCTACGACTGGTACAATTCAAATACCTACATTGTGTATATTTCACTAGAGTGTGACTGTGGATGGCAGTAATGATCGGCTCCCCTGAGTGTCTCCGCTGTGGGACAGACGAGGGCACACTTATATATACAGTCTGGGGTTGCCTTGCACTGCATAGATTTTGGAGGGGGGTGTTCTCCTGTCTGTCGGAGGTGTTGGCATGGGAGCTTCCACGCACGCCGCAATTAGCCTTGCTGCATGTGATGGAGGGTATTGGGGCAATAGATATAAACGTCAACTGTTGTTACTAGGGCTCACGCTGGCGAAGAGGGACATAGCTAGGGCATGGAGGGCGCCCCAGGCTCCGCCATTGGCTACATGGAGGAATGGGATGGACTTTGGGCTCGAGCTGCTGATCTCTATTGCCAGGGGATTCCCCCGTAACCATTTTAAGATGTGGAAAAGATGGGCGGATTACTGGGGGCTGGAGCTTGACCCGTCACCGGAGGGTATCGCTCTTGTGCCAGTCTGATAGGGGGATGGAGTCGGGGATTTGCAGGGTGTTGATGGACTCAGTGTGCTGTTTCGGAAATGCAATCCTTTGTGTGTGGTGGCATAAACGCAATCGGGGGGAGGGCGGGAGGGGGTTTGTTTTGTTATAAAAAGTCTACAGCATTATTGTTGATCCATTGATATGTGCAGCAGTCTCCCAGCTGCGGAGATATGCAATATATGTGACCTGTGACAAATAAAATCTGTTTTAAAAAAAAATAGCACCTAAAAGATCAAAGTGCCAAATGCGGGTGTCCGGTTGCATGAGACTGAGGCAAAGTCAAAAGTTAAGGCCAACTGCAATGGAGCATGGGTCAGATACATGAGGTAGATTGAGTTCAGTCTCGGAATTCTTCAGAATTAGAAGAAATTTGTTAAGCCAAGTCCAGAAGAAGGGAAAAGCAGCAGGCTGTGTCTGGGAGGAGTCATCATCGCTGGGGAGCACAGGAGGTGGTCTTGATAAAGCCCTTGATGATAGTTATAAAAAAGCTCCCACTGGGAGAAGACAGACTTCCAGGCTGTGGAGGTCATTGTTGTCAATGGGGTAGTCTGTCGCCGTTGAGCCCAGGGAAGATTTTTAATTTCGGATTTAGGGCCTGATTATGAGTTTGGCGATCCCAAGACATTCGAAACTTCGGTGGCGGTCCAACAGCCATGACCTTGGCAGCCATGACCTTGGCAACCAGCCTGGTAGAAGACTGCTGCCACCGCCAGGATCCTGGATCCTGCGGTGTTGTGTAAAGTGGCACGGTATGAAGGTTGTGCTGACCCCAGCACTGCTGTGCATATAAATATTTGCCTTTCCGACAACCTTTTATGGCTGGATCCCGCCATGACAAGGCTGGCAGAAAGGCAATGAGGGGGCTCCAAATAGGGCCCCAAATAGGGCCCCCATGTGCATTTGCCCAAGTGGGCATTGTGGCTGTGGACAGATGTTGTCCCCCCAATGTCTGCACTGCCTTGAACGCATGGGGGCATTTTACGATAAAATAGGGGGTAAGTTGAATGAAAATCCTACCTCAAGCGCTTGCTATTCATGTTCTGTTATATTTAGCTTTATTTCTTAGTACAAAAAATGCATTCTTGTGGTCATTTTGGACATGAGAAGGCATTTTTGCACTAAGAAATAGCTATAAATGCAGAATTACTAGTCTGGCTTAATTAAAATGTAATCTTGCGGGATTCTAGGGTAATTCTGTGTGACTACGTAACACAGATTTATGCTAATTATGCAGCAGGTCCACTAGTAGCATTTCATTTACAGGCCCTGGGTGCAGGTAGTACCATATACTAGGAACTTACAAGTTAATTAAATGTTCCAATCAGATGTAGGCCAGTTTAACCTTGTTTTTGGGAGAGAGCACAATAACCTAAACTGCACAGAGTACTAATGCCAACAACAACTAAATTCAGAAAACAGGAGAGGTGAAGGAAAAAAGTTTGAGGGTGACAAGCAGAGAGGGCCAAGTCCAACATGCCCCCCTCCATCCTAAATCAGAGTAAATTTATAAATACCTTTATAGGCCTCCCTTCTCAGGTGATAGAACATGCACAATGGCCCTCTACTGCAGAAGCATTTGTCAGGTATATACCCTGCTAAACCCAGTTGGATCCCTCTGTCAACAATCTTCTGAGCAACTGGACTGACCCAAGGGAAACTTGTCTCCTCAACTGTGGATCCAATCTATAAAGCTTCTGACCTTAGGTTTCTCACAGATGCATCCCAATATGCAGACAGTACCACAATGACCAACAAAGTGGTGTGGTCCATTCCGCCTCTTGGGTCAGACCACTGTCCCCAACCCAAGATAAACTCTGTCCATAAGGACAACAACCAACAGAGGCTACTGAGAACTGTGAGTGTCAAGCGCCAAGCCCTGGGCCATCCACTGCCAGGTGGAGGATCCAAGTGGAAATCTCGGGTAAACTTGACTTTCAGCCTTGGGGCTGGCAAGGGGATCCCTAACTGCTCTTGAGACTTCCCAGCATTTGTGGTTTCTTAGAATGGGTGGCAGCAGCCCTGGGTGTTAGGCACCCTACTTGCACTCTCCTTCCCACCAGTCCAGGGTCGGTACCCTGTGGCTGGACAGGTGTCTGGCAAGCTAGGACTTCTGGGGGGAACCATCACCCCCTCAATGGTGACACACACTGTCTATGTGATGCAGGGGTCAGCCTGGTGCAGGTCTCTGGCCCTCTATATCTGTGACAGTGCAGGGAGAACCTCCAGCTCAGACGTGGCCTCACCAGGGTCAGTTTTGGAGTGCTCTGCTCTCAGATCTGGCAATCTCAGATCCACTGGTCCTCACGATGTGGACTGTCTCCATCTCCTGCCCCTTCTTTTCCATCATGGCCTCGGTATTCTCCTGATGGGAGTACTAACCCCCAGAAATCTGACCTTTCAGGGTGCTCAAGACAGCTGTCCCGCTCAGCAATTCTAACATGGGTGGCATCTCAATTCACAGAATACAGTCAATTGGCATCTGGGAACTAACTATGAACCTCCTCAGGCCTGCTCTCCCACCACATTCCAGGGATGCCAGAGCCATAGGGCGAAAAAAATCCTGTCCATGGTTCTGAGTTACCCTACACACCTGTTGGTGCACTGATCTGAAGAAACTAGCCTTTCTATTACTTATTACTATGATCAGGCTGCCACTAGTAACTCTCAGAGCAATGACAGGTATCCTATTAAATGTGGCCTGATGGAAGTAACGACTCGCACACTCAAATATCACAAGGTTACCTTTGTAATCCACCTGCAAGCTAAGGAAGACCAGGGCATGTTCCACATGGTTTCTTGGGACAGACAGAGCCCACAAGCTTGTGCCCTGACCATGAACACTCAAATCAACTGGGTTGGAAATGGGGTGCCCTGAGCCAGTCCCCACCAGAGCCTCACCCTTAGTTCTCACAAGATACATGGAAACCCTTTCCCCTGCCTTACCCTGGGACTTGTCCATGTCACATTGGGCCTTCTCATCACTCTGTTGGGGTGGGACCTGAACCACTCTTCCTGGAGTTGCGTGTAGGTACCTTCTTGTGGACCCTGGTACTGACCCAGCGGCCCACCTCCTTGCAAGCTCCCTAAGAACAGTGAGCTTGCTATCTATTAGGTGTTGGGACAGCTATGCAAAAAAATTACTGAACAGGTGCTCCCTGGCTATCAGATTGTTCACACCCTTGTAACCACTCACATCACAGCCCTTCACCCAACCATTCAGTGCCCATGCAAAAGTGATCCACAGAATCCACCTAAGACTGTTGGTGCAGCTTCTGGTTGTCATTAAATTTCTACCTGTACTTTTATGGGGTGAGGCCATACTTTCTGACAAGGGTGTCCTTCATGAGGGTATACCTCACCCTGTCCCCCTTTCCTATGGCCTATAATACATCCCTCCCTGCACTGGGAAAGTGCTTCCCGAGGCTTGCTACCAGAAACAAACCCATTTTGTTATTCACAATGTCACACACTGCACGAAGAGGAATAGACATTTAAAATAATAGCGTTTATTGTGACAGGAATAACCTGTTTCTGAGTGCATCTAAAATAAGTACACAGTATATCATAAAAACAGCAAGAAGTAACATTGTGAACAATGAAAATAAACGAAACATTTCAAGCATTGTTAAAATTTAATCTCAAACCTATCAGCCTAAAACCTACTTCTAGGTGCTACACTGAGAGAACATGGAAAGCAGAACAGCTTGTAGTCTAGAGTATCTCAGGGAGATGCGGCACACTACATACCTTGTTAACAGGTAAAGCTGTTGTTATCATCTGAGGCATGGAGGCAGTATTTCCTCTGAAGGGCACACATGCACTGTGGTAGAAGCCTTCCTCTGGGACTTGGCTCTATCAGCACTTAGCGAGATGTCACATCTTCGAAGTGCGCCAGCAGTGGGTGAGACCATCTTCTGACCGAATCACGAGTGATAATTTGAGTGAAGGACCTCTCATTAAAATGATCAAATGGTGG
Source organism: Lissotriton helveticus (assembly GCF_964261635.1). Lineage (NCBI taxonomy): Eukaryota > Metazoa > Chordata > Amphibia > Caudata > Salamandridae > Lissotriton > Lissotriton helveticus. The sequence goes on from NC_136061.1 coordinate 1,017,522,413, forward strand.
TCATTATATATTAAATCTTATGAAAGATTGGAATTTTTGACATAAGAGGACATCAATTCAGGATGCAATATTTTGAATATATATATATATATATATATATACATATATATATATATATATTTATAGCATTAACAATAGCCTTATCCATCGGCTCCAAATGGCACAGAACGCGGCAGCAAGGCTGGTGCAGAATCAGCCAAGGCCGTGCTTAGGAGCCTGCACTGGCTTCCAATGGACCGCAGGATAACTTTCAAGATCCTGTGTTTGACCCACGAAGCCTTTTATGATGCCGGCTCTTAAGACATCAAGTCGCTTGTCCAGCATTATGCCCCCAGTAGAACCCTTCGATCTTTACATAAAAACCTTCTTTTTGTTCCTAGGTTTCAGAAGGTCAAATAGGGTGGCAGAGCCTTCTCCACGTCCGCGCCCAAACTGTGGAACTCTCTCCCTCTAGAGATCTCCGGCCAGGCCTATCCCTTGTTATTTCACAAGGCCTTAAAAACCTGGCTTTTTTCCTGATACCTTTGCTTAAGCTCTATATTTCCTGTGTTTGGTTGACCCGCACCAGCGCCTTGATGCCCTTGGGCTAAGTCTGCCCTTTACAAGACTACATTCATTCATTCATTCATTCATATATATATATATATATATATATATACATATAATGTAGAGGATAATTTGACTATAGTCAACTTGACACCCAAGGTTTTAACCTTGGAAGAAGAATCGGTTCTGAAACTCGGTCTATCCTTCTGCCCACAAAAGAACTTGGAATTCGCCCAAACAAGAATAGACTTGTTCAAATGTACCCGCAAATTGAAATTGCACAAATTTTTCAAAATGAAACCACCACCTGCAAAATCCACGGCTGTGGAAAGTATGGGGGGAGGCAACATGAGATGCAAAGATTTGGCGGGTATGAGAGCATTGGAGGAATTAAGAGTGGAGTTGAATGAAGGTGTGATATTGGACATAGGCAACACACAAATGTTGAGAGACATGGAGGTACAACAGAAAGGAGGGGCGAGCACCTTCAAACCTACTTCGAGCTTCATGCCAACCATGGGCACTGACGCGATAGACACCTTTGCAGATGCAGTGGTGAAAGACCTTACGCGTTTGAGAAATAACAATAAGTATAGAAACAAAGAAAATAATTTTTCAAAAAACAACAAGAAGCCCTCAAGACATTGTGTGATGATTCCTCCTTAGTTTGCAAGCCCTCAGATAAGGGGGGGAATATCGTGTTGTTGACTAAGACACAATATGAAACTGAAGCCCTACGACAGTTGGAGGATATAAAAACATATATGAAAACCAACAACAGACTATATAGTCAGAGCATAACAGATTATCATGATATGATCTCTAAATGGTATAAACTGGATATGCTTAACTCTGATGAATACTTGTTTTTGAGATGCCTAAGTCCGATCACACCGACATTTTATTACCTGCCAAAGGTCCACAAAGACAAACTTAATCCACCGGGGAGACCCATTGTGGCCTCACAAGGGAGCTTAACAGAACATTTATCAATGTATATTGATTATTTTCTCTTCCCACATGTTGTGACGCTGAAATCCTATCTGAAAGACACGAAACAGTTCCTTAACCACTTGGCTGCTAAGGCACATGATGCACTTCCATTGACTTTCCATTGAAATCAATTGAAACTCCATGACGAGTTACCCTTGTCATTAGCACTGAAGGGGTTAATCACCTGAGCAACACTGTATGGAAAGAAAGCTATTGTATGATGGTACTAGATATAACTAGTAAGCATGGGCGGATCTAGCGGATCTCGCGTACGCGAACTTGCGGATTTACGGATTCGCAATCCGCGAAGATCCGCGAACTCTAGCGGATTTGCGGATTTTCCCGTTTTTTGTGTTGGCGCGCGTTCGCGCCGATTTTGGGACAAGTTCGCAATTGCGAACTTACTTTTCGGCTCGCAACGGCCGCGACTATGTTGTTTCTACGTCTGGTTTATCATCACAGGTTCACAGCACCCTCTGTTTCACCACTGCCACCCTCTGGGACACCCATGCCACCCTCTGGTACATCCTCACTGCCACCCATTAGGTTTATTTATCACTGTAGATTATGGTGGTTGAAAAAAGCAAGCACACCTGCCCTTCTTCAACTGCCATCAATTAATTTGTGTTTCATTAATGTGTCAGTAATTTTGAAAGTTCCAGTCTGGCTGGCACCTGCTTCCTTCCTTATCTGTAATTTGCTTTTTGTTGCAGTGAAATTTTTTTTTCACAGGACCTTTATGGTGTACTTGTAGCTATTCTATGAGCCTGCTGTTTGGGTCATAGCAGGGTCATAGAATAGTTGCAAACTCTGGAGGGGCCCATCAGGAAGCACTACCTTGAATGTTACTAATGTTAAGTTTGAACTTTTGCACCTGCTCATTGCTTTCAGTTTAGCTAAAATCGTTTTTTTCTGCAATTTCGCACGTTTTTTGGGGCGCGAATCCGTGCGAGATCGATTTCGGAAGCCGCGAATACGTGCGAATACAAAATTGTTTTTTTTGCGACGTGTATGTTCGCTTGATCTTGCGCGTGTTCGCGAGGCGCTTCTAGCTATACGTTTGCCAAGTTACCCTATCGGTCGTACACGGGCGCGGCCATCTTGTTGGCGTGACGTAATTCCGTTTCCGCCCGCTATGTGTAATCTCGCAAAGTGTGCTGCTCGCTAGTACAATTTCGCGCGTACTCGCAAGGAAAATCTCGCGCGAACTTACCCACGCGGTCGTGAACGGGCGCGGCCATCTTGTTTCTCATTCATTGCTATGGTTCTGGGCATGCTTTCTCTATCCTCTCTCAATCTCTGCCATCCTTTGCTTGTTTGAAGTTTTTTTGATCTAATTTTACTTATTATCTATCCCTCTATTTTTCTAGCTCTATATTTTTGTGTTTTCTGCAGCTTTTAGTTACTTTTAAACTACTTTTTTAAACTCTTTTCTTTTCTTCTTCACTATTCTATTTCTTGTTTATCATTTAACTCTATTTCTGCCCAGACCATGGTAAAGGGAGCCGGGAAGCACCCTGAGAAGGGGAAGGGTCCCGCACCCCGTGCCCGGCTCCCGTGCGGACGTTTAAGGGGGGAGCAAGTGGTCCCGAGGGAGATCTTCAGCACGGAGGAAGTGGCGGCACTGATCTTCCACGTCCAGCGCCGCCTCCCCAAGACGATCCTGGGAGGCGGCAAGATCGCGACTGGCTATGGCATCCGGGAGCGTCGCAAGCGGTGGGAGAAGGTGTGCCGGGCCATGTACAAGATCTCTGGGGTCCGGCGCACATATAACCAGGCCACCCACCGCTGGACCGATGTCATGGACCGGGAGCGGGACTTGCTGGACGCGCTCGGCGTAGAGGTCCCCGGGCTTGGTGAGTAGTAGTAGTAGTACATTTACTACTCTGTTTTATCCTGCTCTGTTATTTGCAAATCTTTGTTCTTTACCAAGAGCAATAATGCTGCCGATTACATTGAGGTAAATTATATTTCAAAATCTTCTATGCATTTCAGGTGCACTGCTCTCCTTCTCAGTAGCCTTGCTTGCTACTATGCTTCTTTGTTTTGTATGTTGTGTTCAGAAGCATTTCATTGGCCTGAGAAATTATGTATGAGTGTAGTGTAAAGAAAAGAACTGCGTAATGCTAGACATAAGGGTCATATTTTCAATTACCGGCGCATCCCTGCAAAGTAGCAGGGATGCGGCAGTAATTGTGTGCCATGCCACCACCACCCATTGGCCCAAAACGTCACAGAAGCCTTACGCATCTGTGCCGTAAAGGCAGCGCATTGCTGGAGTTGCGTGCCAACGATGGCGCAGCTCCAGCAATGCTCTGGGGTACCCTATCTCCCCAATGCTGCATCAAGCCGTACGTCGTCTTCAAGCGCGCAGGGTTTGAGTCATGCATCATTGTCCTAAAAGTGACTGATTGACATCTTGTAGATTTCCCTCAGCCACTTTTAGGATTCGTTCCTGCGCAGGTACGCCCTCCCTTGCGCCGGAACGCCCCCTGATGGCGCAGGGCTTTACAACGTGATGCATCGCCCATATGCCCATATGTGTTTTTTTTTAATATATACGCCGCACCAACACCATGGCGAGTCTTTTGTTCTGCCGCTGCGTCACAAAAGGCACGCAACAATGGAGGAAAATGAGCCGCAACTTCCGCAAGGGACTTCTAAATCAGCCCCAACAGACTGAAGTCCAGTCCTTCCTTTAGACACATGGCTATAAGAAGAAATAGTGGCGGTGGTGGCGGGTGGATTGATAGTTTGAGTATTCACTGATCTGCAAGCAGGATGGACTTTGTCTGTCACTTCGCGTGCTGCGCACTGCTGCCTGCAGTGCCAGGCCTAGGCAAACCTCTTTAGTAGTCTGTTTATTGAGTTACATAGGAACTTTCTAAGTCAACGTTCCGCAAATCAGGCAATACGAATAACGTAGTATACCACATGAGATAGATCCCGTGGAATAGTGGTCTATCTATTTGCTATTTTTCCAAAATATTTTGTTATTGTTCTTTTGAAATGTTTGATTTGGTTGAAAAATCTCATCCATGTTTTCTGGTTTTTCTTTCTTTCATGTTGTACATCAGCTCCCCCCAAGGGCAAGAGGACACAGGAGGAGGGTGCTGAGGATGCAGGCCAGGATCGGGCAGGCGAGGGCTCCTTTGCTGGCCCCAGTAAGTTTACATTTTAATAAACAGTACCTATTTTTTCCTAGCGTTCCTCATTCGATTTTTTCTAAATCGTCTTTGATCTTCTTGTAGACTGGATATAAATTCTTATCCTGCCTCGAATATGACTCCCTGTGGTATTACTAGACTATTCTTATTAGTCTGTCTGTGTAGCTAACTAAGATTGGACATTTGGCAATTCCATTGGACTCCCATTATATTCAGCAATACCTCTATGCACTGTCTCCTTACTGACTAGATAGTGTGGCAGAGTCATTCAGCTCCCGAAGTCACCGATTATAGATCCCCAATGATCTCTAGATTATCGTACGCAGGACAAGAGAGTAGTACGGAGTCACAGCACAGTCAAGAAGTGTCAGAGGCACTCATGCTTGCAAAAATTCCAAAACCTTTAGCTCATCCACTCTAGTCTAGAGGAACAAAAACCACAGAGTCTATTTAAGTTTAAAAGCTTTATTAAAAGTAAACACATTTATTAAAATCTACTTTGTCATAAAACTATTTAACTGAAAACGGAAAAGTGGTTAGTGCTGACGATTAATTGGACACATTTCTTGTGGTCGAGCCGAGCTCTCACCTTGTTTGAACTTGATCCTGGTCGTGTTCTTAGGAGTCAAGCTTCTGTCTGTTAGGAGAAAAAGTGGTGCGTGTTAAAAATCAAAAGCAAGCATTCATCAGTTGTGCATAAAAGTGCAGCAAGACAACAGCCTTCCCTGGAAAATGGGACATTTTTACTATGGAGTAGACAGTCACAAATTATTACATTGTATTCTGTTTTTTTAACATTTCTCCTAGACCAAATATTATATAGTAGTGAGTGGTGTATTCTAACATTCTTAAATGTACTTTGTAGGTGTAACATCTGGTGACGGGGCCAGCGCGGAGGTGGCTGTGTTGGGCGAGGACTCGGAGGCCTCTGGGGAGGAGGCGGTGCAAGAGCTGGCGGACGGTCCTGTGGGGGATCAAACGGTGGTGGCGGAAACAGGTAAGCTATATATTCCTTACTTATTGAGATTGAAGACTGCATAGTGTGCTTTCTGCACGGGTGTATTACAAATCAACCAGGTAGCAGCCTCCTCGAAATGTACTCCGACTTAGCTGTGAAGTTTTTCGTGAGAAGAATCCCAATAAGTTCTTAGACGAACGTGATGGATGGGATGAACGAAAAGCGAAAGAAGGGTGTAAGTAAGTGGGACGCGAACTTGTATGATGGCTGGCAAAGAAGAACGATATGTGTTTGCTTGGCCCCCGAGGTGGCTGGGAAGGAAAGAATATGGTATGGTGCATGGCTGGGTCAATGATGAAGCAAGGATGGGTGGAAGGACAGCAGCCTGGGTGGGTGAAACAGAAACTGTATGTGTGCGTATACTTTGACTGAATGGATGCCTGGAGCATGGTATTCTCTGACTCTTAGATAGCACATGTGTATCTAGAGAGAGTAGATGGTCGCCAGGTGAAGTAAGTGTTACCTTGAAGAGCATGTACCACCGCACCCGCACGTCCGTTCCAGTGCAGGGAAGGCAAGGAAAAGAAATTGTAAATGTGTCCAATACTACCATGAATAGTAGCAGTACTTTGTATTGCGTTTGCAATCACAGCATATATCTGGTTATTACGGTGGACACTCCGTACCTCTCTTAATAACTTTAGTTTACTTGTAGTACGTCATTCATGTGTGGGTGTATCACTGTTCACTCAATATTAAGCAAAGCACCTAAAGTCATCTCATCTGTCATTAAATACGTCCCATGTGAAGTGATAGATAATCAAATTAGTTAGCTTCTTCATTTTCCTTTTCTAGTACTCATTTGCACTGTAGGGTGAAAGGTAAATTAATTAAGCAGTAGCCCTTGTAACAGAGTATTCTCAGTGCCACCCGTAATAGAAAAGTAATAGCTTCACCACCTGCATGTACTGGACCGGTACAGTAACGCAAGTCTGTCTCACTCATCATGGTGTGCAACTTTTTTTCTCGGGTGCAAGTTCACTGTGCTGTCCATGTCATTCTGCCGGCTTGCATAAGATAACGTACCAATTTCCCTAAACAAGAGAGAAGAAGAAGAATAAGACTGGTGTACTGTCATAGTCGACTGTAATGGAAGTCAATAGTGGTCGTAGAATTTGTTCATTAAACTACCACTAATGTTAGAGCAAGGATGCAGAAGTGGGAGGTTACATAGATACTGTCCTCAATAGTTATGTACTGTGCTTTCAATTTGCTACTTGTACTCTGTGACCCAACTTTCGGCTCAATCACTTTGTGTTATTAATAAGGAGCATTGGTTACAGACTATGTCTTTCTTTCTTCATATAGTTGCTCCTTCCAAATCAACAACAAGGAGGGAGCAGGCTAGATTGGCCCGGCAACGGAGGCTGGAGGCCACTGTCGCCGAATATCGGCGGCTGGTGGCCCTGGAGGAGGAGGAGGACACGCAGTCGAGCGGGGCAACAACGACATCCTCGACTGTGACCACTGCATCCTCCTCTGTGACTAAGCCAGCGGGACCGAGCCGGGCTAAGAAAGACGACCGCCACCGCCAAGCAACCGAAATACCAGCTGCCCCCCACAGGAGCTGCAAGGACCGCCAACGCCGCCTACGAGTCCGCATGTCCAACCTGGAGCAGGAGGTCCTGAGGTATAAGAACTTGGTTAAGGGCCTCCGCTCCGAGCTTGCCACCCTCCGCAAGGAGTATGATGCCCATGCCGCATCATGCACCAGCACCAGCACCCTCCAGTAGTGGAGTGTCCCTTGCCCTTTTTTTATAGACTTTTGGGGGGTGGGATTTGGGAGTTGGGATCGTTTTGGGACGTTTCAAAGACAATCGTTGGGGTTAGGGTGGGTGAGGGAGATTATTTTGTTAGCGCTAAATAAATATATTTTTAAACTTTATCTGACCATACCTGTTTTTTACTGCTTTTCAGTCTGGTGGGTGGGGGGCGGGGGTGTAACAGTAACTTTGTTTTCCTGAACAGTCGTAGGACTTTAGTAGTACAACCGTCAATCTCTTGTCTACTCCGAAATAATACTCCATTATACTACCTCCCACCAAACGCTTATCTTACCTGTAATTTGTGTTAGAAATTAGGGCTAGGCCCAGGGCTGGCTCCAGGTGAAATGGGGATTAACGTTGTCAATCCTGGGCGGGTGACATTTCCTCATTGCGGTGGTACTAGTGGTGTGACACAGTGGCAGTTGCATGCCTATGGAAAAAAAGAAAACGAAACCTTGTTTGTCCTCCTTACTGTAGCATTACAACGGTTACGGTACGATCGAGAAAATAGCAGGTGACAGTACACTAGAACAGTGCCATAATGTAGCCTAACAAATGGTAAAGTATTTGCTTGCAAGTATAACTAGTACTTGCGTTGAATTTATTTGACATTGGCTACTACTACTAGAAGATATAGTACTGAAGCTGAGTAAGTCTAGAAGATATCCTCGTATTCCTTCACCAGCCTGTTGCTATGACCTTATCCTCCCCAGCAAGTGTGTGGAATTATTGATGTCATTTTAGTCAGACATCAAGCAAAACAACACAGCCCGGGGGAAGAGGGTTAGGGTTTGTAAAATGGATGGGAATGGGGGTTTCTTTTTGGGTAGGTTTTGTTGAGAGAAGAAAAAAAAGCAGAGCATGGACAAACAATAATTGAAGATACAGACAATCTTTGGTTACAAACTAAAGGTAAGCACATGCAGTCACACTCATAGAATAAAAGACAACAATGGATACTGTATCTGTATTGCGTATGTTGTTGGAGTTGTCCTGTTGAATTTGGTAAGTAAGTTGCATGCAGCAAACAATTCCTCTTATTGGCGGCACTCCTCCATTCCAGCTGACGCTTCGTCCATCAATGTGGTGACCACTGACAGAAGACACCCTGTCCACTGCCTGCCTGGCGGATGTTGACTGAAACCCGGCCTGTAATTATTGAACGGAAAACAGGAAGTGCTATTACAATACCACTGATAAATAAATAAAAGGTATGTACTCTGTGTGGTTCAAAAAGTGACACTTTGATTTCCCTAATAGACAGTACAATATTTTTGAAATTGCGTGCTCTGTCTGAGTCACCTTTTTAAGGATCAATAAGTATGGCCAAAATATTATAGCGGATCTTTCCCCTCAAGGTAGGTGTACTACTGTGTTTTAGAACAAAATTTGACCTTCCCAGCAATGCTCCCACCAAGACCCTTACTAAAGCCAGTCGCAAAAATGTAGAAGAACCCCAATCATATCTCCAAAAACGATGCCTAGCAGAAAAATGGTTACAAAACGTACTTTGAAAGTAACAGTAGGCCCAAATACAGACCGTGGATTGTATTCAAACCACTTGCAAGCAAGCAAAAGTATCCATAGCCAGCATCGCTCAAACAGTGCTCTACAACAACAGAACTGCGTTGCAATAGAACCCCCCGAAACACATGCAATCCTGCTGCTAGGGCTAACCCTAACGAACCCTAACTTACAAAACGTGCCAAAACTGGTGTTTCCTTATGGATTTTGTCCAACAAACTTCTAGCCGGTATTAGACCTTCCCAGGAATGCCCCAGGCAAGACCCGCCAACCCACCCGCAAAAAAACACCCGACACAACACCCCCAAACAGCGAAAAAGCTAAATCTCATACTTACAATGTCTCTCGGCCTTCGGTCCAAACGCGGCGCTGTGCAGCTAGGTCATCATCATCATCAATCATCATAACTCCTGTTTTCCACCACGGATTTCCTGAAAAGCAAATGCAATCAAGATTAGACTGTCGCAGCAGTGCTTCGACAGAGACCCCGGCCGCAACCCACCCACGAACAGCAGGAAGCCCCCCAAAACGCTACATTGAGCAAGATGTCAGAAGAAATAGCAAAAAAAAGGCTGTTCCTTATGGATTTTGTCCAAAACACTTCTATCCGGTATTAGACCTTCCCAGGAATGCCCCAGGCAAGACCCGCCAACCCACCCGCAAAAAAACACCCGACAACACCCCCAAACAGCGAAAAAGCGAAATCTCATACTTACAATGTCTCTCGGCCTTCGGTCCAAACGCGGCGCTGTGCAGCTAGGTCATCATCATCATCAATCATCATAACTCCTGTTTTCCACCACGGATTTCCTGAAAAGCAAATGCAATCAAGATTAGACTGTCGCAGCAGTGCTTCGACAGAGACCCCGGCCGCAACCCACCCACGAACAGCAGGAAGCCCCCCAAAACGCTACATTGAGCAAGATGTCAGAAGAAATAGCAAAAAAAAGGCTGTTCCTTATGGATTTTGTCCAAAACACTTCTATCCGGTATTAGACCTTCCCAGGAATGCCCCAGGCAAGACCCGCCAACCCACCCGCAAAAAACGACCCGACAACACCCCCAAACAGCGAAAAAGCTAAATCTCATACTTACAATATCTCTCGGCCTTCGTTCCAAATGCGGCGCTGTTCAGCTAGGTCATCATCATCAATCATCATAACTCCTGTTTTCCACCACGGATTTCCTGAAAAGCAAATGCAATCAAGATTAGACTGTCGCAGCAGTGCTTCGACAGACACCAAAAATTACCCACAAACACCCGGAACCCCGCCAAAGAGCACCTCAAAGGCAAGCAAGTCAGCAAAAACGGCAAGAAATTTCCACCTCATATTTAGTCCAAAACACTTTTGTCCATTATTAGAGCTTCACAGCAATGGGCCCAAATCCGTCAACTCACCCGCAAAGAAGTACAACACCCCCACAAGTGCTGAGTCTTTCTTCATTGGGCGTAATCCAGCACTCTGCTTGGAGGGAAATCGCAGTCTGGAGGAGGAGGATAGAGGAGCATGTTCTTCAGAACTTGTGAACCTGAGGAATGTAGACTGCGGCACCTTCAAATCAATAAGCAAACAAGTGAAGACAGTTCTGATGATGGTCTTGTTTTTGGGATTAGGTGATTAAAGTTTGAATTAAATTAACTGTGCAAAACAAAGAAAGAGAGACACAAAGCACACAGGAATAAAAGTGAATAAGGACGAAAAAGAAAGTTCTTGATTGATTGTCTCATTTTCAGGGCTCGGTGTCAGGGAATAAGAACAAGATTTCGTCATCATACTCTGCGAATTCAGGCTGGATGAGGTCAGTGCCACCGAACAGAGAAAAAATCCCCTCATCTACGTTGCTGTCCTCCTCGTCTTCTTGCGGCGTGCTTTCTCGTACTTTGTAATCTGGTGGTATGAGGTGCTGATTCATCTTGATCATTGTCAGCCGCTCCACATTTTTGGGCGAGAGGCGGCTCCGTTTGGGAGTTACAATGCCACCAGCAGCACTGAAAACACGTTCAGAAGACACACTTGCGAGTGGGCAAGACAAATAGTTTATAGCCAGGTTGAAGAGCTGTGGCCACAATTGTTTTTTGCCATGCCAATACTGCAATGGCTCATCATTAAGGAAGACCTCTGTTGAGTCATTCAGATAGTCCTGCACCATCGACTCAAGGTCATCAACTGTTCCTCCACTTTGCTTACTTTTTGCTGTGCCTGTGACATTTTTTTGAGAACCATACCCCATCAAACTTAGCCAATCCTCCTCCGCAGCCACTGTTAGTGTTGTCATTGTGTGTGGTGCAGATGATCCAGTTGCCGGTGTCTTTAACGGCTGAGAGGTCACTTGTGCCCCAGCCACAGGTGCAGAAGTGGATTCTTGTGACTGCGGATGGCCTGGCTTCTCCTTCAATAACCTGCCGTTCTTTTTCAAACCTCTTGGCTGACCAGGCTAACCAATATTTGTACTTTTGAACATCTGCATCAGCAAAAGGAAAGAATGCTTCGCCTGCCAGCGCCTTTTTGTAGCGTGGATCCAGAATAGTAGCACAAATGTAATGCTGATCTGACTTGATGTTTTGAAGACGTTCATCACCACGTAGGCGATCTAATAATTTCTCAGACAAAATGAAATGTTTTTTTTTTTTTTTCATCTTTTTCAAACTCAGAAGACACCGCCATCAGTTGGTGCTCCAGCATGCACAACAATGGGATAGCTTTTCCCAAATTACAGTCCTCCTGGCTGACTGCACGCGTGAAGAACTCAAAAGGACGAAGCATGTCTGTCAGGCTTTTAACTATGTCCCATTGCGCCGCACTCATCCGCAGGTCCTCCTTCTGAGATGTAGCCTCTGTGAAGAAATAGTGATCGAGTACCGTATACTGCTCATACAGACGCTCAAGCATGTAGAAGGTTGAGTTCCAACGTGTTGCCACCTCCTGGATGAGTGCTTTCACTGGCATTCTACGTTGAAGTAGCAGTCTCCGCAGATGCTTCCGGGCCTTAAAAGAATGGCTGAAATGGTTGCACATTTTGCGGCAGGTGGCCATTACCTCGAACGCTGGACTCTGTTTATCACTCAAGAATTTTGGAACTACCAGGTTGATACAGTGCGCCAAACACGGCACTCTAACATGGTCACCCATGAACATGGCCTTAACTACATTGGCGCCATTATCCGTGGAAACATAACCAATCTTGCGTTTTAGGGGGGATAGCATTGTCAAGACCTTTTTGTTAAACTCTTCCAAAAGGTTTTCTGCTGAGTGACTTTTCTCCAAGCCAAACATGGCTAGTGTTGCATGTTTCCGAGCTGTCATCAAAAACAAGGGAACCCACAAAGTAACCAAGGACCTGGGGTATCAGTTAATTGAAAAAACAATGGCCCTTGACACGGGAAATTTATCAGTTTCAATAATTATAGGCCACAATGTGCACTATAATGAACACATAGTCCAGCCGGACTATAAAATTTATTCAAATGTTAAGATAATCAATTTTCAGCAAAAAACAATAAAACAAGGGGACACAATCCTGCATCCACAGTGCTGCACACACAATACACATAACATATAACTAAGGTTCTTCAGGCATTTACAAGAGCAAGAGCGAAGGACATTAGGTTATAATCGCTTCATATATGTGAAAAACACATGAATTTTAGCACTTCATAGTGAACTTAGTGTTTAACCACATATTGTTTGTCGACGGCGTTTCGATCCAATCACAAATAATGGATCATCATCAGGACATGTAATAGGTTGCCAGAAATAAAAGGCCTTAAGTTTAGGCTAGGTGCATGAGGGTTGAGTTGGCACCACAACTGTGCAGGTTCGGGTAACCTATATAAGAGGATACGGCGCGACTCGGTACCGGGATGTTGCACCTTGTTCCACTGTGAACAAAAGGAGCCTTTACAACCGCTAAATCAGCCTCGTGACAGGGAGATTGAACCTGAAGCTCCTAGGTTATCTGAACTACGATCACATCGACGATTACATCGATTGTTTATCTGTCTAGCGGGAGCGCGTCTCGCCTAGCAGCCTGACCCCCAGAGAATTCATTAGACGTGGGCAATCCTCTTATATAGGTTACCCGAACCTGCACAGTTGTAGTGCCAACTCAACCCTCATGCACCTAGCCTAAACTTAAGGCCTTTTATTTCTGGCAACCTATTACATGTCCTGATGATGATCCATTATTTGTGATTGGATCGAAACGCCGTCGACAAACAATATGTGGTTAAACACTAAGTTCACTATGAAGTGCTAAAATTCATGTGTTTTTCACATATATGAAGCGATTATAACCTAATGTCCTTCGCTCTTGCTCTTGTAAATGCCTGAAGAACCTTAGTTATATGTTATGTGTATTGTGTGTGCAGCACTGTGGATGCAGGATTGTGTCCCCTTGTTTTATTGTTTTTTGCTGAAAATTGATTATCTTAACATTTGAATAAATTTTATAGTCCGGCTGGACTGCATGTTTCCGAGCAGCTTTGAAAACTTGGTCCGGGTCAACACCTGCGTTTAGCTTTGCTTTAACACCTGAAAAAGAGACCCAGTGTGCAGTGATGCACATGTAATCATCGCCTGGGCCACTGGTCCACATGTCTGTTGTCAGATGTATTGTGTGAACAGCACTCTTCTGCAAAGCTGCCCCAATCGCCTGCAGCACATCTTCATGTAGTGCTGGAACCGCAACTCTGGCAAAATAGAACCGGCTCGGAACCTTCCATTTAGGGCAGAGCGTTGCCACTAATTCAAGAAAACCTACCGCTTCTACAAAAGAAAAAGGTAGAAGGTCCACAGCTAGCATTTTAGCCAGCTTAGTGTTATACAGACGCGTCAGTGGGTGGTTGCGTTCATATGGCACGTCTGAAGTAAGCATTGTTCTAATGTTGCCCTGGACCAAGCATTTACGGGCTGATAATGACTTCGTTGACCCAATTTTGCTCGCTGGTGAACTTTTGTGCGTTGGTGTCTCACTCGCTCCAACACTCTTAGTGTGCCTCACATTGGGTGTGCTGCTGACAGGGGTACTGGGTGTAAGGGAAGTCTTTGACACGTCTTCTTCCTCCTCGTCATCATCAGATGAAACATCAACGTTTCCTTGAATTTGCCCTTTCTTGATCGCATCTAGGTGCGCAAACCATCTGACAGTGTGCTTTCTCTCAAGATGACCTCTCTGGCCGCCGGTACCATAGTTGGTACCTGACTTACCACGACTAACTGCAAGCTTACAAAGGGTACAAATGGCAAACTTTGGATTTTTTGGACAAACAGTAAAGAAGTCCCAAACTGGGGACTTGAAGTGTCTGTGGGACCTGGAGGAGGCGGCGAAACTGGTGGTGGTGGTCATGAAGCTAATGCCAGATGAAGTGGAGGATCTGGATTGCCCAACTTTTGTACGTTTTGCACTTTCACCGCCACTAATTAAGGTCGAGGTTGACGGAGGTCTCTTCTTGCCAGAAAGAAATATGGAAGCGGGACGAGTTGGTGTACTACTTAACTCCAATGATTGTGGTGTTTCCACTGCCTCCTCATCGACAACATCATCATCATCATCACGCTGAGCAGCTCTTCGGGCTAGGGTCAAAATGTCTGTTTGCTGCATGCCCGCTGGGGCTGCAGTGACCTTTATGATGACTGGGTCGTCGTTGGCAGAGTCTTCATCAGCAGCAGTATCCGCCACTTCTTGTTGAGCCTCATCACACTCCATAACTCTGAGACTTTGGACGAGCTTCCTTTTACGCTTAACTACCTTTGTTGGATCATGGTGTGCCTCACTCTCAGACGGCTGTGGTGCTGGTTCCCAAGTTTGATCCTTATCATCAGAAGGAGGTGTGCTTGAAGAGGATGTAGACACCACCCTTGATCTCTTCCTTGCTAGGGGTGCGGAAGACAATGAAGGATCATCAGGAGGAGTGGCTTCCTCAAATGATACCTCGCCTTGATTGTCGATTTCCTGATGTGCCCCTACTTCGGGAGGAACAACTATTGTGGGCACTTGTGACCCTCCATGCACCTCTGCTTGCGCATCTCCTTGCGCTGCCTCTCCTTCCACATGTACTTGGGCTTGTACTTGCACATGTGATTGTTGTTGCGGCTGTGGTTGTTCAACACTCGTCAGATGAGCTACAACAACCTGTGTTGATTGAGGGACATTGCTGCTGCTTTCTTGCGATGAGCCAACATCACTGGTCGATGGTGATTGAAGAACTATACTGGCTGCCTCTGCAGCACTCAAGGGCTTGGACTTCAGTTGGCATGGTGGTGGTGGTGGTGGCACTGAGCCCAATGGAGCGGGGGTGCTGCTGCCAGCTTGGTCCCCAGCAGATCCCGCTGCTGCTGCTGCAGGCATACTTTTTTTTTTACTCCCAAAAAAAGGGGCGGGCGGCACACCAGTGTCCTTGGTAACTTGCTTCTTCTGCTCCTTACTGGCACCTTTCTTGCTAGAGGAGCTACGGGTTACTTTTTTTGGGGCCATCTTCTTCAGAGCAGGTCAGCAGGCAGCAGTTGCACGAGTTGCAGAGGGTTCTGTGTCCAGACGTGACGTCGCGTGACGTTATGCTGCACACACCGCTGCAGGACTTCTTCCTGGCACTGGTGGTTCTCTTGAGTCTTCTTGTGCACCTAAAAGCAATGGAAGACAGAGGAACATCAGTTCAGTTATACACCCCAAAAAATCGACAAAACACAGAAAAATGAGCACAATCCCATGCCATCCATGATGTTTACATTGAAGACACCCCACAGAAAGACTAGGGACATGCAAGTATGCAACACTCACTACCCCTGGGCATAATGGATGAAAAGTAGGCAAAATAAGTGCAGGCCTCAGACACTGCCTCTCCTCAAAATGGCCCCTTACACCCCAAGCACATGTTGCCTGTTCCAGCCAGCACTCAAGATGGCCACCACCACCACCCACATGGCCAGTCCACATCAACAGTACACCCCCAAAAAACAGAAAAACAGCCAGAAATCACCACAATCCAATGCCATCCATGATGTTTACATTAAAGAGAGTGAGACCACACCACAGGCACACTCAGTCCATGCACCACCACCCCTGGGCAAAAGGCCACACCAGCAGCCCCCCAAAAACGACAAAAAACAATACAATAAGCACAATCCCAGCCCATCCATGGCCTCAATTATGTTTAAATTCAAGAAGACACCCCACAGAAAGACTAGGCCCATGCAACACTCACCACCCCTGGGCAAAGGGCCCCACCAGCAGGCCCAAAAAAACGACAAAAAACAATAAAATCAGCACAATCCCAGGCCATCCATGGCCTCAATGGTGTTTAAATTCAAGAAGACACCCCTCAGAAACACTAGGCCCATGCAACACTCACTACCCCTGGGCATAATGGATGAAAAGTAGGCAAAATAAGTGCAGGCCTCAGACACTGCCTCTCCTCAAAATGGCCCCTTACACCCCAAGCACATGTTGCCTGTACCAGCCAGCACTCAAGATGGCCACCACCACCACCCACATGGCCAGTCCACATCAACAGAACACCCCCAAAAAACAGAAAAACAGCCCGAAATCACCACAATCCAATGCCATCCATGATGTTTACATCAAAGAGAGTGAGACCACACCACAGGCACACTCAGTCCATGCACCACCACCACCCCTGGGCAAGCAAAAGGCCACACCAGCAGCCCCCCAAAAACGACAAAAAACAATAAAATAAGCACAATCCCAGCCCATCCATGGCCTCAATTATGTTTAAATTCAAGAAGACACCCCACAGAAAGACTAGGCCCATGCAACACTCACCACCCCTGGGCAAAGGGCCACACCAGCAGGCCCAAAAAAATGACAAAAAACAATAAAATCTGCACAATCCCAGCCCATCCATGGCCTCAATGGTGTTTAAATTCAAGAAGACACCCCTCAGAAACACTAGGCCCATGCAACACTCACTACCCCTGGGCATAAGGGATGAAAAGTAGGCAAAATAAGTGCAGGCCTCAGACACTGCCTCTCCTCAAAATGGCCCCCTTACACCCCAAGCACATGTTGCCTGTACCAGCCAGCACTCAAGATGGCCACCACCACCACCCACATGGCCAGTCCACATCAACAGTACACCCCCAAAAAACAGAAAAACAGCCAGAAATCACCACAATCCAATGCCATCCATGATGTTTACATCAAAGAGAGTGAGACCACACCACAGGCACACTCAGTCCATGCACCACCACCACCCCTGGGCAAGCAAAAGGCCACACCAGCAGCCCCCCAAAAACGACAAAAAACAATAAAATAAGCACAATCCCAGCCCATCCATGGCCTCAATTATGTTTAAATTCAAGAAGACACCCCACAGAAAGACTAGGCCCATGCAACACTCACCACCCCTGGGCAAAGGGCCACACCAGCAGGCCCAAAAAAACGACAAAAAACAATAAAATCTGCACAATCCCAGCCCATCCATGGCCTCAATGGTGTTTAAATTCAAGAAGACACCCCTCAGAAACACTAGGCCCATGCAACACTCACTACCCCTGGGCATAAGGGATGAAAAGTAGGCAAAATAAGTGCAGGCCTCAGACACTGCCTCTCCTCAAAATGGCCCCCTTACACCCCAAGCACATGTTGCCTGTACCAGCCAGCACTCAAGATGGCCACCACCACCACCCACATGGCCAGTCCACATCAACAGTACACCCCCAAAAAACAGAAAAACAGCCAGAAATCACCACAATCCAATGCCATCCATGATGTTTACATCAAAGAGAGTGAGACCACACCACAGGCACACTCAGTCCATGCACCACCACCACCCCTGGGCAAGCAAAAGGCCACACCAGCAGCCCCCCAAAAACGACAAAAAACAATAAAATAAGCACAATCCCAGCCCATCCATGGCCTCAATTATGTTTAAATTCAAGAAGACACCCCACAGAAAGACTAGGCCCATGCAACACTCACCACCCCTGGGCAAAGGGCCACACCAGCAGGCCCAAAAAAACGACAAAAAACAATAAAATCTGCACAATCCCAGCCCATCCATGGCCTCAATGGTGTTTAAATTCAAGAAGACACCCCTCAGAAACACTAGGCCCATGCAACACTCACTACCCCTGGGCATAAGGGATGAAAAGTAGGCAAAATAAGTGCAGGCCTCAGACACTGCCTCTCCTCAAAATGGCCCCCTTACACCCCAAGCACATGTTGCCTGTACCAGCCAGCACTCAAGATGGCCACCACCACCCACATGGCCAGTCCACATCAACAGTACACCCCCAAAAAACAGAAAAACAGCCAGAAATCACCACAATCCAATGCCATCCATGATGTTTACATCAAAGAGAGTGAGACCACACCACAGGCACACTCAGTCCATGCACCACCACCACCCCTGGGCAAGCAAAAGGCCACACCAGCAGCCCCCCAAAAACGACAAAAAACAATAAAATAAGCACAATCCCAGCCCATCCATGGCCTCAATTATGTTTAAATTCAAGAAGACACCCCACAGAAAGACTAGGCCCATGCAACACTCACCACCCCTGGGCAAAGGGCCACACCAGCAGGCCCAAAAAAACGACAAAAAACAATAAAATCTGCACAATTCCAGCCCATCCATGGCCTCAATGGTGTTTAAATTCAACAAAACAGTTGTATCATGCACCCATAACCAACCCTGGTCCTACTGGATACTGTGGCTACCCACAATATAATTTATTTAATTTTCTGAAAAAGTTCAAAAATTGTACTTGCAGAAAACTGTAATGCCCCAAACAAACTTACTTGTGAAAGTTGATTTCTAATCCAAAAGTGATCCAAAGACAGTCAAAAAGGCCTCAAATCCAAATATCCAGCAGCACCCACAAAAAGTAATCCTTCCAGCTCCAGATCCAAATGAAAGTGACCAGGAGATGGACAAAGCACTGGGAGGAGCCTGCTGGACAGGAACAGGAAGTTGGAGACTGTGGGGCACTTCCTTCCTCCCCCCCCCCCAAAATGGACTCCTTGCAAAAAAAAAGGCCATGCAAATGTCAACCTGAGGAGTGATTCTGATAAAAATCATAATTTTCTGAAGGTTTATCCTGTTTGCTGGTGATTTTCTTGTGCGAAATTGCAAAATCTCTATTTCGCAAGTGCGAGATTGTTCCTTTCCGCCGCAACTAGGTGTTCGCAATTGCGAACTCTCGCGAGGTGTGCTGTGCAAGGTGGCAAGCCGCGAGTACGTATTCGCGGGCGACAAACTCCCGCGGGAACACGCAGCAAGATCTAAAATGGCGCGTCACTCGCAAAGAAAAACAACTCGGCAAACGCTAAAATGACGGAAAGTGAACGCCGTGCACCATGCCGCGCGCCGCAACCAAGCAAAAAATCCGCCGCGAGCGGATTCACGGATTTTCGACAAATTCGCGAGCGTTCGCGGATTGCGAATTTGCCGAAAATCCGAAAAATCCGCGAGCGGAGCGGATTTTACGCCCATGCTTAATAACTAGCTTATACACATGTATAGCACATGAGGATGGTTTGAAGGCAATTGAAAGTTTTTTGGAGCAAAGACCTATGCGGTACTATGAACACAATAAGATGCTGTGTGAATTTATAAGGTTTGGTCTTAACAACAACATATTTTTGTTTGGTAATCAACTGTATAAGCAGATGTCGGGTGTGGCGATGGGCGCCTGCTCCACACCCAGTTTCGCGAATCTTTTCGTGGGATGGTGGGAGGAGCGGGTGGCATGGTCAGAAGCCAATCAAGAGTGGAATTCCAGGATCATAGGGTGGTATCGTTATATAGACGATTTGTTTATTATAATGGACAGCCCGGTTGAATTGGCAGCCACATATATTGATGTTTTGAACAACAATTTGAATTTGAATTTGAATTTAAAATTTCTTATAGAGCGCTCATATACCTGCGGTTTCTTGGCGCTATTACTGACAGGATCCTAGTTAAAAAGCTGGGGGAACCGGAGAGTTATTATTCGAAAGATTTCGTGAATAGGTAGGTCTTAAGTTGTTTACGGAAATGTGGGTAAAGAGAGATGGTGCGGAGTCCGAGGGGAAGGGAGTTCCAGAGGGTAGGGGCGAGGGTGGCAAATTTAGAGCCTCCCCACTTCCCCACAATGAGGTCAACCTTAAGTTCTCAGGAGAAATAAGCAGCACAGAGGTCAACTATCTAGACCTCACGGTGTACATAGAGGAGGGGAAGATTTATACAAAACTCTTCCGTAAATCCACCGCAGGAAATTCGACATTGTATGCCACCAGTAACCATCCAAAAAAGCTAGTCAACAGCATTCCGTTTGGAGAGTTGTTGAGATTGAAAAGAAACAACTCATGTGAGCAAGAATTTCAAAAGGCAACCAAGCAAAGTTTATCTAGATTCAAGGCTAGGGGTTATAAAGGTGGGATATTAACTCAAGCACTTAATAAGGTAAATAACATACAGAGAGAAGAACTACTCAAAACCAAAGCTAAGGAATCTGAGGGTGGCGTTTTTAGGTTCATTACTACATTCTCTGACAATGCAGATGAACTTAAAAGGATATTGCGAAAAAACTGGAATATTCTTTTAACAGACAATATCATTAGGGAAGATTTGCCGTCCAATCCCCTAGTCACCTTCAGTAAAGCTAGAGCCCTGAAAGATCACTTAGTGCATAGCCATTATGAGGGACTATCCATCAAACCTCCTGCGCAAACATTAAATGGCTTTTTTCCTTGTGGACGCTGTAAAGCGTGTAAATTTAGCAAACGTTCTCTTACATACAAAGTTCCAGGTCTAACTGTACCGAAGAAAATACAGAAATTTTTGACTTGTACAACGCCATATGCCATCTATTGTTTAACATGCCCCTGCGGGAAGAGATATATTGGTAGCACGACCCATCCGGTCAAAATCCGTATATTGGAACATATGCGAGCTATCAAGAAAGTAGATGAGTCCTATCCCGTAGCTAGACACTTTGACAAGGCCCATGGGCGCAACAGGGACCTGTTGTCGTTCATGTGCCTAGACAGTGTTCCCGTAAGTGTGAGAGGGGGCGATCGATTACAGAGGCTTAGGCATCTCGAGTCAAGGTACATAATAGATCTGTAAAGTAAGACGCCAAACGTTCTAAATATGCATGAGGAATTGGCCGTACATTTGGGATAGTGACTTCAGAAAAGGGATCAATGGTTCAGTGTATTTAAGATATTTTCGTCTCTTTTGCATGAAATTTCGATATGATGAAGTGTATCAAAAAATGAATTGAAAGTTGGAATATATGAAATATAGTATTAAGTAATTATATTATCACGATTTAGATTAAGGATCTTAAAGAATTAGTAAATTTAAGCAGTATATGAAAATCTCAACTGACGCAGTTATATACTTGAAATGTGCGGAGTTTGCATTGGCCTAGAAATAAGCCCATTCAGGGCGAGATCACATGCTGTGAGGACATTATGGAACCATAGATTGAAGGTTATGCCAATTTTGGGATATGATGTATTGTATGGGTACGTGACTTAATTTGTGTAAATTGAGCTTGTATATACATAATATGACGTCTTTAACCTCATTCCAGAACGTTATATACGGTTAGTTGAAAAATGCACGTTACAAAATGGCGGCCCTTTGACGTTGAAACTGTCAGTCCTCTTTTGTTGTTCATGATTGTAAACCCGCGTATGATGAAATACGAGCAATGGCCACCACTCCAACTGTTATACAATTGACGAAGGCGACACGCCGAAACGCGTCTTGTTGATGTGCTGATGTGCTGAAGGTTTCCCAATAAACATCTTGGTGAAACCACCCCTGCGAGTGCTGCAATCTTTGACAGGCTGATATCTGTTGGATGTTTGGGAGTTGAATATATATATTTATATATGAACAAACAAACAGGTTGAGGCCCAATGCTGGAAAAGAGGTTTTATTTCAAAGTCCAGCAATGCAGCATGCTTCCTTCTCCTAACGTTTCGGCAGTATTCAGCCTTGATCACAGGTGGAAGTACGTCACACTGATTGCGCTCGTGGGTGCTTTTAAAGTATTTAATCACATGACTGAGTGTTACAATACACATCCCACAGTGCATTGTTAGTTCCTTTTAAAATTTACAGGCTGGAAGTCGTCATATATTTACATCGTAGGAAAAAGTTCTTACTTGGCACTAGCACTGGTGTTAAAGTGGAGCCCATGAAAAAAAACAGTCAGGTAAGTTGGTTTCCTTCGCGTGATGCTGTTATTCACTTCTTGGCCTGAAACAAACCCCACTCTGCAACACGATCGAAGAAGATTACTCAAGAAAAGCCACTGTTGCGAAAACTTGGGTGCGTGTGGAAGGGATTCGGGGAAGGAATACATCCTTCTTCGATCGTGTTGGAGAGTGTGGTTCGTTGCAGGCCAAGAAGTGAATAACAGCATCACATGAAGGATACCAACTTATAGTATTTATATATATTTTTTAGACATTATACTAAGCATATATATACTATGGTTTTCTTTGAAGACAGCACACAAAAAGATATAAATGCAACCAGCATCTGTTAACTAAACGATGTTCAAAGTCTGTTGTTGAGCTTCATTACCATGTGACTGTATCATGTGACAAGGGCGGATATGTAACAACATTTACAAATAGCCAGCAAACACACAGTCTCTATGTGATCAAGGGTGTGTGAGCTCGAAATGCGTCATCAGACGGAGTTGAAGCTAGATTTGATGGTTTAATAAACACCTTGCCTGGATTACAGTGGTCCGTTTCTCCTTCGCCGCTGCAGTGGAAGTAGCAGGAGTTACAAGTTTGTCAGACATGACAGTGATTCTGCATAGATAGAGAAAGATGGCAACCTCCATGATCTAAAATGGCTACGTGGCCTATCTAGAATAAAGTCAGATGAGTCAGACCTTAGGGGCTTTACATACTCATAAGCAGTGTAGACTCCTTCTTGTATCGTGATCCGCCAGTTGGAATTTTGTCTGTCCTGAAAGGATGACACCAGATTCTAAGTCTAGATTTGGGACAGAAGCAAATATTGCTCTGCCACTACGGGCTTCGAGGTAATGTAGCCACCAACCTTTGAATTTTTCTTTGTGCTTTAGGGTCTAAAGGAATAATATCCAAAAATATTAACCCTTTTCAAAGATGTCAGATTTTAATTTTTTTAGCATGGCTCAATAATGAAGAGAACATAGAAAACATACTTGTATTTAGCAAGCTAGTAGACCTATAATTCAGGCAACAAGCTGCAAAGATATGATAAACCCTCATAAAACTTGATAATTTCTCTACTTATCATCTCCACTTTGGTATCTGAAAGCTGTAAGATAGAAAACTCAATTGTTTGTCTTAAACCCCAGAAATGTTAACTGTTTCATCAAACTGGATTGGCCACGATTGATCAGGAAATCAAGGCTTTTGAAAAGATAAACATTAATATGAACATGTTGCTGATGTATTGTCTGGGCCTGAGCCATTACCAGAATGTTGTCCAAATAGACTGTAATTCTGACGCCCTGAGATGTCAACATTGCAACCTCTAGCTTTAGGATTTCTGCGAAACACAGATTGACACCAACCCAAATGGTGGACAGGTAAACTGGTAAGTTAAAGGAACAGCTCTCTGTACTGTAGATTGGTCTCCATTTGAAAATGAAAGTACACCACAGAATGGTTGAAATTATTCAAGCTTATCAACTGACATATCTTCTCATTCTTTTTCTGAACAAGAAAAATTGGGCTGAGAAAACCTCCAGAATGCAGTGGAAAAACTGTTATTGATTACCTCCTTTTTGGAGTATTAGCAACATTTTCTTACTTTCCATCTCTTTATCTCGAATAACGCAAGGATGTTGGAAGAAAAAATGTAATAATTTGGATTAGAGGTTGGTAATCCATGAATGTTAGTAGATGTCTCTCCATCTGCATAAAATGTTTGCCAACATTCCCTCTTTAGGAATAGAGCCAGAAACCAAATGATTTACTTATTCCAAATGCTACTTTTTGCATCCTGTTTCCAAAAAGGTGAACGCATCTCTGTCTGCTTGGAAAGAATTGACATCTGCAATTCTGAAAACTAGGAACCTCAGCACTGAGCACTGAATAGTTGAAGTGGCTAGCAGTGTGGTTGCTGCATTTGCCAACCCTAGCAAAAAAAAGAAACAATCCAGAAGTTCACTAAAGTGAAATATGTATTTTATGCAGTGAAAAAAGGGTTGAGACATAATTATTGTTTTAAAAAAAAAAAGTTATCTTCAAACAATTGACTGATATATTTATCTTCAAACAAATGACTATCAGCTTAAGGCTTTGCCTGTGTTGCCCCGTATTGCCTTATTTATTACTGATCGTCAGAAGAAGACCTTCCATCTGTCTGGAGATATTGAGTATTAGCATCACTTAATAAACTTTGGGGCATATTTACAAGCCCCTATCACCACGGGAACGTCACTTTTTTAGACGTTCCTGTGACGATTGGGGCTTCGCCTTATTTACAAGGCAGCGTTAAGCCACTTAATGTGGCTTAACACTGCCTAGTAAATAATGCCCCCTTTCACGCTATGCTTACCGTGAAAGGGGATGGCAATACGTGTTGCTGTGGGCGTTCCACCGCAACACCCATTGATTCTGACACTTCCTCCTATTTACAAGGGAGGCGTAAATAGGAGGAAGCACCATAATTAAGACCAGGGAAAACTGGTTATAACCTGGCGAAGCGTGGAGAAATGTTTAATGTCTCCTCGTTTTTGCTGTTTTCATGCGTGCTGCGTTGTGCAATACACATGAAAACAGCAAAATGCCAATGATTGTTTATGTAGAGGAAGGCCCCCTTCCTGTACATAAACAATATTTTTTTTTAAATGCCGTTTTGCAACTTCTGTGTGTGCTGCATTCAGCATTAGGCATTACAAAACGCCATTTCAAGATTGTTTATGTGCAGGAAGTGGGACCTTCCTGCACATAAACAATCTTCCCCTGCCAGCAGACACCCTTGCAAGGGTGCCTGCGTTGGCGCTAAGCTGCTAAACTTAGAGCCAGCGCAGGGGAAACCAAAGAGATGCACCATATTATTGTAAATATGGTGCAGCCCTGCATTTAAGAAGTGGCGGAGCGTGCCATTAAGCCAAGGAGGCTAACGACACGCTTCACCACTTCCCTTGTATATATGCCCCATGGAGTTCATCGGGCCCAAATAAAAGGGAATTAGTATTTATAAGGGAATGTGTCAAATGAGCCCATTTAGCCATATCTATGATTGTCATTAAAGGCTCTATCACATCATGAACTTTACAGGAGGACCAAACATGGTTAGTATAGTTTTAGTATCATTCTGAAAAGTGGAGAAAAATAGCAAAATCATGGCGTCTATAACAATAGTGGGTGGAATGCTGTTTACTAAAGTCTGTTGGGGACACTTGGAATGCAGTCTACTATGCACTTGTTTATCTAAAGGTAAGTATAAGCAACATGCAACATATCTGGCAACACGTTCAGAGGGAACGCTCTTAATGAGACTGAGAAGGTGTCAAAAACCTGTGGAAAACAAGAACCCAGAAAGCTTGTACTTCTGCATGTTTACTCCTCAAGGAGGTCTGGTCTGAAAACAGTGTAAGATTTAAGTCCCTGTTCTTATTGGGAATTTCGCACCAAATTAGGTCATCTGGATCTGACAAAGCATATTGGCAACTCATAGCCATGGTTATTGTCTTTAATATAAACTATCTTAAGTGCAGTTGGAGTCATTGTTGCTGAAAATTCGACCTCTCTGCATGGGATCTAGGTGGCTGAATGACACCAGACATAGAGAATGAGGGCACCTGTCAAATACTTCAAAGGGGAAAAAGTATTTTGTAAATTAAATGTTTGAGCCAGTCCAGTAGGTCTTTGTATACCAAAACAAGTCTTGAAAAACTTAGTGGAAGCCAGGTCCAAAACAACTGTAGTAGGCAATCAGTCAGTAATCACCTTATAAGATTCGAACAATGCAAATCATAAAAGTACGTAAAAACAAACAATTCATCAAGCTGACCAGTAAGCAATACAAATAATGCATCATAATCAAAATCAAAACGTCTCATCTATTAGAATGTAACACCAGCTAAAAACCATCATAAATAAAACAGATATTAGGAGTAGATACACATGGCAGGTAAAATAAAGCTGATCTTGCTTGCGTAAAATTCATTGGCAATAAAAGAGGACGAATAAGATTATAATGTAAGCCATTTCAGACAGATTAGAACCATGTACAAAGTGTCCTCTGTATCATTCAAATCACAAGTGCAATTGGGTGATTAGATGGCTTATGACAACTAAGTCAGGAGTCATCTTTGTTGAGAAGGCATTTCAATTATCAAGTACAATTCAATATTACACGAAAATGTGACCATATAACAATGAGCAGGTGAACATTTGGTTAATTCATCCACAGCCCTTTTTTTCATGTACTTTGGAAAAGAAAACATATAATGGGGTAGTAATATTTAACCCGCGAAATGCAAGATGTGAAAGTCACCACTAGAAGAAACCAAAGGTAATTATGAACCTAAAGGCAAGCACCTCATAAAGTCTGTGGAAAAGTTTGCTGTTTTCCCTGAAGTTCTCTTCCGGGGCAGGCGGCCAGGTCTGCATGGCTGCAGAATTACCATGGAGTGAAAAAACTGTTCTGACATCACTGTAAGTGGAGCCCTCTGTGAGGAGGGAAAATTGTCATGAACAGCAAGTGCTCTGACATCAAATGGCGGGAAGGGAAGTTTTCATTTGACATCAGTGCATCATCAAAGCAGGATGCAAGACACGCTACAGGCATTCAAACACACACACGCACACACACCACACATACACACACATGCACATGCACACACGCACCCACACACATACACACACACACACACACTTATATGTATTTTGTACAGCAAGAAAATAGGAAATGTTGCTCTTGGTTAAGGGTATTCTAGAAGCCTATGCACTCTGGTGGATTTTCTGTGGGTTCTATTGATTAGCTACTTAGGGGTCGATTTCGATCTTGGTCGGAAGTGCTCCAAATCGAATTTGGAATTGCCTAAAGTGATCCAGAGCCCTTGTTTACGACTGAATCGTTCACAGTTCTGAAAGACCAAGTACGATGCCAGGAAAGCCTTAGAGCTGACTGAATCGTCCCGAAAGGCACTCAGAGAGATAGAGCCGTCTGGAGCCGATTCGTACAGCTCTATGGACTAGGTTTTCTGAGTGAGCAAGTACGATGAACGATTCAGACCCCCTTTCTGATTGGTTTTGCCCAGATCGAAAAGACTTCCGGAATCGGCCTTTGGGGGCCTGTAGCAGGCCCCCCTTTGCCCAGGGCCCTCCGAATCAGGCCCATGGGGGTACCAATAGGTCCTCTCTTCCCAACCATGCACAGTTTGGCGGGCACCATGGGGTGCCCTCCACAGGGTGCAAGATTATCCCCAACCATCTCTTTTGTCAATGCAAGCCTGAGTTCGCGTTCGGTACATAAGCTCCCAATGAAGTCAATGGGAGTCTGACCAAATCGTATCCGGATGCCTTCAAATGCATCGTACTCGTTTGGTCAGACGCCCCCGATCCGAAAAGTATGGAAAGCATTCCGAACCCGAATCGTTTGGTATGCTTTCCGAACGAGATCAGAATCGGGTTCTTAGTTTCTTGTGCAGTCTGGTTTACTTGTTGTCTTTGCTGCTCTGTTACTAAAGCAAGACATGGAAGCATAATAGCAGCCTCTGGTCATGCTTTAAAATTGTGAATGAACGTCACTGACTGCATAAGCCACTACATTCTTCCATCCATGTCAGTTTGCATTTGCCCTGCCTGCAGAGAAAAGTGGGAGTACTGGAACAACATAACCATTATGTTAAAAAAGCTATCAGAAGCATTGACATTTGCTGCACTTAACTTACATTTTCTTGAATATCTGCATGTGTTTCGAAACTTGGGTCAGGTAATTAAAGGTTCATCTTGAGGATTTCAACCCTCATCTCATAGGGCACATCTGGTCACCAAGTGCCATACCACATGATGTAGTCCAGGCCAACAAATAGGCAGGAGTTGAGGATGCACCTGGCCCTGTATACTCTTGCACTGAAGTATGGACATATCTACTTAGTACTACTATGCATATAAAAATGTTCTAATTGCTTGCTAGACCTCAATATACAAGTGCAAAAATCATCTCCTCTGTACAACAGTCGTCTTCAACTGTATCTTATCTCCTGCTAGGGCAGAAACCTAAGAACATCCTCTTTGACAATGCTCTTAGGCCTCCTGGTTTTCAAAATTGACAATTAATTAAACACTTGGCTAGACGCCTTCCCCTTCTTAATGCTAAGCCCTTTTTTGGGGTGTTTGGGGTATTTTGTCCTTAAATCATAATAATGTTTTTTCCACTAAAGTTATAGCTGCCAAATGTATGTCCCTTTTTTTGTAACATCACTGGAATTCTTAAGGTAGCCAGGGTTTATAGAATTACCACAAAAATAGCAAAACTATAGCTAAGTTTTGATGTTTGTTTCTAAAAACGACATAAACAAAAGGTTTGCTGTGCTAAGATCTTCCCAGCTTTCAGAAACAACCAGAGTTGTATAAAAAAAATCTTTTTTTTTGCCACGATTTTTGTATTTTTGTAAGAGGTACCACATTATTTTAAGATTTTTTGGTTTCAATCAACTTGAAGTTTGTGGTAGAAAAATGCGTGAAAGCCAAGAGTTATTCTGGAAAGCTATATATTTCTGAAATGTAGGCAAAATTCTGCATTCGCCAAGGGTCATTTGTGTAAATTCGTCAAGGTTTTCTCATATAAACTAATCCTTGAAATAAACAAATATGGAAAGAAATTGGAAATTATAGCCATTGGTTTCAACATTTTCATCTGCAATTTGTTGTCACTATGGCCGATTTACAAAAGCAATATTGTATCATGCTCAATAGACCGTTTGGTCGCAAGGATGTACAGGGTGTATAGGTTTACCAAAAAATCATCATACCCAAAGCCATCAACTAAGATGCAGTTTATAATGGTTTTCATTGTGCCCAGACCATACAGCAATTCCTATAGTAAAATGTAAAAGAAGTAACCACGGCTTTGAAGAAAACCTTTATATTTCTGAAATATGCCCAAGATACTGAGTTTTGGAACTGTGGTCATTTGTACACTTCATAATTTGAGATGATCTTCAAGTTATTCAGAAGGCATGTTCCAAAATGTCTTCTTTCCTCCACAATGGCTTACATTTCAAAGCCAAAAATGGAATTGATACTAACACATGTTCTACTATTTTCTGTTTCCACAAGTCTCCCGATAGAAATGTTATCCTGGTTGTGTGGCTGGGCCTAGTAGTTGTGGCACAAAAAAAGCCCCAGAACACAACATTTATTTAGATGTGGAAAGCTTCAGAATTTGGGTACTAGCTCAGCCGCCACCTCGATAAAAATACAAAATCGACATTTTTTAAACCTTGACATCCACGGAAGTCCAGGGTGGTGTAACTCATGTGCATTCCACAATGTTCTCTACCCAGAAGGCCTTGCAAACCTAAAACTTTGGCTAGAATCACACATTTTAATGACATGTTTGAGAAAAAAAGTTTCAAAAGCTGCAGAGAGCCACAAAGTTCATATTACTGAGCATTCCCCCATTTGTCTTGTTAAAATGGTGCCCCATTTATGTGGCCGGACCTAGCACCCACAACAAAAAACACACCAAAATTAAACGTGGAGACATCCTATTTCACCAATCGAATCCGACCTTTTCATTGCAATGTTGGCAGCTGCAGGATTTGTGCCCTGGCTTGACCACCACCCAAGAAATGCTAAAAAACTCAACATTTATGAAAACTAGACACTCAGGGGAGGGTAGATTGGTGTGACATGTGATCTCAGAATGTTTTTTACCAGAAGCCCTTGATAATCTCAAACTTTAACAAAAAACACACATTTTCCTCATATATTGGTGGGGGAAAGTTTCAGAATTTGCAGGGATCCCCGAATTTCCACACTCATCCCAATAAAAACAATACCTCACTTGAGTGGCACAATGTAGCACCCACAACAGAAAATATCCCAAAACACAACATAGACACATCACATTTTCCCACTCTAATCTAAAGTTGTATTGAAATGTGGGTAGTTTAGCCAGAGTTGTGGGCCTGAACTCATCTGACACCCACGAAAACCTATCAAACCAAGATATTTGTGAAAGCTGGACACCCAGGGGAATCCAGGGTGATCTGGCTTGGAGGGATTCCCTTACCTTTGTTACCCACAAAGCCCTTTAAACCTTAAACTTTAGCAAAACAATATACATTTTCCTTACATCTCTGTGAGAACAAGTTCCAGAATGTGCAAAGATCCACGAATTTTCTACCACTCAGCATTCTCACTCATGTCCCAGTAAAAATGATGCAGCACTTGTGCTGTATGTGAGCCTAGCACCCACCACAGAAAAGGCCCTAACACATAACTTGGACAAACCATATTTTTCCACTCAAAATTGACTCTTTTTTCTGTAATGTGGGTAACAGTGGATTTTGGGCCCGGCTTAGTCTGCCACTCAGAGGAACCTACAAAGCCCAGTCAGAGTGGTCTGACTGGTGTGAATGCCCCTGTCTTTTCTTATCCACAATGTCCTTTAAACCTTTAACATTGCAGAAAAAAACAAACACTTTCCTAATATCTCTATAGAGAAAAATCGTAAATCTGCAGGGATCCACAAATGTCCTACCACCTAGCATTCCCATACATATCCTGATACAAATGATACCTCACTTATGTGGCTCTGGCCCAGCACCAGCAAAAGAAAAAGCCACAAAACACAGCTTAGACAATTTTTCTATTCAAATCTGATTTTCTTTGCCCTGAAAATAGCTTAGCTCAGGATTTGTGGCCTGAGCTTAGCTTCCACCCAGGAAGACCTACCAAACTCAAACAATTCTGAAAACTAGGCACCCTGGGGAGTCCAGTATGGTCTGACTTCCACTGACCCCCCCCCCCTACATTATCTTACCCACAATGCCTTCAAACGTGAAACTTTGGCATAAAAACTCATATTTTGCTATAATTCCTGTGATGAAAGTTCCAGAGTCTGTAAGCATCGACAACTTGTCTACCAACCAACATTCCCACACTTGTTCCGATAAAAACAGCACCCCACTACTGTGTGTGAGCCTTGTACCCGCCATATGTCTCACATAGGCAAAGCCCCAATACACAACATGGACAGGTCACATTTTCCAACTGAAAGCTCGTCCTTTTTTGCAAATTTGAGTAGCTGTGGATTGTGTGCCTGTGCTTTAGCTGTCACCCAGAGAAAGCTATAAAACTCAGACATTTCTAAAGACTGGGCACCCAAGAAAGTCCAGGGTTGTCTGGCTCGTGTGGATGCCATTACTCTTACAGTGGCGTTCAAATTTCAAATTTTGACAAAACATGCATTTCGTTCACATTGTGAAAGACAGTTGAGAACTCTGCATGGTTCCACTAATTTCCTACCACCAAGCATTCTCACTCTTGCCCTGATAAAAACGCTAACCAACTTGTGAGGATGAGCCAAGTGCTCGCCACAGAAAGTGCCCAAGAACACAACATGGACAGATCAAACTTTTCAACTCAAAACCAACCCTTTTTTGCAAGGTGGGTGGTTGTGAATTTTTAGCCTGGGCTCGACTGCCACTCAGGGAAACCCACAAACCCCAGACATTTATGAAAACTATACATCCAGAGAAGTCCATGTTGTGTGCTTTGTGTGGAAGCCATGATTTTTTCTTACCGAAAATGCTCTTCAAATCACAAACTTTGGCAAAAAAATGTGTTTTTCCTTCATATTTCTCTGAGAGGAAGTTCTGGATTCCGAACGGATCAATACATTTTCTATCAACCAGCATTCCCATCAATGTCCAAATAAAAACAGTACCACGCTTGTGTGGGTGATCTTATAACTGCAACAGTAAAGACCCTAGAATACAACATATACAGATCACATTTTGCGACTCCAGCTGACCATTTTTAGGTCTCGGCCTAGCGTACACTGCGCAGCAGTGTTCGCGCAGCCAAAGTCCTTTTCTCGGGTTTTAAAAATGGACCTGGAAATTCCACACAGCTCGTGTGTGTTATTTCCTAGCTCCATTTTTATTGTGCTTTGTGTGCGCGTATTTTTAAAACAGAACATGCAATAGGCCATGGGCGGTCACGTAGCTCCACCCATGGCCTATTGGAGTCTGTTACGCACACCAAAGCCCATATGTCTTCAATTATCATGGCCAGACGTGGCCGCAATAATTGAAGACATATGCTGGCAGTGGCGCGCGCGCCCACTGTCCCCGACATGTCTGCTCCGCTCGCTGCCATGCCCATCCCGCTGCAGCCTTTGTCTGCTGCTGTGGGCTGCTCCGGTGCTCAGTGTCTGGTGCGGATGCTGCTCCTTAGCCTCTGCCCCCGAGGCTGCGTCAGCTCCTATATCTCCCCCAGCGGCCACGAGCAGAGGGGGCTGCTGATCCGGCTGCTCGATCCACTCCCGGAAATGCGGGGAGACGTGGGCTCTACACTGTGAGAGGTGCTCTGATGGAGGGTGGTCTGTGGTTCTGTCTATGGACAGACAGGGCCCGGTACTGTGAGGGGTGCTCTGGGCTTCCGTTCTGCGCATGCGAGCATGCAGCTGTACTGCACGGATGTGCAGATAATGTCATTGTGCATGATATTGTGCAGAGGGTGAAACCATCGCTCTGTTTCCTGGCGAAACTAACAAGTGCCTGGGTGGAGGGGTATGCGTGTCTGTGAGTGTGTGTTCACGTTACAGTATCTGAAGTCTCTGGCTGTATGGCTCCCAGTATGGATACGTGTTGCCTGAATGAACAAGCTGCATCTGCCTGTGACATGTATGCACGGTTGTATTGCCGTGATGTGCTACCATGCTGAGTGTACAGCCTGTGAACGAGGTGTGCCTTTGGGTTATAATAACCAATGTAGATGTATATGTATATATATATATTTAATTGCCATTGAACTGTGAGTGTATGTGCCATGTGCACTTCCCTGTGTTTTCTACCTGCCATATTAGTGTCTTAGTTCACCATAAGTGCTATCTATCTGTGTAGTCTAGAGCCCCAAATGTGTATTCTAGTGTATCAAGAACGCAGATTACCTGCCTTAGTGTGCCTCTTCATGTTTAATTCATGGTGCCTGCAGTGTGCAGTCCATATGCCTTGGTGACCCCTATCAGACCTGTGTATCTTACTATGATCAGTGTTTGCTAGTCTCACCACACCCCATGTAGATTGAGGATTCTAAGTGTGCTATCTTCTAGACACCAAAATGAGTGCCCCTATGTTCCATGTGTTCATAGGTCTTGCCCTGTTTGCCATTCCGTGTGTTCTAGTGCCTTGAATGGGGCACTACGTGCCTCCCTGTATCTCCTAATGGCCCCCTGAGCCTATGTGAATGCAAGTGGCTCACGTGTAGTGTGCAGCTACGATACTTGCCTGCATGTAACTTTACTCCAGTGGTACTACTTGAGCTTTGGACAACATCGACTTTCGCTGTATTTGCGTCCTGTTCATCAAGGAACATTTGCCAAGTAAGAAGACATCAATCACCTGAATGATGCTCAACCATTTCAACTCCAAATGAAACTATCATCTTCATCCCTTGCCCAAGAGTGCAGTCTACTGTCCCAAGAGAAGTGCCAATAGACCACTGAAACTGCTCCGTCACCAAACTACACAGACTCCAGCTGGGTATGAATATATTGGCCCCATCAACTGATAAATGGTGCACTTTGAGCAATATTCGAAGTACAACATAAACTATCCACCAGTCACGATCCTTATCAAAAGAGCAACAAATGTCATTTAAAAGATGCATTGCGGGTTGAGTGGTGATGTAGGCGTTGCGGGTTGAGTGGTGCTGTACGCAGTGGGGATTGAGTGGTGCTGTAGGTGTTGCAGGTTGAGTGGTGATGTAGGCGTTGCGGGTTGAGTGGTGCTGTACGCGGTGGGGATTGAGTGGTGCTGTAGGCGTTGTGGGTTGAGTGGTGCTGTAGGCGTTGCTAGTTGAGTCGTGCTGTACACGGTGGAGATTGAGTCGTGCTGTACGCGGTGGGGATTAAGTGGTGCTGTACACGTTGCAGGTTGGGTGGTGATGTAGGCGTTGCGGGTTGAGTGGTGATGTAGGTGTTGCGGGTTGAGTGGTGCTGTACGCAGTGGGGATTGAGTGGTGCTGTAGGTGTTGCAGGGTGAGTGGTGATGTAGGCGTTGCGGGTTGAGTGGTGCTGTACGCGGTAGGGATTGAGTGGTGCTGTAGGCGTTGTGGGTTGAGTGGTGCTGTAGGCGTTGCGGGTTGAGTGGTGCTGTAGGCGTTGCGGGTTGAGTGGTGATGTAGGCATTGCGGGTTGAGTGGTGATGTAGGCGTTGCGGGTTGAGTGGTGCTGTACGCAGTGGGGATTGAGTGGTGCTGTAGGTGTTGCAGGTTGAGTGGTGATGTAGGCGTTGCGGGTTGAGTGGTGCTGTACGCGGTGGGGATTGAGTGGTGCTGTAGGTGTTGCAGGGTGAGTGGTGATGTAGGCGTTGTGGGTTGAGTGGTGCTGTACGCGGTAGGGATTGAGTGGTGCTGTAGGCGTTGTGGGTTGAGTGGTGCTGTACGCGGTGGGGATTGAGTGGCGCTGTAGGCATTGCGGGTTGAGTGGTGATGTAGGCGTTGAGGGTTGAGTGGTGCTGTACGCGGTGGGGGTTGAGCGGTGCTGTAGGCGTTGGGAGTTGAGCAGTGCTGTACGCGGTGGGGATTAAGTGGTGATGTAGGCGTTGGGGGTTGAGTGGTGCTGTAGGCGGTGCATGTTTTCAGCAGGCACACTCCTCCAGCCGTCAATGCACACTTTAACCAGGCACACACCACTATCCGTCACTGCACGCTTTCACCAGACATACACACCACCAGTTGTCAGTGCACGCTTTCACCGGGCCCAAACACCACCAGCCATCAGTGCACGCTTTTACCGGGCACAAACACCACCACATGTCAGTGCACGCTTCCACCAGGCACACACCACCAGACGTCAGTGCACGCTTTTACCAGGCACGCACACACTACCAGCCATCCGTTCACGCTTTCTCCAGGCACACACACCACCAACCGTCAGTGCACTCTTTCACCAGGCACGCACACCACCAGCGGTAAGTGCAGGCTTCCACCAAGCACACACACACCACCAGCCGGCAGTGCACAATTTCTACAAGCACACACACCACCAGCCATCATTGCACACATCATTTGTTAACAAAACCACAATTAACGATTGTAGCAATCACACTATGGCGCACTTTACTTTTAAACATATTCATCTAAAGCGCAGCATGCACCATTGCTACAAAAATAAATACACATTTCTTTGGCATACAAGTTATAGACTTTTGTTGCAGTTTGTGTTGCAATATTTAGCAATGCCAATAGCTCAAACTTAATTATCCCGAGACCTATTGCATTGTAAATGCTTGTTTGTAATGTGGGTAGCTGGGTATTTTGGACCTGGATTCCGCTGCAACAAAGGGAACCTACCAAACGTAGTTATTTCTGAAAATTAGATACTGGGGGAGTTTAGAGTAGCCTACCTTGCAGGGATTCTCCTACATTTTCATACCTGCAATGCCATTCAAAACTTGATCTTTAGCAAAAACACAAATGTTTCCTCATATTTCTGCTAGAGTGTTTTCTGGAATCTGCAGGGATCCCTAATTTCTGACCACCCAGTATTCTTACATGTTTCCCAGTAAAAATGGTACCCCAAAATGTGGATGAGCTCAGTGACCGTGACAGACCTGACCCCTAAACACAACATGAAAAGATAAAACGTTTCCTTTCAAAAGTAACCCTTTTTTTGCAGTGTTGGTAGCGGTGTTTAAACAGATTATTGGAAAAAAATATTGTGATATAGAAATATAGTTTAAAGAGTATCAGGACATCAAAAATATCATCGGCAGGAATAATGAAGGTAAAAATATGGATTTTAGTGTTGTTTTTAATATCGTTGTAAAAAATATTGATGTAGAAAATATTGTTGTATGTAGTATCATTTGACATTGGCAATTAGTATGTATTTTATTGTATTGTGTTTTATTGTATCTGTTTATTTTTTGTATTAGTTGTTTTAGTAAGCTACATTTGTAGTTATTAAATTGTTGAAATGTTTCTATTTAGTTGTATTATTATATATAAATAATTCGTAATAAAAATGTAGCTGTGGGATATGGGTGGGGAGATTTTGAGAGATTTATAAATTAGATTTTTTTAAACTGTTGTATTTTCTAATATTTAGCAAATTTGTAATTTTCATTAGAATATATAACAATGGGATACACTTTTTAAAAACTTTTTTTCCATAAAAATAATATTTTGAAATATTTTTATTTAAAAATGTATAATTATTATATTTTCTGTAAATATTTTTCGAATTTCAGAAATATAATATTTTTTTGAAATTATAATTTTATTTGCAATATATATTTTACATTTATAAAAATGTAAATTATTTACAATCATTTTTGATTTTACGGTTGTTCATTTTTAAATCATAGTTCATTTTGTCTATAATTTTGTAAAGGTTGGAAAAAATCACAAATGTTTAAATTATTAATAATAGTAAAATAATTTGTTTTCAATGTTTTACTATTTTAGTTTGTATATAGGTCTGTAGTTTAGGTTAGTTTTTTAGCTCCAATTATATTTAACAGTATAGTAAAAATGTGTGTATGAGTATGAAGTATTGGTGGTGTTTTGAAATTGTTAAATTTATATTTCCTTCTTTAAAATGTTTTATATTGAATTGGATATTGTACATTTCACATCTGTAGCCCCCAACACCTTTTTTAAATATCCGTAGATTGGAGTGAGATTATTAAGTGTCACCCTTTTATTTTCCAACACCTTCCTCCAATATGGTTGGATTGGAGTGGGAATAGTAAATGTCGCCACTTTAGTGATCAATGCATTCCACAAATTGGTTTAGATCAGAGTGGGAATAGCAAATTTAACCCCTTTAGTGACCAACGCCATCCTCAAATCGGTATAGAATGGAGTGAGAATAGTAAATTTCACCCCTTTAGTGTCCAACACTTTCCCCCAATATTGTTGGATTAGAGTGGTAACAGTAAATGTCACTCCTTTAGCATCCAGCGCCTCTCACAAATTGGTTTAGATTGGAGTGGAAACAGTAATTGTCACCCATTTAGTGTCCAAACCTTCCCCAAAAGCGATATAGTTTAGAGAGGGAATAGTAAATGTAACTCCTTTTGTGTCAAACACCATCCCCAATATGGTTGCATTGAAGTGGGAATAGTAAATGTAACCCATTTATTGTCCAATACCTTCCCCAGAATCGTTTAAGTTTTAGCGGCAAAAGTAAATTTCACCCCTTTAGTGTCCAACACCTTCCTCAAATTTGTGTTTTGAGTAGGAATAGTTATGTTATGTTATGTTATGTTATCAGTCTTTTATATAGCGCACGTACACCCAGAGTTTTCA
The DNA here is from genome assembly GCF_964261635.1 of Lissotriton helveticus. NCBI lineage: Eukaryota > Metazoa > Chordata > Amphibia > Caudata > Salamandridae > Lissotriton > Lissotriton helveticus. The sequence continues at coordinate 1,017,559,903 of NC_136061.1, forward strand.
TGGCGCTAACTAGCAGATGCCCGGGCAGTCGGAAGATTATACATGGGCCTGAGTCAATAGCCAGGTTTTAAGCTGTCTCCTGAAGATTAGGAGATTAGTACAGGAGCGGATTTCCAAGGGGAGGGAATTCCAAAATCTGGAAGCTAGGGTCGCAAACCTGCGTCCGCCCTGGCGTTGGAGCTTGAAAGAAGGAGTGGCCAGAGATGGAGATTGGCAGACCGAAGATTGCGAGAAGGGACATACTTAGGCAGGAGATTGTTAATGAATTGGGGGCTGCGGGCGTGGAGAGACTTGAAAATGATACAAGCCGTTTTGAATGCTACTCGTTGGGAGATAGGAAGCCAGTGAAGTTTTTTTAACAGGGGTCTGGCTGACTGCCGATGTGACTGTTGATGGATCAATCTTGCGGCTTGATTTTGAACCAATTGGAGACGTTTACTGAGAGAATCCGGAAGGCCTAGGTAGATGGAAATAGCATAATCCAGGTGGGCCAGTACTAAGGCAATCACCACCTGGATCAGGGCCGGCTGAGTCAGCATCCGACTGATCTTCCTGATCCTACGAATCTGGAAGAAACAGGAGGACACCACCGTGCCTACTTGGGTTTTCAGTGACAGGTCCTTATCGATAGCCACCCCTAAGCTCTTTACCGAGGCGGAGGGGGTAGGTGGAGAGCCAAGTTCTGGAGGCCAGTAGTGTGGGCCCCAGAATATTTGACTTTTGCTGTTAAGGACTAGTTCAGACTTACCGGGGTTCATCTTCAGATGATTAGAATCCATCCATTGACGGATGTGCAGGCTGGTGCCCTGGAACTCCCGGATGGATTCAGGGGAGTTATCTATTGTAAGGATGAGTTGAAGATCGTCGGCGTAATTAAACGTGATGGCCTTGAATGCTTTCAGGAACTGAATCAAAGGAAACAAATACAAGTTAAACAATAAGGGGGACAGTGAGGAACCCTGAGGGACCCCACAGGAGATGTGAAGTTTGGGGGCAGTAAAGGGAGCTAGTGTGCGGTCGCTGAGGAACGACCTGATCCAACTGTGGGCTGAGTCACAAATACCGGCCTGTCTGACACGGTCCAATAAGATGGTATGATCGACCGTGTCAAACGCGGCCGAAAGGTCCGTTAGGACCAAGGCCTGTGGAATTCCCTTATCCGCGTTGTTGGGGAGAGAGTCCATGACAGCAGTGATAACTGTCTCGGTGGAGTGGGCAGGGCGGAACCCAGCTTGATGGGGATCCAGATAGTTAGACTGCTCAATGAAGTTGGAGAGGTGGGTGGTAACATGTGCCTCAAGGACTTTCACCAGGTAAGGAAGAAGGGAGAGAGGCCTGTAATTGGAGGGGGTTGAGGGATCTGCCCCCGGTTTTTTTCAATAGGGGTACAACAACTGCCTCCTTAAAGGCTTTAGGGACCATGCCCTGGGACAAGGAAGTATTGAGAAAGGTCAAAATGGGGGAAGAGAAGACTGAGAAAATATCTTTTGTCGGATGTATGGGGGGCAGCAATCTCTGGGGGAGCCAGAGTTTACCCTAGTCAACAGGGCCTGTAGGAAGTGTACTTCAAGTGGTGGAAAGTGATCAAAGGAGTGGGTACTAGAGATGTGTGCCGGAGGATCCGGCTTAAAATTAATGGCTGGGATGCTGGCTTTAATGGTGGCAATTTTATCAAAAAAATATTTGTTAAGAGAAATGCACAGGTTTTGGGTGACCACAGGTTTCGGAAGAGTTCTCTCAGTGTTAGATAACTTATTGACAAATGCAAAAATGTCTTTAGATTTGTTTTCCGAATGTTCTATTATGTTCGAAAAATATGAGGCTTTAGCTTTGATGATGGCTTTCTTGTAATCTGCTCATGCAGCCAAATAGATAGATTTTGCGTGTGGGTCATAAGCCCTTCTCCATTTCTGCTCTTTTTGGCGGATGTCTAATTTATTTATTTATTTTGAAAGTTTTATATAGCGCGAACAAGATCTTTGCAGATATCAGAGCGCTTTACAGACGAAAGGAGCAACCTGAGAGTAAATAACAATTGGGGTGAGGAAGGTACATGCGGGAGCATAGTCAGACAGATACATCAATAAAGATACAAGTACAAATACGTGGTAGCGTAAACACTCAGGTAGGTAAATAACACGAGTCATTCCAAAATGCGAAAAGATCAGTAGAGCTGAATGGTACAGTGTCTGTAAATATCATCCCCAGTAATAATTCAAGTGTATTTAGCCATGAGGATAGCTTTTACTTCTTTCTTAAAAAGTATGGTAGAGGAGATGAGCCTGGTTTCAGGGGGGAGTGAGTTCCAGATCCTGGGTGCCATTCCTGAGAAGGAGCGTTTATAGGTTTTTTCCTTGCGGAATCTTTGGGGCTTTAGCAAGAGATTGTTTGTGCCTCTAGTGTTTCTGGAGCCTCCAGAAATCGTCAGCTTCTGGGCGAGGTATCCGGGTGAGCTCAGGTGGACAGCCTTGTGTGTCATGCAGGCGATTTTCAGATGTATTCTGGCTTCAAAAGGCAGCCAGTTCAGGGCTTTCAGGTCAGGGGAAATGTGTGAGTGTTTTTTAGATCCAGTGATGAGTCTCGCTGCGGCGTTTAGAGAAGCTCTTATGGGTGCCGTAGTAGTTAGGGGGGAGACCGCAGAGGGCGATGCTGCCGTAATCTATTCGAGGGATGACTAGTGCTTGTACCGCAGTTTGAAAATCTTTGGCTGGAAGGAAGGGTTTGAGTTTCCTTAAGGTATTGATCTGGTAGTTCGCACCCTTAGTTGCTTTGTTGATGTGTTCCTGCATGTTGAGGTTGGTGTCAAGTGTTATGCCTAGAGATTTTGCTGAGTCCACGATGGTGGGATGAACATTGAGTGCGGTTAGGTGTTTAAGCCAGATTTGAGCGGTAGTGAGCTTCGCAGGAGGTGAGATCAAGAGGAACTCTGTTTTGAGAGCATTGAGTTTGAGATGATTAGCGGCCAGCCAGGATTGGGTGCTTCTGATCGTTGAGTTTAAAAGCATAATGTCTTTGGGTGATTGTAATTTGAGATAAAGTTGGGTGTCATCGGCGTACATGTGGAAGTGAACATTGGATGCTTGTAGCAAGGTGGGGAGAGGTTCCATAACTAGGTTAAACAAAGTTGGGGATAGGGAAGATCCTTGTGGGACGCCTAGCGATACAGGTATTGGCGAAGACATCAAGTTGTTACTCTTGAATTTCTGCGATCTGTTGTGTAGAAAGGACGTGAACCACTTGAGCACAGTTCCAGATATACCCATTCTTGTGTTTAATAGATCCAGTAGGTTCTCATGTTTGACGGTGTCGAATGCAGAAGAGAGATCAAGAAGGATAAGGAGGCAGGTATCGTTTTGATCTAGGATTTGAAGGGCGTCATCAATTATGTGAGTCATAGCAGTTTCTGTACTGTGATCTGCTCTGAAGCCTGATTGATGAGGGTTGAGTAGATCAAACTGATTAATGTGTTTAGTCAATTGTATTTGTGCGCATTTTTCCAACAATTTGGCAAGAGTCGGAATATTGGTAATGGGACGGTAATTATTTAGATCAGAGGGGTCGGCTGTAGGTTTCTTTAGTAGAGGTGTGACTTGTCCAACTTTGAGGGAGTCGGGGATGGTCCCTTGTTGAAGTGAACTGTTGATAATTTTAGTCCAGAGTGGGCGGAGCGACGGGGTAAGGTCTTTGACAGCGTTGGCAGGAAGGGGGTCCGTGAGGTGATTGGCTGGTTTCACAGTGCTGAGAAGTCTACCAATTTCTTCTTCCGAATAGGTGACAAAGGATGACCATGTGGCGTTGTTTTTTGGTTCAGTGGGTGCTGTACATTGGGGTTTGGGGTAGAGACTTACGTCAATGAGGAGATCGTTCTTTATGTTGTCGGTTTTTTGGATAAAGAAAGAGGCGAAGTCTTCACAGGAGGGTGCTTCGCCCAAAGTACTGAGTGGTTGGGGTTGTTCCTTGGATTGCTTTCTCGGACGATTTTTGGCTTGGTCCAGCTGACGGCTGAAGAAATCTGATTTTGAGCGTTTTATTTTCCTGAAGTAGGCATTTCTCTTTTTCTTCAGCGTTTTTAAGTGCAGTGCGGAGGGAGCTGATCTCCAGGTACGCTCTGCCATTCGCATGGCCCGTCTATCGTCATTAAGACTCCCATCGTACCAAGGATTGGACATTTTTGTGGAGGCTCTTTTTAACTGCATAGGTGCAGCTTCGTTAACTATAGAGGTCATAGCGTTGAGATAGTGCTCCGTCAAGGATTGGACATCCGTAACGCCAGTAGAAGGCAGTAAGAGGTTGCAGCTGTTGGGGGGTAGAGAGTTTGGGTTGAGTTTTTTTAGGTCTCTTTTCCAGACTTTGGGCTTGCAGGATTGAACCGGGTTAAATTTGACTTTTTCATTGATGAAGAATGTGACAATATGATGATCTGACCAGTCACAGGGTTGGATAGATTCGAGTTGGATAGAGTCCTCTTTAGAGATGATAAGGTCAATGATAGAGCCTTTCTCGTGGGTCGAGCTGTTGCATATTTGGGTGAGGTCAAGGGCGTCAAGGAAGTTTTTAAGACTATTTACCACCGCGTCATTATGATCGTTCCAGTGGAGGTTGAAGTCACCAAGGTATATTTGTGTGAGTTGTCGCCCTGAATTGGTTGTGATCAGATCCATGATTTGTTGCGAGAAGGTAAGGTTGTCCCCTGGTGGGTGGTAAATGCCGTGAAGAGAGCATATCGGTTTGCCCTCACTGATAATATCGAGGCAGATGTATTCACAGGATGTTGGGGAGGGTAGGGAGGGAGAGGTTACTTTCAGGACAGAGAGGTTACTCCTGTGTATACATGCGATTCCACCACCTTCTTGACAAACCCTGTCTAGTCTAGTGATGTGGTAGTTGGGGGGAACCAGTATGTCCATTATAGGTGTAGAAGATTCAGTTAGCCACGTTTCAGTCATGATGATTAGGTCAAGGTCCAGTGTTAAGATGAGATCAGCGATTGCAGTGGAGTGCCTAGAGGCCGATCTGCAGTTGAGGAGGGTGCATTTGAGACGGGGTGTGTCGAGAGTGGAAGGGGGTTCTAGAGAGAGGGGGACTTTTCTCAGGTTACTAAGGATAGAAATTCTGTTGTTTAGTGTGGGGGGTCTAAGGGGGTTTGGAAGAATCGTTGGAATGGCGCGGAGGGTGGTGGGTATGTTGTTAAGGGGAGATGGGTCGTAGGAGCGGAGGAGGGTGACTGTGTCAGGTTCCGATTGTTATTGTTATTGTTATTTTAATTTTATACCGCGCCTAATCACCTGCAGGTCTCTAAGCGCCCGGAAAGATGGTACAGGACAATAACATAACAGGTCAGAGCAGAAGAAATAACATTGGATTATGCCATGCTCAGGCTTCTCCTGAACAATAGCGTTTTCAGGCACTTTCGAAATCTTAAAAGGTTTCCCTCCTCACGCAGCCCTCCAGGCAAATTGTTCCACAACTGGGGAACCAATACTGAAAAGGCTCTACCTCCCTTCGTCACTAGCCTGTAGCGAGAGCAGGTCAACAACTGCGAGTCCGAGGACCGAAGTGTTCTTGCCGGGCAGTACAGTTGTAGGCGCTCCTTGATATAGGCCGGAGCCTTACCATAAATAGCCTTATGGGCTGTACACAAACTCTTAAATTCCACTCTCTCTTTAATTGGAAGCCCATGTAGGCTATGTAGTAAAGGAGTGGCTTTAGACCTCCTAGGGAGTCCAAAGATCAATCGGGCAGCATCATTCATCAAGACCTGGAGCCTATTAGTGAGGGTTTTCGGTAGGCCAAGATAGAGGGCATTCCCATAATCAATTCTGGAAATGATAGTGGCAGTTACTATTGACCGCATCATGGGCTCTGAAAGGATAGGGGACAGCTTCCGCAGTTGCCGAATGATATTAGTACAGCTGCCTACCACCGACGCGATCTGAGGAGCCATCGACAAATCAGCGTCCAGCCTAATCCCCAGGCTTTTTACAGCCAGGCTTGGCTTTGGGGCAGGACCCAGCTCCATAGGTCAGTAGAGGTCACTCCAAGGTGAGAGGGTGGATGGTATAACCAAGATCTCAGTTTTGTCAGGATTGACTTTTAAAAGGTTATCCGTCATCCATCGCACCGTGAACCTCAAGATATTCTGGGATTGGAGTTCTGCAGCCGTGGTGTCATTTATACTTAGCAGCAACTGCGTATCGTCTGCGTAGTTGAAGACTTTACAGTCCATCGCAGCCAGCGCAGCGATCAGTGGTTGCAGGTATAGGTTAAATAGAAGCGGGGACAGGGCCGAACCCTGCGGTACCCCACACTCTAAGATCCCCACCTCAGATGTTTCATCCCCCAGTTGTATCCTTTGGGTCCTTCCTGTAAGGAAGGATTCCAACCACTGAAACGCCGGACCCTTAATCCCAAAGCTCTTCAATCTATCCAAGAGCAGGGTGTGGCTGACAGTATCGAACGCCGCTGATAGATCTAATAAAATCAGGGCGCTCGCTTTCTTACAGTCAGCCCTACCTCTTAGTTCGTCCAGCACCGAGAGCATCACCAGCTCGGTGCTGTGATGGGCTTGAAAACCTGCCTGTCTGTCATGGAGTAGATGGTTAGATTCCAGATAGCAGGACAGGGACTGAAGAACGTGTTGCTCAAGGATTTTTGAGAGAAAAGGCAGCTGGGAGATGGGTCTGTAGTTCTTCAACACAGCGGGATCCGACCCCAGTTTTTTCAATAAGGGTCTTACCCGCGCCTCCTTAAGTTCACTCGGTAGATATCCCATGTCTAGCGATCTATTGAGGAGAGAGATGATATACTCCTCTAGTAGGGGACGCGCAATGCGAAAGATCTCGGGTGGACATGGATCAGCTGGGGAACCAGATTTAATTTTACCCATCAGCTGTGCCAAGATTAGTGTATCCATCTCTGGGAACACTTCAAGAGAACAATCGCTCGCCTTATTAGATGTCAAGGCGATGGCAGTCCCTGTTACCGCCACCTTCTCTATCTCCTGGACAATGATCTTCACCTTCTCCAGGAAGTAGGTCTGGAAGGTGTTACAGTCAAAAGGGGCCTTAACATTATCAGGCTTCTTACTCAGCTCGGCCAATATTTTAAAAGTTTCCTTCTGGATATTAGTGGCCTTGCTAAGGCGCAACTCAAAGTAGTCCGCTTTAGCTTGAGTCATGAGTTTTTTGTATTGGTGGAGGGAGGCCTTGTAGATATTCCTATCTATATCCTGCTTGGATTTCCTCCACAGCCTTTCTAATCTCCTTAGCTTAGTTTTGGTTTCCCTTAAGAGCGGAGTGAACCAAAGGGCTTTCCCTGAGCCCTTGATTTGCTGTGTTCTAACTGGGGCTATCTGATCGATGGCCCGAGTCATACATCTTGTTAAATCAGAGTATTCTCGGTCCAGATTACAATCCAACTCCAAAACCTGGGGAGGTTCCAGATGTGCCTCAGTCAAAGACATCAAATTGACTTCAGTCCATTTCCTTATTTTTCTAAAGCCATGTGCGTAACGAACGGCCCCATTGTTAAGTGGGACCTCACACGAGACCAAACAGTGATCCGACCAGACACAGGGCACTGCCTCACTGAATGTTAGAGTGGCATCGGTGGTCCACATAAGGTCGAGAGTGTGGCCTTTTGCGTGCGTAGGGGCATCCACAATCTGTGTAAAGCCCAGTGCGGACATCAATGTGTCTAACTGGCGCATGGGTGAGTCCCAGTTGGGCTTATCCCAATGTAGATTAAAATCCCCTGTAACCAAGATTTTTGTATATCTTGACCTGAAGTCAGATATAATAGGACAGAGTAGATCAAAGAAGGTAGGGGTTGCCTTCGGCGGGCGATAGACAGACAAGATCACCCAACACACATTGTGTACAGTGACCTTTACCCCGAGGAGATCAGCGAGGTCAATCGTCTCAGCTAGTATCTTTTCAGCTGTCATGGTCTTCCTATACAAAATAGCTACCCCACCCCCCCGTGAGCCCCCCGGGCGGTTGTGCCACATTATGTCATATCCGCTTGGAACAGCGGCGATGATATCCGGCAGCGAGTTCTCATCCGTCCAGGTCTCCGAGAGAGTCAGGACATCGATGTCACTGTCCTGAAGCATATTATATATCTCCAGATGATGGCAGTGCAACGAGCGGGTATTAAGGCTAGCTATTTTTAAGGTGGGATGTTTATTCAGGGCAGATGTAACCCCAACATTCCGGAAAATACTGTTCTTTTTAAGCAACAGCAGGACCGCCTGGTCCACCATGTATTCACCTCTATTCAAAGATTTAAGCACCTCTGGGGAGTATATACGACGATGACCAGCCGTCCCAGCCCCTGCGCCCGTTCGTGCGTGGACGGGCGCAGACGGGCTGGACTCTGGCGTGACTCCGGCGCTGCTCCGGCGAGCCCGCAGCGCGTGCCCGCTGCGCGTCAGCATGGCCCGTTTTAAGTACCGGTCTAGCGTCCTTGCGACGACTAGACCGTGTGCAGCTTCTCTGAGCCGCCGCCCCCAACCCAAGATGGCCGCCGCAGTGCTGCCTACCGGGAGAAGGACCCGCTCCAAACGCGGTGACTGAACGATTATGGTGCAAGTAAGTGGGTCATTAATTAAAAGCCTAAAAGCGGCTACAATATACAGCTACATAAACAAAAAAACAGCGAGATTAAAATTCCCTTGTGCGAGCTCCTGTTAGCGCGCTGCACTCTACAGTGCTGCTTGCTCCGTTATCCTGAAGATTTTCCGATAGTGGGTTACAGGAGTGCTGGGGACGGTTTTCACGATTGCGAGCAGGGATTGAGGTCCAGTGCGGGGGGCGTTGATTGCGTATGAAATAGCGAGAGTCAGCCGACCGGGTGGAGGTCCTGCTAGGTAGGGTGGTGCTGGTGAAGGCGGGTGAGGGGTGTCTGGGGTGTGTGCAGAGTAATTGTTTGATGGTGTGAATGTCTTCTTTGAGCTTGAGGAGGGTGGTGGGTGAGTAGTGACTGGAATGTGTACAGAGTAGTTGTTAGATGATGTGAATGTCTTCTTTGAGCTGGAGGAGGGAGGTCATAACGTAGTGTAGTGTGGGATATGTGTTGGTGGTGGGGATTGGAGGGTTAGGGGTGGATGACATAGGGGGGAGGGTGGAGGTATGGAAGAGGATATTGGTGGTAGGCGGAGAGTGCATGGTGGAGGATGGGCGTATGTTAGTGGTGATGGGGGCGCATGTAGGGTAGTGGGGGGTGAGAATGGGAGGGGAAGTGTGATTGTATGTCGTTCTTTTTTGAGGAGGCGGAGTTGAGTTGATAGAGGCGTGTTCTGTGTGGTTAGTTAATGGGTGGACGTGGGGGCTGAGAATGGGGGGTAAAGGGTGGGGTTTGTCTGTGTGCGTGTCGGTCTGGTGCTGAAATCGGTTAGGCGGATTGTGGGTGGGAGCTGTGGTGCCATGGGTGAAAAGAATGGGAATGTGGGCTGGTGGAAGGGGGGAGGGGGTACGGTTGGTGTATGTGGGGGAAAGCTCTATGTCTGTGATTGAGGGGTGTGGGGTAGCAACAGTAGATGGGTGCATGACTAAGGTGCCGATGGTAGAGGCGAGGTGCGTGTCGTTTTGGGGCTGAGATAGGTTAGAGGCGTTGTGGTCGGGGGCTGTGGTGTCAGGGGTGAAAGGAATGGGAGTGGTAAGAATGGAGGTCAGGGTGTTGGTGGGGAGGGAGGGGGTGCGGCTGGTCAATGTGGGTGAGAGATCTAAGTCTGTGATTGAGGAGTGTGAGGTGGCTGCAGTAGGTGGGTGGATGACGGCGGTGCCGGGGGTAGAGGAGAGGTGCGTGTCGTTGTGGGAAGGGGGAGTTAAATTAAGAGAGAAGGTATGTTATGCGTAGTTAGTAAGAGGGTAGTGGGGACTGAGAATAGGGGGGCATAAAGGGTGGGATTTGTCGTTGTCAGTGTCGTACTGGTGTTGAGCTAGTTTAGATGTGTTGTGGGTGGGAGCTGTGATGACAGGGGAGAGAGGATTGTTGATGGTATGCGTGGCTGTCCGAGGTTTGGTAGGGGGGTTGGGAGTGCGCGTGGTGTATGAGAGGGAGAGATCTGTGTCTGTCCTTGAATCGTGTGTGGTAGCTACCTGGTGTTGAACTGGGATAGAGGGGTTGTGGGAGGGGGCTGAGAAGTCTGGGGTGGTCGGTGTGTCCCTGAGTGAGGAGTGTGTGTTAGCTACCTGATGCTGCGATGTGTTAGCGGTGTTATGGGTGGAGGAAGCTGTGAAGTCAGGGGTGGTAGGACCTTGTGTGATATGAGTGTAGGTCCGCGGATTCGAGAGGTGTTCCTTGAGAGTGGGGAACAGGTTATCTAGTAGGTTCAGGTTCCTATCTGTGGATTGAAATAGAACTATCCCGTTATTGTAGATAGTGATGGTAGCTCTGCCTGGGAAGAGTAGGGAGGATGCGATGGAGAGAGTAAGGCTATGAGCTGATTTCCTGATAGTGGAGATGTTGAGTAAGGTGAGGAACGCTTTTCTCCATTGGGCTCTGCGCGTGGTGTGGAAGATGATGTCGGTCTTCAGGGGTCCATTGACCGATGAGTGGTAGGTGTCTGCAAAGGGTGTTTCAGGGTGGGACCTCAGGAGGTTATGTTTAAAGCGTTTAGCGGCTTTTTTGGTGAGTGTGGATGGATAGTTGATTTTATGTGTGTGCTTGCCAATCGGATCCATTTTGGGATTGATATTTAGGTGGGTATGGGAGGGTGAGCGATAACATGGGACAAAAGTGACATTAGTGAGCAACTCCCATAACCAAAATATAAGAGGTAGCAATTGGTGCAGTCCAGAAATAAAAAGTGAAAATGGGTGCAGCTTACCAATAAGATGTACAAAGTATCTGGGGTGACAGTAGTGCAATGCCAGAATAAAAAGTGAGCTGGGTGTCGCTTACAAAAAATGTGCAGTATACAAGTAGAAGTATAATACTAGTGGTAAAAAAGGAACACAGTACAGGTGCAAACAACAAGTTACATGAGTCAAAATGACACTAGTGAGCAGCCAGAAATATATGAGGTAGCGATCAGTGCATTATATCCAAGTAGCATTAAAATACCATAATAAACAAGATAATATAAAAATATAAAAATATAAAATAATATAGTATAATAGCCCACTAATCCCTCGAAGGTTTAGATACAGCGCTATGAAAAGTATGCGGTGGTTGAGATTAGTCTAGTAAGGCCTATTCTTAGGGTATGGTCAGATCGTGAAAATGACTAGTCCATGATGGCCGCTGAATAGAGAGAGAGGCCAGTCTAAAATGGCCGCCAAGTAGGGGGGCTGGAGACGATAGTCCTCTTTTTGTTGTTATTGCTTTGAGAGCAGGGAAGGGCAATTCCAGGTTCCGTTTGAGCAAGCCCAGTTCCTAGATAGATATGAGGTAGCGATCGATGCATTACAGGTGAAGGAAAAGTGAAATGGGTGCCAGTTACGTAAAATGTGCAGAATACAATTAGAAATAGTCTAAAGAGTCCAGTTCTTAGTACATATGGTGCAAAAATGACTAGTCCATGATGGTCGCCGGAGAGCCAGTCTAATATGGTCGATCAGAAAGGGGAGATAGAGACATTAGTCCTCTGTCTGTTGTTATTACTTTAGGAACAGGGGAAATGCAGTTTCCTTTCTATTTGAGCAATCCCAGCCCTCAGCTTGCTGGGCGAGAGTCTTATCTCTATTTTTGGAGGTCTTGTGTGGAGGAGTTAAATTGAGGAGCCTCGTGTGCAGCAGCGGTACCAGATGGGATTTATAGCTACAGTTTTATGGCCCCAGCCATTTTGAACAAAGGATGTGGTTTAAAAATGAGAGCCAGCGAGTGGGGTGGGGGAAATAAATACCTTTTGTATTTTCTGCTCACACAGCATGTTGAATTTGCCAGCAGAGTGTTGCAGTTGTCGGTGGTCTGGCCATTAATGTGCACAGCTGCGGTTAGACATCGACTTCTGGCAGGTTGAGGTCTGTTTTTCTTCATGCGCGGCCAGAACAGCTGAGCTGCAGCCCCTTCAGCCTCGATAGGCCATGTGTTGTGTTGTAAATAATTGCTGGTGAATCGGGCTCTTATCCCTTCCGGTGGGTCCACGACTTCCCATCCATAACACACGTCCTGAGGTACAGGCTCACCGGCTGCAAGCATGCCCTCGTGTGCACCGCCTCACCAAGGCATGATCATTGGGGGGGGGGGAGCTCCCGTGTGGGCCGCCACGTCCAGCCTCAGCGATCCGGCCACCAGAGCCAGGGCCTGCTGTGCCCGGGGAGCACGGGGGTCCCGCCGATCCGCTCTGCCAGGCGTCTTGGCAGCTTCGCGATCAGTCCTCTGCCCTCCTTTGCCTCGCACAGTGAGCGTTCGATCCCCGAGGATGCACGGGCTCCGGCCCCCCGCACATGCAGTGTCTCACCATAGCCCGGCGCACACAGGGTGGCTCACGGTGCTTGCTCCCGTTGCAGCCCCACATCCACACCTCTGACCCCTTCCGCCTTAAGCCGTGTGCAGCGCCCGAAGTCAGGTGGGCTCCGGACCTCCGTCCCAGGTCCTGTGGAGAAACGCAGCAGCCCGGCGAGGCGGGGCAGACTCCAGCTGCGGCCGCTCAGGCGTGTGTGAATCCCTCAGCAGCTCCGCAGGCTCCAGCCGACTCCGACCCTCCGCACCGACTCACCGATCAATCCTCCGTCCCCGAGCTCCAGCCGCCCCATCTCGGCAAGGCGATGGGGGTGTCTGCAGGCGATCATCCAGGAGCAGTCCGGCGAGGATGAGGGGAGATCGCAGGTCTTCGCAGGCTCCCGATCTCCGTCATGCAGGTAAGCGTGAAAACCAGTTACTTTTTCAATCCAGTTACTTTCGCAATCCAGTTACTTTTGGTAGTGCAGTTCCTTAAGACTGGTGAGTGCTTAGCAGGGATAATGCCCGAATTGGGATCCCAAGCACCGGGAGCTCTTACAGGAGCTCCTACCAGGCGGCCATCTAGTAGCCAGTCTGAGATGTTGGCTTCAGCCTGATCAAGGTCCAGGTTGTCTGCTGGAGTGGAGCCATCTAAGCTGTCCATGAAATCTTGTTTATCCAGAGTGCTCCATTTCCTGATGAGGCCCCCCTCAATTACAGGGGGCTTGCTGCTAGGTGGGAATGGAGTTATTGGAGTTGATAAGAAAATGGTCAGGCCATATACAAGGGGATATATTAGGTGTGGAGACAGTAAGATTGGTGCTCCACACTTGATCAAGGATATGTCACTTGACGTGGGTGGCGGAGACAATGTGATGACTGAAATTGAGACCAGAGAGAAGTTCCATTAATTCGCTGGCCTGAGGGCTGCCTAAATCATCGTTGCACCAGTAGTTAAAATCTCCAAGTAAGAGGATTTTTGTATAGTACGTGACCACCGTGGCCACTTGTTCACACAATGAAAGAGGAAATGAAGGCATGTGTTGGGGGGGTCTGTATATTAATACACAGATTAATGGGCCGGCCTTAGACTCAAGTTTAATAAGCAGATTGTCTGCTGCAGGAAGATTTAAAGCGGACATAGAGGTGAAGACATGATCTTTATTGATAATGGCCGCTACTCCACCTCCTGCCTTTCCTGGGGCCCGGTCGACATGCAGGATGTAGTAAGTTTCTGGGAGGGCTGCCAGGATATCAGAAAAAGGAAGATATCCAACTGATGCTTGACTAGCGAACGGGTATTGAGGTAGGAGATGTGAAGTTTTAATTCTCTGGCTTGCGCTGGGGTGTGCCTCTGGCTCTGGCAAGGGGCAGTGGGCAGGGGTTCTAGTTGACTAATAGGATTTCGGAGAATGCCGAGATGTTTAAGGTGATCGGAAATGGCAGGGTAAGGTGAGAGGTTTACCTGGTGTAGTCTTCTCAAGTCCTCCGAGGAGTAGGTGGTCATTTAAGCAGGGGGGCTGGCCCCTGGGCTTGGCCTGGCGCGGGTGGGCGCAGACAGGCTTGCCTGGCGGCGCGCCCGCTGCTCGCGTCCGCTGCGCGCACGTTCTAGAGTGGTCATTTGTATTGTGAGGCAGAAACAACTAGCCTGCACACTCAATTCCCCCCCAAGATGGCGGGCTTGTCACTGTCCAAGTCCCTCCACCGATCAGCACCTAATCGGCTGAGATGGTGAGGGTGGTGCGTGAAGATGTGAAGAAGCGCTAGAATCGTGGGGCAGGTAGGTGCTGGCAATTCAGACTGACGCACTGTCAACATGCAGAAAACAAGAAAAACAATTAAAAGATTCCAGGCTTCCGCCTCAGGAATCGCTAGAGTGGCGCTTGCGCACTGGGGAGCCCCTTTCATGTACAGAGCAAAACAACTAGCCTGCACACTCAATTCCCCCCCAAGATGGCGGGGTTGTCACTGCCCAAGTCCCTCCACCGATCAGCACCTGATCGGCTGAGACGGTGAGGGTGGTGCGTGAAGATGTGAAGAAGCGCTAGCATCGTGGGGCAGGTAGGTGCTGGCAATTCAGACTGACGCACTGTCACCATGCAGAAAACAAGTACAACAATTAAAAAATTCCCGGCTTCTGCCTCAGGAATCGCTAGAGTAAATGTCACCCCTTTAGTATTCAACACCTTCCCCCAAAATGGTATAGATTGGAGTGGAAAAAGTATGCTACGTGGCTATGTTAGTCCCAGGCAGAAACACTGCCATTTTACATGTACATTTTTCTTAAGATGCCTTCTTTTCCACACAATGATGTTTGACACACATTTGCTTGCCTGAAAGTGCAGAATTAATTTCTTTTGAAACCACATTGCTTACATTCCACTTCATAAGTACACTATCACAACACCTTAAACACTTAGGGGCAGATTTACATTAAACTAACACAGCACGGTGCAGCAAGTAATTTTGCTGCGCTGTGCTGCGTTAGTTATTTCCAACATGATGTTGCATCTCTTTGCATCCCCCTGTGCTGGCGCACAAACAGCCGCTATGCGCTGACACAGGCACCCTTGCACCATGGTTCAAGTATGCCTTCATCGTGGGGAAATTGTTTTTGTTCAGGAAGGGAAACCTTCCTGAACAAAATACAATCATTAGAGGTGATTTCCTCTTTGTATGTGTGCTGCAGAATGCAGCACACTGGAAACAGGAAACAAAATCGAAGAGAAATAAATACATTTCTCCTTGTTGCACCTCCCTACGCCTCCACCAGGGAGGCGTATCATTCACGCGCATTTCCAGATTTACAATTCCTCGTAAATCTGGAAATGTGTCTGGTTCCATGGGTGTTGCATGGGAACACCCACAGCAACACCCATGGACCGCCCCTTTCATGCAAAGTACTGCGTATAAAGGGGCCTTATTTACAACGAAAGGAAAAGCCACGCATGGTGGCTTTTCCTGCCAGTGCGACACAGAAAGTGAAGTACTGGCATCGCAAGGGGCTTGTAAATGTGCCCCTTAGTACAAGGCTGAACACACATTGTGTAAATGTTGTTGTTTGGTATTCATCCTTGAAACAACGTGGCTTTCAAAAAGACAATAAACAATATTGGCCTGGCTGAAGACCTGACACGGAGGCATGGATGATGTTATTTTAAATACACATGCATTTCCATGCTTACATCTGAGTAACACCCTGCTGTCATTGCGAGGTCATTGTTGTGTCGGAGTCTAAGCCCAGCTGATTCCTGTTTTCCCTCTATGAGGAGGGATGTCCAACTTGTGACCAAGATGGGGGAAATACATACCTTGCTTTCAGGTAATGGGGAGTTAGATAATCCAATATGGCACTCTTGGCAGAACACCTGCCCTAGGCAACTAGGTTAGAGAACACATGGTAGGATTACATTATACATAGTACTTATATGCCAGCATATGTTAACACTGTTTTAGCACAATAGTGAAATCATTTATCCTTTTCACTGTTCTGATATTGCTAATCACTTTTATTTGCTTCTATCTATTAATCATTGAAGCGCATAGATTTAATACAAGAATCGCAATGGTTCAATCAATAGTGAAACGCCCCTTTGTGTACTTCTTATGTACCTATCTAAGAGAGCATGAGTGACTGAGGGAAAGGTTTTAGATCTGTTACCAATATTCCCTGGGGGGTCAGGGATGTCAAGTTCTGACGTTGCCCAAACCATTTGTTACCTTACCAAGTTTAGAGGTACTTATGGTGACACTGTGAGCTAGCAGGTCTATAGGCCAATATATCCTGAGGGCGTGCATGGAATCAGTCTGGCACAATCCTAACATTCATGCTTTCCAATGAACGAACAGTTCCTACTGAGACAGTGGAAACCCTACAACATGGTGCTGCCAACCTTGGTAATGTGTGTGTTTATTGAGCGGATTGCCTGAGTAGTTCTCGCGGGCATGCTCAGAGACCCCCACACACCACTTAACCGGAGATGTCTGTGGTCGTAGGGAATATCCTCCTCAGCTGAGTAGGTAACCCCCTATGTATTGGCTACAGGTTGTTCAAGCGTGAACTTTTCAAACAATTTTTCCCATTGCGTTATCCTCTCTGAATTCTATTTTCAGATTATGTCTGACACAGAAAACCCTGCAGCCCTTATCATTGCTAAGAACTGTAGAATATGGATACTCAGAAAAAATTACAACATGATCTCAAACTTATGGGTGGAGATGTGACCTTTGTGGTTGAGGGTCACGAAGCATATAGGTCAGAAGTATTCTTTTCATGGTGTACATTGCCAGCAGCAGACAACACGACAAGGCTATTTCACAACTACGCACAAGATGAAGTTCCTAACAACTGCACACCATATGAAGAACTAGAAAGGAATACCTTTAACAAACCAAGAGCACAGAAATTGGTTTGAAGGCACCTACTACACAGAACAGAAAATATTGGACTGAGTCCCCTTAGCCACGAGGGAGCAACATGGACAGTTTTAGCCGGTTGCACACCACATCCTGATTTTGATAATTTATCAGCCGTACAATTATGTAGACTATTGAAACATTTAGTGACACTATAAAGATGCTTGACACAGTTTGTTATGTGAACTTCAACATTAAATCCTGTGCAGACTGCTGAAGCTGCACAACCACACTTGACTAAACGAGGCATCCGTTCACATACACTAAATGAAGTCATGGTCATGGGTAAGGTTCCCATCAGATGGGAGGAGATTCTGTTCTGGATTGCATAAAAGACAAGTCAGCTTGAAGCAGTGTTTCCCCATACAGGACCACAGGAAAAACACAGGGTTTTTACAATTTGCTTGCCGATGGGGATGGCTCCCCAGTAGAAGACGGAACCACTTGGAGTATAGTTTTTACTGCAGTATATAACCGGACACATGGTACCCATTCATTAGCATTTTTGCCATAGGTGCTTAAACAGATGCAGAATGAGTATAGGGCAGCACCTGCCCTGGATTTGGGGATGAAACTGATGGGCAGTTTTGCAGCAGTATCCACCATTATGTTAAGTAACATAGAAGGGGAAGCAGCAGCATTGGCTATATGCCAAAGTCTAAGTGATTTGGCTGCGGGACAACAGGAGCGTGAATTACCTAAAATTATCGAGGAGACTTATGCAACACTAGGTAGAGATAATTTGAAAGCCAGACCTGGTAAACAACAATTAAGCAATAATTCTGAGAAGGATAACTCTAAGCAAGCACCCAAGTCTTCTGCTAAGAAAAGTTGGACAATAAGAAAAACAAAGCCAAAACTAAATCACAGGGTGAGCCTCCTCAGCAGGAAGTCACTGAGAAGTGCTATAACCTACATAACTGTGATAATATTAACACCTGACAGATATCTGATATACTTCCATCTCATTACCTTCAGGAGTCATCCAAAAAACATTTGGAGAGAGGTGGACGGTCAGAGCACAGATCAGAGGAGTATGTGAAACCAAAGAAGGTGTCACAGTGCTCATCTGACTACATCATTAAACAGGAAGATAAACATAGAACTTCAAAACATCAATTCAATCAGAAGAAGATAGCTGGGCTGAAGGTCATGCATGCAGTGGATATTGAAGACACTACGTCTGAGCAGGGAATGGGCAGTGACCATGCTGGACAGTGCAGCAGAGGTCACAATTGTTTGCCGGAACTTGATGGAATGTCTGGTGGGAGTAGCACTGAGTGAAAATATCCAGGTGGAAACACAGCATACCAGGATAAGCGTCCCACATCATTCGTACGAAATGCAACGCCAGCTGGTGGGAGACTTATCTAGGAATATTAATGTTCTCTTTTGGGAAGACGTGTCATTCGGCTATGATATTCTTTGGCCGAAAAGGATTGGACACCTGAATGTGTGATGGATTGCCCAAACGGTGAAACCCTAATTTTACCTGCTTTTTCCAAACCTGTCCCAGAATCAGTAAAACATTAAAATACTAATGAGTGGGTGTTAGCACTAGTTTCTGAGTTATACCACAACCATGTGGTGTTGGATAACAGTTCCCCTATCATGAAATACCACTGAGGTCAACCCCACATCTTCAAAGATAATGCTCCATTAAAAATGAGTCAGAAAAACAAGTTAGGGAGCAATCCAATCTCAGATCTGTCTCCGGTGCCATACGGATTACTGTTCGTTCTTACACACGGTGTGGGGTTGTATGGCAATCCAGCCGTTTTGGTCCAGCGTGCTGTCTTCCCTGGACCATGTCCTGGCATGGGATATCCCATTAGACCCCAGACTGTCACTTTTACACAGCACAGAGGACATTGGGGGGAACCGTTATAAGAGATACCTTAGCTAATCGCGACATAGCACAACATTGGAAGGACCCCTCTCCACCCAGCGTCACCAACTGGAAAATGGCACTGGACTGATGCATGTATGCAGAGGTTGCAGTGTTTCAAGCGAGGGGGTGCCCACAGAAGCACCAAAGGATCTGGTCTCGGTGGGCCGACTACAGAGGTATAGATTTGCCCCCATTATCGCAGTCTGCCGCTTGTGATCCCATTGAACAATAACTGGTAAACAACTTACCCGTTTAGTGTATTGATGCTAATGAAACATGGCTGGGAATTTAAGTATGTATGGTGCGCTTTGGAAGGTGGGGGGTACATGGTTCCTTGGTCTGATGTTTTGCAGGCTATGGGGGGGTTTGTATAATGTACCCAGAGATATAATTGTATGCCTTTCCTTTGTATCTTTCTTTGTTGGGCTTCACCCATTTGGTACGCTGAAAAATTTAACAAAATCTGTTGTTAAAAAATAAAAAGTTAGGGACATTCTCCAACACATTTGTAGTACGAAACGCTCAGAGGGCAGAACTAATGAATAACCCAAATCACTTGACTGGGGGTGAATGTTTGATTTTGCTCAGCATTCCGTTCATCATTTGTTTGCGCAGCATTTTTTTTCCTGAATTGGGGTGGGTATGCCCACAATTGGGTACCTTGCTTGCTGTGCCAATAGAATCAAGCTGGCCTGGCTGATATGGGGTGATACCCCGAAACTGGTCCCGGGATGGCTGTTTCTGGTCCAGGGAGGGCATGGCTTAGCTGGTAAGGCTGGACTGTTCCCATGAGGAGCAGGGTCAAGACTAATTTGCATATGGCTGTGTCCAAGCTGTTGTGGCATAGAGTGCAAAGAGCAGTGGATTTAACCCAGATTGCTTGACTGTGGGTGAATGTTTGAATTTTTTATCATTCTGCCCATCATTTGTTTGCACAGCATTTTTCACCTTAAGTGGGATGGGCATGCCCAGATGTAGGTCCCTTGCTCTCTGTGCCACTGGATATAATCTGGCCTGGCTAATGTTGGGTGATACCCCGAAACCAGTCCCGAGATGCTTGTTTCCGGTGAAGGGAGGACGACCTAGCTTGGCAGTTCGGCCTGGACTGTTCCCATGAGGAGAGTGAGCAAAACTGATATGCATGTGGCTGAGTCCAAGCTGGGGTGGCATGGTGAGCAAAAGAACAATGGATTTAGCTCAGATTGCTTGACTGGGGGTGAATGTTTGAATTGTTCATCAATTCGTCCTTCATTTGTTTGTGCAGCATTTTTCACCCTAAGTGGAATGTTTATGCCCAGACGTGGATCCCTTGCTTTCCATAGCACTGGATTCAAGCTGGTCTGGCTGATGATGGGTGATACTCTGAAACCGGTCCCGGGATTCGTGTTTCTGGTCCAGGTAGGACGTGGATTGGCAGTTCAGGCTGGACTGTTCCCATGAGGAGCAGGGTCAAGACTAATATGCTTATGGCTGCATCCAAGTTGGGGTATGGTGAGCAAATGAATGATGGATTTAACCCAGATCGCTTGAATGGGGTTGAATGTTTGAATTGTTCAGCATTCCATCCATCATTTGTTTGCACAGCGTTTTTTGCCCTAAGTAGGATGGGTATGCTCAGACGTGGGCCCCCTGCTCGCTGTCCCACTGGATTCAAGCTTGCCTGACTGATGAGGAGTGATACCCTGAAACCAGTCCTGGGGTACTTGTTTCCTGTCCAGGGATGACCTGACTTGGCAGTTCCGGCTGGACTGCTCCCATGAGGAGCAGCGCAAAGATTGATTTGCATATTTCTGGGTCCAAGCTGGGTTGGCATGGTGAGCAAAAGAACAATGGATTTTACCCATATTGCTTGACTGAGGGTGAATGTTTGAATTGTTCAGGGTTCCGTCCTTCATTTGTTTGCACAGCACTTCTCATGAGCTGAGCATTCAAGCATATCCAGCAGTACCCTACCCAGAATTTTAGCCATAGCATCTATTAAAGATATGGATCAGTAACAATGAGGATTGTCCTGTCCCTATCATTGAATGATATCATCACCCCTAGTACACTCTCTGATGGTTGGGATATTGATACAGTGCATGAAATGCTAGAAGATCTAGAGCATTCCACTGTTATTTCATCTGATGTACTGTATAAAGGCAAATCTAATTATGATGGCAAGTTCTGTTTCCAACATTAAAGTCATCATTTTTTGCTTTTAATTACACACAATAGAAACATTGCCTTACACCACCTCGGGGTAGTTAAAAAACGTTTGTGCAGATGTTTACTTATTTTTCTGGTTATGATGCATTAAATCAAGTGTATTAATAATATAAGCTTCACCATCACTTGCAAAGAAAGATATGTTAACAAACACCAAGCTGATGTATTCTGCTTACTTTATTTCCCAGTTGTCCACACAAGGGTTTGACTTTTGGAGGGACACTATTGATATCAAGTCAATTTGGAGGACAAGAGATTGGCAGGTTCAGGGGAATGAGGCTTTGTTTAGAGCATACCTACACCACAACAGATGATTTTCGTGAGCAAATCTGTGCAACAAACATCATGTCTTGGGTTAACTAAGATTAAGGATTTGAACACACCACGCATTCCCACATTTGCACGTTTTGAATACTAACAGCAGTTTACAAAATACAAGGAGGAACATTATACATCATGCTAGCAATGGCATGTAAAATACGTCAGAAACAATTGGAGGGGATGGTTAGTTTGTCTGTTAGATATTAATGGATATCAAGCACGGTTCCTAGGTAACACGTAGGGCTTTAAAATCAGCAGGCCTGACCTACGTTGCTTGCAGGCAGAACACTCTGGAGTGATAACAACTGTTTGGGCAGTTGTGCCCTGACTGACTAAAAACCTCAACATTGTCCCAGGTGAAACAGCACTTGTCCATTCTTTCTGATGGTTTGAAACTATGGGATTTCTTGTTAGGTCCTTGAAAACAGCATCAAAAACGCTTCTTGTATGCAATATACAATGAAATATAGAATGTTTCTCAGCAGGTTCCTCAGTGTCATCGGTAATAGACATTATACAACATGAAATGTCTACATCACAATATGGGCAGTCACAACTTAGATCCATCCTGCTATTGAGTTGGACACTTCAGACACTTTGTTCCGGTTTCTTACCATGGTGACATATTAATGCCATAAGCCTGTTTTCACCATACCAACTTCAAAAACTTCAAATACTCACTGTTGCTGAGACACCTTCCGCGGATTGGATAATCCACAGGTTCATTGCTTGACGATTTAAACATTTTATTCCTAATCCTGCTTAGAGCACCATCAAGTGGCCAGGAATGAAGCGTTAGAGTATGTACGTAAGTAGTGGAAATTACCTTTTAAATTCCAGTGCCGGGATAAGGAAACTGAAGTTTTTCTCAGCTGTTCTGGCTGCAAGAATGTTTAAAGTGATTCCTTAGAGTGCAAGGAAGTTTTGCTTCACATGGCTTGTAACGCTTCCGTAGCAAACGTATCTTGCTACTGGAAAGGTTCTCCTGAGGCCATGATTAGTTCGGCTTTCAGATTACTCTCAAATGGGAGTTATTTGATGTTGAACAATCAACATTTCTGCGGTATGAGACCGGGAATAGCCTATCTTGTCACGGTTTCTTCTGTAGTCACTTGCTATGCACAAGTACAGTTTCCACCTGCCTATACAGGTAGGGAGGCAACGTTTTGGCCTTCTATAAAGCTTTCGAACGTGCACTTTGATTCCCTTAGCAGACTGGAAGCCTTACTGAAACAATAAGACTTTCAATCTGCTAATGGCAGTATCTGCCCCAACAATTCCATGATACTTTTCTTCTTCAGCCTGTTGAACAGGATGATCACTTCCTCCCTGAGATCAATGAGGGATATACGTTGACTGCCTTCATGATTGTCTCCTACCTACTCCTAATTGCAATATGACTACTTCAATTGCGTAATTGAGCTTGCCAAAGTGTACTGTGATGATGAACTTTTTATACTGAAGTCAATGTGTCATTTCCTACACCTTCACTGGTGATGCAAAGCATTCTGACGCGTTTCTATATTACCTTTATTTATTTATTTTATTTATTATTTATATGGCGCACGAATCATCCCCAGGGGGATCTCTCAGCGCCCGGGATGCAGACAGCGACATGCAGAATCAACTCACTAAAATAGCCAGGTTTTTAATTTTTTCTTAAAGACCATAAATGTAGAACAGGTCCGCAAATCTTCTGGTAGTGCATTCCAGTAGTTGGGGGCCACATGAGAAAAGGCACGCCCACCCATCCTAGCCTTTTTAATTCTCGGGATTTGGAGGAACATATGGCCACTGGATCTTAACTGCCTGGTTGGGGTGTACCATATTAATTTTCTCATTAGATATTCTGGTCCTAAATCAACCAGGGATTTTAGGACCAGACACAAGAGTTTAAAGACTGCTCTTTTCCTCATCGGAAGCCAATGCAGCTCAATCAGTAATGGAGGAGAAGGGGTGTGTGCAGGTTTATTGAGAGCTAGGCGTGCCGCTGTGTTTTGCATGACTTGAAGTATGGAGAATAGATCTTTCCTCATCCCCACCAGCAGGACATTTCCGTAGTCAAGCCTATTAACTAGAAGTGCCTGTATCAGAACCTTTCTGGTGGAGAGAGGAATCCAGGGGAAGATCTTCTTTAGCATGTGCAGCAATCCGAAGCATTTACCAGATAGAGTTTTCACATGCTCCTCCATGGATAATTTACAGTGGATTAGCACGCCCAGATTTTTAGCCCATTTTTTGGGGGGGAACTTCTCCTAGTTCCGCCGGCCACCATTCCTTAGTCCATAGCTGCTCAGCTTTCCTGAACAGTAGGATCTCAGTTTTATTTGAGTTCAATTGCAGGAAGTTATTTTTCATCCACGCTGCAATTTTTGTCATACATTGCTTGAGTCTGTCTCTAGTCACTCCTGGATCCTTCTCTATGGGGACAATAATCTGCATGTCGTCGGCATAAGAGATGGTATGAAACCCGCATGATTTAATAACAGAGGCCAGGGACGACACATAGATATTGAACAGCGTGGGACTTAGTACAGAGCCCTGAGGCACTCCCTTATCCACAGTTGTAGTCCTGGACACAAAAGTGTCCAGTTGTACACATTGAGATCTTTCAGAAAGGATGCTCTGTATCCAATCCAAGACCCTCCCCATGACACCAATCTCTCGCAGTTTTATCTAATAGGATTCTGTGAGAGATGGTGTCAAAGGCCGCTGATAGATCCAAAAGAACCAGCATAGTGGGGGTCCCTTCATCCAACAGCAACCTGATCGAATCTGACACCTCAGTTAATGCAGACTCCGTGCTGAATCCAGCTCGGAAGCCTGACTGTGAGGGGTCAAGGAGGTTATGCTGTTCCAGGTAATCTGAAAGTTGACGATTCACCAGGGACTCCATAATTTTTGAGCACCCTGGCAGTAGAGAGATGGGCTTATAGTTTTGTAGGACTTCACGATCAGCTGAGGAGTTCTTAGGCAAAGGTTTAATAAATGCCTTCTTCCATTTCAGAGGGAAAGAGGCAGATGTTAAAGACAAATTGCAGATTTCCTTAATTGGGTTAACCAGTTCCAATCCCAAATCAGACATGATGTGGGGAGGAGCCACATCAGCCGGAGAGCCTGACTTGATGTGTTTTAATAATGAAAGAACTTGCCCCCTTGTCATGGTTGCAAAGGTCTCCAATTTCGGCTGATAAGGCTTATCTGGGACCGTGATTTCTGCCTTATACTCCGAATCCTGACTAAATGAGTTATAGATGTTATCTATTTTACTAGTAAAATGCAAGGTGAGCTCATCGCAAAATGCTTGCGACGAGGGACAGGCAGGATTGCTGACTTTTGGAGTAGTAAATTCCTTAAGGACTCTAAAGAGTTCTTTGGAGGAACCCTGGGATTCATCTATTCGGGTGGCTAGGTGTGATCGCCTAGCTATATTACAGTTCCTGAGATAAGCCCTATGTGACATGTTGTAGGCCAGTCTGTCTTCATTTGATTTTGTTTTTCTCCATTTACGTTTCTGACTCTACATACAGCTTTCTCTGACTTCAAACTGTCAGAGTACCCAGGTGCCGGGATGGGTCTTTCATATATGATTTTTGTTTTGATAGGTTCCGATAATATCAAACGTCCTATCATCTCTGTCTCGAGTTTAGTTATGGCTTCATTTACGTCTTTACACTCGCTAAGAGACGGAGGGGAGAACAATAAGCCAAATGTTGTTTGTGTTATTTTCCTCCATTGTATGCGGGTGACTTCGCGTCCTTGAGAGTGGCCTTGACTTCTATGGACAGAGAAAGAGAAACTTATTGCCATATGATCAGACCAACTAACTGCCTGAGGAGGTTCAGTTATGAGGTTTGACATATTAGTAAAAATATTGTCCAGAGTATGACCCGCTCTATGAGTTGGCTCACATACTTTGGGTGAAAGATCTAGCATGTCCATGGTTGCCATGTGTCACTGTTAGTAATGGTGTCAAAGTGGCAATTAAAATCCCCCACAACAAAAAAGTTTTCAGCATACAAAACATAAGGGGCAAGGGTTTCCAGTAGTGTAGTACAGAAGATCTTTTTGTTTTCACCCGGCGGGTGATACACTACCTCCCCTATTACCTTCTGACAGCGAGCAAATTCCAAAGAGAAGATCAACAGCTCCAAATTAGGTGTGGAGATAGTGTCCAAAATGTTTACATTCAAAGTGGAGCGCTTGGTTATCGCCAGCCCTCCTCCCCTTTTAGGCAATTGCCTAAAAACGACGCAGTTGTGCTATTGCATAGTTTGATAGATTTTTACTTACTGCTTGCGTCGCCATTGTGCCTGTGACGTAAGGTCTACGCATGCCCGCGGTAAATATGGGCCTACATTTGTAGTTTTTGTTAATGTATTGATTGGTACCTGTGTAGTGTTCCGCTGCCCGTTCTACCATATTATAGCGCTGAAGGAAAAGTCTAGTTAAAAAAAAGGTGCATCTGGAGTCAAAACTGGAGCAAATAAGCCGTATTTATGCTTGGTGTTACTTCGCTGTCTGTGCTCTGATGGTGCCAGGGTACAAGTGCAGGTGCAAAACTAGACAGCTTCAGCAGCACCAACTCCCTTGCGGCTCTGGGAAACATTTCTAAGCTGAGAAGCAATTTGACACTATTTTCTCTCCCAGGAGGCTCTCACTTGTCATCATTACAGATAAATACGTTCTTAGCTGGGGTAAGCAAGATCAAACAAACATGTGGCATCCTGGATGCTGTTTTTTCTGTGCACACACAAGAAATGATTAGAACAGTAAGGTTCCGGAGCTGTTTTCAGCACCCTTTACTGTTTGTGAGCTTTCCAGCACTCATTCCCTTGAAGGAAGCTTCAGTGATAAATGTTTTAATGTGTTATCATTAATAAACTAATGAAAGGAACCTATTTCTGCTGACAACAAGGAATGCATTGTCTCTCTCCGTGGTCCACTAGTTATGTGAAACATTCTTTTTTTCTGTAGGGCTGTCGGAGTCCTCTGCTTTCATTATTATCTGAGAAAGACATATCAGGGGGCTCAGGCGAAGCATTATTCTACTCAGCAGCTTACATACGATCCGGATAAGTGCCCTGTGCCAATTAACCTGCCTCACCTCAATGGAACTAGTACACAAACCGTGAACTAACTCTTCCTATTTACTGTATTGATATGAGGATTTTACTTTACTTTTAATTCTGCCTGCTGAAGTTATATATATATATATATATATATATATATATATATATATATATATATATATATATATGTGTGTGTGTATATATATATATATATATATAATTTAGATAACTATTTGTCTACACAACCCCAAAAGGAGCATGACAAATTTTCACCAATCCAGTCTCCAAGGATGGAAGGAAGAATTAATGCAGGATACCAAACGCCAACTTAAAATGTAGATAAGTCGATTCGATAAAGCACATCTGGTGCCATTCATTTATGAGAACCAGTTTGAGATGAGAAACGGATGCTGTTTTTTATTTCATAAAACTGTACAAACAATAGTTACAAGTGTCTACGGTCACAAGAAAATAAAGTAAGTGATGAAGCATGTAAAGCGCTCTTGATTCCACTTGGTTATGTTATACAAAGTGATTAATGTGGCACAACTAGGGTGAATTAGCATATTCTTCATTCTGCCAGATATAGTTAGACAACATCCACCCCTGCATTCCCTCTTCAACTGTCCAAGCCACGCCCTGTTCTTTTGCTATGGTTCCTCCGCTCTTTAAGAGCAGGGTTCAGTCTCGACTTGCCCTCCGCCACTTTATTTCCACATCTGCACTTCCACTGATACTGGCACACACAAGATAAGACACCAAACACTCACCTATACAATAAAACCAGCAAAACATCGTATGCAGCAATGACCTCTCTACATGTCACAGGTATTCGTCTGTTCCTTAACACCGGTTCAGTAAACATCGGACTTTTCACAACACTGCATGGTCATTCCACTGCCTCATTGGTCCACCCTCTGTGATTTAATTTACTCTTTATTCAATTGAAAAAACAGAAAGTAGCATCTTTCTACAGAGGTCGCTACCCTCTCTTTCACCAGTATGTCTTATTTCTGCATTAATACATATTAGGTTCACTCTCAGTTGTTTTCAGAGTTCTTAACTCCCTTCTTTCTCTTAATAGGTACCCTAAATTGCTCTTTCCTCAACCATGTAATGAAGTCTATTCACTGAATGTTTCTTGTCATAGAGGGTTTTTTAGCCTAACATACCTATTCACACGTACAAAGCATTTACAAAACAATCTAGTGCAAGATGACTTATGCATTGGGGGCATGTAGTAGCTCTTGGGACTGTTGTCGGCTCCCTCCAATGGAAGCCAATGTTTTCCCCGCCGTGGAACGTGTTCCTCCGGGAAACTTCTACACTTCGACTTTGACAGTGGATACTAACTGCTGTGGTCAGTTAGCACTCGTTCAGTGAAATGTGACTTCAGGAGCATCTCAGACTACATATATTTCCTTGCAAGTCTGAAACAAGGAAGGGATGCATCATCTTGAACATCCCATTACCCTTACGATTCACAATGTCATGTTAAAAGTTATTCTGTTGCACTCGGTAACTTTGAAAACAAACATTTGCAATGCAATTGGTCTCGCCTTTGGGACCTTATACGTATTTAGCTATGCAGCACATCAGCCTGGGTGCTGAAACATCTACTGTTCTTTAACACGGAGGTAAAGTAAGCACCAAACTGCGTGATACGCCAGGTATGGGAACATATGGAGAGAAATATTGCCTTTCAGCTGGAAATGGTATAGTCCAAAGCTCTGTTTTTTATATAAAATCTGGGTGTTCGGTGGTCATATTACTGAAAATCCAGGATTTGAAAAAAATATTATTGTCTACGGGTGCTTGTGGAAGACAATTTCGTTGGACTGGAATCTAGAGAATGCTAAAGTGATTCTGGTATTTTACTGACCTCTGCTGGTCCTTTTCTATAAAGAAAATTAAATAGAGGCAGTTGCCAGAAAAATAAAAAATAAAAAGTCTCCCTGCAGAAAGCAATTCTGGTATTTTACTGACCTCTACTGGTTGTTTTCTATTAAGACAGTTGAATAGAGGCAGTTAAACAAGTTGAAAGTGATTCTGGTATTTTACTGACCTCTACTGGTCGTTTTCTATAAAGACAGTTAAATAGAGGCAGTTGAACAGAAAAAAGTCCATAAGTGGAAGCAGACAAGTCCTAGGGCTGATCTCCAGAGCCCACAAAGTACATACACATATAAGTATATACTAACCTATATACAAGAGGTCTTGAATGCTTGACCTAAAAATTGCACTGTATCAAGGTGGCAATTCAAAATATTATATATATATATATATTCACTGAAAAAACCATAGGTTTCAGCCACGTTATAGTTAGGAATTAGCATTTAAACAACCTTAGAAATTCACTGAAAAAATCATAGGTTTTAAACATGTTATAGTAAGCTGGACATTTCACTCATACAAAACCATTGGAATTCCCCCATTATAGTTAGTTCAGCTAACTTTAACTTGCGCGCCCGCAATGCACTGCTGATGACGTCACATGTTACATTACTCATGACATGGTCAGTGATATCACTCATGACATCACTGATGACATCTCAAATGACATCTCTGATGACATCATCCTTGTAAAAGAGTGGCAGACCTCCTCTCACCCTAATATAACCTTTGATACACACATTCAAAAATAGAAAATAAAATGTTAAAAAAAATGGAGATACCAATACCAGTTACTACAACCTATTCAGTAATTCCAACATCTACATAAACAGTATTTTTGAGAGGGGGGCCACTTTCGGACCGATCCCCCGAGGCATGGCCCTCCTGGTTTGGGGCCGTGGGGGTCCCCAAGCCCCCCACGGTCCCTGCCGACTCCCCGCATCCTGCGGGAGCCGGCATTGCTTTTCTGCTTGGGGAGCAGCTAACATGCTGCTCCCCATGCAGAAAAGCAATCCGCTTTGATTTGTGAAAGAGAGAGCAGGTTTACTGCTCTCTCTTTTTCAAAAACCAAAGCAGTCTGCTATGGTAGCAAACAGCAAACAAGTAGCAAACAGCAGTGTTCCGGGGTAGGCACCCCGGGACACTGCAGGAGCCTGTGGGGTGGCGGTCCCCAGGGATATCAAGGGCTCCAGGAGGGGGGGCGCACGGCTCCCCTCCCAACAGTTAAAAGCCCCGGGAGGTGGTGGTCCCCGGGGCTGGGGGGTCAGTCACGGACCCCCCCAATTTTGAATATTAGTGCCCCGGGGAGGTGGCGGTCCCTGGGGCTATGGGGGGCCATGAGCCACCCGCATGCATTTCATGGAAGCCCCGTGGGTGGCAGTCCCTGGGGCTGGGTGGGCCTCAGAGCCCCCCACCCTATTAAAATAAGCCCCGGGGTTGGCAGTCCCCTCTGGGCCCCCCTTTACAAAGATTAAATTGCCCCCGGGATTTGGCTGCCAACACTTCCTGGTTTGGAGGGTGACAGACAGTTTACAACCAATTAGCATGCAGCTCGTGCTCGTAATGGTACGCGTATAATCCTCGGATGGTTCGCGTATAGTACAACTTCGCAAATATATCTATGATTTTACTTTTGATTTTCTCAGGAACTACTGAACGGATTTACACCATTTAACAAAAAGCACAGTCTATGAATCAAGCTCTACCTTTTTGCCAAATGTGGTGTATTTCCGTTCAGCAGTTCGAGCTGTAGCCGTGTCTAAAGGTCCCTATGGAAAATTGCATGGGAAAACATGTTTTGGGACCCCCTTTTTTCTCGGCCCCTCTTCACGAATCACCCTGAAAGTTTCAGGGAAGGAGCAGAGCAGAGCGCCCCATCGTCTTTGAGAATTTCACGAAGATTCGTCAACCGGCGCCAAAGTTATTCCAAATAGAATGTTGTGGATTTCCTATGGAAACTAGGGTGCATATTATCAAGGACCGGTGTTAAAATTATCGCCGTTTTATCAGCAGGAAACTGCCTATAAAACAGCGATAATGGGCTTGATAATACGCCCTTGTTAATTCCCATAGAAGCCCATGTTAACATCAGAACATGGGCTTATATGGGAATTAACAAGGGCGTATTATCAAGCCCATTATCGAAGTTTTATCGGCAGTTTCCTGCCGATAAAGCGGCGATCATTTTAACACCGGCCCTTGATAATATGCCCCCGCTCCGTAGGTTTTATACATCCAGGGCTTAATAATGTCTGTCAGCTGGCCACTCAATGTATGTATTAAGTTAACCACTTCAAAATGGCCGCTGTGTTGATCAGATCGTTTGTCTCTCTTTTGTGTCTATGTAACATGAGATTGACATCAACACTAAACTTTATTTAAACTTAAATGAACTTTGTGCGAGCCACAGCAGACGAAGGCGTGATGCCGAAACGCGTTCTGTTTCTGATTTAGTAATAAACTTTTGAGAATCTTGGATATTGAGTTGTGGAGTGCCGTCCATTCTTTTGCCATCGTAAGGGAATTCGGAGCGTCCATATAACTATATATATATATATATATATATTAATATATATATATATATATATATATATAGGAATCCTAACTTTACTACTACTAAATGCCTTTTGTGAATACCGAAAGTCATAAAGTTAGGATTTTGTCTCAGTCTAGTAGTAGTAAAGCTAAAAATCCTAACTTTACTACTACTAAGTGCCTTTTCTGAATACCGAAAGTCGTAAAGTTAGGATTTTGTCTCAGATTACTTTTGTGAATTGGGCCCACAGAGATTTGGGAGAAGCCCAGCAGCTCCTATGGAGTAGGAGTTCATGGTGGTCCACTGTGCCAAAGACACAAGCCTTGGAATCTAACTGGCACCCTTGGAAGCAATGAAAATGAGGACAACATGGAAAAGAACAAGGAATACCAAAACAGAAATTGGGCTCAGGCAAAAGTGGGACTGGAATCAGGGTCAGGAAGGGCACAGAAATTCTGAGACCTAGGATAGGAAAGATCTGCTTTCAAACAAGGCAAAACACAGATATGCAGACAAACAGGAACGCAGAATACAAGTCAAGGAGTCTGCATATAACAGGGCAGATCAAGAAGAGTGCAGACAAGAGACTATGAACTATGGCTAACACAGGAACGGAGATGCAGTGAAACTAGTGATAGTGATAGAAACAGATACTACAAATAGTTGGAGGCTCAGGGGAGGAGCACAGGTGCAGGGAGAAAGCGAGGTGTAAGGAATTAACGAGGTGTTGGGAAGAAGAGAACCACCAATGAAGGGAAGCTTGAACTGGGAACTGCAGAAGGGACGACCAGGGGAATCAGGATACAAAAGACAGGGAATATGAAACTCTGGAACAGAGTATGGATCGGTGCAAACAGAACATGGTCCAGAATGCAAACATAAAGAGGTCCGAATAACAGTAGGCTCCAGGAACAAATCATATCTAGTGAACAAGAAATCACCATGTTGAGGCCCATTTGTGATTTAGAGTTCAATAATATGTCTTGATTCTAACCTTCTCAATGCTTTCTCCTTTTACGTCCTCTGATGTTCTGAAGTATGGAATGTATGACAAAATATTTTTAGTCTTTGTAAATGCTATTACGCATTTCTTCAAATTAGTGAGCTACTGGGTAGTTTTTATCCATATTTGTTAATTGCACCTATATGTTATAATATTCTTTTGTGGAGTTGGAGCATAACACTTCCCAGTCATAACATTGTACAGGGTCAAGTCAGTATCCTGATTTTTCTGGCGATCTTATGAAAAGGGTGGTCAAACTCAGGTTTTTTTATTCCATATTGGCACGCCTTACATTTACTCCATTTTTGAAAACCACAGCTTTCTTTCAAGAAGGTCCCCTTATCGTCTTTGTGCTACTTCTAGCTAGTTTGTCTCTCATTAACTCACCTCTCCTAAATGTGACTCATGGTTTCTTTGGAACTATTCTCGCTAGCAGTGGACCATTTTTAATTAGTTGCAAGTGTTTTGCAATATCTTTCTAATTGCCTCCTTTTACTTACTGTATGTAGTTTTAAGTGTTAAGCTTTGGTCAATTACTTGCTTTCCCATTATCTTTTTGTTACTATTTTTAAAGCAGGTTCTCTCTCTTCTCTTGTTTAGACATAGTTCATGCCTCCATTATTGTTGTCACACTGTATCCTCTCTCTATATCTTTCTGTCAATTCCTTTTGAGCTGATTCTATCTTTTCTTAAGTCTATCCAGGTTAAAACTAGTGGCATGGAGGATTGTATTGCCCAATGTTAGCTTCCAATATATTCTGGCTAAATAATCTGTGCAGTGACTCACGAGAAAGTAAAATACACATATGGAGAAATTGCAGAATAACCCCTGTGAGATGTTTTTATTGATATTTATGTGTATATATACTTCATCTAGTCACTTTTGTGGTATCAGCACCTTAGTGTGGGGTAGTAAGGAACAAGCAACATTGTACCATGTAATTGTCAAGAGTGCATTACATATATTTCTTTTGAATGGAAGAGTCCACTTGGGCATGCGTTTTATACATTTTTATACATCTTTATTGCACCTCTACACACATATGATGCATAGGTATTTCACTCAGTCTCTTCTGACACAAAGTAGGATGATTGCATTGATGTCATCGACGAAGTAATTTGAGATGTCATGAGTGATGTTATAAATTATGTCACAGAACATGTCATGAGTGATGTAATATGTGAGGTCATAAGCAGTGCGCGGCAAGGGCGCAAGTTATAGCTAGCTCTGCTAAATATAACTGGTGAATTTCTGTGGATTTCTTAGTTCAAAACATTAACGTTGTAGCTGACATATTCACCTACAATGTCACTTTACCCTTTGTTTTTTTCAATGAATTTCCAAGGTTTTTTGTAAAACAAAAACAGATCTTTTCATCACATCCAACTATAATATTACTTTAATCTTTGTTTTTTCAGTGAATTCCTACATTTATTTTAAAATAAAGGAATATTTCATTTCCATATATAAAGCCATCCCCTACTGCACACAGCCTTTAGCCATGCCTGGTAGGCTGCAGTGCCAGGACTGTGGAAGGGCCCTGTGGTAACCCCCCACAGGCAGCCAACCCCTCCTGTGACCAAACCCCCAGCGGACAACCAATCGCATGCTGTGCACAGCTTTTATATGTTTGCAGCAGGGGTTGGCCACAGGGCTTGGCCTGCTGCTAGGCCGTGTGCCAAGTCCCCATCATGCTGCCAACCCCATTCTGCACATAGCCTTTGTCGTGCACAGCATAGGGTTGGCCTTCTGTTCATGGGGACCCCATCCCAGAGGCCAAAACCTTTTTATTTTGGGGTGGGACACATGTAGCCTCCCTCCTTGAGTCTTTATTGGCTTCAAGGACCCCATCCTCTGGGATCAGTTCCAATTGAAAGGGGAGGGGGCCACATGGAACCCCTGCCCAAGCCTTTAAGGACCCAGAGACCCCATCCCCAGGGACCAAATACAATTAAACAGGGGAAGGGGCATGCAACCACTCTCCCGAGCCTTCTTTGCCCCGGGGAGACCATGTCTCAGGGCCAAAATCTAAGGGGAAGGGGCATGCAGCTGTAATAGGCCTCTGGGGAAAAATACATCAAAAAAGGGTAGGGGTCCTTGTGACCCCCTCCTGATCCCTTTTAGGTCCTGGGGCCCGCATCCCCAGGAGCCAAATAGAAAAAAGGTGAGGGGGCTGCACTGAACCCTCCTGGGCCTCTTTTGGCCATGAAGGCCTCAACCCCCGACACCTATCAATTTTTAAAAGGGGAAATTGTGGACCCCATTGTCTATGGCTGCATTGCATTATAAAGGGGAGATTGGCTGCGTGGCGCTTCTCCCTGAACCTTATTAGGCCCCGGGGGCCCATCCCCCAGAGCTGTATTTTATTGAAAAGGAGAGGGAGGTCGCATGGCACCCCTCCCTGAGCCTTATTAGGCACTGGGGACCCCATGCCCGGGGGACTTCCTGCAACATGGCAACCCAGCCAGGGCACCCACAAACAACATGTTGGGGGCTGCCTAGGGAGGCCCAGGACCCCGCCGGGCCCAGCCAGCTCTCCACATGGTGCTGGAGCCGACATTGCTTCTGCAGTAGGGAGCAGCAGCTTTTTGCATGCTCGCTCCCAGCAGGAGCAATATATGTTCTGTTTCCCTGCCTGCATCGGTGACAGCAGTGAAAGAGAATAC
Organism: Lissotriton helveticus; assembly: GCF_964261635.1. Taxonomy (NCBI): domain Eukaryota; kingdom Metazoa; phylum Chordata; class Amphibia; order Caudata; family Salamandridae; genus Lissotriton; species Lissotriton helveticus. The sequence continues at coordinate 1,017,594,297 of NC_136061.1, forward strand.
AAGTCTGTTCCCAGCCAGTGGGAGCATTTCTAAATCTCCCACCAGCTGTGAGAAGACTTAGTATTTGCTCCCGTTTGAAGAGAAATTTAAAAATGCTGCCACCAGATGGGAGCAAACACGTTTCCCTGCCCACACTAGTGCAGGGGGGGAAATTACTTTGTCCTGGGGATGGGCTCACCATGACACAGTAAGTGAGCTGGCCCCGGGGCCATTAAAGGCTTAAGGAGGGGACCCCCTTCCTTTTAATTGATGTTAATGCCCTGGAGGATGGGGTCAGTATTTGTGCTGCAATCTCATGCAGTTTGCATATAATAATCCAACCAATGTGTCAATTTGTTTTTCACAGTTTTACTGTAATTATGATTATCATCCACTTATGTTAAATATTGAAATACCACCTTTTATGCCTACACCTCCAGTACAAGAATCTTTAGAACAATTGACTGTCATACAAAGGACCGCTAAGGACAACCTAGTAATGACAAAACAACAGTATAAGATCAACATAGACAATGCCCTGGCCCTGAGTTCCAAGAGGGTCAATTGGTATGGTTGTCAACCAACCATATTAAGTTGAAAGGATCACACAAGTTCCATGCACAAATTATTGGCCCGTTTAAAATCATGAAGAAAGTGAATGACATGGCTATGAAACTGGACTTACCTCGTACTTTACCCGTGCACCTGCTATTTCATGTCATTACTAAAACCTGTGCCAGAACACATGCATGTTATGAAAGTCTCAAATCACCCACCAACGGTCCAGAAATTTCAACGACATCCCCCTCCCTGCCCTTCAAGGAACCATAACATCACTGCTCCCAATCTGTTCAGACAACCTAAACACGGTCGACCTCACCACTCTGTACAACAAAACAATGACAACTGCCCTTGACTGGGGCTGGGCATAGTTTACGTAGCGCCACTATGCACACTACTCAGAATTTTGGAGAAAAAAATTGTGGAAAACGGGGGCGCGTCCTGAGGGTCCGTGTGCAAGGGACAGGGGTCCCTCGCGCCTGGGCAGACTCCCTGATCTCCCTGGCCTGGTTGGGTTGGAAAGCAGCGACCAGCCCTGGGGCCTGGGTTTAGGAGCCCCCGTCCTACGGCCTGCCAAGAGTCCATCTGCCCAGGACAAGGGTCCCTGGTGCAGAGCTCCGGAGACCTGCAAGGCTCCCGGGCAGTCCTCCACTGGGCAGGAGGTAAGGAGGACTAAAACGGCCCTGTGGTTTAGCAAAGAGCTCATGGAGAACAAAGCTAAATGTAAAAAGTTAGAACACAACTGGCGAAAAAATGACAACTTAGAGTGTAAACTGCGCTACAAGATCGAATTGAAAAAATATCACAAACTAGTTAGAGCGGCAAAGGGAGTATTCCTTAACCCCTCCGCTGCTAGGCCTTTTCCCCTCCTGTGCTAAGCCTTTTTTTGGCGATTTAGGGTAGTGCGCGCTTAGGCCCCTGTAACTTTTTGACCACATAAGGTATCCACGCCAAATTTGCGTCCTTTTCTTCCAACATCATGTGGATTCTAAAGGTGCCCAGGGTTTGTGGATTCCCTTGGAGGGAACCCATAAATTAACCAAAATATAGTGACATTTTTGTTTTTTTCAGAAAAATGGGAAAAACGGGCTGCAAATGAAAGCCTCTGGGTTTTTCCCTGAAAATGTTATCAAAAAAGGGTTTGTGGGGCTGCAATTTCCATTTTCTCAGCTTTTAGGGATAACAGTCTTTTGTCAGAGAACCAACATTTTTTACACAGTTTTGGCATTTTTCTGGGACATAGCCTATTTTTGCTATTTTTAGAGCTTTCCGCCTCCTTCCAGTTAATGGTAGAAATTAGTTTGAAAGCAATAATGGATCCTGGAAAGCTATACATTTTTAAAATGTAGACAAAATTGTGAATTCAGGAAGGGGTAATTTGTCTAAATCCATGAAGGTTTCTTTATAGAAACTAACAGTTAAATATTGGAATAATTGAAAATTTGTTGAAAAAAACAGCCTTTTGTCTCAACGTTTTCACCTATAACTTTTTGTAATTTTGACAGCTCTTAAAAAGCAATATACCGTTACTTCGATTACACCTTCCTGGTTGTGGGGATATATAGCACTTGTAGTTTCACCAAGAACCCGACGAACCCAGATCCAAAAACTGAGCAGCAACTTGCAATGGTATTTTTTTTTTTACTGGGTATAGAGCACTTTGTCTTGGAAAATGTATACATGGAAAAATCTGTATGAAAGACACCTATGTATTTCTGAATTGGGTACAAATCATAGAGTTTTGAAACAGTATATAATTGCACATTTTCAAAATTGGGAATACTCATACTAGCATGAGAATTATTTGTCATTTTTTAAAAAGATTCTTTTTTACACAATGTCTTTCATTGGGAAGGGAGAAATGCATGAAAACTCAATTGGTAATACCAGTTGATTTACAAATCTGAATTACCCTAAGTCTCCTGATAAAAACGGTACCTCACTTGTGTGGGTCGGCCTTGTGCCTGCGACAGGAAATGGCGCAAAATGCAACGTGGTCACACCTCAATTTTGCAGTTACAAATTGACCCTTTTATGGCAAAGTGCCTAGCTGTAGTTTTTGCACCCTAGCTCTGCCGGCACCTAGGGAAACCTAGCAAACCTATACATTTTTGAAAAGTAGACACCCAGGGGAATTCAGGATGAGGTGACTCGACTGCCTACCACCAGGTTCTGTTACCCAGAATCCCTTTCAAAGCTAAGAAATTGACAAAAAAACGCATTTTCCTCACATTTCTGTGGTGGAAAGTTCTGGAATCTGGATGGATCAACAAATTTCAACCCACCCAGCGTTCCCCCGGGTCTCCAGAAAAAAATGGTACCTCACTTGCCTGGGTCTGCTTAGTGCCTGCATCAGGAAACAGCGCAAAACGCAATGTGGTCACACCTCAATTTCGCAGTGAAATCATGCCCTTTTTGGGGAAAGAGACTACCTTTTGTTTTTGAACCCTAGCTCCGCCGGCACCTAGGGAAACCTAGCAAACCTATACATTTTTGAAAACTAGACACCCAGGGGAATTCAGGATGGGGTGACTCAACTGCCTACCACCAGGTTCTGTTACCCAGAATCCCTTGCAAAGCTAAGAAAGTGACAAACAAAACGGATTTTCCTCACATTTTTGTGGTGGAAAGTTCTGGAATCTGCGTGGATCAACAGATTTTCACCCACCCAGCGTTCCCCCAGGTCTCCCGAAACAAATGGTACCTTACTTGCCTGGGTCTGCCTAGTGACTGCGACAGGAAACAGCGCAAAACGCAACGTGGTCGCACCTCAATTTCCCAGTAAAATCGTGCCCTTTCTGGACCAAGAGACTTCCTGTTGTTTTTGAAGCCTAGCTCTGCCGGTACCTATGGAAACCTAGCAAACCTATACATTTTTGAAATGTAGACACCCAGGGGAATTCAGGATGGGGTGACTCGACTGCCTACCACTAGGTTCTGTTACCCAGAATCCCTTGCAAAGCTAAGAAATTGACAAAAAAACACATTTTCCTCACATTTCTGTGGTGGAAAGTTCTGGAATCTGCGTGGATCAACAAATTTCTACCCACCCAGCGTTCCCCCGGGTCTCCTGAAAAAAATGGTACCTCACTTGCCTGGGTCTGCCTAGTGCCTGCGACAGGAAACAGCGCAAAACGCAACGTGGTCGCACCTCAATTTCCCAGTGAAATCGTGCCCTTTTTAGACAAAGAGACTACCTTTTCTTTTTTAACCCTAGCTCTGCCGGCACCTAGGGAAACCTAGCAAACCTATACATTTTTGAAAATTAGACACCCAGGGGAATTCAGGATGGGGTGACTCGACTGCCTACCACCAGGTTATGGTACCCAGAATCCCTTGCAAAGCTAAGAAATTGACAAACAAACGCATTTTCCTCACATTTCTGTGGTGGAAAGTTCTGGAATCTGCGTGGATCAACAAATTTCCACCCACCTGGCGTTCCCCCGGGTCTCCCAAAAAAAATGGTACCTCACTTGCCTGGGTCTGCCTAGTGCCTGCGACAGGAAACAGCGCAAAACGCAACGTGGTCGCACCTCAATTTCCCAGTGAAATCCTGCCCTTTTTGGGCAAAGAGACTACCTTTTGTTTTTAAACCCTAGCTCTTCCGGCACCTAGGGAAACCTTGCAAACCTATACATTTTTGAAAAGTAGACACCCAGGGCAAATCAGGATGGGGTGACTCGACTGCCTACCACCAGGTTCTGTTACCCATAATCCCTTGCAAAGCTAAGAAATTGACCAAAAAAAACGCATTTTCCTCACATTTCTGTGGTGGAAAGTTCTGGAATCTGCGTGGATCAACAAATTTCCACATACCCAGCGTTCCCCCGGGTCTCCCGAAAAAAATGGTACCTCACTTGCCTGGGTCTGCCCAGTGCCTGCGACAGGAAACAGTGCAAAACGCAACGTGGTCGCACCTCAATTTCGCAGTGAAATCCTGCCCTTTTTGGGCAAAGAGACTACCTTTTGTTTTTGAACCCTAGCTCTGTCGGCACCTAGGGAAACCTAGCAAACCTATACATTTTTGAAAAGTAGACACCCAGGGAAAATTAGGATGGGGTGACTCGACTGCCTACCACCAGGTTGTGTTACCCAGAATCCCTTGCAAAGCTAGGAAATTGACAAAAAAAACGCATTTTTCTCACATTTCTGTGGTGGAAAGTTCTGGAATCTGCGTGGATCAACAAATTTCCACCCACCCAGCGTTTCCCCGGTCTCCCGACAAAAATGGTACCTCACTTGCCTGGGTCTGCCTAGTGCCTGCGACAGGAAACAGCGTAAAACGCAACGTGGTCGCACCTCAATTTCCCAGTGAAATCCTGCCCTTTTTGGACAAAGAGACTACCTTTTGTTTTTGAACGCTAGCTGTGCCGGCACCTAGGGAAACCTATCAAACCTATACATTTTTTAAAACTAGACACCCAGGGGACTTCAGGATGGGGTGACTCGACTGCCTACCACCAGGTTCTGTTACCCAGAATCCCTTGCAAAGCTAAGAAATTGACAAAAAAAGCATTTTCCTCACATTTTTGTGGTGTAATGTTCTGGAATCTGCGTGGATCAACAGATTTCCACATACCCAGCGTTCCCCTGGGTCTCCCGAAAAAAATGGTACCTCACTTGCCTGGGTCTGCCTAGTGCCTGCGACAGGAAACAGTGCAAAACACAACGTGGTCGCACCTCAATTTCGCAGTGAAATCCTGCCCTTTTTGGGCAAAGAGACTACCTTTTGTTTTTGAACCCTAGCTCTGTCGGCACCTAGGGAAACATAGCAAACATATACATTTTTGAAAAGTAGACACCCAGGGAAATTCAGGATGGGGTGACTTGACTGCCTACCACCAGGTTGTGTTACCCAGAATCCCTTGCAAAGCTAAGAAATTGACAAAAAAAACGAATTTTCCTCACATTTCTGTGGTGGAAAGTTCTGGAATCTGCGTGGATCAACAAATTTCCACCCACCCAGCGTTCCCCCGGGTCTCCCGAAAAAAATGGTACCTCACTTGCCTGGGTCTGCCTAGTGCCTGCGACAGGAAACAGCGCAAAACGCAACATGGTCGCACCTCAATTTCGCAGTGAAATCTTGCCCTTTTTGAGCAAAGAGACTACCTTTTGTTTTTGAACCCTAGCTCAGACGGCACCTAGGGAAACCTAGCAAACCTATACATTTTTGAAAAGTAGACACCCAGGGGAATTCAGGATGGGGGTGACTCGACTGCCTACCACCAAGTTGTGTTACCCAGAATCCCTTGCAAATCTAAGAAATTGACAAAAAAAACGCATTTTCCTCACATTTCTGTGGTGGAAAGTTCTGGAATCTGCGTGGATAAACAAATTTCCACCCACCCAGAGTTCCCCCGGGTCTCCCAAAAAAAATGGTACCTCACTTGCCTGGGTCTGCCTAGTGCCTGCGACAGGAAAGAGTGCAAAACGCAACGTGGTCGCACCTCAATTTCGCAGTGAAATCGTGCCCTTTTTGGGGAAAGAGACTACCTTTTGTTTTTGAACCCTAGCTCCGCCGGCACCTAGGGAAACCTAGCAAACCTATACATTTTTGAAAAGTAGACACCCTGGGAAATTCAGGATGAGGTGACTCGACTGCCTACCACCAGGTTCTGTTACCCAGAATCCCTTGCAAAGCTAAGAAATTGACCAAAAAAACGCATTTTCCTCACATTTCTGTGGTTGAAAGTTCTGGAATCTGCGTGGATCAACAAATTTCCACCCACCCAGCGTTCCCCCGGGTCTCCCGAAAAAAAATGGTACCTCACTTGCCTGGGTCTGCCTAGTGCCTGCGACAGGAAACAGCGCAAAACGCAACGTGGTCGCACCTCAATTTCCCAGTGAAATACTCCCCTTTTTGGGCAAAGAGACTACCTTTTTGTTTTTGAACCCTAGCTCTGCTGGCACCTAGGGAAACCTAGCAAACCTATACATTTTTGAAAACTAGACACCCAGGGGAATTTAGGATGGGGTGAATCGACTGCCTACCACCAGGTTCTGTTACCCAGAATCCCTTACAAATCTAAATAAATTGTGAAACAAATGCATTTTCCTCAAGTTTCTGTGGTGGAAACTAAGTTCCGGAATCTGCGTGGATCAACAAATTTCTACCCACCCAGCGTTCCCCCATGTCTCCCGAAAAAAATGGTACCTCACTTGCGTGGGTAGGCATAGTGGCTGCAACAGGAAAAGGTCCAAATTGTACGGTGGAGAATTTAAAATAACCTATAGCAAAACTACCTTGATTTTTGGGGGGGCACCTGAGTTTTTGGCCCGGGGCTCGGCGGCCATCTTTGGAAACTACCAAACCCAAACAGTTATGAAAACTAGACACCCGGGGGAGTCCAGGGAGGTATGGCATGCGTGGGTCCCCCAATGTTTACCTACCCAGAATTCCTTGCAATCCTTAAAATTAGTTAAAAATATCACTTTTCCAAACTTTTTTGCGTGGGATCTCGGTGCCGGCAAAAATGTCCTACCACCCAGCGTTCCCCTTGTTCTCCCGAGTAAAATGATACCTCACTTGTGTGGGTGCCCCAAAGCAGAACAGGCTAAAAACGAATTTTTAAAAAATTTAGGGCCATATGTAGGTAAATTGCATTTACCGAATCGTAAATACCGAATTTTACCGATTCGGTATTTACAATTCGGTAAATGCAATGTAGGTAATTATTCCTTAACAATTACCGAATCAGTAAGAATCGGTAATTACCGAATCGGTAAAATTACCGATTTTACAAGGGGGACAGGGTGTCACTTTGACACCCTGTTGCACCCCTGTTTCTGGCTTTTATGCCATGTGACACACATACATGCCCTTAGGGCATGTCTGTGTGCCACATGGCACAGGTGTACATGCACAGATGTGCATGTACACAGGAATTCGTTATTTACCATGCCATAATATTTCATGGTAAATAACGAATTCCTAAGGGCCTGTGGCACTGTTTCCAGTGCCACCTACATCCCATATTACCGATTCTGTACATTTACCGAATCGGTAATTTACAGATTCGGTAAATATACAGAATCGGTAATATTTTGGCCACCTACATCAGAAAATCAAAATACCGGTCGGTAACGGCCGAAATCGGCCGTTACCGACCGGTATTTGGTCACCTACATATGGCCCTTAGTATTTAAGTTTAACAAATTAAGCACCCCACCTTAGTCACAGGCCTTTGGCCCACCCACACAAGTGAGGTATCATTTTACTCGGGAGAACAAGGGGAACAATGGGTGGACATTTGTGCCGGCAGGGAGATCCCACCCAAAAATGTATGGAAAAGTGGGTTTTTTAACCTAAATTTAAGGTTTGCAGGGATTTCTGGGAAGGAAAACATTGGGGGACCCACGCATGCCATACCTCCCTGAACTCCCCCGGGTGTCTAGTTTTCAGAACTGTTTGAGTTTGGTAGTTTCCAAAGATGCCCACCAAGCCCAGGGCCAAAGGCTCAGGTGACCCCCTCAAAAAATAAGATAGTTTTACTAAAGGTAATTTTTAAGTCTCCACCGTACGAATTGGGCCTTTTCCTGTTGCAGCCACTATGCCTACACACGCAAGTGAGGTACCATTTTTATCGGGAGACCTGGGGGAATGCTGGGTGAGAGGTAATTTGTGTGAGCCCAGTGATGCCACGCTTTCCCACACAAAAAAGTGTGAAAAAAATGATTTTCTCAGCTAAAATTGAGGTTTGCAAGGGATTCTGGGTAAAGGAACGTTGGTAACCCAGGTAACCCCTCTTGCAAAAGCTGGAGGTTTTGACAATGGTGACAATGTCAAAACCACCAGCTTTTGCAAGAGGGGTTACCTGGGTTTTTGGCCCGGTGCTAGACGGCCATCTAGGGAAACCTACCAAACCCACACATTTCTGAAAAGTAGACACCCGGGGGCTTCCAAGGAGGTATGGCTTGCGTGGATCCTCCAATGTTCCTTTACCCAGAATCCCTTGCAAATCTCGATTATAGCTGAAAAAAATCAGATTTTACACACATTTTTGTGTGGGAAAGCGTGGCATCACTGGGCTCACACAAATTTCCTCCCACCCAGCGTTCCCCAGGTCTCCCGATAAAAATGGTACCTCACTTGCGTGGGTAGGCATAGTGGCTGCAACAGGAAAAGGTCCAAATCGTACGGTGGAGAATTAAGTTTTCAATTTGAGAGCGTGCGATTCTTGGGACAATATTACATGGAAATTGTGACAGACAATTTCAAGTTTGCAGGAGATTGTGGATAAAAATCAACATTAGAATTTACCAGAAAGACATGACCATATACTTCCATGGTTTAACAATAATATCTAAATTTAGTAAGATATTTATAGCTATAATGTACACCTTAGCAGAGTTACTCAAAAGTCAAACTTTCAAGCACGGCTATCTATTCCTCAAAGACACACACATACAGGTTGGATTTGGCACGAGGGCGAGTGATGGTTCAGTACATAAAATTTTATTAACAAGATATTTCAAAAAATGAAATGCTCTGTCAATAAATAAATGCATAAAAACTGAAACAGTGACTCGCAACTCGTGAGCTGTAAAGCCACGACAAGGCCCCAACCGTTTTACAGGCCATTCACGCACCTTTCATACCTGATACAAACCAGACCATTGACACCATCCGGAAGGAACAGCAACACATTACAACAATCACAATAAGGGACAAGGTACACCCTACTTCAGAAAGAGATAATAGACAAATATTACTGCACAGCCATCTAATCCGCAAGCACACACACATACTGGTTGGATTTGGCACGAGGGTGAGTGATGATTCAGTACATACAATTGTATTCGCAAGTAATTTCACAAAAATGAAATACACTGCGTATAATTGAAAGTATGATAAACTGAACCACTGACTCACAGCTCGTGAGCTGTAAAGCCACGTCAAGGCACCAAGCTCTTTACAGGCCATTCATACACCTTTCGTACGTGTGACACATACAAAACATTCACACCGCCAGCCGCGGACTCATCACATTTCAACACTCACACCAGCAGACAGCGCCATTCAAGGGCCCATCACTTTCACACGCCCACATTTCTGACATTGCAACTACACCAAATGATGGACTGCATGGAGTGTCACTCAACTAGCAGTGTGTGTAGTGACCAACAGAAAGTAACTACTTACACACCGCCAGCCGAGCGCCAGTCCACCCACACCATCATCCAAGCACCAGACCATGCACACCGCCAGCCAAACACAACTCAGCGCACACCGACAGCCAAGTACCACTCCACACACACAACCATCCAAGCATCCCTCCACGCACACCGCAAGCCAAGCGCCACTCCACACACACGGCCAGCCAAACACCACTCCGTGCATAGACAGCCAAGTACCACTCCACGCACACCACCAGCCAAGCACCACTCCACACACACCACCAGCCAAGCGCCACTCCACACACACCACCAGCCAAGCGCCACTCCACGCACACCACCAGCCAAGGACAAATCCAAACACAACACCAGGCAAGCACAAGAGCACGCACACCGCCAACCAAACACCAGACCACGTACACCGCCAGCCAAGCACCAGTCCACAGACACCGCCAGACAAGCACCAGTCCACAGACACCGGCAGCCAAGCGCCAAACCATGCACACCGTCAGACAATGGACACTACACGCAGACCAACATCATACTTTCGTTTTTTTTTTAAATAAAAAAAAACCAAAAACAAATTGCAAATTGATACAAATCTACTAACTCAACAACTACATCTAAAAAGACTACACAAATGCAAACTTTGAAACTGAACAATACGTTTTAAAGAATAAAGACCAACCAGTTCACTTTACCACTCATTGATACTCCCAAAAATTATTTTGCGTGTGGTACAATCTAAAACAAGCAGGTACACACAGCCCGGGGTTTGAAGGGCAGTCAGGGCAGTACATACGAACCTCCTTCCGCAAACCTCTTCGCCAACAGACTCTACATCTCCGACTGGGAAAGTCTTTTGAGGTTGTAGGAGGAATTGTATCAGGAAAATGGCGATCTTTCAATCTGGCAACATCCTCCACCACTCCAACTCTAGGAACACTTGCCTGTTCCACTAAAACAAGGCTGCCTATTACAGACTCCTGAAACTTTACAAAAGTCATCTTTGACTGGGGACAAGATTTCTGGAACACAACAAAAGCATTAAAGGTTGCCAAGTGGAAAAGATGGATAGCCAACTTCTTGTACCAAATGTAAGCCTTACGAAGAGCAGCATACGGTTCGAACCTCTGATCTACTCTGTCAACACCACCCTTTTGCCTATTATAGTCCATTATGCACACAGGTTTGCGCACTTCTGCAACCTGACCCCAAACAGTCACCAGTTCAGTGCTTTCATCATGTATTGTAGTCAACATGTAGACATCTCTCCTGTCTGAAAACTTCACAGCTAGAAGCTCCTCACAACGCAATGCACTGCACTGTCCCCGAGCAAGCTTTCGACAAACAAGTTCTTTTGGGAAACCTTTACGGTTTGAGTGGATTGTGCCACAAGCAACAGTGTCCACTTTGGCCAATTCCCTGAACAACTGCACACCAGTGTAGAAGTTATCGACATACAAATGATGGCCTTTATTAAAAAATCCACGACCAAGTTCCCACACAATTTTCTCAGTCACTCCAAAAGTCGACGGACAACCAGGGGGGTTAATCCTGGATTCCTTACCAGTGTACACCCTGAAATTAGAGACATATCCAGTCTCACTGTCACACAGCATATACAGTTTGATTCCATAGCATGCCCTCTTACTAGGAATGTATTGCCGAAATACCAAGCGGCCCTTGAACAACAGCAAAGACTCATCCACTGCAATTTCTTTCCCAGGATAAATGATCTCAGAAAATCGATCAACAAATGAATCAATGACAGGCCGAATCTTGAAAAGACGGTCACAATCAGGGTGATCTCGTGGCAAAGCAAGACTATTGTCAACAAAATGCATCATCCGAAGCAGAAGCAAATACCTATCACGACTCATGACTGCCGGAAATATAGCTGTTGCCATCAAGGGACTAGTAGACCAATATGAAGCCATTGATGGTTTCCTAAGCAAGCCCATCAAAAAAGTTAAACCCAAAAACTTTTTCATCTCCTCCAAATTTGTGGGAGTCCACCGGGTAGCTCTAGCGTGGGGCTTAAGGATGGCACTGTTCACCCTCAAAAAAATTTCAGCATACAAATTAGTCTGCTCTACAATCTCTGCCAAAAACACATCATCCATAAACAACTTGAAAAAATCAATAAGCAAAAAGTTTTCAGTGTTCACCCTACACCCTGGAACACCAGTAAATTCAGGCAATGCCGGCTGCACCATGCCTGGTGCAACCCAGAGGTCAGAACTTTCAACGTCAAGTCTTGCAGCCGCAGGCTGCCGCCCAGCTTCCTCTTGTCTCACTACACCAACTGGAAGTCTAGCAGCCCCAGGCTGCAGCCCAGATGTCTCTTGCCGCACTATTGGCACAGCAATGTCCTCCGCAACCACAGGCACAGCAATGTCCTCCGCAACCACAGGCACATCATCCACACCAAAAGTAGCTTCATCAGCACTCAGAGTGTCTTCATCATCAGATGAAGCCATGTGTAGAGAAAATTTACTACCTGAATCTTCACCTTCCACCTCGGGCTCAGAATCAGAGTCAGTCTCTGGACCATGGTCAGAAGAAGAATCAAAAAGCATTCCAACAACTTGCTGAGCAGTAATCCGGCGGCTAGCCATTATCCTTACAAATAAAGGAGTCTGCACAAACAACTCAACAACCCCAACACTGTGCAAAGTAAGATAAAAAATGTAAGCCTTTTTCACAAAAATCTATATTTAGAAAAAATATACAAGACACAACTACACTCACCAGCACCTACTCTGCAAAGACACAGCAAATAGGCAACGATATCCCACTAGAAAGAAGAAAAAAAAACTTACATCTACAGAAGGACACATCAAAAACAAATGCAAAACATGTTTTACAATCACAAAAAACAGAAACCAAACATACTCGTATTACTACACACTTTGCAAAATAAACAATTACATTACAATTGAACAAAAAAGAGGTCTCTTACCAAACACATGCAACTACAGAAACAGCAGAACAACAGAACCACCAGTAACGGAACCGCACACTGCAACAATCTAAAGAGAAAAAAAAACTACACATTAGAAGAAACAAAAACAACACACATTACAACAGGCTATGTCACAGGGAATGTCACAAATGGGGTGTCTGTCCCCAAGGGGGGAAGATTATAAATCATTATAAACGTGGCCCCCCTGGAAGCAACCCTACGGAGGGCAGAGAGGCCAAATAAAGACACGGCAGAACATACTTTTGAAAACAAATGGGCCCAAGGAAGCAACCCTTTGCCAAGGGGTCGCTCCCTATAAAAAAAAAACCCTGGAGTCTACTGGGCTTTTCTATCCCCCCTGGGTCCAGAAACGGTAAAAAAAACAGCCGATCTGCCCCCAGGGGGAGTGGCAGAACTGTCTACAATATTTATAATGCCCCCTGGAAGCGACCCTTGCCCAAGGGGTCGCTTCCTTTATAAATATAATAAAATCCCTGGTGTCTAGTGGGCTTTTCTGCCCCCCCCCCCCCCTTGGTCCAGACGCGGCCCAAAAAATGGCTGATCTGCCCCCTGGGGGGCAGACAAGTCTAAAAAAAAATAAGGGCCACTAGTAAGCGACCCTTCCCCAAGGAGTCGCTTCCTTTTCAATTGTAAACAAATCCCTGGTGACTAGTGGGCTTTTCTGCCCCCCCTGGGTGCAGATTGGCCAAAAAAACGGCCGATCTGCGCGATCGTGCACCAGGAATGCCCTGCATTGGGACATCAGGGGAGAGGAAACACAGTTTCCTCCCCCCCAATGCCTCAAGGCACCGAAAAACGCCACCCCCGCCCCACTGGAGCAGCAAACACTAACCTCTGTGCTGGACGCGCTGGAAACAAATGGCTTCCAGTGCGTCCAGCGCTTCCTGATGACGTCGGCGCGCGCTGTGCGCGCTGACATCACCAGGAAGCGTGGGGGCCCAGGGGGTGGAAGCGGAAAGTCTTCAGCTGCCACCCCTGCATACAGGACCAAGATCGATGCCCCAGGGGGGAGCGCCAGCACTCCCCCCCAGGGCTGTACTGATGACGGAGCGGTTCCGTCATCAGCACAGCCCAACCGATGCTGATGACGGAACCGCTCCGTCATCAGCATCGAGGGGATTAAAGAAAGAATAGAAATGGCAGACAATCCAACTAAAGAACTATTTGCCATATATAAAGAACGTACTATCCCCACAAGATTAATGGCGCAAGACATCTGTTCTAATGAACTGTGTGAGTTAATAGCGGACCATTTTGTTGTCAAAGTGGAAAATATCTACGCCTCTTTCATGGGAGGGACGGATGTGTTGCAAAACCAGGCTGAAAAGGGTAAGAGCCTGGCCATTAATTCTCATCTGAAGTGTTTTAAAGTACCGGATAGGCAGGTTATGTTGAGCATAGCTAACAGTATTCAGTCAGGATCCCCTAGCGATGCAGCTCCGCCCAATTGTTTTAAGGGTATCCTTGAGGGCATAATAGATCACATCAGTCACATGGCAACCCTATCTTTTCAGGAGTGCCATGTGCTAGATGTATGGAAAAGGGCTCAGGTAATTCCTTTGAAAAAGAAGTCCAATGTGCACATCTCCCAGTTACAGAACCTGCGTCCCATCTCTCTTCTCCCATTTTGTATGAAGGTGGTGGAGAAAATAGTTAATGCGCAATATCTGGAAGAGGGGCACCTCTTACATCCCACTCAGTCGGGCTTTAGAGCTAGCCATTCCACTGAATCAGCTATCCTTTTCTCTACGGAACTTTTGAGACAGATAGTGGATGAGGGGCAGACAGCAGCATTGGTATTATTAGATCTAAGTGCGGCATTTGACACCGTATCGCACACCATGCTGCTGTCTCGCCTCTCAGAAATGGGAATGGAAGGATCGGCCCTCGAATGGATAAGATCTTTTCTCAAGAATAGAAGTTTTCAAGTGCATTGTCCTCCATTCAAATCCTCCCCTCGGGGGTTGAGGCATGGGGTCCCACAGGGCTCAAGTCTGAGCCCGACATTATTTAATCTTTATATGGAACCCCTAGCTCATACTGTGGAATCATTTGGAGTAGACATCGTCACATATGCTGATGATACTCAATTAATGATCACACTTACCCAGGGACTGCAATCAATTTTTCCACCTGCCTCACGGCAGTAGCTATCTGGATGAATGAGAACTGTCTGCGTCTAAATAGTGACAAGACTGAGCTGTTGGTTATCGGAAAAATTCCATCCACTTGGTCGCCTGCGTGGTGGCCGCCTGAACTAGGTCCGACACCTTTTCCTTCGGAGACTATGAAGAACTTAGGTGTCCTATTGGACTCTAGTCTATCCTTTAAACAACATGTTGGTAAAGTGATAGGAAGATGCTATGGCATCCTTAAAACACTCTGCAAAGTGTTAGATCTTCTACCCATCAGTGCCAGGAAAACTCTAATTCATGCTTTAGTCACGCCCCATCTTGACTATGGCAATTCCCTGCTCATAGGCCTAAGCAAGAAAGGGCTTCATCAGCTGCAGTGTGTTCAAAATGCTGCTGCACGCCTGGTGCTGAACCTGCCTCGTAGAGCATCAGGAAAACAGGCCCTGTCAACACTTCACTTGCTCCCCATCAAGGAACGCATTAGGTTTAAAGTGTTGTGCATCACGCATCGCATTGCCCAAGGAAAAGGCCCAGCGTATTTACAAAAGCTTCTAACCATTCATTGTCCCAGACGTAATTTGAGATCACTGGGAACTATGCTATTCAGGGTACCTCGCGTCCGTAAGGCTATAATGGGAGGCCGCTCATTCAGGTACTTAGCGGGTAATTACTGGAACAAGCTTCCCATTGAACTCCGTATGGAACCATCAGAAGCAAGATTTCGCCTACCTACCTTTTTCCACATACTTAATCTTCAGCTAGAATTTCAATTGTCTCTTAGCCTGGTGTTAACTGCTACTTAGGGGACTGACAGCAATCATAGTGCGGGGACACACTGTGTTAAGTGTAACCTGGCGCTTTAGAAATGGTTTTATTATTATTATTATTATTATTATTATTAGCTGGGCCCCAGGAGCGCTTGCGGGCCTTCCCATGCCTGAGGCCCAGCGTGGGGTTTCGGAGCCCACCTGAGCCTTGCAGCCCCATAGCCCTGCAGCCCGGAGTCCTGCAGCAACTGAGCCATGCAGCCCCGGAGCCCTACAGCCCCGGAGCCCTGCAGCCAGGAGCGCTGCTTCCCCGGAGCCCTGGCGGTACAAAAGGGGGTGGTGATGGACGGAGCATCTGAAGCCCTGCAGCCCCCGAGCCCTGCAGCCCCCGAGCCCTGCAGCCCCAGAGCCCAGCAGCCCCCGAGCCCTGCAGCCCCGGAGCCCTGTAGCCCCCGAGCCCTGCAACCCCGGAGCCCTGCAGCCCCGGAGCCCTACAAGGGCAGGCGGGGCGGGAGCCCTCCCGTGAAGGCTCGGGTGGGCAGCTGGGAGTTCTTTCGGTCCCGGCCATCTGGTCGCACTTTTCCCCACGGGCATCTGGTCGCATGCAATGGTTTCCAATGGGGCGACCAGATGGCCGGTCTTCCTTGGAAGTCCCGATGAGGAGCCATTTGCCTCCCCAATCCCAGCGAGGGCTCCAGGAGGTCGGGCGCCTCGGCACCCTGGGTCCCCTCCATCACTCGGTGCGCGCGGGTTCCAAGAAAGAGGGGTAGCCTTCCTCCGGATTACTAGGGACAGGGTATGCCCGGACACTCCTCCTGGGCTGGTGGTTCTCTGCTGTGGACCAGATGGGCTATGCCCCCGGGCATCCGGGGCTTCCATCTCCAGGCCAACGGCATGGCAAAGTGCCCCGGGACGAGCTCCACGGCTCCCTGGCAGTCCTCCCCCGGGTGTCTGGGGCTCCCATCTCCAGGCCAACGGCATATCAAAGTGCCCCGGGATGGGCTCCACGGGTCCTGGGCAGTCCTTCCCCCAGGGCATCCGGGGCTCCCCTCTCCAGGCCAACGGCATGGCAAAGTGCCACGGGACGGGCTCCACGGGTCCCGGGCAGTCCTCCCCCCCGGGGCTTCCAGGGCTCCCATCTCCAGGCCAAAGTGCCCCGGGACGGGCTCCATGGGTCCCGGCCAGTCCTCCCCCAGGCGTCCGGGGCTCCCATCTCCAGGCCATCAGCATGGCAAAGTGCCCTGGGACGGGCACCACTGGTCCCGGGCAGTCCTCCCCAGGCATCCGGGGCTCCCATCTCCAGGCTATCAGCATGGCAAAGTGCCCCGGGACGGGCTCCACTGGTCCGGGGCAGTCCTCCTCAGGAGTCTGGGGCTCCCATCTCCAGGCTAACGGCAATGGTAAAGTGCCCCAGGTCGGGCTCCACGGGTCCTGGGCAGTGCCCCCCCGGGCGTCCGCGCCCGAGAGCTCCAGTGATCCTCCCCATGCCTGAGGCCCAGCCAGGGTCCCCGAGCCCTGCATGGGAAGGCAGGAGCCCTACCCCAAAGGCTCGGGGGGAAGCTGGGAATCCTTTTGATCCCGGCCATCTGGTCGCACCTTTCCCCAGGCCATCTGGTCGCACGCAATGCTTTCCAATAAGGGCGACCAGATGGCCGGGCTTCCCTGGAAGTCCTGATGAGGTGCCATTTGCCTCCCCAATCCCAGTGAGGGCTCCAGGAGGTCGGGCGCCTGCGCGCCTTGAGTCCCCTCCGTCACTCGGTGCGCACGGACTCCAAGAAAGAGGGATAGCCTTCCTCCGGATTACATGGGGCAGGGTATTTCCCGGACACTCCTCCAGGGCTGGCGGTTCTCTGCCGGGGACCAGATGGGCTATGCCTGGGCAACACCTCCCTAGGCATCCGGGGCTCCCTGCTCCATGCCCACGGCACGGCAAAGTACCCGGGATGGGCTCCATGGGTCCCGGGCAGTCCTCCGACGGACGTCCGGGGCTTCCATCCCCAGGCCAACGGTATGGCAAAGTGCCCCGGGACAGGCTACACGGGTCCCGGGCAGTCCTCCCCCAGGCATCCAGAGCTCCCATCTCCAGGCCAACGGCATGGCAAAGTGCCCTGGGACGAGCTCCACAGGTCCCGGCCAGTCCTATCCCTGGGCATCCGGGGCTCCCATCTCCAGGCCAACGGCATGGCAAAAGGCCCCGGGAGGGGCTCCATGGGTCCCGGGCAGTCCTCGCCCGGGCGTCCGGGGCTCCCATCACCAGGCCAACGGCATGGCAAAGTGCCCCAGGATGGGCTCCATGGGTCCCGGGAAGTCCTCCCCCGGGCCCGAGAGCTCCGGTGGTCTTCCCCGTGCCTGAGGCCCAGCCAGGGTCCCCGAGCCCACCGTGGGCAGGCAGGAGCCCTACCGCGAAGGCTCGGGGTGGGAAGCTGGGAGTCCTTTTGATCCCGGCCATCCGGTTGCACCTTTCCCCTCGGCCTTCTGGACGCACACAATGCTTTCCAATGGGATGACCAGATGGCCGGTCTTCCCTGGAAGTCCCGATGAGGTGCCATTTGCCTGATCCCAGCCAGGGCTCCAGGAGGTCGGGCACGTTTGTGCCCTGGGTCCCCTCTATCACTTGGTGCGTGCGGGTTCCCAGAAAGAGGGGTAGCCTTCCTCCGGATTACTATAGGCAGGGTATGCCTGGACACCCATCCTGTGCTGGTGGTTCCCTGCCAGGGACCAGATGGGCTATGCCTGGGCAACACCTCCCAGGCATCCGGGGCTCCCTCCTCCGGCCCGCGGCGTGATAAAGTACCCGGGATGGGCTCCATGGGTCCCTGGCAGTCCTCACCCGGGTGTCTGGGCCCGAGAGCCCCGGCAGCCCCACCTGTACCTGAGGCCCAGCAGCCGGGGTCTCCGAGCCCCCGGGAAGCTGAGCCCCCAAGCCCTGCGTGGGCAGGTGGGAGCCCTACCGCAAAGGCCTCGGGGCAGGCAGATGGGAGTCCTGTTGGTCCCGGCCATCGGGTCGCACCTCTCCCCTCGGCCATCTGGTCGCACGCAATGCTTTCCAATGGGGTGACCTTCCCTGGAAGTCCCAATGAGGTGCCATTCGCCTCCCCGGTCCCAGCCAGGGCTCCAGGAGGTCAGGCACGTTCGCTATCTGGGTCCCCTCTGTCACTCTGTGCGCGTGGGTTGCCAGAAAAATGGGTAGCCTTCCTCTGGATTACTAGGGGCAGGGTACTCTGGGATCCCTCTCGGCCTAGCCTCAGCCAGCAGCTGGACGTGCCAGGTGCCGCCCCAGCCCTGGGTCCGTCCCTGGCCCTGCCGCGTGGCAGGCTGCCCTGGATGGGTTCTGGCGGGCCTGGGGAGACTCCCACTGATGGACAGGGTCCCGGGGCCCCAGGGAGGGTGGCCTCCCCACCCCTGGCTCCGTCCTTGGTCTTGCCGTGTGGCAGGGTGCCAGGGACAGGGTCCGGAGGGCCCGGGGAGGCTTCCCTTGCGCCTGGGAGCCCCGGCTGGGTCCAGGGGCCCCACTGGGCCCCGGGTTGGGTGCTCCGGCTCTGGGCCCTGCCCCACAGGCTGCCGCACTGCCAAAGACCCAGGACGGGGTTCCGTTGTGCCCGGGGAGCCTCCCCTTGAATGGCTGGGTTCAGGAGCTCCCTCCGGGGCCCCTGAGGGCCCCCGGGGAGGGTGGCCTCCCCTCCTCAGGCTCCATTCTTGGTCCTGCCGCTTGGCAGGGTGCCCGGGACGGTGTCTGGCAGGTCTGGGGAGGCTATGCCTGCGCCTCTGTGCCTGGGAGCTCCGGCTGGGTCCAGGGGCCCCATTGGGCCCCTTTGGGCCCCGGGTCGGGTGCTCCAGCCCTGGGTCGGGTGCTCCAGCCCTGGGCCCTGTCCCCCAGGCTGCTGCACTGCCAAAGGCCCAGGACAGGGTTCCGTTGTGCCCGGGGAGTCTCCCCTTGCTTGGCTGGGTTCAGAAGCTCTATTCGGGGCCCTGAGGGCCCAGGGGACGGTGGCCTCCTTGCCCCGGGCTCCGTCCTTGGTCCTGCCACATGGCAGGGTGCCCGGGACGGTGTCTGGCAGGCCTGGAGTGGCTTCCCCTGCGCCTCCGGGCCTGGGAGCCCTGGCTGGGTCCAGGGGCTCTGCCGGGCCCCGGGTTGAGGGCTCCAGCCCTTGGCCCTGTCCCCCTGGGCTGCCCCGCCGCCAAAGACCCTGGACGGGGTCCATCGGTCCCGGGAAGGCATCCCCAGCTTGTCCGGGTGTCCGTGGGCACTGGGTCGGAGGGCCTGTTGGGTCCCCCTCGCAGCCCCCAGGGCCCTGGGTCTCCAGTCCCCCATGCCCCAGGCACCCGCTTTCGTTGGGCCATCTGGTCGCACCTATCCCTTCGGCCATCTGGTCTCACCCAATGCTTTCCTATGGTGCGACCAGATGGCCGAGCTTCCCTGGCAGTCCGGATTTGCATGACCTAAACTGAGGGCTTGGTGTACAGACAGCGTCTGGACACCCCCAAAGGAAGAGTCAGCCGTTAGACCTGCTTGCTCTTCAGTGCCACTATTACCCCTCTGTACTATACAGTATGGTAGGTAATTTCTGGCAACCACTGAACATGACAACCCCTATCCCTCAGGTATTGTGGAAACAATATGGTGTCTTTCGTTTAGTCACTCGTGCTTGCTTTTCTCAGAATACATTGAATGACGAATGGAATGGTTTCAATAAATATTTATTGGTCAAGTGTCAGTCTAGTATGAAACGTTAGCTGCGACAATAAAAAGACAGGAGCAGACAAATGTAATCGCTAGTACTAATATCGTGAAAAGTAGGTACATTTCTACCATTGCGAATAAGATGAATAAAAGCATGTTACATAAAACAATATCATTGGCATACTCCTTCAATGCATATCCTATCTAACCATGCCCTACCTAGAGGTGTAGGTGAAGCATGTATGTGTAAGTGCTAGGAGATGTCCTAACGGAGCCAAAACTTTCCCGGAGCATTGCTAACACCTCACTTGATGGTTCTGAATGAAGGACCCCATCTCTGTGTCGAGGATGGCACCCTGCATGGGATGTCAGAACTCTGTCTGTTGAAGGAATTAAGATATGGTACCAAGAACCTGATGTCGGAGAGACAGAAGTCATCTACCGGGTAAAAGGTCACCTTCGTAAGACCGTTATGTGGATGGGATGTAATGAATGTAATCTGTATATATTTGATGGACCTAACCTAAGGAACATGACACCCACTCCTCATAAAAAGGTCAACTAAGTCAGCTAGGTACTGATAGTAAACGCATCAAAAAGGGATAAAAAAAATCCTTCACAATAAAATCATATTTTAAAAAGCATTTAAAACACGGTCCGAAAAAGGTAGTCTATAATGAAAGTATTCTTTCCTACAAAGCGTTCAAAAAGGTCCATTTATATTTGGATATATTTGTCATTTGTTTTCTGAGCACCTTGAAAGCCACAACGTTCAGATAGAGCAGAGAAGAATAAAAACAAAGTCTGTTTGACCTTCAATTTGGTACATGTTTAAAAAAATTGCCCAAACGGTTCCCAACACAGGAAAGGCCAGATTGTTTAAGAATCTTGCTCTGAAGACTCAACATCACTGTACAATGCATCCGCAGGAGGCAGTCCCTCCAATATCTCTAGTATGATATCAAGTGAGCACAGGTGGTCATCGCTATTTCCCACGGCAGCCGTTGGGGAAGAAGTAGATGCCTGTGTGCCTGAGGCTGATTCTTGCACATCCATTGTAGAGCCGTTCTCCGGTCCACCAGGAGCTGAAGCGTCCCTTGGAGGATCTAGGAATGCCATCATCAACATGGGAATACGCTGTGGACAACTGTGCACATGGGCCTGTAAAGGCGCAAGGAGCATGTCTAAGTCCGGCGGCACAACCGATGGAAGTGTTAGACAGAGGTCTAACATGCGTCCAAATCTGCAAAAGTGGCAGTGGAAAACTGTTAGAATGCAATCAAGCCAGGCTGGTCTGAAAGACAGAAACAGATGCTCACTCAGCTCTTGAAGCCAAGGTAACCCCATTAAAAGCACCAATTGCTTACGACAATGTCGCTTCAGCAGTGCTCTCTCCAAGTTTTGAGTGATGCTGACATGCATTGCGAAGCAATGCAATAGAAGTAAAATCAGGATGCCTGCTACCGAAAGCAGGACCAAAGGAAGCCCTCCAAAAATGGTTCCAGGTACAAAGTGTATAAATGATAGAATCACTCCGAAAATGGTTTGAAAGGTTTTTAACAGACCTGATCCAATGCTCCTAAATAAGTGTACAATACCACTCGTATCAGACATGTTAAAGATACGAAGGACCATTTCCTTGAAATGGAGAGGGAAGTTCGTACGGACCAACGCCGCCTGTATCTCTGCCCAAGACCTTGCTATATGGAGATCAAAGGTCTCTCGGGCTAAAGTTAAGGCTACATTATGCTGAAACAGCATGGATTTCAGTCTGCTCAGAGAATCAAACCCTATGTTGGATACATTCAGTGAAGGCCACAGTGGTGCCTCCCGAACTGTGCACACTGGGGGAAACAGTACTTGCTTACAACAAACAACCCTGGAGTTGACAGTTACTAGATAAGCAATGCTGGGCATCATTCCACAGCAGCCTTGGTCATTCAACTTCAAGTAACTATCATTTGAAAGTAACTCAAAGACCGGATGAATTACAACAGCTGCTGAACACTTAAGGGAGCAGGATAAGTTCACTATTGATGCATTGCATGCTCGGTGCAGCAATATTTCCTTGCACACTAAAGACCCACTCAAGGCATTTTCGCAGTTTGAACTACTGGGAAAAACTTCCATGTTTTTGTTCCTGCACCTATATGTGTACAGTAACTCCCAGGTTTCTCGACTGTAATCTTCGCCCAATGCTTCATATCTGCCTACTGGGTAACATTTCAGTCAGTACTGGAATTAGAATTTGTGATTGGCAGTGTGATATAGCCATGGATTAACCATTCTGTAGACGGTAACTGCTACAGTGTAAGGTAACTTCTCTAGTTTTTCAATGAGCAGCATGGTGTACTTCGTATCTCTACATGCCATGGTCAATTGTCAGTCGGTCAGGTTGTAAACCGAAAACAGATTTGTGTCTTTAAAGTATTGCCATGGTACGTGGCCAGAACGCAATGATTGAAGTGTCCAGCTTAGAAGCATAATAGCTTGCAGCTGTGATTGTCCATGTTGTAAGATAGACAAATCTTGTTCCATTATGTCGATAGCTGAGGACACAATGTTGCCATTGAATAAATATGAGACAAAAGTGTGGTCATGCCATTCTCTTCCACAGATAAGGACTTTTCTATTTTAATTCTTTCTATTTCATGAAGTATCTCAGCAGCTTCCTGTTGGGAGATTTTCCACAGTTCATTGTAGATGATATACACAAAGAGGATCCACGTTGTATGATAAAAGGGTCAAGTGTTGTTTCAGCTGTGATAGTATCTAGGTCTTTAGCCAATCTAGGCACAACATCCCGATACTATAGGAAGTCCCTTCCCCTGGGTCTTCTATGTGTACATAGCATGGATCGGACCTATGGATACTGAACCCTTTGGTTGTACCCCTGACACTGGCCAAACCAACCAACCCTTTCAATCAGGAAACGATTAATTGTATATATTTGTACCATGTTTCACTTGTAAATTAATTATTTACCATACCCTTGATTGGGGCGTGTGAGGTGATGCTCAGTTTTTTCAGGTCTTTGATTTTTGCAAACCCATAACAGATAGTTTGTTGTACTGTTCTGTTCAGGAAAATCATTTGTAATGGTATCTGGCAAACTCTAAATAATGCCTCAATTCCCTGAACCTGCCACTCTCCTGTCCCCCAGATGGATTTTGTATCTTTTCAGTAGTCCACACCCTGTGTAGACAGTTGGGAGATAAAAGGTGCTGAGTATATCAGCTTAGTATTTGTCAGCATAACTTTGCCGATGCATTAGCCTGTGCAAGATTATAGTAGAATGATTCTGGGTCTGATGTTTTGAACCCTGAAAAATACGTGAACTTCTGTGTGAATGTGGCAGAACGACCCTTTGGTGGTGTTGGGCACTATTCCCATTGATGGTACACATTAGCAGTCCATGGTACACTTGCTCTATACAGCAACTGATGACCATAATGCTGGTAACAAAACATGGTATCGTTGTCAGTTGTATCTTGATACAATTCCCTGTAAGAAAATGCAGCACATTGTTCTAAATCTGTGAGCATAGTATTTACAGTCTCAATGTCCCAATCATCTGAGAGTGTACTGGGGTAATACAATCATTCAAAGAGACTTTAAACAAATGTGGGATTTTCAAATGCTCAGTGGGACCATATACATCATATGATACTTCATCCCAAACAATACCATCTGGTATCGGAATTGCTGTAATGTTCACCAGGGGTAAGTCTCTTTTTTCACGATGTCATGACGTATGTGGTTTCAGGACCAAGTTCACGTATTGTACTGCAGAGCGTTCTGAGAGATAATGTCCGTTTAGAAGCAGAAAAAAGACAGTCACTGTGCTAATCCAAATTAACAGATATACTACTCCTATTGTGAACCAAATATGCAACCAAGGTGGCACTAAGTAAGTCTTTTTGAGCAGAAGATAGAATTAGCGAGAAATAAAATTCTTTGAAGTGGGTGGCGTTTAATCAGGTTCACTTGGATCTGAAGAGAAATCATCGAAGTTGATGAAGTAGTCAGACACAGTTCGATCTATCTTTGGTAGCTCAGCAGGTTTTGCAGATGTGTCATTTGAAGGCACATTAATGTAGACATCATTGTTGGGCCTAATTGCAACTGGCATTGTTGTTTTTTCTTGATGCTTAATAATTTCAACTGATGTGATCTCTACCCCATAATTCGTTGCTCCATCACTCTGTGTTGCGCAGTCTTGAAAGGTTATTATCTTTTCTATCTGAACTTCCTGTATAATTGCAAGAGGAGATCTGTGCCTACTTAGGACCCCACGTGGCCTACTGTTGAGAATCAGCACATGATGTGGTTTGATCAGATCAACGGAGACAAATATTTTTTCCTTTTTGACGCCAAGAGGCGGAAGAAGTACTGTTCTTGTACACACTACCGCTAGGACAGGTACAGCTGTTCTGTAAAATGGCCCAAACTCTCTTCAGTCCACAATATTTTACTTGACCAGGTCCCCAATCTGCAGGATCCAGACAGGTCTTGCCGGAACTGGTTTCACTTCCCCAGTGGTGGTGCGCTTGACCTGCACATTGCTTTGTAGTACTTGGAATTCAATGAGTTCCTGTAAAACAGCCAAACGGTCATTCAGTTCAAATGGTTTTGCATCCGCCACTGCACTGGCACAATCGAGATCAGGTACCCACATTCTTGTTCCAAACAGGATTTCATAAGGGGTACAGCCTCCCAAGGACTTTCTTGGCATGTTGTAAAGTGCCCTCTGGTCCCCATATAGGTGAATGACCCATGTACCGCCCGCGCCTAATACCCTTTCTGTTAAGGATTGCTTTAGGTCCTGGTTTTTACTCTCCACCACTGAATTTCCCTCGGGATGGTGGACGGGAGTACCGCAAGGCCACGCCCATACTTTCCATGGCTTCCATGTAAGCCTTAGAGCTAAATGCAGGACCACGGTAGGAATGTAATGTGCTAATTGCGTATGTCCCAATGAAGACTCGCAAATCATTTATAACAGTTCAAGTGTCAGCTGAGCACTGGGGCCAAACCCATAGGAATCTAGACCATGAATTCACTTCCACCAAGATGTTCTTGTAAGCCCCGTCAGAATTTAAGGGGCCGTAGTGGTCCAAACAGACACATGCGAGTGGTCTGTCTGAAATCAGTAATGGTGTTTGTGGTGGCTTGTGAATGGTAGAACCCTTCGTCTGCTGGCAAATGTTGCACATAAGGGCATAGTCCTTCATTTCTTTTGTCAGCCGCGACCACCAGTAACACTGCTTCAATAATGAAATTGTTGCCGTGACTTCTGTGTGTGCTGAGCCTAGACCCTCATGTGCAGCTAGTATTGAACCTAATCTGCAATCTTTGTTTGGTATTACTCTACCCCCCACTCCTGGAATTTGAGAATACGGTGTATCATGTGCATATAACTTGTAGGAGTACTTGAGTTGAAAGCCTTTTGAGAGGACGGGTAAGCCATTCTTTGAGGCATTGATGACTTCTATTATATCTCTGTCCATACTTGTGTGTGAACGAGTGATTGCAGCAACGGCAGCAGTTTGCACTGTCGCCTTGGTGGCTTCATCAGCCAGTGAATTCCCTTCAATGTGTATGCCAACACGCTGATGACTCAAGGTGTGAATAACTTGAGCCCGTGGCAGGCCTGCTTTCAGCTTTGCCACTTGTTCCCAAAACAATTTGTGTTTTATCGTGCCACCCTTGGCGTCTCTAAATCCATTCTGGCCCCAGTAGTGAAGATATTCATTGTAAGATTACACACAGTAAAATGAATTGCACACAGTCAGTGTGGGGAATTCCAGCTCTGTATACTGTAGTGCTAGTATCAGGGCTTTTAGTTCTGCTATCTGTGCTGTACAAGCTCCTAGAGATTGCGTAGTCGTATTGCTTGGGTGGAATATACAATCCCGCATCTGACCCTTCACTATAGCGCATGCAGTGCTATACTGCTGTTTACTTTCTATGGCAGGTTGCGCAGAACCGTCAGTGTAAATGACGTATTCATACTGATGTAGAGGCATGATTTAATTCGGGAGAGGGTATTCTTGTTTGTACGGCAGGAATGTTCTTGTTCTAAGTCTTGGATCGTAGCTATATTCTACATCTGTTGCAGTGAGAGAATTAGCCCATTGTATCCAACGTGGATGCAATGCCTTTGCATTTGGAATGCTGGCTTTAGTTACCACTTCTAAAGTCAGGGTTACCACGATAATGTGTTTCCCCTGTGCTAGTGCTCTTTCTCTCATTACAGCAGTCTCACCTTTATTGAAAGTTATATAAGTGTACCCTGATAATCTGGGGACGACCAGTATTACCAGGTTGTGGACGTTTACTCGTGTGTGCAAGGTTGGAAGCTATCGTGTCAGCTTGAACTGAACATAGAGTGTCAGCATGAGTTTGAGTCCACTTGTTTGCTGTGAAGTCTGGTCTGATTAAGTCATAGAAAGTTTTGATTCTTTCTGCGTAGTCTAGAATGTATTTTCTGCCAAAATGTAGGAATCCTAATATGGATTGTAAACCTTTCAGAGTCTTAGGATGCTGTATTAGTGCGCATTTTTCTAGAAAATTTGCGGCCAGGCTTTTGCCTTCACTTGACAGCTCATATCCCAAAAATAGGACGCTGAAATAGGCAATTTTTGATTTTTTAACTTACATTTGTAGCCCAAATTGGCAAAACCAACAATTATGTTGTTCACCCTGCACAAGTGATGTGGTAATTCATCGTCCGTCAGAAAAATATCATCTACATGGGACACTGCCTCTGTTGAATATAGCCGGGCTGTTCTTTTAGCCCTGGGGGAGACAACAACACTGATGCTGTGTGCCAAGGGCAGAAAATCCTGTCAAATATCTGCTTCCAGCAGCTATATTTTGGCAGAAGAATCCATTCAAGATATCCAGTGTTGTTTTGTATTTTTCTGCACTATGTTATTTATCAATGCTGCGCTGTGTGGGTTGTTCACTGATGAGGTGCAAGTTTCAATCACACCTTGGTATTTAAGTTGGTCTTAGATTTCAATGACCTGTTTTTTCGCTTCATTTTTAATTGGGTACGGTGTCTATGGAGTTGTAGTAGTTTTTAATGGTATTTCGTGGTGTTTGGATTCCATGTCCCACACTCCATGGTTGCAGTATAGTGCTGGAGCCATCACTTGCGCCTACTCCTGTGCGTATGAGTGTTTTAGGGAAACAGGAACAACATCAGAAAAAGCAGGCACAATGACACTTTCCCCCTTTGGCCAATCCATTATAAATACAGGTGGGCAATCTTTTTCTGCTAACAGGATGTCGGATCCAAATGTCAAATTTTCCCAAAAAGGACCTTTAATTTTTCTTGAGATGTCTTCCTTTATTTGGAGATTCATTTTGTGTAGACAATGTGGGAAACTCACTCTTGTATCAGGTGCTTTCCACCGTGATGTTTTCATTCAATACTGCTGTCACCAGAAATTCCTTCAGGCTCTGGTGAGCTATTGTTACTTCTGCCGCGCTGTCTATCTTCGTCAGAGCCTATATCCCGTTCAGAAGCTCAGGCCTCAGTAACCTGGGCTCTTCCTGTTTGATAATGAAATCAGAAGTGCGATGTGTCTCCCTTTTTTCCTTTGGTCGATCTACAATTTTTTGTTCTGACCGTCCTTGCCTCTACGGGCTTTTTGATGAACTCTGAAAGGAACAAAAGGAACATGTATCAGTACCCTGATACCTGTCCGGTTTCCTAATATTATCATGATTCCTAAGGTTTTACCTCTTTTCAGAGGACTCCTGTGAAGGAGACCCCCCCTTGATTGTGAAATGATTCTGCTATTATTATTTCTAGGTTGACTATTATCCCATTTCTTTTTAGAAGAAGTGGGTGCTTGCTTTGAGTTCTCTTTTTCAGAACTACTCACCACTAGTGTGTTTCCCGAGTTTGGCCCCCAAACTATCTCTGCCTAATGAAGCATAGACGTAGTTGATCATTTTTGGTAATGCCCGCTCCTGATTTGCAGGAGTTGTTTCCCTTAGGTGCTGGCATATAGCCACTGCTGCTGTTCCTCTTTGGTGTTGCTCAGCATAATTGTCAAGGCTTGGTCAAAATTACCTAACAATTTCCTCCCCAAGTCCAGGGCAGGTCTTGCCCCATACTCATTCTGTATTTATTTTAATACTTCAGGAATAACTGATATAGTTAGGTACCATGTAGGCTAATATATATGGCAGCAAAGATTTTTCCCCAGGTGGAACAATCCTCAATTGAGGGAACCATTCCCTTTGGCAAGCAAATTGTTAACATTCTGTGTTTTCCTGCAGACCCGTACGGGGAAACTGCTTCCAGCTTTGCTATTTTTTTAGTAATCCAGAAAGGTACTTAATCCCTTCTTGATGGGAACACACCCATTAATGCGTTTAGTGTTTGCGGACTAATTACAGGTGTGGGCTGGGTCTGGACTATTCCAGGTGGAGCAACTCCTGCAGGTTGTAATGTGAGTGTTCGCATGAAGAACTGGATAACATGTCTGTATAGCCTGATTACTTCCTGGAAAAGTATACGCAATTCCCCTACTGGGAGTGTGTCTATCTCAGGATGTGGAGTGTAAGCCACTAAGACCAGCCATGTTGCACCTCCTATGCTGAGCGGACCGAGTCTTACGACTGAAGTTGTGTGTAATAGGGCGCCTTTAAACCAATTTTTATATTACTGGTAAGTTAACGGAACTTCAATGTCCTCGTATGGGATGTATTCTTCCAGTGGATCCACTTCAAAGTATTCATGGAATATGTATGTCTGTGGATCTGCAGGTGGGAATTTTACCCAGGAATAGAATACATCTGATACGAACACCTCGTGTGCCTCAATCACAAAGGTAACATGGCCATCTGTTGCAGGTAACCCATGTTCTAATATTTTCAGAGTAAATGCCTGTCGGCAGTTTTATGAAATGTTAAGGGCGTTAGCAAATTCGTCTCCTTCCGAACTTCCACTGCTAATCGCAGATTCAGTTATTTTGAAAACAGAAGAAGGTAAAGATTTAAGGGATATGGTTTAGCACAATAGGGAACTTTTAGGCCTTACATGCATGTCTAAAACCTTCAGCTAATACACAGGGTGCCTGCTCAGCTGAGGCGGATTAACCTTCCCACTTCAGACGTCTCTGAAAAATGTGTATTGGATTGTTGAGAAAGCACGACTGAACTACTCATATTTTACTGTTAATATAAGAACCAAACAAACGTTGGCAGCGCCATGTCGTGTAGTTCCTAGGACCCTCCAGGACCTGCTTGTTTTGGACGACCTAAACCTAGAGCTTGCTGTACAGACAGATCCTGGACAACCCCACAGAATGAATCAGCCGTTAGACCTGCTAGCTCTTCAGTGCCACTATCACCCCTCTGTACTATACAGTGTGGTAAGTAGCTTCTGGCAACCACTGAGCATGACAACCCAGATACCTCATATATCTTGGAAACAATACAGTATCTTTTGATCAGTCACTCGTGCTTGCTTTTCTCAGAATACATAGAATGACGATTGGAATGGTTTCAATAAGTATTTATTGGTCAAGCGTCTGTCTAGTATGAAACACGTTAGCTGCGACAATCAAAAGACAGGAGCAGACGAATCTAATCGCTAATACCAATATTGTGAAAAGTAGATACATTTCTACCATAATGCGAATAAGATGAATAACGGCATATTACATTAAACAATAGCAGTGGGGTACTCCTACAATGCGTATCCTACCTAACCGTGCCTAGCCTAGAGGTGTAGGTGAACTGTGTTTGTGTAAGTACTAGGAGATATCCTAAATGAACTTAATGGAACCTAATGGAGCCTAATGGAGCCAAGAATTCCCCGGGGAAGTGCTAACCCCTCACCTGATGGTTCTGAATAAAGGCCCCTATCTCTGCATTGAGAATTGGACCCCGCAAGGGATGTCAGGACTCTGTCTGTCAAAGGATCAGCCTACGGAGCCTCGCTCCAGCCTGGTAGGAATTCTTCCTCTGCTCAGTAAGGGGGAGTGAGAGTCTTTTATACTAAAGTGATCACTCCAGGGTTTTTCTAGAACCGATATGTTTTTGAAAACATTTGCTAATCCTTTTCTAAACAAACATGAGCATATGCAGCTGGCTGTTGGCCTTGAATGAAAACAGTGGTGACCCTTTGAAGTGATTAGATACCGTCAGGTATGTATAAGAGCACTTAGTTTATTGGCCATTCATCTCTACAGCCTCCAGGGATAGTCATAACTGACCCTGGACTTCAAACAGCAACATTCCGTAACCAAAGAGGTGACATCATAACAGGGAGAGATAAGTTGTCACATTACTAGAACACCTCCCTTCTTTCCATAGAAGGAACATTAAGATGCATCATAACAATATAAATAGCAAAGAAGAAAAACAAAGAAATAAAAAGAGAGAAAATGAGCTAGACAAAAGAGAAAGTAAAGAAGAGGCACAACAGAACAAAAACTGGGATATCTACAAAAACAGTAGCATATAAAACATTCACATTGCGTCCATTAAAAGAAAGGAACGCATAAGTATATACCAATTACAAATCCAAACGTTTAGGTGGTACACTTCTTCTAAAACTCCTACGTGTACTAGGCAGTTGAGGAAGGGTTTTGGGTTAGGTCTGAACCAATCCAGGATCACAACTCCCAGACTCTTTCTTGAGACCCAATTTGAGAACCACACTCCTGGGAATCTTGTAAATTCTGGAACAATTCCACCAATTCTTACCATTAGCCCTCACGCAAAGAGTGAAATGGCATCCACCTTAACAGGAGGACTGAACTTAGACAAACCCTTGGCCACTTTTAGTGGAAGCTTAACTTGAACCCAATCACCCACCAAAACCTTGGAATTCAATTCATGGACAGCATTCTTAGACAACTTATTTGAGACATTCTTTGACAAATTATTGGATGCACTGGTTGAACATTTATCCGCACCCACACTTGAATTGGAAAAAGATGTCACGCCACTGTCCGAAGCCCCAACCTTGGTACTCAAACCCCACTTCCTCCCCCAAGCAGGACACATGTCAAAAGTTGCAACTCTTCCACGCAACAGCTCAAATGGACTTACCCAAGGCTTGACTGGGGGTAGTGCGATACACCCATAACATGCTATGTACCACTTCCTTGATCTCAACCCGATTGGATAAAGCCCACTGCACACACTCGACCAAAATGCGATTCCTGCGCTCAATATAACCATTGGCTTGAGGATGATATAAAGCCACACAGCGATGCAGAATGCCAGTTTGAGACAAGAAATCAGACATTTCTCTTGATGTGAATTGCACACTATTGTCTGAGACAATTTATTTAGGAAATCCTTCTCTTGCAAATAAACTTTGGAAGAAACAAATAACTTCTTTAGTATTGGGATCAACAATGAAATGGACCTCCCACCACTTGCTGTAATAGTCAGCCAAAACCAACGCAAATTTATATCTGGTTGACAATGCATTGAAAGGCCCTACAAAATCTACAGCCAGCTTCATCCAAGGGCCTTAGGAGGTTTAACAACTTGGATCGGGGGCGTGACAATCTTGATGACCTCGTCACTCATACAACACATCACACACCCCTTGACCACATCCTCAACCTTCCTGTCCATGGATGGCCACCAATACACAGCCCAAATTCTTCTTTTAGCGCTGGTTTACCCCAGATGTCCTTCGTGTACCAAGGTAACAATGCGTGACCTCCAAGATTCAGGTGGAAAAAATGTGTCACCAGCCATAATCATCTCTCCACCCTCCAAGGTAAGCTCAACAGCAATTTTGGAAAAGGGTTGAAGTTTTACATCAAGATGCTTTTCTTTAGGCCAACCTGGAACAATGTGTTATTTTACTTTCTTGAGAACATTATCTGACTGCAAGGCATCAAACCACTCCTTCTCTGAGAAACCACCCACACTACAAACATCAATCGCAGCAATCAAAAACTCTTCATCTTCATTACACCCATCTAACTTCTCATCTCCCAATGTAAGAAGTGATCTAGAGAGAAAATTCACTCTAGTGTTCTTTCCTCCCGGAATGTGTGCAACATCCAAATTGTACTATAACAATTTTGAACTCAATCTTGCTATCCTTAGAGTATGCTCCTTAACAATGATTTCATTAAGAATAGGGATGAGTGGCTTGTGGTCTGTTCACAACTTGAAAGGTGTGCCCCACAGAAAACACTTAAACTTTTCAACTGCCCAGCAACAAACCAATTGCTCTCTTTTTATAACTGAGTAGTTCTTCTCACTTGGTCGCAAAGCCCGAGAATCAAATCCAACAGTATACTCCTTTCCGTGTTTGACCTGGGTAATCATATCACCCAAACCATCCAAACTCGCATCAACAGACACAATACACTGTAAAAGAGGATCAAAAGGGGTAAGAATCTTACATGAATCCAGTTCTTCCTTAATGCAAACAAACTCATCTTGGCACAATTGATCCCACACGAAAACAATCTTTCTCTTAAGTAGTTCACACAAATGGACCGTTTTGGCAGCAAAGTTAGGAATGAATTTTGAATAAAATTCACACACACCCAAGAATAAAAGAAACATGATCCTTTGACTTGGGGCAAGGAGCATCGAGGATGGCATCTATCAAATCTTCTCTCGGTTGAATCCCTTCACCAAAAATGCGATATCCCAGATACTCGATTGACTCCACACCAAACACACATTTAAGCTTGTTAGCCACAATGTCTTTCTCTTGAATTTTAGATAAAACTTGAGTGACTAGTCTATCATGTGAATCTTTGCACTTTCCAGCAACCAGAATGTCTTCCTGGAACACCACATTGTCCTCCAGACCCTCCAAAACATTCTCCATAATGTGCTGGAATACCGAGGCTGCCGAAGCCAGTCCAAAAGGCATTCTCTTAAACTGAAAGGTGCCTATCGGTGAAACTAAATCAATCAAATGCTTATAACTTGGGTCCAGTTCCACCTGATGGTAGGCGGAGGAAAGATCTATTTTTGAAAAGTACTTACCTCCTGCAAATTTGGCAAGAATGTCATCATTTCGGGGAAGAGGATTTGAGTCAACCCATATTTCTCTATTCAGACTGCTTTTCAGACTGGGCAAATCAATACACACTTTTAGACTCCCATTCTTCTTATGGGCTACCACCAATGGAGACAACCTTAAATGAGACTACACTGGTTCGAAACCGTCAGATTCACATAACCTTTTAAGTTAAACTCCTTGATGCACCCCAAATCCTCACCAAAAAACTCTTGAATTCATTGTCCCACACTGTCAAACATTCACCCTGATTACACTCATCAACAACTGACACTTGTTCTTTAGTACCCGGTCTAGAAGTCATCCAGAATAATCCCTGATTATACCACCCCAAAATGTTAAGTCCTTTTTTGCCACATACACCTTCCCAGAAATAAACCTCAGTTTAAAAGTCAAGCTTGTTACAAAAAAAAACTTTTAATTCGATCCTCTGGCCCTCATAGGAAACAGGAGTTTCTGTCAGGTGCTTTCAAAAACGTGTCCACACAAGTACTCTCAAATAACTCCTCGTTGATCATGGTCATATGTGCCCCTGAATTGACCAACAGTTGAATAGACTTCCCATCAACAATCACCTCCACCACAGGATCAACACAATCATTAGCATCATCTTTAACAACAACAATTAAATCCTTCATTGAACTCACCACGTCACCCATCGGTTCACTTCTATCTTCTTCATCATAAACTGAGTTAACATTGCCTCTTGACAAGCACATCTTTGCAAAATGCCGTTGTTTACCACATTTTTGACAAGAAGCATTTTTAGCAGGACAAACACGAGAGTTAGGGTAATGTGAGGGAAAACCACATTTCATGCACACATTTGTTTGTTGGTTCACCTTCTTCTCAAGTCTGTAAGAAATGTTCTTGCTAGCACGTAGGTCATTATTTTGCTTTTCTCCCTGCTCTTTGTGTTCTTTGTATTTCCCCCACACAAGCTTTGTCAAGCTTCAACTCTTTAGAAGCTTTTTGAGACAATTTGATACTTTCAATAATTGTGATCAGAATAAACCTACCGTGCCTGGGAACATGTTTTGTGTCTGTCAGGTACAGGGATTAAGATATGGTAACAAGAGCCTGATGTCGGAGAGACAGAAGTCAGCTAATGGGTAAAAGGTCAACTGTGTAAGACCATTATGTCGTCTGGATGGGACGTAATGTATGTAATCCTTTTAAGAGAATTGGTTGGTTTTATAAACTGAAATCCTTGCTTACAGCAATAGGGCTAGAGGGATTGTGGGATGGTAGGAATCCTGCACTGCTCCCTAGTAGGGACGTAATTAAGAAACAATACTGGAATTGGGTGGCTCAGTCTTTTGTAACAAACCAGCAATGGGGCCATCTTACATCGGATTTTCTGGAGTTCAAACTGACAAGAGAATTTGAGCAATACCATGAGGTCATTACAGTCCGTTGGAGAGGAAGCTCTACATGCAGTTTAGATTTGGCTTTATTCCAGTGAACTCTTTCATAGCCTCTTGGCGAAAGTCAACTATTCAATCCTTGTTTTGCCCTGGATGTCCCTCCACTGCTGAGTCGATAGGCAACATACTTTTTGTTTGTCCATTGTATCGGTCCCCGAGATCGCGATGGTTAGCCCCTCTCTGCAAGCGCCTTGGCACTAGATGTCACCGAGAAGCACTGTGCATCTCAAAATCGGACACTAACTTGCTGATAGTTTGCACAGTTGCTAAGTTTCTCAAGATGTTGTGGGCAATCAGAAGATCCCTGCTGAAAATTGTAAACTGACTATTATTTTTAGGTGCTGCAATAGATCATTGTTTTAACTTTTTAACTATTGTCTAGCTCTAATTCTTTAAAGTTTATCCTTTACCAGAATTTTTACCGTATAATTGTAAGCATTTTATCTTTTCTTGTTTTGTATGCACTTGCACTTTTATGGTCTGCGGACCGAAATACAGTTAAAGATGATGATGCTATTGGCAGCTATCTTGTGACTTGGTTGAACCCAGTCACAGAAAAAAACATTTAGAAAAAATAAAAGGAGGCAGGGTGGAAACACCTGCGATCTGTTTGTAATCAGCCCCCGGGTGGGCCAGATCCTGGAGGCATTTTAAAAATGGAGTTGGGGTGCAGCCCCCCCTTACTGTGGCTTATTGATGCACTGGGACCACCACTTCTCCATGGGTTGAATATAGAAAAATGTGGGGTACAGCCTCCTCTGCTGCCCCTGGGACCACCACATCCCGGGAATTGTAACATTTTCTAGATAGGGGGTCCTCTTAGACCAATCCTACCCGGGTATTCCCACCTCCCTAGGGCTTAATCATAAAATAATGTGGGGGCCACACCGAACCCCCCGCAGCCCAGGGGCCCCCACCTCCCAGGGACTTTAATGATAAGTAAAGTGGGTGGCCATGAGGACCCCTTCACAACCCTACCCCCACCACCTCTCTGGGATATAACTTCAATAGAATGCGGGAGAGCCACACAACCCCCCTGCCTCGGGGACCACCATCTCCTGGGGCAAATTACAAGAAAGGAGGGGGGCACACAGACCCCTCCTGTAGCCATTTGTGGCCCTCAGGACCACCACCCCCCAGGGTCTACTCCTGCTATGCCCCCGGTTGCCCACCCCCAGGACATAGCTGTTTGGTATAGCTTGGCGGGAGCTTTAGCAATCCCACCAAGCCCTAGCAAACTGTGCTCCACTTCTAGCAAGCGAGAGCATAACAAATTTTCTCGCTTGCTAGAAGCGGAACAAAATTGCTGTGAAAGAGAGGGAGCAGCATGGTAGCAGCTCCCTCTCTGTCAAAGTAATGCTGGCTCCCGCAGGAGGCGGGCAGCCGGCAGGGACTGCAGGGACCTTAAGGCTCCTCCGTGGTCCCCAACACTACACAGTGGGTGCCCTGGGTGGGATAAGGTCACCCTCACTTGAGTAAGGGTCCCGGGATGGGGTCCCCAGTGTCCAAATTTGCAAGGATGGGGGCACTCGGCCCCCTTCCCTTTAATGTACAGTTTTTGCTTTTTTTAAAAGGATGGGACAGGGGCATGAGGTCCCTGGGGCTGAAATTGGCTGGGGAGAGGGCTGCATTGTCCCCTCCTTATTTAAAAATGATCTTTCACCAGGGGATGGGGTCCCCGGGGCCCAAATTGGCCCAGGGAAGGGAGGTCACGCCCCACCAAATAAATATCAAAAATATCAAAAAAATCCTCCGACCAAGTCGCTGGAGGCCCCCTCCTTTCACCACCATTCTGTAAACGTGCCTCATGGTGCACTGCTGGTGGGGGGATGAAGTCTTCTTGCCTGCAGAGGGTCCTTGGGGGCCAACTACCCTTCTGTTACCTCTAGTAAGTCTCACACAGCAGGATTGCTGAGAGGTTGACGGAGGCCATGCCCCCTTTCTCCACCACTCTGCAAACATGCCTCCTGATGCACTGCTGGTTGGGGGATGAAGTCCCCTTGGCTCCAGAGGATCCTTGGGGGCCAACTACCCCTCCTGTTAGCTCCAGTAAGTTCTACAGAGTATGATTGCTGTGAGATCTTTTGAGGCCACACCCCATTTCTCCACCACTCTGTAAACGTGTCTCCTAGTGTAGTACTGGCTGGGGGATGAAGTCCTCTTGGATGCTGACGGACCTTGGGGGCCAAGAAGCCCTCCTGTTACCTCAAGTAAGTCCCTTACAGTGGTATTCCTGAGAGCTGGTCGGAGGCCCTGCTACCTTTCTCCATGAATCTGCAAGCATGACTACTACTTAAAAACCATAGAAAGTCACATAAAAACCAAATTTTACAGGGCCTTTATAGTTAGGAAATAGAATTTGAAAAAACTTGGAAATTCACTAAAAAAAACAAAGATTACAGGGACCTTATAGTTAGGAATTAGAATTTTAAAAAACGTTAGAAATTCACTAAAAAATACAAAGGTTACAGAGACGTTATAGTTTGGCTAAGATTTTACTGGTACAAAACCAATTAAATTCAACAGGTATAGTTACCTGAGCAAACTATAACTTACACCCCTGCAATGAACTGCTTATGACCTCACATATTACATCACTCATGACATGGGCAGTGACCTCACTGATGACATCTCAAATGACATCACTGATGACAACCTCCACAGAACCACTCACACACCCATAGAACCTCTGATACTGCCACAGACACATACACAAGCACTCACATACCCATTCATATACCCATTCATAGACCCATTCATAGACCCATGCCAGTACTCATACATCCACTCACTTACTCATACAGCCACTGGCACAACAATTCAGTCACCCAGACAACAACTCATACAACCAGTCACTCACCCATACAGCCACTCACATAACCACACACTCACCCATGCAGCTACTGACACACCCACTTATTTACTTATACAGTTACTCACACGCCCACTGACTCACCGATACAGCCTCTTAACACAGCCACTCACTGGCCAATACAAACACTCACACACCCACACAACCCCTTACATACCCATTCACACATCCATTAAAGCACTCACACATCTGCTCACTCACCCATACAGCCATTAACACAGACACTCACTTAACCAAACACCCACTCAAAGAGCCACTCACTCACCCATATATCAACTTACACGACCAGTCACTCACTCATACATCAGTGTCCTGCTCTACCCTGCTTTCTGATATCGATGCTTGCTGGTTCCACACAGGGATGTACCAATGTGCACCTGCTAAATGCCATCCAAAAGGCCATGGTAAACTCCAGATACTGCATTTTCTCTTCAGTAAGTAAAGGCGAGAGAGTGACAGGGAACGAAGGGGTAGGGTGTATTTGCATACGTGAGGTGGAGGAAGATGTGTGTGTAATATTTAAATTTCAAGGCACCACGTTGCTTTTTCCTCTGAAGCAGAAACGACACAGTCACCACAACGAGGGGATTTAAACACGCACATAAACCGCTTTCAACAGCTGGCCTTCGAGCTACATGTTTTCATATGAGCCTGTTCTCTGTTGTATGTTTGCCTGCAAGCTAAGTTGAGTTCACCTTGACAGGTATTTTACTGGTGTTGCTAGTATTTTCAATTTGCGGCCATTATCAGTAACTATAATTGGGGGCATTTATTTAGAATTTTGCTTTGGAGGCAAACTTAAACAAGCTTGAGATTTACTTCGAAATGTAGCTTTAATACAGTGTTGTGTATATGTTTTATTTGCACTTGAAAAAGTGATGCAGTTTCATTCTAGGGGGACATCACTTAACTCTTGATAGGATGACATTAAATCAGTTTATTTAGTGCTTGCTTAAGACTCCTTTGCAAACTTAAAGTGATCCAAAAGAAACAGCTTGTCTAGTGCATGGTTTGAAAAATAAGGGACCACATCCAGCATTCTCAGACTACTCTGCTGATGGCAAACTAAATATTTTTTTTATTTTTTAGTTAAGTACTTTTTATTGAAGATAAAAAATTATAAGCATTACAAAAAATAAGGAAAATATACCGTATTTAACAACGCATAACATTAATGGATTCAGTTAAACCAGAAATTCCTTAATGGCATAGGAATATGAAATATAAGTGTAGTAATAGGCAGAATAAACAGGAAAGGGTAATTATACAGTTTATGATTTTTTTACAATAGGGAATAGAAGAGGAAAGAAAAAGCGAAAAACAAGAAAAGAAAATAGATAAAAAGAGTTACTAGGGAGCTGATAAGTGTGAAGATAAGAAGGTAATAAAGGGAAGCCAAAGTAAGTCAGGTTTGACTCTCTGAGATAAAGAAGAAGAAGAAGAAGAAACAGTTGACATTCTATGTTCATCACAAATAAGGTTCCATAAAGCCATAAT
The DNA here is from genome assembly GCF_964261635.1 of Lissotriton helveticus. NCBI lineage: Eukaryota > Metazoa > Chordata > Amphibia > Caudata > Salamandridae > Lissotriton > Lissotriton helveticus. Next base: position 1,017,633,355 of record NC_136061.1, read on the forward strand.
AGATAACTTAGAGTTATCTTTCCAACATGATAAAAGGACTTTAACAGGAATAGCAATAAACAGGTCAAGTAAACAGGTTTTGAAGATAAAGATATCAAAGTCAGCAGACAAAGTACAGAAAAAACATTTTGGAAAGAAAGTGGAATATTACACGAGAAAATCAATAAACATTTTGCATAAATAGTTTTCCAAAATACAATAACTTTAGGACAATAATAAAGGAGGTGGCTCAAAGTACCATCAGAGGCAAGCCATGACGAGCAGGAGGAAGAAATAGATGAGTCAATTTTTTGAAGGAAAAAAGGGGTAATTACAGCTCTATTATAGATACAAAATAAATATTGTGTTATATTGGCAGCTTTAGAAGTTTTAAATATTTTACTCTATAAGAAGTCCCATTATCGGATAGATAATGATTGAGATACATCTTTCTTACATAATAGTTCAATAGGAGATTTATTTCTCATAGTGACAGGGGAAGAGAGAGGTTTTTAAATAAAGGAAGCTTTAGGGGTGGAGTCAGTAGAAAGATCATATAAAGGTGTCACAGGGATAACTAGTGTAACATCAGGTGTAAAGTTGTTGCTTAATAAATAAGTTTGAAGTACAGGAATTAATAGAGGATAAAATAGAATTATGGGAAGTCAAATGATATATATAAAAAAACACCCTTTTCCTTCTAATGTTTGAAGTAAAATGATTTGTGGTGAAATGTAATAAATGTATTGTACCAAATAGAGGATGCAAGGAAGGATTGATGAGAATTAGGTCCGTGGTTAAAAAGTGTGTTTAATAAATAGTGGAAGTACTTAAGAATAGGGTTTTTAGATATAAATGTACAGTTGGACATAGAAACGACATGTAATAGAGAATGTTCAAAAACAACCCATTTTAGTATTAGAGAATCATAGTAATCTTTAGATATAGCATAAAACTGACGGATTAAAAAGGCAGTGGGATATAACTTGAAGTCAGGAAATCATACATCCCCTTCCGTTTTTGGTCTAAATAACTTCAATAAGGCAATACGAACATGCTTGTTATTCCAAAGAAACGTAATACAGATTAAGTTTATTTGGGAAAAAGAATAATTGGGAATTTTAAAAGGTAACATAGAAAATAAAAAAGAACACGAGGGACACTCATCATTTTGATAGTCTAATCTACCCCACCAAGATAAAAATAGGGGAGACCAGGAAGATAATAATTTTTGGAGTTTAGATTTTAGGACAGTGAAATTATGAACAAGTGTATCTATCAGGTATGGTGGGAGAGAACCAGACTCCTAAATATTTAATCTTTTGAGGTCACCATGTGAAATTGGTCTTATGAAACATATAATGATAAGAAGAGGAATTTCATGGTAGGATCTCAGTTTTAGAAAATTTTAATTTGTAACCAGAGACCTTGGAAAATAGAGCAATCTCTTTTTTTTTTGCAGAGTTTTATATAGCCCGAACTGAATCAGGCATCAGAGCTCTTTACATAGCACCAGTTACGTTACATGAAGATGGACACACATTCATTTTAGGCACGGGGGAGATTAAGTGATTTGCCCAGAATCACAGGACATTTTTTGGCGTTGTTACCGAGACTCGAACCCAAATCCCCAGGTCCGAGGTCGAGCGCCCTAGCCATTAGGCCAACTCCTAACTTTAAACCCAGTTATACCAGGGTTGCATCTGATTCGCTCAAGAAAAGGCTCCAGACATAGGAGAAAAAGTATTGGAGATAGAGGACAGCCTTGTCTAGTGCCTCTATGGAGTTAAAAAAAAAGGGGGAAATTGACATTAAGAAACACACAGGCATGTGTGTCAGTATATAACAGTTTGATTAAAGTGATACATTTGTGACCAAAACCAAACGAACAAAGGGTATAAAACATAAATTGCCGATTTATACGATCAAATGCTTTCTCAGCATCAAGTGACAAGCCTGCTAGGGGAAATGGATACTTTTTCCCATGGGAAAGAATGTTAGAACACATTCTGGAACTGGCAGATGCAAGCCTGCCCTTAATAAAACTTGATTGGTCAGGTTTAATAAGAAGGGCAATGATATAATTGAAACGGTATGCTAAAGTTTTTGCAAAGACCTTACAATCATAGTTAATTAATGAAATGGGCGGTAATTTTTACATGAGGTAGGGTCTTTATCAGGTTTGGGGATAATATTTATTAGGGCTTCTGAAAAAGAACCACTGGCCTTAGCGTTAGACAAAAATGAACTGTAGAGTTTGAGTAATTTGGGAACAAAAATGGAGGAAAAAATAAAAGAAGCTCAACAATGAAGCCGTCAGGGCCAGGAGCTTTGGCTTTCTTTTAGGGATTTAAGAACATCAGTAATTTCCAGAAGGGAAATATCTTTTTCAAGGGAGGAAAGAATGTCAGGAATAGAAGGGGGACTAGGCAGTCCCTGAAAAAAGATTCAATATCATCCTCAGAGGGGTCAGTATCCTCAGTGTATAATTGTTCCTAATAAGACTGAAAGGCATTAGTAATGTTAGGATCTGAAGACAGCATCTCATTACTATGTTCACATCAAATTGGGTCAACAGTTTTCCTCTCTAATTTAATTTTTAAATAATTGGCTAACATTTTACCAGCCTTATTTTGACCACCATGATATTTAGACTTAATTTTAAGAAGGACATTACAAGCGTCAGTCCTAGCAATTGTGTTCAAGGCAGATTTAGCTTTAATCAAATTCTGAAAACTCAAGGAAGATTTGAAGGTGAAGTAGGCATGCTCGAGAACTTTCATATGTTGGAGGGTAGAGAGGTAGTTAGCATTTAATGCTTTTTTCTTCCTGGCAGAGTTGGCGATTGTAAAGGTCCTGAAGGAAGCTTTAAAAGAATCTCAATTATTATGGATAGAGGTATCAATAGAATGGTAATTTTGAAAAAAGTCATTAATAAACGAGGTCGCTTTTGAAACAAAGGTTTGGTCTGATAATAAAAGTGTTCTTAAAGCTTAAAGTTTAAGAGTAATGAAGGACATATCAAAGGAAGATAAAACAGGAGCATGGTCAGAAATAAATACAGAACCAATCTCTGATGACTGAATAGTGGGACGTAGGGATTTGGAAACCAAAACATAGTCAATACGAGACGTAGTATGATGTACAGTAGAAAACAATTTTATTTTACATATATCATGGTTACAAGTTTTCCATACGCCAAAGAAGAGCCGAGAGGAGATGGCAGATTGAAAATCTTTATGGGAATTATCAGGTTTGAATTTGCACTTAGACTTTCTATCAGTAAAGGGATCTAATAGATCATTGAAGTCACCAGCGACAATGATGTTGGAATTGGGAATAGAAGAAAAAATCACTTTGATACTATGCCAATATTCCGGGTCAGATTTAACTGGGCCATAAATATTGAAAAAAACTATTTTTTTTTAGAATATAATAGCATCAACCAAAACCCATTGTCCATTCGCATCATATTCAGTTGGTAAAATTTGAGTATTAAGAGATTTGTGGAATAAAATGGCAACACCACCTTTACGATTAGCTGCAGGAGAAAAAAATAACCTAGTTAACCAATTGACGTTTAAATTTGAGAGATTCATTATCATCACAATGTGTTTCCTGTAAAAAAAGCTACATGGGAATTAAGTTTAGATAAATGAGATAGTACCTTTGGGCGCTTTATGGGGTGACCAAGAACAACACAGAACAACATTAAACATGTTGCGGGGTGAGGACGGGAATATGGAAGCAGGTACAATGGGCTGCATAAACAATAAAAGAGACAAAAAGACACATTTAACAACAACCACAAAATAATATAAGACAAAAGCAAGAAAATGCTTGGAAGAACGAATTAGGAAAACACTCTTGTGAGAACAAGAATAAAGGTTAAAGAAGGTAGAGAACAAGAAAGTCCAATGTAAGAAAGAAGGAGAAAGAGGGGAAGAAATAAGGAGGAGAAAAATGATAGATAAAGGGAAAAAATACAGATCTTAATTGAAATGGGAAGGGGTATTGGTAGCACTAATTGTGAAACCTTCTAAGTCGCCTCGACAGTGTGATTCATATAGACCGATCTCTTTGCTGAATCTGGACTATAAAATCTTTACTAAGATTTTAGCAGAGAGAATGAATGGGATCATAACGGATTTAATACATGAGGATCAAAAGGGATTTGTGAGAGGTAGATGCATTCAGGATTTAACATATAATCTAATTGGGGCCATAGATATGGCATCTTTATATAAACTTCCGATGGCTATTATTACGCTTGATGCCACAAAAGCATTCGACCGAGTTAACTGGGCCTATTTAAACTTTATTTTAAACAAACATAACTTAGGTGAAAATGTTTGCAGGGCAATTTCGTCAATTTATTGCACTCCAACGGCAAGGATATTCATAAATAGTAACCTCTCCTTCCCAATAGCAATTCAAAGAGGGACTAGGCAGGGATTCCCCCTTTCTCCCTTGCTTTTTCATCTGTATATTGAACCGCTCACCAAGAAGATCAGAAGGCATGACCATATACTCCCTTTTAAGTGTAAAAATTGGGAGAAAAAAGTGTCTTTATATGCAGATGATATGCTGATTTTTACATCTGATTTAGAAATGGCCATACCTTGTATATATAAGTTAGCGGAGCAGTTTGGGAAGTACTCGGGGTACGAGATAAATCAGTCTAAAACTAAATGCATGGCATGGAATGTGGATGTGCAGCCTACTAATTATTCCTTAAAAAATAAATAAGATATCTGGGCATCAGGATCACTCAAAATATTCATGATTTAATAGATATAAATTTACACAGAGCGGACAAAGAATTGTCAGAATCATTGAAAAACTGGGCATATCTACCTTTGACTTTAATTGGTAGGGTCAACCTGGTCAAAATGATGCTCCTGCCAACATTTATTTTTCTCTTTCAAAACATACCACTAGCATTAAAAGAATCTGGATTGAGGAAAATTCAGGGAAGGATAAACTCCTTTATTTGGTCTTCTAAAGGAATCAGAATTTCATATAAAAAGTTACGACGGAGGAAAAACAAGGGATGGCTATGTGGTCCGGATCTGATATTTTATGCATGGGTATTCCTATTAAAAGCATGTAAAATGCTTATGTGGGAACCAAATAGCTCTGACATAGATAAAATGTTAAGGACAATGTTGCAGGATGTGAAGGGTGGAGATCAAGCTTTTCTATATAAATTTGGAGATTCACAATTTTTTAGGAAGGTCCGTTTAAAGATTTTAAAAGACCTGGCCAGTACCTGGTATAAAGTGAAGAAACTTCTTAAGATAAGTTATTTCAGTGCAATGGCTCCTATTTGGGACACACCTGGATCTCCCAATTGGACTAAAGATGTATTAGTGGTACCACTTAAAACAGCGGGGATCAATTTATGGACTCAACTCATACCTGAAGGTAGTGTGCTACCATGGGAAGTTCTTAAGGAGATAACGAATAAGCAACTTTCCAAATTTAAGTATATCCAAATAAAAAGCTGGTCACAATCAAGTGGTTCTACAGTCGGCAAAGCAAACGAGGTGGAGTCAATTTTAAATAAAAACCAAAGGCACAAGAATGAAGTGGCAAATTTATATTGGCTTCTGATCGAATTGGCAGATGAAGATTTTACCCTTCCAACACAATTGTGGGGAGAATGCTTGCCGGGTTCTAGTACAGAAACATTATGGCAAGTATCATATGACCTACTATATTCTACTGTATATTCTGCCAATTTAAGAAGAAATCATTTCTTTTGTCTCCACAGAGTGTACTGGTCACCATATAAGCTCTCCAAGTTTGCGAAAGGTGCAGTGCCCTGCTGCCCAAAATGTTTGTTGGATAAAGCAGATGATGAGCAAATGTTCATAAATTGCCCAGTGTTAAATCTTTTGGGGAGTTCAGTTACTAGAGGTATGGCGGAAATATTTGTTTTTGAAATAGAGGTTTGTTTTTTTGGGGTTTTTTTTTATCCAGAATTTGTATAGCGCACGTACACTCAAAGGTTTCATGGCGCTAACCAACAATGCTGGAAACTAAAGTCCAGGTAAGAAGGAGGACAGAGGAGTTATGCCGATGCCTGCACAAATAGCCACGTCTTGAGCTGCTGCCTAAACTGGAGAAGAGAGGTAGAAGAGCGAATCTCCAGGGTGAGAGTGTTCCACAACTTGGCAGCAAGCGTGGCAAACCTGCGTCCTCCCTTATGCTGGAATTTAAAGCGGGGGACAATCAAAAGAGTTTGAGAGGCAGACCGGAGGTTACGCGAGGGAATGTACTTAGGCAAAAGATCCTGAATGAACCTGGGGCTGCGAGCATTAAGGGCTTTAAACGTCATGCAGGCAGCTTTAGAAAGAGTGCATTGTACAACAGGAAGCCAATGGAGTTGCTTAAGTAGCGGTCTAGCAGATTCCCAACGAGGGACACGAAAAATGAGTCTGGCGGCTTGGTTCTGAGCCAGCTGCAAACGCTTGCTAAGAGAGACCGGGAGGCCGAGGTAAATAGCATTGGAATAATCCAAATGCCACAGCACCAGGGCCATTACAACCTGGGTCAGGGCGGGTTGGGTGAACAGTCGGCTTATCTTCTTTATTTTCCGAAGCTGAAAGAAGCACAAAGACACCACAGCATTAACCTGAGGTCTCAGCGAGAGCTCATCGTCAATCAGTACCCCCAAGCTTTTCACAGATTTAGATGGAGTAGGGGGGGGACCAAGTTTAGAAGGCCAATAATGTGGTCCCCAGAGAAGCTTACTTTTACCAAAAAGGACCAGTTCTGTCTTTACGGGGTTCAGCTTGAGCTGGTTACTGTCCATCCAGTGGCCTATAAAAAGGTGGATTGAAATTGAAGAACCAATTCAGGGGAGTCATCAATGGTAAAGGTGAGTTGCAGATCATCTGCATAGTTAAAGGTGTTAACTTTGAAAGATTTTAACAGTTTCAACAGAGGGGACATGTAAATGTTGAACAAAAGAGATAAGGAGGAGCCCTGAGGAACTCCACAGGTAGTTTACAATTTAGACGAAGAAAAGGGGGGAGACCTACTGATTGAGAGCGGGAACCAAGGAAAGCCCTAACCCAGTCATGGGCGAGGCCACGTATGCCGGCCAGTTTGACACGGTCGAGGAGGATGTCATGGTCGACCGTATCAAACGCGGCCGACAAATCAAGCAGAACCAGGGCCTGGGGACTGCCTAGGTCTGCATTGTAGCGTAGAGAGTCCAGGACTGCTGTAATAACCGCTTCAGTGGAGTGGGCTGGACGAAATCCCGCTTGAGCAGGGCTCAGAAAATCCGACTGCTCTATGAAGTTGGAAAGATGGGAGGTGACATGAGCTTCCAAGACTTTCGCCAGATAAGGTAAAAGAGAAATAGGCCTATAATTTGAGAGTATGGTAGGATCCCAGCCTGGCTTCTTCTGTAATGGAACCACCACAGCCTCTTTAAAAGAGCTTGGCACCACTCCTGATGCTAGGGAGTTGTTAAGAAGACTCAATATGGGCAGAGGGAAGGCGGTGATCACCTCTTTTAGGATCTGAGGAGGACAGCAGTCATGAGGGGAGCCTGACTTAACTCTAGCAGTCAAGGCGAGCAAGGACGTGACATCCAGCAGAGGGAAGGAGTCAAGGAGGGAAGTATTGGAGAAAAAGGTGGCATCATGCGGAGTGGGTGGGTAACAGAAATGCTAGACTTGATAAGCCTAATTTTGTCTTGAAAAAATGTATTGAGGGTGTCACAAAATTCTTGTGTAGCTTTGGGTTTGGGCTGGGTTCTTGCCGGGTTGGTAAGTTTATCGACAATAGAAAAAATGTCCTTCGACCTATCGGTGGAACTTTCAATAATTTTAGAGAAGAATTCTGCTTTGGCTAAAAGAATGGCCTTCATGTAGGTGGAACGGGCAGCCAAGTATTGGATTTTCTCAGAAGGATCATAGTGTCTTCTCCACTCGCGTTCAGTCTGGCGAACAATGAGTTTTTTGGCCCTGAGACCTGGCGAAAACCATTTGTGGGCGTCAGAATGACGCAGAGTTTTCGACATTTTTAAGGGGGTGTGTGTATTGCTGGCTTTAACAAGCCATTCAGAGATATCAGCTGCAGATTGATCAAGGTTGTCATGTTTGACAGGAATAGAGTTCTGCAGACTGTCAAGGAAAGCAGAAATGTCCAAAGAACCCCACTTCCTAATCATGCCTCTTTTAGTTGCAGTGTTAATGGAGGGCTTAGGGATGGATATATGGAATTGAATCAGGAAATGATCAGACCATATACACGGTGAGATCGTAGGAGATGAAACACTGAGATTGGAGCTCCAGATCTGATCCAGCGTATGCCCTTTAATATGTGTGGCAACATCAATATGGTGACTGAAATTGAGTCCTGAAAGGAGATCCCCAAATTTGTTTGCTGCCGAGTCTCCGGACCCCCTATCCAACCAATAATTGAAGTCACCAATCAACAAAATCTTATTGTAATCAGTGACCAACATAGCCAGCTGATCACAGAACGAAAGTGGGAAAGAGGGCATACTCTGGGGGGTTTATACATTAGTATACATAAAAAAGTATGTGGCCCAGAGTCAAACCTAATCACCAAATTGTCGACTGCTGGAAGGTCAAGTGACGTCACTTTGGTGAATGCTAGCTGTTTGTTTATAATGGCCGCAACTCCACCACCCATTTTACCCGGGACACGGTCTACCTGTAAATTATAGTAGTTCTCAGGAAGTGCTGCTAAAATATCAGGTGAAGAGTGCATGTTAAGCCACGTCTCTGTAAGAAGGAGAATATCAGGCTTTTGATCAGCTAAAAAAAGGAAAATATCCAATTGATGTTTTACAAGCGATCTTGTGTTAGGATAACAAATAAATAATTGTTGTTCAGTATTGGCTTTAATTCGGCTGGGTGGTGAAGGCTCACAAGATACAGTAGGCGGAGACTGATAGATACCTAGTTGAATAAGATGTTTAGCCATGGAAGAACTAAGGGGACTGGCGGTGCTACGAAGGTGCAACAAGTCCCTCGGGGGGTAGATCAGGGAGGAAGTTAGGGGGGTGGCCCCTGGTCCCGGTCCGTCGTGGATGGGCGCAGACGGGCTTGCCTTTGGTGCGCCTTCGGCGCGCCATCGGCGCGCCCGCTGCGCGGCCGGGATGGGATGCACATTTATGATGTGCTCAGGGTCGGGCGTGAGGAAGCTGCAACGCCAACCCTGGGCTATCCCCAAGATGGCGGACCCCTGTCAAACCCGAAGACAGCACCTAATCGGCTGTTCGGGATAAGCGGCAAGACAGTGCGGCAGAGAGGTATGAGCCAAAGTGCGAGTGCAATATTAAAATAGTAACAAAGTAAAAATAAAAATAATAGCAGTAATTTAAAAGAACGAGCGTTGCTCCCGGCTTTTCGCCTCAGGAGTTAGGTAGCAGATTGTCAGTAGTGCGCTCGAGGGACAAAGCGCGGCTTATAAACTGTGCTACAAGTAAAATCAGCTGTGCTCAGGGTCGGGCATGAGGAAGCTGCAACGCCAACCCTGGGCTATCCCCAAGATGGTGGACCCCTGTCACACCCGAAGACAGCACCTAATCGGCTGTTCGGGATGAGCGGCAAGACAGTGCGGCAGAGAGGTATGAGCCAAAGTGCGAGTGCAATATTAAAATAGTAACAAAGTAAAAATAAAAATATTAGCAGTAATTTAAAAGAATGAGCGTTGCTCCCGGCTTTCCGCCTCAGGAGTTAGGTAGCAGATTGTCAGGTGAGTATCTTATTGGTATTTTTTGGTTTATTTCCAAATTATGAGATATTATCATTGGATAAAAATAAGTTGTGTTTATACCTTATTTTATTGGCTCAGAGAGAAATTTGCAAGTATTGGATTAAATCTGCATCTCCTCATTTTGTAGATTGGGTAAATGCTATTAAATATGTAGTTAAATTGGACACAGCCAGGGAGACAAATAACAGTGGAAAGGAGAAGCAGTTTTGGATAGCATGCAAGACCAGGGTTGATAATTTGTAACCAACTGAGAATCATGTCCAATGATTAAGCCTGTACATGGAAAAACGTAACTACTTGACTTTGTCCCGATGGCCTCCCAGTTAGTAGAATGGGACAGACTAAAAACAAGTAGCTCTGTGTAAAGTGCTTCCCATTTGGACCAGAGGGTTCAAGGTGGTGCAAATCAGTCAGGGGACCACATTGCACATCAAACATCTCTGGAACTGCTTAATGGCGTATGAGGACAAAAAAAGATCTTAATTGAAATGGTTAGCAGGTAAACGAAGAGCTTGTTAACACTGAGAACAAGGACGGCGACAAGAATGAAACTAAGAAGTAAACAACAAAAAGCCTCTTAATGAATGGAGACATATACAACGATAAGAAATTAAAAACAAAGTTTACTGAAAATCAAAAATAAAATAATCAGTTACCAGCTAAGAGAAAAAGAAAGAAGGGTACAATTGAATAAAAGAGAAAGAAGATTAATCAAAACAAAAAGAAGTATGCATTGGAATAGAAACATGAGCAAACTGAAAAAGAACTCAATCATTAGTCTCCATGTTGTGAGATGAAATACTATGTAGAAAAGGTTTCAGCTTAGCCGGATCGTCCAAAGAACGTGAGTTTCCTCCATGTGTGATATTGTAGAGACATGGATGAAGAATGCCATATTGAATGTTCAAGTGTCTCAACTGGGGGCGAAGAGCTAAGAATTTTTTCAATGGGCATTAGTTACATTGGCGACATCTTGTGAAATAAAAAGATTGTGACCAGACCAAATAAGGCGACATTTAATTTTGACACCCTCCAGAACACGCTTAAGGTCAGTGAATCCCAAAAAAGCATTATGATTCCACGTGGCTTAGTTGAGTTAGGTTGAAGACGACCCAACCGATGTGCATGTTGAATATCGAGAGATGTCAAAGATTGAAGATCTAGGATCTGGAAGAAATTTCTTCAAGGTCACAATATCAGAGCCCTCACTATTCTCCGGAAGACCGTAAAGGCGATGAATATTTTGTTGATTTAGGTTTTCAAGGTCTTCAGTGTGGAGTTTGAGTTTTTGTTTTTTTTGCTCTAACATAGTTATTTTGGTAGATATATCTTAAAGATCTCCCACATGATGTTCTAGTTCCGGCATCTTCCCCTCCATAACAATCCAGTGATCCTCAATTTGTTGTAATTTATCATTAGTTGCGCACATAAATGGTTGAAGACCATGTACCTCTTCCAAGATAGAGTCTAAGGGGCTCATTATGATGGGGGGTGGACATCAGTCTGCCAGCCATCATAATGGTGATGGGACCGCCCGCCAGCCATTGTCTGGAGTGCCTTGTGGAAGTTTTGGTGATTCGCAGAGGTGAGGCACCACTTGGTTGGTTAGATGCTCCTTTGGCACTGTGGTGTAGGTGCCATTTGACAAAGTGGACGACAAGTGTTATGCATTTGCTGGAGTGTGGGTGACTGGAGGGACTTTGTGGGTACTTTTCTGGTTGCCTTGATGGGGCAGTTCTTCTTCACTTGCAGTGGCATCGAAACAGCAATTCGGGTGTGTGTGTGCGCAGCACACAGTTTCCTTGTGCCTTTAATGGGTTTGGTGCATTTTCCTTTCTGTGTTGCTTGCAACTTAACTCCCTCCTCTTTGCTGGGGGTTTTATCAGTCTCTCCCTTCTGGACGATAGGCAGCGTTTGGCACTCTCTTTGTCAGTTGCTCTTATGGTGTGCGTGTAACTCACTGCTCTGAGCAAAGTCTTGGGACAGTGCCGCTTTCCTTCATAGCTGTCTGGTGCAGTGGGCAGCACGGGCATAGCGGGGAATGATGAGTCTTCTCTCTCTCTCCCTTTTTCACAAAAGTCAGTCAGTGTTTTCTCGAGGGCTTGATGAGGGAGAACAGTGAGGCTCCCTCAGAGTCAGTCTCTCTTTGGCTGTATTTGCTCTTTCCTTGAGCTTGCATCGTGGAGCGTATGGTGCACTCAGCACCTGTCCTGGCTGTTCCTCACCTCCTCAATGCTGTGGACAATGCTGACTCTATGAAACCAGCGTGGGAGCCAAACCGGTGCTTTTTCCTTCCTGCAGTAGCAACAGGTGGCCAGTACGGGGCACGCGGTGCTACTCATTCCCCATCTCTTACACTTTTGCTGTGTGTGCTTCAGTGAGGCCTCTCTCAGATTGCCAGTGCTTGCTGCCTAGTATAAGGTCTTGGGACCCTACAGGCACATTGGTAATCAGGGCAGCTTGAAGAGTTATTCATTTCCCCTGTGGCCCTTCTGTGCAAGTCACTTACTGTCTGCTGGGGGCAGGATGAGATGCTGTGCAACGGCTTGTCACTATCTGGCGCTGCAGCCACCTGTACTTTTAGGCCACTGCAGTCTCCCTGATGCCACGGCGGTGGAGATGCAGTTACAGTGGGCTTTCTCCCTTGCTTGTGCGGAGACCTTGAATCCATGCAACTGGTGGCTTGGCAGCAGCATTTTCTTTGACCGGTCAAGATGCCTTATTTCTAGTCACTGTGGCAGTGCAGGTGGCATAGCAACCACTTCACACGGTCCACTGCAGCTCTACCAATGCTGCGGGATGTGCTACTGATTCAGGCTTGTGTATCTGTGTTAGCCTAAGGCGAGGATGCAAAGGTGGCACGGCAGCCGCTCTTCATTGACTCGTGGTGGCTTCCCTAATGCCGCAGGACGTCTCTCTGCTGGCTTGCGGCCTTAATTTTCTCCCTTTGATCAGGAAATCCTTGTTGGGGTGGGGAGACATTTCCGGCAACGCTGCAGTTATTCCATTTGGCCACGGAAGCACTCCCAATATTGTGAGCTATGCTGTCATGACATGCACAGCTCCTCTCACCTGCGGGCACTGCAGAAGTGGGCGTAGGGCCTATTTCCATGCTGGTGGCACAGCAATCAACCTCTCATCGCCCTAACATCTGCTCCATGGTACGTGCAGTCTACTGGTTTCCTTGAATTAGGCAAGGGTCCGGGGACACTTACAGGATTGTTGCTGATGCCGGGCTGATACACTGATTTGTGTTTGGTCATGCTCTCGCCACAAGGTTTGAGGGGTGTAGGATACTAGTTACGGGACTTCAAGTGCTCGCTGGGGGTTTTCACATGCTTTACTGGGAGGTTGCTGCTCTTCTTGCCAGAACAAATGGCAACAGGATCAGGCAATTTACGAGAGCCGCACCAGGTTGGGGAATTTCCTGTTGTGGGCCCTGTCTCACCTGGGGGTCACAGCATGTTCCTTCAGCACCCTGCAGATAGCGCTGGCTGTCTCAAACCATCCCTCTGCCGACGAACGGCATGGCAAGATGCTGGAGACAGACCGTCTCCGTTCTCTCCTCCTTCCGGCAAGGCTAAAGTTCACACACTTGTTGGGATGACATGCCCACTTCCATGGGCAAACCGGTGCGGCCGTGCTTGTGGAGCTATCCCCTCCGACCTCACGGCTGAGGACAGCCTATGGTGTCTAGAATCCTCATCGTCATTGTGAAATCGTGGGCTCTAGGCCCACATACTTAGAAATGATGGACATGGACACAGTGGTATAGACAGTGCTTTAAATGGAAAAAAATAAGTGCAGGTCATGCTCTCACCACACGGTTTGAGGGGTGTAGGATACTAGGTACGGGACTTCAAGTGCTCGCTGGGGGTGTTTCACATGCTTTACTGGGAGGTTGCTGCTCTTCTTGCCAGAACAAATGGCAACAGGATGAGGCAACTTACGAGAGCCGCACCATGTTGGGGAATTTCCTGTTGTGGGCCCTGTCCCACCTGGGGGTCACAGCATGTTCCCTCAGCATCCTGCAGATAGCACTGGCTGTCTCAAACCATCCCTCTGCAGACGAACGGCATGGAAAGATGCTGGAGACGGACCGTCTCCGTTCTCTCCTCCTTCCGGCAAGGCCAAAGTTCACACACTTGTTGGGGTGACATGCCCACTTCCATGGGCAAACAGGTGCGGCCGTGCTTTCAGAGCTATCCCCTCCGACCTCACGGCTGAGGACAGCCTGTGGTGTCTAGAACCCTCGTCGTCATTGTAAAATCGTGGGCTCTAGGCCCACATACTTACAAATGATGTCCATGGACACATTGGTATAGTCAGTGCTTTAAATTGAAAACAATAAGTGCAGGTACTCACCAAAAATAAGCAGTGGACTGGGGGTAGAGTTTGAGGTGGGGCAAGGGGCGGGGCTATATTTTTACCTTTCTAAGCTTTGTATGAAAAAAATATGCATGCATTGTAAGAATGTCTAACCATTTATATAGTACTTTCCAATAAGTCATCATTATTATCCAAAGTAGCCTTTTTTTAACAACCTACCATAATAAAATATTGAGAGAAAAAACCAGCAAGTTTCCTAACGTTTGCGTTGTAGTTTGATGCGTATCTTTGATGCAGGATAATGAAACACTAAACTATATGACAAATATATTAACTTGTGACCTGCAGGTAACAGAATGCTCTCTGCAGCAAAAACTGTAACCAACAAAGTTCTCTATATAAAAAAAAATCTGTGATCTGCACGTCTCAAGCTGTGCCTTACAGCAGGCACATTGATCCTCTATGCAATTTTATGTTCAGTCAAACCTTTGATTAGAAGAATGCACACAGATATTTCCAGCAAGTGCATTAACAACCAGAGTTATTAAAGTGCCATTGTACCCGGGAATTTACTGGATACAGAAGGTCTCTGTACCAGGTAATATTTCGAAATGCAGCATGTTGTGTTGAATTATGCCAGGCAGAATATATTTATTATCACATTTGTCTTGTTGTCAAATTCTTTGGGGCAGAGTTTGAAAAAAATAATTACGTTCAGACTTTGCTCTTTGCGACTGCACCCACTTTCTGCACCCTAGAATTGGCCTCATGAATAGCTATTTTTAAAGTACACTTACCTAGAGGTGTGTGAGCCACTTACAGGTCAAGCCAGGCCTGAGCCAGATGCTGGGCTTTGGATCAACTCAAGGTTCTCTTGGAACTTCGAGCCCAAAATGAGCAAAAATGTAATGTGGCTTCTGCCTGCTGCACTCGCTGTACCCTTATGCACAAAGTTCAAAACAAAACATCAACATCTGGCGTAGAAAAAGGAGAGATAAATAAATACTCATTTAGTGGCTGATATATACAAAGTGAAACAAGAAAACCTGGGATAAATCCTGGCTTCTCCACTTAACCAAGCTCTGTGATCTTAGGCGAATATTTTGTTTTACGAATCGGCCTTTTTCTTCAATATACCTCAATATTGTATAATGTGACCTATTAATGTCAAAGCTGTACCATGTTACAAAACATATGCTTCTTTTTATTTTGAAGAGTCTTTATCCTATTTTAAGTTATGTTTGTTGGATGATTTACATTCAAACAGTTCCAGGGCTAGGCTCATGCAAGTTCTCTTAGAGCCCAGCCAGACACATGGCTCGGCTCTCCCTGTAAATTTGTTGGCTCCCCCACCGCTACATTTGTCTTCTGAATGGCAAACCTGCTGCATCATTTGTGCACATTGCTGGCATGTTCGTAAAAAGATAAACAACATTTCACATAATAATCAGAGAACATCATAAAAATAACAAAATTATCTCTACTAAAGATGGAGATGAACTGTTAACACACATTCCCTTCATGCAGTCTCAATGCATTTGCCCCCTTTTACACACACATGCCCCCTCACACACTTAAAAGACCATTTAAGGCACTCTGAATCACAAGCACAGAGTACTACTTTTCATTCTCACAGTCATACCCATGCTTTTAAACTCATACACGTAATGCTTTTACTTCCTTGCCCTCACACATTCTCTTTCACACGCAGTGCCCAAAAGTGGAGGCCTTCAAAAACGTTAACAGGTGCAGCACAAAGTCGGGTGTCACATTTTGTGCGATCTACGTATTCGTATATTGAAACCCTTCCAGAGACTGCCACAGAGGTGTCTCATTGCTGCAAATCACCTAAGTTTATACTTATATAACAAATGTTTATGAATAAACGGCACACTAAGAAATCAATTCTAGTTCTGCAGTTTTTTTTAAAATCATGGATGATCTGATTTAAGTCTAGGGGCAGGGGTTTTCTTTCATGCAAATCCCTTATATTTAAATTGTTGATGGGCGAAGATCTACGAGCTTTTAAAACAATGGGCATGCTAACAAGCTGTATTGCCCTGAATAATGTGTCCCACACTCGCTCCCATCCATTCGGTTTTTTGGACACTTTCGACCCCGTCTGAAAGACACCCTGCAGCGATGCTCCTTCTCTCTTAACTTCCGGAGAGGCACCCGCAGCTCTGTGTGTTCTACTGAAAAGGAAATGAGGTCCTGGCGCTTTTGAACCAGCTTAGCCCAGGCTTCAGCTCGGTTTCAAAGGCGCTTGAAACCGTGCAGAAGGTGCTGCCAAGGATGGATCTCAGGAGCGCAGCACCAACCACATAAAAAACGGGCCGTTATGAGTATCGGTACTGTTCTTGTCTGAGGAAAGGTCCCGCTACTCAAGGGGAGAAAATATAAAAGTGCCGGTACTCAGTACTGGTGAGTACCGGCCCTTTTAATACTTTCGGTGCTGTGCTCATGACAAGCTGAGCTCGTCATGACTGCCGCGGAACACCCACGCGGGGATATTTCCCCTCCTGTGCGGGGCATTCCATTGAGTGGGCGGAGTCATGACGAGCTCAGCTCATTATGAGCACAGTGCCACCATGCTGCATGATGAGCCAAGCTCGTCACAAGCACTGCGGCGCCGCGTGCAGCCCTCCTCCCCCCCCCCGCGCCGCGGGGGAATTAGCCCTGCGACGAAGGGGTTAAAGCACTGGGTATAGTACTGGTAACTGCCCGCCAGCAAGTGAATTCGGGCCCTTTTATTAACAGGTCAACGTCACTCATTACCTCCCGTCCCTCCCTCGCCTTCCTTCAGCACAATTGAGGCCCCGCCTCCCACCCAGACCCACCCCCAGCATAAAAACTCTGCCCGCCCCCACCTCTACCTGTTTTTTTCTGTCTCCCTAGTGAGACTTACCTTTTCAGCTCCTCTCTGTGGCGGTGCCGGGGAGTCTTCGGTCTGGTTCTCTGCTTCGGCGGTGCCCTCTGCAGCGTTCTCCTGGCTGTGCCTCCTCTCCTCGTCTCCCTCGTGGTATGGGGGCGGAGCGGTGGTTCAGGGATCCTCTGCGGTGTCCGGCGGTCCTCCTGTGGCTGGGGCTGCGTTTCCGGGTCGGGCTGTGTGGCTGCCTCCTCCCGGTATGCTGTCTTCCTGGAGGCCAGGTAGGGCGGGTTTCGGCCCGTTTTTCCTATTTTATTCCTGCTTGGGCGGTTCTCTTGCCCTGCGGTGCGGCCCTTGGTGCTGTGGCTTGGCGGCTGTTCTTGGGCCTTTGGTGGCACGGGCCCTCGCTGCCTGGGGTGCGGATCCTGCCACTGCTCCTTGTTTCCTTGGGTGGTGCCCTTGGCGCTTGTCTGCCACTGGGTCGCTGGGGGTTGTTGGGGCCTGCTGCCTCTTCCCTACTGCTGGTTCTCCGGTCCCCCTGGGGTGCCCTGGCCGCTGGGGCTCCGTGGGGGGTGTTCTGCCTCCCGTGTCTGCTTCTGTTGCTTGACTTGGGTGTGGCTGCTCTGTCCAGTGTTCTGGGGTTCGGCGGGTGGCTTCTGTGCCCTCCCTTCTTCCTCCTGCAGCTCCTGTTCGGGGCTGGTTCCTGGGATTTGGGGGGTCCTTCTGCCGCCTTTGGCGTTGCGTTGGGCTCTGGGTTCTTGTCCTGGTTTTTTCGCTGAGCTCCTACGCTGGTCGGGGGATGGGGGAGGCTTTGCTCTTTTCCTGCCGGGCTGGATCTGTGGGGTTCTTTCTTTGCTGTTCCCGGTCCTTCTGGTTGGGCTTGACCTTCATGCCCGGTGTGGTGTGTGGTGCTGTGGGTGTGGCATGCGTTGCCTGTGCGTGGTGTTTTTCCATGCTGTTCCCTCTGTTGTGCGCCTTGTCCTTGCTGCTCTGTCCACGGTGGCCTGCCCGGCTGGCGGTTGCTTGTCGGTTGCCTGTGTGACGTGCCGTGGCTGTCTCTCCTCTACCCTCCGTGTTCCTTCTGCGCTGTGTTTGTCCTGGAGGGATTTCAGGTTTCTTTACGCGCTCCGTTGGTGTCTGGGGTTTCGCTTCTGTGCTGCTCATCCCTCTCTTCCTCCAGTGGCTTTGCTTCTTGGTGGGGGTCGCCCCTTTCCTCCCATTGTGCTGCCGGGCTCTGTCCTGGCCGTGCTGCTTGGGGGGTCTGATGTTCTGCTTGGCTGCTGCTGTTGCGCTGGTTGGCCTGTTCTCTGCTTCTTCTGTGCCCTCCTTGATGTGGGGTTTCCTGGATGGGGCGTCCTGCCTTTCCTGCGTGCCTTGCACTGGGGCCTCTCCGTTCTCCCCGCTGTGGGTGTCTCCTCTGGCTTTCGGGTGTTCGTGGTTTTGGCCATTTGTTCGCCCTGGATTGCTGCCTCCTTTTCTGGGTGCCGTGCCCTGGTGGGTTCCTGTCACTGCTGTCTGGTCGATTCCCTGTCTGTGGGTGGTCGTCTTTGGCATTTCCTCCTCTGTGGCTGCGGGACGTTTGTTGACGGGGTCCTGTGTGCGGTGGTTCATGGGTGCTCGGTCAGCTTGGTGCCGGTTCCTCCGGTTCGTTGCGGGTTCCTCTGCCGGTGCCCGTCTCCGGTTCCTGCTGGGTGGCTCTCCTGGACTGGGTGTCCTGTTTGCTTGCCTTTTGTTCCCTCTGCTGGGTTCCTGTCGGTGGGGCTCGGGTTTTGGGCCCGCACCGTTTTCTTGCTGGGGCTGGGGTGTCCGGTGGCTTTGTGCCTGTTCCGGTTCTCCTGGGGGTCTGCTCCTGGCTTCGGCCGGTTCCCTTCCGTGGGTTGGCCTTTCGGGCGGCTTTTCCGCGGGCTCTGCCTGGTGGTTTTTGGCGTGCCCTGGGTTTTTGGGGGGGGCGCTTCTCTCCACTGACGCTGCTTCTTTTCTGCGTGTCCTGTGGTTCTCTGTGTGGTACGCACGTTTTCTGGGTTGCGTCCTTGCCCTTCGGCCTCGGGCCTTCGACCTGGGTCTTCCGGCATGTCCGGTTGCTCTCGTGGCTCTCCTTCATACGGCGGAGGTGTTCCCTCTTCCTTCTCTGGTCGGCCTCTTGCGACTTACGGCTGGGGTGTCTTTTTGCTCGGTCTGTTCGGGGGGTCCTTTGTGGTTCTTCTGGTGGTCGGGTTTTTGGTGGCCCGGGGTGTGTCTTCGCTGATCCCCTCTCTGGGCCTGGGGTTTGTAGGGGTGCCGTCTTCGGACTGTGCTCTGCCCCGTTCCCTTGTCTGGGGGCCTGGTCTCTCTTCCTTCGTGGGTTTGGCCCTTTTTGTCCCAGGGCTCCTCGGGCGGTCCTGTGGCTGCGGGTGCTGGGTCGCCTGGCTTCTGTGGTGTTTCTGGTTGTCTGGGCTCGTTTTCTTCTTCTCTGCCTGTCCGTCTGGCTCCTGTTGGGTTGGTCTCCGGGGTCTGTTGTCCCTGCTGCCCTTGTCGGTCCGTCCCCGGGGGTGCTCTCCTGGTGGCTCGGCCTCTGTTGCCTTCTGGATGGGTGTTCGCTGGCTCTTCCGGCTCCGCTTGTGGTGGCTTCGGTCGCCGGCCTGTTCTGGGCTTGGCTGAGGTCGGTTCGGTTCCGGTTCTGGTTCCTGCTGCTCTCCTGGGGGTCCTCTTGCTGACGGCTGTTGTGTCATTGGGACTTGCCCTGGTGCCCTTTCGGGGGTCTCTGCGGTTCTGAGGGTGTTGGCTCCGTGGTCGTTCCGGTGGCTTGGTCCTCTGCCTCGGTTGGATGGGTCCTGTTTCTGGTCCTTGTCCTTGGTTGCCTGGGTCCTGTTTCTGTGGGCTGGGGTCTGGGTGCTGGGTCTGTCAGCTCTCTGCCTTGGTGGGTGACCTGTGTGCTGGCTGTTCTGCTTTGCTGGTTTCTTCCTTCCTCCTGGGTTTTCTCTCTCCTTCCCTGGGTCTGGACTGTTGGTGGGTCTTTGGGGCCTCCCTGTGGTGGTCCTGTTCGTGGCTCCGGGGTCGGCCTGGGTGGCCCGGTTCGGGTCTCTGGACTGGGGTCCCGGGTCTTTGGGGGGGGGGGGCGTCTGGCCCTCTCCTGGGCCTCTGGCTCTTCTGTGTGCCTTGCCCTGCCCTGCCTTTTCCGTAGTTCGGGCCTTTCTGGTGCGGGCTCTGTGGGTCTGTTCTCGGGGGTTGTTGGTTGCTCCCTGTTGGCCTTGGGCTCCTTGTTTTCCCCTCCTGTCCGGGTTGTGTTGTGCTTGGTGGGGGTTCCTTCCGGGGGTTCCGTGCCCTTTGATGTTCCGAGCCCTTCCCCTGGGTTCTGTGCGGGGCTTGCCCCTGCTGCCTGGCGGTTGTGCGGCTGGCCTTGGCTGGGTTGGTGGTTCTCGGCCGGCAGGCGGTGGCTTGCGGGCTTCACGTCGGTCCTCGTTTCGGCTGTCCTGTGCTTGGTGTTGGCTGGCCTTTGGGCCTGGGGTTCTGCTCTGGGTGTTGTTCCCATGGTGCTGGTCTCCTTTTGGTGTAGCAGTTCGCTCCTTCTGGGGTTCTTCTGGGATTGTCGGTGGCTCCTCTGCGGGTGCAGGGGGCGGCTTTCCTGCTTCTTGGTGCTCCTGGCTTCCTTGCGTGTTGCCTGGGGTCTGTTGCCTGGTTTTCTTTTCCGGGTCTGGTGTGTTTGATCCGCCGCCCTGTCGGGTCCTTCCCTTCGGGGTCTTTGCTGCTGGTGTTGGATGTCCTATCCGATCCTCCCTTTGGGCTCCTTGGGGTCTTGGGTTGTAGCTCTCGGGCATTGGTTTTTTGGTTGCTGTCGCCCCTGCTGGGCGCTTAGGGGTGTTGTGGGCCCTGTCTTGTGCGTTCCCTTCTGTCTGGTCTGTGGGGTTCTGCTGCTTTTGGGTCCGGTTCCGTCCCTTTTCCCTCCGGCGGCTCGGCGTTTTCGCTCTGTCGTGGGGTGGTTTTGGCCTGTG
Organism: Lissotriton helveticus; assembly: GCF_964261635.1. Taxonomy (NCBI): domain Eukaryota; kingdom Metazoa; phylum Chordata; class Amphibia; order Caudata; family Salamandridae; genus Lissotriton; species Lissotriton helveticus. The sequence continues at coordinate 1,017,654,268 of NC_136061.1, forward strand.
TTCTGTCCTGCTCCTTCCTTGGCTGTGGATTCTCGTTTGCTCAGTTTGGCTGTCCGGCCTCTTTTTGCTGTGGTGCCTGCTGGTTGTGGTTTCCTTCCGGGTGGCGGTCTCTGTTTGTTCGCTTTGGTCCGGCTCCGGTGTTTGCCTTCCCCCGCTCCGTGGGGTTGTTGGTTTCGGTCCCCAGCCTTGGTGGCTTTTCCTCTGGTGGAGGTTTGGGCTTCGTGGTCTTGTCCTCTTTGCGAGGCCAGGGATGTTGATCTGCTGTGTTTGGGGCACTGTTTTGTCTTCTTTGTCCCTCAGTTGTCCGTCTCTGTTTTCTTCTGCTTGCTATGTCCTCAATTGTGCTGAAGGAAGGCGAGGGAGGGACGGGAGGTAATGCATCCATTTCTAACGATAATGGCATTACTCCTAGTCCTACTCCCTCGCCTTCCTTCAAGGACCCTCCCTCCCTCCCGGTGCGGTGCAACTGAGTGCTAGCTCGGCTTGTTTGTGTACAGGTAGAGGTGGGGGCGGGCAGAGTTTTTATGCTGGGGGTGGGTCTGGGTGGGAGGCGGGGCCTCAATTGTGCTGAAGGAAGGCGAGGGAGTAGGACTAGGAGTAATGCCATTATCATTAGAAATGGATGCATGACACCTGTGGTGGATGGGAGTATGGTGTGTGTTCGGCCAGCCATCAAGGGAGTGGCTGGTAAACTAGTACCTGCTGGGACTCTAGAACGTGTCCAGCAGGACACTACAACATAGTCAAACACTGATATCACCACAATCTCCCAGTTCATTGGCTAATCATAATACAGCCAAAGAAGACTAGCAATACGATGCCTGGTATTTGCTATGCTCCAGACTTTGTAATTATAGGAGTACTTGGTACATACAGTAAAAGGAATCGTTCACTTCGCTGGCTTTATGCTGCTTACGCCTCACCACACTCGAAGTTCAGCAGCTGCTACTTTTGATGCAGGAAGGGGTTATTTATTCAAGCACTAATTTACAATTGCCCTACTTGTCTGCTATTCTGGACGTTTGGCGGTCTTCTCTCTTATCACGCAAAATAGTTTCCTCGTGGGGAGTTCGCTTCTCGGTCCTCTGCATAGTGCGTGGGCATGTTATCACTAAAAGTAAATGTGTCTGTGAATTTTGCCCTGTAGTTAATATACACTAAAACTTTTCATATCACAGTGGGTGTGCATGGGAGAGTATGGGTCACGAGAAGGAGATTGGAAGCCTCCCACAAGATTGGGGGTCTCTCAAACTCTGTCAATGTCACCCGGGCCCTTACAAACTGTATGTGCCCGCAACACAAAGAAGTAACTCTCACAAACGTAAAAAAAAAATGCACAAATCAGCAAATATTTCGAAGACAGTATTTATGAGCCCTTTAATGAACTTCATTGAAACTCATTTCCCGGTGGTCTTTAGGGTCTAATTAGCAAGCAACCTTGAGTTAACAGATGCCCCTGAGCTGAGAAAAGTTAACTTTAAAGTCAATCGTTTTTGTAACCCTCTTCTACCACTTTGGTGACTCCAGAGACAGAATAAGTAGTGCAGATCCAACCAGCTCATCACTTCCTGGGCCGAAGAGAATAATTCACCAGACAGAAGAAAATCTCATCGACAGGCAAAAGTAGGTAGCTAGGGCGGCTGAAAATAACTTTTCAAACTCAGTGCTTCATTCACAAAGCCATTTGCACATGGGATTCTAGCTCCCCTTGCAAATGTTCCGTATACAAGGCATTCACAAAAGGTCACCTTGCACTAGTAAATCCTTTTGCTCACACATTACCCATTGCTGGTGTAATATTATGCGAGTAACTACGTCTTGAGGAGTGGGAAGCGGGCATTCCAGAGCACGGCTCCACTGTTAAGTTTAAGAACATTCACAAATTCCAGAGTCTGTAGCTAGTGTCAAACTCCACTATGTCTTTGTAACAATATGGAAGTGGCCAGAAAATTTGCTACTTCTGAGACAAGAGTAAATTCCTTTTCAGGTTGGGATGGTGAGGGCTGCACCTCTAAATTGGTGGTGGTGTAGAGGAAAGAGTTTCTCCATCAGGGAAAAATATTTTCCCTGTGGATTTCTTAAATGTGCCCATTGCTCAAAATCGATGGGATTTCCTTAAGTGTAATTATAGACCAGGTATAATTACGCAAGCAAAAATATGTATATAGTCGAAACAGGAACCACAAAAGTGTTTTAAAATATACCTGGAAGCCTGTAACAGGTCCAACTTTCCAGGGCGAATTCCTGAAACCGTTTATGAATACCCAAACGTCGCTAATCAGCACCTTTGCCACCAGGCCATGCCAGATCCTCACACAATTTTACAAAGCTCCACATGTGAAGGAGTACCTGGATTTGAGATTGAGTGGCAGTAAAATATCTCTGACACTTTACAGGCCGAGATGTCTATGCAATGTTTCTTTTTCCAGACTTGCGGGGTCGCAGTGGTCTCCAGACTTCCCTTTTTCAATTAGGGCGGATCGGGCAGTTCTTGCCCTGCCACAGCCTCCAGGTAACCACCATTCCCTGGCATTGTTGCAGCAGTCAGGAGGCCGCAATATGCTTGGCGGGACCGACATGGTCCACCAAGCGTATTGCGAGATTTCTCTCTGCCACGGTTTTTAAGGTGGTTCTACTGCTATGAAAACCATGGCAGAGAGGGAATAAAGGGTGCCCTACAGGGCCCCCTGGTGCCTCGGCATCATGGGGATGCATGCAGGGGGCACAACATGTGCCCCCTTGTATGCATGCAGCCCAGTTCCTGCACAGCATGGACTTAACAGTTCATGCCGTGCAGGAACAGTTTTTAGCATTCCCATTGCGGTCCCCATTTTCAGGGCATGCCATGGGATTGTAAAAAAAAGAAATAACACTAACAAAGAAATCCTCTTCTTGCGTAATCTAGCGTAATCCAGTGGAATTTTCAGGTAATTCTGGGTGATAACTCTACATGAAATTACCCAAGCTACACTCACCCCTATAACCCACCTCTATTGGATCTGGAATCAGCCTAATATTTTCAGTTAAACAATTTCAGTTGAGTATAAGATTTAAATCACTTTAAGTGGTTGAAACTTTAATTTTGCATGTATAAAAACATTGTGACCAAGATTAAGGGCCTTATTATGAGTACGGCTGTCCATAGACCTTATCACAAGTACAGCGGTCCAACCACTGCCATACTGCGAGCCCGCCCACAGTATTACAAGTGTGTGGTGGTCGGACCGCCACAGGACCGATGCGTCCATTGGGGATCAAGGATCCTGCTTCTGGTCGCGCAGCAGTCAAGGAGCTGCAATATACTGGTTGTGTTGCTGTGGCACCACCAAGCATATTGCAAGTTACCTGTCTGCCGCCCTTTAATGCTGGTAAGCCTGCCATGAAAAGAGTGGCGGAGAGGAAACAAGGAGGGTAGTAACAGGGCCCTCTGCATCTCCTGGACCTGGGAGTGCATATGGGACAGGCACATGTTGTGCCCACCTAGATTTGCACCATCAGTTCCTGCATGTTGTCTCATGCATGCTGCACTGTGCAGTAACATGCAGTCAGCGCTCTCACTGCAGCGGTCTGCATGTTAGGCTCTCCTAAGAGCCTAACAGACCACTGCTATCAAACCGCTGCTGCAACGTCCGCCTGCCCACCATGGATTACACTTGTAATGCAGCGGGCGCGTGCACCACAGCCTTGGCGGTCCTCCTGCAGACAGCTCAGTGGCGGTGCTGCTGGAGGACCGCCAAAGTCGAATAAGGTCCTAAAACTCCTAACTAGCCGGTCAACTGACATCTCTTTAGTTAATATTGTGGATCGTTTCAAGCAAGGATTTCAAGACTGTCATCAAAAGAGATGGTATGTTGGAATGTCAATATATCGACAACGGAAAAGTGCTACCAAAATAATGTGGGCAAAATAAAGTAGGACCAAAATATTAGGAAACATTTATTACTCTTAACTCCACTTCTATGTACTTTGAAGATATACATATATATATATATATAGCAGCAAATACCCCTGGGGGGCAATGAAGACGCACTCTCTTGCCTCAATTCAAGTGATAGCGGTTTATTTAGTAACCTGTACCCAACGCGTTTCGCTTTTTACAAAGCTTGCTCACGGGATGATGAGCCGGTTTCTAAGTCCTCCTTTTAAACACCAGGTCATGTGACTTCCTCTGTTGGTGGTAAGTGCATGCTGGTTAATGTAGTCCAATTACATTGTTGTCACCAGTATACAAATGTCTGTTATAATTCACAGTTTGCAGCAACAGGGAAGAGGGGAAGGGGTGAGTGCATCTGTTGGTTTGCAGATATTTTTTTAAAACTCCTTGGTGAGTGTTTATTTTATCCTTTAGGTTTGTCTCAAGTGACCCCATTGGATTACATTTTCCTAGGTACTCCTTCTTGCACTCAGTTAGATCAGTTATGTTAGTTCATTCAGATCTGTATGTGTGGCCCTCTGGTGGGCGTTTGTTTGTTATTGAGGGGGACAGTTGTCTGTAGTTCAACACCAATGCTATAGAGATGAACGTAAAGTTCTTCAGTCAAGTTCAAACCTGTCGGTTCCAAGGTTCTGAAATTTATTATGTGCTTAGATTCTTTGCGTCTGAGTGTTTTGAGTCGATCACCTCCTCTCTCCGACGGTTGTACTTGTTCTATTGCACAGAATTTCAAGAGTTCCCAGTTGTTGCTGTGTGCTTGCTCCATGTGCTTCGCCACTGCGTAACTGCGATCCTTATTCGTTGTTGCCCTAGTGTGTTCCAAGATTCGCTTCTTGCATTCAAAGGTGGTGCTCCCTATGTATTTTTTGTTACAGGGGCACTCGATTAGGTACACTACGTAGGTGCTCTTGCATGTTAGATGTTGTGGTATTGTCCATTTCGTGCCCTTTCTGATGGCAATTTCCTTGGTTGCTTTCGCGATCCTGCAAACCTTACAGTGTCTGCATGGGAAGAAGCCCTTTTGTTGTAACCACTCAGTTTTTGGCACTTCTTTATAGTGGCTGTGCACCAGCTGGTCTCCCAAGTTTCTTGTGCGTCTGTACGTTATGTTTGGGTGGTCGCCTATAATTTGGGTTAGAGTCGGATCAATTTTCAAGATTGGCCAGTGTTTCTGAATGATCTTCGCCAGTTTATTGTTTTCTGCACTGTGGGTGGTGATTAGTCGGATCACTTCTTGTTGTGCTGGGGTTTTCTCTTGTTTGTTCAGGAGTTCATTACAATCTTGTGCCTGTGTTCTTTCGAGACTCTTTCCCACCACTTTCTTAGAGTATCCTCTTTTCGTGAATCTGGTGACCGCGTTGGCACTGTGGATTTTGAATTCTTCATCTTCCGAACAGTTGCGTCTGAAACGTAAGAACTCCCTGTAGGGGATGCTCCTTTTCAGTTTCTTGTTGTGGAAGCTCTCCCCATGGAGAATCGCGTTGGTAGCTGTCTTTTTTCGATGCAACGTGGTCTGTATGGTTCCATTCTTTATGTAGATCTCTGTATCCAGGAATACCACCCTTTCAGCACTCATTTCCACAGTGAATTTTAAGTTGGTTGCTGTGTTATTTAGGATATCAAAGTATCTGAGAAAATCTTCCTTGCCGCCATCCCAAATGATGAATAGGTCATCTATGAATCGGATCCATAGGATGATCTTTGTGCTCCATTGATAGTTATTTGTGTGCCACGCTAAGTGCTGTTCGAACCATCCCATGGTCAGGTTAGCATAATTGGGCGAGAAGGAAAAGCCCATGGCGCATCCTTTTGTCTGTTTATATAGCTTTTTATTGAACAGAAAGATGTTTTGGTTCAGACATAGGTGGATCATTTCATTCAGCATCTTGTTGTGGTCGTTATATTGGATGTTCCTTTTTGCTAGGAAGAACTTGCAGGCCTTTATCCCTATGTGGTTTTCTATATTGGTGTACAGTGACACCACATCCATAGTTATTAGTAGGTAATTTTTTGACCAGGTGATTGTTTTGAGTTTTTGTAGCAGGTCCGTCGTGTCTTTGAGGTATGCTGGTAGTTGTTTGACCAAGGGTGCCAGGAACTTATCAATGTAATTAGATATTGGCTCCATCAGGAACTTCTTGGCTGACACTATCGGTCTCCCCGGGGGTTTATGTTTGTCTTTGTGTACCTTCGGAAGGTGGTAGAAGGTAGGTGTTACCGGATTTTTGTTATCCAGGTATTTGTATTCATGATCATCAATTAGGCCTTGAGCATGCCATTCGGATAATTTCTTTTGTAGGTTGAGCTGTAGTTCCTTGATTGGATCTTTCTCCAATTCTACATAGCATTCTTTGTCTTCCAGTTGACGTTGGGCCTCTGCCACATATTCCATTTTGTCCATGATGACGATGTTGCCCCCCTTGTCTGCGGGTTTGATCTCTATTCGCGGATCCATTTCTAGTTGTTTTAGTAGGCTCATCTCATTCTTGGTTAAGTTGTTCTTAATCCTGGAAGGCTGTAATTTGTAGAGGTCCTCTACCTCTAGTTCTTGGAAAAGGTCAATTTTGTTCCCTGGTGGCAACTGTGGATTGAACCTTGATTTGTGCCTCAAGCCATTCTCACTGGCTCCTTGGATCCTTGGATCCGCGAATAGAGATCAAACCCGCAGCACGCGAACAGCAGCTTGGTTTATGTATAGGTGAGGACGGGGATCCACTCGTAGACGCCGCTCCGTACGGGATCTGCCCGACTTGTTTCGAAGCTCCATATGCTTCTCTTTAGGGGCTTTAACGGAAGCGGTGTGCGCAGCCGCCGACCCACTTCCCCATTTAACATATAACACACCCACCGATGGGAGGCTCAAATGAGACTGTGCATTCTGGGAAGTGTGGTCCGGGAAGCACACAATCAAGTCCGGTATGGACTCCACAAGTGGGCCCGTCCTCGATTCCAAGTACGACTGCTGCTTCACTTTCGTGACCCCCAGGGTACCGGGGTGGTGCATACTCCGCGGCTGGACGGCCGCGTATAAATCAATGCTCGAAGGTGTCCACCTTTGAGTAGCACGCGAACAGCAGCTTGGTTTATGTATAGGTGAGGACGGGGATCCACTCGTAGACGCCGCTCCGTACGGGATCTGCCCGACGCGTTTCGAAGCTCCATATGCTTCTCTTCAGGGGCTTTAACGGAAGCGGTGTGCGCAGCTGCCGACCCACTTCCCCATTTAACATATAACACACCCACCGATGGGAGGCTCAAATGAGACTGTGCATTCTGGGAAGTGTGGTCCGGGAAGCACACAATCAAGTCCTGTATGGACTCCACAAGTGGGCCCGTCCTCGATTCCAAGTACGACTGCTGCTTCACTTTCGTGACCCCCAGGGTACCGGGGTGGTGCATACTCCACGGCTGGACGGCCGCGTATAAATCAATGCTCGAAGTTTAAACGCCATTTTACCTTTTTGCCGCTTTTGCACACGACTCTGTATATAATTGTTGTTGTAAGTTAGGGCTTGTTTTCAGCATCCCTAGACTTACGTCGTGACTTTAGTCTGCACACTGAGTTCTAAAGCCTACAAGGCTACAAGGTCATCATAACAAAGTAGCTGTTGTTCGAGCTGATCGGCTCATGTTCTAGCCATAACATATATGCAGCTGCAAGCCAACATGATTCTGGCGCCTCTAAGATCACACTGTAAGCATGATTTCAAGCACTTGGAAGAAGCCCGTCTTTCCAGACAGACAGAGAGCTTTTGCAGATCCTGATGTGATTCACACCTGCTGATCTTGGAGGTATGGGGTCCCCTAAACAAGCCTAAGAGACCTTCTATATTTTATAAAACATAGTTCCTAGCTAGGGAGAGTGATTCATTAGGCGCTATAGGACCTATTTTCACCATCATTGTAATATGATTTCTCCCTTTGTGTTTAATGGAATTGTAACAATGCTGATCCTATTATTTCTAATCATATGCCTGCTTATGTTAGCAAAGATACTGCATCTTAGTAAAAGTCGTTGTAATAAATATTTTAACCTTTCCGTGTCTCTTTTTTACTCCTGTTATGGACTGATATCAGAGTATAACGAAAGAGTGTTCTTACTTCCCACAATTCCTGGGTATAACCTAAGTCGTATGTTCTGGGTTGTCTAATCATTGCTTCCTTTGCTACAGGACGAAGAGCTAATGTGACAATGATGCTAGCTGTTTAGGGTTGCTAGGCACTGAGGTGAGTTTTTTGGTACACCACAATTCACTGAGGTCTTGGGTCTCTGTGCACAGTGCACCCCCTTTTCTGAATCATTTTGTCCACCATAAGCGTGGAAGGGTATACTCAGACATGAGTCCCTTGCTCACTGCTCCATCAGGATTCAAGCAAGCCGGGCCGAAGACGCCTGAAATGGCAGAAACCGGTCCCCGGAAGCTTGTCTCCTTTCTGGTGAAGAATTGGCTTGGTAGTTTGGTCTGCCCTGTTCCCATGATGCACTGGGCCAGGGACAGACTAATTTGCATATAGCCAGGTTCTGAGCTGGGATGGGGCAGTGAGCTAAATAACGGTGATGGATCAAGCCCTGATCTTTGGACTGGGTAAGAGTGGTCTGCTTAATTCAGACACTCTGTTCATCACCACCCCCTTTTCTGAATCATTTTGTCCACCATAAGCGTGGAAGGGTATACTCAGACATGAGTCCCTTGCTCACTGCTCCATCAGGATTCAAGCAAGCCGGGCCGAAGACGCCTGAAATGGCAGAAACTGGTCCCCGGAAGCTTGTCTCCTTTCTGGTGAAGAATTGGCTTGGTAGTTTGGTCTGCCCTGTTCCCATGATGCACTGGGCCAGGGACAGACTAATTTGCATATAGCCAGGTTCTGAGCTGGGATGGGGCAGTGAGCTAAATAACGGTGATGGATCAAGCCCTGATCTTTGGACTGGGTAAGAGTGGTCTGCTTAATTCAGACACTCTGTTCATCACCACCCCCTTTTCTGAATCATTTTGTCCACCATAAGCGTGGAAGGGTATACTCAGACATGAGTCCCTTGCTCACTGCTCCATCAGGATTCAAGCAAGCCGGGTCGAAGACGCCTGAAATGGCAGAAACCGGTCCCCGGAAGCTTGTCTCCTTTCTGGTGAAGAATTGGCTTGGTAGTTTGGTCTGCCCTGTTCCCATGATGCACTGGGCCAGGGACAGACTAATTTGCATATAGCCAGGTTCTGAGCTGGGATGGGGCAGTGAGCTAAATAACGGTGATGGATCAAGCCCTGATCTTTGGACTGGGTAAGAGTGGTCTGCTTAATTCAGACACTCTGTTCATCACCACCCCCTTTTCTGAATCATTTTGTCCACCATAAGCGTGGAAGGGTATACTCAGACATGAGTCCCTTGCTCACTGCTCCATCAGGATTCAAGCAAGCCGGGCCGAAGACGCCTGAAATGGCAGAAACCGGTCCCCAGAAGCTTGTCTCCTTTCTGGTGAAGAATTGGCTTGGTAGTTTGGTCTGTCCTGTTCCCATGATGCACTGGGCCAGGGACAGACTAATTTGCATATAGCCAGGTTCTGAGCTGGGATGGGGCAGTGAGCTAAATAACAATGATGGATCAAGCCCTGATCTTTGGACTGGGTAAGAGTGGTCTGCTTAATTCAGACACTCTGTTCATCACCACCCCCTTTTCTGAATCATTTTGTCCACCATAAGCGTGGAAGGGTATACTCAGACATGAGTCCCTTGCTCACTGCTCCATCAGGATTCAAGCAAGCCGGGCCGAAGACGCCTGAAATGGCAGAAACCGGTCCCCGGAAGCTTGTCTCCTTTCTGGTGAAGAATTGGCTTGGTAGTTTGGTCTGCCCTGTTCCCATGATGCACTGGGCCAGGGACAGACTAATTTGCATATAGCCAGGTTCTGAGCTGGGATGGGGCAGTGAGCTAAATAACGGTGATGGATCAAGCCCTGATCTTTGGACTGGGTAAGAGTGGTCTGCTTAATTCAGACACTCTGTTCATCACCACCCCCTTTTCTGAATCATTTTGTCCACCATAAGCGTGGAAGGGTATACTCAGACATGAGTCCCTTGCTCACTGCTCCATCAGGATTCAAGCAAGCCGGGCCGAAGATGCCTGAAATGGCAGAAACCGGTCCCCGGAAGCTTGTCTCCTTTCTGGTGAAGAATTGGCTTGGTAGTTTGGTCTGCCCTGTTCCCATGATGCACTGGGCCAGGGACAGACTAATTTGCATATAGCCAGGTTCTGAGCTGGGATGGGGCAGTGAGCTAAATAACGGTGATGGATCAAGCCCTGATCTTTGGACTGGGTAAGAGTGGTCAGCTTAATTCAGACACTCTGTTCATCACCACCCCCTTTTCTGAATCATTTTGTCCACCATAAGCGTGGAAGGGTATACTCAGACATGAGTCCCTTGCTCACTGCTCCATCAGGATTCAAGCAAGCCGGGCCGAAGACGCCTGAAATGGCAGAAACCGGTCCCCGGAAGCTTGTCTCCTTTCTGGTGAAGAATTGGCTTGGTAGTTTGGTCTGCCCTGTTCCCATGATGCACTGGGCCAGGGACAGACTAATTTGCATATAGCCAGGTTCTGAGCTGGGATGGGGCAGTGAGCTAAATAACGGTGATGGATCAAGCCCTGATCTTTGGACTGGGTAAGAGTGGTCTGCTTAATTCAGACACTCTGTTCAACACCACCCCCTTTTCTGAATCATTTTGTCCACCATAAGCGTGGAAGGGTATACTCAGACATGAGTCCCTTGCTCACTGCTCCATCAGGATTCAAGCAAGCCGGGCCGAAGACGCCTGAAATGGCAGAAACCGGTCCCCGGAAGCTTGACTCCTTTCTGGTGAAGAATTGGCTTGGTAGTTTGGTCTGCCCTGTTCCCATGATGCACTGGGCCAGGGACAGACTAATTTGCATATAGCCAGGTTCTGAGCTGGGATGGGGCAGTGAGCTAAATAACGGTGATGGATCAAGCCCTGATCTTTGGACTGGGTAAGAGTGGTCTGCTTAATTCAGACACTCTGTTCATCACCACCCCCTTTTCTGAATCATTTTGTCCACCATAAGCGTGGAAGGGTATACTCAGACATGAGTCCCTTGCTCACTGCTCCATCAGGATTCAAGCAAGCCGGGCCGAAGACGCCTGAAATGGCAGAAACCGGTCCCCGGAAGCTTGTCTCCTTTCTGGTGAAGAATTGGCTTGGTAGTTTGGTCTGCCCTGTTCCCATGATGCACTGGGCCAGGGACAGACTAATTTGCATATAGCCAGGTTCTGAGCTGGGATGGGGCAGTGAGCTAAATAACGGTGATGGATCAAGCCCTGATCTTTGGACTGGGTAAGAGTGGTCTGCTTAATTCAGACACTCTGTTCATCACCACCCCCTTTTCTGAATCATTTTGTCCACCATAAGCGTGGAAGGGTATACTCAGACATGAGTCCCTTGCTCACTGCTCCATCAGGATTCAAGCAAGCCGGGCCGAAGACGCCTGAAATGGCAGAAACCGGTCCCCGGAAGCTTGTCTCCTTTCTGGTGAAGAATTGGCTTGGTAGTTTGGTCTGCCCTGTTCCCATGATGCACTGGGCCAGGGACATACTAATTTGCATATAGCCAGGGTCTGAGCTGGGATGGGGCAGTGAGCTAAATAACGGTGATGGATCAAGCCCTGATCTTTGGACTGGGTAAGAGTGGTCTGCTTAATTCAGACACTCTGTTCATCACCACCCCCTTTTCTGAATCATTTTGTCCACCATAAGCGTGGAAGGGTATACTCAGACATGAGTCCCTTGCTCACTGCTCCATCAGGATTCAAGCAAGCCGGGCCGAAGACGCCTGAAATGGCAGAAACCGGTCCCCGGAAGCTTGTCTCCTTTCTGGTGAAGAATTGGCTTGGTAGTTTGGTCTGCCCTGTTCCCATGATGCACTGGGCCAGGGACAGACTAATTTGCATATAGCCAGGTTCTGAGCTGGGATGGGGCAGTGAGCTAAATAACGGTGATGGATCAAGCCCTGATCTTTGGACTGGGTAAGAGTGGTCTGCTTAATTCAGACACTCTGTTCATCACCACCCCCTTTTCTGAATCATTTTGTCCACCATAAGCGTGGAAGGGTATACTCAGACATGAGTCCCTTGCTCACTGCTCCATCAGGATTCAAGCAAGCCGGGCCGAAGACGCCTGAAATGGCAGAAACCGGTCCCCGGAAGCTTGTCTCCTTTCTGGTGAAGAATTGGCTTGGTAGTTTGGTCTGCCCTGTTCCCATGATGCACTGGGCCAGGGACAGACTAATTTGCATATAGCCAGGTTCTGAGCTGGGATGGGGCAGTGAGCTAAATAACGGTGATGGATCAAGCCCTGATCTTTGGACTGGGTAAGAGTGGTCTGCTTAATTCAGACACTCTGTTCATCACCACCCCCTTTTCTGAATCATTTTGTCCACCATAAGCGTGGAAGGGTATACTCAGACATGAGTCCCTTGCTCACTGCTCCATCAGGATTCAAGCAAGCCGGGCCGAAGACGCCTGAAATGGCAGAAACCGGTCCCCGGAAGCTTGTCTCCTTTCTGGTGAAGAATTGGCTTGGTAGTTTGGTCTGCCCTGTTCCCATGATGCACTGGGCCAGGGACAGACTAATTTGCATATAGCCAGGTTCTGAGCTGGGATGGGGCAGTGAACTAAATAAGGGTGATGGATCAAGCCCTGATCTTTGGACTGGGTAAGAGTGGTCTGCTTAATTCAGACACTCTGTTCATCACCACCCCCTTTTCTGAATCATTTTGTCCACCATAAGCGTGGAAGGGTATACTCAGACATGAGTCCCTTGCTCACTGCTCCATCAGGATTCAAGCAAGCCGGGCCGGAGACGCCTGAAATGGCAGAAACCGGTCCCCGGAAGCTTGTCTCCTTTCTGGTGAAGAATTGGCTTGGTAGTTTGGTCTGCCCTGTTCCCATGATGCACTGGGCCAGGGACAGACTAATTTGCATATAGCCAGGTTCTGAGCTGGGATGGGGCAGTGAGCTAAATAACGGTGATGGATCAAGCCCTGATCTTTGGACTGGGTAAGAGTGGTCTGCTTAATTCAGACACTCTGTTCATCACCACCCCCTTTTCTGAATCATTTTGTCCACCATAAGCGTGGAAGGGTATACTCAGACATGAGTCCCTTGCTCACTGCTCCATCAGGATTCAAGCAAGCCGGGCCGAAGACGCCTGAAATGGCAGAAACCGGTCCCCGGAAGCTTGTCTCCTTTCTGGTGAAGAATTGGCTTGGTAGTGTGGTCTGCCCTGTTCCCATGATGCACTGGGCCAGGGACAGACTAATTTGCATATAGCCAGGTCCTGAGCTGGGATGGGGCAGTGAGCTAAATAACGGTGATGGATCAAGCCCTGATCTTTGGACTGGGTAAGAGTGGTCTGCTTAATTCAGACACTCTGTTCATCACCACCCCCTTTTCTGAATCAGTTCTGTGTAGGAGCAGAACCCCTGCAACAGCGTCGTTTGACGAATCTTTGCAAAATTCTCAAAAAAAAGTCTATGCAGGTCAGCTCCTATCCTGAAAGTTTGGAGGTGATTCATAAAGCGGGGGCTGAGAAAAAAGTTGGTCCCAAAACGCGTTTCCCCATGTTAATTTCCATAGGAAATTTTGCGACAGGCTACAGCCGCAACTGCTGAACGGAATTACCCCAAATTTGGCAGAAAGGTAGAGCTTGGTTGAGAAAGCAACCTTTTTTTAAATGGTGTAAATCCGTTCAGTAGTTGCTGAGAAATTAGAAAAAAAAGTTTGGATATCTGGGCGGAGCCTAAGTCCTGTGCAGGAGCTTCACTGAGATTGGCTGCCAACACTCCAAACCAGGAAGTGTTGGCAGACATCTTGTGGCTGGGCAGAAGCGAGTCACTAAAAAACAGAGAAACAAAGGTACAAAACAAGAGAAGGGGGCAGGGTAGAAACACCCTGACCCTCTAGGCCCTCTCAGGGGGCCCCAGAAGGACTCCAGGTCCAAAAAAAGCGTTCTTTAAATTGTTGTTTAAACAGCGCTATTCGCGCTGGGGTCGCAGGATCCCTCGTTTTATTTGAATGAGGCCCCCGGGTGTGCTGAGTCCCGGGGGCATTTCTTAAAAAATAATAGCGGGGACTCGCTGGGGCTGTGGAAGACCGCTGGTGTCCCCACAGCCCCCTGGCTTCACTCATGTTGGGAGGGGGGTTGCACAGCCCCTCTCCTGGAGCCCTCCATGTGCTTATAACTATGGCGTTGTCTGACGAATCTTCACGAAATTTTCCACAAAGTTTCTCTTTTTTACTCAGCTCCTATCTTGAAAGTCTGGGGGTGATTGGTCAAGGGGGGACTGAGAAAAAAGGGGAGTCCCAAAATGTGTTTTCTCAATGCATTTTCCATAGGAAAGTTTAGAGAAGGCTACAGGTCAAACTACAGAATTACGCCAACTTTAGCAGGGAGAGGGTTGTGGTTCAGAAAGCAAGCTTTTGTTGAAATGGTGTACATCCATTCAGTAGTTTTTGAGAAATATCAAATTTTACAGATATCGATATTTGAGAATTCTGACATGTGTTTGGCTGAGGGGTTATGTGCACGAGCTCTCGGCTCATTGGCTGTGAACGGTTGAATCTAGAACGTGTTGGCAGGCATTATCTGTGACTTCGTTCGTCAGCTCGCATCTCCGTGTAGAATCCATCGGGTGTGTAGTTTTACCTCTGCGAGGCAACCCTGGCATCTGTGTCTGTGTGAGATACTCCGACATCACCAGGTCCCGGCTATGCTTTTAGAAGCCAGTCAGTTGGCTCGGAGCTCTGTGAGTCAGTCTACACTACCCAAACACCATTGCACTACCTTAAACCCTAAAACACTACCCCCAGCACAACCCCCTGCACTACCCAAACACCACTGCACTACTTTAAATCCTAAAATACTATCCCCAGGATGACCTCCTACACTACCCAAACACCACTGCACTACCCTAAACCCTGAAACACTACCCCAAGCACAACCCCTACACTATACAAATACCACTGCACTACCCTAAACCCTTAAACACTACCCCTAGCACAAGCGCCTACACAACACAAACACCACTGCACTACTCTAAACCCTAAAACACTACCCCCTACACTACACAATCACCACTGCACTACCCTAAACCCTAAATCTACCCCCAGCACAATCCCCTACACTACACAAACACCACTGCACTACCCTAAACCCTAACACACTACTCCCAGCACAACCCCGTACACTACCCAAACACCACTGCACTACCCTAAAACCTAAAACACTATCCCCAGCACAACCTCCTACACTACCCAAACACCACTGCGCTACCCTAAACTCTAAAATACTACCCAAGCACAACCCCTACACTACACAATCACCACTGCACTACCCTAAACCCTAAATCTACTCCCAGCATAACTCCCTACACTACCCAAACATCACTACACTATCATAAACCCTAAATCTACCGCGAGCATGACCCCTATACTATCCAAACACCACTGCACTACCGTAAACCCTAAAACACTATCGCCAGCACGACTCCCTACACTACGCGAATACCACTGCTCTAGCCTAAACCCTAAAACACTACCCCAGCATGACCCCCTACACTACCCAAACACCACTGCACTACCGTAAACCGTAAAACGCTACCCCCAACACGACCCCCTACACTACCCAAACACCACTGTACTACCCTAAACCATAAAACACTATCAGTCCATTGGATCACAGCTCTGCGTTTGCGGGCCAACTGCCCTTAGCTCTCTCTGTGCGAGCCGAGCCTACCAGTCACAGCTCTCCATCTGCGAGTCTGCCCGACGGCCCGCAGATCTCCCTGTGCTAGCCAGATCGCAGCTGTCACTCTGCGAACCGATATTGGGAATATAAGGCAGCTCTAAAAAGAGCCTTTGTGTTTATTAGTTGGAGTTACATATAAGTGTGGATGCACAGCTTCAGGTGGTTCCGAAAAACTTGATTTCCCTGGTCTGTGAAGTGTACTCCATCACTTCTGTAGATATCAGCCATATCAAAACATATGTTGTTGTTGTAGATCGACCCCACTGTATGGTCTCTGAGGTATGCAGACACAGCTTTGTTGACATTTTTCCTAGATTTTTCAATCTGAGGACAAAATTGGTTTGTCATTTCCACTTCTGTCTTTGGCATATATTGGAATATACAAATACAGTTTGAGGCAAAAGCAACATCAATTGTCTTGAAATTCACTGAAAAAACCATAGGTTTCAGGGATGTAACAGCAACAAATTAGCATTTAAAAAACCTTTGAAATTCACTGAAAAAACCATAGGTTTCAGGGACGTTATAGTTGGTTAGACATTTCACTCGTACAAAACCATTGAAATTCCGCCGTTATAGTTAGTTGAGCTAACTATAACTTGCAACCCCACAATGCACTGCTGATGACGTCATATATTACATCATTCATGACATGGTCAGTGACATCACTGATGACATCACTGATGACATCTCAAATGACATCACCTATGACATCACTGATGACATCATCCAGTTTTCTCTGAAAGCTCTACTCAATAAAAACAAGTAAAAAAAAAAGACATCATCCAGTGAATGCGTTTTGCTTTACCAATTAAACAAAGAATATAAAAGCCACAGTAATTCAACCAAAGAATGGCTCAGAAAACGCCCAACATTTGAAGAGGAGGAAATTCTGCTGGATTTTCGCTGCAACAGAAAAGCCTGCAACATATACAACTGCAACATATACAGCCATTCATCCACTTCTCCAAGTAAGTAACAACTTTATTTAAAAGACTAATTCAAATCATTTTAACTTTAAGAAGCAATTCGTATTAAACAATTACAAACACAGCTTTTAACGTTTATCTTTTTGTACAGAATATTCAACCTTCAACTAAACTCCATCGAGGAGCACACATAAAACACCTAAAAAAAGTAATTGTATCTAAAAAACTGCTTTATACTTACTAAAACAGCAACAGTTACAACTCTGAATAACCTAAATGTCCATAAACATCAAAAATATAATATGTACAATAAATAAAACAACATTTTCTCTCCCAACAGAAAAAAAGCACCTGTTACAAGAAGCTTACTTAAGAAAAGACTCCACGTCTGCAAAACTTCGCTAAACCAGATACAAGTCACTTTTGTAAAAAATGAAACTGTATATTTAATTGTATATTAATAAAAACATTTATTGATAACTATTTTTCTATGTTTATATCACAGTTAATAAAGACATAATGACAGTAGGTACAACATTTATAACATCAGAGAACGGGAAACTTTTACTGTGTTATTTGGAATTCATGTAGAGTCAAGAAAATACTTCTACTCAACATATTAATTGGAAAAGTACCAAATATCATTTTTATTCATGTTATGGGAGGGCAACTACCAGAGAGACTGTAGTAATTGATGTAAAATAGCCACCCTCCCAATGTAACAGAAATAGTGAGAGAAGTATTAGAAACTGTAAGGGAAGCAAGCACTTGTTCCCAAGAACTAACAGAACAAATACTTAAAGATACACTATCCCATGTACCCGGGCATATTACAGGCAAGTTACTATCAATACCCACGTTAAAATGCCTTATAACTCGAAGTAAAAGGGCCACCAGCAAAACACCACTTGCTCCTAAAAAATTCAGAGAGCTAGACATCCCACAACAACTTACAATCACTCACAAAGAGGACAAATTGCAGTCATATAACAATAAAAGACAGGGAAAATATATACATGACGCCCTGAGCAGTTGCTGGAATTACACCTGTGATTCAGACTATGATTGAGTAAGGTATTTTGAAAGAGATCATGAAAAATCCAGGTAACTCACCCATTATGGGTTTGCAGAAGCCGAGTGGTAAGTTCCACAGAGTACAGGATCTTCGGAAAAGAAATAACATAGTGGTTCTTTGTTGTCCCATGGTGCCGAATCCATCTGTGATATTGTTTCAAATCTCATGCGAGGCAGAATGGTTCACTGTCACTGATCTTTGTCAGGTCTTTTTTTCCATTCCTATCCATGAGGAAAGCCAATTTTTGTTCAGTTTCCGGCTGGGGAATAGTGTTTATAAGGAGATCTTGAAGAAGAATCTGGAGTCTCTGGTCATGCCCTGTAATGCTGTCCAGGTTCAGAATATGAATGACCCTTGGTTGCATTGAACACTTGAGATGCCTGTAAAACTGACACAATTTCCCTACTGAACCAATTGGCTGAGAATGCACATAATGCGTCCTCAAGCAAACTGCAGTACTGTATGATGGAAGTACTCTACTTAGGATATCACATTGTGAAAGGTGCGAGAAAGTTGTCATGAGAAAGAATCTGCCTCACACGCAGGTACTCTTCTCCTGAGTGGGCTTATCTCCCTACTAATGATAATGAGAGTGACTTCTGGATGTTCTGGAATAATAGTGGCAATTCCTCTGAAACCTTTGGAACTTGATTTGAACTATCTCTTTACATTTGTACTTCCTTACCCAAACTAAGTGCTGAATGAGCCTGAACTTCCCAATCTTAATCGAGAAGAGCCGCTTGTGCTTGTTGATGGACTGAGAATAATGATCTTGGAGTTGCTTATTAAAGAGCTTGGTCCCCAAATTACTAGAGATGATGAATGAACGTTTTGAGTGCTTAAAAGAAGAATACCTAGGTCTGAGTGGAAGCAGAATAAAATTTAGGGTTGACATTCAGAAGAACACAGAGGAGGGCTAAGGAAGCCTCATGGAGATTGAATATATTTTGTAAATAAAGTGTGCACAAATAAAGAATATTTTGCCATTTGCACAGGTGGAGACCAACAAAGAGGATTCTGTTGCTGCTATTTCTCTACTCATTTGGTCTGAATCTAAATAGTATGTAAACTAATGATATGAGTCCTAGATGTAGGTATTTAATAGGCACAATATAAATAATGTTAGTGTTAGGCATAATAGCGCTTATGGTAGGATCAAGTTTGAATTCAACAGGGGTCAAAGAAGAGAAACGTATGCCTGCACAAAAACCATCACACTTAGGGGCCGAGTATGATGTCGGGTGGACTTGTGTCCTTTTGGATTACAGGCCAGCCTCCGACTGGCTGACGAGCTCCTTGAGTCCAATGGAAGGCAGCCAGAATAGCCGGCCGGTTTCAATTGCCACCAGCTGATTCATAATCAGCCTTTCAGAATTGAAACTGACAATGAAGGTCGGAGACATAATAGGCCCCAGAGTAGGTGGAGGGTTCTATTCATTAGAAGGGCAGAATCTACATACTGATTTATCTAGAGGAGATTACACATTAAATGCTTACACTAATTTGCTTTATGAGTACCGTAATACAATGGAAACAAGGGACTGTTTTGTTTGTATACAGTTACCTTCTTCAGTGGCTGAGGGCATTACATGCCATTGACATATGACATTACATGTAGCTTACTGCTGAGTATTTTCTATAGACAGGGTCATTTTCAGTATGTCTACTCAAATTACGATTTGGTCTTTTCAGAAGTCCTGCTGTTCAAAGATTTTTTACCCAGATTAAAGTATTAGACACTGCTTATGCACATAGGTATAACTTGACCTGTGTCCTTATTGACATTGAAAAGAAATGTCTAGAGCAGTTAGAAGATATATATAGAGCAGTAAAAAGACTAATGCAGTTAAATGAGTTTGTGTTATAAGATGGTCACTTGAAGAGGTAGATCATTAAGTTGTAAGGAACCCTGGAGCATTGACAATAGATTGGCAACACCAAGGGAAGTTGTGTATACACAATGATAAGCAGGAATACAATACTATTCCTTTAGGGGAAAAGGAGTGTGATCATACTTTTGAGGTTGGAGGATCTTGGAGGTTGTTCTGGATGGAACAAATCCTGTGATTCCAGGAGACTATTTTATTTGTTGCAAAAACGCTTATTTTAAGTTGCTGAACAAATAGTATGGCACGTGGTATATAGGAGTAGTGTTTCTGAAGATATATCATGCGGAGAATTTTGATCATCCTATTTGAGAGGGAAGATCTAGGTCCAAATGAGGTGCCACTGCAAGAGAGATTCATAAAAAGGGGGTGGTGATGGACAGAGTATCTGAATTAAGCAGAACACTCCTACCCAGTCAAAAGATCAGGGCTTGATCCATCACCATTTTTTAGCTCACTGCACCATCCCAGTTCAGAACCTGGCTACATGCAAATTAGTCTGACCCTGGCCCAGTGCATCATGGGAACAGGGCAGGCCAAACTACCAAGCCAATTCTTTACTGGAAAGGAAACAAGCTTCCGGGGACCGGTTTCTGGCATTGCAGCCGTCTTCGGCCTGGCTTGCTTGAATCCTGATGGTGCAGTGAGCAAGGGACTCACATCTGAGTATACCCTTCCACACTTGTGGTGGCCAAAACGATTCATAAAAAGGGGGTGGTGATGGACAGAGTATCTGAATTAAGCAGAACACTCCTACCCAGTCAACAGATCAGGGCTTGATCCATCACCGTTTTTTAGCTCACTGCACCATCCCAGTTCAGAACCTGGCTACATGCAAATTAGTCTGACCCTGGCCCAGTGCATCATGGGAACAGGGCAGGCCAAACTACCAAGCCAATTCTTTACTGGAAAGGAAACAAGCTTCCGGGGACCGGTTTCTGGCATTGCAGCCGTCTTCGGCCTGGCTTGCTTGAATCCTGATGGTGCAGTGAGCAAGGGACTCACATCTGAGTATACCCTTCCACACTTGTGGTGGCCAAAACGATTCATAAAAAGGGGGTGGTGATGGACAGAGTATCTGAATTAAGCAGAACACTCCTACCCAGTCAAAAGATCAGGGCTTGATCCATCACCATTTTTTAGCTCACTGCACCATCCCAGTTCAGAACCTGGCTACATGCAAATTAGTCTGACCCTGGCCCAGTGCATCATGGGAACAGGGCAGGCCAAACTACCAAGCCAATTCTTTACTGGAAAGGAAACAAGCTTCTGGGGACCGGTTTCTGGCATTGCAGCCGTCTTCGGCCTGGCTTGCTTGAATCCTGATGGTGCAGTGAGCAAGGGACTCACATCTGAGTATACCCTTCCACACTTGTGGTGGCCAAAACGATTCATAAAAAGGGGGTGGTGATGGACAGAGTATCTGAATTAAGCAGAACACTCCTACCCAGTCAAAAGATCAGGGCTTGATCCATCACCGTTTTTTAGCTCACTGCACCATCCCAGTTCAGAACCTGGCTACATGCAAATTAGTCTGACCCTGGCCCAGTGCATCATGGGAACAGGGCAGGCCAAACTACCAAGCCAATTCTTTACTGGAAAGGAAACAAGCTTCCGGGGACCGGTTTCTGGCATTGCAGCTGTCTTCGGCCTGGCTTGCTTGAATCCTGATGGTGCAGTGAGCAAGGGACTCACATCTGAGTATACCCTTCCACACTTGTGGTGGCCAAAACGATTCATAAAAAGGGGGTGGTGATGGACAGAGTATCTGAATTAAGCAGAACACTCCTACCCAATCAAAAGATCAGGGCTTGATCCATCACCGTTTTTTAGCTCACTGCACCATCCCAGTTCAGAACCTGGCTACATGCAAATTAGTCTGACCCTGGCCCAGTGCATCATGGGAACAGGGCAGGCCAAACTACCAAGCCAATTCTTTACTGGAAAGGAAACAAGCTTCTGGGGACCGGTTTCTGGCATTGCAGCCGTCTTCGGCCTGGCTTGCTTGAATCCTGATGGTGCAGTGAGCAAGGGACTCACATCTGAGTATACCCTTCCACACTTGTGGTGGCCAAAACGATTCATAAAAACGAGGGTGGTGATGGACAGAGTATCTGAATTAAGCAGAACACTCCTACCCAGTCAAAAGATCAGGGCTTGATCCATCACCGTTTTTTAGCTCACTGCACCATCCCAGTTCAGAACCTGGCTACATGCAAATTAGTCTGACCCTGGCCCAGTGCATCATGGGAACAGGGCAGGCCAAACTACCAAGCCAATTCTTTACTGGAAAGGAAACAAGCTTCCGGGGACCGGTTTCTGGCATTGCAGCCGTCTTCGGCCTGGCTTGCTTGAATCCTGATGGTGCAGTGAGCAAGGGACTCACATCTGAGTATACCCTTCCACACTTGTGGTGGCCAAAACGATTCATAAAAAGGGGGTGGTGATGGACAGAGTATCTGAATTAAGCAGAACACTCCTACCCAGTCAAAAGATCAGGGCTTGATCCATCACTGTTTTTTAGCTCACTGCACCATCCCAGTTCAGAACCTGGCTACATGCAAATTAGTCTGACCCTGGCCCAGTGCATCATGGGAACAGGGCAGGCCAAACTACCAAGCCAATTCTTTACTGGAAAGGAAACAAGCTTCCGGGGACCGGTTTCTGGCATTGCAGCCGTCTTCGGCCTGGCTTGCTTGAATCCTGATGGTGCAGTGAGCAAGGGACTCACATCTGAGTATACCCTTCCACACTTGTGGTGGCCAAAACGATTCATAAAAAGGGGGTGGTGATGGACAGAGTATCTGAATTAAGCAGAACACTCCTACCCAGTCAAAAGATCAGGGCTTGATCCATCACCGTTTTTTAGCTCACTGCACCATCCCAGTTCAGAACCTGGCTACATGCAAATTAGTCTGACCCTGGCCCAGTGCATCATGGGAACAGGGCAGGCCAAACTACCAAGCCAATTCTTTACTGGAAAGGAAACAAGCTTCCGGGGACCGGTTTCTGGCATTGCAGCCGTCTTCGGCCTAGCTTGCTTGAATCCTGATGGTGCAGTGAGCAAGGGACTCACATCTGAGGATACCCTTCCACACTTGTGGTGGCCAAAACGATTCATAAAAAGGGGGTAGTGATGGACAGAGTATCTGAATTAAGCAGAACACTCCTACCCAGTCAAAAGATCAGGGCTTGATCCATCACCGTTTTTTAGCTCACTGCACCATCCCAGTTCAGAACCTGGCTACATGCAAATTAGTCTGACCCTGGCCCAGTGCATCATGGGAACAGGGCAGGCCAAATTACCAAGCCAATTCTTTACTGGAAAGGAAACAAGCTTCCGGGGACCGGTTTCTGGCATTGCAGCCGTCTTCGGCCTGGCTTGCTTGAATCCTGATGGTGCAGTGAGCAAGGGACTCACATCTGAGTATACCCTTCCACACTTGTGGTGGCCAAAACGATTCATAAAAAGGGGGTGGTGATGGACAGAGTATCTGAATTAAGCAGAACACTCCTACCCAGTCAAAAGATCAGGGCTTGATCCATCACCGTTTTTTAGCTCACTGCACCATCCCAGTTCAGAACCTGGCTACATGCAAATTAGTCTGACCCTGGTCCAGTGCATCATGGGAACAGGGCAGGCCAAACTACCAAGCCAATTCTTTACTGGAAAGGAAACAAGCTTCCGGGGACCGGTTTCTGGCATTGCAGCCGTCTTCGGCCTGGCTTGCTTGAATCCTGATGGTGCAGTGAGCAAGGGACTCACATCTGAGTATACCCTTCCACACTTGTGGTGGCCAAAACGATTCATAAAAAGGGGGTGGTGATGGACAGAGTATCTGAATTAAGCAGAACACTCCTACCCAGTCAAAAGATCAGGGCTTGATCCATCACCGTTTTTTAGCTCACTGCACCATCCCAGTTCAGAACCTGGCTACATGCAAATTAGTCTGACCCTGGCCCAGTGTATCATGGGAACAGGGCAGGCCAAACTCCCAAGCCAATTCTTTACTGGAAAGGAAACAAGCTTCCGGGGACCGGTTTCTGGCATTGCAGCCGTCTTCGGCCTGGCTTGCTTGAATCCTGATGGTGCAGTGAGCAAGGGACTCACATCTGAGTATACCCTTCCACACGTGTGGTGGCCACTGCAAGAGAGATCATGGGAGATATCTTTGGCACAATAATTCCAACTGTAGGGATGATATTGAATGACTTTTGATTTGGTTTGAGTTTTGTAAAGTGCAAACGAATACCCTGGGGCATCTCATCGCTAAGGAACAAGAAAACATGAAGTCCACAATTAAGATTTAGGAAAAAGCCAGGTTTTTAAGAGCTTGCAAAAACTCAAAAGGAGATTTTCTTTCCAGGGGAAGCAGATTTGAAGATTAGGTGTATTGCTTCTAAATACTGAGATGGGTGCTATTAGGGCTATGGTTTTGCAGAACCGACTTGAGTTAGGCATTCTGCTTGCAAAAGAGGGCTGAGTCTGCCAGAGGCTGAAGGTCCAACAGTGTAGCACTTATATCCCAGAGAAAATTAAGGACCTACAGAAGTTCATAAAGAATATTACTGGCTTACATAGTGAAGTGAGTGGATTGCCAGCAGAAGGTTTTCAGTATTCAGTTGGACATGGATTGAGTGCTGTAGGTAGATGGTCTGCAGATTTGGGAAGTGGGATCTTTCGTTTCATTTTGAGACCATTGTTTTTTCAAGTTTTAATTTCTTTATTGTTTGATTAATTAAAATCTTACAATATTTCCATTACAAAAACATTTCAGCTTATATAATACAGTACAACATAATTATCCATAAAAATTGAGTTAATTAAACTTAAAAGAATAATAACATTTTTTAAAAATTATCTATTAGTTTGTTTATGATTTCATAAAAGCTTTTTTCCTTATCTACTTTTCTAATTTGGTGATTATGATTTTTAAAAATTTTACAAAGGCAACATTCATAACTATATCATTTGGATCAAGACAGATTTTCACTGCCTGCCTGCACGTTCTTGTGGCCCGAAGATTAAAATGAGGTTTAAGTAATGCACATCTTTCCCTACGTAGGCCAGGACAGATACATAGGAGATGGACAATATTTTCTTCTCCACCTTTACATAATCTACACAATAGACTGGAGTTAGTGTTTTTCCATGGCAGAGCGTGACTGAGGCCTGGCAGAATTCCAAATCTTGCGTTCATAAAACATTGTTTACTTGTTACAGACCAAGGTATCTCCAAGTATTCTTGCACTTTCTTTTTTTCATATCCATTTATTACTGTCCACGAGTGTTTTCTTTTTGCCAGCACATTTTTATCGTATAATAGTGATAAGTAATTGGTTGTTCGATTCACCAATTTTTTAACCGATCCATTATTTATCGTATTGTTCCATATGGGCATCAGTGAAAACTCTTCTAGTGCGTCGTGAAGATATCTCCCAGCAAGTGATTTTTTATTATTATTTACTTCTTGCCAGAGTATTTGTGAAATTAGATTATCATGGTCATTCTTAAACCTATACCACATTTTAATAAACTGACCTTTTCTTGCTAGCTCTTGATTGGTCAAACCGAATTCCAGTCTTATTTGTGCTGGCGAAGCATTCTTTGGGAGGTGGAAGAGAGATCTGTATACTTTAGAAAGTACCTTATTAATTAGTTCCGCGTCCTTACCCATTAATGCCTCACTTCCATATGTAATAGTTGGGAGTAATTTAGCACCTATGATTTTCAATAGTGGGCCATAAGTTAAACCTCCAAGGGATTTTTGTGCTATCTTAAATGCTGCTGTGAGTGAGTTGGTTTTCCTTTGGATGTCCTGTTTCTGTTGGTGATAATTTCCTTTTTGGTCAAACAGTACCCCCAGGTAATTGTACACCTCTATTTGTTCAAGTTGATTGTTTCCCATGTACCATTTGTTTTTTTGTCTCATATTTTTGCTCCTAGATACCACCATGATTTTTGTTTTGGTTTCGTTAATAACCATTCCATTTTCGTTTGCATACATAAGTGTACTATTGATTAAACGCTGGAGACCTATTTTAGTGTGACTTAATAGAATTGCATCGTCCGCATACATCAAGTTGGATATCAACTTACCCCCCAACTTAGGGGGATGTGCATTTAGATCATTCAGGTTGGCCGATAGGTCTCCTAGAAATAGATTAAAGAGGGCGGGGGCCAGAACACATCCCTGTTTCAGCCCTTCCAATGCAGGGATTTCCTTCGATAGTGACTGACCATCCCCCATCCTTACTCTCACCCAGGTTTTGGTATGCAGCAACTGTATAAGTTTTAGTAGTACGGCTGGAATGCCTTTTTCAAAAAGTTTTTTCCATAATAAATTTCTTTGCACACAGTCAAAGGCAGACTTAAAATCTACAAAACATAAATATAAGGGCAATTTTATTCTCAGTGATTTTTCAGTTATTAGCGATAATGCCATGATGTTTGTCATTGTTCCAAGCCCCTTAATGAATCCAGTTTGATTCATTGGTAAAATATTGTTTTCTGTTACCCATTCGTTTAGTTTGTTCAGGAGTACTCCAGCAAACAGTTTGGCATCTGTGTCTTGTAAAGTAATAAGTCTATAGTTCTCTGCAAGGGACCAATTACCTTTCTTATATATAGGAGAGATTAAGAATCCTCGCCACGAATCAGGGATGTTTCCCGTTTCTATCACTTCTTTGAATACTTTTACTAAGTACGTCGACCAAAAGTCAGGATTTTCTTTATATAGGGCAAATGGAATCCCATTAGGACCTGGCGCCCCATCTTTCTGCTTCTTAATCAATCTTATCAAATGGACTTTAGTCGGTACAAGTTCTTCTTGCATTTCATCACTGGCTGAAAAGCTGTTTTGCATAATATTAGTGATTTTTACTGCACCATTGTTGTTTAGATGTTTTTCTAGGAATGTTACCCATTCCTGTTCAGTTATTGATGACGAGACTACCAATTTGCTTGGCCGTACTAATCTGTTTATAATTTTCCAGAATTCTCTCGCATTGGCCAGTTTACTTGCATGCAATAATTTAGACCATAATTCCTGTTTTGCTTGATATTTCTCATTCCATATAAGTTTCTTGAGGTGCTGGTTCAAAGTTTTTAAATTAATCAGGGTCTCCTCACTAGTCATTTTAGATTTTAGTTGTCTTCTTATCCTATTCCGTGCTCTTTTTAACTTAGTTATTGTATATGGGAGATTCATGTGAGAGTCTTTTTCCTCTGCTTCCTTATTCAATCTCATATTACTTACGTTACTCCGCGATTGGGGTTTCACTAATTTTCTAGTAAATTCCACCCATTGATCCACAGCTGACTCCTTCCTATTTTCAATGAAGCAGCTCTTTATAATATTTTCAACTTTTTCATTCATGCTGTCCTTATTGAAATTGGTCCATATTAAGTTTTTTATAATTTATCGTTCCAATAAGTCCTGGCATAGTATGATATTGTTGATTCATATTGTTTGTAATATTGGTGGTTATTATCTGCTGGCAATGATCACTGTCTTTGACTTTCACCAGCCTATAAGAAATTATGTTATGAAATATATTAAGTGAAACCATTGTGTAATCAATCCTAGAGCTTGCATTTTGGGCTATATATGTATATGCAGGCGGACTATCGTCTTTAAATCTACCATTAAGGATTCGCAAACCCAGCGCTTCCATATCCTTAACAAATGTTGTCCCTATGTGATTTCGCCCCTTAATGCTTGTAACGCCATGCTGCTCTTGCTGCGGTATTAACCATTGTTGGTCCTGAGATTGTGATACGTCATCCCTTGTAAATGGTATTAATAGGTTGAGATTAAAATCTCCAGTCATCACGTAGTCTACTAATGGATTATTTAGCATTTGTTCCAACAATATAGTGTTAATGGTAGCACATATATCCATTCTACTCGCTTTTGTTGGTTGGATGTATACGTTGATCAGAATTATTGACCTATTATTTTGCTCAGTATTTTTATATTTCATTTTTACTATGAGAATATTTTTACTATTAGTTGCAATTTTTTCATGTTCTATTTGCAAGCTGCAGGAGACAAAAGTTGCTAGCCCCCCACTTGCTCGACCATATCTGTGATTTTTTCTTGCACTTTCATAGTAACCTACATATCCATTCAGTGCAAACGGGTGGAGTTCCCAAGTTTCTTGTAGAAATAGGATTTGACATGATGTGGGTATACATCTTATTTGCGAATTTGAAAGTTTGGACCCTACTCCGTTTATGTTCCATGAGCACATTCTCAACTTAGATGTTTTTGATTCGGAGATAGGATTTTTAATCCTTCATTGTTGATCCTTGTTATGCAGGGCTTGCACAATTCATTTTTCATTAATTCCTGATGTACTATCTTTTATGGAAGGCGGCGCTGCCACTCTTGGTGAACTAATGGATCTACCCCGAGCATTCCTCAGTACAGTTCCTTTTTGCTTGGTATTTTGCTCTATTTTGACCACGTTTACCTCTTTGATGAATGGAATTGGATACACTTTCGGGGCCTGCTTTGTAATAACTATTCCCCAGGCCTTAAATGTTGGAATTTCTTTTAGTATTTGATCTGCTATTGTCATTGATCTAACCGTGACCAGTGTAATTTCTTTGGAACTGTTCATATCCGCAATAAATTCTATGGAATTAATGTCATCATTCTTGATATTGTTTAGTGCTGGATAATCTGAGAATATTCCCTCTATTCAGTATATCATTTCTGCCTCTAGATTCATATTCAGGGTTAAATTTCAGTTGAATTTTTTTCTCTTCCACTTGATTTTCTTTACGTGACGAATCCGTTGTTTGGTTTGTTTTATATCTAATTATTTTTTCTCCTTCGCGATTTTCAATTACCAATTGATCCCAAAACGGAGATATAGTTTTATGCGCTACTATCTTTTCAGAGTTCCTTCTAGGTACGTCATTCTTGATTACCCTCAGACATGGCTCTATGTTACCATTATAAAGCCAGTCTCGTTGATCGCAGGATTTACTCATTGATTTTGGTGATTGAGTCGTATGATCCTGTTTAGAGTCGTTCACCTGGGGTTCAACTTTCTCCATTCTATTTTGTTTTGTAACAGGAGGGTTCATTTTAGCCATCTAATTTAATTTTGACTCATCTTTGCCATTTTTATCCACATTGTGTAATAGTTGTTCCTGTGATGGCTCTTGTATGAATATTGAGAATACTTTCCTAGGCTCTTTGATGGACAACGGGGGACTTTTTCTTTCCTCACTTATTTCTTCTTTTTTCAGTACTCTATTTTTTGTTGTACCATCAGATTTTATCGTTTCTACATGATCGTGATGATTAGGCTCTGTTGTGTCCTCATTTATCTGGTGGTTAGACTTTTGATTTTTTCTTGCCTTGCGTAATTTTTTCCTTTGCCTTTTTGTCATAGTATAACTGTTTGAGTCTTGTCTCTTACAATCATATTCTCCTATTTCTGCTGTATTTATATCTTCTTCGTGCATTGCCTTCCTTCGGCTGGTTTCAGATAAAGGATCACTTACATCCTGTGTTTCATCCTTGTCCTCTATAATCCTTGCCACTGCTTTATCTTCTTTGTTAGTTTTAGGGAAAATTTTGTCATCCTCCATATTAACTATATACCTATCTTTATTTTTCCTTGTATCCGGTTTCTGCCCAGTGTCTTTCTTTAGAGTACTTTTTGTGTCCTCTATTATGGTGTGCAGGACTTCCGGTATAGCAGCAAGTTTCTCCAATAGGGGTGAGCAGATACATTCAATGTCTGTTTTTTGTTTATCTTTTTGGACTCTGATTATCAGATTATTCAGCTGCGCGAGTTTATTGTCTATCCCTGCAACTGATGTTGCCATCATGGAGAGAAGATCAATCTGAATATCCATCTTATTTGATTGATATTTTAATGCCTCTAGGGTTAGTGTTGATGTTTGATAGAATAGATCCCATTTTATTCCATCTGTTGGCATTTTGGTTCCAATTGGATTGTTTTCCAGTAGTGTTTCATTTATAGGATTTATTAGGGCAAAAGAATCTGTTTTATGGATGATATTTGCCTTTGGGAGCAACTCCTCTCTTGTGGAGTTATTTTCTTGGTTTCCATAATCATTATTGTAATCCAGTGGGTTGTTGGGTCCGGTATGAATATTATCATTGTATGACTGAGGTTTCCTCCTAATTTCTACATTTACTTCCAATGGTATTACTGTCTGTTTTGGCTCCGTCGTGCTATTGGCACTTAGTAGATTTTCTTTTTCCAGCATTTCTTGGCCATTTATGTTAGCTAGGTCAACATTATTTGAATCCTCAGTGATGGTTACATTTAGGATATCATAATCATTAGTTAGGAACTCATAATCATTCCTTTGCAGGTCGCAATCTCCTTTTAGTGGGGTGCTTTCAGTGTTTTGCTTCGTATATTTTTCAGCTGACATTGGATTTATTGGTACTTGTAGATTGTCCTTTCCCGTATCCTTATGCATGATAATAAGAGCACCAGCTGGGTCTTTCAAGAACTCAAACTTTTCCGGTACTTTTCCTGATTTTGCAAAAATTCTTGCTATCGGAGAGATTAAGGTTTGATTTGATCCAAAAGTATTGGCTTTCACATTTGGCAGCTGGAGTTTTTTTGTACGTCTGGTAGTTGTCCCTGTTGTTCTCACTTTGCCTGAACGCATTCTTACTTTGTGTTTTAGTGACCACTGTTTATTTTCCCTTTCCGGGTCCTCAATCTCAGGGAAAACACAGTTCTGTGCGTGACTCCACTCATGCACGTAAGTAAACCTTTCTCCCAATTACTGCCTTGCCTTGCCTTACCGTGCCTACCCCCCACTAACAGTGAATGTACCTCCCAGGCCCGTCTGCCCTATCAAGGGGGGCAGCTGCCGTCAGGGAGGGAACAGATTCAAGGGCAGGGAGGTTGGCAGGCTCTGCAGCAGTAATACAATAAAGCGGCAAGTAGCAGAGTGAGAGCGAGAGCCCGTACCTAGAGACACATATCCTTTTGTCCCCTTTGTGAGCTGTTAGACTGCAGGACTGCAAGACTCGTTCACTCTCACAGCCTCAGGCACCCTATGGATAGGTGAATGGGATCAGCTCTCACCACTTGGAGTGATCAATGGTCATCAATGATGCAGCGGTCCACCGTGACTCTCCCTCGCCCTCCCTCATTCGTGGGCTGGAGGCAGTATGCCGCGCACCGTGTGCTGAAGTCAGGAGACAAAGAGGCAAAGCGTTTTCAACACGCCAGTCCCAAGCACTCTATCCGCCACACGCCACCTTTGAGACCATTGTTGATTATTGCTCTTTGTGCAGTAATCTTAATTTTGGGGGTTGATTGTGGTACATGGATGTGCGTGGGGGCACTGATGTGTCCCTTGGGCCACTTTATAATGGCCCACAAGGGACGGGTACCCTGTTAGGGGCCCCCAAAGTCTATTTCTGACAGACATTTCATGGCAGTGGGACTGCCATAAAAGGGCTGTTGAAAAGTGGCATCGTAATCCCAATGGTTGTGCCTACCTCGGCACCACCATCATTAGGGATTGCGATTCTGACTGCTGCCCTTCCGGGATCAGTAGATCCTGTCGGAGCTGGCCGTCTGCCCTCCGTCCAACAAGAGTCCTACCACCTGCATCATAATGCAGCAGTCGGACAGAAGATCTGATGGTCGGGCAGATTGCAGACTGCCACCAACAGGCCTTACATTATAATTAGGCCCAAAGTTAGGTTTCACAATGTTACTTTTATGTTGTAGAGGTGAGAACTATAGCTGCATATGTATTTCAGTTACTTAAAATTCAACTCCCTTCCTCCCAACCAAAAACTCAAACCAATCTCCTTTTTTTCAGGAAATCTCTGGAAATGCATCTCTTCTGTTTTCACCTGAAACAGTACATTTAGCTCTATTCTCTCACCTCTATATTGAGGCTTCAACCAGTTTTCGGCATTGTTTAACTGTTACCTCCTTACTGCTTATTTATCTGAATTTTCCAAAAGTTTAAGTTTTAAGTTTAAAGCCATTGCAACAAAATGAAAATGTTAAAATACAAGTTACATATTCCATAAATACACAGTAAAAGTAAATATTATTGACGAGTTTAAGAACACACATGTTTAGGTCGGTAGTTCCCCCGTTCTGTCTATAGCCTCAGGGGAAAAGTGTTCTAGTCAATCAAACCATTGCGATAAAACAGCAATTTTAAAAGTTTAGAAGTTATGTATTCCATAAATGCATAATAAAAGTATGTGGTATTCACAAGTTTAAGGACCCGCAAGAGTAGGTATTTTGAAAATGTTAGTCCCTGCCAGATCTGAAAATGCCCTCAAGGGTGAACAGTTGTGGTCAACACTTTGGGCCTGATTACGACTTTGGCAATCCTCCTGCGGAGCGCCACGCCAGTGATCCTGCGGGAGAACCACCAATGTCATCCTCACACCATCTGTCAGATTACAACAGTAATCCTTGGTGGGTCGACATGCTGCGGCGGTGTCTCTCTAAGGCTCATATGAGAGCCTTAGAAAGGAACTGCCCTGGGACCGCTGCAGTACATTTCTGATGGGAAGGAATGCACCATGTGATGCATTTCTTCCCATGCAGGAACTGGGGTGGGCAAAAATACATGCACCGCCAAGCACAGAGGCACAAGGGGGCCTCATTGGGGCCCTCTTTGTTGCCTCACCACCAGGATGGCAGTAAGGCAACTCGTAATATGCTCGGCGATTTTGCAGCTGCACCACCAGCATATTGCAACCTCTGGCCGCTGTGCAACCGCTGCAGGATCACAGATCCCCGGTTTTTGCTGCGGTCCTGTGGTGGTCCAACCGCCAAAGTTGTAATAAGGTGGATGGACCGCCAGTCTGGCAGTCCATGGACTGCCACTGTGACTACAGCGGTGTCGTAATCAGGCCCTTTGTCTTAGTAATGAATAGTTGTGTGTTCATAGTAAAAGTGCAAAAGCAAATAGAGATGCAGCTGACATGGTCAGCGACTGGCTGCCGCCCCCCCCCAATCCGGCACCCAACACCCAGAAACATGAACATGAGGCTTCTTTATCTTTGGAAGGCGGGGGCTAGTC
This sequence comes from Lissotriton helveticus, assembly GCF_964261635.1. Lineage (NCBI taxonomy): Eukaryota > Metazoa > Chordata > Amphibia > Caudata > Salamandridae > Lissotriton > Lissotriton helveticus. Next base: position 1,017,686,971 of record NC_136061.1, read on the forward strand.
CCCCGGCCGTATTTATTAAGATATGAAATTAAAAAAGGTTTTAATTGCATGGTCAACAATGTATACAAAAATCAGCAGGACATTAGATACAATATCATCAACAAGTTTGAGAGGCTAACCTTAACAAAAAATTCTAATACATGTTGTTTCCTAACCGAATCTAACATCCTCATCTTGATTTCTGTACATTTCTGGCCATATGGCAAGGTCGCTAACCGGTGTCAGGTCCTACAAGCTGCGCCTCACCTAGAGCTGTGCGCATGCGCAGTCGTGCTCCGGTAATCGCCCGGTCTACGCCGTGAACTCCATTTACCCACTAAAGGAGGGCCCTTACTCTGCGCCATCCGGTGACGTCATGAGTATGCGCGCTCGGGGTGGCTACCAGCCTAAGGAAAGCGTGACTACTCCTGACCCGCGCTCCTTTGAAGCATCAATTACCTTGCCCCTGGAGTTCTAGGAGTGGCCAATGGCCCCTCCCCCTGGGCGGGAACCTCCATAGGATGATGCCCGCCCCCTCAGACCTTAAAATATGTGCTCACCGGTCATGACCTTACCGCATGCCCCATACCTAATAAATACGACGACCTATGGAAAAATTCTAAAGGGCAGCTACACTGGCTAATTAATAACACGCATCAACGTAAAGCTACAAAGGGAAAAAAGGCCTAGACACAATTGGCATCAAAGAACTTTATACACAGTTCGCTACAAAGGGAAAAAATTCCTAAACAAAATTACATCATCAAAATATACAGTCCAGATAAAGTTCGATTACGCATGTAAGACATGTTAACAGTACGCTAGCAAAATTACGCTCAAACCAGACTTAGTGAAGCAACAACATTTTTTGGTTCCAGGGATGGTGGGTGGGAAAACAAAGAAGCCCCGAGCGCGGGGCACACCGTGCTGTGGGGGAGCGTCCAGGGACAAGGGGGTCTCCCGGGCGCTCCCCGCCTCTTTATTCCCAAGGGGCCAGGCGGAGTAGCGACGCCCCTCCGCCCCGCCCCTCCAGTAGCCCGCCCCCCCTAACCCGGACATCCTCCACTGGTATCCGGGTCAGGGAGGCCGCCGGCCAATCGGTGGTGGGTCGCGCCCAAGGGCCCGCCCCCACCACCGAGAGGCACACAGAGGGGAAGGGGGGAAGCGGTCGCCGCGCCGCCATGCGTGCGGGGGGGCCGAGGGCCCCCCCTTTTCACATGGTCAGCGACTGGCTGCCGCCCCCCCCCCAATCCGGCACCCAACACCCAGAAACATGAACATGAGGCTTCTTTATCTTTGGAAGGCGGGGGCTAGTCCCCCGGCCGTATTTATTAAGATATGAAATTAAAAAAGGTTTTAATTGCATGGTCAACAATGTATACAAAAATCAGCAGGACATTAGATACAATATCATCAACAAGTTTGAGAGGCTAACCTTAACAAAAAATTCTAATACATGTTGTTTCCTAACCGAATCTAACATCCTCATCTTGATTTCTGTACATTTCTGGCCATATGGCAAGGTCGCTAACCGGTGTCAGGTCCTACAAGCTGCGCCTCACCTAGAGCTGTGCGCATGCGCAGTCGTGCTCCGGTAATTGCCCGGTCTACGCCGTGAACTCCATTTACCCACTAAAGGAGGGCCCTTACTCTGCGCCATCCGGTGACGTCATGAGTATGCGCGCGCGGGGTGGCTACCAGCCTAAGGAAAGCGTGACTACTCCTGACCCGCGCTCCTTTGAAGCATCAATTACCTTGCCCCTGGAGTTCTAGGAGTGGCCAATGGCCCCTCCCCCTGGGCGGGAACCTCCATAGGATGATGCCCGCCCCCTCAGACCTTAAAATATGTGCTCACCGGTCATGACCTTACCGCATGCCCCATACCTAATAAATACGACGACCTATGGAAAAATTCTAAAGGACAGCTACACTGGCTAATTAATAACACGCATCAACGTAAAGCTACAAAGGGAAAAAAGGCCTAGACACAATTGGCATCAAAGAACTTTATACACAGTTCGCTACAAAGGGAAAAAATTCCTAAACAAAATTACATCATCAAAATATACAGTCCAGATAAAGTTCGATTACGCATGTAAGACATGTTAACAGTACGCTAGCAAAATTACGCTCAAACCAGACTTAGTGAAGCAACAACATTTTTTGGTTCCAGGGATGGTGGGTGGGAAAACAAAGAAGCCCCGAGCGCGGGGCACACCGTGCTGTGGGGGAGCGTCCAGGGACAAGGGGGTCTCCCGGGCGCTCCCCGCCTCTTTATTCCCAAGGGGCCAGGCGGAGTAGCGACGCCCCTCCGCCCCGCCCCTCCAGTAGCCCGCCCCCCCTAACCCGGACATCCTCCACTGGTATCCGGGTCAGGGAGGCCGCCGGCCAATCGGTGGTGGGTCGCGCCCAAGGGCCCGCCCCCACCACCGAGAGGCACACAGAGGGGAAGGGGGGAAGCGGTCGCCGCGCCGCCATGCGTGCGGGGGGGCCGAGGGCCCCCCCTTTTCACATGGTCAGCGACTGGCTGCCGCCCCCCCCCCAATCCGGCACCCAACACCCAGAAACATGAACATGAGGCTTCTTTATCTTTGGAAGGCGGGGGCTAGTCCCCCGGCCGTATTTATTAAGATATGAAATTAAAAAAGGTTTTAATTGCATGGTCAACAATGTATACAAAAATCAGCAGGACATTAGATACAATATCATCAACAAGTTTGAGAGGCTAACCTTAACAAAAAATTCTAATACATGTTGTTTCCTAACCGAATCTAACATCCTCATCTTGATTTCTGTACATTTCTGGCCATATGGCAAGGTCGCTAACCGGTGTCAGGTCCTACAAGCTGCGCCTCACCTAGAGCTGTGCGCATGCGCAGTCGTGCTCCGGTAATTGCCCGGTCTACGCCGTGAACTCCATTTACCCACTAAAGGAGGGCCCTTACTCTGCGCCATCCGGTGACGTCATGAGTATGCGCGCGCGGGGTGGCTACCAGCCTAAGGAAAGCGTGACTACTCCTGACCCGCGCTCCTTTGAAGCATCAATTACCTTGCCCCTGGAGTTCTAGGAGTGGCCAATGGCCCCTCCCCCTGGGCGGGAACCTCCATAGGATGATGCCCGCCCCCTCAGACCTTAAAATATGTGCTCACCGGTCATGACCTTACCGCCACAGGCCAGCATTGTTAACCGACGATCTGGCCTCCCCCTGCCTTGACCTACCCTAGAAAGTTCTCACTTTAGCAAAACCCTCCAACCAGGCCCTGACATTATCAGACCACAGGACCTTTCCTTACTCCGTCAAATGGACTCCCCTCACCAGGTAGAATTATGCACCCAAAATACACCCATGTTGGATCGTCTGCAACCGGGGGGGCTTGAAATAATTTGTCCAACTGTGTGTTGATCCTCTTTACCGAGTGATTCAACGCCCTGACCGAGTCCGCCCCTCGCCCCTGCCACCGCAGGATAAGTTGAGACCCTACTACTGTGCCACCCGGGCAAGTCCTGGAGACCCACCCGCAGTGGAGATGAACTCATCAATGAGTATTCGCCTCCCAAGTTTGGCCAAGTCATTCCCCCCTAGGTGAAGTATCACCACTGACGGGGGGTCGGGCTGCTGAGCTAAGAGTCCCTGAAAGAAGTTCCTGAACTGACCAAGGCACAGACCCCCAAACCAGATCTTCCCTGTCCCGCGTCCAGCCTGTTGCTTGTGCTGGGACGTTGTAGCTCCTCCACTTCTGGTGATGAGTTCCTCCCCTGCGTCACAGGTTTGAGAAACTGCAAGAACCAGGAAAAGACCAAGAAAACCTGGGTGACAATTCCCACTTCCACCTTAGGGAATGGGTAGCACTTACACCTGCCAGCACTACTTGGGCCCTTGGGTGTCCTCTTTCTCGACGTATGCTTCCCTTTTGACGTCCACCCGCTGCTGATGTTGCGGTGTGGAGCACCCCTCAGATATCCGCCATGGACCCAGCCGTGACTGACGTAAGCATCCCTTGGGCTGTCCACCTGTTGCAGCTGTTGTGATGTGGAGGACTCCAGGTATCCACCATGGACCCGGTCATACATAAATGGAAAAGATAAACACAAACCATTAGTGTTTCTGGCGATAACTGCTGTACACGTGCTAGTCTTACATTACCATCACTTGCTAAGTTTTAGATAAGATTAGCGCCAGATGACTACTCATTAACACTTCGACAGTAAATGTTAAGCATAGCCTCTGTTTGTGTCCCATGTATTGTGATTGAATTAGTGTTACGGAGAGTGCCCTGTAGAATGACCTTTATTAGGAATAATATCCTGTGTGCAGTACAGTGACCCAGTGGCATTGCCACAATATCCCGTGTGCAGTACAGTGACCCAGTGGCAGTGCCACGGCACATTTATGGCTACTAAAAATTCTGCTGTAGACCAGGACATCACCTCCTATTCCTGGTTTTCCACCCACGTCTTTAGGCCATAGGGTCTAGGTTTGAAAAGGCCAGTCTGTTTGCCAGTGCAGCATCTAGGTCGTTAAGCATAGGATCAGCACCGCCCTAACCATGCTAGGCTGTAAAATTGGCTTCCTATTTTCACATTCATTGTTACTACAAGAAAGTTGTGCTGCAGGCGAGGACATCGCCTCTTAATCCTGGTTTTCTACCCACGTCTTTATGCATAGGATCTATGTGTGAAAACAAGACAGTCTACTTAACAGTGCAGCATCAAAGTCTTTAGCTAAAAGGATTAGCACAGCCCTAACTATGCCAGGCTGTAAGCTGGCCCAAGGGCCTTTTTCGCTCGCCACTTTGGCTTCTGGTAAATATCATCCTAGCCAACCGGACATGATCACACGCATCCCCAGAACTATGTGATGCCGCAACTAGGCTCTTGGGCACCTTTTAGGTGTGACATCAGGGTGTGTAGGATTATCAGGACCCCAAGTAGTCTTTCTACAGGCTCTAGGCCCTGTCTCTATGCCATTCGTGGTTCCCCTACCACTTTATTGATATATGGCTTTGGTACACCCCTAGAGCTCAACGTATATGGTGCTAAATTACTGTGTGCTATATAGGTTTACAGACTGTAATTATTCGCCTCTAATCTCATCATAGGCTCAACGTATATTGTGCCAATTTGCTTGTGTGTTAAATAAGTTTACTGACTGTAATTTCTTGCCTTTAGCCTCGTAAAGGAACTAAAGGGATGTGTTTAGAACAAATACATATATTTGTTATACACCTGTTCGCTTTTCATTTACTCATTCATGAGATTATAGACTGGTAAAACAAGCTGCTCTACATTCCTTCAAGACTTAGCCTGAAGGCTGCACGCAATACAGCTACCACTAGGATAGCTTTCTAATAAGGTTGACTTTAACCTATCATCAATGAAGGGTCGTTTGGACTGGTGCAATGTCCCCCCTAGAATAGTGAACAGCACCTCAGATGTTGATTACCTTCACAATGAAATAAGTCCCTTGTTTGGCTTTCTGCTTTGGCTTGCAAAGGAATGTGGGCCCTGGGAAACTGGCTTTCACAGTCTCGTCAAGCCCTACCCTTAGATGTGCGTTAATCCCCAGGAGGACCCCAAGAGAAGGGGGTATACCCTATTCGTGAATGGTTCCACGATTGTTCTAACTATCACCTCAGCAGACACCAATGATAGTAATTCTAGAGTGTCAAAATTTGACTTATGTCAATGGCTGTTCCTTGCGTAAGATAAATAAGCAGCAACCATGGCTTGGATAAAATATTGCAAGTGCCTGGAGGACATCAATAAAGAAGCCCAGGAATGAACACAAAAAAGGCATATGTAGCCCGGGCATCACGGCGATTAAGGAATGTGTTTAGCGCCCGCACCCGGGTGATCTAAGGAAACTTGTAATCACAGTGCCAAAGTTACAAACATGGTACACAATGAAACAGCACCATGCCGTAATACAACACGTTTAACCACTGCAGAAAAGTGGTAACACGGAGCAAACTAAAGCACCGGCCTCGCTCACTGTTTTGCACTGAAACTCCTGGCCGGTGCGTGCAGCGGCTTGGCCCACAAAGGTAAAACTACCACCATTACCGTGCACTATTCCCAACTCTGGACTGTCACAGTCCGTGTGTGCCCCCTACGCATGTGCATCTATGCTCTGTTTACCCCAAACGTGTCACTGTATTTTGAGCGTGTGTACCATATTCACCCATGTGATAGTGCAGATCCCTACATTTCTGTTTGTACGTCCTTGTAAACAGCTCTGAATTCCATGGCACTCCTTCTGCACACTCATCCTCCGTAGGTGTACGCTACATACGCAGACAAGTCAGTAATCCAGCGCAATGTGTCTGGATACCTACAGATGTACGACTAATTCTATCCTATTGTATTCTATGCGCTTTTATAAAGCGCTGATTTTACCCGAAGGTGTCAGAGCACTGTAACATAGGACCCGTTACATGAGTAAACTGTTGTAGGAATAGAGCAAACAAAGTGTAGCATGAACCGACTGGCCAAGCCAAGTCAACCAGTCTGACCAATGTTGATGACTCACGAACTTCCTGGCGAACAATAGCAGGCCAGATAATCACACAACACATGCGAAAAGAACACCATTTCAAACCCAGCACGCACATGATGTACTCCCTGCCAAGCAGAATTAAACCCAATGCGACCAATTTACAAAGAACAAAACGGATTTCCAGGCAGGGTCTGAGAAGGGGGGGAATTATTTTGAAAATGTCCCTAGCACCAAACATTTGCAAGTGCGCTCTGCTATGCTATATTAATGCATCATACGCTCGCTGTGCAGGGGAATCCTTCAGCACGTTCAGAAACAGTCCACTGCTAAACCTGCATCCCATACATACGCATTGGCGAAATCCTTGAAATACCTGTACAGCCACTTATAAAGCTGTAACCCTAATATGCATTGATAACAGTGCCCTGCCTCCATATCTATGCAAAATGTCCTATGGAGCAGACGGGTAGTTCATGAATCTCGCAAAAGGCAGTGCACACTGCGCTGGGTTTAAAAGTCATCCTTCCCCCCCATGAAGTCGCTTAATAAAAAATATGCGGCTGTGAAACATCCCCTCATCTCATTAATACAATACGACTATGCTGTATCTTCTGTGCCATATAATTCAATTGAAGGACTTCCCAGTATTCCTACATCAGGTGTGCGGGGCATATTACCCCCTGATTCATTCATGCCAAAGCGCCCCCCCTAGATCACAGCTGACTCTCACGCGTTAAACTACCTCCACGTGCAGTCTCCCTGGATTATGCGGGCAGAACATATTGGTCGCTGCTCCCTTCGTATCAGCTTCAATCACTAGAGAGGTTCTGAGCACCACTGACCAGATTAACTATGCAACTTAAGTAGCATCTCTGACAGGCTTGAAATTGTAATATATCGGAAGTTCTTACATGGCCACAACCTGCCTCACACATGAAATCAGTGTTTAAAACGTCACCCATAGCAATCTGAAAAACCTGATAGCTATGGTTTTATATGAATCATGAATAAGATCGCCGTACAAAGCGCCAGTTACCTTACATAAAACCTTCACTTTGGGACATTACATGATTTTTAATGACTCACAGGATGTACCGAGGTTCGAACCCACACCCCCAGTTCGTATAACGTGCACATGAATCAGAGCGCCGTCATAGCACCAGTTACATTACATAATACACCTTCGTTTTTCTGGTAGATGAAGTGAATTGCCCCCACATCCAAAAGTAAAACATTATAGTCATGCTGGGTACACCTCTTGTGTTCATCACTCGAAAGTCAGGGTAAAGGTGGGCACTGCCGCTGTGGCTCCTCATCATACGAGGAGTATGCAAGAAAACACAGAGGCCTCCCTGAAGAGGCGCGCAGAGACACCCCAGCATCAAGAATGCAGCCGGGGTTCAAATGCCTCAACCAATCTGTATCACCGGCGAGGCACAGGTAAAATTAGGCCTGCGCTCTCCGTTCCCCTACCGCTGAAGCTCCTCCACACATCCCCGCCATTAAAGATGAAATGAAAGGCTGCCTCTGACCCCCTGCCGCAGCAGGCTTAATGGTTCTGCAGACAAGGAGGAGATGGGCGCCCAGCTGCGAGGCTTCTTAAACACTGCTCCCAGGCCAGTGGAAGCAACAACACTCCCAATGACCAACTCACCCCGCCCCCTTCTGATCCCACCCCTCCTACTAACTACCTCAATTCCTGGAACCCAATCACCATTGAAGATACCATTCGCTTCATGAACTCAATCCACTCTGGCTCACCTTCTGACCCCTGCCCCCACTACATCTTCAACAAAGCTGACTCCATCATCGCTCCCCAACTCCGCGATGTCATCAACTGCTCCTTCAACTCAGCCACCTTTCCAGAAATATGGAAACACGCCGAACTCAGCGCCCTTCTGAAAAAAACAACAGCAGACCCCTCAGAACTGAAAAACTACCGACCCATCTCCCTCCTCCCTTTCCCGGCCAAAGTCATCGAGAAAGCCGTCAACAGCCAACTCGCAGCCTTCCTTGAATCCAACAACTCCCTGGATCCCTCACAGAACGGCTTTCGAGCCAAACACAGCACCGAGACCGCCCTCATTGCGGCGACCGACGACATCCGAGCACTCCTGGACAACGGTGAAATAGTGGCCCTCATTCTTCTCGACCTCTCCGCCGCCTTCGACACTGTCTGTCACAGCACCCTCACACAACGCCTCAACAACATCGGCATACAAGGAAAAGCCTTGGACTGGATCATCTCGTTCCTAGACCGGGAGAACACAGAGAGTCCGACTTCCCCCATTCTACTCAGAGCCCACCGAAGTCATCTGCGGCGTACCTCAAGGCTCCTCACTCAGTCCCACCCTCTTCAACGTCTACATGAGTCCCCTCGCCCCCATCGCACGTCGACACAACCTCAACATCATCTCCTACGCCGACGACACCCAGCTGATACTCTCCCTCACCAAAGACCCCAACACCGCCAAGGACAACCTTCACGAAGGTATGAAAGAAGTAGCCGAATGGATGAAACAGAGCCGCCTAAAACTCAACTCAGACAAAACTGAGGTGCTCATCCTTGGATCCTCCCCCTCAGCGTGGGACGACTCTTGGTGGTCTTCCGCTTTGGGATCAGCCCCCACACCCACTGACCATGCACGTAACCTCGGCTTCATTCTAGACTCCTCTCTCTCAATGTCCAGACAAGTCAACGCCGTGTCGTCCTCCTGCTTCAACGTCCTTCGCATTCTCAAAAAGATCTTCCACTGGATCCCCCTCGAAACAAGAAAGACTGTCACCCATGCTCTGGTCACGAGTCGACTGGACTATGGCAACACTCTCTACGCCGGAATTACAACAAAATTGCAGAAAAAGCTCCAGCGCATCCAAAACGCATCAGAGAGACTCATATTAGACATCCCGTGCCAAGAGCACATCACCGGTCACTTAAAAAACCTCCACTGGCTTCCCGTCAACAAAAGAATTACCTTCCGCCTTCTTACCCACGCACACAAGGCCCTTTATAATCTAGGACCAGAATGCCTCAACTCCCGACTGTCCTTCTACTATCCCACCCGCCAACTAAGATCATCCATTCAAGCCCTCGCCGCAGTCCCGCGCATCCGAAAAACCACCATGGGCGGCAGATCCTTCTCCTTCCTGGCTGCCAAGACCTGGAACTCACTCCCCACCCACCTCCGCCTTACTCAGAATCACATCTCCTTCAGAAAAGAATTGAAAACTTGGCTATTCGATAAACAATGAACCCCTCCCTCTAGCGCCTTGAGACCCTCTGGGTGAGTAGTGCGCTTTATAAATGCCTTAACTTGAACTTGAACTTGAACAAAGCCACCCCGTGAACGCCACTCGCGCCGATGAATAATTTGTGCGGCACTTGGCGGGCTTTTAAACGAGAACCTGTGCCAGAGGAACATGCATAAAATCCTCTTACTGACCTCCGGAAAGCACCTATGGAGGGGGAGGAGGGAGAACGCAGGGATAAAAAGGAACCAACAGTGAGATAAGGGGCAGAGAGCGTCCAGTGTTAGAACAGAGGCATGAGGTGGAACAGTGGAAGAAAGACTAATCAGCCTCTGTATTGCCTCTAAGCAAAACTTTGGGCCCCGTCCCGGGCAAAAGCACTTGTACATTGAAAACTTGTCTCGAAAGTTAATGGCCCGTCTGTGAAAAATATCCCCACAATGCGACCTAAACTTATGCTGCCAACCAGGCGCACGCTCACCATTTGTAACAGGAAGCGGTAGGTGGAGGCATCCGCTCGCACCGCCGGTGACCGACACAGCTGTTCCCCCGAGGCGAGTTGCCTTCTCCGCCGACAGGCCCAGCTGCTCTCTTCATCCCGCGGGTCGAGGGTCCGGCAGCCTCCATGTTCGTCCATCGATGCAGCGGCGAAGCACCGGACGTCCAAAAATCCTCTAACGCCGCCCTTATAACCGCCCACTTGCACCTGCAAAGAAGAAAAAGGGAAAGAAAATTACACCGCCCCACGGTGGGGCGAGGAGCGAGCCTGGGAGCGCAGGAACAAAGAAGCCCCGAGCGCGGGGCACACCGTGCTGTGGGGGAGCGTCCAGGGACAAGGGGGTCTCCCGGGCGCTCCCCGCCTCTCTATTCCCAAGGGGCCAGGCGGAGTAGCGACGCCCCTCCGCCCCGCCCCTCCAGTAGCCCGCCCCCCTAACCCGGACATCCTCCACTGGTATCCGGGTCAGGGAGGCCGCCGGCCAATCGGTGGTGGGTCGCGCCCAAGGGCCCACCCCCACCACCGAGAGGCACACAGAGGGGAAGGGGGGAAGCGGTCGCCGCGCCGCCATGCGTGCGGGGGGGCCGAGGGCCCCCCCTTTTCATTTTTGTCCTTTTCTAAACAGATTTGGGTGTGGATGGATGGTTCCACTGGTTGAGGTACCCCACCGCACTTGCTGAAACTGTACTTAGTCTTAGTTGTGGGCCTTAAATTGTAAGTGCAGAAAAATAAAGTACGGGTGCCTGATTGTGCACAACAGTGCTGCCAATGTTATCCATTGCGATTATGGTTAATAGGAGTGGTTCTGCTGGTGGGCAGCTTTTGCCTCGTCTAGCCTTTACGGATTGCTACACAGCATCTTCTTCTCCCCCTTTTGCAAAAAGAAGACAGTTCAACTGGGGGCCCTCTGGATTAAAGCAGGTGAGCAAGGACTGCCTTCTGGAGCGTATTCCTATTTGATTATAGGGTGTTTTAAAAAATTGTCTACGTTCGCCCTTTGTCTCTATGCAGCACGACTAGTTGGAGTAGGTCTTCATTTGCTGCACCATATTGGCGACAGGTGTGTGTATGTCAATCTCATAGCCAGGGTGGTAGGTGAGTCTTTGCAGGTAACAGATCCAGTTGGTATTTTAAGAACGGCACCTTGACTGCAGCTGGATATCCCGTGATAAAGTATTATCATCTCTCCATGCATTCTTTTTGCTAGTGAGGCCTTATCCTCCACAACAGAGCAAATTTTTAGGGCCTTCCAAAACATCTTCTTGAATACCTGGCGGAAGTGCGCCAGAGCTGTGTGAGTTCTGTGCTTTCCAGTGATTCCTGTAAATAGGCCTTTGCTAGTGACAGGTCGCATTCCTGTAATTGCTTCCATAGAAGATGATTCAATGTATTTGATTCCCCCTTTCTTATCTTATTCCAGCATACTAACTATGTTCCTGGGGGTGCTAGAGAGCCCGGAGCAAGATGGCCGCACTTTAGTGCTGCTCTGCTGGTCGAGATTTCAATCTGCCAATTATCCTGCTACATCGGCGCCATCGGGAGCTCCTCTACACAAATTCGCCATCCTCACTGCTTGGGTTTTGCTCTGATGCCTCTTTGCTGACGATGATGGCCTGTGACCGCGCTATTCCCCACTATGTGGTTTCGGCACGAAATGGCGGCTCTGCTCTGCACTTCCTAACGGCTGCTGGTTGGACTGCTGCTGCCCCTGGGTCGTATGCTGAGGATCTGTGGCAGTGCGGCGACGTGAGATCTGACTGCTGTACTTTCTGTTGCCCCCTACAACGTTGATGGACGCCCTGTGAATGCGGCCCTGGGGGTGAAGGTAGGCGGCTTGCCCTGCTGCTTTGAGCCCGCCTGGCTGAGGTGAGAGGGTGTTATCCCCGGCGGGGTAGGGGAAAGCAGCACCAGAGACCAGAGGCCCCTGCTGTTACACGCTGGGCGGCACCCGCCGCAGCTTCTTGCCTCCTCCAGTTGTGGCTGCTGCTCCTGCTCGGCCTATAGCTGCATTGCGAAGGCGGGTGCCGGCTCCTCCTGTCTCTCATAAACCTGCCTGCCACACGCTGCCGCATTAAGCCTCAGTCGGCTTTTGGGACTGTCATTAGTGGAGCCGGCACACAAGCGTCAACCTAATTAGTGCGGCCCGGACTGTATCACCGCATTGGAAACTCGCGATTGTGCAGCAATCCTCTACACGCACCCAGTGCCTTAATAAACCTGTAGGCCTCTCTCTTGCACTATTTGGGGTGCTCTCCTCAAGGCCTACACTGTGTAGCTGCAGATCGTGTTGCTGGTGGCGCTCTATCAATCCCAGTACACCACTACCTGTTATAGTGCTGCACAGGCCATATCCTTACTGGTGGTGTAGCCACAATCCTCCAAGCAGTGTGGGCCTTACCAACAGTGTGCTCCCTATCAGCTGTTTGCATCCCATTGGCACACACTCCAGGACGTGCACATCACGATCACCCATACTGCGCTTTACTCACTGGTCTGCTCATAGACCATTGCAACTTTGGGAAGGGCTCAGCCTGTGCAGCTCCTCTGAGCATTGTGTCTGACACTGGTATCCTGCTGCTCTGGAGGGTGGCGGAAGTCAGCTGTCAGTTAATTGACCTGTCTTACCTGTTATAACACTCTGGTACCACAGGATCCTGCTCCATTCCTACTGTCATTCTCCACTGCGATTTGGTGACATCCTTCCTCGCAGTGTCCGTACATCCGCACTTAACTATGGGGCGCACAGACAAGAATCAGGGCAAATTGCACTTTGAATCCAAGAAAACTCCTAAACCTCATACCCCAAATGTATCTGACACTGAAACGGACCCTGAATCTGGCACGAGCACAAAATTTGAGCACTTGATGTTATCAATGCAACAGAGCCTTCGTACTATTGATGCAAAAATTGAACATCTGAACTTGCGCATGGACACAATGGCTTCAAAGCTGGATAAACATGGTGCACAGCGTGCTGAGGCTGAACAACGCATTTCCACTGCGGAAGAACGAGTTGAGACAGTCAGCACCTCCTGTGCAAGTATGGAAAAGGTACTTGAAGTTATCAAAGCCAAAAATGAGGATATTGAGGCCCGGTCCCGGAGGAACAACCTACGGATCACTGGCATTTTGGAGACAACCAACAACAGGCCTATGGAACTCTAGGTGGAGGTGCTTCTTACATCTCTTGTGGGGTTGAACATTTTTCAAAAGTGCTCATTGTGGAAAGAGCTCACCGCTCCTTAGCTGCCCTTCCTGTCCCGGGAGCGCCGCCGTGACATATTATAGCCAGGCTGCTAAACTACCATGATCGGGACACTGCACTACGTCAGGCTAGAGAGAAGGGCAGCCTGAACTATCAGGGGATGAAAGTGGAACTGTTTCCCGATTTTACAGTGGCAGTAGAGCAGGCACACAGGGAATTTCATGCTGTGAAGAAGAAATTGTAAACCCTGCACATCCAATATGCAATGCTTTACCCTGCCCACCTGAAAGTCCAGCACGTTAGCAAAGCACATGTCTTTTTGTCGCTCAAGGAGACACTTCTCTTTATTTGCCAGGTGGAGTGGCGCTCGCCGAGGCGAGAAAAGCTTGGTGACTCGTACTCTGAAGGTTGATTATATGAACTTGGTATCCTTCTTGTTTTTATGGGTTCTTTTTTTGACAACGATTGCTGTGTGTTCCATTATTGTTGGTGGCCTACTTGCCCCTGCATGCCACACTGGGATGACTTACTTGATTTGAGGTGTGCCTCATGTATACGCTCATATCCTATTGCTATTGCCTTGCTTGTTATATTGTAATGCTCCTGCTGGCTCTGATCTGGGAAATACTGGGAACATGTGAAGATAGATAATGCATTTTTTAAAGTCTGGAACCATATTATTAGCCATGAAAGTTTGTTTACATAGCCTATCACTTTGTGTCTCGACCCACCCTGTTTTACACGGGGTGGCTTCGGCTACTAGTGCTTCCCCACATGGGAAATCCCCACAAAGTTATCTCTACTGTTGGGGCGCACTTCTGTGTCCTGGTTGCAATGTTTGTTGCTTGCGGATCCTCTCTGATTACTCTGTCAGCAATGCAACATGTTATGAGGTTGTTGTTTTTTTGTTATGCACGGGAATAGCACAGCAGGTCTTTACTGCTGTTGTGGATGGGAGGGGTTGTTGGGGACAATATGTTACAGATTGTACATTGGCAGCATTATGTGGTTACGGTATAGCAAAGTATAGGGACACTTTATAGGCGCTATTACACGCATCTTTTCTACGGGGACGGTTCATGACTAATTCTAGTGGTAAGACGATATCCTGGTTGAGTGGGAACGTTAGGGGGCTCAACAAACCTTAAGAAAGTACGCCAGGTGCTTTCCTATCTGGATCGTCTCCAGATCCAGATTGCCCTCCTGAAGGAGGCACATCTTATTAAGCAGGCGGTGTCCACTGTTGCTACCAGATGGGCGGGGGTAAAGTTAGCAGCATCTTACTCATCCTAGGCACGGGGGTAATGATTCTGATTGAAAAAGGGACCCCTTTGTACCAATCTCCGAGGAGGAAGATGATGGTGGACGTTATATAATAGTCCAGGGAACATTACACGCACGTTCATGGTAATAGTAAATGTCTATGGCCCTAATAACGATGACCCTGCTTTCTATGACACATTATGGGGGAAACTTTATAAGTTACCCCCCTCCACCGTTATATGTGGAGGTAATTTTAATGTGGCCCTGGACCCCACCATGGACAGGATGTCCGTGACAGACCCGACTCCCAAGAAGGCCGCTACGATACTGCATGACGGTATGCTGACAGTGGGGCTTCTAGATGTCTGGTGGCTACGCCATCCCTGTCACAAAGAGGGAACATGCCACTCCTATGCCCATCAAGCCTGGTTCCGCATAGCCTTCTGGTTAGTCACACAAGACACTAATGATTGGGTGGTGCAGATAAGACATCTGCCCAGAACTTTGTCGGATCACTCCCCTGTGCTTCTTTGTATAGCCTTACCGGCTTACACTACCCCCCTTTCCAATGGCGGTTGCAGCCCTCCTCCCAGCTGGATCTGATGTTTTGTGAGGGTGTTCGGGAGGCCATTACTGACTATTTTTCTCACAACACCGGATCAGTTGACTCTGTGGGGACACTATGGGAGGCTTTTAAAGTGACCATACGAGGGGCATATATCGGCCTTCAGGCTGGGCTACTTAAGTCTCTCCGGGGCACCATGGCTACACTAGAGTGCGACTTGAAAGGACTGCAACGCCGGTATGAACTCACACCTGAACCCTCCGTGCTCGCACTCATAAAGGAAAAAGTTGCAGAATATAATGGGGTGGCTGACCAGGAAATACAACACATGTCATGTAGAAGTAGGGCCAGATACTTTGGTGAAGGTGGTAGACCTGGCAGGGCACTTGCGGGCCGTATCGTCGAGTGTGGGTACAAGGCTTACATGGTTAACGCTGTCATTGTCTATGATACCACACATTATGACACTCCCAATATATTACGAGCCTTTGCTGTATATTATACAGACATGTACGCTTAACGCCCAGCTGCCGCCAAAGCAGAGTTGAAACAATATTTAGAGGATGTAGCACTGGTGTGGCTCTCTAGAGGAAAGCAGGAGTTTTTAATGCATCCTATCACCTTTGGGGGAAATAAAGGACGCTATTGTAGCTCTCCCCAACCGTAAATCTGCTGGTACCGATGGCCTGCCAGCGGAATTTCATAAAATCTATATCGATATCCTTGCCCCCTGCCTTCACCAAGTATATGAGGAAGCGTACGAGACCCAATGCCTACCTCCAACGCTGCGCGAGGCCCTGGTGGTCACACTCCTTAAACCTGACAAGCCACCGGATAGATGTGACTCCTATCGTCCATTATCCCTAATTAACACAAATGTCAAAATGTTAGCAAATGTTCTGGCGACCAGGTTGCAGCTACTTATGGTGTTACAGGATCAATCCGGTTTTATCCCCACCCGCTCCACCTCCCATAACTTGCGGACGCTCTTCGCAGTTATGCACGTCCTCAAACCCACGCTGCCGCCGGTAGCAGTGTTCCTTGACGACGCCAAGGCTTTTGATTCTGTTTCCTGGTCTTACATGTTCACAATGCTGCATCATATGGGGGTGCCCTTTATTTTTACAAATTGGATAAAACTGCTCTATACACAACCCACTGCGTGGGTGAGGGTTAATGGTAGTCTCTCTGAGATTGTCCATATTGATTGTTGCACACGTCAGGGAGTCCCGCTCTCCCCATTGCTCTTTACACTTCTTCTTGAACAACTGGCATACATCCTGCGGCAGCGCCATGCTCAGGCAGCTCTCCGGTTCCTTCAGCGCCCCCTGGCAGTTTCCGTGTACGCAGATGACATGGTGTTGTATGTGCGTGAGCCTGACCTCCACCTGGCACCCCTCCTCAGGGAACATGTCCGTTCTGAGTGGTTCTCGGGCCTTGGAATAAACTGGTCTAAATCAATGATCCTTCCCCTCATGGATTACACTGATCCTCTAAATCTAGACTTTCCCTTGGTATGGTGTACTGACACAGTTAAATATTTGGGTTTATGGCTCCATCGTGACCCACAAGTAGTGGTGCGAACTAACTATGGCACAGCCATTTCCCGCCTTGAGGAGCAAATAACCCGCTGGATTAAGCTGCCCCTATCCTTTACGGACCACCTGGCCATAATGAAAATGCGAATATTCCCGCACTTCCTCTATTTATTTTTAATCATTCCTGTTCCCCTAACCTGCCACTTTTTCAACACACTCCGTTCCCTTCTAGTCACACTAGCCTGGGGGGGTAGGAAGCCTCATCTTAAATGGGAAACACTCACACACCCTTATGAGCAAGGTGGTTTTACAGCGGCCGACTTTCATTTATATTACTTGTGTGCACAAGCCCACTTTGCACATTATTGGCAGCAGGACCCTGCCTACATCCCCCATGTTGCCATTGAGGCGGACGCCATTCACTCCATACCGCTTAAGGCCATGATAGTGAACACTCACACAGTTTTTGAAAAAGGGAAATTTTATACAGTTCAAACCATGGTTAAAGCATGGCAGGACTTAGGAAGGTGAGCGTAGAAACTGCCTCTATATGCACCCAGTATGCCCCTCTTGCACTACACAAGCCTTTCGGTTACTACCGAGACAGGTGTCCTGCGGACCCTTGCAGATATGAACATGTTAAAAATGGAGGATGTATTTCCTGGAGGTCAATTCATTACCTTGGCGTCACGGCTGCCGGTAGAGATATCAATACTATGCATCTTTTTATTTACACTAGACTGCGGTCAGCCATGCGTGCACTATATCCACAATTCCCTGCCAAGCCACCTACCCTGGACGCACTGCAACTCTTATACACCACTACCTCTAAGGTAAAACTAGTCGCCAGATTGTATCGGGCCTCGCAGACAGATGGACCACCTCAGGAGTAGCTGCGCTGCATAAATGGAATGCGGTTTTACCACTTCCTATATCCGATGATGACTGGGCGGACTGCTGCCACCTGACAGGGCACCTGACCGCTAATTGTAACTTAAGGATGGTTCACTTTAAATATCTACATCAAATGTACCATACACCTGCTTAATTGTTTAGATATGGTCTGCGGGACTCTGATGCTTGTAGGTGCTGCGGTATGCACGGCGTAGATTTTTATCACTTGGCTTGGGCTTGTCCTAAGGTATTCTCCTACTGGGAATCAGTTGTAAGAATTATATGCTCCATGGTTGAGCTTTCTCTAGCCTGCACCCCTCAGCTGTGTCTCCTGGGCCTGGTTGCTTGCGTTAAATCCTCCCACAGAAGGTTCGTGGCCCTTGCCTTATTGATGGCCAAGCGAAGGGTTTCTATGTGCTGGGAGAGTAGACGGGCTCCCACTACCCAACTATGGCTACAAGATTTATGCTACTGTCGTGACCAGTTTGTATGTTATGCTGAAGCGCTGCCGACCTCATCACGGCCACGGGAATTTTGGTCGCCCCTCACAACCTATTTACTATGTGTGTGCAATACCTGAACTCCCACTATTCATGGACAATTGTTGGATATGCTTTACATATGACTGTATTGCAAAATATTCCCCTGTCAATGTCTTGCTTTTTCCTTATTGAATGAACTGCCCCTCTGATGCTTCTATGTGTAGCCCTACTCTGTCCCAATTGGAAACATCACCTTATTGGAATGTACTGACACTTCTGTATCTGCTTTACTCTGTACCCCTTTATATTGTTTGTTGTTTTGTTTGAAAACGACCAATAAAGAAAATATAAAAGTAAAAAAAAAAAACTATGTTCCTTGCCGGGCCAGCAACTGTTTTATTAAACCAAATTCCAGGTAAATCTGTACCGGTGAAGTGAATTGTGGAAGTGAAAAGATGATCCTGTAAGTTTGCACCATCACATTGTCCAGGGTAATACCATCCTGACCTGTAAGCAGCTCGCTCCCATTCTATATTGTCAGTATGAGTTTTGCTTGTGCTACTTTGAGAAGGGGTGTCAGTGAAGGGCCAGTCAGTTCTTTCTACAGTTTTTTAAGGGTTATTGCCAGCGCCAGCCCTTTCCTTTGTATTGCCGCCTTCTGGGCTGCAAAGGTCCCTTTTTTATCAATGATGACCCCTAGGTATTTGTATTCATTGGCACCTTCAATTCAGGTGTTTCCCCAGAACCATGAGTGTGTTCATGCTTTTTTTATTGTATCCCATAATCTTGGTTTTCCCAAGGTTGATAGTCAGGCCATTTGCCAGAAAGTAGGCCTGTGTGATGTCCAGCAGCCGTTGCAGCGCCACCTGTGTGCGACTGCCTAAGACAACATCATCAGCGTAGCGGAAGCTGGATACCACCATGTCTCATAATTTTGGGGCATCAGCCATAAAGAGACTGAAGAGTGTTGGTGCCAGGGGCACCCCTGCTTTCGGCGATGGGTGGTTGAAATGTTCCTTGAGAGGTGCGTTCCAGCACCTAACTTGACCCAAACCCATGTATCTTTATGGAGCATGATTAACATGTCCAGTAGGCCTTGTGGAAATTTCCAACGTCTTAGCTTACCCCACAACCTTGCATAGTCAACATTATTGAAGGCCGCTTTGAAGTCAATGATGCAGAGACATAACGCTGAATTAGAACCAAGAGCAGCATCCATTAGGAGTGAGATTGCCAATATATTGTTGTTGTGCCTCATGTTTTTGAGAATCAACTATGATTGAATGGGATGATGGTATTACAGGAGGCACACAGTGTTAAGTCTTTGAGCTAAGTCACGGCAAAATACTTGGCCTCTTTGTCAATCAGGGCAATTAAGTGATAATTGGCTGGAGATGATCTAGTGCCACCCTTGAAAATTGGTGATAGGACAGATCCCTGCCATGAGTTGGACTGTATGCCGGTGTTCCGTATCTGTGTGAAAACCAGTCCTAGAGTTTCTGCACATAATGTTAGGTCATGTTTGAACAACACGGGGGGATCCCGCTGGGGCCTAGCACACCTTATCTTTGCCCTTTGACTATCTTCCATGCGATTATGTCTATGTTCACCTCATTTGATTCTTTGGTTGGTATGGAGGCTGTGGTTTCTTGATGCTTCTGCTGGAGGATGTCTGATTTGGGGTGATTAAAGTGGTCTTTTAAATAGTGTGCCCAGCTGGCTTCAGAGATGTTCATGGTGATGCCTTTGTGATTTGGGCAGAGGAGGCAGTTGACTGTAGTCCAGAATCTCACACTCATTGCATTTTAAGTCTGTATGCAGTCTAGCTCAAAGATTGTCACTCTACCCTCTTTTTATGGCCCGTTCCAGTTTTTTGATCTTGATCTTGTGCTGCCCCAGTCCTGCCTTAATGGTCAAGTCGCTCAGTCTTTTCAGCACAGACTAGCAGCTTGTTTGCAGTGTATTCGTGCTGCCTAAGCGTGGGCTCCTGTGGTGTGTTCTTTTGTTGTATGGTGGTTGTGCAAAAGAATTTAAGTCTTGTCGATTTTGCTCACATGTCCTGGAGTGTTTTTGTGAGCGATTCCATATTGATACTGTGTTACATTTTCTTGTTTGTGCATATCTTAAAGAACTGTTCATAAATTAAACATTGAACCTCTGTCCGGCTGGGCAAGTTTAATTAATACAGCACTGATTGGGTCTGTATTCTCTCTGTTCATCCCTACTCTTTCCTAGGGACCATTGTTGTGTTTAATAAGTGTTACAGTTTGCGACACTGAGTTCCTGAAGTATATCTGCTACAGCAGCTGGTAATTCCATGAGAATATCCAAGGTGTATTTTATTCATTTGTAGTTGATAGTGTACATTATAGCAGTTATCCCCTTTATGTTTTTGGAGTGGATAGTTTTGAAGAGAAGAGTATGTCCTGCAGGAGATGGTCACTGCTGGTCATGTCTGTGATCTGATATGAGTGAACAAATGGAAATAGTGGGATGGACACAGTTCAGGGTAGTGCTGGTTCTGTCAGAGTGAAATGTAGCTGCCGGTGGGGAGTCTTCTGTGAATCTGCCATTCAGGTGCCCTGAAGCCCAGGTGTTCAAGGTGGTCGAGGAGGACCTATTTCTGTTTGGGACCAAAAGGTGTTAATCCTTTGTGGGGGAATCTCCCAGAGTGTAGATTGGGGTGCAGTGAGGAACTTAGTAGGTGCAGATTGAAGTCCCCAGAGATGACGAGGTGTGTCGAGCAGTCCTCTTCTGTGATCCTTTTTAGTTCTTCCACTAGTTTCCTGTAGTCTGTTGACTTTCTCCTTGGATAGATGTAGGTGTTAATGACGATTAAATCGGCAGCTGTATTGGTGATTAGTATAGTGCTTTTTGTGGTGCTCATCCCAGGGGTTTTAGTATCCAGGGCTGTTCCAGAAGCTACGCTTGACATTGAGATGTATGTTGCGAGGCTGCCAGCGAGATGGCCGTATTTCGCCTGTTTCATGGCTGGAATGGAGAAGCTAGAGTAGCCCTGAATATTTGCTGGTTCGACAAGCCTGGTTTCTTGCAAGAGGATGACATCAAATGACTTCAGGGCATTTAGTAGGTCTGGTTCGGTTAGCTTTGTGGTGAGACTTATTATGTTCCAGGAGCGCATTCAAAACAGCCCAGAGTTGCTCTTGTCTTGTGACTCATGCGCCAAGCAAGGTCACGTTGTCACAGGGGAGCAATTGATTGTTCTCACGATGCCCCTTCCGATGTCATTAGATTGCTCGATTTCAAGACAGCATGTTCTAAGATGGTTGCTCATTGTTGACACTTCTCTGGGCGAAGAGCCCCTTGCACCCTTAAGCACTCGGGTGGTGTTCTTCTGTGTCCGGGTTGGCCCTCTTCCGTAGCGAAAAGGAAGAAAAGGTGGGGATACCCTGGCTCATGTCGTGGGGTGGTCATTTATTCCCATCTTCTGAAGAAAGGCCCTTCACTGAGGATTCTCTTTTCCACTCTGGTTTTGATCCTCATATTCTTTGTAGCTTCCCTGCTTGGAAGTTCTTCTGAGTGTTCCCACTGTATTGATAAAAAAAATCATTTGAGCTAATGTTGCGTAGTACTGTGATTTCTGCTAGTATTCGGAGGATATTGCTTCTGTTGATCTGTTTAAGATGTCATGGCACTCTCTGGAAGTGTATTCCGGGGTGAAGTTAAGCACTATGGTGCTGTCTCTGTGGTACTCAGTAGTGTCCTGGTAGAGTTTTTCTTCCCACTCGTTATGGGAATGTTGTAATCTCTTGGGAGTTTATGTCAGGTGCAGTGGATCCAGAGAAACTCCTGAGCACGTTTCTTTGGTCGGAGATTCATGGACAGTTGTAGTGTCCTTGGGCACGTGTGATTGTTTGATTGGGAGTCTGTGGGGAGACAAGAGGAGGATAGAGTGGGGGTCAGCTTGGGGCCCTGTTAACGGTGCCCGTTCCATGCTTGGTTTGCTAGTTGTCACAGGTGGTTGGCCAGGCAGTGAGCCCTCGAAACCGAAGGTGGGTTAAGCCAGGAGGCCGGCCTGTGATCCTGTTGACAGCGCCCCTTTTTTGTCTGGTTCGCTAATTGCCACAGATGGATGGCTGGGCAGTTCACCCTGTGAGCTATTGGCAGGAGGCCTGGTGCTAGCAGTCAGTGTCTATTTGCTCTCCCCTTGTCAGTTTGTTGGGGGAAGGCTGCTCTTTTTCCTGCTTGACCTCCTCCTCTTCTTCCAGAGAGAATGATGATTCATTCCGTTTGGTCTTCCAGTTCAGGTAAAAAGGGGGTACACTCTCTCTTGGGTCACACGTTTTTGTTCCGTCCCTTTCTCCTTAGTCCCCGTCTGTATTTAGCATTGATTTTGGCACTCTCGGACCGTTTGACTGGGCTCAGAAGCAACTCTATACACCAGCTGATCCAACGATGTAACATCCGGGGTTGTGCTGGCCCTTCCCTGCCTGTGTTTGTGTCTCTCTGTTTGACACCTCTGTGTTCTCTGAGGTCACTGCTGGCGGGTGAGCTGGGTTTGCGCTCCCTCTGGGGCTTCTGCCAGTTGGTTGAGGGCCTATGTGGGTTGAGCCCCCTGTGCCAGTGGGGGTTGTTGAAAACCGGGCATAAAATCTTCCAGCATTGAGGGAAGGGTTGACAGCTTGTCAACGATGCTGGTACAGGGGCAGTTTATCTGAGCTTATGTTGGCGTGGTGTCCGACTGGACCGGTTTGATCAGTGAATTTAATACCTCAAGCTTGTTGTCGATCCAAGTCACAAGGACGGCCAAAGTTTTGAGAAGTGAAAGCTGTATGCCCATCTTACTAAATTGGGACTGGAGGTCCCCTGCTGATATCTGTACTGTGTTCAGGAGGGTTGTCTAGGCATTGTTTGTGCTTTGTTGTGGTTGGTCCCCTCCTTCCTCCGGTTTGCTGCCTTTCTAGCAGGGTTTAGGGCTGGGTTGCTGGGGGGCCTGGGGTGGTTGTTCAGAGTGCTGTGAGTAGGTTGCCAGTATATCCTCTCATTCTGGAGTTTTTAAAGTCTTTGTCCCTTCATGGGTACCATGGGGCAGCGCCCCCAGTCCGCCTGGTGGGGTGTTGGATTCTGGGGTGCAGGGCTTGTAGCCTCCACTAAAAAAAACTAGTATAGCCCTCCTCAGGGCTACTTTTAACCAGAACAGTTCTTATTTTGGACTGCGTGCTTGCATGCTGGGGATTTTGCCATTTCCTTCTCTGTGATTATTTTGGGGGCTCCAGCTTCCCTTACACCTGCTTTGTGTAAGCTTGGTGGCTTGAATAAGCTTTAGCTGTAGATTTGGAGGGCTTAGCTTGAGTGCAGGGAACCCCAGCAGAACGGAGTGTCTTCAATGATGCTTGTGGCAGCTGTTGGGGGTGAAGTCAGTAAGGGAGTTTGCAACCCTGTAAGCTTTTTGCTGCTCGAGAAGAGCGCTGAGCCGGGATCCTTTAGAAAACTGAATTTTCTATAGATTTTTGGCTGTGTTCTCCTGACAGTCCATTTGTTGGGGGGGCAGGGGGGAGCCTTTCCTTTGTGCCCCCAATTTTGCCTTTTCCTTTACTTGTTTGTCAAGGAGGATGATTAGCGGATCCTCATTGGATCGTAGGTTGGGTTTTGTCCTGGATTCCCATGTTTCATTGCCTGGGTGGGGGAGCTATTGTTTCTGATGTGTTTCCTTCTTATGGTGGCTGGAGGGTCCTCTCCCATGACTTCCCCAGACCTCATGGGTGGAGCTGGCACCTAATGCCTGAGCACTTGGGAACAGACCCTGGCACAGCCTCTCCCCTGTCCGTTGCTGCATCCTGTGGTGGCGTAGCCATGTCAGAATGGGGAGCATGAGCGCACAGGGGGGGGGGGGGTGGTAGGATGTCAGTGTTTCTCCTCTCATGGTATCTTGTGCATAGGGATCTGCTTAGGACCCACAGAGTTCCTGGGTATTGGGCTCTGCTTTAGAGCTGATCGCCTGGTGGATGTGGTCCGAGATGCAGCACCGCCACACCCCCTTTATGGCCCTTGGTAGGAGCTGTGTGCCTTCCTGTATCGGGATTAGAACCCCAGCAGTGGGGGGGGGGAGCACAAGCACACTGGCAGTTGTCTGTTGTCTTATGCAGTTGTTGTTTGTTATTGTTGGCTATTTGCTTGTTGTTAGTTGCCTGGCCAATGGCTACCTGCTGCGTTCTGTGTCTTAAGGGTGGTGTCCTTTACTTCATTTTGAGGGTGGCCAGGAGCTTCTTTTGCGTGTGACACAGAGGCACACAGTAGGTGCACAGTAAGCGTGCAGTAGGCAGCACAGAGTCTTATATGGAGCGCTCCCCACACAGGTCCTTGTGAGCACTGTAGGCTCCTTTGGGAATGGGTTACCACCTACTTGAAGTAGGTGGTAAAATACAAATGTGTTGCAACAGCATTTCGGTCACAAAACATTCTTACATACTGCTGCGATTTATTATTAGGAAGGGACGCTCTGATCACGCCCCTTTCTAATTCCGAATCTGTATGCGTTCGCAATTCCAAATTGCAATTCGGTCAGTGGCAGCTACTCCGCAAAAGCGGAAGCGTGTCGCCCCACTACGCAAAAGAAAAACTAAAATGATAATAATGTATCGTTATTAGCATTTTAGTTTTCCGTGACTCTCGGGTGGGCGGGACTGGCCAGAGCAGGGAGGGGAGTGGTTTGCACTCCTTCAGTGTGCAGGGCTGCTCGGCCGGCCCTCTTGGACCAGCCAAACAGTCCTGCGCCGTTTGCATCTTCCCCACCAGGCTGCATTACATAGCCTGGTGAGGAACACGCAAAGGCTCCCTGTCGCAGTCTGAGCGCCGATCCGTGGTGCTTAGACCAATCCTAACGGGACGGCGAAGGAGAGGCGGGTGCCAGTGGTCACAAGTACGTGTTTTTTTGTACTTTTTTCGTCATCCTCGCACACCACCCAGGTCCTGTAGCAGCCGCTACTGGATTCGGTAACATGTTACTGAATTGAAAATTGGAATACATACATACCAAATGCATTTTACCCAATTGTGACCGGCAAAATGCATGATACATGTAGCCCCATATCTTTTGAAACTGCGAATGGATCCTGTACCATTTTCTTGCTTACATGAACAATAAGAGAATTTATAAATGGAATACAAGATCTAAAACACATAATGCAAGTGTTGTGGCCCTCATGTTTATGGAATTTAGTATTAGCAATGGATAATGGGGAACAGCGCATTTCTTTCTGATTGTGGAGAGGATTCGGCTGGCATTTTCAGACTTCTCAGAGCAGACAGAAAATGTCAGTGTCAGTCGGTGAAGAGGTGGGTTGTGGGTATGAGGACTCAGGGCAGGCATCTGCTTATTCGTGGGGGCGGGCATTGTCTGTTCTACCTGTGCTGCAGCAGGGTCAGGCTGGGGGCCTGACCATACTGCACATAAAAGCCCCTGCAGCACATAAAAGCGTTCAGTGTCTCTGGACCTGGAATTTTGGGCTTCAGAGTTTGCTGATGTGATAATTCCTGGTCCTTAGACACTCCGAATTAGGGGGTGGTTAGGAGGTGGTGGCTTTCCACCCCGGGTTATTGCTCCAGTAAATTGTTGACACTCATAATGACGCTCTATAACCATTGTTGACTTAGACCCTCATTACTAGTTCCTCACAATTTCCTAAGAGCCAGTAACATGAGTTAGGAGGTCCATCAAAAATTATGAGCAAGGCAGAAACATCACAGAACCACACTGTTTCTTCTGGGGACTGAAAGCAGCCAAAATGTCCAGGTGAAACATCAAGGCAGGAATGGGGAACAACACGGAGAACCAGATGGGTTGAAATACGATTCATTCAATTATTCCTTGTTCCTAAATTGTGTCTCAGGTCGAACTTTTAATGGGTGAGTTTTTCTGACCCCATAAATATCTTTCTGGTTGGTATCTATGAGGAAGGGGAGAATTACCAGACAACCCAATTAATAGGTAACCCTTAAAGAAGGTATAACCGGCCACTAACACTTAGATATACCGCTGATATAACGCAGCATATGTTAAACTCTATAACAAAAAAATGGCATCCTATTTTAAAGCAGACGTTGGCCCACTTATAACTTGAATGACTAGGTTAGTTAACCTTCTGTTCAAATGCAAGATGGCCCCATCTGCAAAGAATCCAGCTGCATAACTTTACCGAATTAGCATCAATCATCCTCTTGCTATTTTTCTATAAATATCTGTTGTATGAAAACCTCTTTAGGAAATGTGTGTAGCATTAATGCCTACAGCCATTTTAGGTGAGTCTCCTTTAGGTTTCGCCTGATCAAATATTTGCTGACTTCAATTACCTACGAGACTGCTGCATTGATGAAACTGCTGATATGTGCCCTATCAGTCTCAGGGGAGCTTCTTTACCTCACTTCTCACCCGGTCCTTGCCAATTAAAGAGCCCCATTATTATGATAGCGGGAGTCGCCTACATTTCGGAGCGCTCCTATGCATGGCTAAGGGTTACACAGAGATGCTGGTGAATAATTAAAATGGATTTCTAAAGCCCTGAAAACTCCATCATGTTCTGCATTGTGTCTGACTATTTTTAACCTCATCTCCCTCTTGCTGCTTGGATAGATGCCAAGTCCTATAATGTCCACTGCATGCCCTTGCTTTGGAATATATATACATCTACAATGAGCAGAACAAAATGTCTGCAATGCCCAAGCTGAAAAAAAGGCAGGCGAAGAGATAATGAGCTCGATCCTCTTGCCCTGTTCCATGAAGGAAAAGGTCAACAGATTTAGTGAATACGAAATGTTCTGCTCCGTACCGATTTTTAACACCTTTCCATGTTAATTAAACCTCTAGCTGAGCAAAAATGTACAGGGAAACCTTTTCATTTGTGCTTATTACAGTATTTATGTAAAAAAAAAAAGTCCGCTACAGGATTAGTAAAAGCCCTGTCCTATGCACTGCAGAAAACTGCTGGCTCAGTCATAACCTTGCTTCTCTGGTGCATAGGACTCTTGTGGCGCCGTGTGTTCGGGCCGTGTTGGGTGATACTCGGCGGGGATTGGTGCTCTAATGTCAGCGTGCCACGCCTCACACACACGCACTTTTCAGGGCTGATAGGGGTGACACCAGGGCTAATAAAAGGGAGCTTCCCATGCCAGGTTGGCAGGAAGTGCGGACCAGTATGGTCTGTGGTCAACCTCTGTCTGTGTCTCCTGCAGGACAGTAATCATAAGGTCCAAACAAACCCGGCCTGAGTCGTAATTCTGCAACACCACCATGCATCTTTACCATGTACTACTGTGCCAAGACAGGCATGCATCAGAGCACGTCATCCCTTTCGACTGAAAAGACAGCACAGCGCCTTCAGGAGGTCTGGCACATGATGGACAAAGCTTAGAACCTGCAGCTCTGGACACAGGTAGCTAGCAGCATTCATTGCATGTTTTGTCCACCAAAGCAGGTGCTCACACTGTGTTTCTAATTAAGATTTTATCATGTATTTTTCTGTCTTAATTTGCTTTGACATCATATTATATTATAGCCTTCGAGCCCGTCGGAAGCGGACACTACTGCCCATTAAAGGCCTGCTTTTCAGCTCGGGTCTTTAACTAGGGATAGGGCCTTTAATGGCCGATAGAGCCGTACAGAGGGCTCCTAGGATATTAGAACATTCCTCCCCTAGAGGGCAGAATGTTCTAATTTGTAAAACAAAGGCCTCAGCGAGCCTGAGGAGATTGAAACCCCCTCGGGCTCCTGAGGCATTTTGTTTAACACTGGAATGCTGATGCTCCAGGCTTCTACTGGCCATTAGAAGCCCGGAGCACTCCATTGATTTCAATGGAGTGCTCAACATTCAATGTTCTAATCTGGCATTAGTGCATGTATTATTTTTTTTGTCCTCATATCGCCATAGAATCTACCAATCTTAGACCGCTTTTACTCTCTCTGTCTGCCTCATGGTCTATTGCACTCACTTTTGACCTCAACCGCCCTGATCTCACCTCAGTGGGAAACCCCAGGAGCGGTGCCCTGGTGTAATCATAGGACTGTGATCTTCTATTGAGGATTCACCCCTCGGTACCTGACCAACTTATGAAATCGGCCCACATCTCAATTGATCTTCTTAGTTCACGTTCCACCTCCATTCGGTGCGTCCACATAGCCATTTTGATCCATTCCAGAACATAGGGAGGGGATGGATCAGTCAAGCACTTACAAATCTCCCGTATTGCTAGGAGCAGCAGGTAAAAACAAGGCCATTTTGCTTGCTGTTCAGAATATTGAGTAAAGGGTTATTGATCCCCAGGAGGACTAAGACAGGGTAAAGGGCTATAGCTGTCCCCATAATGTCTCTTAGTATTGACTCACTACCATTCCAAAACTCCTTGATCTCAGTGCAGGTGAAAAAGACATGTTTTACATCGGTTTTTAAACAAATGCACCTTCTAGGCTGCGGCGCAAACTTGTCAGTTCTATGGGGTGTCCAGTACAGTCTGTTGATAGGAAAAAAATTGATTTCGTTTGAAGTTCGCAGATGTGACAACTGAGCATAGTCATTTCAGGGAGTCAAAACATATTGATTGTATGTCCTCTCCCTGGACAGTGTCTGTCCGCACAGTGTGTGATGATATCCATTTCTTATCTTCTGCCTCCAAAAGATCCAATACCAAATGGTCACCTCCTTATTTTTAGATCTCACATCCTGGAGTGAGGCTTTAAATTCCCAGTTCCCCCAAATCTCCAAGGTCGATGCCATAAACCAAGACATCAACTGCACATATTTGAACCTAGATAAGCTATTGCCATTTTTTGCGCTCAGGACTTCCCACGGAAGAATGTCCACCTCCGTTATTAGATCCCCCAGGTATTTATTCCTTCCTGTCTTAGAGGGAAACTCAGCCTATCCTTCATACACTCGGCGGTACCTGGAGAGTCCCAGATTGGTGCACAATCTGAGTAGTACCCAATGCTAAGCGCCTTTCTCACCCTGTACCAGAGGTTTAATGCTGTCTTTAAGACCATCAACTGTACCTTTTTTTAAATTTCAAAGCTCCAAATTTGTATATCAATCTAACTGACCAAAACTCCCTGATCATCTCCCCCAAGAGCGTTCCCCAGGTTGTAGAGTGCGGCTTCCCCAATAGTATTCGGAGATTTTTAAATTGGAATGCTTTGCCGTATAAGTTCAAATCAGGAAGGGCTAAACCGCCCTTTTCTAACCTGCACCTCAACTTTTTCCATGCAAGTCGTGCTCCTTGGAAGGCCCAAATAAGGCTGGTTATTTTCCCCTGAATCTTACCAATAACTGCTCTTGGAAGCGTGAGGGGGATACAGTTAAATAGGTACATCAGTTTTTGGGAGAATTGACATCTTAATAAGATTGGTTTGACCATAAATGGTCAAAGGCAAATTCTTCCATCTAGATAATAGCATGTCCACCTCCTTAGTCACTCATTTCAAATTATGCAGTGGAATTTCATCTGTCTGGCTGATGATTACAATCCTGAGGTATTTGATCTCTGCACATACTTCCCCCCTTCCAATCGTCTGTGTTCCAGCACATCACCTCTGTCTTAGAGTGATTCACCAAGTACCCTGACATGGCTCCGAATTCCTTCATCAACCTCTCTACCCTGAATATAGTTTGGGCGGGATCAGATGTGCATGCCTGTTAATGCATGTGATTGGAATATAGTCTTGGTATAGACAGGGCCCCCATACATCAATTTAAAATGGGTCCCTCTACGTCTTCAGATTGCACTGCCAAGACCATGACCATGTACAATGTAATGGTAAACTGTCACTAAGTACTGTCATGAATATTGTCCAAGCCATTAATAGTACCTGTGAGTACACTAGTAGAGCATGAGAACTAAGGTCAGTAACCTAATAATAATAATATAAAAAAGAAAAGTTCTCTTAAAAACCTTTAATTTAGGGAAAGTATGGTTGAGTTCCTGAAACTGTAAAACATTTATATTAATCAGTTATGATAAGCTATCCAACCATAGTTCAGTGGTCCTGGAACAATTTTCAGACTGGGGTACAGCCATCAATGTTACATCACTGAGGTCATAGGGATTGTTTTTAAATTCACAGTGCCAGACAAATAATTTGTTTTGCAAATGAGCCAAGCCCTTTCAACAGGAGAGTGGGAAGAGTGTAGTATGTAGCCTGGGGTACATTTTGGAGCACACTGACAACAATTTATTATAAATGCATGGTGTGGTAGCACAGTGTAATTTACAAACAACACACTTTCTACAGAAATTTCCACTACATTTGCAGAGAAATGCAATTTTACTCATAAAATATGGCACAAGCATTACTTAATGTGGAGTTCAGCCAGTATTTATTTGTATGCTTCTCTGAGTAAAGTGTTTTGATTTATTGTGTTTGAATTAAAATCTTTGTTTCCATCACACTTTAGAATGACAAAAAAGTGCTTTATTTGTGCTTTCCTAACTGGTGATATATGTTGAAATATTTGTGCAGGTAATTTACAGATATTCAAAATGTTTTTGTACATTAGGAAAAAATCGATATCCCACAGCCTTCCCTTACACATTACCTGTATACCAGACACATTTGTCTCATAGTTCATAATTTACTTTACAAAATTGAAGTAGCAATTTGTCAGCCCGACATTTCACCTCTGTCTTTGATCAGGTGGCAAAAGTGACAAGATAAAAACATAATTTAAAATCACCTTTATTGCTCATTCACTTTCTGAACTGCATTGTGGTTCTTTGGAGGTTGCTGCAGCACCTCTCACATCCTACTTCCAGTGCCCATGCCACATTACACCAATGCATGGTCATGTGATAATATAGGGCCCAATTACGATGGCGGGCTGACACACTGTCAGAGACAAGACCGCCCGACAGGCTGCCGATGGTCCCCTAGTAGGCATTAGGATGTGACCATAACCACAGCGGTCGCAATGCCTATATTTTGCATTGCCACGGGTGCTGCATGACCCACCGCAATGCAAAAAAGGGACACCGTACATATCCCTGCACCACGTGGCAGGCACAAGGAGGTGCCTGCCACATGGTGCAAGGATCGGCCCCACCAGTGCCCACAGCTTAGGGCCAGGGTAGAAGGGGGCCCGTTACGGGACCCGAAAGTCCCTTTCCGCCTGCCTGTTGATGGTGGGTTAACCGCCTTGAATAGGCGGGCGGAAAGGGACATCGTAATCCTTACAGCGGTGCCTGGTAGGAACCGCCACCATTGTAGGGAAAGTGAAGCCCTCCATCCACACTGGCGGGCTCAAGGACCTGTCGGATGTGTGGCGGTTGGGCTTTCCGACCCCCATCCTTTCGCCTGCCATTATAATATGGCGGGCACAGAAAACATGCAAACGAAGGCAGTGAGACCCCCACTGACAGGCTGTCGGTGGAGGTCTCACCGTCATCGTAATCGGCCCCATGGTTATGATGTTCCAAAATGTGACAGTGAAAAAAATCTAGAAGATATTTTTGCTCCCGTGTTATTTCTGATCTTCCTTACTCAGACTGGCCATGATAAAGCAGCAGAGGTAATAGCACAGCGTGCATCATTTCTATAAAGCAGCCCTTACAGGTCGTTCTGTATATTTTCTGGGCATATATTTTATATTTCGGCGTATTCAGAGGATTCATTATTGCACAACTCGTGGATGGCAATTGTTGAAATTACATACGACTCTGACAGTGTAATGATAAATGATTCAATATTTTAATGATTTCTAGATAATTCATCTGTATCCCAGTATGGGGTGAAAGAAGTGGTCGTGGCTAAGTAGGTGGTTGCATTCAAGCTATCGAAACAGAATTGATTTATTTAGATTGTTGAAAGAGCCTGATTTTTTCCCTGCTGTATTGAGTTTGTTCCTGATCGCAATTCAGAATTAGGTGGACACATACTAAACAGCATGAAAGCCCTTACTTCCGCATTCATAAGAACTCGAATATAATATTTTAGGTAAATTTGATAATTCTGCTAAGAAAGATCCAATCCGGATTGATAAAGGCGGGATTGGTGTGTTTTTAGGTTTCGCCTCGTCAAAAGCTGCCGCGCAGCTTTTCGGCGCAGGCGAAATCTTTTGTTTAGAGTATGTGAGTGTAGTCCCGCCCCTCTGTTCCATTGGCGAGCTCCATAAATGGAGGCTAGCCATTGGAACAGAGATCTGTCCGTCAAAGCCGGAGCAGATTCGTGGGCGTTCCTGAGACTTTTAGGCTTTTGCCTACGTCATGCGTCTGTGGGTGGTGCTTTTTTTTGGGGGGGGGGGTTTGTTGTGGTCATTTCTCCTGGAAGGCACCGCAACGAGGGACGTCTGCCTGGCATCGGCTAGCAGGTAAGCGGCATATTTTACTCCCGTTCCCGCCCCCCCTCCCGCTGTCTGTGTGCCCGTCCCCCCTCCCGCTGTCCGTTAACCCATCCCCCCTCCCGCTGTCCGTGAGCCCATCCCCCTTCCGCTGTCAGTGTGCCCTTCCCCCTCCCGCTGTCCGTGAGCCCGTCCCCCCTCCCGCTGTCCGTGAGCCCGTGTGTAAATGCATCGTAAATATGCATCGTAAATGCTTGGTGTGTTCTTCTTTTTGCTGCATTAGGCGTTTTTCATTTCTTTAGGCCTCTGTTTGCATGCTTTTCCGTATGAAAGTCAGGCCTATTAGCTTTGGTCATGGGTGTTTCATTAGAGCTCACTCGCCTCGGGACTTTGGCTCTTCTGGGCTTTTTGGTCCACACAGAGAGCTTGGCTGCATCTCCCCCGTGCATTTCCTGTGCCAAGCTCAGCCCCTGGGCCAGGCTGCCAATGCCATGCCCGACATTTAAAGCAGCATAGTTTACCAGTGTCTGCTCGTTCTTCCTGGGTTTGTGGAGGTGCCAGTATCCGTTCTGCAAAACATTTCGTGCCATTTTATTGCTTTGTTTAAAAATGTATAACAATGGAAGAGGAACCCGGGCCAGCATCTGTCCACAGCTGTCCGGATGCCCTCGACAGCAGCCTCAGGGAGGCAGAGGGAGGCCCTCTTCAACTAAAGGGACATAAGCCACATTCTATGCAGAGCTCACAGGCTGGAAACATACAAGGGCACAGTGGGGCGGGATACTCTGGAGGGACCCAGGGACAGTGCGAGGACTCGTCTGCTGCACAGAGAAACAGGCAGGCACACACTGTCAGAAGCTAACCAGCTGCAGAGCAAAACACACAATCTAATGGCACACTGGTGGACGGTGCTTTTTTTTGGGGGGGAAGGTTTGTTTTGGTCATTTCTCCTGGAAGGCACCGCAACGTGAGTCCGTCCCCCCTCCCGCTGTCCGTGTGTCCTTCCCCCCTCCCGCTGTCCGTGAGCCCGTCCCTCCTCCTGCTGTCCGTGTGCCCATCCCCCCTCCCGCTGTCCGTGAGCCCATGTGTAAATGCATGGTAAATATGCATCGTAAATGCTTAGTGTGTTCTTCTTTTTGCTGCATTAGGCGTTTTTCATTTCTTTAGGCCTCTGTTTGCATGCTTTTCCGTATGAAAGTCAGGCCTATTAGCTTTGGTCATGGGTATTTCATTAGAGCTCACTCGCCTCGGGACTTTGGCTCTTCTGGGCTTTTTGGTCCACACAGAGAGCTTGGCTGCATCTCCCCCGTGCATTTCCTGTGCCAAGCTCAGCCCCTGGGCCAGGCTGCCAATGCCATGGCCGACATTAAAAGCAGCATAGTTTAACAGTGTCTGCTCGTTCTTCCCGGGTTTGTGGAGGTGCCAGTATCCGTTCTGCAAAACATTTCGTGCCATTTTATTGCTTTGTTTAAAAATGTATAACAACGGAAGAGGAACCCGGGCCAGCATCTGTCCACAGCTGTCCGGATGCCCTCTCCATGCCCTCGACAGCAGCCTCAGGGAGGCAGAGGGAGGCCCTCTTCAACTAAAGGGACATAAGCCAAATTCTATGCAGAGCTCACAGGCTGGAAAAATACAAGGGCACAGTGGGGCGGGATACTCTGGAGGGAACCAGGGACACTGCGAGGATTCGTCTGCTGCACAGAGAGACAGGCAGGCACACACTGTCAGAAGCTAACCAGCTGCAGAGCAAAACACACAATCTAATGGCACACTGGCTGGAGGGAACCACATACACACCGCCCCATTTCCTTTTAAGGAACAAGCATTGACAAGCCATTATTTCTCGCTGACGAGAGCTTTTGGCTTTCTCAATGTTTTAGGCAGGGCTTTAAGTGGGCCGGGTCCTTCCGGTGCTCAGCACCGCCAGTATTATAAAGAAGGTGCCGAACCGGGACTCTATTGGTCTCTCCATTTTTGTCGTCTGGGTGAAAAAAAATCTCACCTCTACAGCAGTGTCACCCTTCACTGCTTTTGAGGTAACTTCAAAGAGACTCCTTATAGTGCTTTCACAGTCTCACCACGCCACGTTTCTAGTCTGTGCAAACTAGAGCTTATGCACTTTCATTCACAGGATGGCCATATAAGGTAACAAAAATGCCTTTTCTGAGCTGCGGCTGCTGATCGCTTTAGCCTCAGGCACAGCGAGCGGGGCTTCTGAAACTAGAATGCGTGGGGGTGGAGAGGGGGGGGTTAGGAAGGGGCCTGAACAAAGGATGCTTTGGTTTGGTCCATTACTTGTGAGCTGCTAGGTCCGCTACTGTACCTTCCACGAGACTGCAGCGTGAGGCTGTGGGGGCGGTGTGGTGGAGCTGAGGTGTTTTTCGCGGTGCTTGCTTCCCTGCCCCCTCGCTGTGCTTGCTTCCCTGCCCCCTCGCTGTGCTTGCTTCCCTGCCCCCTCGCTGTGCTTGCTCTCCTGAGTGTGTGTGTGGCTTTGGGGGGGTGTGTGTGGCTTTGGGTGGGTGTGTGTGGCTCTGGGTGGGTGTGTGTGGCTCTGGGTGGGTGTGTGTGGCTCTGGGTGGGTGTGTGTGGCTCTCTCTGTGTGTGGCTCTCTCTGCGTGTGGGTCAGTGTGTGTGTGGGTCTGTGTGTGTGTGGGTCTGTGTGTGTGGCTCTGTGTGTGTTACTCTGTGTGTGTGTGTGGCTCTGTGTGTGTGTGTGTGTGGGGGGGGCTCTCTTGGTGTGTGTGGGTCTGTGTGTGTGTGTGGGTCTGTGTGTTTTTGTGTGGCATTTGCCAGAGATTAAACTATTGGCATTGTAAATGACAATGCCATTTATTTATCTGTTTTCAAAACCAACACATAAATACAAATTTTGTCATTTACAATGCCAATAGCTCAAACTGTTCAAAAGGCGAAACCATTGCATTGTAAATGCTTGTTTGCTCTAGGAGTCGTCCAATATAGGTGGAGAATATCTGACAAGGATGCATTGTGACCCCAGTTGGTGTTCCCACGTGTCAGGGGAGTGCTCCATAAAAATGAAATGATCAAGGCAACGTGCTCCCGGTGAATTTCAAACTCAAAGAAACCCTGTCTGATGAATAACACCGGACCAAATGTCAGCTTGGTGAAAGGTCAAGATGACGAAAAATCTATTTGATTTATAAAAAATATATCTAATTGAACAAAACAATTCTAGACCCTGTATTAAATATCTGGATAAAGAGAGCAAAAACACTTTAAAGGTAACTGTAATTCCTACAGTCTAATAAACTGACCTTGAGACAAATGGGGCAATCAGAAGCTGAGTGATGATAAAATGCAAATTGGAAGTAAGGTAACTAGTTAGCTCCATGCCTTCAAGGACACAACGCTTCAGTCGTGGGGTTTTATTTTGCAGATCATTATTTTCAGGTGTGTTAATGCATGTAAACTGAAGTGAACCATGAGTATAACTTATAAAATGCATTAGGTCGCTAAACTAAACTCCATGACAGAGCACCGTTTCCGTGGTGATCTTAAGAAAAAACAGGGTCACCGAAGTCGTGTTTTCTTTCTACCATGACTGGACTTGCACGAGTGAGCAGACACATGACGAGAATGGGAGCTGCAGAGGCCGATCATATTAAGAAAATATATTTTTAAAGGAACGGTTTTGGTAGTAGGGGTAAAAACAAAAGCATTTCACTTTTTGTCATTTACAAAAATGTTTACAGTGGAAGGAAACGTATGCAAATGGAGCGACAGAAAAAGGGTAAGAAGAGAAATATGAGTTTATAGACAAGGGGAAGGGCCTGGAGGCAAGAAGGGGTCTTGGGGTAAGCACTCTCTCCGTGTAAGAAAAAAGAAATACAAGAAAGCTCAGATGGTGAAGAAAAAGATGGAGCGCAAGAAAGGCAGGATAGCTGATAAGGGCCGTAAAAAAGAACACATGTCCATTGGTTCCCCAAAAACCGGGATGAAAAAATCCAGAAGAAAGGGTCATTAAAAGAGGCATCTATTACTTAAAAAGCATTTGTCAAGTACAGTCTGTCAGCATTGAGAATGCCATTAAAAATGAACATTTATACAAATATGCTTCGTCAGTACCATTTGCCTTGTCGTAGCTGGTTCCTGGGGCAAAAGAGTAATGGAGTGGTGTGCATCCCAGATGAATTACCAGTGCCTGAGATTAATTCAAACATTCCACCCATCACTTTTTTTGTGTACCTCAGTGTGATGCCTCAATACACGACCAGTACACCTGACTGAAGAAGCCCAAATAGGCTGAACCTGGTCCTGGATTGCTTGTGTTGCTGTTCAGAGGGAGCATGGCCTAGCAGGCCAGGGTGGACTGCTCCTATTCGAGCAGAAGCAAGACTGATTTGTGTGTGGCTGGGTCCTGTCTGAGGTGTATGGTGGACAAAATAATGATGGACTGGAATGTGGCCCATGGTAATTTCTAGTGGCTGAGACTCATTCAAGTATTCCACCCAAAGCTTCTTTGTGTACTTCTTGCCATGAGGATTTGTCATAATAGTTTTCACCCGGTTTGGTGGTGTCCATTTAGATAACGTAGACATTCAATGAACACTCTTTGAATGGTAACTGTGTGGAAAAACCACAAACATTTCCAATGCCTTTCTCAAATGCAAGAGGTGTTCTAGCCATACTCCTAAATGATTTAGCTGCATGTGGAGTAGGAAAGCACATAGAAATCCCAGATTTTTACAGGGAAGGCAACAGTAGAACGAATTCTTAAGGGAATGTTGTTACATCAGTCGAAAATAATCAAATAAATGTTGTTTGTAGTATTAGCACCCATTCACTGTGTCTACGCATTTACATTTTTCAGAATGCAGGTACCTCAAACATGTAGGGCTACGAAAAACAGATGAACAACCAAAATGTATGTTAATACTAAACTTACATCATACTTTCAAGACTTGTAGGCAACCAGGGCATACTTCCATGACTTTTCTGACAACATTCTACATCCATATATTTACAATTTGCTTGAAGACGTGGGCCATAATCAAGTCACTGAAAAAATACCGTATTAGATGTTATAGTTAAGTACTAACAGCCTGATTCATCAATCTCCCGTTTTGCGAGCCCCTAATAGCGATTCATAAGGAATCGCTTTTAAGGACTTGCAAAACGGGATTCATGTAGGAATTGCTAAATAAATAGCGATTCCTACACATTCCTTATTTGCGATTAGCAAATTGCTAATCGCAAATAAGGAATAACTCCCCATACATTCCTATGGGCCAAAAGGCCCATAGGAATGAATCGGGAGTATTCCTTATTTGCGATTAGCAATTAGCTAATCGCAAATAAGATAGCGATTTAAAGGGTGCCAGGGGTGTCCAAAGGACACCCTGTAGCACCCCTTAAATGCAAATTGAAACAGGTGTTGCGCACACACATGTCCAAAGGACATGTGTGTGTGCAACATGCAACTTAGAAAAATGCTTTTAAGAGCATTTTTCTAAGTTTTCGCTATTTACCACGAGGTTTGACCTCGCGGTAAATAGCGGGCCGAAATTGCGAATTCGCAATTTTTAAATGGATGATGAATTGCATTTAAGGAATCTCAAATAGAGATTCCTTAAATGTAATTCCTCGCAAAATAGCGAAATCGCTATTACCGATTTTTGCATTTGGGATGATGAATCCCAAATGCAAAAATAGCGCTCGCAAAGGGCCAGATTCTCAGAATCTGGCCCTTTGCGAGCCGATTTCGGCTTGATGAATCAGGCTGTAAGATCCGTAACCTAGCAATATTATAAAAAACAGAAAGATTCACTTAAAAAAACAATTCAAGGGAACTATGGGTAAGATCCGAAAAATTAAACCAAATAGCTATAATTGATCTAATGCACTGTTTAGGATATCACACATGATTTAAAAATTACCAATTGATTTCATGACTGGTGACATCACACACGATGTGACTAAGAACACCACACATAAATTAACAAAGGTCACATTATAGGTGACATGATATGGGTGTACAGCACTGAACGTTTCAAGGCGTACTCACAACAGGTAACCTAGTCTACCATGACATTGGTATGACCATTATTGGACTTGGCCCTCCTTGAGAGTCATCCCTAACGTTTTGCCTTCACACACCTGTTTTGGGAACTGATTTTGTTGTCTTTGGGAGGAGCTGGTTTGGCAGTATGGGCTGGACTGTTCCCATTGTAGCAGAATCAAGACTGATGTGCATATAGCTTGGTCCAAACTGAGGTGGCATGGTGTGCTAAATAATGATGGACTGACGGCCCGAGTAATTACCAGAGGCTGAGATTAATTCAAGCATTCCATCCATCAGTTTTTGTATACTTTAGTATGTCGCACTAAGGGTCCTATTACGTTGCTGTCGGAAACTGCTCCGACCCTCGTTCTAAACCGTTTCTACGGCATCGTAATCAGCAGTTTGTATTCATTTCCGAACGGCCCATTTGGATGGAGTTGGTCGGAAATGAATCAAAACTGGATTTCCGAATGGCTTCCGATGACCTCGGAGAGCCAGTCTGTCATTCAGAAAGCCTCCTGTAATCCCAAGGGCGACTCTTTCTGCCCGAGGGATTACAATGTCGGATTCCGGCAGCCTTTCTGTGTCGGCCTTTCCAACACAGAAAGGCTGTTGGAAGTCAACTTTGTGGGCCCCCAACAGGGCCCCCATGGGTGCAATGCCTCTGGATGGTGTACGAGGGGGCACCATCTCTTTACATTGAGAGCATGCATTCCGGTCAGAATGCATGCTCCCATTTTAAAGAATAGGACTGCGACCTGCTGGGTTGGGACCGCTGACAGGAGGTCAGTCGGTCCCATTACCCAATCGATGTCCGACAGACTCAAGTCCATGCCACATCGAAATCGCCCCCTAAATAGGATAGGTATGCCCAAACGTGGGTCTTGTGCACATTGTGTCACTGGAACTAAGCAATACCTGGCTGATGAGCCCATAATAAGGACAAAACCGGTCGTGAGTTTCGGTTCAGGGAGGACCTGGCCTGGCAGTACAGGCTGCACTGT
The DNA here is from genome assembly GCF_964261635.1 of Lissotriton helveticus. Classification (NCBI taxonomy): domain Eukaryota; kingdom Metazoa; phylum Chordata; class Amphibia; order Caudata; family Salamandridae; genus Lissotriton; species Lissotriton helveticus. The sequence continues at coordinate 1,017,726,447 of NC_136061.1, forward strand.
TCCCATTGGAGCAGGGTCAAGACTGATTTTCATATAGCTGTATCCAAACTGAGGTGATATGGTGCGCAAAATAACGATGGACTGGGATGCAGCCCGAGTAAATATCAGTGGCTGAGATTAATTAAAGCATTCTATCCATCACTTTTTGTATACTTTAGTATGTCAACCAAAGTGGATCCCGGGCACGCTATGTCACTAGAGCCAAGTTATACCTGACAGATAAAACGTAAACGTAAACGTCCAAACTGAGGTGGCATGGTGTGCAAAATATCGAGATGCAGCTTCAAGTAATTTTCAGTGGCTGAAATTAATTCAAGCATTCCATCCATCAATCAATCAATCAATCAATCAATCATACTTGTAAAGCGCGCTGTTCACTTGTGAGGGTCTCAAGGCGCTGGGGGGTGGGGGGAGAGGGGGAGGGTGATGCTACTGTTCGAACAGCCACGTCTTGAGCTGCTTCCTGAAGGTGAGATAGTCCTGGGTCAGCCGTAGGTGGGTGGGGAGGGTGTTCCACGTCTTGGCCGCCAGGTAGGAGAAAGATCTTCCCCCGATGGTGGTTCTGCGAATCCGTGGGAGGGTGGCGAAGGCGAGGCTGGTGGATCGGAGTTGGCGGGTGAGTGTGTAAACGTGAGGTGGTTGTTGAGGTATTTGGGGCCCAGGTCGTGGAGAGCCTTGTGTACGTGGGTGAGCAGCCTGAATGTGATTCTCTTGTTGACGGGGAGCCAGTGCAGGTCTCTCAGGTGGGCAGAGATGTGGCTGTGACGGGGGATGTCCAGGATGAGTCGTGCGGAGGCGTTTTGTATGCTTTGGAGTCTTTTCTGTAGTTTGGCTGTGGTACCCGCGTAGAGAGCGTTCCCGTAGTCCAGACGGCTGGTGACGAGGGCCTGGGTGACCGTCCTTCTGGTTTCCGTGGGGATCCACCGGAAGATCTTACGGAGCATGCGTAGGGTGTTGAAGCATGACGACGAGACGGCGTTGACTTGCTTGGTCATCGTGAGGGAGGAGTCCAGGATGAAGCCCAGGTTGCGTGCGTGGTCTGTGGGGATGGGGCGGGTGCCCAGAGCCGGGGGCCACCAGGAGTCATTCCAGGCAGAGGGGGATGGTCTGAGGATGAGGACTTCCGTCTTGTCCGAGTTCAGCTTCAGACGGCTGAGCGTCATCCATTCCGCGATGTCTTTCATTCCTTCCTGGAGGCTGGCTCTGGTGGTGGCGGGGTCGTTGGTGAGGGAGAGGATCAGCTGGGTGTCATCAGCGTAGGAGATGATGTTGAGGTTGTGTTGGTGTGCAATGGCTGCGAGGGGGCTCATGTAGACGTTGAAGAGGGTGGGACTGAGCGAGGAGCCATGGGGGGCGCCGCAGATGATCTCCGTGGCTTCAGAGCAGAAGGGAGGGAGGCGGACTCTCTGAGTTCTGTCTGAGAGGAAGGAGGTGATCCATTTCAGAGCTTCTCCTTGGATCCCGGCGTGGTGGAGGCGGGCTGTTAGGGTGCGGTGGCAGACTGTGTCGAATGCTGCTGATAGGTCGAGGAGGATGAGGGCGGCTGTTTCCCCGTTGTCGAGCAGGGACCGGATGTCACCGGTGGCTGGGATGAGGGCGGTCTCCGTGCTGTGGTTTGCTCAGAAGCCGGACTGAGATGGGTCGAGGGAGACGTTTGTCTCGAGGAAGGCGGTCAGTTGCTTGTTGACGGTTTTCTCAATGACTTTAGCGGGGAAGGGGAGGAGCAAGATGGGGCGGAAGTTCTTGAGGTCCGTGGGGTCCGCGGTTGGTTTCTTCAGGAGGGCGCTGATCTCCGCATGTTTCCAGGTCTCAGGGAAAGTGGCCGATGCGAAGGAGTTGTTGATGATGTTCCGGAGTTGGGGTGCGATGATGGAGCCGGCATTGTTGAAGATGTGGTGTGGACAGGGGTCGGATAGGGAGCCGGAGTGGATGGTGTTCATCGTGTGGGTGGTGTCTTCTGTGCTGACGGGGGTCCAGGGGCAGAGGGTGGTGGTGTGGGGCGTAGGTTCTGTTGTAGGGTGCTTGGTTGGGTGCGTGGATTGGGCGCCAAAGCTGTTGTGTATGTCGGTGATCTTATTTTGGAAGATTGAGGCGAGTGAGTCGCAGAGGTCTTGCGAGGGCGAGATGTCGTTAATGCTGGCACTGGGGTTGGAGAGTTCCTTGACGATGCAGAAGAGCTCCTTGCTGTTGTGGGTGTTGTTGTCCAGTCGTTCTCTGAATGCTGTCTTTTTGGTGGTGCGGATCAGCTGGTGGTGTTTGCGGATGGCGTTCTTGAGGGCTGTCATGTTTACTGTTGACTGGTCGTGGCACCAGGCCTTCTCGAGGCTACGGCAGGATTTCTTGGAGCTTTTGAGGTCGTTGGTGAACCACGAGGCTCTCTTGCTGTGGGGTCTATTGGGAGGAATCTTCAGTGGGGTGAGGGTGTCTGCACACTTGGTTAGCCACTGAGTGAGGTTGCGGGCTGCTTCGTTGGGATCGTAGTGTTGGCGGGAGGGTTCTGGCTCAGTGAGGTGGTGAGCTGCTCGGTGGTGATCTTGCTCCAGCATCTTCGTGGACCTTGTTGCGGGTGGTGGTGATTCGTGGTTTTCCAGAAGTTGAAGTGGACGCAGCTGTGATCTGTCCAGTGTAGTCCGGTGGAGTGGCTGAAGGAGATATGGTCGCAGGAGGAGAAGACTGGGTCGAGTGTGTGGCCAGCGTTGAGGGTGGGGGTGTTCATGAGTTGTTTGAGTCCGAGGTTGGCGAGGTTGTCAAGCGGGGTGGTGGTGTGGCGGTCATTGTTGTTCTCCAGGTGGAAGTGATGTAGTCTGGAGAGGTGGGTGCGAGTGGGCTGATGAAGTCTGTGATGGCTTCGCTGAATTGTGTGCGAGGTCCCGGGGGTCTGTAGATGAGGGTGCCTCTGAGGGTGGTCTTGGGGTCGGTGTGTATCTGGAAGTGAAGGTGCTCAGCGGTGGTGAGGGTGTCGTTGGAGTTGGTCGTGATGCGGATGGTGTTTCTGTGGACAATGGCGATGCCTCCTCCTGTTTGGTTGGTGCGGTCCCTGCGGATGATCTTGTATCCATCCGGGTAGGCTATGGCGATGTCGGGGGCTGATGAGGCGTTCATCCAGGTTTCTGTGAGGAAGGCGACGTCCGGCGCTGTTGTGTCGAGGAGGTTCCAGAGTTCGATGGCCTGCTTGTGGACGGAGCTTGTATACTTTAATATTTCTCCATAACTGGGATGGTCATGCCTAGACGTGGGTCCTGCGTATACTGTGTCATTGGAACCTGGCTGATAAGGCCATTACTAGGGCAAAATTGGTCCTTGGTTGGTTGTGTTCCAGTTCTGGGGGCACATGGCTTGGCAGTTCGGGCTGGACTGTTCCCACTGGAGCAGGGTCAAGACTGATTTACATATAGCTTGGCCCAAACTGAGGTGTCATGGTGTGCAAAATAACAATCAATCAATCAGTCATAGCATTTATAAAGCACACTACATACCTGTGAGGGTCTCAAGGCGCTGGGTGGGAGGGGCTGGCGCTGCTACTGTTTGAAGAGCCAGGTCTTGAGAAGTCTTCTGAAGGTTAGGTGGTCTTTGGTCTGCGGCAGGTGGACGGGGAGGGTGTTCCATGTCTTGGCGGCGAGGTGGGAGAATGATATGCCGGCGGCGGTCACTCTTCGGAAGTGGGGAACGGTGGCGAGGGCGAGATCTGCAGAGCGGAGCTGGCAGTTGGGGGTGTAGAGGCTGAGACGGTTGTTGAGGTACGCTGGTCCGGTGTTGTTGAGTGCCGTGTGTGCGTGGGTGAGGAGTTTGAAGGTTATCCTCTTGTTGATGTGTAGCCAGCGCAGGTCTCTCAAGTGGGGTGTGATATGGCTGCGGCGGGGGATGTCAAGGATCAGGCGTGCAGAGGCGTTCTGGATGTGTTGGAGCCGTTTCAGGAGTCTAGCCGGGGCTCTGGCGTAGAGGCGTTTCCGTAGTCCAGTCTACTGCTGACGAGGGCCTGGGTGACCGTCCTTCTTGTTTCAGTGGGGATCCACTTGAAGATCCTGCGAAGTAGGCGGAGGGTGTTGAAGCAGGAGGAGGGGACGGCGTTGACCTGCTTCGTCATGGAGAGGGTGAAGTCGAGGATGACCCCTAGGTTGCAAGCTTGGTCGGTGGGTGTAGGGGGTGCTTCTAGTGCAGTAGGCCACCAGGAGTCATCCCAGGCCGAGCGGGTGGGTCCGAGGATGAGGATCTCCGTCTTGTCCGAGTTCAGCTTCAGTCAGCGGTTTCTCATCCAGTCGGCGACGGCCTTCATTCCTTCGTGGAGGTTGGTTTTGGTAGTGAGGGGGTCTTTGGTGAGGGAGAGGATCAGCTGGGTGTCGTAGGCGTAGGAGATGATGTTGAGGTCATGTCGTCGTGCGACGTGGGCGAGTGGTGCCATGTAGACGTTAAATAACGTTGGGCTGAGGGATGAACCTTGAGGTACGCCGCAGATGATCTCGGTGGCTTCGGAGCGGAAGGGGGGAGGCGGACTCTTTGTGTTCTGCTGGAGAGGAAGGAGGTGGTCCAGTCCAGGGCCTTCTCTTGGATTCCAGCGTCGTAGAGGCGTGTTCTTAGTGTGCGGTGGCATACCATATCGAAGGCGGCTGACACATCCAGGAGGATGAGGGCCGCGGTTTCTCCATTGTCAGGCAAGGTCCTGATGTCATTGGTGGCGGCGATGAGGGCAGTTTCGATGATGTGTTTGCTGCAGAACCCGGACTGGGAAGGGTCCAGGATGCTGTTCTCCTTGAGGAAGCTGGCTAGTTGTTTGTTGATGGCCTTTTCGATGACCTTCGCCAGGAACGGGAGCAAGGAGATGGGTCGGAAGTTCTTTAGGTCCTTGGGGTCTGCCTTGGGTTTCTTGAGTAAGGTGTTGATCTCTGCATGCTTCCAGCACTCCGGGTAGGTTGCTGTCTTGAAGGAGATGTTGATGGTTTTCCGGAGATGGGGTGAGATGGTGCTGATGGCTTTGTTGAGGATGTGATGTGGGCAGAGGTCTTCCAGGGATCCGGAGTGGATGGTGTTCAGGATCTTGATAGTGTGTCGTCATTAATGTTGTTCCAGGAGAGCAGGCGGTGGTTTGGGTGGTGGTCATGTGAGCGGGGGTCTCGGCGGGTGCCAGGGTGGTGACGGCGTCGAAGCTGTTGTGGATGTCTGCGAACTGCAATGGAAGAACGTGGCCAGCGATTCGCACAGGTCTTGTGATGGTGGGATGTGGTTGGTGTTGGGGCTGGTGTTGGAGAGTTCCTTTACGATGTTGAATAGCTCTTTGCTGTTCTGTGCATTGTTGTCTAGGCGGTCTTTGAAGTAGGTCCTTTTGGCCGATGTGATGAGGTGGTGGGGTCTGCGGGTGGCGTTCTTGTGGGCTGTGTAGCTTTCCGGTGTTTGTTCACAGATCCCGTTTTTTTCGCATTTTCGGCAGGTACGCTTGGAGGGCTGGAGGTCTTCAGTGAACCAGCTGGTTCTCTTACTGTTGTGGGAGCTGTGGGGCTTCTTGAGCGGGGCGAGGGTGTTGGTGGCACAGAAATTGATCCATTGTCTGAGGCTGCAGGCTGACGCGTTGGGGTCAGTCGGGTCTGTAGGTGGGTTCTTGGCGAGGGCGGTGGTTAGCTGGTCCTTGGTGACTTTGCTCCAGCGGCGGCGAGGCATCTGCTGGGTGCAGTGGTATGTGGGGGGTTTCTGGAAGGTGAAGTGGGTGCAGCGGTGGTCGGTCCAGTGGACTTCGGTTGTGTGGTTGAAGAAGACGTGGGAGCTTGCTGAGACGATAGGGTCCAGTGAGTGGCCGGGGGAGTAGGTGGGTGTTGTGACGAGTAGTCTGAGTTCGAGGTTGGCGAGGTTGTCGATCAGGTTGAGGAGTTGGGATCGTTACTGTTCTCGAGGTGGAAGTTCAGGTCCCCAAGGAGGATGTAGTCCATGGAGGCTAGGGCTTGTGTGCTGATGAAATCGGCAAAGGCGTGGTTGAACTCTGGTCGTGGTCCGGAGGGTCTGAGGATGAGGGTACCTCTGAGGGTGGTGTTGGGGTCAGTTTGGATCTGGAAGTGCAGGTGATCGGAGGTGCTGAGGGTGTCGGTGTTTGTCAAGACTTTGAGAGTGTTCCTGTGGAGGATGGCAATTCCTCTTCCTACTCCGTTGGTGCGGTCCTTGCGGGTGATCTTGTAGCGTTCCGGGATGGCTATGGCGATGTCGGGTGCCAAGGAGGTGTTCAGCCAGGTCTCTGTCAGGATGGCGATATCGGGGGAGGTAGAGTCGAGTAGGTCCCAGAGTTCGATGGCGTGTCTGTGGGCGGAGCGGGTGTTGAAAAGGATGCATCGGAGGAAGTTTGGTTCTTCGGTAGGTGGGTTGGTGGGCCGGATGCTAGTGAAGCTGCAGTCCCGGCAGGAGAAGGGTCCTTGGGTGCGCTTTCGGCAGCCAGGCAGCAGGTGCGTGATCGTCCGGTGTTTAGTGCGTAGAGGGTGCGGGAGTAGTAGCAGAGGCGGGTGTCATGGGGTTCATGGGGGCCAGGGGTCCTGGCACTGGACGCGGTCCAGGCGTGGACGGGTGCAGATGGGCTTGCCTTAGGCGCACCTTCGGCACGCCAGCGGCGGCAGCGGCTGCCATATAAGGGGATGTGGGAGGGGGGGAAGTTGGGTGGCAGGAGCGGGCAGTGAATGGGAGAGCGGGGGCGGGGCCGCAGGGAGGCAGCGCGGGAAGGGATGGGGATCAACAGAAGGCAAGGGTGAGCGGGGGTAGGGGCACCACAGAACGTATGCAAAAGAATAGGCAAACGGCACAATACAGTACAGAAGTTCCAAGCAGAACAGTGGCAGAAAAATGACAAAGAAATGCAGTAGAATGCGGCTACCAGGTCAACACAGGGAAGAGCAGCGCGAGCAAAGGAATGTGAGCAGGGGGAGGGGGAGGGGGAGCGGCTAACTCACAGTGGCAACAGCTGATACAGAGGCAGGCACACACAGGTGGCACTGTGCGGTGAGGAGAGCAGTCTAACCTGCACGCAAAAACTGGGATGCGGCCCGAGTAATTACCAGCGGGTGAGATTAATTCAAGCATTCCACCCACCACATTTTCCTGCCCAATTTGATGCCTGCAGACTGTTCCTGGGTCACATGACTGGGTGTATTTGGCATTTGGGCTTTGTTTACTCCTCCCAGACAGCTACACTATAGAGGGATTGGGTGTGCTTGTATTGCCCATCAACTGGCAAGATGCTGGGCGAAATTAAACACAGCCCCACTGACACCTGAATAGGTTGTGCCCTGCCTTAACACAAAGGACTTGTCACCACTGCATTATTCATACAGCCAGCTTGGAACCAGGGGAGGGAAAGCAGGAAGCTTCAAGAACTTCAAAGGGAATTCTCTGTAAACTTCTTCCACTTCAAAGAAGACATCAGGTATAAAAAATTAGCCCCTTGGACCTACTCTAAAGAGTCACCTCTGGACATGTGGAAGACTCTGAAGAACTGCTATGATGCTTTGCAGAAAGGACTGCAACTCTGTTGTGTTGCTGCCCTACTTCCTGCTTCCCTGATACTTGAGTGAAAAGACTGGTCCTGCATCTTGAACCCAAGACCACCAGAGTCACTCGAAGGACTAGTTGGATGGCCTCCCAATTAAAGCCTCAGGGACAGAAAAGGCTCCAACCACCTTGAACCCACACCTGGATTCTGTTTGCAGTGAGTACACCCCCCGAGTGGTGCTACCCCGGTCCTGGACTATTGGGATTTGGTCTGAAGGCACTCTGTCAGCCCAGCTATGGTCCTGTGAAGCAGAACCAATGCAGTATGATGCCTCTCATCTCAGCTCACAGTCTCCTCGGAACAGTTGCAGCATGATGCATCCTTGACACAGGGCATTGTAAGCCCCTCGTCAACATCATCCTCGATGACAATGCAGGAATTTGCATCTCAATCAGGCAGCTCTGCGGAACTGCTGGTGCGTGACACATTTTCAACACAGGACTTCACATCACAAGCCCCTCATCAACTACAACCTCAACGACAATGCAAGAGTCCGCATTGCTGCCTTACAGCTTTTCAGAACTGCAGATGCACTACACATTCTTGATGCAGGAACTCTGAATGGTCTGCAAACCAGGATTTGAGGTACTTTTGTTCTGTGGGCCTACCTTGGTCCATGTAGCTGGCCTGAACTTGTGAATTTGGTCTGGTCCTGCACGACCAAATAATAACAGTTAGCATTTTGTGCTTTTAAGCAGTATTTTTACTTAAAATTTGAAAATTGCATATCTCCGGTTCAAATGATTTAACAAAATATACTCTATGTTTTATAACTTGTTGAGATATTTTTCTTTTGGTATTTTTGAACTTTATTACTGTTTGAAGTGCTTAACACATTGATTCTAAGATAAGCCTAACTGTTTTTGTGCCAGGTCTACCAGAGGGTTGATCACAGATTAATTCGGGGTTTTCTTGTTTCTCACCCTGACAGAGATGGTGGTTGGTGCCTGACTAGGGTTTCACCCTGCTTCACCAGTAACCGAATTTCCATCATTCGTGTTCAGCGGTGAGATTAGGACTTGTGTTTGTGTAGTGCCATACAGCAATTATGTGTTACACTAAAATTCCCCGATAAATAATTTGATAGCAATTCAAGCCTTTTTTAAGTTCTCCTTTTTTCTCTCATTTGGTAATTTTTCCAAAATGAATTCCCATCTCACTTCCATAAACCTCTTTTGTTGTTGCACCTACCATACCTTGCCAGAATGGAAATGGATCTCAACTGCCTATCATACTACAACACGAGGGATCTAAATGAGTTCTGCAAGGAGAAGAGACTTCCAGCCCAAATAAACACCAAAAAGCTGAAGCTCCAAAAGGCACTGAAGACCTGGGCAAAAGTCCACCGGTTACTCGTTACAGCAAAAGAAGGGGATGATGCTGTGGAAAGGCAGGGAGAGGATATCAGTCCTGAAATGCAGCATTCAGCTTAAGGGGATAACTTGTCTCCAGAATTGTTGGTGCCTGCCAAAGTGGGGAGCAGTGTACCTTCCCAAGGTCCGTCCCCAGAGGAGCTGGTTTAAAGTCTTTGAGGGTGCTCTGGAGATGAATTGAGGCCATTCTCTGCAGACCTAGTGAACGGAGGGACGCCCCACGGGGCCTAGATAAGGGGGACAGGGAGAGGTATCCCCCATGAAGAGCACCCTTGTCAGGGAGTACGGGCAGAAGTTTAGGAACATCCAGAAGCTGCACCATAAGTCCTGGGTGGATTGTGTGGATTCTTTTTGCAAGGCACTGGAAGGTTGGATGAAAGGCTGGTGAAATGAAAGATTGCCAGAGGCTCGACAATTTGATTGATTGATTGATTGATGGCAAGAGAGCACATGGCCAGTCTTTACTTTGCGAAATTGCGGCAACACCTGATTGATAGCAAGCTCACTGAACCCTGGGGACTCGCTAAGGAAGTGGACGTCTAGCTCAGCACCAATGTCCACAAGAAGGTACCTGGGAGTGACCCAAAGAATGGCAGTTTACGTTTTAAGGTTATCCCAGCAGAGTGTGGGGGGGTTTAAAAATGACCTGACAAGTCCCAAAGAAAGGTGAGAGGTGAGGGTTCCCAAACCTCTGCTGAGAAACAGGGGAGAGATTCTGGTGGGTAGTGGCCCAGGGCACCCCATTTTCAACCTGGCTGTTTTAAGTGCTCATAACTAGGACTCAAGCAGGGGGACTCTGTCCGTCCTTAGAAACTACCCCCAAGTGGTGTGGGAGCTCTACCAGGGCTGCCGATGTGTCCTAGCAGTAAGTAATCCCCTGGGTCAGGTCATTGCCCATGCCATGATCTCCCTTATCTGGTTGATATATTCAGAGTGTGAACTGGTTATCCCTGAGGGTGGGACAAACATTTTGAAGACTTGTGTTCTTTGTTTTCTCATTACAAACTTTTCTGTGGGGCATCAACTTTTAATTGTCCATCTTGCTGTATACCGTAAATGTAAAAATATCTGTTTTGGAGGGCAGAGTTTTAAGTAGCAAATTTAGTGATATTTACCTCATTGTGACATCAGATGTGATGCCACCAGTAATGTCAATGAGTACGTTATATGCAATGGCATCTGTGGCATCATATGATATGCTATGAGAAGTGTGTTTGGTAATTTATGGATGTGTAGCTCACCACAACTGGTGAAATGCCATGGTTTTTAGTGGGGGTAGGTGGAACTAGCAGAGTTTCAGAAAAACTCTGAGATTCTGAGGAATTCCACCAATGGCCAGAAAATATGCTGCTTGTGCTGCAATTTAGGGGCAGTAGCGCAAGCAGCACTGAAAATCAGCGCAAAGGGCACCAAGCATAGCGCAGGAGCACACAGCCATCCAAGTTAATTTTTTGTGACCTTTATGCACTTATAGCTTCACTTTTGTAAAGTGTTTTCTGTTATTGTTTTTGGTTTAGTTGCTCTTTACTTGGCCTCATGGCAAAGGGTGCAGAATGTTTCCTTTGCTCAAACCCTACTCTCAGAGTTGTCATCATCACCTTAAAATCCTTAAGGGGGCAATAAGGACCCCACAATCCCTCAGCATGATGAACCTCGATGTTCATATCCACACTAGATACATTCCTGATTAGGAGAATTGAAAAGGGGATTGCCTTCCTTTTGGGCAGTAGTGAGTGGTAGCTGTGGTAGCTGCATTATACATTGCCTACCATAAATAACTACCAAGGGATTGGAAGCACAGTTTGAAAGAGACTACACCAGGTCCTCCCTACCAATAAATAGACATGTTTTCATTATAAAGGTGGTGTAGCTCCTCTTGAACTACAAAGCCTGGATCCACCTGTGCCCAATATTATGTTTATAATCATTATTATCATATACCTTAACCAATCTGGTCTAAGAAATTAAAAAGATGTAAAAACCTCACCCACGGAGGAGCTACGCTTGCAACCAAGATGGACACGTGAGCTCCAGGCTCCGCCGACCTCCGTTTTCAGCCGGATGTTCCTGGCACATATCTTGATTTTACGCCCGACCTCCGTGTGGATGAATAGTTGCAGAGATTTAAGGTGCAATCCCGAGAATTTTATCGGCCTGATTGACGCAGTTATACCGTGGTCTAATTTCCGGCCTAGTCCAGCTTGTGAGCCGGGGCCTCCAGTACTGGCCCTGCCGGGTTTCAGTTGAACAACATCGGCCGTGGGACTCGACTTGGGTCCGGTCCCCCACAGTGAAGGTAATCCTTGTCCGATACTGATGGCGGTCATCTGGTCTGGTTAACATCGTGCGAGTGGTGACTGGACACGTTGGAGGCTGTGGGCGGGGGTCCCCGTCCCGGAGTCCCGGTTTGCCGCCCCAGGGATTCGGTGGGTTGGGGTCCTCGCTCACGGTAGCGAAGTACAGATTGCTGTAGTTTCATCGTTAAGTCGCCCTCCGCAATTGTCCGCTCCGCTCTCGCTTGTTCCCCAGGAGATACCCGGGTCTCCGTGGTAGAGTCCATGTTTGTAACTGAGTGTGCGGAGACGGGCCAGACGGAGTGTGAGTCGTCGCTGAAGACCGTACTGGCCGCCATCAGCGCACTACACTCGCATGTGGACGCCATTGTCTACAAAATGATCTCTGGTGCAGTTGAGATGGGGTGAGTGGGACCGGACTCAGATTCATTGCATGTCCCGGCACGAGCTGAGTTTTCCATGGAGTACATTGTGACGGAGGATGGAGGCACCGAGCAGAAGGATGTATTGACGCCCGTGGTCAATCCGCGGCCACACACTTGCGAACTGGGAACTTCAAATCGATTGCTACAAACGATACTGCTGTCGTCTGAGGTGGAACCGCCTGTTTCCCCATTCCCGGGGACATTGAGAAGCGACCTGCTGTTTGCAACTTTGTCTTTTCCCTCCGGAGCATTCTTACTACGTCTGCGGAGGAAACAGCATCGTGATTTGAGGTCGGTGAGGGAGAATATGTGTGTGGTTGGGGTTCTCAAAGACCTACTATTTTTGACCTATTCCAGACTGAACTTTTTTGAACTCTTTTCAAAATTTGATTCTCCTGCGAATGCGGTGGTTCTACCAGACGGAGTTCGCAAGCAAGATCGTAAGGGCCAAGGGTGAGATTGACTGTTTCGACCTGATATCATGACTTCAATGGACACGGGATTTGCTTCCATACTGCTCGTGGGAGGTTGGGGGGAGCCTGCAACTTCCCCTATTTGTTTTGCCTGTGTATCCTGATGGTTTTTTGACTGTACTATAGGGGTTGTTCCTTTTAGCGGGGGGAGGGGAGTCCGGGAGCCTGTATGACAATTTCCTCCTCCATTTTACTACTTTTAGTATTAGTTAGTTGGGGCGACAGGCACACTGCTGGTAGGAGTTAGGCGATAGCCATATGCAGGGGTGCAGGGTGGGGGGAGGGGTTTATTGTATTGTCTTTGTTTTTGTTTTGTGTCTTTGAATCCTAATCATATCCTGACAATGGGTGCCTTCCTACATGGTTATCCTGCTCGGTGGGCGGACGGGCCCTGGGGGTCGTAGTGTTTACACGGTTTCTTACAACGCATGGCCTTTTACTTGCTGCAAGCTGGGTGCGGTCGTCGTTTTGTCCACTGCTCTTCTTACTAACTTCTCCTGTCACTCGAAAGTGCCTCAAACACGATACTCCTGGTACCTATGGGTGGTGGACTTTTGAATAATGTCGGTTAGACTGGATTTGTACTTATTGCATTTTATACGGCCGCACTCCAGTATTATTTCATGCTTCAGCCTCTCCCTTGGGGATTACCCGTCTATTTCTCGCCAAATGTATGTACACTTGTAGTTCATTCCGTGAAGAAAGACACCTGTTGTTGATTTTTCCTGTGTTCTTGATTAATAAAAAGAAGTATATAAAAAAAAAACTCACCCACTTATGTGGCTTGCTTCATCATCAAAGGTTCTTCTTTTTTGTCACTACGTCATCAAAACTCAATATTGTGTCCTCAAAAAGTGCAGTCCATGTGCTGTGTACATGGTGGGTGAAGGAGGCAATAAGTTTGCCAGATATATGTCACAGTCTAGATAGAGCCACTGTCAGCCTTGCTAATGTTGTCACTTCCACTTGAAAGGTAACCCATTACAGTCAACCCTTATAAAATTAATTTGTGTAGAAATGGTGCTGCAGTAATAACTATATTAGAAATGTCTAAGTGCAAGGTAATGTGATTTAATAGGATCAGCTTTTCACAGTGTTAAAACTGAGGCTACTGGGAATCAAGCACATTTGACATGACAGAAGGTTTTGACATGACAGAAAGTGACTAAGAACCTTGCTCGTAATCAATGTAGCATAAATAAGCAAGGAGGGGCCAAATGAACAACCCTTTTTTGCGCTCGCAAACGGGAGATCGGCCCGTTTGCGACCGCAAAAAAGGGTAATGTCATCTACAACTGCTATTTTGCGAGTCACTGACTCGCAAAATATCGTTTGTGACTCTCGCTATTAGGAAGGGATGTCCCTTCCTAATAGCGAGACTCACTGCCATGTACTATTGTTTTGTGATCCCTTCCCCTTTGTGAGTATGTGAGAAAATATTTTTAAGAGCAGGCAGTGGTCCCAGGGACCACTGCCAGCCCTTAAAAAATTAAACTGAAAAGTTTCATTTTTTTCTTTTTAAATGCATCCCCTTTTCCTTTAAGGAAAACGGGATGCATTTAAAAAAAAGAAAACTGCTTTATTTAAAAAGCAGTCCCAGACACAGTAGTCTGCTGACCCCAGCAGGCCACCATCCCTGGGATTGCTAGCCATTTCCAATGGGGTCGCAAATTGCGCTTGCCTCATGAATATTGATGAGGCATGCAATTTGCGACCTCACTGGGAATCGCAAACAGTGTCTGAGACACTGTTGTACATTGCATTTTGGGAGTCGATATTGCGAGTCGCAAAGCGACGCAATTTGTGATGCAAGCGTCATACATCTGGCCCGAGATTTTTTATGCAGAAAGGATATGGAAGTGCACTCAGATCTTTCATCCATGACCATGTATGTCTTTAAATGTGCGTCTTTTCTTTCATTCATAATACCTCTGAGAAATGCACATCCATATTATTCAACTTGTCATACGTTCTATATTTGTATTTTACACAGATCACAATAACTGTTTTCATTTTGAGAAGGCTTGCTGTATTATTGTTTCTACTGAGATCTCAAAGTAGTTTTGTTAATGGTTGTAGAAAATGCATGATTATCAAGAGAGTGTTTTAAGCAGTTTCATCAATGCTAAATGATCATTTGTGAGATGGAGATACAGTGAAAGGGCTTTCCAAGGCACAGAAGCTGCATAGAAAAAGTATTGTCTTCCTTGTTTTATCTTACAACTTGTGTGAGGAGTCAGCAAGCAACCTGTTACTAAACACACATTTTGCACTGAATGTGATCAATTACCTGATAAATTCCACCCTTGTCCCATAGCTGACTTAGTGAGATATAGACAATGCCTGAATGTGTCATTTATTTCCTCTTATAAACTCTGAAAGGTGAGATAAGGAAACGACCAAAATATTAAATAAAGTTGGACTTTTAAACAAGCGCTGAGGGGCTCTACATTCTAGTTTAAAATAAGTGAAAGTATGTGGGGCCATTGAGATAATTTGGGTATGAGCCTCAAGAAAAGATTTGAACCATTCCAGCACCAAACCTTTTACTCCTAATGTCTTAACAATGCAAACTAAAATTAGGATGGGACACAGTATTTACTACAGAGGAACAAAAAGAAATCAGAAGATGATGAATACTAAACGAGAGTGGAATTTACGTTTGTCCAACACAGTGTTTGATTTGAGGGGTGTAATGAGGTTTGATCAACCACCTGACGTTATTTGATGGCTATACGGATAATGACATGGAATGTATGCGGCCTAAATGATAGGCAGAAGAGGCAGAAGGTATCTACTTTAATAAGAAGTATGAGAGTGGATTTCTTACTTCTGTAAGAAACGCATATCCAGGCATCTGAAGTACATTTGCTGGAACAGATGGGGTTCTTAGTTTTAGCCTTTTCAAGACAGGGTTCTAGGAATAGGGGGGTGGCAATATTATCAAGACAGAGGGGTATCACCACTAGGAAGAAACTGGAAGATGCTTGGGGGAGATGGGCTCTGGTGGAGTGTCTAGTTGGGGAGGAATGGATAACTCTCGGCTCTATTTATGGCTCTACAGGGGATGACCCGGAAATTTTTGAACATTTAGATGTAGAGCTGGCTACTTGGGCACCCTGTGTTTTGCTCGGAGGAGATTTTAATATCAATGGAGCAGGGGGGTTGGGATTAGGGCTAGGACCTCCTGTAAGGTATCAAGGAAGAAAGAGAAGAGTTTTTCGAGCAATTTGCTCTTTGGCAAGGAATAACGGCTTATTAGATATCTGGGATGCCCTAAAGCCAGAAGAGAAGGGATATACGTACTATTCTGCGCCTCATAGGGTGAGTGCAAGATTAGACTATTTTTTGGTTAGTAATACTTGCACTTCAAACCTACAGATTGAAAGGATGCCACGCTTATTGGCTGATCATAATCCCCTGATTTTAACCTTAACAGTGATATCAATCTCAAGGGGGGGTACAGTCTGGACTTTTGAGAGAGCACTCCTAGAAGATGAGATGTATATCCAACATATGACGCGGTGGATTGAAGAATATTTGGAAATAAATAGGGGTACTACTGCAGAGGGTATGGTCTGGGATAGTTTCAAGGCCGGAGTCCGGGGGGAGACCCTGAGCTACAGTGTAAACAAAAGGAAGCAGGAGCAACACAGAAATCAAATACTATGAAGAGAGATACTTCTAGCCGAGGAAGAGCTGAGTGAATGTGCAGCAACTGCAGCAACTACAGCAACTGGTAATTTATTGGAGCTTGCCATGATTAAATTAGCAAAGATAAGAATGGAGGCAGAGGAATATATAGCATCCAAGGCAGCAAAAATGTATGTGGCAAACAGGGAGGAATGTCATGAGGTTAGTGAAAGGGTAGGGCGAACGTTAGCAGTGCGAACAAGGCAAAAAGTAGAGGTAGGGGAAGTAAGGGCGATTAAAGATAGTTCCGGGAAGGTGGTGACAGATACGCAGGAGATTAGAGAAGTCTTTAGACAATTTTATATGAAGCTATGTGAAGAGCAGCAAGGGAAGGATCTAGGGTAAATAGCAGCATACTTGAATGATACTTCAAGGGTGGAGCTAGAAGACCAAGAAAGACGGAGATTAGATACTCCACTAGATCTGCAGGAGGTTGAAACGGCTCTTATGAGTCTCCCTTCTGGGAAAGCATCCGGGCCAGATCAGATAGCGTTAGAGTTTTTTTTTAAGGTCTTTTGGAAAGTACTGCCCCCCGGGTTTTTAAAATAATACACAACCCTAGAGTAGGGGCTAGAGGAGGCGGCATTGGACTGATTTTCAGAGAGACACTTAATTTCTCTCAACTGACCATCAAGGCCATTGACGGTTGTGAGGTACTTGGCCTTTCCATCAAGGGTACAGGAGGTGTGTTATACACGGGACTGTTATGCTACAGACCCCGGGCAGGGACGATATCAGCTGTGTCTGAGCTCATAGACTTGATTTATGACCTGTCCCACTCTCACACCAGGCTGATGGTGTTAGGGGATTTTAATCTGTGGCCTGACGGACCGACAAATTCCGCCTTCTTAGAGTTGGTCCAAGCTTTCTGCAACATTGAGCTTCCACAGTTGGTACTCTCGCCAACCCATTCCAAGGGTCATATCCTTGACTTGATTTTTGCTGATGCATGTCAAGTGTCTTTGCGGGGTGTTATATCTCAAGGCTGGACCGACCACTCTCTTGTCCTTTTCTCTCTTTCCTGTCCTGTTGTCAGGGCGGCTAGGGGCAATGTGGGGGGCGCCAGAATGGGTAGACAATGGTCTAGACTTCTTGTGATGCCAGCACCCCCTAGGCTGCTGTCGGAGGGCTCCGTACTGGGAGAGACGGTGGACAGGAGCTATGAGACGCTTTGCCAACAAATCTCAGCCTCTCTGGACTCTTTGGCGCCGATGCGCAAAATTCAGAGCTAAGTCGAATCTGGCAATGCCATGGTACTCAGAGGAACTCCGGCAGCTCAAGCTTCAGTGCAGACAAGGTGAGCGTGCCTGGAGAAAACAGTATCTGGAACCATGCAGAGCCCGCATTAAACAAACGCTGGCGACCTATAAAGCCCAGATCAAGCTGGCTAAGGCCAGACACTTGGAAGAACTTTTGCTGGCCGCGGCAAATAAGTCTCAGACCTTATTTAAGGTCGTAAAAGATCTGGCCCATCCAGCTTGTATAAAAAACATTATACCTGCCTCTCAAGCTCTTTGTGATTCGTTGGCACAGGCCTTTGAGGATAAGATTGTTACCATCTTAAATAATCTTGCTCTGCCATCGGGTCAGACCGTGCATTATCCAAATTGTGCTAAGATGGTGGAGGAGGACGCTAAGTTAGCGGAATTGAACATCTTGCCCTTACCATCGTATGAAGACTTCTGTGCACTGGCCGATGGCATATCCTCGGGATCCCCGTCTGAACCGCTTTCACCAAAATTTTGGAAGCTGTGCCGGGAAGAATTGTTTCCACCTCTTTACTCCATTTGCTGCCAATCCCTCAGCTCGGCGCGGGTTCCAGACAGCTGGAAATTGGCGGTTCTCTGTACACTACTCAAGAAGGAGAACCTGGACCCTGCCTGCCCAGCCAACTACAGACCTATCTCTCTGTTGCCATTTCCTATTAAGATTCTTGAGAAATGGGCCACAAAACATCTCTCCAACTTTCTCGAGGTTAACAACTGCTTGGATGTGGCCCAGTTTGGCTTCAGACCAGCGCATGGGACTGAGGCAGCTTTGGTGACCGTTCTTGATGACCTGCGAACGCGGGCCGACCAGGTTCAGGCGGCCTTTTTAGTGCTGCTTGACATGTCGGCCGCGTTCGACACGGTCAGCCATACAATATTGATCAGGAGATTGGAGGAGGTGGGAGTATCTGGGCTGGCCCTTGAATGGCTGAAGTCATACCTCGATCATAGACATCAGCAAGTGGCCATCCCCCCCTTTAAATCAAACATCAGAAGGGTTGGTCAGGGCGTACCTCAAGGGCCAGCCATTAGCCCCATTCTTTTTAATCTCTACCTCCGCCCCCTGATCATGTTGATAAAATCTTTTGGCATTACGGCCACCAACTACGCTGACGACACCCAGCTCATCTTCTCCCTTGAGGGTAAGGATGGAGTGTCCCAGGAGGCCTTTCATCGTTGTATGAACACCACGGCTGAATGGCTGGGTAATAACTCCCTGCAGTTCAACAGCGCAAAAACTGAGGTGCTGCACTGTTCCCTGGACCGCATCCCTCGACCACTCCCGCCAGATTTCTGGCCTTCAGATTTTCAGGGCGCTAGTTCGCCCGTAGAGTTAGTCCGTAATCTGGGGGTAACGTTTAGTACTAATCTGCAGCTTGATGCCTCAGTGCAGTGGTTCCCAAACTTTTTTGACCCGTGGCTCCCTTGACCTAATCGGCAGTTGGCCGTGGCTCCCCACCATTTATCTTTTTTTACCAGTGGGCGGGATGTAAGCCCGACCTCGAGAGTACTTCCTGTTGTCTTCCGTAAAGTAATTGGGACGCAATGAAGGTATTATAATGATATTAGTAACAAAATAAGAAGATAACAGTTGTTTAATAAAAACTTGCTAAGTGAGAAACAATACAAGACTTTTTTGGACCACACAACAATAGTTTAAAAACTTCTGTATAATAAAATATTTTTTTCAATGAACAGGAAAAACAACGGAATCCGAATTTACCTTACAAACTCTAGTGAGATGGATGTGCTTGTTTTTCCTTACATAGCTCCTGAAATCTTGGAGCTATTTTTGAGATCGCAACACGCATTTCCTTTTCAAGGTTAATTGTTGCCCTATATTTGGACTTTATTACTGAAACTGCTGAGAAACCAGCTTCACAAAGGTATGAAGTAGCAAACGGGATCAAAACATGCAGGGCTCTCTTGCTTATCATTGGATATTCATCCCCAGCTTGGCACCAGAACTCAAACAGTGACTGAGACTGGAACCTTACTTTCAATGCCAAGTCACTTGCAACATCAATAAGCTGTTCTGCTTCCTCATTGTTGAAATGCTGAGGTATCTCAGCATTGAAAGGGTTGTTCACCCATTTTATTGGCTCCACTTCATCCTCTGGAAAATATTTGTCAAGGTAAAAATGCAGTTGCGACAAATACAGAACAAAAACTGTCTGCAGTTCCTCCTTTAACACCATTCCATTCTCCTGCAGAAACTGGTCCAATGAAGGGAAACATTTATAGTCACCCTTGCTTAAACTGCTTTTCCAAAGGCTCACTTTGTTCTTAAAGCCTGAAACTTTGGATGACAGTTGCAAAATATTAGTGTTATTGCCTTGCAAGGACTTGTTCAGTACATTCAGTTTTTCAAATAGATCAGAAAGAAAACCCAATTGTATTAGAAAGTCTGCATCAATAAATTTGTCAGCAAAACAATGTTCATCATCATGTAAATATGAGTATATTTCATTCCTCAGCTCATACACTCTAAGCAGGGAATTACCAAGAGACAGCCACCGAGAGCTGCTGTAGAACAAGAGGCATGAGTGGTCGGCACCCATGTCCTCACACAGTTTAGCAAAAAATCGTGCTTTCATTGGTCTTGTTTTAATATGATTTACCACTTTGATTACTATTTTCAAAATACCATGCAGTTCTTCACTGAGGTTTCCTGCTGCCAGTGCTTCTCGGTGTATTATACAGTGTGTCCAAACAGCATTGGGCGCTTTAGATCGTATGCGAGCTTGAAGTCCTTGGTAGCATCCTGCCATTGAACGACCCCCATCTGTACAAACTCCAACACATCTCTCCCAGTCAATTTGATTCTGTTGCATAAAATCATCCACAACTGCATACAAGTTTTGACCTGTAGTTCCACCTTTGATTTCTTTACAGAACAACAAATCCTCAACAATTTGTTTTTCGTGTACAAACCGGACATAGCAAATAAGATGGGTGTCTTTGTGGTTGTCTGTTGCCTCATCCAACTGCAGTGCAAAGTCTTTTCCTCTTAGATTACAGATGAGCTGATCATTAATATCTTGAGCCATATCATTGATCCTCCGGCTGACAGTATTATTAGAAAGAGGCACTTTCAGCAGCTGTTTACCCGCATCTTCGCTGACCATGTTTGTTACCATTTTAACAGCAGCAGGCAAAATCAGCTCTTCTGCAATTGTGTGGTTTTTTTTACTCTGTGCAACTAGATAGGTCACTTGATATGAGGACAGGAGGGCATTACTATTAATTTTGGTTTGTTTAGAGAAAGTGGACTTTTGTACTTTGGCATCTGCAACTTTTCTTACAAAAAATTCCCTTGGCTTTCCCACCACATTTGGGTGAAGACTTTCAAGATGCCGCTTAAGTTTACTTGGAAGCATGGATTCCAGAGCCAAAACTTTTAAACAGATTGCACATTGCGGACGGTCCTCATTATTAACCTGAACACATGTGAAACCATAATCCAGATACCTGTCATCGTACTTTCTGTACTTGGCTTTTCGTTTCCCGTCCTCTTTGTCAGAAGAACCTGCAACTTCACTTTGCGCAGATGAACTTGAACTCTGGATTAGAAATCTCTTCATTGTCAATCAGAAAGATGGAAATCAGTTTCACGCGTCTGAATTATTCGGATGGACGAGTCTTTCTATCTGTAAAATTCCTGGCCTTCTTTGCTTTTCCTTTGCTCAAGTATGTCCAGGTTTCTTCCGGGTCTCATCCAGTCTCCATGGTATAATAAGTCTGAAGTACAAAACATCCAGGTAAGAAAAGTATAAGTAGAACAAAAGTTATCCTCTTTCTAATGATGGATCTATTATTGATGTTAATTTCCAATAGCAGCCCGTGATGATGATGACCATTTGGATTAATTATTCTTATTGGTACCCCACACAGGTAGAAATAGCATTCAGTTTTATAATGAGATCTAAGATGGCACATTTTTGCAAACAATGAAGAAAGCCAAATTGCAGCTAATGTGTGCATCAGACTTTTTTGCAAACAATGAAGAAAGCCAAATTGCAGCTAATGTGTACATCAGACTGATTTGTAACACCAAAGACCACACTTCAACAATTCCTGGGCCCAGCCAAGGACATATCACAGTAGTACAGAGTACGCTACAGAACGGACATATAGTTTTTAATCCAAATCATGGCAGTAGTTTGACTGACATTACAGCAACCCCTACTGACTTTTTCCTGCTCCCTAATACTTTTTGCTCTCTACTGAGAACGGGCTAAACCAAGAAACACGTGTCTAGAAAGAACAGGACTACCTACATCAACTTTGGTGAAAGACTACAGCAACTTTGAAAGTAAGCATACTGCATTTACCAGGATGCAATGGGATGAACTCTGCTGGGATGAGAGGCAAATGCTGCAAAGCCCGAAACATGTGAATGCAGACGCCTGTGTGCCTGTGGAGAGGTACTGTGACCTGTGAAGACTTGGGCACCATTTCAGCAACCCCTGATGACTTTTCTGCCCCTTAATACGTTTTGCTCTCTACTGATGACGGGTTAAACCACCCTCCCTCTCACTCCTGGAGGGGGCTTGAGCCATCTGTAACATCCTGGTGGGCCTTACTACTGGTCGAGAGGGCCCGTGCCTCACCCACTGAAATTGAGTGAAGAGATGTGTGGGATAGATAGACTGCAAAGGAACGGCATTTGGTAAAACCACGTGCTTACCACACAGCAGTCAGCACCAAAACAGGGTATCAAGGACCAAGTACAGAATGCTTGCATTATTGCAAAAACTATATAACATCCTTAATAAAGAGCCTTCAGGCACTGTGTGTGGCACCTGCCATAAAGCAACAATGGGAGCGCAGCAGAACAGCATTGAGCCGCAGATAGACTGGAGTCATGAACACAGAGAATGCTCAGCAATTGCAGTATTGTACCTCTGCTTGTAGTTTCTACGTTTTTGTAACTTGCACAAGTCACTTTTTCCAACTGTAATGTACCTTTTGGTACTTCTTGTAGTTTGTTTGCTCACGTTACTGCCTCATGTAACTTAACATTTGCTTTTGTAATTTGGTCACTTGTAATTTTCTCCTCATGTATCATTACTGTTCCTATTGTGAAGCGCTCTGACACCTTCGGGTAAAGTCTGCACTATATAAAAATGCATTAAATCTATCAATAAATAAATATGATGCAGAAGTGGAGACCCATTCATTGGAGCATGCAGGACTATTTCTAGCAGGTGAGTCCCACCCACCTCTCTCTGTGCCATTCCAGAGAGCTCCACTGCCAATAAGCTATTCTTATTCAGAAAATGTTCCCACAGAGTTTTCCATTTCTGATGCCACAGCTGTGACCCCTATATTATGAATTGGTTCTCTGCTCCTTACTGTAGCATCCAGAGTCGTGCATACAATTTTCTTGACCGAGGTAACGATGTCACCGCTGGAGAAAACCACATGCATCATTTGAATGAGGAAAGATGTGCTTTAAAACTGAGACGACATTTGAAAGGGGAAAACACGTTTTCCCATCACCTTAACAAAGCTTATTGTGCAGTCAGATGGAAGCCTGTGAATCGTAGCATGCACCGAGCATTGAAGAGCTGCTCAGGCCAGAGGAGATTGGCAAACCATGATATAAATTAGATTTTAATTGGACACATTAGTAAAAATGATGGATACCATATGCCCCTTCTTTCACGAAGACACTTTTTCCTGCAAAAAAATGTAAATATTATTTCTGCCCCATGTCGCATTCATTCAGCCGGATGCGTGGGTGCTTTGGTCAAGTTTCGCTTCTCATCATAAATCAACTCAGAAGATCTTATGCCAGTAAAATTGAACATGGAGGCGCACCACTACACTTGCTACCGTCTCAAATACATGCATACATGTAAAATACAGTATTAGTCATTGCTGCATTAGTTTACAACTAGCTTACTTACCGTTTTTTGTTCCACAGGGTCCCACGAGGCGAGGCGAGGCACGGCAGGGCACTGGGGTCAACAGCAACGTTCCTCCAACGTACAGGGTCCCAGGAGACGAGGAGCGGTGCGGTGAGGTCGGGCTGGGCAGGGCAGGGCAAAACAAAGGGGGTCAAGGGCAACGTTCCTCCGTTACACAGGATCCCACGAGACGAGGCGAGGTGAGGTGAGGTGAGGTGAGGTGAGGTGAGGTGGGGTGGGGTGGGGCAGGGCAGGGCAGGGCAGGGCAGGGCAAAACACGGGGGTCAAGGACAACGTTCCTCCTACGCTCCAAGCTTGCTAAGGCACTAATGGTGAGCCTACGCAGCTTAAGTAGGACGCGTGCGTGCGCACGTACGCATGGATGCGTGTGCTCGGCCAAACCATTACGAGGGCGCCGTTTTAAAACCCCCCGCATATTGGGCTTCAATGTAGGATCACCCACATCCTGCTTGGCGCGCTGCGGCGCCCCTGGCTGCTCATCACGGCGCACCAGGGCGCCGCGGCGCACAGTTTGGGAAGCACAGCCTCAGTGAACCGGACAGTGTCCACTTGTATGGCACTGCTTTGCTCGCTGTGTAAGATCTTGCCCGTGCTCCCGCCTCAGGTAAGACCAGAGGTAGTGCGGAGCATAATATTAAGTCGAATCGACTACTGCAACGCACTGCTCCTGGGAGCTCCGGCCAGTTTGGTCGCAAAATTACAGCGGGTGCAGAATTTCGCCGCTAAACTGGCCCTCTCACGCCGTCGCCTGGATTCCTCTACTAAGGCACTCAGGGACCTCCACTGGCTGCCAGTTCCCAGCGTATTGATTTTAAAGCACTATGTCTGGTGTTCAGGGCCCTACATGGGAAGGGTCCGCCCCCTTTGCGGGACCTCTTCTCCTGGTACACCCCGTCTAGACTGCTTCGGTCAGCATCTTCCCACCTAGTGGTTGTGCCTAAGATCTTGAGGTCCCGAACGGGTGGTCGGTCCTTTAGATTCGCGGCTGCAAGACTGTGGAACTCCCTTCCTTTAGGTTTGAGAGGTTTGGAAAACCTTAACTCCTTTAAAAAAACTCTGAAAACTCACCTGTTTCCCAGGGCAATGTAATCGTGTAATGTATGTGTAAGCATCAGGACAGTCTAAGCGCCAGGATGCCCGTTGGGTGACAGATTTCGCGCTATATAAGAATACCCATACATACATACATATGGTGGATACTATGCAACAGGCGCAGACTAGGCTTATCGATACCGGGCTCATGGTCTGGTGCAGAAATTGTAGTCATTTTAAAGAAAGGAAAATCACCTACGGATCCTGGGTCCTACAGACCAATAACTCTCATGAATGCCGATACAAAGGTTTACTCAAAGGCACTAGCAATAAGATTCGCGAGCGTTATAACACCGCTAGTCACTACTAATCAACATGGATTCATACCAGGGCGTGGAACCACCCATCATACACGGAAACTCATAACTTTATTTGACAAAATGGAAGTCACAGGGGACCCGATTGCGGCATTGCTTCTAGACGCCGAGAAGGCATTTGATCGAGTCTCCTGGGACTATCTATGGAGTGTTTTAATCAGGGCAGGATTTGGGGAGAGCTTTGTCACTGCAATAAAAGCACTATATAGGGACCCGGTGGCTGCTGTAAGGATAAATTCAGGACTAACTAAATCAGTACAAATTAATAGGGGAACTAGACAGGGCTGCCCGTGCTCCCCCCTGTTGTTTGCCATGTATTTGGACCCATTGATTCGTAGGATGGAAATGAATGAGAATATAACCCCAGTGAGTACGCATAGGGGGGGTTGCAACATACTTGCATATGCCGATGATGTGGCAGTTTTAACACCAGCACCCACAGAGGCTATTAGGCATGTGGAAATGGAGGCTAAGAAATTTGGAAGAGTATCAGGGTATTCCCTAAATACCAACAAGACTCAGATAATTAAAAATGATAAGGCAGTATGCCAGGATCAACGGGTGGTGCAGTCAGGAGTGTACCTTGGAATTACAATTACTTCAGAATTGGATAAGATAGTAGAATTGAATATAGTTCCTATTATAACGAAAGTTGGTAGAGATTTAGACAGGCTTCATAACCTCCATCTCTCGATAGTTGGCAGGACAAATATTATTAAGATGCTCGTCCTACCAAAATTTTTGTATATTTTTAGGGCAATTCCGCTTATGTTTGATAATTCTTGGTTGAAAAAACTATAAGTTATGATCAATAGGTTTATCTGGTCTAAAGGAAAAACTAGGAGAGCATTAAGATTCATGGCACTCCCAAGAGAACGAGGAGGTTGGGCATTACCGGATTTGAAATTCTATTATTGGGTTGCTGCCTTACAATATATGGTTGGTTTGATAGGTGGAGTGGAGGCGGAGGGGGAGTATGAATTAGGAACATTAGCAATATATGGTCTTTTGATGGGGGAGGAGGTAAATAATATATTTCTAAGATAATTTGATACAGCCTATTTCAAGAGGACTCGATTTAAGACCATCATGGCAGCATATAATATCTGGAAGGCCTTTAGTAAAAAATATGGCTTGGGGAAAATTAATAGATATACAAGAATGAGGAATAACCCAGCATTTCCCGTTGATATTTTTTCTGATGCAGTTTTTGCGGTATGGGAGAGAAAGGGAATCACGAGGGTTGGAGATTTGATGGATTCCCAGGGTATGATGCAGTTTGTTGAGATCCAGGCAAAATATGGTATAGAAACAGGACATTTTTTTCAAGTATCTTCAAGTAAGAAGTTTCCTGGCAAATAAAAGGGGGGGGCCTAGTGGATTTGAGAAAAATACCATACTGGAGGTGGTACAAGAGGGAGTCACTTGTACTATTAAGAGGTTCCATTCTGAACTAATAAAAACAAGACAAGATGATATGGATAAGTGGGGGGAAAGCTGGGCAAGAAAGCTGGAGGTAGAAGTGGAATGTTTTAAATTATCATTAGAGCTGGGCAGGGCCGGACTGGGAACCAAAACCGGCCCAGGCAAAGTGCTCGGCCGGCCCCCCTCCTCCCCTTAGGGGAGAGGGGGGATGCCACCAAGCTCTTTACCAGGGCCGCTTTTCCGCCGAATTTGTTACAGGGCCGATTTTGCAGCTTTGCTGCAAAAACGGCCCTGTCACAAAAACGGCCCCCGGGGGGCCAAAAACGGCCCCCACCCTTGCGGCCGACCGGGGAATCGCCCGGTGCCCGCAACGGCCAGTCCGGGCCTGGAGCTGGGCCAGAATGTTCTGTGTTCTGCAGCACTACAGGCACAGCATTATAAGACACTTTATCAGCTTTATTATACTACGGCAAAAATTGCGCAATGGGGGGCGGTCACTGGAATTAATTGCCCAAGATGTGGAAGTCTCCAGGCTGACATAGTACATATATTCGCAACTTGTCCGCATTTATCCATAATACTGAAAGAAATAAAGAATTTTGTGCAAGGAGCTTTAAAAATAACAGTTAATTTAACCCCCTCGATAATATTGTTGGGGGTGAATCCAGATGGTATTCAGAGGGAAGGATGTTATTTTATTTTTGTAGCAATGGCTGTATTGAGATTATGTATCGCTTCAGCGTGGCTCGATCAAGCACCACCGACATTCCAACAGTGGTTAGCCAGGATTCTAAATATATATAATTTGGAAAAAGCAATTTATGCCAGAAAAGGGAAAAAGGGGAGGAAGCTGGGATTGAAAATATGGGAGCCAATATCTAATTGGAAGGAGGAAGCATGCTGGTTTAGGGGGATGGACTTTTTATTGGTATGCGATGCAGGGTTCTTTAGGCTTGTATTAAATCAGGTGCCTTTTTTTCTTTTATTGTTTAGTGGATATTATTTATTTTCTGTATGTATTTCATATGTTTCTCTGTAGAAATGTTTATTGATGTTTTTTTGTCTAGAAAGTGTGATTGATTGTATATAGTGATTTGCTCCTCACCCCTGGTTTAGGGGGGGGAATGTGTTAAAAATCTAATAAAAATGTTTTTTTTTAAAAGGGACACAGTATTGAAAGCTGTACATAGATCCAGGTGAATAATCGTGGCAACTACACCTGCATCCTTGATAATCTGCAGCTTATTGCTCAAAGCCACCAAAGCCGATTCAGTGGTATGAATGTCCTGAAATCCTGTCTGGAATTTATCCATAATACAGTTGTCTAAAAGAAAATGTGATGGGGGCGTGGCTAGCAGCCGAGCGGAAAGGCCGCGTTCTGAAGCGGCTCTGCCATCCTCGCAGTCTCTATCCTGCTATTCTGCCTGAAATCATCTGCTAAGCCCTCAATGTGAGGGGCAAGATCACGTGGACTCCAGCTAAGCTTGTTTTGGGCGCCCTGAACCCGAATTGCGGAGACCAGCAGCAACGGAATGGCGCTCCCCGGGTCGCGGCCTGTGGCAGCATGGCGGCTCGCTTCTGAGGCCCTCACGACTGCGGTTGGGGAGCTACGCGTTGGAGAGCAGGAGCTCCCGGGGATCCGCCCCGCAACACCTGAGCCAACCGTGGGCCAGCAGAGTCTCGTCTCAACAGAAGGAGGTGAGGCGTGTGAGTGGAGGGTTCCATGCGTCCCTCCCCCTCTGCCTGCTCATAAATCGAGGCCCCGGCTTGAAGCCTAGCTGAGGGAGGGGGTCCTACTGAAAGGCGTCTGATTCCCCGCCGGCCCAGAGTGCCATCCTGCCAGGCCAGGGACTGCACATATAGTATTGCTGATCCACAGGGGGCCCAAAAGCTTACAGGAGACCCCGGAGGTGCTGCTGGGGGCGGCATGGTGGCCAGAGAAGATGCTCCTGCCTGAGGAGCTGAGTGGCCCTGGTAAAGGATGTGGGGGCCCACCTGGAGGGCTCGGGCAGCCTATTCTTCACTGAAGAACCACCGGACACCACGTACATCGTTGGAGCGGAGGGGAGAAGCGCCTGTCTGTGGAAAGTGGCGCATACTCCCCCTTTCTGACCCTCTGCTGATTGAGGCCTAGGTCTGGGGCCTGGTGGCACCACGAGTCCCCCTGATATCCCGGGGCTCTCATTGCCTCGAGCTGGCACCTCACTGAGCCACACTGTCGGGCTGGTGCATTTCGAGGTATCCAAGGGCCTGCGTGACCACTGATAGCCCACATTGACTGTGACCCTGTAGACTGCGGCCACGTACCCATATGAGCACCCCTAAGGGTAAAGGGCAGGAAACTGTCAGGGTCCATACCTACTTTGCCATGCCTTTAGAGTGCCTGCCTTTGCCTATACACTCCATCGCACCCCCCTCATCCTTTGATTGCTAGACCTCAGGGAGACCCTGAACCAAACTTGAACTCATCTGCTGGACTTTGCCATCGACTAGCCAATCGGGAAAACCGACCAGCCGACAGGGAGGGGCGTGGTGACTCTCCCTTCCCTGGGCAGGCGGCAGTGAGTACCAGCACAGGTTGTACAAAGTGAGAGGTCACACCCAGCAATGGCCAGCGGCAGGGTACCCAGGACTCAGGCCCAAAAGAAGCTTGATAAATTTGCATGGGGAAAGGAAAGTGATGACTCCGACTTAGCTGCTAAGGGTGGGACAAATGACCCTCCTCCCAAGTCTCCTCAATCTGTTCCTACCCTCCAGGACGTTATGGAGACCATCGCAGGAGTCCGGACATCTCTCGAGACCCAGATTGGCACCGTCAATATAGAGGTCTCCCTCATCAGAGCGGACCTACGCAAAATGGTTGCCAGAGTAAAAGTGGAAGATGCCACGGCTCTCATAACGTCTGACTCGAAACTCCTTAAACAACAAGTAGCCCAGCTCCAAGACCAGCAGGTGAAAATGGAAGGGCTCCTGGATGACTATGGAGGAAGGGCGCGCAGAAACAACATACGCATTCTGGACCCGCGGCAGACCTCTTTGTGGAAGACTTGGTGATAAAGAGGCTCCAGCTGAAATGCCTGTCCAATTATTTCTCTACTGAACGTGCCCATCGAGTCCCAGGGGACGGCCCAAACCTGGAGCTCCCCCGAGACCAATCATTGCAAGAGTCTTCAATTTTCGGGACCAGGATGTGATTCTTCAAACGGTTCGAGCCAAACCGCCCTTATAAATAGAGAACAGTGTCATCTCGTTCTTCCCGGACTTCACGACCAAAGTGCAGGCCCAGCGACGCAGCTTTCTGGCGGTGAAGAAGGCGTTATGAGACAAGGAAATCAAGTACTCTATGCTCTTCCCCGCAAAGCTCCGGGTTAAATCAGAGGGTAAGACTTGTTCTTTTTTTATCCCCAGAGGACACCTGGGACTGGCTTACGGGTTGGTGAAGGGTAGGAAATCGGAACTACGGAAGACAGGACCGGTCGAGAAACAGCCCACCGAACAACGGAGCGGAACATCGTGAAGGCCCGGCTCGCGAGGAGAATGCTTCATACTCTAAGGGGTGAGAGGGTAGGAGACAAGACACTGCTCCTGGTTGTGACCTGAGAGACAATTGGGACCCTTGCATGCAAATGGAGGTATGGAGGGGGAGGGGGCTAAGAGGGTGGGAGAAGGAACAATACTCCCTGCAGAAACCTGAATGACACCTGGGACCTTTATGAGCAAAGTAAGGTGTGGTGGGCGGTGGGGTGTGTGATGGGGGCCCCTGGCTGAGTGAAATAGAGATTGTCATGGTCAACCCAGGCGGTATCATTGACAGTTTCGGACAGCCCAATTGAAGCACTGAATGAGTGGTTCATGAGGATTTATCTGATTGTTGTGTAACATGTACCCATCCTTCATTTATAGCGAGGGTGGAAAGGCTGTACACCAGGCACCCACACATGGGATGGGGGGCGACAGGCACTCTGCCTTGTTGGGGGGTGGGTAGTTTGAAATCCACTGGCATGGGGGCAAGGCGGGGTAGGGGGAGCGGTGGTTGGAGGGTTCGGGTTTTTGTAAATGTTAAATGTTATGATGCCGTAGAACTGTATTTGGCTTCAGAAGTTGTGACTATTCTCAAGTGATGTTACATACGAAATGTGCAGTTGTTTGGCCCCCCACATCGGGCTACCAGCCTCCAATGAAACAATTGTTTGCCTTAGCGGACCGGGGTTCCTCCCCCTTAGGAGTGGGTACCGACCGCGCCCCCTTGACTACACCATTACTCCACACTGACTAAAATCAATACCATGACACGTTCGGCCCTTGCGTGGAATGTCAATGGGCTAGGGGATAAAATAAAGAGGGGCGTAGTATCACAATATTTGAGGAGACATGCACAGGATATAGTCCTACTGCAAGAAAC
Source organism: Lissotriton helveticus (assembly GCF_964261635.1). NCBI lineage: Eukaryota > Metazoa > Chordata > Amphibia > Caudata > Salamandridae > Lissotriton > Lissotriton helveticus. The sequence continues at coordinate 1,017,756,661 of NC_136061.1, forward strand.
CCATCTTATTGGTAACAGTTGCAAGGCCCTCAACAGATGGGGCTATAAGCTAGTGGTGCACGCAGGATTTACTTCTGGCTCCAGGGGACTGGTATCCTAGTGTGCAAGAACCTTGCACTTACACCCTCCCGTGTCTGGGCGGACCCGCAGGGTAGATTTGCGGTTCTGGAGGCCATCTGGGAGGGGAAGGTGCTGAATGTAGTCTTGGTGTATATCCCCCCTGCATTGGGAAAAGTGGCACTTAGTGACTTAGGTAAAATTTAGCTGGACTTGCCGGAAGGCACCCTGATAACGGGGGGTGATTTAAAGTGACTATGGACGATACAGTAGATAGATATCCCCAGCAACCGAATGCCAGACCAAGCATTCTTATGACGGAATTCACTCAGGCCATGGGACTTGCGGATATATGGCGCTCACTGCAACCACAAATGACATATTACACGTATTACACACATTACTCAAATGCGCACAAGAGCATGTCCCGTATTGACCAACTAACTGAACAGACGGACCACTATTTCACAGAAAACCTGGGATCGGTGGAGTCAGCGCTGACGATCTGGGAGGCATATAAAGCAGTGTTAAAGAGCCATGCATTAGCGTTAAAAATGGGTTATATCCAACGTCAAAATGAGCACCTACTTGAACTGGTTTTGGCCCTAAGTTCATAACCTGGGTCCTATTGCTGTATACTGACCTGCGGGGGCAAGTGCGGGTTAACAATAATACCTCTAGGGAATTCAAGTTATGTCGAGGAACTAGACAAGGCTGGCCCCTATCCCCTTTACTGTTTGCGCTTGTGCTTGAACCGCTGGCAGCATGGGTAAGACGAGACGTCACGTTACGAGGGCTAAAATGGGACAAGGACACCGAGGACAGGATATCACTATACGCGGATGATATCTGATTTATTTGGCTTCCCCATATGCCTCGATCCCCAACCTACTCATCATTCTTACTAACTTCGGAAAATATTCTGACTAGCCATTAATAGGGCAAAATCAATACTCTATGTGCTCCTTGGCCCCATGCCTCGACTACCTAAAGGTTGCAATGTAGAAGTGACTAGGGATGGCTTCACATATTTAGGAATTTTCATCACCCCGACCCCAAAACCTTTTATGACAGAAATGTAGCTTCCCCTCTGCAGCCCTTTAGGGAAGACGTCAGACATTGGAGATCTTTGCACCTGTCGTTTTTGGGTCATGCGGCCCTGTTTAAAATGCTAGCGCTACCACGGTTCCTTTATTCACTCCATAACTGCCCACAGTCCATCCCGGACTCCCACTTTGTTAGTGTGGAGGCGGAGGTTTCAACACTGTTGTGGGATGGAGGGATGCCACATTTGCCCTAGGTAAATTGACAGAGAGCTGGTACGATGGAGGCATTGCACTCCCAGATCTACGTCTGTATTACTGGGCATCACAACTAGTGGCAACTAACCACTGGATGCACAGTCCCCCATCGAACCCGGCGTCCCACCTTGAAAGATACCAGACTGGCCGAGAGGGGTATCTAGGAGCGTTATATACCAAACCCCGCAGGGGAGATATCTTAGTCCAATGGCCCATACGGTCTCTGTTTGGTGGTTGGCTAGCAAGCATTTGGGCTGGCAGGGTAAGCTGATGAAGTCTACGCCTCTATGGTTTTCCCAACATCTGGGACTATTGTGTCATCAGGTAGGGTTCGACAGATGGGATACAATAGACGGTTGGAGACCTTCTACAGAAATGGAAATTACTCAAATTTAAGGAGCTGCAAGTGAAACACGAACTGGCACCCAAAGAGATTTTTAGGTACCTACAAATCTGACATGCACTGAATACAGCACTAACAGATCTGACGACTGTCCCAGACTCATCCCCTCTGAAAGAGCGACTTCTCTCTGAGCCCCTCCCTACTAAGGCCCTTTCCCTTACTTACCGTAAACTGTGTAATAACCTCCCAGATCCCTTCCTTACTCTTAGAGACTGATGGCAATTAGATTTAGGACACCTTGACGATGAGGACTGGCAGATGGCCCTGATGTCCCCTAGGGAAGCCGCGGGGACACTAGCTAAGATAGGAACATGACAAGATGTGCTTTGCTTGCGTGGCTGCAATCAAATTGCCTCATTTTATCACATATTATGGGACTGCTCCAACATACGGCACATCTGGGAATGAGCCACGAATAAGATGCGGGACGCACTGGGAAAACCACTTGTTCTGACACCCCCACTGGGAATCCTGACCATTTGGGAAGCGACTGATCTCACAGACACTGAACAACAATTTACCACCCTGGGATACACCCTGGTTAAGAGAGCCATTGCTATGAAATGGGGGACTGCTGACAAGCCATTGGTGATTGGTTGGGTGGCGGAAATGGACAAATGTATAGTTGCCGAGAAAGAACTTTATAAAGCTAGAGGGTGTCCTAAGAAATGGGATAAAAAGTGGGGGGCCTGGAATGCCTAGCGGGGGTAACTCTGCATTTCACCGACTGTAGAACTTGAAATGTCACGTAAGAACATCACAACAATGTAATGACTTCTTGTATTGTTGCTTATAATACTGCATCTTTTCTCTTTCAAACAATATAATGTATACTATTAAGATCTGTATATGATGAATGTTTTATTTGCAATAATAAAAATAATAAAAATACAGGATGAAAGAAACCGTGACAGTTGCTTATTGACTTTTTCCTCAACTACTTTGGACATAAATGGAAGTAGTGAGATTAGGTTGAAATTGATAGAAATGTAATGCTCTGCTCATTCTTTTTTAAACAAGGCTGCAATAATCGCTTTCTTCCTATGAGCGGGAACTGTGGAAATCTGAAATATGTCATTTATGATCTCATTCAGTGTGGCCGTCGTCTCCCTGAGCCTTGCAGAGGCTCCGGGGACTCCATCTTGAAGCTGATTTTTACATTTAGATGAGGGGACTTGTTGTCCCACTGCCAAAGTCTTGCAGAGGTCCCAGGGACCCCATCCCTTGGGGCTGATTTTTATATTTAGGGCAGCTACACTCGACTGATGTGCCCGAATAAGGGCAAAATGGTCTTGGATTGCTTGAGTTTTCTGGTTCAGGGAGGACTTGGCCTGGCAGTTTGAGCTGGACTGTTCCTAGTTGAGCAGGATCAAGACTAATTTTCTTATGGTGGGTCCAAACTGAGTTGGCATGTTGTGCAAAATAACAATGGAATAATTCCCAGTGGCTGAGATTAAATCAAGCATTCCATCCATCACTATTTTGTATACTTTATTGGGGCACTTTAAATGAAACGGGTATGCCCAGACATGGCTCACATGCACACTGTGCCACTGGGACCAAGCTATGCACAGCTGATGAGCCCTAACAAGTGTGAAACCAGTCTTAGATTGCTTGTGTTTCCGGTTCAGGGAGGACCTTGCCTGGCAGTTTGGGCTTCACTGCTCCTATTGGAGCATGGTCAAGACTAATTTTTATGGCTGGATCTAAACTGAGGTGGCATAGTGTCCAGAATAACTACAGAATGGGATGCTTGCCCCAAGTAATTACCAGTAGCTGAGATTAATTCAAGCATTCCATCTATCACTATTTTGTATACTTTTGTGCAATGCTCCAAATTGGGTGGGTGTGCCCAGGTATGTGGCCTGTGAGCACCATGTCACTAGAACCAAGCTATACCCAACTGATGAACCCTAATTAAGAAGAAACTGGTCTTGGATTGTTAGTCTTTTACATTTCAGGGAGAACCTGGCCTCACAGGTTGGGCTGGACTGTTCCTTTTGGAGCACAGTCAAGACTGATTTGCATATCCAAAAGGACGAACTCATGCAGGTATAGTGCAACAATAATAATGGCAAGCTAATTTCAGAATATTTTCATTTTCCAACTGTGAGAAATGGGGTTATTACTTGAGAGGAGTGAAGGCCCCACTCAAAAATTAAACACAATATTTGTCAGGATGCACCACAATTGACACTAAATAAACCTGTTCTTAACCCTCTGGTAGCATGGCATAATCTATCGTGCTTGGTTTCTCTCACTGCACGATTTCATGACCATGTGTCATGACCTTCCTCCACTCCTTGTTTGACCATTTGGTGACAGCATTACTCCAGTCATTATTTTATTTGACACTACACGCCCTGTCACTCACCTGAGCCTCAGGGGCAAGTGCAGAACCTGTCACACAGGGCAGCGCTACCACCGCACCCCATGAGATTCATACTAGCAACCTACTTGCAAGCTCACCATTTAGCAATTTAATGGGCTGTAGTACATTACACTTTGGAAACGCACCATTATGTGTCAATAGGTACACACACTACCTACAGCAAGCCACAGCATTATATTTCCCTGGCAATAGAACGCTAATAATAATCCACATTTGTAAAGCGCGAACAATCACCGGTAAGGTTCTCTAGGCGCTGGGGACCGTCAGGAAGATTAAGCAAGCTATTGCCCAGAGTCACATGGTGCTGGGCTAATCTGCCGCCGGTGCTGGGGATCGAACCGTGAGCCCCAGATTCCAACGTCAGTCGCCACACCTCTCCCTGTGAAGGGACTTCATTTACCAGGGAACACTGCGAGCTAATAGGCACACCTGCTACACTCCAGCATGCGGGACGCTCAGAGTTAAGCTGGTGGTGCATGATGGTCTCAAACACAAGGGATCATGGGGTACTTATCAGGGCCATCAGGAGCGTTCACTACCACAGGACACTCCTGGCATTAGGCCCAACATCATAAACCTACTGCTAATGCTTTACATGTTTGTATTTCAATTAATGATTTGTTTTGAGAATAAAATGTGAAGTATACCCTTTATTATTCTAACATGTATGAACTCAGGCTTTTATGTATGTTGTGTACATTTACAAATGTTGGTCGCTCTCAGCTCTTGTTTTCACTCATCACTGACTAGTCCTTTTACGTTGATGTTGACCATGTCAATGTAAATGGTTGCGTCAGCCTCTTTTCCCTACCGTGAACCAGGCTACGGCCGAAACGCATTGGTCAGGCTACACAAGCCACATTAAATCTACACCAGCATGCTTGAGCGCCGGAGTGATCCTATATATATATATATATATATATATATATATATATATATATATGTATCCTCGCTCTCTGCCCCAAGGTACGCAGCACTCTTTTCGGCAGGTGCAGTCCAAGCGCGTCGGAGCTTCGCGCTCTCTATATTCAAGCTCAATCCCTCCCGGTCGGGAAATAAAGACTGCACACGCGGGAATCGTCAATTCAAAAAGCAACTTTACTCACACAGACGCGTTTCGGAAGCCACGCTTCCTTCCTCAATGTAACAACATTGGGGAAGGAAGCGTGGCTTCCGAAACGCGTCTGTGCGAGTAAAGTTGCTTTTCGAATTGAAGATTCCCGCGTGTACAGTCTTTATTTCCCACCCGGGACCGGGAGGGATTGAGCTTGAATATATATATATATATATATATATATATATATATATATATATATATATATATATATATTCCAGCTCCGAAGTACCCAACGTACAAAGGAGCACCCGGACCTCAGCTGCACACAAGGAGCCTTGAATGGTAAGCACGCCTTCAGCACAACGCTAATGTTCAGTTGGTAGCTTTTCAAGCCCACAGATGGGCCTCGCTGTGTGGAATTCGTGCAAAATCCATACGCTGCTGTCCCATGTTCTCGGCCCGTAGTCAAGACCGCATGGCCCCCGTTTCTTTCAGGGTGGTGCTCCTTTCCGCGGCATGGGTCGCCGCATAAATATTCAAGCTCCGAAGTACCCAACGTACAAAGGAGCACCCGGACCTCAGCTGCACACAAGGAGCCTTGAATGGTAAGCACGCCTCCAGCACAACTGCCAACTGCCAAAGCCTCTGAAGAGAAGTGGGGACACTTCGAAACGCATCAGGCATCCAGGGCAGTTTGAACAGTTAAACGATATCGTTGTGCTGGAGGCGTGCTTACCATTCAAGGCTCCTTGTGTGCAGCTGAGGTCCGGGTGCTCCTTTGTACGTTGGGTACTTCGGAGCTTGAATATTTACGCGGCGACCCATGAACATTAGCGCAATGTGAGGCACTACAGGTCCCATAAGTCCCATCCAGGGCGTGCATCTATGCAAGAAGGGGGGTGGTGCCTCAAGCGCTCCTTCATAACTGCCAAAGCCTCTGAAGAGAAGTGGGGACACTTCGAAACGCGTCAGGCATCCAGGGCAGTTTGAACAGTTAAACGATATCGTTGTGCTGGAGGCGTGCTTACCATTCAAGGCTCCTTGTGTGCAGCTGAGGTCCGGGTGCTCCTTTGTACGTTGGGTACTTCGGAGCTTGAATATTTACGCGGCGACCCATGCCGCGGAAAGGAGCACCACCCTGAAAGAAACGGGGGCCATGCGGTCTTGACTACGGGCCGAGAACATGGGACAGCAGCGTATGGATTTTGCACGAATTCCACACAGCGAGGCCCATCTGTGGGCTTGAAAAGCTACCAACTGAACATTAGCGCAACGTGAGGCACTACAGGTCCCATAAGTCCCATCCAGGGCGTGCATCTATGCAAGAAGGGGGGTGGTGCCTCAAGCGCTCCTTCATAACTGCCAAAGCCTCTGAAGAGAAGTGGGGACACTTCAAAACGCGTCAGGCATCCAGGGCAGTTTGAACAGTTAAACGATATCGTTGTGCTGGAGGCGTGCTTACCATTCAAGGCTCCTTGTGTGCAGCTGAGGTCCGGGTGCTCCTTTGTACGTTGGGTACTTCGGAGCTTGAATATTTACGCGGCGACCCATGCCGCGGAAAGGAGCACCACCCTGAAAGAAACGGGGGCCATGCGGTCTTGACTACGGGCCGAGAACATGGGACAGCAGCGTATGGATTTTGCACGAATTCCACACAGCGAGGCCCATCTGTGGGCTTGAAAAGCTACCAACTGAACATTAGCGCAATGTGAGGCACTACAGGTCCCATAAGTCCCATCCAGGGCGTGCATCTATGCAAGAAGGGGGGTGGTGCCTCAAGCGCTCCTTCATAACTGCCAAAGCCTCTGAAGAGAAGTGGGGACACTTCGAAACGCGTCAGGCATCCAGGGCAGTTTGAACAGTTAAACGATATCGTTGTGCTGGAGGCGTGCTTACCATTCAAGGCTCCTTGTGTGCAGCTGAGGTCCGGGTGCTCCTTTGTACGTTGGGTACTTCGGAGCTTGAATATTTACGCGGCGACCCATGCCGCGGAAAGGAGCACCACCCTGAAAGAAACGGGGGCCATGCGGTCTTGACTACGGGCCGAGAACATGGGACAGCAGCGTATGGATTTTGCACGAATTCCACACAGCGAGGCCCATCTGTGGGCTTGAAAAGCTACCAACTGAACATTAGCGCAACGTGAGGCACTACAGGTCCCATAAGTCCCATCCAGGGCGTGCATCTATGCAAGAAGGGGGGTGGTGCCTCAAGCGCTCCTTCATAACTGCCAAAGCCTCTGAAGAGAAGTGGGGACACTTCGAAACGCGCCAGGCATCCAGGGCAGTTTGAACAGTTAAACGATATCGTTGTGCTGGAGGCGTGCTTACCATTCAAGGCTCCTTGTGTGCAGCTGAGGTCCGGGTGCTCCTTTGTACGTTGGGTACTTCGGAGCTTGAATATTTACGCGGCGACCCATGCCGTGGAAAGGAGCACCACCCTGAAAGAAAAGGGGGCCATGCGGTCTTGACTACGGTCCGAGAACATGGGACAGCAGCGTATGGATTTTGCACGAATTCCACACAGCGAGGCCCATCTGTGGGCTTGAAAAGCTACCAACTGAACATTAGCGCAACATGAGGCACTACAGGTCCCATAAGTCCCATCCAGGGCGTGCATCTATGCAAGAAGGGGGGTGGTGCCTCAAGCGCTCCTTCATAACTGCCAAAGCCTCTGAAGAGAAGTGGGGACACTTCGAAACGCGTCAGGCATCCAGGGCAGTTTGAACAGTTAAACGATATCGTTGTGCTGGAGGCGTGCTTACCATTCAAGGCTCCTTGTGTGCAGCTGAGGTCCGGGTGCTCCTTTGTACGTTGGGTACTTCGGAGCTTGAATATATATATATATATATATATATATATTTTTTTTTTTTTTCAACAGCTCCTGGTCAAACTTCATTCGTAAGAAAACGAGAGTCGATGTCCCAATGTTTGTAAAGTGCTAGGGCTTATAGGCACAAGAGAAAAAACACCCAACGCATTTCAAGGTCAGCCGACCTCTTTTTCACGGGTGGAGTTCTAGTCCATGGCCATTTTTTATAAAGTGAAAGTTACAAGTTTGGGAAACAAGCAAGTGATCAATAAACACAAATAAAATACTTCTCAACGTTGCATCGTTACGTGAAAAAGCTTGTCAAAAACAATAAAGTTTACCATTTCGTAACTTTAAGTTCGGCATGAATGCTTAATTAAACTAGGTGGAAACTTATATCATACAGACTGGGTTTGGCAGAAAGCTAGCTTTTGGTCCACAGATTGCGCTTGTTTGTTAATTGGTGTAAAATCCAAATTTGTATGTCTGCACTCGCACAAATAATAACAAGCTCTTGTAGGGAAATACAGAGCTCTGATTGGCTGACAAAACTTCAACCAGGAAATGTTGGCAGCCATCTTGGGACTTGGTTTCAGCTGAGTACCACAAAAAAACTGGAAAAAAAAGAAAAGGGGGCAGGGTAGGAATACCCTGAGCCCGAAGCCGCGGTCTAGCGGTTCCCTGGAACCCCGCCACAGCATTAGAGCATTTCTTTCTTAAATTCACTGCGATCTTCGTGAAATATTTGTAATATCCCCATGAATTAAAAAATAAACAAGCGTGGGTTCCCACACTTGTTTTAATTGTAGCCCCCAGGTGGGCCAGGTCCCAGGGGCATGTGTGGATTATTAAAAAAAATAGAGGGGGCACTCAGGGGCCCCCTCAAAGAGCCTAGAAATGCCAAAGGGAACACCACCTCCCCAGGGATGCATATTAAATGCTTGGGGAGCCACCACCTCCCCAGGGCTTAAAGCAAATTTCTTAGGGGTGCTGCGTGGACCCCACCCACACAGTCCCAGGGACCATCACCTCCCCAGGGCTAACTTAAATATGGAGTGGGGGGATGCACAGACCCCCCCCCCCGCACCCTGGGGACCACCGGGAGGTTGACCACCACCTCCCTGGGGAAGACCCATGAAAGTCAAATGGCAGGGGCGCCACACACCCCCAACCCACCTAGAGCCGGCTCCTGCTATGACCCAGGGTGTTCACCCCCAGGAAATAGCTGTTTGCTGTGACTTGCCCATGTCAGAGCACACACTCTGCTTCCAGCAAGACGGAGCTGACAAAATGCTCTCACTTACTGGAGGCAAGCTGAGGTTTTGTCTGTTTCACTGTCTGCTATCAAGCAGACAGGGAGACAGACACAATTATTGCTCCCACAAACAGGGAGCTGCATGTTTAGCAGTTCTTGTCTGTCAGAGCAATGCTGGCTCCCGTAGGAGGCAGAGAACCAGCATGGACTGCGGAGCCCTTGAGGCTTCCCCAGCAGTTCCGGGGAAAAAGAGCAGAAAGAGGCAAATAAAGATGAGAAATGAGCAGAAAGAGACAGAATAAAGGTAAGCAATGAGCAGAAAGAGGCAAGATAAAGGTGAGAAACGAACAGAAAGAGGTAGCATAAAGGATCAAAAAGAGCAAAAAGAGGTGAGAAACTAGGAAAAAGAGGCAGAATAAAGGTTAGCTGCAAGCCGAAAGATGTAGGATAAAGGTCAGCAATGAGCAGGAAGAGGTAAGATAAAGGTGAGAAATGAGTAGAAAGAGGCAGAAAAAGCTCAGAAACTAGCAGAAAGAGGTAGAATAAACATCAGCAACAAGCAGAATAGGCAAAATAAAGGTGAGGAACCAACAGAGAGAGGCAGAAAAAAAGGCTAGAAACAAGCAGGAAGAGGAAAAATAAAGGTCAAAAATTAAGATGCAGAAGAAAGGTAAGAATTTAACTGAAAGCGGCAGAATAAAGGTGAGAAATGAGCAGAAAAGGAGGAAAAAGGTCAGCAACAAGCTGTAACAGGCAGGATAAAGGTGAGAAACGAGCAGAAAGATCCAAATGTAAGGTCAGCAAGGAGCTGAAAGAGGCAAAATATGGGTGTGAAATAAGCAGAAAGAGGTAGAATAAAGGTCAGAAGGGAGCAGAAAGAGATAGAAATAAGGTCTGCAATGAGCAGAAAAAGGCAAACTAAGGGTCAGCAATGAGCAGAAAGAGGCAAACAAAAGGTCAGAAATGAGCAGAAAGAAGCAAGATAAAGGCAGAAATTAGCAAAAGCAGAAAAATAAATGCCATAAACAAGCAAAAATAAGCAAAACACAGATCAGGAATGAGTAGAAAGAGGGAAAATAATGGTCATCAACAAGCAGCCACAGCCTCTCTCACAGCCACTCACAGACCCATTCACTCATGCACCCACTCACAGACAAATTCAGGCATGTATACCGACACACAGACACAGTCAGACACTCATGCATCCACTTACAGAATCACTCATGCTCTCACCCACTCATAGATCTATTCAGAGATCCACACACAGACTCACAGACCCTCTCAGAGACTCACACTCCTACTCACAGACCCACTCAGACACTCATATACCCACTTAAAGCTCCACTCTAACTCTCTCACATATACTTACAAACCTACATATACATCAATTGAGACACTCATGCAATCACTCACACACTCAGTGTCAAAGGTTAGTGGTTACAGTTAGGAAATATAATTTAAAAAAAACTTACAAATTAAATTAAAAAATAAAGGTTACAGGGATGTATTAGTTAGGAAACAGAATTTTAAAAAATGTAGAAATTCACTAAAAACAAAGGATACAGGGACGTTAAAGTTAGGAAATGGAATTAAAAAAACGTACAAATTCACTTAAAAAAACAAAGGTTGGAGGCGTGGCTTGGAGCGTCAAGATGGCGGTCGCACTCTAAGAGTGCTCTGGACCCCTTCTATCATCCGCTCCATAATCTATCATCATCGGCATTCTCCTTCTTACCTGCTTGGCGTTCGGGGCTCCAACTTGATCTGGCCGGCTGCCACCTGCAAATATCCCGGCCCAGATCCTCTCCGCGACTGACTTCTGCCTGGTGAAATTCCTCGGCCCTGGGGCATAAGATGGCAACCCTGCCCCTGGGGCTGACCTGGTGGCCTTGATTCCTGCCTGAAGAGTCCCTGCCGCACACCGCCAGACCTTCCTTTGCGGCTGTGGTGCAGTGCGGGGGCTCCCCATCGCCTCCGGTCCTAAGAAGCCCGGTAGTGAAGCTCTCTTCTGGGCCACAGCCTTGCCTTTTCGGGAGCCGGCTCTGGGGACGTGAGGGGGCACGGCCTGGGAGGTGGTAATAGTGCCGGGCACTGGGAGTGCGGGTGCCGGCGGCGTTGGCTGTCCCCCCCTTACCTGCGGTGCGGAGTGCTGCATGAGGCTGTGGGCCGCTTCCCCGCTGCTGCGTGGACACTGTCTGGTGGTCCCGAGACCGCGGTGGAGGAGAGGCACACAGATGCTGGGTCGGGCAGCGGCGGTCTCGTGGTTGCGGGCCCCTGCCCCTGAGGATCCCCTTGCTTCTTGGGGACTCCGCTGAGGAGGGCCCACCTGCCATCCGCCTCGAGGCTGCCTTTTTCCTGGTGATCCATTCTGTGCAGCCTCTGGGCCTCCCTTCCAGCTGTCAGTCACTACCTTCTGCCTTGAGGCCTGGAGTGGCGGCGGAGGACTCAGGACATTCGGCTGCCTGATCGGGCAGCATAGGACTACAAGATGGGCCGGGCCTTCCCGAGGTGAGCGGGGTTGTGCTGTTGGTGGGTCCCTCACTCCATTTTGCTGGTGGCCCCCAAATGATGTGAGCCTGCGACCGGCCTCCTGATCTTCTGGCTGAGAGGCTGTTGGCTGGTCCTCCCCCCCTTCTTCCTTGGGAACTGACTGGAGCGGGAGGTGCTGCGGGCGGCTCCCCTGAGACCACTGCCGGATGGACGTTCCTTTGGGGGTGCTGAGGCTGTGCTGTTGCTGGGGGGGAGGGGGAACTTCGGCTGCTAGATTGGGCAGCACCGGCTTGACTGGTGGCCCCCCCTGCCTGACTCTGCTGTGGCCCCGCATTACTCTGCCTCTTGACTGCTGTGGTCGGTGAGTGGACCTCCTGTTGGACCAAGGGGCTGCTTTGACGCTGATCCATCGTCAAAGGTCCCCTTCGGACTGCGCCATCATCCAGGGTGACTCATATCCGACCCCCGCTTTGTCTCTAGAGTGTGAGCCCTATCATTCATGTCTCTTTAAACTTTGACTACCATATTTTGGACTGGAGCCCGTGCGTCTGTTTTGGGGGGAGGAGTGCGGAGGCGGTGTGGGCCAATCCTAGTGGGAGGTATACCCACATTGTACTGACCCTTGCTTTTGTATCCATCGCTGCCGCTCCTGCACACACCAAATTTTAGTTTGACGGCCCTGCACCTGGGGTCTGACATAGGATCCCGGCTCTACGCGGAGGTTGGCAGCACCTGCTGTCGGCTCCGGTGCACTTTCCTCTCCGTTTGCGGCCCACCGGGCTCTGGCGGCAGGCTCAAGATGTTCAAAGACCGTCTTCCAAAGACACATGCCTCGCAGAACCAGACCAAGATGGACCAGTATACCACCACTAAGCGCGGTCTGGTAGAAGGTACATCGGGTACTTCTCTTGTCCCTGGCACTGATCTTTCTACTATCCTGCAGGCCATCAGCACCTCTCAGGCCTCGGTGGAGGGTAAAATTGGAGAGGTCCGTGTGGACATGGCCCTCATACGCCAGGCTCTTAGAAATGTCACAGCAAGAATATCTGAGGCGGAGTCGCGTATCTCCACGATGGAGGATGAGCTAGGACAATTGAAAACCCAGATGGCCAGTCTAAAAAGCCGCACCTTAGACCTACATCCGCGCGCTGAAGACTGCTGGACTGACGATCTACTTCACCCGCCTCCTCCCACCCTCTTGAATCGGACTCAGACCTCTCCAGGAGCCCCCGGATGCCAAGCTCGGGAGGGAGGATTGGTGCGAGCCTTGCGAGCTCAGATCGAGCCACTGCCACTCCAGACCATGTCCAAGACTCTTCAACTTTCTATGCACTGATGATATTAGCATATCCGTTGAAATAGAAGGATCCGCCCATGCCACGCATTACCCCGCTAAACGTTTTAGCTTAGCTATTGTTACTATCTCCTAAGTTGTTTTGCTTTTTGTTCCTTTCTTAGGGCGACAGATGCTTCAGTTTCGAAAGTGTAGGGTGGAGGGAGTTGGGGAGGGTTGGGATGAAGTTGGAGCTCCCGCTCCACAACAGGTTCTGCTCATAGTTCCACATGAGCCACAGTTCCATAGTTTACGCAGCGTCTTGTCAAAATTCTGCGAATCCATCAGCAACAGTCTCAACAGCAGCCAGCGCGGGCCCCATCCCGGACCCGGCACGGAAATATCGCTCATTGGAGGGTGCACATCTTCCCTTGTCCAGCCTCACCCCATGTTCCATGCATGATTTAGATGGCTAACACAGACAGGTTGTTACACGTTCTGTCTTGGAACGTGAATGGCATGTTGGATCGTATTAAGCGCACCGCCGTTCTCAAATATGCCCAGCACCACGTGTCTGATGTCCTCTTGCTCCAGGAGACTCATCTCCTGGGTAGCCATTGCCCTTTTCTGGCTCAATATGGCTTTGATCGAGTATGGCACTCCGGCTTTAGTCGTGGCGCCCGGGGGGTGGCTGTGATACTACAGAGAGGTCTTCCCTTTACCCCCACATAGATCAGAACTGACTCCCAGGGGCGGTACGTGACTGTCTCCGGAACTCTTGAGGGCCACTCCATCAATTTTGCCTCAGTCTATGTTCCCCCCCCGCTGACCTTCCTCAGACCCTGCACTGCCTCACTGAGACTAGTTCAGCCCTACCCCAGGGACAGACCATCGTAGGGGGTGATTTTAATGCGGCCTTACAGCCGCAACTTGACCCGACTGGCGCCCCATCCACGACACGACTGTCCCACGCCTCCAGACTCTTGGACTGGACCAGAGCTCTTGGCCTCTGTGACGCCTGGCGGATCTGGCACCCCGGGACAGACAATTTACCCACACCTCCGCGGCCCACCATACCCACTCTCGCATCGACCTGTTTCTCCTTCCTGCACTTGATTGCCATCTCATCTCCCACATCTTGATTCTCCCTCGTGGACTGTCAGACCACTCGCCCCTCTCCCTACGCCTTTGGGGATCATGGACGGCTGCGTGACCAATATGGCGCTTAAATGCCTGGTTTCTGCAGGACCAGCAGTTCAGGGATGTGCTTGGGTTGGAGCTCCAACAATACTTTCGGGTAAATCATGGGTCGGTCTCTTCCCCGGGTGTGTTGTGGGAGGCCGGTAAGGCAACTCTCCGTGGGGTGGCTAGAGGTTTGGTACATTCGAAGCGGACTGAGCAGACTGCCCTTTTGGCTCAATTGAAAGCACAAGCCCTACGGCTGGAAATGGCTTCTACGGATACGTCTGATGCTCGCTCCTCTAGGCAGTTGGAGGCCCTTGGAAATGAAATCCGTAACATCTCTCTGGAATCGGCCAAGATGATGTGGCGCTCTTCCGTGGCACACATCTACGGGTGGGGGGGATAAAAATGGGAAGCTGCTCCACAACTTGGTCTCCTACCCCAGAGCCCATAGAATCATCCCTGAAATTCAGGACTCTACCGGTACCTCTCATTACACGTCGCAAGCCATTGCCCAGACGTTTGCTACTTACTACTCCCGCCTTTACTCTGCCCAGGTCCCGGAAGCCTCCCTGTCGACTGTGCTTGAGAGAGCGGACGTCAGTTTTCCCTGCCTGACCGGGGTAGAGTCAAAGGAGTTAGACCCACCTCTTACCTCAGATGAGATTCACAACGCGATCTCACATCTGAACTCTGGGAAGACACCGGGGCCTGATGGTTTCCCACTGGAATACTACGCAGCCTTTCGAAACTCCTTGGTCCCTCATCTCACTGAGCTCTTCCGATATGTGGCCGAGAAGGGATTCCCCCCCTGATACTGACTCAGCCATCATTGTCGTCATCTCAAAGACCCAGCCACCTTCACCTTCCTGCAGGGATTACCGCCCAATCTCCCTTATAAATACAGAGATTAAATTATTTGCAGCGGTGTTAGCCCAGCGTCTTCGCCCCCCTCCTCCATAAACTAGTCCACCCGGACCAATGCGGCTTTATGCCGTCGCGAGGTACTCGACAATGTATGAGGCATTTCCACCTCGCTCTGGCCCACCACCAACATCTGCCCCCGTACCTTGCTCTATTGCTACTGGACTTTGAAAAGGCCTTAGACACATTTGATTGGTCTTACTTTGCGGAGGTTCTTCAACTGATGGGCATAGGTCCCCAGTTCCTGCACGTCATTTGCGTTCTATATTCTAATCGCGGGCTAGGGTCCTTATCAACGGGGCCCTCTCTGATGTGTTCCCGATCAAGAGAGGCACACGTCAAGGGTGTCCCCTTTCACTCTTGCTATTTGCGCTGGCCATGGAGCCTCTGGCCTGTCTCATCTGCTCTGACGTGGCGGTCAAAGGCTGGTCCTGGGACCCCCATCATGTGGATAAAATAGCCCTCTATGCGGATGATGTCCTTCTTTTTATGACCGCCCCAGAGCATTCCGGTCCCCGCTGTCTAGAGATGCTTCGAAGCTACGAAAGGGTTTCCGGACTCCGACTTAACCCCGCCAAATCCACCCTTGTCCCTCTCCACATACCGAGAGCCTGCTTCGAGTGGCAATCCACCATTCCCATCAGGAGACAGTCCTTTAAGTACCTGGGAATTTGGATAGCCCTCCTATCGGAGTTGGAATGGGCTCTGAATATCACTCCCCTGATCTCAAATGCCAAGGCTGATCTTAAACTCAGGCAAGCACTGCCGCTTAATCCCCTAGGCCGTAGCGCCCTTTTTAAAATGATGATTCTCCCTCGCTTCCTTTATATCCTCCAAAATATTACCCACCACCTTCTGGGGAGTTGGTTCAGAGATGTTGACGGAGCTCTCACCAGATTCCTCCCGGGGCAGGGAAGATCGCGCATTGCCCTGCTCACTGTAGGATCCCGCCCTTCGACGGTGGCATGGGAGTGACTAATTTACACCTTTATTACTTCGTGACCAAACTCCTTGTAGTCCATGATTGGTATACAGGAGGTTGGTCGGACCCGGCCTATCGGATGTAGCTTCGGTACATGGATTTCCCACAGCTGCATGCTTATCTCTACGACGCCCCTATACCGCTCACACTCCCCCCGATCACTAGATCAGTTCTGGTGGCTTGGTGCTCTGCCCTCCGGCACACCCATTGGGATAGACGACTTACTCAACACACACCCAATTGGCAGGGCACATGGCTCAGAGAGACGTCCTCCCTTATGGACCTCCGGTCCTGGGACCACGTTGGGATCTCTCTCCCTGGGGATGTTTGGGTGGGAGATTACGTTCGGACCTTTACCGGCTTACTAAAGCGCCATTCCCTCCACACCTCCCTATTCTATCGATACCTCCAACTCCGCCACGCACTCACGGCACATATCCCTCCCGGTACATCATTACCCGAATTCAGCCCATTAGAGGCACATGTACTTATGGGAGACCTGGGGTGGGGAGGGTCTCAAGGATATACCAATCTATGATTAACAACACCACTACCAACCTGGACATAGTCCGAGCCCGCTGGGAGGGATGGGTGGGCCCCTTGGAAGAAGCGGATTGGCGGGATGCCCTGATGGCCCCCAAAACCCTTACGACCTCCTCCAAGCTTCGCCTCATCCAACTATACTACCTCCACACAGCCTACCTCACCCCAGTACGCCTGCATAGGGCACGATTGCGCCCTGCCCCTGATTGTGCTCGCTGTGGCCAGGCCCCAGCAGATTTTTTTCATATGGTGTGGACCTGCCTGGCCCTTGCTTCATTTTGGTCTAGTACAGAAGTGGAGCTCACCCAGACCCTAGGCTGGTAGGTTCCCCATTACCCCATGCACCTGCTCCTCGGTGTCTTCGATGGCTTAGACGGATCTAGAGCCAATAAGCTCTTTTTGGGCACAGCTCTTGCAGTTGCGAAACGCGACATAGTGGCGGCATGGGCAAGCATCAAACCCTCTACCATGCGGAAGTGGCGACGAGGGGTGGACTGGTGCACCACCCAAGAAGAACCCCTGTTCGAGGCCCGAGGGTGTCCGAGAAAGTTCCAGAGGATATGGGGCAAGTGGTTGAATTTGCTACCTTCTTATTGTTCTTGCTGCCCTCTAAATGTATAAGTACATGTTACCTTCTATATGGACATAGGATGCTGTGCCATAATTTCGTAGAGCTGGATTACGTTGTTTGTTGCACACGGATATTGTGTATTCATGCTGACGAGCGCTGGATTTTGTTCTGTTGCATATATAAAATGACAGGGCTTTGTACTTTTGATTTAGGGTCGGGGTACTTCCAGTGCGCGAATTAACTGCCCACTGGAATGGCCCATTTCAAACAACACCCTTTTGTCCAATCTGCAAGTCTAGAACTGAATCCATTGCACACATTCTCTTCGCATGTCCTGCATATGCGTTGCCAAGGAAATGCTGGCTCAAACCATTATGCAGATTACTGGGTACTAGGCATTATAACGAGGCATTGCGTATTCTGATGTCTGACACACGATCACTGTATGTATGTGGTCTTTCTACATTTTTATCATGGGCTTGGGCCATTAGATTGAAAAGGCTTAAAGAAAATGTTTAATCTTAGATCTTAAAAAATGTGTACATTTTGATCTTAATCTGTAAATTGCGTTTTTACTTCTTTTTTACTGTGTTTTGATGTAATTTGTGTACCAAATCCCTATTCCCTAAGGTGTAAATGTATTTTTTTTCTTTCTAATGTGATGCTTTTAAGATATGTTTTCATCGAATAAAGCCTATACTACTATATAAAATGCGAACAAAGGTTACAGAGACATTATAGTTAGTCTCAGATTTCACTCATACAAAGCTAGTATAATTCAGCTGTTATAGTTACCTGAGCTAACTATAACATATGCCCCCACAATGCACTGTTTATGACCTCACATACATCACTCATGACATGGCCAGTGACATCACTGATTAATTCTAAAATAAAAGACATCACTGATGACATCTTCCACAGAACCACTGGCAAACCCCACACACACTCCATACAAACTCTCATACGCCAACCCACACATCCACAAACCCACTCACAAACCCATTCACAGACCCATACGAGTACTTACACAACCATTCACTTATCCATTGAGCCACTCACATACCCACTTACTCACTCATAGAGCCTGATCAAACAACCAGTCACTTACCCATACAACCACTCACTCATATAGCTACAGACACACTCAGTGTTTAACCTATACAGCCACTCACTAACCCAATACAACCTCTCACACACTCATTCACCCACACAACCACTTACTACCCATTCACACATCCATACAACCACTCACACAGCAACTCATTCACCCATACAGCCAGTCCCACAGACACTCAATCTACCAAATGGCCACTCACAGACTAACTCACTTAACCAAACATGCACTCAAACAGCTACTCACTCACCCATACAGCCACTTACACACCCAGTCACTCACACATACAGCCATTCAGACAGCCACTCACTCACCCATACAGTAACTAACACATCCACTCACCCACCCACCAATACAGCCTGGGGCACACCCACTCACTCACCAATACAGCCGCTCAGACACCCTCTCACACACCGGCTCACTGGTTCTGTCTCTTTCCTCAGTGAAAATTGTTGTTTGCTCTCCTTCTAATATCTTCACCTCCAATATCTCTCTGTTGGCCGACCTGGCTCCCCCTTGCTGGCTTAATATCTTCCAGGGGGCATCAAATTTGCGGGCAAAGGTCAGGATACGACCGAGGCATAATCGTGTTTATCCCGCTAGAATTTGGTTTGTTTTCAGCATCTGATTACATTTTCATAGTCTTTAAGCCAGTTCATCATGGTTATTTTCAATTCTTCACTTTGTTTGGTGTCCTTGTCTTTACTGATTACCTCTATTAAACATTTGATCTCCTCTAATAGTTTGTCTCGATCACTCCAGTCGTACTTTATAAGGATCCTAACTATTCCTTTAAATGATTCTGTAGTGTGTTCTGACCAATCTTGGATTGCCCATTCAGGGCGCTATTATGGAAGGGGTGGAGAATGATATGGGTGCGCCAGTATTGCTATCTTGCCCTGGATGATTTCATATACATTCACACACTTGCATTCTTTCTCTGTGACTGTATTTTGATTGCCCATTCAGGGTGTGATGACACAAGGACATGGGAGACTTTTTTTACTCATTGGAGAAATTTTACAGTACATTTCTTGCCATGTGACCAGGGAAAATTAATTTGGGATAGATGATGAATTTTAATAATCACCTTGTGTTACCCTTGCATGACATTACACTTTCCTCCCATGTGTCCGATTTAATCTGTATCACTTATGTTTAATACGTGTTTCCTATGAAGACATGTTTGTGCTTTTAAGATTTTAAACATGTTAGAAAATGGCCACTGTTATTTTGTTAATTGCAAGGCAGTCTATGACCGTCTTTTCTTTTGATGATTTTCACGTCATGCACTTTTTTGATTAAGGTGGCTCCATGAACAAACACTAACTGACATAGATATAGGCGTAGTGCTGAAACGCGTCTGTCAGAGGAGGCTTGCACGTTAAAAGAACTTTGCTACCAATTTCTGTGAGTGCTCTCATTCTGTGGCCGATACGAACTGATTTGCCATTGTGGACAGATATATACATATATATGCATAAAGAGATAAATTGATATATAGATATATATATATATATAAGTATATAGATACATAGATAGAAATAGACTGATGTTTGTATTTTTCAAGTTTTCCAAATATGTTACATTTGTGATAGATACATTTTTTATTGTATAACCGCCTTTATATAAATAGTATTATAATATATTATTTATTATTTGTATAGTACTATTTATTTTATACTTTCATATTTTTTCTTTTTATCATAATACATTTCTTGACGTTTTCTACATATTTTCTAGTATATAAATTGTAGTTAGACTCCCATTGTTTTCTATAAGGACTCTTGGAGCCCAATTACAAGTCTAGACGTCCACAGACTGCCAGACTCGTCGGGGCGTGGTGGTCTTCCGAGTGCCCTATTATGAGTAGGGCAGTGGACTGCCACATTTCCACTGTAGGCCCCAGGTAAACGCCATTCCCTGGCTATGGTGTAGTGGTAAGGCGGCCACAATATGCTTGGCATATTACACGTTTCCTCTCCGCCAGGTATTATGGAGGTTCCTACACCATGAATACTGTGGCGGAGAAGGAACTTAGGTGCCTCCTCTGCACGTGGATGCACACATGGGGGGCACGACATGTGCCCCCCTGTGTGGATGCACACCAGTTCCTGCACGGCATGGACTTTTCAGTCCATGCTATGCAGGAACTGTTTTTGGCATTCCGATTGTAGTGCCTATTTTCAGGGCACTGCCGTGGGAACATAAAAAAAAGCCCATCAGACGCAAGAATAACTCATAATCTGGCAGGTGGTCTGACCATGGGCGCCAAAGTCGTAATCAGGCCCTTTGTTTTTTTTATTCATTTAGCAGCCATTTTAATTTTGCTAAGTCTACTTTTGTAGTATATTTGTGTCGATTTTCATTGGATTTGATGGAAACAAGTTGTGGTTACCTGCTGCTGATCATTAGATGAGGTAAGACCTTTCTAAAGTTTTTTATGGTTTTGGGGGAGGGGGAATGTAGGCAGAGTTAGTTGAAGTGCGGTATATTGTTAGTTTTGATTTTGAGGGTTAGTTAGTTGTAATTTGTGTTCTGTTATTAGTTGTGTTGTGTGTTAGGCCTTCTTGGAGTATGGTAGTAGTGTACTGTTGTTTTAGATATTACAATATTTAATGTGTATTTATTACATTTGTAATATTATGAATGTATTTGAACATAGTACGTTGTGTGGGTGTGTATTCTATTCTTTTTTTCAGGTTCATGGAATGGAAGTCATCCAGTGGACCTGTGGTTTTCTGGGTTTTTTTTCAAAAGGAATGTATTTGGTTTTAGAAAACCAATATTTTTATTTTTAATTTCCTTTAAATTTCATTTACATTTTTCTGGACTACAATTTATATTTCTGCTTGATTATATTTTGGGAATGCAACATGGATGGAGATCTCCAGCTACAGAAGTGTAAGTTTATTTTATTTATTTATTTTGTGGATGAGAAAGTTTATCATTTAATATCTACCAGTATTTGCAGTAATTGCAATGTATTATTTCGCATTTGTATGCGCTCGATTTACTTAGCTTTATTTTGCATTAATTTAGAATGCTATGCTTTGTGATGTTGATTTGTTGATATTTAATTAACTATTAAACATATTATTTTTAATTATAAGTCTTATTTTCTATGTTAATCCTATCTTTTTTTGCCTGAAATATAAAAATATGTTCTTTAATACTCATTTAAAAATCCTTAAGTTGTGGTGGTTTGAACCTTTTTTAGGGTTTTTTGGTTAGTGTGTAGGTCGCTAAGTGTTATATAATAGGGATTTGGCTATTGATTCTAAGTAGTGTACTCTTTTGTTCCTGATAAAGATTCTAACTTTACATTGAAACAAGTTGTACATTATACTAGTTTGTTTGCTTACTTTAGGTTTAATTTGGGTTACTGATAGCTCTATTCTTAGTTGTTGATAGCTTTGTTCTTTTTGTAGGGCGTCTATGAATTTGCAGAGTGTACACTGTGCACTGCCCACTGCGACTTGTGGAAGGCGTTGTGACATCCTTCGACTGCGTTGTTGGTTTTGGTTACTTGAGTTATGGTGCTGCCATATTTATTGCCCCATGGTATTTGGAATTCAGGTTGGCATCTGTGTCAGGAGCGGTGCAGTCTGCCAACCCAAGTGTCTTCTAAATAGTCCGTGAGGGGACGTTGTTAATTTTCTGGGTTAAATGGGCTTTCTATAAGAACGTTTTATTTTTTATTTCATGGGCAAACTGGCTGTATCTTCATATTCTACATTTAGTGCAGATTGTTGGAAATGTTTCCGAATGCTTTGATTAAAGTAGTAGTAACAGCCTTGAATGGCTCTGTGTGGGTAGAGTTTAAGCATTGTTTGCATAATTTCTTGGGTGAAGTCGATTGTTATTCTATGTTGGGAGTAGGTTTTTGCTTTATTTTCTATGTGGTTTAGTAGTGCGTAGTGCTACTTTATTTATTAGGTTGGAAGTCATATATTAGGGGCATACTGGTGTTTGATATTCACAATGTATGGTGTATATCTGAGCAAATGGTTTAGCTCACATTTTGAATGCTCCGTGCATCATCCATGTTTCATATTTGCTTGGTCTTAACAAAAGATCTTCTGCAGCAATTATAATAATGTGCGCAAGGAAATGCCACTTTTTGCATGTTCACCCCCACATTTTTGGACTCATGCTGCTGTTTTTGTTTACTCGGAGAGTGCACTGAGGCCTGCTACACTGACCTCAGTTCCACTGTTCTTATCCGTTAAAAAGTGTATGCAAAATTGGTGAAATCAAATAGGCAAGTAATTACTTACTTATTAGTACCTAGCATGTGGGACCCAGGGCATGTACGATAGAGTTTCCAGAGGGCTGCAGCATTGATTTTGCCACTCTGAGTATGACAAAAGACAAGATGGCTCCCAGCCTGCCACTGCAGACTGGAAGAGCAGTGTGTACACTGCTAGTTTGACTTGCCATTTAAACCAGTGGCAAAGCCACCACTCCCTTAACCTTATATGTAAGACTCCCATTTGGTAGACCTATGAAGTCATGTGACAAGGAGCCGTATATTGTTAAGTGAGACATACATTTTTGATATGTCTTTTACAGCATTACTTTGGAATATTCGTTTTGCTAGGGAAAACTTAGCAGCCGCATTGGCTAATACGGGGTTACCGGCTGGCACTCCAGCCTAGCTAACCTTTGAATAGTACTACCTAACTGGGTACTAGGTATCAAATTAATCATGGCATTAAATCCAACTTGATGCCCAAGTCAGATATATTTCCCTTTTAAAGTTAAACACATTTTAGAAAGCTGCCACTCCAATGGCCTCACGAAGGCCTTAGCACACAGACAACTGTCTGTCTGCCATGGGAGATGTGTGGACAACGTCTAGGCTGAGGAACAAAGGCAGTTGCCACAGAGTGATGTGTTACCTCCTCGCTCATGAAGGCCACTGTGATATGAGTCCAAACGGCGAGCTTCATAGAGTAAGCAGCCTTTGAAGGGCTGCCTTCAAAAACACCCCAGGTGGGATGCCTTTTGTTCCTGCAGAAAAGTTAGAGACAAGGACAAGGGGGAAAACCCATCCACAAACTAGTCTTCCCATGGGCGATGTAGCCCACGGGTAGCCACATCTCAAGGGTGGGCTACTGAGCTCCTGACAGCTGAGGAAGTGTCCCGATATTTTGAGTAAGGCTAGAATAGTGCACTCTAGGATATCCAGATGCCACACTTTGCAGAAAACAAGTCACTAGGTGGGAGGGGACCCAGAAGCCCATAGTGACCGTGTGGTCCTTTCAGGGCAATTTCCTGAGATACATATGGCTCTCCTGGTACCCTGCTCACCAGATCATTCTTGACTTGAAGAGCAGACTGAAGAAGGACTGCCCTGCTGCCCTTGAAACTGCATGGAGAGAGGTTACACTATCAGAAGGGCTAAACTTGCTGCAATTTGGGCTAGCAAAGTTTGGACTGTTCCTGCGACTCCTGATCAGGGAAAAAGTTGATTCCGAGCTTAATCTCTCTTCAGTGATTCAAAAGATCAGGGGGCTGATCCCCTGGAGCCAGCTTCATGGACATAAGAGCTGAAAGAGCCCAAACCAACAAGTTTGTTACCAGGGCACACAAAAGGACAAATTTGAGATAGCCAAAGTCTGCCCCTGTGTCTGCCAGAACCGGAAGTGCTATCAGAGTCTTGATTCGTTGTTCCCCAGGGACACTACCCCCAACCTAAGTATTTCACCCCTACCATGGTGCAACAAGACCATTTGCCCAGCATTGGCTGGCCTGCTATTGCATTGATTGCTGTGGTCAGAGTTGTCCTTCATCACCCAATGACCTAGGGACAACCACAAAGACAGCCCTGTCGACGCACCTTAACCGGAGTATCCGTTGAGCATATTCGGCCTTCATCCCCAGCATCAGGACCACTCCGTTGTAGTCTATAGCGGTCATCCTATAGAGCTTGGAAAAAGCCCTAAAAATGCTCTGGTGGACAGGTAACTCTCTCTGGCCCCCTAGACCTCCATCTTTTTGGATTTGGTCACCCAAGCCAGGCCGGAGTTGCAAAACTAACTCTTTCAAACTTGTCAAAAGTTTATAAACTGTTTGTTGACCAATGCTTGATTGCAGTTGCATTTCAAAGTATTTGAAAGTTCTAAAATCTGTTTTTCTGGAACCCTTTTGTTGTGTCTCTTTCTTGTTGTGTGAGCTTCTTTTTCCATTGGTTGGTGCTGTTAAATGCTTTACACTAATTTCTTTTGTCAAGCCTTGCTACTCAAAGCCACAGCTACCCAAGGTTGAGCTTAAAGTTTACAAACATGCCTGACTGCACCCAAGACAGTTTTTGCAAGTGTATTACACGTTAAGGCCCCAGAGCCATATCATATAATGCACCCAACTCCTCACAATGTTTTGCTTGTTATTTAGGTTGTCGTGTAGGAGGAAGGGTTCATGATTACATGTGGTGGTTAAGTGCTCAGGTATTTGAATGTTGAATCTTTTAGGGGCAGCAGGAGTGTCACTAGTAGCCTTTTTAGTTTGTACTACTAAGTGTTTTACAGTGGTTTTAGGAGGTAGCTGTCTTGTGATGTGTTCAGGTACTTTAGGGAGCATAACCTTTATAATTTTAGAAGTGGGCTATTGGGAACTAGTGCTTGTCTCCTTTAAATCTTGAAGTACATGCCTAAGTTCGATTTCGGTAACATTTGGGGGCGTGGTTGTGTTGTCTCACATTAATAACAAAATCATGTTTCATAGTAGCTCTGCCATAACATGCATTAGAGAAGTATTTTGGACATTTACAATGAACATTCTCAATGATTTTGCTTTCTTGGCTGTACATGTAACCCATGTGTGATAATTGTTTCCCTTTCTGTGAGGTGATATACCTTGTTCTTTTTTGTAATTCTGCCTGGAAATATTTTATTAATACACATTAAAAAATTATTATTATTGTCAAAATATGTTAATACGATGTCAATGAATTTCATGATATGTGCAGGCCAGAGAGCGGCAATATTAGTAAATGCAATGTGAACATATGCCACAGCTTGTACCCGCACAATGCCCGTCAATGTATACCATAACTTGTGCCCACACAGCAGCACTGACATCAGCAGTAATAACACCAATGTTTGCCATGAGTCATGCTCATACGATAATAATATTTTTGCGAATAAGAACAATATCAATGTACGTTCAGACCAGAGCAAACATAATCTTGTTAATGCCAGTATGAACAATATCAATGTACAAAATGACAACTGTATGCGCAATGTTGATAATGTTGATAATGTCGGGAAAATAAGAATACCAGTGGCTACCATATTATTTGTAGGAGTTCTGATGAACTCACATCATTGCTGTTGGATTCACCCACGGTGACCTCTCCATCAACCCAGAGTCAGAGATACGTGGTATGGCAGGTCCTGTGACCTATGCGTTTTGAGTAACAGGTCACAGGTGCTGTCCCCCATAAACCAAAGACAAACACACACCCAAGGAAAACCCTTATGAATTACACAGATAGATAGTTGCACCCCATACAAGTCAGAGATAATCGCCAGTTTCGGATTGGGATATTCCAAACGCCTAACTCGCATCGTACTTGGTCAGTCGGAAACCTTTCCGAGTCGGTCGGAAAGACACATTCCTGATTGGATTCAGGCGGAGCAAATGCGCTAGGAGGCCTTCCTAATCTCATCAGAATCAGGCCCTTAGGAGCCAATTACGATCTTGTTAGGAAGGCCTCCAGACGAGTTCCGGAACGAGCAAATCTGATTTGGAGCCTATGTTTCCGACGGAATCTTTCCCTGTTCTGAAGGACCAAGTACGATGCGAAGTTCTTGTCCACGTCGACCGAATCGATTCCGAACCCGATCCTGTCAGTCCGACTCGTTCACAGCCGAAACTTGCCGGCTTACAAACGAGCGAGTACAATTCATGATTCAGACAACCTTATTGACAAAACAACTGTGGGAATCGGACTTTGGGGGGCTTTAGCAGGCCCCCCCTTCGCCTAGGGCCCTGTGAATCGGTCCTGTGGGGGTACGGGTTCCCCCTTTCCATGCACGCACAGTGTGGTGGGCACAATGGGGTGCCTACCACAGGGTTTACGCTTTTCCCCAGCCACCCCTTTTTGCTATGGGAGTATGTGTACGTCTTCAGTATACAGGCTCCCATAAAGTTCAATGGGAGTCCGAGCGAACGGAGTCTGTCACCATAAGTGTGCATCGGAATCGGTCGTTCGGACTCACGTAGCGCAATTCACTAGGAAAGCTCTCCGGATCCGAGTCGTATGGAGGGCTTTCCTAGCGAGATTATAATCACCCCCTTAGTCTTTTTTGGCGTGGTAAGTGTAGATGTTTTCTGTTCCTTTTATATTGCATGTTTAATTCATTTCTTTTTTATTTGTTAATTTGCTTTCTGGTTGTTTGTATTGGTTAATGTTTGTTAGATTGAACTTTTTTCAGTTATTACCTTTTATGGAGGACGCTAATTAGTGTTTCTGTTTTAATGTTAAATATACATTTCTGTTATTTGAATTATTTTGAATGCATTATTTTTATTTCATTTCATTTTAAATGTTTCTTTTTTATGTTACATGAATAGCTGAAAGTTTGTGTTGTTTTATTTAATGTATAGCTTGTTTTTAGGTGTTTACAATTTATTTTAGTGCCCTAAAAATGTGATAATGTAGTTAGATGACTTATTCATTTTTATAGACTTAAATTCTACTTTCTATTTTTAATAAAATAGAGTTGTAATATTTGGCTTTGTTTTTAATGACATTGGTGTAGTTGATCGAGTGTTTCAATATTTTTGACACACTATATATATTTTTATAGATAATGACATTTTTGTTTCCGATATTTATGGTTTCAAAATTAGTATAATAGATATTTTACCAGCAATATTTTGGTCATTGATTTTACTGATTTTGTTAATTAAGTATAGAATGGCAATATTTTGGTAAACAATATTTTTTGTTGATATTTTTGTAATTCTATATTGTGCTCACTAATATTGTCATTGATCCATTAGGCAACTGGGAGTACAGAACATGTTCAAGATTATCATTATCTCCTCTGAAGAGTGAATAATTTATCATGATCATTGAGACCAGTGTTCGCTGCTCTGAATTTTTCAATTGGCAACACAATGGACAAGGGGCCCCTCAAAGGAGCCATCTCTGGGGTCTTGAGATAATAATGCCAACAAAGTCCAAGTGTTATTTTCTTCAGTGTGAATACGATCTCTATAATGACTGCCCAATAGGGCATCCTGTGTATTACATCTAATTCTGGACCAATGGCAAGAGATTCTCCTTTTGACTTCTGTAATGCATATTCCAGGGGCAAGAAATACAGTAAACAACATTTTTGGTATTACATTTGGTATAATATCATTTATTTCAACTTCTTTTGTTTTGCAACTGAATTAGCAAACATTACATTGACCACACCTGAGGTGACCTTGGATCAGTGATAACCTCAGCATTGTTTTAGGGTCTGTTTTGCTGGATTTCCTGGCTTCCTTTACTAGAAACTGATGAATATTATTTTCTCTTTTGAAGGCAAAGAGTGAACTTAGCAAACAAAATTGTATAACATTTTCCGTATTTTTTTTTAAATATTTTCCATTTTAATGGTCCTGTGGCTATATGTCGTGGCACAGGTCAAAGGCATGCTTTTTTCTTTCTTAGGTTCTACTAATGACTCTCTCACTGCTATCAAGCTCTTTTTAAAGATGTTTTCATCCGGGTTTTTTTTATAACACCAACTCATGTGAATATTACATTGAATGTTGCATTTGTGTCAGAATCCAAGAAAACAGTAGATTGAAAGTACCCAAGTTGTCTTGCATGATAAATTAGAAACTGAATTCTGTGAGCAGCATTTCTTTAATAGAATGACATCATCAAGTAACTAAGCTAGAGTTCCTTGTGGGAAAAAGAAATTTCAAGATGGGTGCCCAGGTTGTCACTTCCAGCACCAGAATTAACAAATAACAACTCTTTCGATACCTAAACATGGGAAAAAAGAAAATTCATGCCCACGACTGTTGCGGTGCACTTCATCACAGATCAGCCTTCGGATCGTGTCTGACTATCGCACATGCATTCGGTTACCTGGAGTTTTGTCAGACGTGTGTCTTTAAGAGTGCAACTTGTTATTCCTTATTCCTGTTCCTGTTGTAGAATTGCATCACTTTTTTTCAGTTGACAAGTTCAGGAATATTACTCTTAAACAGAGTTTATATCAGAGAAGAAGTTACTAGCATAAACGTCTTGGAGTCTCTTGGACACCTGATAAATTCGCAGAAAATAAGCAGTGTTGGTAAGCTTAAGAGAAATTGTATGAGAGCGAAAAGACACTTGAGCTGAGTGTTGAGTTAATAATTGACATATGTAGTTTTTATTAACTCTGCGGGTTATTTTCTCTCTGTGCATACTGTGCTCATCAACTTATTAGCTTCAAGTGAACCTATGAGCAACAAAGAGGACTTCAAATTAGTCATTGAAGACATTACAAAGACTTAACTAAAATATTGGAAACTTGTACATCAAAAATAATTTGAAATGTGTATATAATGACAGATAAGCATAGATAACATTGTAAGTAAACTACATAGAGGACAGCAAATTCCAGTTTTTTTCATGGTAGGAAGCAAATAGTAACAAGATCATGTATGGCAACTGAAAATGCTAAATAGTGGTTTATCTATGTTTTATGAAACTAACTTTTATATTGCAGTTCTTCAGCAAGTACCATCCAAGAAGGTAGCACCCAGTAGTGGATAAAGGCTGAGGAACGATAAGGAAGAAACAGAGGCAGTCTCTTCTCTATTCACCCCACCCCTGAACTTCCTCACACGATTCTCATGCCATTCCAAGATAGAGTGGGAGATTGGTCAGGCTTTGGGGACTAAGCATCATTCTGCTCCTGTGAAAGGCCAGCTTACATCCTCAATCAACACTGAACATTTCCGAAATAATCAACCCTGTGCATATAGTTCCTGCAAATCAGAAACACTTCCATTCAATCAACATGCATGTTGTCTGCTTAAGGGATCTGCACATCAAAAGCATCTGTGCGTGTTTCCTTAGTTCTGCCCATGATTCCTTTGTAGTACTGATCAGCCCCTTACCCCTACAAATGTCTCAACTTGGACCTGAGAGAGGCTGGCTTGTTGGCCAGTATAATCTTTCATTATATTGTTTGGGGTATTTCTAGTTGCATAATCTGGAATTGTTTTACATTATGTTGGCCCTTTTTTTGTCTTTCATCTACGAGACTTAGATTATCCCAATTGACCATGGTTGGTGGCCCCGCTGAGGAATACACCAATGCCAGGGGAAGTCCGCTTTAATGAGGCCCATGAAAGAATATGTCATCCAGTGGAGCGGGCTTACGGGCTTCTAAAGGACAGATTAATTTGTCTGAACAAAACAGGTGGAGCCCTCCTCTACTCACCCAATAAGGTGTGCCAAATCCCCATGGCCTGCTGCATGCTCCACATCGCCCTGCGACGGAAACTCCCTTACATTGCAGCAGATGGAGACCATGAAGAGGGTGAGGATCCTCATATGCCATTGAAGATGATAGTGCTGAAGAGGAAGGAATTGACTTATGTCAAGATATCATTGACAACTTCTTCTCATGAGTGTAAGTATATCTTTACATGTTATCTCTTTCACCGTTACACCATCTATTGATGTGGCAATGAGAGAAGTATATGGTGGTACTTTGTTGGGAAGGGCAAGTTCATAGAAACCAGGTCAAAGGTGCTTGTTGATCAAAGTTTTGACACATTGACTACTGGTTTCAGTTACATTGTTTATCTCTGTCTGATTGTTGTGTGAAATTGTGTCCTCCAAAAGTTGACTTTGTAATGTTTCCATTATGTTCTGTGTGGCTGGGAATCTTTATTTTTTTTTATCTGTTTCAGTTACTTCACCGTGTCATCTTCATTTGGATATTTCAGAGTTGTGACATTTGCAGGCATATGATATTCTTTCGAAGTACAAAGGGAACTTGGGTTGATCTTGGGAAAGACAGACACACGCTTTGGCTGTACAATTGTTGTACCAAGGCAACTTGCACTGTGATTGAATGGAAGATTTGAAGTTTTCATTGGACTTGTCTTCTATCGTGTATTGTCACTGAAGCAATGTGTGTACTATCATTTGCTCAAAACACATGTGGCACTGGAGCAAAATCTTCACTGTGTGTAATCTGTATATAGCTGTTGATGTGTGTCATTATTGTAGGACATACTTCTTTTGACACACCACAGAAACGTGGTTGTGACATTCCACCAGATTCTGGAGCAGTGGATTGGAATTAACCTGTGCCTACAAAATGTAGTACTGCCATGTGTTTGTGTATTGATGCTGTTGATGTGGGATTCCTTATGAGAGCCAATAGGTCTGGCCCCAACTGATTACACGACTGAATGATCATTTCCCTATTCAATCTGACTGTTCAAAATACACCATCTTCTTCCATGTTGGCAAGACCTGAACTAGAAATGTCAAAACTGGTAATGAGCATCAATGACATGTATGGATTGTTATGTTAGTGTAAATATTGACTGACAATACTTGGTCAAATGGAATACACAGAGTAGTAGATGATGTAATGGTATTACTCTTTTGACAGTCTTGGTTGACCACTTGAGAAATGCATTACATACTTGCAAATTATCTATGTTTTCACATTCCTTTGATTTTTGTCATTTTGAGGTTATGATTGAATTAAACAAATGCATTGATGGAGTTGAGACATACTACACCAGTCTGAGTTTTTGAATCATGATTGTAATTAACTTAATGTGAAGAAATAAAACAGGGTGAAAATGAGATAATAAACTAAAAAGTTAAGATGTCAGTCATGGTAGAAGAAACCATAGTTGGAGAGCCAAAATTGTTTGAAGTCCGAAGTCCAAAATACAACTGGCATCAGAAAGACAAATATGTCCAGAAATACCACAGAGTGAATGGTAGTCGCACACTGGAGGAAAGTAAGATTGGCGTTTCTTGCTGGGGGTGTCAGAGGTCTTGCCATTCTTACCTCCTAGTAATGTGGGTGGATATCCCCTTATGCGGGTAAAGGGGGATCCACAGTTCCAGGGCCTGGGGTGTTGCAGGTGGTTCTCCCTGTGGCAGGGCCTCCCTTCCTGTGGCTGCGACAAATGTAGATGGGCCAGATGTTGTTGGACCACAGGAGGGATTAGATGGCACTGTGGAACCCTGCTCACATGAGTTTAGATGTCCTCAGCACCCCAGTCAGGGACCCCATGTTGGAGTTATGAGCCTCAATCTGATAATTGAGCTACCTCTGCAATTGCTTCCTCTCCCGTAGCTCAGTGACTACCTGACAAAACTTGTCCTGGGACTGTTGATAGGCCCCCAAGACTTGGTTTATGATGGTCTGGGTGACAGTGACCCAAGTATATGCTGGCCAACATCATCTCTGCATTGAAACCGAACCCCACTACCCTGAGTCCTTGGCTAGTGTGCTCCATCCGGCTGGTTCCTGGAGAACTGGAGCTGGTGGTCTCACCATCACCCACGACTGGGAGGCACACAAAAACAATCAGTGTCACGGTGGTAGGAACACTGGAAGTGGAGTCTTCAGTTTGCTGAGGTGTTACATCTGTGGTGGGAGGTATCGCTGTGGGTGCAGTTAGTGTCACTGGAGCTGTCTGCCCAGATTGAACAGATGTACAAGGCTCCTCATCATCCTCCAGATTGCCAGGAGTGTTATCCTCACTATTGGGGTGACTATGGGCTGGAGTGGAGATCTCTTCAGTGGCAGATTCCTGAACACATGCTCTGCCAGTTTGAACTATTGAAATTAAGAACATTTTTATTAGTAAAAGTGTGTATAGTACAATCAAATCTTTTGATACCTAGAAGGCAAAATAGGTAGAGATTATTGTGATTATAGCTCTCAGTGGTAATGAATATATTACCCTAATTCTATGCAATTACAACTAGTACAACTTAAAATAAGCAGGTAATGTGATTTCCTGAAATGTTCATGAAGTAATTAGGGAGTATACCTAACATCTCACAACCATTCAGAACAACACAGTGGAAAGGTTAAATGTTTAATCTACATATCTAAGGCATATCTGTGTTCAAAACAGACATTTACACAACTTGGCTGGATGTTTGGCATTAGTAATCATGTGAACAGTGCAGAGTAAATGTTTGCAAGTAACACTTATATTCATCATACTCATTAACATACCTTACAATATTAGTATCAGCGCAGTTTGATTTGTGAAACTCATGACATCAATCAATTGTTTAAGTAGAACAGGACAACATTCAGAAAACAACACACACCATTTTCAGATGAGAGTACTACATAGGATTGATCACTACATGACACTTTAACATATGTTGAAATATGTTGGACAAGAGAGAATAAGAAATATGACTTACCAATATTGTTTTGAGATACTCAAACAGGGCATCATAGTAGTTGTAGTCGTTTCAAAGACAACTTACTAACACTTGCAAAATGGTTACTAGCACATACCTGGGGAAAATATGCAGTGGAAATTGGCCAGACACTCACAATTTGACACACATATGGGTAATGGGTTATTTGGTTTGCTAACACTTACAGGCACCATACCATCATATGGCATGTATTGGAGATTGACACCTGTAATCTTAAATGCAACACAATACATTCACACAAACAATTTAGATTACGTGAAAGTTATCGTCTGAGGTTTCTATGTTATCAAACATACTGCAGCACACATTAGCAAAAGCTAACTTCAAAGCAAACAGTGCATTGTGGTTTAGTGGGAGATTATAAAGTGTAACTTACCAGACTCCACTCCACCAGGTATTCCTGTCAAGCCTTCAGGATGTAGGATCTGCAAGGCCTTCTCGTCCCGGGGCATGAGTTGTAAGGTTGGGCCTGGGAGAACCACAAGCAGTCCCTGGGCCTCCATGTAATTCTTGAAGGCCAGGGAACACACCCTCCCCCGCAGGTCATTCCACCTCTTCCTAATTTCCTCCTGTGTGCGTAGGGCAGAGGTCTTTAAACTGGGAGGCAGGCCCCCCTGAGGGAGCGTGAAATGATCTCAGGTGGGGCGCCAGCCTCTAGCCAAGAGAAGCATTTTGCTTTATTTTAAGTGATAAAAACAGGAGCAGCAGTAAGCCACTTTGTAATGGGCCATCACTAACATCTTTTGTCATTTATATTCTGACTGGAAGTATGTGTAAAAGGGGTAACAGAACTTAACTGCAATATT
The DNA here is from genome assembly GCF_964261635.1 of Lissotriton helveticus. Lineage (NCBI taxonomy): Eukaryota > Metazoa > Chordata > Amphibia > Caudata > Salamandridae > Lissotriton > Lissotriton helveticus. The sequence goes on from NC_136061.1 coordinate 1,017,790,274, forward strand.
TAAATATATTTAGACATATTTAAACATAGCCAATTTAGCAGAATAATTGTGAAATAATTGATTTTTTTTTACAGGTGGGGCACAGCATTAAGACGTTTGAAGGGATCACTGACAAAATATAGAGTACAAAAATATAGAATGTCCAAAATATCGAGGAAAAAATATAGAATGACAAAATATCGAAGTCCTATCTACAAACAGGTAAGTACAAAAATATCAAATCAAAAATATCGTTAAAAAATATATATTTAGTCAAAATATCGATTATTTAAATGTCTTAAAAGTAATTTAAAATTAATGAAATAATAAATATAATTAACTAAAACATACTTAAAAATACATAAATGACCTTAAAATTGTTAAATAATTAATTTAAGTTAAAAAAATAAACAAACAATGTTATGTTTTAACACATATATATATATATATATATATATATATATATATATATATATATATATATTCCAAAACTACCTTCGCAGGTAAATGAAAACGCACTCGAAGATTTTCTCCTTTTCACAGTTGTTTATTGCAACCTCGCTCTTTGCAGATACCAACGCGTTTCACCGCCAACAGACGGCTTGATCACGGTCAATACTACTTCCCTTTCATCCACCTATAAGGTGTCATTGTGCAAAGTCATGTGATTAACATTTTCCCTATCCCTGATGGGGAATTATGGGTGATGTAGTTTGCATCCCTTAATTATGTTACCAAACACAATTTATACTCGCACCCATTGCATTGTAATTCTGTTGGTTTCTAGGATGCCACACATAGTTTAAACATACTCGCCCTCTAGTGGGCTAACGTTTTGTGTTTCAAGCTATTTCATGCCCTCCAGTGGGCTTGAAGCAAGTTTCACATTATATTATGTATGACTCTCCCATGTATGTGACCAAAACATTGATTGCAAACTCCCATTACTCACCCATTCCCCAGTGTATTATCGGCTGATTCTCAATTCCATTGACATAACCTAGCAATTCAACAAAATATTTTACATATATACAAATATACAAATGAAGTCTCCCCTTGTGATACTGCAGTGACACAGATTCTTGTTTACAGAAATGTTTATAGATGCACATAAAGTTCTTCGCTCTGATTAAGCCCTTCCGGATGCAGTGTTCTGAAGTTCAGTATTTGTCGAGATTCCCTGCATCTCAATTTGCGTTCTCTGTCCCCACCTCTCACATGTGGAACAATGGTTTCTAGTGCATAGAATTTTAGAAGCTTCCAGTCCCCGTTGTGTGATGCTTCCATATGCTTTGCTACGGCATTTGCTCTGTCCTTATTTGCCATGGCTCTTATGTGCTCCAAAATTCGCAGCTTTAACTCCTTCTTTGTGCTGCCAATGTATTTTAATGCGCACGGGCACTCGATCACATACACAACGAATTCTGTTTTGCAATTGATTAGTTGTTTGATCACCCAGGTTTTCTTATTGGGTAAAGTCACTTCTTTTTTGTTCACCGCAATTTGGCATGCCTTGCATTGCTGACATTTTTGAAAGCCTTTTGTTTTTAACCATTGGATGCCCTTTTTCTTAGTTTCCGGGTTTTGGTGGTGGCTGTGCACTAGTTTGTCCTTCAAACTCGTAGCTCTTCTGTACGTTACCTCCGGATGATTTCCCACAATTTTTCCTACAGTCTTATCTAGATGCAAAATTCTCCAATTTCTCCTCAGGATAGCAACAATTTGTTTTGATTCCTTTGAGTGGTCCATGATGAGTCTCACTTTTTGATTTTCAGTTTTCTTAGGTTTGACTTGCAAAGTGTCCTCCCTTTTCGTCTCATTTGCTCTCGTCCAGCATTTTGTGATGACACCTTTTTTGTAACCTCGTCTGGCGAATCTTCTCGCCATCTCGCCACTATTTGAGGTCCACTCTTTTTCCTCTGAGCATATCCGACGGAGTCTTAAAAATTCCCCATAGGGGATATTGAAATAGCTTGAAACACAAAACGTTAGCCCACTAGAGGGCGAGTATGTTTAAACTATGTGTGGCATCCTAGAAACCAACAGAATTACAATGCAATGGGTGCGAGTATAAATTGTGTTTGGTAACATAATTAAGGGATGCAAACTACATCACCCATAATTCCCCATCAGGGATAGGGAAAATGTTAATCACATGACTTTGCACAATGACACCTTATAGGTGGATGAAAGGGAAGTAGTATTGACCGTGATCAAGCCGTCTGTTGGCGGTGAAACGCGTTGGTATCTGCAAAGAGCGAGGTTGCAATAAACAACTGTGAAAAGGAGAAAATCTTCGAGTGCGTTTTCATTTACCTGCGAAGGTAGTTTTGGAATGTGCAATCGGCAGGGCTCTGCCGAGGAAAACGCACCGGTGGGAGAGCGCCAGGGGTCACCTAAACTGAGCCAAGTTGTGGAGGATATATATATATATATATATATTAACATAATATTAATAAAAAATATACAATATTTTTATTGTAGGATAGTGGGAGGGTAAAATTTACTATTACCACTCCAGTGTGTGCAACAGTAGGGTAAACGTTGGATAGCGTAGGGGTAAAAATTACTATTCCCACTCCAGTGAGTGCAACAGTAGGGAAAGCGTTGGATAGCGTAGGGGTAAAAATTACTATTACCACTCCAGAGAGTGCAACAGTAGGAAAAGCGTAGGATAGCGTAGGGGTAAAAATTACTATTCCCACTTCAGAGAGTGCAACAGTAGGGAAAGCGTTGGATAGCGTAAGGGTAAGAATGACTATGCCCACTCCAGCGAGTGCAACAGTAGGGAAAGCGTTGGATAGCGTAGGAGTGCCTCAGGGATTCTCCCTGAGCCCCACCCTCTTCAACATCTACATGACCTCGCTTGCAGCCATCGTCAGAGGCCATGGACTCAACATTGTCTCCTATACCGATGACACCCAGCTGATTCACTCCCTCACAGATGAACCCACAGCTGCCAAGAGCAACTCACACAACAGGATGAAGGCAGTCGCCACCTGGATGAAGGACAGCTGCCTCACGCGTAAATCAGACAAGACTGAAATCCTCATCCTGGGCTCCTCCTCCTCTGCCTGGGATGACTGAGTAATCCCCCCCACACCCATGGGCCACGCAAAAAAACTTTGGCATCACTCTGGACTCCTCACTCTAAATGAACCGCTAAATCAATGCTGTTTCATCCTCCTTCTTCCGCACATTCCACCTCTTTCATAAGATCTTCGAGGTGATCCCCACAGAGTCCAGGAAAACGGCCACCATGTGCTCATCAGCAGCAGACTCGAATACAGCAACGCACTCTACACCAGCACCACCCAGAAACTCAAAAAACTGCAGACCATCAAGAACTAATCCACCAGATTCATACTGAACATCCCATGCCACAACCCCATCACCAGCCACCTGAGAGACCTTCACTGGCTACCTATAAAAAAAAGAATCACCTTCATGCTTCTCACGCAAGCCTACAAAGCCTCCCACCATGCCGGACCTGTATCCCTCAACCACTGCTGCTCCTTCTACACCCACACCAGACAGCTCTGCTTCGCCCAACTGACCCTGGCTACCATCCCATGGATCCGCAAGACCATGGCTGGAGGAAGATCCTTCTCCTACCTTGCAGCATAGGCCTGGAACTCCCTGCCTCTGCACCTAGGGCAATCACCATCGCTGCCACAATTCAGGAAGGACCTCAAAACCTGGCTCTTTGACTGAACCTCAGACCCACCCTCAGCCCCCCACGTAGCACCTTGATACCCTCATGGGTGAGTAGCCATGCTTTATAAGAGTACTGATTGATTGATTGATTGATAGGCCCTATTCTGTTGTTTAATGGCCCTTATGTGTTGTAGAATCCTAATGTTCCACAAGTAGCAGAAATACCTATACGGGTATTTCTGTCCCCCTGGGCACCAGTTTTGTGCTGAATAACCTGCTCCGGGTTTTTTAATTCAAAGTTGTAAATCCAATGGTTAACAAATGATGCTTCTTCTCAGTCATTAGTTATGCCATACTTTCATTTTAATTCATTTCTGTTCCAATGCATTTCGGCAGTTCATGCTGCCTTCATCAGGGAAATATTTTCTACAAAAATCAAACCATAAACAATAATCAGCATCAATAGTTTCATTAAATTCATGACTTATTTGTTAGTAATGCAAAAATTTTTACATACAGCGAGGCAGATAATCTAGGATAGTCTTTAAAGACTCCGCTACCATGAAGCCCGTTTTCAGTTAAACGTGAGAGAAACAAACGAGCATGGTCTTATAAGACGCCTCCACAATGAAGCCCGCATTTTTTTAAGCGCGAAAAAAGTTCAGAACCTAATCAAGGAAAGTGTATAAACAATTAATGGTACTTCTTGCGCACTATGTAACTTGAATTTAAGTCGAATGTATATAAAAATTTTTGCATTACTAACAAATAAGTCATGAATTTAATGAAACTATTGATGCTGATTATTGTTTATGGTTTGATTTTTGTAGAAAATATTTCCCTGATGAAGGCAGCATGAACTGCCGAAATGCATTGGAACAGAAATGAATTAAAATGAAAGTATGGCATAACTAATGACTGAGAAGAAGCATCATGTGTTAACCATTGGATTTACAACTTTGAATTTAAAAACCCGGAGCAGGTTATTCAGCACAAAACTGGTGCCCAGGGGGACAGAAATACCCGTATAGGTATTTCTGCTACTTGTGGATTATAGTTTCATCGTCCCAGACGGGGGTCGAACCCTGGAGGCACGTAACAAGCAGTAAAAAAACAGGAACAACAGCGGTGCACAATTCTAAACCCAAAAGGAATCCTAATGTTCACCTTGTTCACTGTACTTCCAACTTACCGCATATATATACTAAAAAATGGTGGCCTCCATGTTTTTTTTTGTTTCTGTAGTATTGCGGCAACATTTGCAGATTTGTTATTAATTTTTTAATCAGGGGTGACCCACTGGATCCGACCCAAGGGCCCTGGTAGTATCCCAAACCTGCTGCCTTATATAATTTATTTTTAAATCTTCAAGACAGGATACTAAGTCCCTAAGTCCTTTAATGGCTAACAGCAACATTTTTCTCATGTTGCTGGAAGACAATCCGAGTGCCCGGTCCCACAATGGTCTGACTCCTGCAGAAGCAAGATCGACCAAGGGAAAAAATACTCCTGTGGGTAATCAGAATCCAAGTATTTCTGAATTGGCGCTCCCGAGAGACTCCTGCAGACCTAACAGTCCAGATATACAAATATGTGTGTACCTTTAATTTTCAAAAACTACTAAATGGATTTACACCAAATCACAAAAAGCACAATCTGCATAAATGAGAGCTTTAAGGACAAACGTTCCAAACACACTGCTCTTCTGTATTATCCCGCCATTTTTTACTTTGTCCTTCAATTTCCCTCTGTATATTTCATTTTGAAAACCCTTTGAGGGTCATCTAGTCCCTAAAACAATGCATACTGTTAATCGGTGATCCTCACAGTCCCCATCTGGGTGGGTCTTGGGAGGAGAAAATCCCCTTGGTATCCCCCTCCCCATTCTCATAGGACCCTTTAAGCTCCAGTATGTCAATTGCTGGCAAGTAACAGAATAATACACAGGTTTGGGGCCCAAGATGCACGGGGAAGCTGACTACTACCCTTGCTATGTAAATTGAAGGGATTTAAGTCAGATGGAGGTTCTTTTATATTTATGTTTGGAAATGCAATGTTAACTACTATGATGCAAACATTACCTGTTTTAGGGTTACCATTAAGTTTCTTAACCATTTCCTGTAATAGGAGAATTGCATTTACAATATGGAGGATGAGTTTCACTGATAGAAGGCAATTCCCATCCCTGCTTCTTCTTCCTACTTTATTCTCTGTGTGTCGCTTGTTGGAGGGAATCCACCAGTGGAGCCCCAGGCGGATTCACTTGATCCCTGCCCAAAGGCAAAAACTCCTGCCTTCGCAGACAATCCAAACTGCTTGGCTTGGACTTAGATATTGTAAGGATGTTCTAGACACTGATGGCAGTGTCTCAATTGATCATCTTCAGAGATATAGGCTGGAGAGACTTCTGTTACTTTTCTACCTTACTGCTTTGACCTTTGTCCGGTTGTGCAGCCAGCTAGCTAGAACCAGAGACCTCTGTGAGCTTCATGTGCTGCTGGAACTCTGGCCTACATTCCATCTCTACAGCTGTCTCCATACTTCCCTACTGCCCACCATCACACATTCAAGCTATGAGACTCTTCCCTTCTGGGTAGCAAAGATAATATATTTTAAATTGCTGATGTTGTTTCTTAGTGCTGCCATATTTTAGGTGTTTGCACTTCTATAGGGACATGAACCCTAAACGTTTACCATTGAGACAAAGTAACCCATGATTTTAGTGGGGCAATTATGGCTCCCTCTAATTTCATGCAGCAGCGGTTTACTGTTCACAAACGTTAACCATTTGAATACGTTGGGTTATTGGACCCCAAGTACCATACTGCACTGTGTTATTTGCATGCTCCTATACTCTACTTCTCTGCCAACCTTTGCAAATATTAGATATTTGCTAATATTATACTGAGTGTTTAGCCAAGGGAAATGATTTGATTGCTACATTGAAGTGACCGTATTTCAATTGTGATCACCGTATTTCACTCGACTGCCATCTTCTTTGTGAAATGTCCATTCTGATTGCAGAAAACCAGTTTCTTTATTTGATTACCATTTATGCTGTGATTGTATTTCATATATCATAGGGTGTTGTTAAAGTGTTGTTTTCTCCCACAGCTCTGGCTGGCCACTCATACTTTATTACAACTGTGATAACTGTGTTATACCATACCTACATTCGTCCAACATATCCCCTTAGAGTTAAGCATAATACCCTGACCCACTTCTACTTATAGAGTCAAGGTGCATTGGTGAGGCCACTTTCAGCTCAGACTTTAAGCACTGAGTGCTTTAGAAAGCCTGCTCGATTGCTCCACTCTGAAGAACAGAAAAGGAAGCAAAAGAGAGATAGCGAATTCCTTGTCACAAAAAGTCATTTTTGGTAAAGCGAAGAATGAAAAATAGGAAGGAATAGGAAGAACTGGTGTAGAAAGGTCCCCTCACCAAATCAAGAGCCATGCCCCAGCATCACATGACTCTCAGCAATTCCCTTCCAAAGATTTAAATGTAGAATCGCTGAAACTCAAAATGAAATGATAAATTAACTTGTACATTTCTTCTTGTTTAATTATAGCAGCAGAAGAGCCATCATCCCAGGCTACACACTGGGGATATCTGTTCATTGCAAGACACAGATGCCAAACTACAGAATACATACAATAGTTCTTGAAGCAGCATCTGCCCCTTTGGCAAGCTCCAGCAGCCATTGGGCCACTGGGTTATTGGCTTTTGAATTCGAAGCACGGTCATTCCACCTGTCAGACAGTGACTTTACTACACCTTGATTTCTGGATGTATACTTTCCCCTTCTGTACTCCAGACCCAAAATGCATTTCTAATCTTCAGTATTTACAGCTCAAACAATGGAAACAAATGTTGTTTTCAATAGATCACATTTCTGTTTACTGCGTGAGCATTCAATTTCCATCCCCGTCAGCAATGTTATAACTCATCTGAGATCATTCGGAAAGAAAAAAGGCATGAAATCAATCCGAGAAGTACAGTTTTTACAGTAAAATATTCTTGCATACTGATTTGGAGGGGTCTTAGACACATTTCCCATTCCAAACAAGCGAAATGACTCATTTCACTTCAATTGGATCTTCCACCAAAAAATAGTTCCTATAAAAAAACGATCTGTTCATTCCTTGGAGACTCAGGAGGTTGAGAAGCATGTTCTGTAATATATATTTGAGACATTTGCGTATACCACATGAAAGGCCTCTGCTGTGCATAATATGTAATTCACAGATGGATGAGCTCTATTCAAAAAGGTAAATGTGCTCATAAACTTAAGTTTACGATCAAAATGACAATTATTCCGCCTTCCAGAAATTTACAAATGGGTTCCAATCAAGGGTAAGTCCTTCTACAGGGCCAGAGATCTCCACAGCCATGAATCCCACTAAAGGGATAGGGAGTGGGTGTTTCAGGTGTGTGAATATCCACAATCATGATAGTGTGCTTTCTTTCCCAAACTACTATCTGACTGCCAGCTTTACACCTTGAAAATCGTCAGAGATTTACTTCTGCACAGGCCTGGTGTAACTCCCCTTGCTTGGGTGGAAAGGAGAATGGATCACCCCCAAGTTTTGTGACAATGTAGGGACAGGGGTTCTCTGCGGAGAAAATATTTTCGCTGAGGAGAAAATAAAGGGAATTTCCATAGCAAAATCCATCTCTGCCACAGAAACACCATGCAGAAGAAATAGATTCCCAAATTGAAAATCAGATTTCCCAAGGAATCTGCATGGAAACCTGTGCCTAGTTCAGCTTTCCATGCAGGTTGCTTGGTGGGTAGGTGAATTCCAAAAAGTAGAAAATATGAACTCGCACATAGCAGTAAATCTACAGGTGCCGATTTACTACATTTTTCGTTGATAGGACATTGTTTTTTACTAGACAATTCAAGCACAGCTCTGCATGGGTTAATCCCAGGCTGCAGCAGTCCTAAAGTTAATAGTTCTTTTAATTAAAGGCTAAGCCAGTTATTGAACACAGAAGCTAATCACAAAAGGATTACCGCAGAAAATGAACATAGTCTGTACAATTAGTCTGATAATTAAGATTTAAGTACTGAACAGAGATCAAAACGCTTGTAATCTGCAATAAAGTTCATGCAGCTCTAAAGATTTTCAAAATGTTAGCTTGTGCTTTACTGCAGCTTCCTTTTATTGTGTACCCAAGATAGCAGCAAACAGGCTGTCCCTGCGGATGTCAGCGCCTGGAAGTGGAACAGCTGCTGCTACATAAGCCTGGTGTTTCTCACAATATGATTATGCTGTCAGCGGCTTCCATAAAAAGTGACATCTGTATTCACCAAACAGAATTATCAATAAATGTAGAGCCTTACAACGATTAAGGATCTCAGAGGATGCACAAATCCATTGGCAAAATGCAAACCGCACGAGTTAATTACCAAAATTGTTAATCTATGGAATGCCTTCATAACTTTTAATTAAAATTTTATTTGCAGTGGATGTTTAGAGGATCCAAATCTTTGTTTTCATTACATTAAACAGTTGCTGTGCGTAAGTACCAGTGGCATCTGCGACCAGCCAGCCTCGCAAGGGCAGCATCATGTCTGTAATTGCATTTTGTTACCTACAGAGGGTGTTAAGAGCCCCTGCTAGAAGTTGAGGGGAATGGTTTAGAGACAGCTCACAGAAGCCATTAATAGAAAGCGAATTACCAGGTAGAGGAATCGAGAATCTGTCAGAGATGGTTAGGAAAGCAGAATGTCAGGAAATCAGCCATTCAGCAATTCATCATGGTTTAACGCTGCCTTTAAAGGGAAAGCTCTTAAACTTAAGCGTTTAATGAAGCAGTCCACGTTACCTGCACTTACAGAAGTGTGACGTGCCAGCAGCAGGCACTCGGTTTGACAAAAGCATTTAAATGAAATATAAGGAATGCAAGCTATTGTTCCATCTGAAGTCCGCATCCCATCTCTCTACGCCGGAAACAGACGGCAACCCAGAGACTATGCCAGGCAACTTAAAAGATATTGGGGCATATTATCAAGCCCATTTTTGCTGCTTTTGTGGCTGTTTTCGGTCAAAAAGCGGCAATAATTCCATTGCAGTATTAACAAGGACACACTAGAGCGTGTTTCCTTGTCTTAGCACCTGTTCCAGTTGCGCGTGCCAGGCATCGCTAATGAGATACAAAGAGGGCATTCCCGGGCAACACAACAGGGAAAAACTCGACCGCACATTGCGGTTTTAACAAGCCCATGCCCTGACACCCATAGCGATATTGAAACCCGTGCTAACCCCGCTTATCGCTGTAAGCTAACGTCTGATAAATTTCAGACTTAGCTACATGACATGACATGTGTAAAGGGGGGTGGATTGCCAGGCTAAGACCACCATGGGGTCTCATCTAGGAATTCCCTATCGCTGCAGGAATATCGCTGGTTTTCCAGAGATATTCCTGCATTTCGCTGACTATCGCTGGATTTTTATCGCCTGGGTGATGAGCGTTGTTAATAACGTGCTAACCGGGCGATAAAAAAACAGCGATAATTAAAATCGCGCTGAGCTTGCATAGTGATATTTATCGCATTTTCTTGTTAATATGCCCCATTATGGGTTTTTTCTTTTGTTATGAACGGTTATTAAATTGAAGGTGGTTGTAAGCTTAACGGTTTTGCACAACGTGGAACAATTGTGACCTCTAAATCCCTGGTTCAAATCTCTCTTAAATTGTTGGTGAATTAATAATTTTGACGATCGTGGTTAATGTCTAGATTAATAATGATTATCACGGGGCGTGGCTTAGCGCCCGAGACGGATGGCGGTCCCGGAGTAGAGCTCCGTCCTCACCGGAGATTCGCGGCGGTTCCAGCCTTTGTCCACAACCATGCTCGCCAGCAAACATCACCGGAACGCTTCGCGCTTCCTTAAGCCATCTGCTGACTACAGTTTCCCTCGGCTTCGCCTGGCAGCTCCTGTTTTGCTCCGGTCGCGGCTCTGATTCTGCCGCGACCGCCATTTTGTTTGTTCAGACGGCGTTCGTCTGAGGTACGAGCATGCGACGACTGCAGCCTTCTGCTACCGGCGAATAATCGGAAATGCCACAATTCAGCAGGAAATGCAATTAACCAGTTACAGTCTCTACAGGTGACTTCATTTTATTTTGAGACTCGTTTTTTTTTTCTCTTCATTCACCTGAATTGCTGTTTTCTCCTCAACTTTGGCGGCCATTTTAGACTTTAAGCTACGTCAGCTTTGATTTCATTATAAACCTGGTTTTTTTCTTTTTCCATATCCTAATTTCCTCATTTCACCTGGTTTTTGTGCATTTTTATCTTGACTCCTCCTCCTATTGACTTTGTTGATTCTTTCCAGTACTTGTAGTGCTCCTTTGCTTCACATTTTACTGGTGACCCTTTTTACCTGCGTTCTCATGGCGGAGTGTCCTGGCAAGACCCCCAAACGAAATTTTATCAAGAATTCAAAACTTCTTACTGCATTGGCTCATTTAGAAGCCTCTACAGACCCCTCCACCTGCGAAGCATCTTTCACAATGGATGCTCCTCCTCCGTCAGGATCGAAAACTACCCCCAAGAGATTGAAGCACAATCCTCCGTCTCCACCAAAGTCACCAACAGCCATTTCCTTGGAGCTTCTCCTTGAGGAAATAAGAGCACTGCGTCCCTTCATGGAGGAGACAAATTCCAAGTTGCAAACACTGACTGACAACTGGTCCCTCATGGATACCAGGGTTTCCACGGTAGAAAAATCTGTGTCATCCCTCCAGGAAACCGCCACCAAGGTGGTCCACATGGATGCACGTATCTCATCACTCCAGAAGCAAGTGGAGGACCTTGAAAATAGGAATAGGCGCAATAACCTACGCCTCTACGGCCTGAAGGAAGGTTGCGAGGGGACTGACGCCATTGCTTTCTTTAAATCCCTCTTACCCAAGCTTCTGCATCTTCCTGAGGGCACCTCTCTTAATATCCAACGAGCACACAGGCTTGGCCGAGCTCCTTCAACTATTTCACCTACGACGAAGCCTAGAGGTGTAATAATGTATTTTCTTGAATACACAGATCTGCTGAAGGTTCTATTAGCGGCTAAGGCGATACCTCACCTTAAGTGGTCGGATTCCACTTTATTCTTTGCCCAGGACTACGACAAAGCTACTGCTTCACGTCGCAAAGCATTCCTTGATATGAGAGCAGAACTACGTTCTATCGGAGCCAGATATGGACTTTTCCATCCTTGCTTATTCAAAGTCACTCATAACAACAAGACTATGACTTTTGAGGATCCTCTTCGGCTTCGAAGTTTTCTGAATTCGTGCGGATCTGCTGACATGGAGTATTCTAGCTCTTCCTCATCATTTCCACCTTGACTTTCGTTCCTAATGTTTTTTGGATTACCTTGATACTTATGGTTCCTGGTTTTCTATATACTGTTTTGTTCTTTTTTCCACAGGTTCCTCAGTTGCTGCACAACTTTAGTGTTCATTGCCTGTGCTGGTTCATTGAATGTTCTTCGAATGTTTAATCTTGTTTTTTTACCTGGAATTCTTGCCGTTTGCTTGTTTCTAAACTTATTGTTTTCCCTATCTTCCACAGATTGTTTCTCTGTGTTCCGTCACGTCTCTCCGGTTGGACGTCTTGTGGCTCCGTCACCTGACCTCCGTTGGTTGGCCTTCCCTCCCTCCTCTCATTTCCGAATTTTCCCCTTTGTGTCCTGCCCTTTGATCGTATCCATCCCCCACCATTCCTTGTAAGTACAACCCTACATTTTCCTTTTCCATTGTTGACATGATCCCTTTCGTTCTGTATGTTCTCATCTTGTTTTTTTTTGGGTTACTGGTGGCTCTTTTGATGCCATTCTCTCTTAGGTTGTTCCTGATTTTCTTTTTCATTTTCCTATTTCATTCTCTTATTGTTATTCTGCTGTTTCTCTCTTTTTCCAATTCTTTTCTACAATCTTCTTTTACATCATCTTTCCCCCCCTTTCTCTTACATTTTTACTTACTCTCCTGCAACATTCTACAATTTCCCCTACCTTCTCTTCTCTTTTCAATTCATATTGCTTGCTCTTCTTCTTACATTGTGCATGACCTTTTCTCTTTACTCCAATGCTCTTCGTTTCTAGTGCCTTTCTATACTGCTCTTTTCCTATCTATTATCTTCATGGCTCTCTTTCTTATATGGTATTACACTGTCCCTCACGTTCTTTCTCAGTATTTTCTTACCATTTTCCATCGTTTACTTTTTCGACTCGTTCTACATCCCTTACCCTGCCATCTCTTCATGGTAGCTCTTCTTTGTTTCCTATGGTTCTTTTCCTCTGCTGCTTTTTCTCTTCCCCTGATCACTATTACCCTCTTATCACGATTTCCTTATTATCTTGCACTGTCTCTTTTCTTCATGCTATTCCTTATCTTTGCTCCTTTTCTCCTCTTCTTTTTCGAGCATTCTTATTTTTCCCTCTTGCATCTATCCTTTTTTAGATATAATGAGGCTTTCATATGTTTCCTGTATACACTCTTCCTTCTTAATTGTTCTTGATGTCAGTGCGCATTGTTTCTTGGAACGTTAAAGGTTTAAATTCACCTATTAAGAGGCAAAAGATCCTCTCCCATTTAGCTAAATTAAACGTAGATGTCGCCTTTCTGCAAGAAACCCATCTTTCTGATGTCGAGGCTGCTAAGCTCCAAAGAGGTTGGGTGGGAAAGGTCTTTTCAGCTCCTGGTGATGGCAAAAGAAATGGTGTTGTTTTGTTGATTCGAAAGTCCTTTTCTCATTCTGTACTGCAATCCGAATCTGACCCTGATGGCAGATGGTTATTTGTTAAACTTTCCTCTAAAGGTGTCCCTTTTTCCTTGCTCAATGTTTATGCTCCCACAGGTGGGAATCCTATTTTTTGGAGTGCGTTTGCCTCTCGTATTACTGAATGTATTGATGACAATTTCATTTTAGCAGGCGATTGCAACCTACCATTAGATCCCTTTTTGGACAGGCATTCCAAATCTTTTTTTGTTCCTAATAAATCCCACAAGCTCTTCACGCACGCCATTTCTCAACATAACCTGATTGATGCCTGGCGAATATGTAATCCAACCAGTAAAGAATTTACATTCTACTCCCCGGTTCACCATTCCCAATCACGTATTGACTATATCTTTCTCTCTCACCATCTGTCCCAATCCCTTACCCAAGCTGAGATTGGCCCCATAGTATTCTCCGATCACGCCCCAGTTCTAATCAACATCGACATTCTACCCAAATCCACTGGTCCCAAAAGATGGCGCTTCAATAATGCCCTCCTTTATTATTATTAACCGAATTTTGTAGAGCGCAAACAACCCGAAGGCCTCGTAGCGCTAAGTACCGTCATACTAAAAGAAAAGAAGGGATCAGATGAACAGATGGGTTTTTAAATTCTTCCGGAATTTTAAGAGGCTAGGTTCACTGCGGAGGGAGGTGGGCAGAGAGTTCCATTCTTTTGCAGCGTTCCATGAGAAGGAGCGCCCACCCCATCTGGTCCGTCTGATTTTATTGACAGTAGCCAGGAAGGCAGTGCTGGATCTTAAGGACCTGTGAGGAAGGTAGGGTTTTGCCAGGGAGCAGATCATAGTAGGGGCATTTTTCCACATAGCTTTGTGCATAAAGCAAAGAGACTTAAACAGCACTCTGGCCCTGACCGGAAGCCAATGCAGTTTCCTGAGGGCAATGCTAGCTGAGTCTCGTTTATTGAGGTCTAACAGAAGACGGGCTGCAGCATTTTGGGTTACCTGTAGCTTTTTGATTGTAAAGGCAGGAGCACCTAAGTATAGGGAATTCCCGTAGTCTAGGCGGGACAGAATGATGGCTTGAACCATTATTCTGCGGGCTTCAAAAGGGAGAAGGGGCAGCACCTTTCTCAGCATACGCATTAGCCCAAAGCATGTAGCAGAGAGAGTAGTAGCTTGCTGCATGAAGCTGAGGTTGGAATCGAGCCAAATGCCTAAGCTCTTTATATGGCATTTTGATTGAGGCATAGGGCCCATACATGGTGGCCAATCTAGCAAAGGAATGGGAATGGTTGAGTTGCCTAACACCATAAGCTCAGTTTTCTCGCCATTTAATTTTAAGTGCGAGGTTGCCATCCACTGAGCCACAGCTACCAGGCAGTTACTTAGATTGGATGAGGACGGGACTGCCTGATTCAAAGACACGACTAATTGCGTGTCATCGGCGTAGGTTATTATGTCCAGACCGAAAGAATGGACTATATCAGCCAACGGCTGCATATAAATATTAAAAAGAGTAGGGCTCAACGAAGAGCCCTGAGGTACACCCCGATCCAAGGGCCAGACTTTGGAGTAGGTGGTACCCTCAACTACCCTAAAAGAACGGTTCTCCAGAAATGACTGGAGCCAAAGCATGGCCTTCCCCGAGATTCCCATCTGGTTGAGGCGATGAAGAAGAATGCTGGTGTTAACGGTGTCGAAGGCGGCACTGAGGTCAAGCAACATGATTGCTGTAGTGCCGCCTTGATCCATTTGCTTCCTGGCCAGCTCAGTTACCGCCAGGAGAGCCGCTTCAGTTCCAAGTTTTGGACGAAAGCCAGCTTGGGAATCGTGGAGGAGATGGTTGTTCTCTAAAAATTGAGTAATAACCGAGTTAACATGTTTTTCAAGGAGTTTGCTGATCCACGGAAGGAGGGAAATAGGCCGAAAGTTGGCCATATTTTCCGGATCCAGAGTGGGTTTTTTCAGCAACGCCTTAACCTGTGCACATTTCCATGCAGTAGGTACTGAACCTGTGGAAATGGAAGTGTTTAGTATGTTAAGGATTACAGGTTTGACTATGTTCTCAATTTTTACTATCTGAGAGGGGGGGGCAGGGTCTGTGGGGGATCCAGATTTTATTTTCGTCATGATAGCCGCAAGTGAGTTTTCATCCAGCAAAGGGAACTCAACTAATTTTGGAGTCGTGAGGTTGGATGGACTGGTTCCCATGTCCCGGGGTAGATTAGGTGGCTGAAAGACAGAGGCAATTTTTTGTATTTTCCTGTAAAAATACTCAGCTTGACTCTCACATCGAGCCTGAGCTTTACTAGGGTCAGCGGGAACCAGGGGAGTATCAATCAGGAATTTTGCTATTTGAAAGATTTCTCTAGCGGAGTTGGAGGCGGTTGAAATTTTTTCCTCGAAGTATAATGTTTTGGTTCGACTAATTTCTAATTTGTACTTTTTAATAGCTTCGAGATGCGAGGTTTTGTCTACCTTACTACGAGAGATCCTCCAATTTCTTTCGTATTTTCTGCACGCCCTTTTTAGTTCTTTAAGATGAGGGGTATACCAAGGTGAACTCTTGGATTTTGTTTTTTCTTTAAGGGCCTTAATAGGTGCAATAATATCCAAGGCTGAGCACAGCCATTTGGTATAGTTCTCATATTGCAGTGCTGGGTCAATCGCTCTTAAGGGGGGGGCAGCCGAAAGCAGGTTAGCCCATTGGTCTGGGGGAACTTTAGACCAGTCTCTTCCAGTTAAGGTGGTGCGAGAGGGGGGCTGTAATGGTGTCGCTGGAGTCCACTGAATAGATATTAAATAGTGGTCGGTCCAGGTAAGAGGTAGTGGAGTTGCTACTTTCAGTCTGGTATCGTTACTAAGAACACCATCAAGATGGTGGCCCTTTTCGTGCGTGGGCTCAAAACCCTTTAATATAATCTGAAGGGCTGCCATACTATCCAGAAATGCCTTGGCCGTGGGGTTGTTAGGGTCCTCTAGGTGGATATTTATATCTCCTAATATAGAAAAATAGGATTTGCTAACCACCAAGTTGGCTATTTTGGATTGGAGTGAATCAATGAAATCTCCGATTTGATTGGGAGGACGGTAGATAAGCACACCAGAAAATGAGTCTATAGGTGAGAGATCAAGAGTAAATAGCATACTCTCACAGTTAGAGATATCAGCCGAAGAAATTCTACAGCGGTAGAGGTTTTTGTGAAGGATGCCTAGGCCGCCTCCTCTACCTTCTGGTCTGTCTAATCTCTGCAAGGTGTACCCCATTTGCAGAATAGAAGTAATATCTGAGTCAGAGGCGTCTTTTAACCACGTCTCCGTCAGGAAAACCACATCTGGCTCTTTTTCCTCCAGCAGGAGAGTCATTTGTGTAGCATGTTTGGTCAGTGACCGGCAGTTTAGAAGAAACATATTGTAGGAATTGCCAGGATGCTTATCTAGTTGGCTAGTGAGTGAAAAAGTACAGTGAGGGCAAGTCCCAGAGGGAAAGTCAGGGGGAATAGAGTGCCAACAGGCATGAGCAGTCAGAGGCATTAAGTTTTTCAGAGTGATAGAATCGTACCTCATCGATCTCCTACAGTCTGGTCCGCCTTGCACAGGGGGTATGGCCCCGGGTCCCGTCCGGTCGCGGACGGGCGCAGACGGGCTTGCCTTTGGCGCGCCGCCGGCGCGCCCGCTGCGCCCGCCCGCTGCGCGGACGGGGGATTCTGATGTTTATATCCACTGTAGGGGGCGTGAGGAGGGTGGGATCGTCGATCATCTAGACCGCGATCCTACCCCTACCCAAGATGGCGCCCAAAATGAGTGAAGCGCCGAACGCCTGAACTAGCGACCCTTGTCAGCTAGAGAGGGGGTAGGAGGCCGCCCTGGGCAACGTCGATCTTGCACCAGAGGTAGGACCAACAGGAAGCTTAAAATCGGTTCCAGTAAAATATTTTACAACTTTTAAAATTGCGCTAAGGTTCTGTTATTCCTGTTCGTTTCCAATAGTTTAAGAGGAGCAAGAGTGCTCAAGGACCCCCGGCTTTCCGCCTCAGGGGTGAAGAGGAGTATGACAAATACCCAGTTAGGAGGAAAAGGGACTCCTTTTATATCTTGGGAGGGCGGGATCGTCGATCATCTAGACCGCGATCCTACCCCTACCCAAGATGGCGCCCAAAATGAGTGAAGCGCCGAACGCCTGAACTAGCGACCCTTGTCAGCTAGAGAGGGGGTAGGAGGCCGCCCTGGGCAACGTCGATCTTGCACCAGAGGTAGGACCAACAGGAAGCTTAAAATCGGTTCCAGTAAAATATTTTACAACTTTTAAAATTGCGCTAAGGTTCTGTTATTCCTGTTCGTTTCCAATAGTTTAAGAGGAGCAAGAGTGCTCAAGGACCCCCGGCTTTCCGCCTCAGGGGTGAAGAGGAGTATGACAAATATACCAAATTTACTACCTCCTTTACTGAGTTCACTACCGAATTTTTTGTTATTAATGACACTCCGTCCTTAGCCACTCACACAATCTGGGACGCTTACAAAGCTGCAGCTAGAGACTTTATCCTCAGACATGTTGCTACGAAACGTAAACTTGCCCGTAAACGCACTAGTGATCTTTTATCTCAGATCAAAGCTCTAGAACATGCATTCTATACCTCTCACTCCCAGGAAAGTTTAACAGCTCTTGTTAACGCGAAAATGAATTATAACAAACAGTCCACAGATGATGCATCCTTGTACTTATTGAAATCCAGCTCGAAATTTTATGGGGGGAAGAACAAGGCGGGGAAAGTTCTTGCTAACTATTTGAAAGTTAAACAAAACAAATTGAATATTGAGTCTGTTTTTGATGTTAACTCCATCCTCCAACATAAAGATGCGGATATTCTGGAGGAATTTTCTCGCTTCTATTCTACACTTTACTCTTCTGGCACTCAACCCTCTGCTCATTCTCTCTCTACCTTTTTTACTAGCATTCAACCTCCTCCCAACTTTCCTGTAGACCTTACTTCTCTTGAAACCCCCCTCACCATTCGCGAATTACACAAAGCACTTCACTCCCTTAAGAAAGACAAAGCACCCGGCCCAGATGGCTTCACCATCGAATTTTATCAACACTTTGCCACTCTTTTGTTGCCCAAAATACTTTCTCTTCTTGATTCCTTCAAAACCAGTGGTGCTTCTTCGGGCACTTTCTCAGACGCCTATATTTGTATTATACCAAAGGAGGGAAAGGACACTCAACATTGTAAGAATTATAGACCGATATCACTTGTCAACATTGATTACAAGATATATGCCAAATCTTTAGCCATCAGATTGGATTCTTTTCTCCCAGATCTCCTTGGCCCTGAACAATCAGGATTTGTTAAAGGTCGCTTCATTTCCGACAATACCAGACTCCTCTTTAATGTTTTGTCTAAATCACCGCGCTTTAGTAATTCCCTAGCCGCAATTGCCCTAGATGCCGAAAAGGCATTCGACAGAGTAGAATGGCCATTCCTTTTCTCCGCTCTACAATGGTTTGGGTTTGGCCCTAATTTCATTTCCCTCATCTCCTTTCTTTATGCAAATCCTAGAGCAGCGGTTTGTGCCAATGGACTGATTTCCTCATTTTTTAGCCTTGGAAGAGGCGTTAGGCAAGGTTGCCCTCTCTCCCCCTTTCTCTTCAATCTTGCTCTAGAACCCTTTTTATCCAAGTTACGTCAAAACCCAAACATTCACGGCTTCCCCCTTTCTCACTCGCAAATTAAGGTCGCTGCCTATGCAGATGACATTCTACTCTTCATCTCGAATCCATCAATATCCATTCCAGCTTTCCTCGCCGAAGTCAACGTATATTCCCATCTTTCTGGCTATAAACTGAACAATGACAAATGCGAAATTCTACCCCTCACCAAATTCACCTTCAAGCCTGATTTTTCGGTGTCTCAATTCAAATGGAGCCCGACCCATATAAAATACCTCGGTTTGCATATCACCCCTTCTATCTCGGATACTATCTCATTATGTCTAACTAAATGTACTCAGAAGTTGTCTGACCTCACCTCTAGATGGCATCCCCTATATCTTTCCTGGTGGGGTCGCCTTGATACCATTAAAATGATGCTATCCCCAATTGTCCTTTATACCATTTCCAATATTCCTGTTTCCATCCCTGCCAAATTTTTTGCTAAAATCAATACCACCTTATCCTCCTTTTTATGGTCTGGTAAGAAACCGCACATGTCTCTATCAAGACTACGTCTCCCTAAATCGGAAGGCGGGGTTAACTTCCCAAATTTCCCTGCCTATCATCGAGCCTTCCTCTTGAAACAGGCAGCTATCTGGCTTAAAGATCCTACTGATCCTCTCCCCCTCTGGGCTGAACTCGAACGCCTTTCTCTTTCTCCCTTTTCCTTTGCCGAGTATCTCTCCTTTTCCCGCAAACCCCAATTTTTGTCCACTCCAATTCACAAATACACCGCGAAACTACTCTTAGCCTTTACTCCACCTCCTCCCTCCTCAATCACTGAACTCCTCACCACCACGATTTGGTATAATAACAGCATTCTTATCAAACTGAAACCTTTCTATTGGAAAACTTGGAGACAACGAGGTTTAATCTGGGTCTCCCAACTCTTTTCTGGATCTGTCTTCATGCCTTTTCAGGTTCTAAGTCGGCTCTTCTCTCTCCCTTCTTCCTTTATCCACAAATACATCTTACTTAAGGTTGCAGTTATGTCTGTCTATGATTCCCTCTCTCACTCTCCTGCATCTCCGCTCTCCCCTAATCCGATTTCTTCTCTACATTTCCAACTGCGCTCCAATTCTTCAGCGTCTTCCATTTATCACTCCTTCCACAACCCTCCTTCACCTCGGCCTAAAACAACGGTGGAGGAGCAGTGGGAATCTGACCTTGCCGTCTCTTGGTCCACCTCCTTGTGGGATAATATATGGATTAAGATCCGCAAATCGTCCAGAGCTGCCTCTCTCACACAAACACTTTTCTTCCTTTACAATCGACTCCTTTATACGCCATCTCTCCTTCACAAACGATTCCCTGTGGTTCCGGACCTCTGCTGGTCTTGCTCCGCCCCCAATGCCACACTTTTTCACATGCTTTTTCTATGTCCTCTCACACACGCATTTTGGACTAAAGTATGGGATCAACTCAACTCTATCTTCCAGACTTCTATCCCCTTCTCTATCACTGACATTTTCCTTGGCTCACTTTCCCCTTCCTGGACTGAAATTGAAACAAATGTTCATATTATTGATTTGTTGTTAGCTGTTGCGTTTCAACAGATAACTGTTAACTGGATAAATTCCGAGAATATTACTTTCAAAGCCTGGTGGTTCAATGTATGTTATAATCACAGATTGGACACTGCATTTGTTTATCCCATTGCTTTGGCCCCAAAAAGACATGCGTTATGGCTCCCTGTTACCCTTTATCTAGATGTTTGTGCCAAACGATCCTCTCACTTACCCCCATTTCAGCAAGAAGTTTCAAAACCCCCCTGAATAACCTTTTGTTCCTTCTCTTTCTTTAGCATCTCACTTCCCGCACATTTTTGTATTATATCCCATGTTACATAGCCTCTATGAATGTACATTTTAATCTATTAGCCTCATTTCCTTTTTATTTTCCTTTCTTTTTCTTTTTTCTCCCCTGCATTATTTATCTTATGATATTTATTGTGATAACCTAGTTTATTATCCTTTTTGATGATGATGTATTTCATTTTGCTCTTTGTAATATCAACTTTGTTTCTCCTAATAAAATTCTACTTGAACTTAAAAAAATAATGATTATCACTACCCCGAGGCTCTTGCATCAACTGAGTGGCCGAGTGCTGCGGTAATGAAATATTAAACCCCCATCAAACATCGTTTGGTTTCTCTCAGTTCCTTCGTCACATCTACAGCTGGTTCCTGACGGCAGAGCCTCTGCTGGCTCCAGCTTCAGAAACTTCGTCACAACAGTCCAGCTGCCAAGCGGTGCTTAATTTGTGCCAAAGTTTTCCAGTATGTGGCACCAACTCTTATTTCTTAACACAAGCATATATTTATGACAGCCGACCACATGATGGCGCTGTCAGGAACAGGGTTTAGCAATCCATTATACATATACAAATAATGATAATACCAGCATGCCTAGGCCATTCTTGTAGTTTCAGGTCACCTGGTATAGTCCAAACGGTCACAATGAAAGAAGCGTGATGTTTAGTAGGTCCTGTTGATGCTGATATTTGGCAGCTCTGGCAAGCTTGGCCTGTAGATGGTGCAAGCTGCAGAGCAGAGCCCTCCTGTAGAATATCTCAGGGCCTGGCATTTTTATTTTATTTTTTACAAATGAAGCATTAGTTACTGGAGAACCAACATCATCATGGTATTGCAACGCTTGCCCATTTTAATCCTCGAGGCCAGCGACGGTTTCTGCATTGGGGCTGTGCTCCCCTGTTTGTATTGGCGCCCGTGCCCCTAGTTTACTTTACTGATATAAATTGGTTTTAATTATTTTTATTTTGCCACACGAGCATGGAATGGTTCTGATAAGTTTCCCCTGCTTTATTACAGCCTTCTTCAGCGGGCACAGGTGGGGCGGGGGGCGTGACTGGGAGCCTGAGGATTGACAGGCTACTTGAGGTGAGGTGCACATGTCAAGTCGGGTAGGTGCCTTGCTCTGTCCAGCCTGACATACGCATTTAAACCCTCGCCCATCAGTGCACATTATCGGAGCTTGGGGATTGCTGGCACAGCCCCCAAGTCTCTTAAGGAGCGTTTGCAGCGTCTGACCCAGCCAATCATTGCAGCGTCTTGATTGGCTCAGTCCAGGCATCGCGTGGGTGGGACAGAAGGCCGAGCTGCCGTTGCACACTTTCAATCAGCGTGTTTGCAATGCACTATGACACAAAGCTGGTGCAATTCTCCAGCATCGCCATTATCCTGTAGCCCTGCATCAGTTGCAGGAAGTCGTGGCCGCATGCCTCGCAGGTAGGGAGGCGGTGGGGGGAGGGGGGGTCACGTGGGTGTCGCTCAGGTTCACAATAGGGAAGGCGTTTAATATACATTTAAAAAAACTTTCCTTGCCGTGTCCCCTTGCCGCCTCAGCTCCTGGCTGGGTCCTGCTGTGCTGAACAGGAACCAGCCACAGGCAGCCTCCCTCCCTCCCCAAGCCAATCACAACGCTGCAATGGTAGCGTTGTGATTGGTGGGGACAGCGCCCAATTGGGCGCCTATTAGGAGGCCATTTTCTCTGTGTAGGCAGCCTACATAGAGAAAAGGGCCGACCAAACAGTCAGGGCCCACATCATTGGGCAAGCCACTTCTCCCCGACCCCGCCCGCCCCCAACTAAGCATACCCTTCTGCTTTCTCTCAGTGCGAGAAGCAGAAACATAAAATGGTATTTCAAATACCATGTTATGTTTCTGCTTCTCGCACTGAGAGAAAGCAGTGGGGTGAAGCTCCTACACACCGTAATGGAGGAGCCACCCTTGGTCACAGGCAGGCAGAGAAGGGACCGAGGGCCTACAGGCCTCCTCTGCTGTGTACACCATGCCCGTGGACCCCTATGTCCTATATTGCGCCTTATCTTTTTTTGTTTTGTTTTAAATACTGCCACTGAGGTTTCAGAAGTCGCAGCCTACGTCCTTTCTCCTGCGATTCTCTAAAAAGTTGGAAATCTGCATAGATTGTTCGGAAATCTTTCATTGGACATTTCTCACCTTATATTATTAAATCAGCTCAGAGTGCAAGTTTTTTTTTGGGTGTTAGAGACTAGGCTCCAAACACTTATTAGCACAAACTGCCCGCACAAGGCATCATGACCGTAACCTCATTCGCTTTGACAATACAAATGAAGGAATGCTTATGAGTCTCTGCCACATTATGGATGCAGACACATGAGCAATGAAGCCCTTTAGGGATGCTCTAACTCTGCACTATCAGTATTTGCATTCTCTAATCAGTGAACAACAATCCTACTGGGAGCCCATTTGCTGGTGGTGGGGAGGCGGTATGTACATTGTTATGTGATTTCCATCTATTAGGTAGCAAAGTTGAGGCCAAACAACAGATTGTTACAGAAATTAAGTGTACTGAAAACCAGTGTGTTAGTGAGCTGTGTGGAACGGTAAATTGAGTGCCTCTAGCTCACATTGAGAAGCTGAAGGAGTGCTGTGTTGGTGACGAAGCGGGTACAGGTATGAAAGCAGTAAAATGAAAACAGACATGCCGCTAAAGCTTGCGAATACCCCCTTTTCAGCAGAAGTGCAAGATGTAATTACTGGGCACCTCTGAACTTTCCATTGAATGGATTGATGTCACTGGGCGCATGTGTGGTAGAGGCAATACAAATGACATGCCAACAGCGATTGGATTTCATTCACTGTTGACTTTCATTTTTCATTTATGGCGCAGTGCAAACACGCCATGTATATTCCTTACTGCGTAATTTTGCTCTAATCAAGCACACAACACATATTTGTGCTCTTAACACTGAGCTTTGCCTATTCGCTGCATGTTTGAATGTCTGTGTCGCATACTCGTGTTTTTCGCTATTTGGGTTATTTTTCAAGAGCAGTCCTTGCTTTCTCAAATATGCTTAAAAATGCACCATTTGCCCACTCTTTTTTCCAAATTTTCTCCCCCCTTACCACCTTATGACGTTAGGGCACTCATCCAGATTAGAAGGTTTATGCCTTACCAATTCAAATGTCACCAGCCGCCACTGCTCAAAGCACGCAATTCGCACAATTACAGGCTTTGCAAACATAAAAGCATAAGCCAGATTGTACTAAGAGTACTTTATAAGTTGGAAATGTACCTTTTTCTTATTCACAAATAGAAGGGAGCATTATTGGGGTGCTCCCCTCCCCTGCAACCAGTAATGCAATATTACAGTGATTTGGGACTGCAATTGTGCCCCCAAAACATTGATTAATTAGAAACAGCCAAGATTGGGAGGGGGGGTGACTGATTCGAAAAGTTAGATACTTTTCACCTTGGAAATCATGCCAAAGATGTTGGCCAATATTGACAGTTGCAAATGCCAGGACAGAATCCTGCTGTCTCTCACATGCTTCCATCCCCATATTTGCAGGGGTTCGCAAATTGCCACATGCCCCAGATCTGTTAACGAAGCAGGATGTTTTGGAACAAGTTATAAATGTGCATTTTGATATGTGGCTGATTATTACCCAACTACTACATTAATTATGAAATGTGGGGCATTTTGTACCAGTCAGTGTACAAAAACACCACTTGGTTTTCAACTTGCTTTTTATACACTGTGTCCAATGTCCCCTAATTTTTGGAGGAATTCCCAGTGCACCAGGGAAATTGTTTTAAATGTATTTTTCATAAACAAGCCCTTGCCTCAGGAAAAAATGCTACCAGAGTCACCAAGACATTGCTTGCCAGCCGACATTTCATTGTTACCAAAAGTGCTCCCACTCTGTCAGTGAGAGCATTTTCAACAAAAGTTCCCGATTGATATTTTCACAGGTGCTTTGGCAATAGGCTGTCAGGTGCGGATCCTCTGCAGTACATGCAGTTTGTTGGCCGTCTGCCAGATAGACCAAATAGTCTGCACGTGTGGGCTTTTGTATATAGGAATGATAACAAGAAATGTCAAAGTGAGAATAAATGAACATAGGAGCATGCTTAGGTGCAAGAACACATGCAAACACTTCACTGAGAAAAACCACACCGAAAATTATTCTGATTGGTATATTATTGAAAAAATTACCTTGTGTACCAATATAGAGGGTAAATTATTCAAATTTGAAATACAATATATTTATGGCTGACAGACATCATCTAATGGGTTTAATAATAAAGTGGCTTGGAATCAGGACCTAAAAGGTCTTTACAAGCTCCTAAAGGGATCACCCACATAAATATCGATGCATACAATATTGAAAAACAAAACAATTAGAAACTAAATATCAATAAAACAATATCAGTTACCTCTACTTAACTAGTAAAACAACAAATATCGAGAACACAAACATCTCTGTTAAAAATATAGGGGCAGATTTACAAGCACCTTGCGACACTTTTACGCCGCCGTTGCGTCACTTTTGTGACGCAGCGGCGGCGTAAACCATGCGCCACGATGCGACTTATTTACAACATGACGCATCTAGGCAGATGCGTCACACTGTAAAGCCCTGCAGCACATGAAACCTGCGTCAGGTTTCATGTGGGCGTTCTGTCGCAGGGTGGGCGTTCCCTCGCAGGAAATCCCCGTAAAACTGACGCAGTGAAATCTACAAGATTTCACTGAGTCAGTTTGACAACGCTGCTGCGTCAAATCCTTACGCCTGCTTGAAGCAGGCGTAAGGAGTGAGGCACCATGTTCAGTATGGGCAGCCCCTGTGCATTGAAGGAGTTGCGTCGCGCTTGCTACGTGACTCCAACAATGTGCCGCCCGTGCGCCTCAAGATGCATCACGCATCTGCCCCTCCTTGCACCATGGTGCGCCGCATTGTAAATGCGACGCATCTGTGGTGGCGCAAGGGGGGATTATGTGACGCATCTGTTCTGGCACATCCCTGCTGATTTGCAGAGATGCGCCAGAAGACATAAATATGCCCCATAGATTTTTTACTTATACCGACAACATAGACTTCGGAAACAATAACATTGTCAACTTTAACTAAACTAAATATGCATTATTGATTCACACAATATCGACTACAGTATTATTGGCAAAATATTTAAATTATCATTAATAAATATAAATAAAAACACTTTTTATATATAAACAATTATTAGAAATAAACGTAAAACATGTTATACACATGTTTAAATTAAATATGAATATATTACATCTCCAAAATATTTACCTTTCACCCCAATAAATTATGTAACTAAAATCATAACGATACAATCCCCCAAAAATATTAGCATTAACAACAAACACTTAGGCCCTATTATGAATTTGGCGGTCATCGTCTGGGAGCGCCACTGTGGCGGTCACAGGAAGACCACCAAGCCGGCGGTGCACTCACCCGGCAGATTATGAGTTGAATCCAGGGCAGGCAGGACGAGCAGCGGTGTTGTCACTGAAGTGTTTTTTTAGGTTTATTGGAGAGCCTAGCAGGCAGCCCGCCACTATGACAGTGCCTAAGGGACGTTCCTGCACGGTGTGGCAAGTTCCATGTTCCATGTCATGCATAGCCATGTGTGTTCCTTCATGCACACCCATGGCCAGATGCACCTGGGGTCCTGGTCGGTGGAAAAGCAGGTCGTAATATATGCTCAGTGGTGCTGCCATTAGCCCAGCCAGCATCCTGCCCTTTTACACACCACCACGGTTGTGGGATCGTGGATCCCGCAGAGGCGGCAGTCTTGCGGCGGTCCCACTGCCACCATCGTAATATGGCGGGTGGACCCACCGTGGGGGTGGTCCCAGGACCGCCGTCCTCGTAATAAGGTCCTTAGACAACAACCTACATACTAATTACAGCGTGGCTGTAGCCACTCTGTAGTTATAGTTAGGTTAACCAGAGATAGGGATTTGTAATATATTTGCCCCTTCATAACTTTGCACATGTTCGACGAATGTCCACGAAACCTTGCAGACCTAGTGTCCCTATTTCATTGTCAGAGTAGTGAAAGTTTCATGGTGTTTAGTCAAGAGAGTGCAAAGAAAAAACGGAGTTCCCTAAACTGCCGTAAAATCCAATGCATTTTACATAAATTTTTGCATTTCCCTAAGAGCAAAAAAAGAATTTGTACGAAATTCGTCAGGGTTATATAATATGGTACACAGATGATTCTGTGGGTTACGGCAGGTAAGTAGGGGAACTTTTTTCAACTCAGCTATATCTGTGGCCTCAGTAGCTAATTGGTTATTGACTGCCTTTAAAATAGTGAAAGGCAGCCATGTTGTTGTCACCTCAAGGTTCCTTGTGTTCTGTGTTACAACTTGCAATGCAGGTATTAGGTGTGATATTTTTCCAATACCTATTACCACTTTTTGAAAGTAGTAATAGGTAGGGAATATTTTTATATGTTTATATATATTAAAAGCATTAACTACAGCAGTACCAAAAACAAATTCAACAAAATGTGGAAATACACTATAATACATTATATTTATGATTATGTGATTTGTAGAGCATATGGCTGCCCAAGGGCTTTCCAGCGCTGCAGAGAGGGTGACATAACGGTGTGGAGGGGCACTCAAGGAAAGAACCATGTTTTAAGTTTCTTCCTGAAGCTACGCAGGTCCTTCAAAAGTCTCAATCCAATGGTCATTGAGTTCCAATGTTTTGGGTCCAGATGAGTGAAGGATCTCCCACCCCATCTGGTTCTTTTTATCCTTGTTGTACTCATTAGGAAATCGCACAAGGACCTGAGTGACCTGCTGGGTGTATAAGGGGAGATGAGAGACCGTAACAGGGCTGGACCCCTGCCATGCATAGCCGTGTGGGCTAGGCAAAGTGCCTTAAACTTGATTCTAGATTGAATAGGGAGCCAGTGTAATTTGCTCATTGGATCTTTCCCTGACTCCTGCTTTGGAATTTCTAGTATCATTCTGGCTGCCACATTTTGAACAACCTGCAGACTGTTGTCTACATATTTGGGGGCCCCTAAGTACAGTGAGTTACCTTAGTCCTATCTGGAGACTGCAAGTGACTGAATCACCGTTCTCCAAACCTGATCTGGGAGAAGGTCTATGATCTTACGAATCAGGCAAAGAATACCAAAGCAGGTGGCTGAAGTTTTTTAGCTTGGGTATCCATAGAAAGATTCTGGTCAAGCCACATCCCCAAGTTCTTGATTCACGGCTTCGGTGTTGGGGGGTACCCCAGTTGTCTGGCCAGCTGATCCTTTTCCAAGGGACAGTGCAGTTATCCAGGAACATTAGCTCAGTTTTCTCCTTATTGAGTTTTAAACTGCAGTTGGCCATCCATTTAGCGACTTTTACCATGCATGGGACCAGCTGCAGGTGATTAGAGTTAGTAGCATCAGACACTGAGATTACCAATTGTGTGTCATTTGCATAAGACACAATTGACTGTCCAAACTCCTATACTATTTGTGCCAAAGGACTCATATAAATGTTGAATAAGGTGGGACTAAGTCCTGGTCGATGAGGGACTCTGTGTCGGGCATTTAATGTGGCCAAAAAGAGGCCTGATAAATATAGTGTGCTACAGAGTGTTTTCAAATTTTAACATATTTATATATCCAGAAAAAGGGTTCAGAGTAGCTTGTTCATTACAAAAAAATGACTGCACTCTTTAAACAAAAATGTTGTCCCCTGGAGATCGCTTCAAAAATATAGAGAAATAAAAATCGTAACATTCCACAATAATTTGGTGGTACTATACAAAAGAATTAATGAAACTTATAAATATCTTGCAAAATCTATCACCACTTTAGTAGATTTTCGATAGGTAGGGCAAAAATACCAAACCAAATACTTACATATGTCCAAAGGTGTAACACAGAAAATAGGCAAAGTGTTCCCAAAAAAACATGCCTGCCTTTAATGTTTGTAAAGGGAGTCATTAGCCAATCGGCTAATGATTTGGCATCAGTATGTACTGTGGTAGTACAGCGAAATACACCCATATTTTGCAAACATACCTCGCAAAAAGATCTTGCAAAGTTTAAATAAATGCAACCTGATAAAATAGTTACACTACTTGCCTGCATTGCCCAAAATAATCGCCTGCGCACCATAATATCTTATCCAGCCAAGTTTTAACAAAGTCCTCATGGCGCCTTTCGCAGTACGCACAATACATTTATAATATAAATAAACAATGTATGCAAAATGCATTCAATTTAAGCACAGTTTTGGGACCCCACAACATTTGCATATTATAATATATATTTTGGAAAGAAAACATTTACATCTTTGGACACACTTTAACGCTACATTTCCTTTAATTTACGCAGTCCATTTTATGCCACTCCACTCTCTGTTTAGTTTATGCGACTCAGCTGTCAGCAATTTACAGTTTACTACTCCACTTTACAACACTACAGTATATGCCACTACATTCTTTGCTAATCCACTGTACGTTACTCCACTCTACTCGACCCAACTGGACTGTACGCCATTGCAATGTACACCACTATACTCAACTCTATTATACTATTCCCCACTGTGTTCTATTACACTTTCGTGTATGCCACTTTACTGGATGCCCCCAGACTGTATTGCTCACAAGTCTATGCTATTATACTGTACCCTACTCCAATGTATGCTATTCTATTACATGCTATTCCATTATGGCCCACTTGATCGTATACTACTGCAGTGTACGCTATTCCAGTGTCCTCTACTGAACTCTACCCCACTCCATTTATTTAAATGCTCTATATGCCACTGCACTAACCACAAACAACTGTATGCTAGTTTGCTTTACAATAGTACATTCTGCGCCACGCCACTATACCACACTTTACTGTATGTGACTACAGTCCGCTCTTCTAATAATTAACTCTAAATGCATTGTACGCCAGTGTACTGTATGCTACTCCACTATATGGCTCTTCACTGTACGTCTGAACCGTTAACGCCACAAAACTCAACTAAACTCAGCTTTTTTACACTAAACAGAGCAGGACCAGAGAATGACAAATTACTGTGGAGGAGAGAGTTGGTGGTGCGGCCCTTCTTTGCCTGCACAAGGCTGACGCGCCTCTTATAGGTGTAACGTGTGTTAGAAGGTGTCACAGCAACAAGGACCCTGGGAAGAGAAAAGAAGACCGCAGAGTCAGTGGGCATCACCGGAAGTGAGGATCATCGCCGCAGACGTGAGCAGCAAGTGCGGAGCTCCGAGTGCAGACCCTTAATCCCCCTGCTGCCAACACCGGCACCGGCATTAACTTGGCATAACAGACAGCACACATAGCTCAAGGACAGCTGCTACCACTAACGTCCTGCTCCAAGAGCTGTGGGAAGCAGGCGGAAGGCGATGGGTGAGAAGTTCTCGCTCAATTTCGCAGAGGCGGCCGACATTAGGTCGAAGCGGCAGGCGAATCGCCATGTTTAGGTGCGTTTAGGATCACCCACTTCGCTACATTGGTAGTTGGTCCCAGGTAAAGCTAGCAGGAGAAGCTGGCAACCTGAAAATATAGTAAAAGCACAGCTGAGGCGAGCAGCAATTCCTGCACCCATTCACTTCAACTCCAGCCTCAGTTCAGCCTCAGCCCAGCCTCAGCCTCTGCCTCTGCCGCAGCCCTGCCTAACCTAGCCCCAGCAGTGCAGTTGCTGGCCCGCAAAAAAGGGAGGCCACCCCATCCACTACACTAAACACTACTATATTTTAAGGTACTCCATTATATCGCACTACAGTTTATATTACTTCACTATATGCTATTGCACTGAACCATATTACCCTGTTCCACACTGTAGTCTTGTTAGATTTGAGGGTCACTAGTTGGCACAGGTAGGTACTTGTGACAAATAGGGACCCTTGCCTCTAGTCAGGGTAAAGGGCATACACTCCTAAAATAACCCCTACCCACCCCCTTGGGAGCTTGGCACGAGCAGACAGGCTTATCTCAGAGGCAGTGTGTAAAGCATTTGTGACCACATACAGTAACCCAGTGACAACACTACAAATGGACACCACACAGGTTTTATATAAAAAATAAGTATACTTTATATACAGTTAGCACAAGACCCATAAACGACAAAAATCCACAATACTGTACTTTTAGATGGTAGTTTTAGCTTAGTTAAGTTCAGTTATTAAGAGGCGACACTTTGTGTCAATGCACCTTACAATGCGTTGCGCTTCCACAACAAGTAATGTTGCAACGATGGAAATGCGGCAAAGTTCTGGTGCAAAGAAATAAAGTTGAAGCTCTCTCCTTGATGAGACATGCTTACCGGTGATGCGGCAGCGTCTGCTGCGACGTTGATCCTCTTCTCCGGTGATGCGAGATACTTTACAAATGTGTGCCGCGACTGGCCCTGCGACAAGCTTCTCAGCGATGCGGCGGCGTCTACGGCAACGTCGATCCTCTCTACTGGCAATGCAAGTTGCTTCCACAACGATGCGAGCCGCGATAGGCCCTGTGACACTCTTCCCGGTGAAGCGGCAGCATCTGCGGCGATGCCGATCCTCTTCTCCAGTGATGAGCTGCGACAGGCCCTGCGACACGCTTCTCAGAGATGTGGCGGTGTCTGATGCAACGTCGATCCTTCTCCCCTGCGACACGCTTCCCGGCGATACGTCGGCATCTGCTGCGATGTCGATTCTCTTCTCCGGTGATGTGGGGTGCTTCGTGTTTATGAAGCGGCAGTTCTGCGACACGCTTCTCAATCTTGAGTCGCGCTTCCAGCTCATTGCGACACGCATATCCCCCACAAAGTCAAACACAGCTGCAGGCACTTCAGGAAGACTTTTGGGGAGCTGATGGGTGAAGTCTGCTGTCCCTGAGACTTCAGCAGGAGGCAAGCTCTGTTCGAAGCCGTTGGAGATCCTTCACAAGTTGAAAATAAAGCACACAAAGTTCTTTCTCCTTTCTTTGGCAGTCAGGTAACCACTGCAGGCCAATCCCCCAAGCAGCACTTCAGCTTAGGGATAGTCTCTCCTCAGTTTCTTCAGGTTCCTCTCCTCAGCAAAGGTTTCTTCTTGTAGTCCAAAAGTTATCTAATTTCTACCAGAGTGGCATTCTGGTCATACCAGCGCTTCATCTCCTCCTGGCTGGCTTCCAGATTCACCTCAGCGAGTTGCCTGAAATGCCTAGTCTGGTTCCTGAAGGCCAGCATGTAGCTATGTACATCCTGGGAGTTTTCCTGGGACATTGGTCCCAGTCTTCTTTGACCAGACTCAGAGGTCCTCTGACCGGGTGTCCATAGAGAAGCTCAAAGGGACTGAATCCTATAGATTTCTGTGGCACCTCCCGGTATACAAAGAGTAGGCATGGTAAGAGGACGTCCCACTTATGCCTCATGGGTTCCTCAAGACCCATTATCATGCCTTTCAGGGTCCGGTTGAACCTTTCAACCAACTCGTTTCCTTGGGGGTGGTAAGGGTTGGTGAACTTGTAAGTTACACCACACTCCTGCCACAGGGACTTCATACACTTGGAAATTAAGTTGGTTCCCCGGTAAGATACTACCTCGCGAGGGAATCCTACTCATGAGAAAATTCCCATCAGTGCTCGTCCCACCACGGGGGCCGTCACTGTCCTCAGAGGTATGGCTTCTGGGTACTGGGTGGCATGGTCCACCAAGACTAGGATGATCTTGTTGCCCATGGCTGTCTTGGGGTCCAGTGGCCCCACAATGTCAATCCCCACCCACTCAAAGGGGGTACTGACCACAGGGAATGGCTGGAGAGGAGCCCTGTGCTTCCACCCACTCTTTACACTTGCCTGGCAAGTCTGACAGGTCCTGCAATGAGTGTCTGAACTCTTGCGCATTTGGGGCCAATGAAAGTCGGTGACAAGCCTCTCAAAGGTATTGTTCTGCCCCAAATGTCCTGCCAATGGCACATCATGAGCCAGCCCCAGTAAGAAGGCTCTGAACGTCTGGGGTACCACCAGCACACAGGCTGACCCAGGCTCAGCAACCTTAGGCTCACTATACAGGAGACCATTCTCCCAGTAGATCCCATGTGATCCAGACTGATCACCTACTGCCTGGCTTACAGCCTGTTGCTGCAAGCCCTCAAGAGAAGGGAATTCTCTCTGCTCCCTGCAGCTTAAAATGGTATTTCAAATACCATTTTATGTTTCTGCTTCTCGCACTGAGAGAAAGCAGTGGGGTGAAGCTCCTACACCGTAATGGAGGAAGCACCCTTGGTCACAGGCAGGCAGAGAAGGGACCGAGGGCCTACAGGCCTCCTCTGCTGTGTAGCCCACGCCTGTGGACCCCTATGTCCTATATTGCGCCAAATCTTTTTTTGTTTTGTTTTAAATACTGCCACTAAGGTTTCAGAAGTTGCAGCCTACGTCCTTTCTCCTGTGATTCTCTAAAAAGTTGGAAATCTGCATAGATTGTTCGGGAATCTTTCATTGGACATTTCTCACCTTATATTACTAAATCAGCTCAATCAATCTGTGCTGCAAGGGTTTTTTTGGTGCTAGAGACTAGGCTGCAAACACTTATTAGCACAAACTACCCGCACAAGGCATCATGACCGTAACCTCTTTCGCTTTGACAATACAAATGAAGGAATGCTTATGAGTCTCTGCCACATAATGGATGCAGACACATGAGCAATGAAGCCCTTTAGGGATGCTCTAACTCTGCACTATCAGTATTTGCATTCTCTTATCAGTGAACAACAATCCTACTGGGAGCCCATTTGCTGGTGGTGGGGAGGCGGTATGTAAATTGTTATGTGATTTCCATCTATTAGGTAGCAAAGTTGAGGCCAAACAACTGATTGTTACAGAAATTAAGTGTACTGAAAACCAGTGTGTTAGTGAGCTGTGTGGAACGGTAAATTGAGTGCCTCTAGCACACATTGAGAAGCTGAAGGAGTGCTGTGTTGGTGACGAAGCGGGTACAGGTATGAAAGCAGTAAAATGAAAACAGACATGCCGCTAAAGCTTGCGAATACCCCCTTTTCAGCAGAAGTGCAAGATGTAATTACTGGGCACCTCTGAACTTTCCATTGAATGGATTGATGTCACTGGGCGCATGTGTGGTAGAGGCAATAAAAATGACACGCCAACAGTGATTGGATTTCAATCACTGCTAACTTTTCATTTTTCATTTGTCGCGCAGTGCAAACACGCCATGTATATTCTTTACTGCGTAATATTGCTCTAATCAAGCACACAACACATATTTGCGCTCTTAACACTGAGCTTTGCCTATTCGCTGCATGTTTGAATGTCTGCGTCGCATACTCATGTTTTTCGCTATTTGGGGTATTTCTCAAGAGCGGTCCTTGCTTTCTCAAATATGCTTGAAAATGCGCCATTTGCCCACTCTTTTTTCCAAATTTTCTCCCCCCTTACCACCTTATGACGTTAGGGCACTCATCCAGATTAGAAGTTTAATGCCACACCAATTCTAATGTCACCAGCCGCCACTGCTCAAAGCACACAATTCGCACAATTACAGGCTTTGCAAACATAAAAGCATAAGCCATATTGTACTAAGCAGACCCCCCCAGGATATAGCGGCATGGATTCGCAAATTTAGCAGCACAAATATGGAAATTTAGCGGCGCAAATATTGAAATTTAGCGGCATTTTTGCGGCACTTTATTTTACTCATAATCATTCATTTTCAGCCTTAAATCAATGGAAACCATTTTAGCAGAGTATTCCACTTTGAATAGGCAACCTGGAATATGGAATAGAGGAAGCAGCCCGAAGGTGAAGGCTGTTATCCCTTGGAAATGCAATTCTCCATTTGCTTTAGCATAGCCTGGGATTTCTTCAGGCAGCGCAGCCTTTGAGACGGCTGCTGGCCCGAACGCTGCTCAGATAAAAAACCTTCTTGAGACTGGCACTTTTTATTCTCAATCACTGCCTGCACATACAAAGCAATGGGGACGTCTGCAATGAGGGTGAACATTTTCCTACTAGGGTGACATTACAATCTCTAAAAAACACTGGAGGAAAATGCAAGATGTGCGGAAGGGGGCCGCACATCAGTAGGGGCTATGGGGGGCCCCCTCAAGGACGGGTAAGCATGGGGCCCCCTCCCCGCACCGCGTGGGCTGCGGGGGGCCTTTGTTACGCCCCTGATCTGCTCTCCCCTCTCACTTTATTACGCTTTTCGTACCCCTTTCATTCACTCTGTGCTCCCTTTCCCTCATCCTGGGTGAGCTGAGGGGCTTTCAGTGTAAGGCGCTGTCATTCTACCTTTGTTCTGCGCCCTGCGGGTTATCCTGCTTTTCATTCAAAGAGGGGCAGGGTGAAATTCACAGGTAAGGGCTCCCTAATTATCTGTCTAATTGCTGCTATCCACATGCAGATGCAGCGATTAGGCCCAGAGAGACCGACCAGCCAGCAGATATTGATCAAAATCCCCTGGGCCTCCTGGGCCCCCTGGGCCGCCAATCTCTGTAGCTTTTGAAAGCGCGAGGCCCCCTGGCTGCGAGCCGGTCCTCGGAAACTTGTTTCCGGTCCAGGGAAGGCATGGCTTGGCAGTTCGGGCTGGACTGTTCCCATGAGGCACAGGGTCAGACTGATTTGCATATAGCCATGTCTGAACTGGGGTGGCAGAGTGGGCTAAAGAACGGTGATGGATCAAACCCAGATCTTTTGACTGGGTGTGAGTGTTTGATTGGTTCAGATGCTCCGTCCATCACCACCCCCTTTTGTACCGCTTTGGCCGCCATAAGTGTGGCAGGGTATGCTCAGACGTGAGTCCCTTGCTCACTTTGCCACTGGATTCAAGCAAGCCGGGCTGAAGACGGCTGGAATGCCAGAAACCGTTCCTCGGAACCTTGTTTCCGGTCCAGGGAAGGCATGGCTTGGCAGTTCGGGCAGGACTGTTCCCATGAGGCACAGGGGCAGACTGATTTGCATATAGCCATGTCTGAACTGGGGTGGCAGAGTGGGCTAAAGAACGGTGATGGATCAAACCCAGATCTTTTGACTGGGTGTGAGTGTTTGATTGGTTCAGATGCTCCGTCCATCACCACCCCCTTTTGTGGCACGGGGGCCCTGGCACTGTTGTGTGGGCACGTGTCTGGCACACAATCTATCACTGGTGTGGCATCAGTGTAGTTTTGGTTCAGGGGTCTCTCCCATGAGGTTACCAGCTTTCCATCACCGAGTGGAGTCTAGTGCACCTGCACCATTAGTCGTGTGAGTGGATGTGTCCCTGTGTCAGATGAAGCCCATCTTCAATGAGCCGTGGGTGCACGCGAGTGTGAGTGCTCGTATTCATCTGTGGGGCGGCACGGAATCAGTAACGAATCTTCTAGAACGGCAGGCATGCCTGTTGCCTGTCTGTTGCGTATGTGTGCAAGACAACCGGTGGCAGCAAGTGCTAGGCATATCTGGGCATGTGGGATGTGTGTCCTTCCAGTGCACTTTGTGCATTGAAGTGGACGAGGGGCCTGAACAGGTAAGGAGTGTGTGTAAAACGCCCCATCCCCCACACACACACACACACACACACACGTCTCAGAATCTCCCACATATGCCAACGACTCAGCCTGGCCCGGGGCGCTGGGCCTGCCGACTCCAAGGCCAGGCCGTCAGGGAGAGATTTGACCTTGTCTGATAGAGGAGTGGCCAAGAAGCTAATGACAGGCCTGCCTGGTGGCATATGAGTTCCTCCTTTTTGAAAAAGAACTTTTACGTTAAAGCAAAAAGTAAGTGCTATAAAAAGAGGTGGGGGACTGTAAGAAAAAATGTAGGATTGTGTGGTAGAATTCCTTCAGTCCCTAGCTAGTGCACAGCATAAATCTGATACCTTCACCACCACCTCCTCAGAACATTCCTAGACCTGAGAAGACTCTATCTGAAATAGGCAGCCCTGCTGGAAGAAAAATCCTGGCATCTAACTTCTAGCTTTTTCTGAGAGGAGAGGTCTCAAACAAGGACTCAAATACTAAAGGACCACTGAATGTTCTACTCTATCATTGGACTGGAATTGCACCTAGATTCTTTCCACCCCTAACTTTTGTCTTTCCAAAGTGGTTGACTTTTTTAAGGTGTTTTCGTCTTGAAAGATAAAAAAAATCCACATCTCTGGTTCCCCTTAACTTACTTTAGTGAACTTGGTGTCTATTTGATTATATGCTCATTATATTTGTCCCTATTATTCTGCAATGGTTGGGAATTGTATAGCATTATGCTCTTTACTATATGGCTGTTGGTACTGCTTGAACTTATCACACACTTCTCTATGGACTTATCACACACTTCTCCAGGGACTGTCTGCTGATCTTTCTACAGCTACTAGTGCTTGGACAGGGATGCTCTCAGAACAGCCGTTTGACCTAATCAGAGTGGGTGTAATGAGTTGGTAGGGACACCCAAATAAATAACCCTAATCTCTGACAACTGCTTTTCTTCTGTGCATGCCTGTGGATTACTTCTCATCACTCCTGGAACAACTCAGCTTCTTTTCAATGGCTGCCTGTATCCAGGGCATGTTTGCATGTCACGCACAACATCATTAGAGGGGAAGAAATAGAGCATTTGCAATGTATCCCCTGTTTGCTTCTGTCACTCTTTGTCAGATGCTAAAGACCTTATCAAAACGAAATTAAAATACATCTATTCTGCCTCACTTTTCATCACCTATCAGGTGTCTAGGCACAGCAACCCAGACAAAATAAGAGTACCACTCTTGTCACTCAAACGCAACCCCAAACATGCTTCCCAGGTAGGATGCACTGCCATTCAACATTAGTCGAATCAAGTAACCCCCCCTTCTGCAGTTTAGCGTGGTAACCGCTCTAAAATGTCTTTCAGCAGATGATGTGGCTTAACGGTTAGAACGACCGACTTTGAAATTGGGGAACCAGGTTCGAGTAAAACATTCTGTGATTCCTGGCAAATCACTTAATCTCCCCATGCCTACAGAAATGAATGTGTCTGTCTGTAATACAATTGGTGCTCATGTAAAGCGCTCTGATACCTTCGGGTCGAGTTCGCTCTATATAAAACTGCAACAACAAAAAAATTCTCTTGTAGGCGAGGCACTATATAAAGGAAGTTACATTACCATACAGTGGTTTCCCTCTAGAACCCCACACTCCTCTTTGCCTCATATTAAAG
This sequence comes from Lissotriton helveticus, assembly GCF_964261635.1. NCBI lineage: Eukaryota > Metazoa > Chordata > Amphibia > Caudata > Salamandridae > Lissotriton > Lissotriton helveticus. The sequence goes on from NC_136061.1 coordinate 1,017,828,318, forward strand.
CACCAAGTGGTCAAGGAGGTGAGGGGGCAACTACTGGGATAAGCTGTACATGCCAAAAGATAATTCCCTTTGGGCACTATGTTTTAGCAGGGGGGCGGGTCGCTGCAGTAGTTTCTGGTGCTGATAAAGGATGCTGCCTTGCTGCCTCCTAAACAGGCCCAGTGCCTTTAGCTACTTCAACATTCTGCTTCTCAAAGGGGCCATGCAGTAAATAGAAAACATCTCTTCTGCGGCTCGCGCACACCCCTCTGCTGCACGGGGTCCCGATTTCGCGGCACTTTTAAAAGAAATCGCGGCACTTTAACAAAAGTGCCGTTTTCGCGGCAAACCGTGAAATCGCGAAATCGCGATATCCTGGAGGGTCTGACTAAGAGTACTTTGTGAGTTGGAAATGTACCTTTTGTGATTGTATCTGATTCACAAAGAGAAGGGAGCATGATTGGGGTGCTCCCCTCCCCTGCAACCAGTAATGCAATATATCAGTGATTTGGGACTGCAATTGTGCCCCCAAAACATTGATTAATTACAAACAGCCAACATTGGGGGGGGGGATGACTGATTCGAACAGTTAGATACTTTTCACCTTGGATATCATGCCAAAGATGTTGGCCAATATTGGCAGTTGCAAATGCCAGGACAGAATCCTGCTGTCTCACATGCTTCCATCCCCATATTTGCCGTGGTTCGCAAACTGCCACATGCCTCAGATCTGTTAATGAAGCAGGATGTTTTGGAACAAGTTATAAATGTGCATTTTGATATATGGCTGATTATTACCCAACTACTACATCAATTATGAAATGAAGGGCATTTTGTACCAGTCAGTGTACAAAAACACCACTTGGTTTTCAACTTGCTTTCTATACACTGTGCCTAATGTCCCCTAATTTTTTGGAGGAATTCCCGGTGCACCAGGGAAATAGTTTTTTTATTTATTTTTCATCAACAAGCCCTTGCTTCAGGAAAAAAATGCTACCAGAGTCACCAAGACATTGCTTGCCAGCCGACATTTCATTGTCACTGATGGAGCGAGTTTCAGAATAATATTTTGTTCTGACTCGCAAAGTTAAACTTCCATAATAAATAATCGTATTAACTGATTTGTGGTGAATTATTAACTAACCTAGATTAAAATGCATTTACATGACACAAGGGACTAATATATGTGCTCTTTTTTGCACTTGTAGATGCGTCGAAAAAATCATAAACTAACCTTGTCTATTGTCTTTGTCAGTATTAAATGCGGCTGTTCAACTTATGGCATGTGCTTATTTATGTGCTTATGTTAAAGTCTTTTCGTCTTTATGTGGCATAAGTTTGTGGAGAATTCAGTGGCTTGTGCTTAAAGCTAGGTAACATTTATTAATGGGTTAATAATGAGCAAAGGGGGTGGGTAACAGAATGGGTCTCAATTCTCTAATTAATTGATGTCTTGTGTTTGTTTAAACAATAGTTTGCCAGTGAGGCCTAAAAGAGTAAGCTGAAAAAGATGGTGTCGACAAATCCTGTCCAGAGAGAGCAAGAGCCCTACATGGAAACTTTTCCACGTTGAAAAATATTTGCAAAGTTTGCAAAAAAAACATTGTTTTACGTGCTCTTGGTAAGATTGACCCAAGGACAGGAAGAGGCAAAGTTTGACAAGCTAAGGAAGTTACGGCCTGTAACTTACAAAATGTGTCTTTTTGAGGAACCTGCGTGACCTGAGAATGAGAGACAATGGACTCTAAGAAAGCCCGTTCTAGGCTTGGAGAAAAGTGGTGACACCATATGTGCTGACATCGATCAGCCAATGAGAACACTGGATGGCAGTGAAAAATATACTTTTAGTGAGATTAGGTTGGCAGAAAAGGTATAAAACTTTGAAATGCCAGTCTAATTGATCATTCCTTATTAAATGCTGCTTATTTGCTAATAAAATAATGATTAATTAAATATAAATGTTTTTTCTTTGAAGAATAAAAATTAATAAATTAGATTTTGATTCAACAAGCTGGTCTTGTTTATTCATGGTCTAGTTACCATCAGCTGATCCATTTGCCTAAGTGACTTAATTAATATGATAAATGCATAAAACCATGGTAAGAGTTGATAAACTGCTGATGTATATAAATGTGTAAATAGTTTGTGAATAGGTTCTGATTAATTAGGTCACATGATTCAGTTGCCCAAAAATTGTCTCGTTAGTTTATGGGCCTTGTGAGTGATTTATGATTAATGGTGAGTATCATGGTGTTGGGTAGCGTTGTTGAGACAGTTTTTCTATGGGGCGCTGGATCATCACCAAAAGTGCACCCACTCTGTCAGTGAGAGCATTTTCAACAAAAGTCCCCGATTGATATTTTCACAGGTGCTTTGGCAATAGGCTGGCAGGTGCGGATCCTCTGCAGTACATGCAGTTTGTTGGCCGTCTGCCAGATAGACCAAATAGTCTGCACGTGTGGGCTTTTGTATATAGGAATGATAACAAGAAATGTCAAAGTGAGAATAAATGAACATAGCAGCATGTAGGTCACCAAATACCGGTCAGTAACGGGCCGTTACCGACCGGTATTTGAAGATGGAGATGTAGGGGCATGTTAAAATACAGATTCGGTAATTTTACCGAATCGGTAATTTTACTGATTCTGTAAAATACCGAATCTGTAAAATTACAGATTCTGTATTTTGACATGTAGGTAGCACTGCAATCAGTGCTACAGGGGTCTAACAATTCGTTATTTACCACCAACTAGAAGTTGGTGGTAAATAATGAAAACCCTTTAAAAAGCATTTTTTTGGCTTTTTAAACAGTGCCATGTTGCAGACATACATGCCCTTAGGGCATGTATTTCTGCAACATGTGCACCCATGCACAATTGAGGGGTGCAACAGGGTGTCAAAGTGACACCCTGCCACCCTTCAATGTTTCCCCCAATTACCGAATCGGTATTTACCGATTCGGTAATTGACATTCATTCCTATGGGCCTAGAGGCCCATAGGAATGAATGTCAATTACCTCGGTAATTACCAAATCATACCGATTCTGTAATGAAATCGGTAAAATTACCTAAATCCTGATTGCCAGTTCTTAAATACCGAATCGGTATGATTCGGTATTTAAGAATCGGTAATCTGGAATTACCTACATCTGGCCCTTAGACAACAACTTACATACTAATTACAGAGTGGCAGTAGCCACTCTTTAGTTATAGTTAGGTTAACCAGAGATAGGGATTTGTAATATATTTGCCCCTTCATAACTTTGCACATGTTCGACGAATGTCCATGAAACCTTGCAGACCTACTGTCCCTATTTCATTGTCAGAGTAGTGAAAGTTTCATGGTGTTTAGTCAAGAGAGTGCAAAGAAAAAAGGGAGTTCCCTAAACTGCCGTAAAATCCAATGCATTTTACGTACATTTTTGCATTTCCCTAAGAGCAAAAAACGAATTTGTACGAAATTCGTCAGGGTGATATAATATGGTACACAGATGATAAGTAGGGGAACTTTTTTCAACTCAGCTATATCTGTGGCCTCAGTAGCTAATTGATTATTGACTGCCTTTAAAATAGTGAAAGGCAGCCATGTTGTTGTCACTTCAAGGTTCCTTGTGTTCTGTGTTACAACTTGCAATGTAGGTATTAGGTGTGATGTTTTTCTAATACCTATTACCACTTTTTGAAAGTAGTAATAGGTAGGGAATATTTTTATACATTTATATATATTAAAAGCATTAACTACAGCAGTACCAAAAACAAATTCAACAAAATGTGGAAATACACTATAATACATTATATTTATGATTATGTGATTTGTAGAGCATATGTCTGCCCAAGGGCTTTCCAGCGCTGCAGAGAGGGTGACATAACGGTGTGGAGGGGCACTCAAGGAAAGAACCATGTTTTAAGTTTCTTCCTGAAGCTACGCAGGTCCTTCAAAAGTCTAAATCCAATGGTCATTGAGTTCCAATGTTTTGGGTCCAGATGAGTGAAGGATCTCCCTCCCCATCTGGCTCTTTTTATCCTTGTTGTACTCCTTAGGAAATTGCACAAGGACCTGAGTGACCTGCTGGGTGTATAAGGGGAGATGAGAGACCGTAACAGGGCTGGACCCCTGCCATGCATAGCCGTGTGGGCTAGGCAAAGTGCCTTAAACTTGATTCTAGATTGAATAGGGAGCCAGTGTAATTTGCTCATTGGATCTTTCACTGACTCCTCCTCTGAAATTTCTAGTATCATTCTGGCTGCCACATTTTGAACAACCTGCAGACTGTTGTCTACATATTTGGGGCCCCCTAAGTACAGTGAGTTACCGTAGTCCTATCTGGAAACTGCAACTGACTGAATCACCGTTCTCCAAACCTGATCTGGGAGAAGGTCTATGATCTTACGAATCGGGCAAAGAATACCAAAGCAGGTGGCTGAAGTTTTTTTAGCTTGGGTATCCATAGAAAGATTCTGGTCAAGCCACATTCCCAAGTTCTTGATGCACGGCTTCGGTGCAGTGGGGTACCCCAGTTGTCTGGCCAGCTGATCCTTTTCCAAGGGGCAGTGCATTTTCCCAGGAACATTAGCTCAGTTTTCTCCCTATTTAGTCTTAAACTGCAGTTGGCCATCCATTTAGCGACTTTTACCATGCATGGGACCAGCTGCAGGTGATTAGAGTTAGTAGCATCAGATGAGATTACCAATTGTGTGTCATTTGCATAAGACACAATTGACTGTCCAAACTCCTATACTATTTGTGGTAAAGGACTCATATAAATGTTGAATAAGGTGGGACTAAGTCCTGGTCGATGAGGGACTCTGTGTGGGGCATTTAATGTGGCCAAAAAGAGGCCTGATAAATATAGTGTGCTACAGAGTGTTTTCAAATTTTAACATATTTATATATGCTGAAAAAAGGGTTCGGAGTAGCTTGTTAATTACAAAAAAATTACTGCACTCCTTAAAACAAAAATTTTGTCCCCTGGAGATTGCTTCAAAAATATAGAGAAATAAAAATCGTAACATTCCACAATAATTTTGTGGTACCGTACAAAAGAATTAAAGAATCTTATAAATATCTTGCAAAATCTATCACCACTTTAGTAGATTTTCGATAGGTAGGGCAAAAATACCAAACCAATTACTTACATATGTCCAAAGGTGTAACACAGAAAATAGGCAAAGTGTTCCCAAAAAAACATGCCTGCCTTTAATGTTTGTAAAGGCAGTCATTAGCCAATCAGCTAATGATTTGGCATCAGTATGTACTGTGGTAGTACAGCGAAATACACCCATATTTTGCAAACATACCTCGCAAACAGATCTTGGAAAGTTTAAATAAATGCAACCTGATAAAATAGTTACACTACTTGCTTGCATTGCCCAAAATAATCGCCTGCGCACCATAATATCTTATCCAGCCAAGTTTTAACAAAGTCCTCATGGCGCCTTTCGCAGTACGCACAATACATTTATAATATAAATAAACAATTTATGCAAAATGAATTCAATTTAAGCACCCTTTTGGGACCCCACAACATTTGCATATTATAATATATATTTTGGAAAGAAAACATTTACATCTTTGGACACACTTTAACGCTACATTTCCTTTAATTTACGCAGTCCATTTTATGCCACTCCACTCTCTGTTTAGTTTATGCGACTCCGCTGTCAGCAATTTACAGTTTACTACTCCACTTTACAACACTACAGTATATGCCACTACATTCTATGCTAATCCACTGTACGTTACTCCACTCTACTCGACCCAACTGGATTGTACGCCATTGCAATGTACACCACTATACTCTACTCTATTATACTATTCCCCACTGTATTCTATTACACTTTCGTGTATGCCACTTTACTGGATGCCCCCAGACTGTATTGCTCACAAGTCTATGCTATTATACTGTACCCTACTCCAATGTATGCTATTCTATTACATGCTATTCCATTATGGCCCACTTGATCGTATAATACTGCAGTGTACGCTATTCCAGTGTCCTCTACTGAACTCTACCCCACTCCATTTATTTAAATGCTCTATATGCCACTGCACTAACCACAAACAACTGTATGCTAGTTTGCTTTACAATAGTACATTCTGCACCACGCCACTATACCACACTTTACTGTATGTGACTACAGTCCGCTCTTCTATAATTAACTCTAAATGCATTGTACGCCAGTGTACTGTATGCTACTCTACTATATGGTTCTTCACTGTACGTCTGAACCGTTAACGCCACAAAACTCAACTAAACTCAGCTTTTTAACACTAAACAGAGCAGGACCAGAGAAGGCCAAATTACTGTGGAGGATAGAGTTGGTGGTGCGGCCCTTCTTTGCCTGCACAAGGCTGACGCGCCTCTTATAGGTGTAACGTGTGTTAGAAGGTGTCACAGCAACAACGACCCTGGGAAGAGAAAAGAAGACCGCAGAGTCAGTGGGCATCACCGGAAGTGAGGATCATCGCCGCAGACGCGAGCAGCAAGTGCGGAGCTCCGAGTACAGACCCTTAATCCCCCTGCTGCCAACACCGGCACCGGCATTAACTTGGCATAACAGACAGCACACATAGCTCAAGGACAGCTGCTACCACTAACGCCCTCCTCCAAGAGCTGTGGGAAGCAGGCGGAAGGGGATGGATGAGAAGTTCTCGCTCAATTTCGCAGAGGCGGCCGACATTAGGTCGAAGCGGCTGGCGAATCGTCATGCTTAGGTGCGTTTAGGATCACCCACTTCGCTACATTGGTAGCTGGTCCCAGGTAAAGCTAGCAGGAGAAGCTGGCAACCTGACAATATAGTAAAAGCACAGCTGAGGCGAGCAGCAATTCCTGCAACCATTCACTTCAACTTCAGCCTCAGTTCAGCCTCAGCCTCAGCCCAGCCTCAGCCTCTGCCGCAGCCCTGTCTAACCTAGCCCCAGCAGTGCAGTTGCTGGCCCACAGAAAAGGGAGGCCACCCCATCGACTACACTAAACACTACTATATTTTAAGGTACTCCACTATATCGCACTACAGTTTATAAATATTTCACTATATGCTATTGCACTGTACCATATTACCCTGTACCATACTGCGGTCTTGTTAGCTTTGGGTGTCTCTAGTTGGCACAGGTAGGTACTTGTGACAAATAGGGACCCTTGCCTCTAGTCAGGGTAAATGGCATACACTCCTAAAATAACCCCTTCTTACCCCCTTGGTAGCTTGGCACGAGCAGACAGGCTTATCTCAGAGGCAGTGTGAAAAACATTTGTGACCACATACAGTAACCCAGTGACAACACTACAAATGGACACAACACAGGTTTTCTATAAAAAATAAGTATACTTTATATACAGTTAGCACAAGACCCATAAACGACAAAAATCCACAATACTGTACTTTTAGATGGTAGTTTTAGCTTAGTTAAGTTCAGTTCTTAAGAGGCGACACTTTGTGTCAATGTACCTTACGATGCGTTGTGCTTCCACAACAAGTAATGTTGCAGCGATGGAAATGCGGCAAAGTTCTGGTGCAAAGAAATAAAGTTGACACTCTCTCCTTGATGCGACATGCTTCCCGGTGATGCGGCAGCGTCTGCTGCGACGTTGATCATCTTCTCCGGTGATGCTAGATACTTTACAAGATGTTTGCCGCGACCGGCCCTGCGACAAGCTTCCCAGCGATGTGGCGGCGTCTGCGGCAACGTCGATCCTCTCTACTGGTGATGCAAGTTGCTTCCACAACGATGCGAGCCACGATAGGCCCTGTGACACTCTTCCCGGTGATGCGGCAGCATCTGCGGTGATGCCGATCTTCTTCTCCGGTGATGAGCCGCGACAGGCCCTGCGACACGCTTCTCAGAGATGTGGCGGCGTCTGATGCGACGTCGATCCTTCTCTCCTGCGACACGCTTCCCGGCGATGCGTCGGCATCTGCTGCGATGTCGATTCTCTTCTCCGGTGATGGGGGGCGCTTTGTGTTTATGAAGCGGCAGTTCTGCAACACGCTTCTCGATCTTGAGTCGCGCTTGCAGCTCATTGCGACACGCATATCCCCCACAAAGTCAAACACAGCTGCAGGCACTTCAGGAAGACTTTTGGGGAGCTGGTGGGTGAAGTCTGCTTTCCCTGAGACTTCAGCAGGAGGCAAGCTCTGTTCCAAGTCGTTGGAGATCCTTCACAAGTTGAAAATAAAGCACACAAAGTTCTTTCTCCTTTCTTTGGCAGTCAGGCAACCACTGCAGGCCAATCCCCCAAGCAGCACTTCAGCTTAGGGATAGTCTCTCCTCAGTTTCTTCAGGTTCCTCTCCTCAGCAAAGGTTTCTTCTTGTAGTCCAAAAGTGATCTAATTTCTACCAGAGTGGCATTCTGGTCATACCAGCGCTTCATCTCCTCCTGGCTGGCTTCCAGATTCGCCTCAGCGAGTTGCCTGAAACGCCTAGTCTGGTTCCTGAAGGCCAGCATGTAGCTATATACATCCTGGGAGGTTTCCTGGTAGATTGGTCCCAGTCTTCTTTGACCAGACTCAGCGGTCCTCTGACCGGGTGTCCATAGAGAAGCTCAAAGGGACTGAACCCTATGGATTTCTGTGGCATCTCCCGGTATACAAAGAGTAGGCATGGTAAGAGGACGTCCCACTTATGCCTCATGGGTTCCTCAAGACCCATTATCATGCCTTTCAAGGTCCGGTTGAACCTTTTAACCAACTCGTTTCCTTGGGGGTGGTAAGGGGTGGTGAACTTGTAAGTTACACCACACCCCTGCCACAGGGACTTCATACACTTGGAAACTAAGTTGGTTCCCCGGTAAGATACTACCTCGCGAGGGAATCCTACTCATGAGAAAATTCCCATCAGTGCTCGTCCCACCACGGGGTCGTCACTGTCCTCAGAGGTATGGCATCTGGGTACTGGGTGGCATGATCCACCAAGACTAGGATGATCTTGTTGCCCATGGCTGTCTTGGGGTCCAGTGGCCCCACAATGTCAATCCCCACCCACTCAAAGGGGGTACTGACCACAGGGAATGGCTGGAGAGGAGCCTTGTGCTTCCACCCACTCTTTCCACTTGCCTGGCAAGTCTGACAGGTCCTGCAATGAGTGTCTGAACTCTTGCGCATTTGGGGCCAATGAAAGTCGGTGACAAGCCTCTCAAAGGTATTGTTCTGCCCCAAATGTTCTGCCAATGGCACATCATGAGCCAGCCCCAGTAGGAAGGCTCTGAACTTCTGGGGTACCACCAGCACACAGGCTGACCCAGGCTCAGCAACCTTAAGCTCACTATACAGGAGACCATTCTCCCAGTAGATCCCATGTGATCCAGACTGATCACCTACTGCCTGGCTTACAGCCTGTTGCTGCAAGCCCTCAGGAGAAGGGAATTCTCTCTGCTCCCTGCAGAATTCTTCCCTGGAGGGGCCTCCTTATTGCTGCCAATGGGTCAGCTCAGGCAGGTCCCCCAGTTCAGCTTCTTGTTCCCCGGTAGGCTCCAGGGCATCTCCCTCAGGGCCTACCTCCTCCTGGGCCGTGGGAACTTCGGGGGCCGGTTTCCCGCACCCCACCACTTCTCTCTAAGGCAGGTTCCTGGGCCTCCTTCTCAGGCTCCAGGTCCTCTTGAGCACCCCTATTGGCTGCCATTGACCGGGCGGTCACGTACGCCAGGCAGGCAGACCCACCATCTTCAAGTGAGTACTCTTCTCCACCTTTTCCCAAGGGGTGCTCTCCAAATCGTTTCCCAACAAACAGTCAACGGGCATGGTGGGCCTCACAGCTACCTGAAGAGTACCAGAGACCCCCCCCACTCAAAGGGAACCTGAGCCATTGGACAATGGCTCTCTGTGTTGTCGGAGGCAACATTTCGGCAGAATGCTTGAGGGACAATCTGCTCTTGAGACACTAGGTGACACCTGACAGCTGTCACACTGGCTCCTGTATCTCTAAGAGCCTCAACCGTTTGGCCATTGATGGTCAGCCACTGCCCATATTTCTTAGTGTTGCTGGGCAGCTGAGTTTCTGAGACCCCCTCATAGTCTCCTAAAGAGACAAGGGTCATCTGTGCGACGCCCCACCCACCTTGGACATCAATCTCCTCCCCCAAGGCTACACTAGCCATCTGCCGGGGGGTGGAGCACCAGTGTGTGCTGCTTTTCCAAATAGGCGGCACCTGGGATCACTCGCCTTGTGACCCAGGTCCCCACATTTATAACATGTGGAATAGGACTACCTGTCGAGACCCCTTGCTTTCTCTCAGGGGGAGGCTGGGAATCTTTCCCTTGGTTCCCTTGGGGACTACTTTGGCGCCCCTTGCAGAACTCCTTCTGTTTACCCTAGTCCCCCCCACTCTTCTGCTGGGGACCCTGCCCACCTTTGGCTGAGTCTCCCATGTGACCCTTTTCGACCCAGGTGCTCATCCAGCGGTCCACCTCCTCAGCAAGCTTCCTAGGGTTAGTCAGCTTGCTATCAATCAGGTGCTGTCGCAGCTCAGGAAAACAATTATTAGACAAGTGCTCCCATGGAATCAAATCAAAGAGACCTTGAAAATCATTAACTTTGCTGCCCTTTACCCAATCATCCAGTGCACTGTAAAAGAAAGTGCTATATTCAACCCAGGTACTGTTCTCTATCTTCTTACAAGACCTGAACCTCTGCCTATAGAGTTCAGGGGTCAAACCATACCTAGACATTAATGCTACCTTCATGTGGCTGTATGAATTGTGAACTTCAGAAGGCAAGTCTAACAGTGTGTCCCGCCCCTCACTAAGGAACCTACCCCACAGCCCTGCTCCCCAATCTCTCTCAGTGACCCGGTGGGAAGACAAGGCTACCTCATAGGCTCTGAACCACTGCCCAAAATCCTCATTTTCATTAAACTCTTTCACCACATCTTTGGGAATATACACCCTAGCTTCCACAGGCACTGATGGTGTGCTGCCAAAAGACGGGAGTAATCTCTAAACTCTTGGCCTTCAATTCCAACTCCCTCAAAAAAATGTAATGTTCAAATTGCAGTTTCTTTTCCTCTATGGCTAACTTTCTAGTTTGCATTTCAAATTCCAACTGCCCACTTAACTTGAGCTTGGTCAGCTCCATTTCATGCATCCTGCTGTCTTTCCTGTCCTCCAGCTCTTCTGGAGACAGTCCTCTGGCAGAAACACTGCTACCTGCTGGGGAGACTACTTTCTTCCCCCCTGGACCCAATAGCCCATGCAGCTGCTCATCTGCATTCTCAGCCCCATCCTCAGGGGAATTCCTTGCTTCAAACCAGGCCCTCAGCGCCCTTTGCAGGTCCTCCTTCCTGGAGATACCAGTGGTAAAACTTTGAATCGTCTGCAGAAGTGCTTGAGCTGGGTAACAGTGTAGCATTCTAGCCTCTCTTCTTCCCAATTAAGATCAACAGACGCTATGGATGCTGTTTTCTGCATGGTAGTTGAATTTGGTATCAAAAATAGAAAATCTCAAAAACAAATCTACCAAAAGTATGTGGTTGCGTTTTGGTCTGCACTCACTAAGTAGTGTTCACCAATCATTGTACATGAGTCACAAATGCAAGTCCAGAATCCTCACCGCTGACCACCAATGTTAGATTTGGCGGTCTCTAGTTGGCACAGGTAGGTACTTGTGATAAATAAGTACCCTTGCCTTTAGTCAGGGTAAAGGGGATACACTCCTAAATATCCCCTGCTCACTCCCTTGGTAGCTTGGCACGAGCAGACAGGCTTATCTCAGAGGCAATGTGTAAAGCATTTGTGACCACATACAGTAACCCAGTGACAACACTACAAATGGAAACCACACAGGTTTTATATCAAAAATAAGTATACTTTATATAGAGTTACCACAAGACCCATAAACGACAAAAATCCATAATACTGTACTTTTAGATGGTAGTTTTAGCTTAGTAAAGTTCAGTTCTTAAGATACAACACTTTTCGTCAAAGTACCTTACAATGCGTTGCACTTCCACAACAAGTAATGTTGCAGCGATGGAAATGCGGCAAAGTTCTGGTGCAAAGAAATAAAGACGACGCTCTCTCCTTGATGCGACACGCTTCCCGGTGATGCGGCAGCATCTGCTGCGACGTCGATCCTCTTCTACGGTGATGCGAGATACTTTACAAGATGCAAGCCGCGACCGGCACTGCAACAAGCTTCCCAGCGATGTGGCGGCATCTGCAGCAACGTCGACCCTCTCTACTTTTTTAAAATTTTTATTTCAAAGGCTTTATATAGCGCTACTGGACCCAGGAGTATCAGAGCGCTTTACAGACAGATAAACATCATGAAGCAAAAGTAACTCGAATGGGAAACTGTTTTTCAGTTAGAGGAGGGAATTTAGGAAAGAGAGTAATTAGATATAGATTGAGGGAAAGGGGACGGGTGAAAGATAGGAGAGAGAGGGGTAGAGGGAGAGGGGGGAGAAAAGGAAAGTGAGAGAAAAGGGGTGGGTTGAGGAGAGTAAAAACAGAGGACTACATCATTATAGAGAAGTTAGGTACCCCAATATTTGTTGAGGAGAAGCACCTTGAGTCTTTTTTTGAAGAGAGGGAAGGATGGGTTGCAGCGAAGATCTTTGGGGAGGGAGTTCCAGATCGTAGGGGCATTCCCAGAGAAAGAACGTGATTGTGTCTTTTTGCATTTGAGTCTCGGGGGGATGAGGACCAGGGCATTGGTGCTTCTCAGGGACCTGGAGCAACCAGCTTTTTGTAGTTTGTCAGAGAGGTAAGAGGGGGTGTTTTGGTGAAGGGCTTTGTGAGTAATACAAGCCATCTTGAAGCTAGATCTACCTTCGATAGGGAGCCAGTTAAGGTTTTTGAGGATAGGAGAAATGTGGTCAAAACGTTTACAATCAGAGATTAGTCTGGCGGCCAGGTTGAGGACAGATTTAATAGGGGCAAGGTGGACTTTAGGGTTGCCAACAAGGGTGGCATTGCCATAGTCAATTCTGGAAAGTACAAGAGACTGGACAACAATTTTGAAGTCATCCGCTGGAATGAAAGGTTTGAGTTTTTTAAGGTGGAGAAGGGAGAAGGGAGCACCTTTTGCAGCGTTTTTAATGTGAGGGATGAGAGTGAGATTCTTATCAATGCTGATGCCCAAGAATTTGACAGAGTTAGAGGTGGAGAGGGTGCAGTTGAGTGCATTTATATCATTGATCCAGATTTGAATAGGCAGGGAACTATTTTTGGTAGTGAAGAGGATGATTTCATTTTTTGGGGGATTAAGTTTGAGATGATTAAGATGGAACCAGCCTTGGACTTTGTTCAAGGTATCATTGAGGAGAAGAATGTCATGGTGGGATTTGATCTTGTAATAAAGTTGAGTGTCGTCGGCATAGAGGTGGTAGTTGATATTAGCTTGTTTGAGAATAAGGGTGAGTGGTTCCATGAATAGATTAAAGAGGGTAGGGGAAATGATAGAGCCTTGAGGGACCCCCAGTGAGACAGGTTGAGGTTTGGAGAGGCAGTGACTGAGTTTAATTTGTTGGGATCGGTTTTGGAGATAGGAGGTGAACCATTGGTGAACAATGCCCTCAAGCCCAAAACGGTCTTTGAGAGTGTTAAGAAGGGTGGGATGGTGGACAGTATCAAATGCAGCAGAGAGGTCAAGGAGGATAAGGAGGGAGGATTCGCCTTTGTCAAGAGAGCGATGGATATCATCTGTGATACTGATCATGGCGGTTTCCGTACTGCATTCTTTTCTGAAACCGGATTGGAAAACATCAAGGAGATTGAATGACGTGATATGTTTGTCTAACTGGGAGAGTACACATTTTTCAAGTGCTTTGGAGAGGAAGGGGAGATTAGAGATAGGGCGTAGATTGTTCAAGTCGTTAGGGTCCGCAGAGGTTTTTTTTAGGATGGGGGAATTTTCACCTAGTTGAAGGAATGCTGGGACACAGCCAGTGGCAAGTGAGGAATTGATGAAATTGGTCCAGATGGGTGCGATGATGTGTTTGAGTTCTTTAACCAGCTGGGCAGGAAGAGGATCATTGGTGTGATACGAAGGTTTAAGTTTAGAGATAATGTTGAGGACAGTAGATTCTGATACTGGACAAAATTCGTTCCAGGCGGCATTGTTTTTGGTAGGGGTGTCTTTAGAGATAGAGTCAGGATGGGGTGGAGTAGAGAGGGGTAGAGAGGGGCCATGGCAAGAAGGGGCAGAGGAGCAGGGTGAAGTGGGAATGTTAGGGAGGAGGTGTTGGCTAGGGGTAGATTGGTATGGGAGAGGGGGAGAAAAGAAGGATAGTTCAATCGAGTTGACTTTATTCGAAAGAAACTGGCGATTTCTTCACATCTTTCAACAGTGGCTAGTATTTTAGGGGGACCAGAGGAAGTTTGTTTTTTAACGATGCTAAAGAGTTCTCTGGGACGGTTTTTGGCCTGGTCAAGTTGTGAACGGAGGAAGGATGCTTTTTTAGTGAAGATGTGCTTCTTGTATTTGGCTCTGGCATTTCTAAGGAGTATCAAGTTATCAGGGGAGGGGTGATTCCTCCATAAGCGTTCAGATTGTCTGTGGGCCCGTCTTTCATTATTAAGGTCAGAGTTAAACCAGGATTTAGGTGGTATATTTGTTTGATGTTTAAGTTTGATTGCGGCAATTTGGTCAAGCACTTGAAGGATAGAGTTATTGTAGTGATCAGTAAGGTCAGTGGTGCTGTGAGAGGGGTAGGGAGGAGTAAGCGGGTTTTGATAGACGCTTCCAACTCGCCAGGGGGAATAAGGTGAAAATTACGGGTATGTTTCAAGGGTAAGGTGCCGATAGGTGTGGAAATAGTAATAGAGCAGTTCACGGTGAAGAGGATAAGGTGCTGATCCGACCAGTCAACTGGAAGAATCGTTGAGAGAGAGGCCAGATCCTTGCTAGTCATAATAGCGTCCAGGGTGGCGCCTTTAGTGTGAGTCGGGGCTTGGCAGAGTTGTGTCAAGTTAGTCATGTCCATGATATCTTTAAGGAGGATGACAGACGGGTCGTCTTTATTATTCCAGTGGATGTTAAAGTCACCAAGAAAGAGATTCTTGGTGTGAGTGAGCAGAGATTGAGTGATGAGATCCGACAGCTCTTCGGTAAAGGGGATGGGATTGCCGGGGGGGGTGGTAGATAGTATGAAGACGAATGGTGGGGGAGTCAGGAGAAATAAGATCAACACAAAGGTATTCAAAGGTAGAAGGGTCCTGGAGATGAACAAGTGTGAGATTGAGTTCCTTTTTAAAAATTAGGGCAAGGCCACCTCCTATTTGCTTTATTCTGTCTTTCCTAAAGATGGAATATCCAGGAGGAATGAGCAAGTCGAGGATAGGAGTCGAGTGAGGGTTGAGCCAGGTTTCCGTAAGGAAAGCAATATCTATGTTTTCATTTAGAATGGTTTCCGCAATATCAGGCGCATGGCAGGATGCGGATCGGCAGTTAATCAACATGCAGTAAAGTGGTGAGAGGTCAGGGTGTTGATGGGAGGGATCAGGGAGGATGGAGGATAGTTGTTGAGGGGGTCTAGGAGAAGTCGGTAAACGGGGGAGACGACTCGTTCCTAGGAGAACAGGCATAGTACATAGTACATAGCGGGAGAGGGGTATTAGAGGACGAAGAGGGAAGGGGGAGACGGTGGGGCTCATGGATAAGTTAACCTGCACGAGACTAGAGTATGCAACATGATGAGAGGTAGAAATCATGGATGCTGTGTGAGGTTGGGGAGAAATGGAAGGATCAGTGGGATTGTGGGGGTCAGGTAGTTTGTAGGGAGGAGGGATCTGTGAGAAGAGTAATTGGTGATACCAGTGCAAGGGGAGCTGTTAGTGGAGGAGGAGTGAGGTGGGGTGGTGTGTGGAGATGTGTGTACATGGTCAGAGGAGTGGGCTTTAGTAAGGAGTGAGACATCGGATCCTAGGGAGGAGAATTCTAAAACAAGGGATGAAAGGAGAAGTTCTACATTAAGGAGTGAAAGAGAAAGAAGAGAGGAATGGAGCGGGTCAGAAATTAGTGGGAGGAGTGAAGAGTATGTATAAGGATTAGGGAGATGTAGGGGGGTAACCAGGGGGGGAAGGAGAATGGAGTTATAATGGGTGGGAGGTTTGCATTGGGTAGGGGAGGGGTCAAGGAGATGGGTGAGGTTGGGGGATTAGATTTAATAAAAACGTTAGTTAAATGAGGGGGAGGGTAGTCCAGGATGTAGATGTATGTGTATTGAGGGTTGCAGGAGAGATCAAGGGCGTGTGAGAGTGGGTGGTCAGCGGAGGAGATGTAAGAGTTACAGGAGAGATCAAGGGCGCGTGAGAGGGAGTGGTCAGCGGAGGAGATGTAAGAATTGCTGGGGGAGTATGGGGTGCAATTAAACTAGGGGGGGAGGATAAGGAGCATCAATGGGGTGGTTGTTACAGGAGTCAGAAGTAGAGAGGTGAATGGACGAAGGTGTATTGTTGAGAAGAGGGGGCATAGGGGGGTCCAAGAGAGGGGCTGGAGGGGACAAGGGAGAGTGGTAAGAAGCGGAGGATGGAGGAGATTTGTTCAGGGGGAGATCACAAGGAGAGGAGTGTTCAGTAGTACTTATAGACTGTGGGGTAGTAAGGGAGGCAGGAGAGGGCGTGTAGGTAGCAGGAGTATCAAGCAAAGTTGAATGGTTAAGGGAAATGGGTGGAGCAGACCCTAGTTGAGGGAGGCAGGTCGTAGGGGAGAGGGGCAAGGAAGGAAGAGGGGGTGCTGGGGGATTGAAGGGGGGGGTGGGGAGCAGGGAATTAGGGTTGAGAGTTAAGGATGGACGAGGGTGGGGAAGGGACATTGGGTGGTAGGGGGAGGGGGAATCGTTGGTGAAGGAGGATGTGAGAGAGGCAGAAAAACTAGGTTTGTTTAAACTTTATTGTTTAGTTAATTAAAACCATAACAAATTTCCTTTGCACTTGTGACACAATATTAAAATTTAAATTAGTTAAAATACATCTTCAAAGTTTACATCTAGATAAAATTCAAATACTCATTTTAAAGGACAAAGAAAATGAAGTTTAGAAATCACAGTACAGTTTTAAAGTATTAGTTAATTATCAAGCGTTTTTCAAAGGCAAGCAGAAACTTTACAATCCTACAGTTGATTTGTGTATCCGTAGAGTCCAAGCAGCCTATAATAGCTGACCTGCAGGTGCGTAATCCCTTAGTCAGAAAGTGATTCTTTAAAAGAAACATTCGCTCCTGTTTCAACTTTGTACAGTGACAAATAATATGAATTATATCCTCTTTGGTATAATCACAGAGCCGACAGGCAACGGACCCCGGATGTTTCCAGGCTGTTGCGTCAGCCAGCGTTGGGTATTTTCCGAATCTTAGAGCCATCAGCCTTTTTTTGGTAAAAACTGAGTATGTAGAATCCAAGTAGAGCGCCGGAGTAAGTAGTTTGTAGCTGTTAATTACAACGCAAGAGTGGGAACGATGGGAGAAGATGTCCTTATCAATGAGTAGAGAATGTAATTTGGCGGCTTTGTTTATTGCCTGTTTAAATGAATTAAATGGCAAATTTTTATCCCATAGCTGGGTGGTACATGTTAATTCCAATGCTTTGGTCAGGAATTTGTTTGCCTCTGATCTGTTTCCCGTTTCGACCTCTTGCCACCAAAATTTGTTTAAGTTATTGTCAGTGGCGTTCATTTTGATACGGTACCAAGTTTTAATGCACGTGTATAGTCTTCCCACTGACTCGTTCATGAGACCAAATTCTAGGCGCATTTGCGCTGGTGAAGCAGTGAGGGGAAGTTGAAAAACGTTCTTATAAATTTTGGTAATCAAGTTATTCAACAAGGCACCATCTTTACCGTGCATTGCTGCGCTTGCGTATGTTAAGGTTGGAAGGGCTTTAATAGCATTTACCTTAAGTAGTGGTTTGAACGAGGGGCCCTCTAGTTTTTTATACAGGGAGCTAAATGCAAAGATCAAGGCTCCAGTTCGTTGTGTAAGGTAATGTTTCTGGCCTTTTAGAGTCATCTTATCGTCAATAAAATATCCCAGATATTTATAACTTGAGACCCTTTCGAGCCTTTTGCCTTCTATGAAGATATTGTAATCTATTGAGCGTCGATTGGAAATTAACATTGTTTTGGTTTTAGATAAGTTCAAAGTCAGTTTGTTAGCAGACAAGAAAAGCGAAAGTTCTGTTAATAGTCTAGTCATACCGACTTTTGTTAGGCTCATAAGTACAATGTCGTCCGCATATGCAAGATGTGAAAATTGCAGGTTACCTAATCTCGGGGGGTGAGCGTTGCAGGTATTTAGTTTGCGGGAAAGATCCGAAAGAAATAGGTTAAACAAGTGAGGCGCCAGGACGCATCCTTGTTTTAGTCCGGTTCCTGTGGACACTTTTCTTGAGAGTCGCGTACCATCGCCTAGTTTTACTTGTGTCCAGGTATCGGTATAGAATAGCAACAGGCCCCTTAGTAGTCTCTCAGGTATGTCCCATGATCTTAGTTTAGCCCATAGTAAATCCCGATCCACACTATCGAATGCGGCTTGCAGATCAATAAAACATAAGTTCAGCTCCTGTTTGTTGCGCTGGCATTTATCAGCTACCAGGGTTATTGATAGAATATTTGAAATAGTTCCGATGCCCGCTCTGAGCCCTGTTTGATTGAGTGGAATCAGATCTCTGTCGCCTGACCAGGTAACCAGATCTATTAATAAAAGAGATGCAAAGTATTTTGCTTCCACATCCTGCAGTGTTATTAGTCGGTAGTTAAGTGGGTTGGTTCTGTCACCGCCTTTGTATATAGGCGTTATTATAGAACCGTGCCAGCTTTTAGGTACTTGACTGAATGTTTGAATGTCAGAAAAGAGGTTCTCAAAAAAGAGGCTCCAGTATTCAGGTGCATGTTTATATACCGCTTGAGGAATGCCATTTGGCCCTGGGGCCCCGTTACTCTTGCCCTTACTAATTACTTTTGTAATCTCCTCAGTAGAATAGGTTCCGAGTGATATGTACGAAGTTGGTGCTTTGCTTGGATTCATTGGCGACTGCTGTGTACTATTTTCTGCCTCACTTGTCTTTTTATTATGATGTTGCACGTAGGGTTGATTCCCTGGGATTTTTAGTATATTTCCTTTAAATTTTAGCTGGAGGAAAGTAACCCATTCATTTTCCTGCACGTTTGATGTAAGAGTGTTCAGCGGTCTGGTTAGTTGATTTATAATTTTCCAGAATGTAATTGCGTTCGAGGTTTTAGCACTATGGAGCAACTTGGTCCAAAATTTTTCCTTCATAACTTTTTTGTGCTCCCAGACATTCTTTTTAAAGCGCTTCCGTAGGGCCAAGAAAGCGTCCATTTGACAAGAGTCTTTATTATACGTTTGTAACTTTTTATGTGTTTTTCTCAGTTCCTTCCTTAAGTCTCTCAGATCTTTCGGCAATGTGTTGTTTACGTTCGTTCCTTTGGACTTCGTGGCTGAAGATAAACTAGGTGATTGAGAGATAATGGTGTTGGTAATGTTTATACAATTAGGGGTAGGGGTGGTAAGTAGTGATTGAGGGAGAACATCCAGGATAGTGGAAGATGTGGGGGGAGATAGTAACTAGAGAAAGAGGGGAACGTGGCGATGAGAGTTGCTTCACAACGATGCAAGCCGTGACAGGCCCTGCGACACTCTTCCCGGTGATGCAGCGGCATCTGCGGCGACGTCGAGCCTCTTCTCCGGCGATGAGCCGCGACAGGCCCTGCGACACGCTTCTCAAAGATGCGGCAGCTTCTGATGTGACGTCGATCCTTCCCTCCTGCGACACGCTTCCCGGCGATGCGTCGGCATCTGCTTCGATGTCGATTCTCTTCTCCAGTGATGCGGGGCCCTTCGTGTTTGTGAAGCGGCAGTGGCAGTTCTGCGATGCACTTCTCGTTCTTGAGTCGCGCTTCCAGCTCCTTGTGACACGCAAATCCCCCACAAAGTCCAGCACAGCTGCCGGCACTTCAGGAAGACTTTTGGGAGCTGATGAGTGAAATCTGCTGACACTGAGACTTCAGCAGGATGCAAGCTCTGTTCCAAGCCCTTGGAGATCCTTCAATATTTGAAAATAAAGCACACAAAGTTCTTTCTCCTTTCTTTGGCAGTCAGGCAACCACTGCAGGCCAATCCCCCCAAGCAAAACTTCAGCTTAGGGATAGTCTCTCCTCAGCAAAGGTTTCTTCTTGTAGTTTAAAAGTGATCTAATTTCTTGGGATCAGGGTCCCAATATTTATACCCCAAAATCCTTTGTCCTCTGAGGGCAGAGGGCCCTTTGCCCAGTCCAAACCAGTTCTGGAGCACTCTGTTTACTAGACTCCTTCTTTCCTTTCCCGGTGCAGGGCAGAGACATCAGACACACCACAGGAGGTGGAGCCAGCATTCTAGAGGGAAGGCCCAGCTTTATCCCGGTCCCAGGTGCAACTCCTCCCTCCCATCTAGATGCATGTCTCTCTATTCACTATTGGCTGCCCCAGCCTGTCTCCTGGAATCCCCCAGCCCTGTCATTCACAAACTCCAGACAAAGGAATACACAACCTAGCAGAGGCTGGCTTGAAAGGTTTAGGCAAGAAAATACCTACTTTCTAAAAGTGGCATTTTCAAACACAGCATATTAAAACCAACTTTACTAAAAGATGTATTTTTTTATTCTGAGTTCAGGCATACTAAACTCGAATTTCTACCATGTTCTCTGAGTCAGTTAGGATTATAAAATGTAATAATTCTAACAGCCCATTCTGGCCTATGGAGAACAGGTAGCCTTGCAATAGTGAAAAACGAAAAATGGCTGTAATTGACTATTAGGACATGCTTCACACACCAGGGCATGTCCTACCTTATACTTACAATGCACTCTGCCCTTGGACCTACCATAGGGGTGTATGCATGACAGTACCAGACTGCACACAGGCTCTGCAATGACAGACCTTAGACACATTTTACAAGGCTGCTTCTGTGGGTGGCACAACCAAGGCTGCAGGTCTATTAGCAGCATTTGGATGACAAGCTCTGGGCACCCCTTGTGCACTGTACTAGGGTCTGACAAGTACACCAAACAGTCAATCATGGAATCGCCAATTAATACATTCATTTACAATAGGGAGCACTTGCACTGGGGCACTGGACAGGAGTGGAACAGTGCCCAACGCATCTAACACCAGCAAAAATACATGAGGCAACAGCAAAAATGGAAGGGAGACCCACGCCAATGGTGCCAGGTCTAACAAGTCTAAACTAGGGGTGGGCGGAATTTGCGAAATTGCCTTTCGCAAAATTCTGCGAAACAGCAAAAAATCTCAGCGAACGCACGGGATTTTGCATGCTCACAGACATTTTCGGGGGCGGGTCCTCTTTGCGAGTTCATAGTGCTTTTCCTACACTACAGCTGCGTAAAGAGCCAAAAGAGTTGTCTCTCCAGTGACCTTGTGTGTGTAACTTTGCCATCGCGCCGAAAGGCGCCGGGGTCCCTTGAGTGAACTGTCCATCATAGTGGGTAAAGTGCGGGAAGACCGTGCACACTGCTAGTGTGTGGGGCGGGGCCAAACAGGCGGGCTTCTATGCGAGTTCACATGCCTCTTGTGTTTATAAAAGGTCAGAGACCGATCAGAGCAACAAATGAGGAGAAAGAAGCTCCTGGTCACAGGAACTGCACAGGGATTGCGCCCATGAAAGTCAAGGATGCAAAGGCCTGGGGGCGCTAGAGGACGCCAAGCAAGATGGCCGCACTATAGTGAGGCTCTTGCAGCTCGGGCTCCCATCCGCCCAATATCATTTTCATCCCATGAGAAAACCGCTTTCAACTCACTGCGGCTTGCAGCCCATGCCCCGGAGAACCTGGTGTGCTGTTTGCATATGACGGCTCCCTCTGCACACAATGAAATCCGAGAGCGCTGTGCACCCTGCAGCGGGAGCAAGATGACGGCTTAGCCTCTCATCGGTCGGCTTTGGATCTGGTTGGGCCTGCAGACACCGCTGCTGGAGATCGCGCTGCCCCTGGTGTGCCCCTGGGGCCTGGACATCATTGCTGCCTGCCTCCCGCCCGGCCTGGCCGGTGGTGGGCTGCCGGGTCTGTCTTCGCTGCTGGTGAGAGGAGGGGACTGGCGGTATTTGGTCCGGCCGGCAGAGGCTACCAGAGGCACGCGGCTGCACCTGGTCGGGCCTGCAGACACCGCAGCTGGAGATCATGCTGCCCCTGGGTGCCCCTGGGGCCTGGACATTGTTGCCGCCTGCTTCCCGCTCGGCCTGTGGTGGGCTGCCGGGTCTGTCTTCGCTGCCAGTGAGAGGAGGGGACTGGCGGCATCTGGCCCGGCTGGCGGAGGCTACCGGAGGCTCGCGGCTGCGCCTGGTCGGGCCTGCAGACACCGCAGCTGGAGATCTCGCTGCCCCTGGTGTGCCCCTGAGGCCTGGACATCCTTGCTGCATGCCTCCCGCCCGGCATGAAGTAGGCTGCCGTGTCTGTCTTCGCTGCCGGTGAGAGGAGGGGACTGGCGCCGTCTGGTCCGGCAGGTGGATGCTACCGGAGTCCCGCAGCTGCGCCTGGACGGCCCTGAGTTTGGGACGGGTGCCGGGAGAGGTGCCTAGCCCTGGCGCGGACTGCGTGACTTTTTGGGGGCTGGGGCGGCTCCCGTGCTTCGCCCCCGGCCAGCAGGGGCCTCTGAGCGCTATGGATGATCCTGGGCACCTGGAACGTGCCGATAGAAGAGCCGATCACCCGCAGGTAGGCGAAAGCTCCATAGGCGCTCTGGTCGGGGCGGGTGCGAGTCTGGCGGCCCCCCACCCCGGGCATAATTATTGCACAGACTGCAGGCAGCTTAACATTAGACGGGACGGTGGACTGTAGAGACTTGAGGCACTGGTCTGGTGCTGAGATTTACTTCAGGTTAGCTGACTTGTTCATCGTCCACACGTTCAGACCTGAGAGGCCTAATCCCAGCAACTTGGGGGACTGCGAGATTACCCGCCCCCTGTATTTGTGGACACGATTGCCTGGGCCCTGCAGGCCTCCCTGTAGAAGGGAAGAAAACACATCCAGCTGGCACCGTAAGAGCATAGCTCCATGTCATATAACTCCTGCACCCACACGGGGACCACCACTGCTAAGACAGACCGCCCCCCAGGAGGAACTACACACACGCCGGACGCACCGGTAAGAGGGCATAGCTACTTCACGAGTGCCCCCTGCGCTTGCCGCTCCCCTGACGTCTGGTGGCACTACTGATGCAGATGGGATCCTGCTGACTCTCCGGGTCCCCCACACACCTGGAGCACCCCACTGCAAGAACTTGGATAACGGACATACTGGGCTGGGTGACAACCCTCATGGGAGTGGTCATGGCCCCCTCACACTGAACATCTAGTCCCGATACTTAGGAGACTTCGGCGCGGGCCCTGCAAACACAGATTGCCGGTCACCCGCTGTGACCTGTCCTCATCAGGTCACCGCCGCCAACGTCTCGGGCCCAATTGACTGCTGCATCACCCTCCTCCATCTCCTGGCAGGCATGGGGAAACCGGACGGGCGATAGCCAAAACTTACCTTCAAGGCCCGTAAATCAACTCGCTCCCAGATGGAGCTTGACGATGAACAACAAGGAACCTCATCCACCTCCACTGCAGATCTCAAGGAAATACTCCTAGTGATGCAGTCAAGCCTCACCTCCATAGAATCTAAAATGGACTCCATGAATGCCAGACTGGATGGCCTGATGCACAGGGTGGAGAAACATGACGATCGTATTGTGGAAGCAGAGCGACGTATCTCTGATCTAGAAGACACAGCCAATGCCACCACGAATCGCACCCTTGAAATGGAGAAGGCCCTCAAGATAATAGCCACTAAGAACGAGGACTTGGAATCCTGTTTGAGAAGGAACAACCTGAGAATTTTTGGCGTAGTGGAGTCCACGGCCACAGGGAAGATGGAGGAGTATGTCGAGCGGCTCCTCATTACACTTTTCGGGAGAGCGGCCTTTTCGCAGGTCCTGCTGGTTGAGAGGGCACATCGCTCATTGGCGAGTCGGCCATTTCCGGGGGCCGTCCCTAGGCAAATATTAGCCAAACTACTAAACTATTGAGACCGGGACACTGCACTCTGGCTCTCTAGGGAAAAAGGTCAACTGCGACATGAGGGAATGGAGATCTCGATTTAACCAGACTTCACCATGGCCGTCCAAGAACAATGTCGTAAATTCCTGCAGGTGAAGAAAAAATTGCAACAGCTAAATAGCCCTTATGCCATGCAATTTCCGGGCCGCCTCAAGATTACACATTCAGGGAAGCACCATTTCTTTAACAACCCACAACACGTCCAGGACTTCCTCAAATCTCTTCCCAGGGCCTTTACGAGAGGGCCGTCCCCTGCCCGTCACCCGAGGACGGGAAAGGCACGTCAGACGTGGAATAACACAAGAATAGATGCCGCTCTGGCTAGAAATGCGAGATACTTGGCTCCGACGGTTGCTCCTGCAGTGCCTCGGACAACAGAGGACTACTGACCGATATTGGCCTCCCAGCCCTCATTTTGCAGACTGAACTAGAGCAGACATCCCACTACTGCACTACAGATAATGGTAGAGCAACATGCAGCAGAAATTGCTCTGGAATGAGACGGAGAGAACCCACTGCCTGATGTAGCTTACCTTAAACTGCTGGACAGTCTGCAGCCACCCCACCATGTACGATATCGGCCAGTGTGTTAGAAGAATTCCTTTTAGCTGCTCATTGGACAGTCTCATGACCAATGTACCTGCACGTGATATAATTTGGCAATGGGAGGCACTGCAGCAATTGTAACCAACATTAAAGAGTTCATCTTTAAGTAACCTGGAGAAGACACCCCAAACTACCGCCCGAGCACCCTCGCCCGAGCACCCTCGCCCGAGCGCGGAGAGACTGGTTGCCTTCTAGAAGCCACCCACCAGGCAAACCCTCAGAACTTTTCACTACTACTGGGTAATTTGTTGACCTCATTGCCCCCTGTTGGGGCGATGGAGCGAAGATGTTGTGGGGAGGGGGGCGGGTTGGGCCACGGTGAGATTGGGTCACCGTTGTGGGAGGAGGGAGGGTTTGGGGAAGGCCTACACTTTGAATCTCAGACTGACACGCCTCAGCATGTCATGGGAACACGGTTGGAGACGGGGAGGGGAATTGCTTTTCACACACTGTCATGCACAGTACCAATTTGTTTATATCTGATGATGCATCCAGTTATAAGTAATTACACTGCATTATACATCACCGCAATTGTTCACTTGATCCATGGAGTCCCGACTGAAAACTCTCCAATATAACTTTTTAACGTGGAATGTCCGTGGATTGGGGAATCCCTGTAAGCGTTGCCATATATTAGCGTATCAAGACCGCCACAATATACATTGCGCCATGCTCCAGGAAACACACCTCGCCCCCGCCCGTCCTCCACATTTGCTACCCAATGGGCAAACAGCAGATGCTTTTCCTCCTATTCTTCATACGCACGAGGGACACTCATCCTGGTGAAGCGCACGCTCCCTTACACCACCATCGGATCTTACGGGGACCCACAAGGTTGATACAACATCTTGTGGGGGACACTATCAGCACAGACCATCACATTAGTGTCCTGTTACAGACCCAACACAGATGATCCAGACTTTTTCTGGATACTGTGGGGAAGGATACAAGACATAGGATCCACCCACTTGGTATGGGGAGGGAACTTCAATGTTACCATTAACCCAGGATTGGACAGATCACACCCACAATCTCATCACTATACAAACGCGCAACACACCCTGAAAGACATTGCAGAATGTCATGACCTCATAGACCCCTGGAGGTATCTCCACCCACAGAAGCGGGAGGGAACCTGCTACTCCTCTGCTCACTCTTCCTGGTCGCGCATAGATATCTGGCTCACTGACAGAGGACTGGCCACTTGGTCCCCACACGCATTACACCTCCCTCGTACGTACTCGGACCACTCCCCGGTACTTCTCACTTTGACATCGCCGCATGAGGATCCCCCCTTCCTCTCCTGGCGACTCAACCCACAGACACTCTTAGACCACGTCTTCAAAGACGAACTAGAGCAAAAAATTTCAGACTTCTTCCTTTGCAATAACGGCTCAACTTCGCAATACTCCACGATATGGAAGGCCTTCAAGGTCACCATGCGGGGAGTTTGCATAGCTAAGAGCGTAGGTGTCTTGAAAGATATCCGCAACACACTCCGGAAATTAGACCTGGACATCAAGCAAACAGAGATATCCATACAGTCCACACCCTCCCCTGAGTTGCAAACGCAACTGCGCACCCTGCTCACCGAATATCAGGAGACGGCGGAACGAGAATGTAAATTCAGAGGCAAATATCACCAGGCCTGCCGCTATGGGGAGGGGGAACGACCAGGAAAAGCACTGGCCTCCTCCGTCCGACCCCCCACTTTGCCAATACAGTTCTAGAAATCGAAGATTAGGATGGTTTCACACACAGGAAAACCTCAGACATCTTGGAAGCGTTTAAGAGATTCTATAAAACACTGTATTGAACCCAGCGGCAAGCTCCAGTAGATTTTACACCCTTTTTAGACGACACAACGATAGCTTGGCTGGGGAATGGTCAGCGAAAGTTCCTCTTACAGCATCACGAGGATGAAGAGATCATCTCTGCTATTATGCAGTTACAATTGGGCAAGGCCCGGGGCCCAGATGGCCTACCGGCCGAGTTCTATAAATCTTTTTGTCATCTCTTAATTCCAATTTTGAGGCACGTGTTCGAGGAGGCCCGGGAGTCAGGCATCTTGCCCCAGACAATGCGCGAGGCACTCATCATCTCCCTTCCCAAACCTGGTAAGCCGGCCACTCAAGTAGACTTGTACAGGCCCCTATCCCTCATAAATGTAGATGCTAAAATCCTGGCTAAGTTAATTGCAAATTGAATTAGTCCTCTCATGCCAGTACTGGTCCTTCCAGATCAGTCCGGATTTGTCCGAACTAGGAGTACGTCCCATAACCTACGCACACTTTTTGCGCTACTGCATGATATTGACCCTGAGGAGGATGCGGCCGCCATCTTCCTCGATGCCACTAAGGCGTTTGACTCCCTGGAGTGGGATTATTTATCCTACGTACTCACGCGTATGTGATTCCCTCTCCCATTTCTAGCCTGGATACAGTTGCTGTACACAGGGATTCGAGCTATGGTGATGATTAATGGTAGGCACTCCTCCGCTTTTTCACTGGCCAGAGGCACAAGACAGGGGTGCCCACTGTCCTCCCTCCTTTTTGCCCTTGCCATTGCGCCACTAGCCGCTAAGATCAGGCAACACCACCGCGAACATGCCATCATCTACCCTAGTAGATAAATACTTATTTCCCTATATGCGGATGACCTCACCCTCTATCTACGAAAACGAATGTCAGTCTGAACCCTATCCTTCGACTGTTTATTCTCTTTGGCCAGCTTTCAGGAGTTAACATAAACTGGAACAAGTCTCTGATAAATCCACTTAGTGACTCTACTCCCAAATGCATACCTGATTATCCCCTCAAATGGTGTGAAGACGCTAACTTACCTTGGCAGAACGGTATCCCGCGATCGTGAGGAATTGATGAGGGCCAATTATGGTCGCGCATTAGACTCCAAAACTGAGAAAATAGCGAGATGGATTGCAATGCCCCTGTCTATAGCTGGCAGGGCGGACTTGATTAAAATGGTCATATTGCCTAAGCTTCTATATCTATTTGTAAACGTTCCCTATGCCCCTAGCCGCTACTTATTCTCATCCCTTAAAACACAGCTCATACGACTTACCTGGGGATTGAAACAGGCTAGACTATGATGGGACACCCTCACGCGCCCCTTCTGCGCAGGAGGGTTTGGAATACCAGATATGGAACTTTACTATAGCTGCACACAAGCCCACTTTGCCGCCTACTGGATGAAACCCCCTTACATGCCCCACCTCGCAATAGAAGATGGATACATGGCCCCCTTCCCCCCCACTGCATACCTCAGTACCCCCCGCTGTCCCGGGCCGCTCTGCTTCTACTACAGTACAATGCACAACTAGCATCTGGCACGACTTAACGCCTGCCACACAATGCGCATTAATTTACTCTCCGCTTTTACCCCTACCCGGAAGAGTTGATGTACCAGTCATGCAAGAAGGGGGATGCCGTCGGCTCCTTCGCAACTTGTCCATACAGACGTGGGGGCAACTCTACACAGCCGGCAAATTTCGCACAAGGGAAGAATTTTTTGGCAACACCAATCCTACCCCTCTGCAGCGATTTTACTATATTAGACTGTGCCAGGATGTGAAAGCCACCACACTTGACTTCCAGCTAGAGCCCCCCATCACGTTCCCACTGCACGCACTATTGCAGCAAACGGCACCTGCACATGTGCTTTCGCTACTAAACCATACGGTCCAATCCAACAGGGAGTACGACCCCCGCGGGCCCATAGTCGGTGGGAGGATGAATTGGGACACCCCCTTTCGACGAACAGTGGATATTCTGCTGTGGACAAACGGGAGAGATATCCGCTAGCAGTAGATTTAGAATCATACACTATAAATTTGTACACCGCCTTTACTACACCCCAGCACGGCTGCACCACCTGCGGCTCCTAGATAATGAAAAATGCGACCGTTGCGGGGGGGAGGGAGCAGACTTCCGTCCATCCAACGCTTCTGGTCGGAGATATTGGACGCACTGGACTGTATGACGGGCTTACACATACCAAGAGATCCCCTGACGGCGCTGTTGGGCTACACTACACCCATTGATGCTAAAGTCCGACACTACACTTCCCTTGCGCTTCTCCTAGCAAAGAGATTAATAGTCTGTCGGCGGGGAAGAGGGAAGGAGCCAAGATTTAAGGATTGGCTTCAGGACCTTATCTATTGCCAAGAGCAACTGCATACCTATGCCGAGCTCCAACCCCCTTCCTCCCGCCCAAGAGATATCTGGGACCCGTTAAAGACCTACCTGCTGCAACGCGCCACAGACACAACCCCACCCTAATTGAAACATACCTTGCCACAACGGGACCCCACCCACGCCCACACACACTAGCTACTGGACACCACTAGACACCCAGGAGAAATCACCCACCATACTAAAAGAACAGGGTGCATCTTCACCTCAGCTACATACTCAATGCATATGTTGCGCTGATGCACATGTCAACTTCCTTTTTCCTCTACTGGCGTCACTCGACACTATACAATAACATATATTTGATTACCCCTAAAATGCATTACCCCACCTAACGCGGCCGGCCCGTTGTCGTTGTAGACGGCTTGCTGTGTAT
Organism: Lissotriton helveticus; assembly: GCF_964261635.1. NCBI lineage: Eukaryota > Metazoa > Chordata > Amphibia > Caudata > Salamandridae > Lissotriton > Lissotriton helveticus. The sequence continues at coordinate 1,017,857,533 of NC_136061.1, forward strand.
TCTCCCACCTGTACAGCATATTCTTTTCTTATTTGCTGAATCACATTGCCAACCTGAATAAGGATGTAGGCAGCGAAATATGTGTGTTTTTGTGTTTTCTTTTCTACCTTCAATGAAGGTCTTTTAAAAAAAATGGATGCAAAGGCCTCCATCAAGCATCACAGCTAATTTTCAACGGTAGATATGGGGAGAAAGCACACCTGCCCATCCTCGACAAAGCTCACGATTTTTTGGGCTGATTAATGAGTTACTGGATTTGAGCTTCAGCTCGGGCACCTGCATTAATAATCTGTAAGTGCTTCCTGTTGATGTTTAATTTTTGTGACAGGAGCATCGTGCCAGAATGAATCCTGTCCTGCATATTTATCCAAGAAGACGCCACCGTTGTGTGTGATACCTCTACTCAACTGGAGTACTTCCTACTGGCTAATCAGTAAGTGCTACCTCGTTGGGTAAATGTATAGTGTTTTTCCTACACTACAGCTGCGTAAAGGGCCGGAAGAGTTGTCTCCAGTGACCATGTGTGTGTAACTTTGCCATTGCACCGACGGGCGTCAGGGTCCCTTGAGTGAGCTGTCCATCCTAGTGGGTAAAGGGCGGGAAGACGGTGCACACTGCTAGTGTGTGGGGCGGGGCTAAAGGGGCGGGCTTCTATGCGAGTTCACATGCCTCTTGTGTTTATAAAAGGTCAGAGACCGATCAGAGCAGCAGATGAGGAGAAAGAAGCTCCTGGTCACAGGAACTGCAAGAGGATTGCGCTCGTGAAAGTCAAAGATGCAAAGGCCTCCATCAAGCATCACAGCTAGCTTTCAATGGTAGATATGGGGAGAAAGCACACCTGCCCAGCCTCAATAAACCTCACAATTTTTGAGGGCTGATTAATCAGTTACTGAATTTGAGCTTCAGCTCGGGCACCTGCCTTAATAATCTGTAAGTGCTTCCTGTTGAGGTTTAATTTTGTTACAGGAACAATGTGCCAGAAAGAATCCTGCCCTGCATATTTATCCAAGAAGACGCCACCATTTTGCAATACAATTCCGTTTTGCCGCTGATCACGGAAGTATTGATATTTTCTCGTTCCGCACGGAATGCAGAAATGCCGAAATTTCGCAAGTTCCGCGAGCGGAACGGAATTTGCCGCCCACCCCTAGTCTAAACTAGAGTGCTCAGCACTACTGCTCTATACAGCACTCCAGTATACAGCACCATTTTAACTTTACAATACTACACTGCACCACACTCCACTTTATGTAAGCCCACTATAAACTACTCAACTGTACCCCCACTCCACTCTATAGTGCACTAGTATATCCCATTTAAATGTACATTATTTCAGTTTGCACCCATCCAATGTACCTCACTCCACTGTACGCCACTCCACTGTATGCTATTTCAGTACCTAATATTCCAGTATAGGCCACTACATTGTGTAAAACTCCAGAGTACAGCACTACGCTGTATGCCACTCCAGCGTACAGAACTACATTGTACGCCTAAACAGTGTGTTGTAGGGATTCTGAACAAACACAGAACTATGCACAGGATTATGGGACCTTGGTGTATAGGGACTGAGTCTTCCTACCACCTTTGTATGCATTAGCCCAGGACCGACTAGTTATAGTGTCTCACTTGCTCTCCTACTCACTCACAAACAAACAAATGATTAGACACCCCAGAACACAACACTCCCAGATCTCTCAGGAATCGTGGTAACAAGACTCACCCTTTTGCTCGCACTCTTGTACTTGTCCACAATGAGATCTGACAGAGACACAAAATAGTTTAAAATATTTATTTTAACTAAGGTTCCTTAACATGCAGTATACATGCCACAACAAGCAGGAAAATGCATAGTACAAATACAGTCAGGATAGCAGCTAGTCCATATATTGTGAAGGGAGATGTCATCATGGAAAGACAATAGAGCCTAACCTCCTCCCCTTGCTAAGAAGATGTATTATTATATATTAGAAGATCTCTGGGCTTTGTCAGCAAACCCCATACCTTAACCTATAGATGGTACATCTACATCATAGGTGCTGTCTCGCTCTCTTCCCCGGAAAGGTCCCTCTCCAAGTGTGTGCTACCTATTTGAGTATTCTAATAAAACCAAAGTACGTTGTCCAAACAACAGCTGCATTAGTATGTTTTTTTCTAAGGGCTAAGGGCTGGCCAGAACAAAATACCAAGGGGCATTGTTGTTCGATCTTGCACATAATGTTCAGTCAAAAACCCAGGAACATGCAGAGTGAACACTGCGATAAGTACTCATGTGAAAACAGCCATAGACATTATTGCAAAAATAAAGACGTGTAGTAACCTGCGCAAAGTAGCAGGCAGGCTGCAGCGTGCTCATGCTAACTTAGTGAAGATGACAATGTCCCTATTGGCCACGTGACAAGTGTATGCAAATACACTCAACAATATTTACAGGGTATCAATCCACTTTACTCCACTCCACTGCACCACAGGTAGTCCCAGATTCTCCACTGAAACCTGGTCCTCCTCCTCATCATACTCTACTTCCTCATCATTCTCCCCCTCAGGGATGTCATGTGCTATATCCCTTGCTTCTATCCAGGCCCTCGGCGCCTTTTGCAGCTTCTGCTTCTTGGTGTAACCTTTGGTAGAAACTTCACGCTCCTTCTAAAAATCCTAAATACGCTGTCCTGTACACTTCCCCATCTTGGACATTTCAAAATCCATACTTGCAGGTGCAGTTATTGGACCCCCAACAAAGCAAAAATGCCAATCAGGAAGAATTGAAAAATAAAAAATGCCAATTGAAGAAATTAGGAAAAAAATGCCAAATGATTTAAATTGGTCTAGATGTGGATTGTAGTGTACACCAAATAACTGTAAGGTACTGCATAAACACAAGTCCTATCCTCACCGCTGAGCACCAGTGTTAGAAATGGAGGTTTCTGGTTTGCCGAGTATACACCCTGTCCAAGCAGGAGCCACAATCCTAGTCAGGGTAAGTCAGATTTACAACCTAAATTAACCTGTGCTCACCATCTGGTAGCATGGCACAGAGGAGTCAGGCTTAAATTAAGAAGTAATGTGTACTGTATTTGTCCACACTTTAATAACAGTAACACAGTGAAAACTCCACAAAAATACTCCACACCAGTTTAGACAAATAGAGAATATTTATCTTAGTAAAACAAAACAAAAGCAACAATAATTCAATAAGTAGAACTTGAGATATTAATTTTTAAAGATTAAATGTAAAAACAGTGCTAGAAGTCGCTAACGGTCAAAAGGTTACTTGAGGTCCAGAGGGACCGGTACAAATCCAAAGTTCAGTTTGACCACAATGGAGGCAGACCGGTGACAGGACCCACGCAGGGCCTGATGAAAAATTTGCTGCTACGGAGCAAGCATCGGTGTCGAAGGCTTCACAGCGTCAATTCCGATCCATGGTTGGCACTGTGTTGGAGGGCACTGTATCAGTTCCAATTAGCTTAAAGATATCACTGCATTGATTTTTGCAGCAAAACAGACACAGAACCCACTTTTTAGGACCAGAACTGGAGGGGGCACTTCAGGCAAGGACAAATCTTCATTTCCATTGAGTATCAGGTACTTTGGAAGATGGAGGTGGTCATGCCTGATACTTGATAGAAATGAAACTTTGTCCTGAGAATTTACCTTTGATTGCTATCACTTTCCCTTCAGATGAAGGAGGGCATACACATATGCACTGAAACCTCATATGTAGGAGGATTCCTTGTGATATGACTATCTCATGCTTGGGTTCCAAAGAGCGCCAGGTGTTTTTTTTCCGGTTGTAATAAACATGTGGAATTAGATGATATATTACAACCCAGATGAAGTCCTTGCGGGACGAAACGCGTTGGCTGGGCTGCACATATTTATGTTTCAGCTATAGGAATTCAAATAATTGAACTACTTGACTCCGTTGCATGATTAGTGCCAACTCCCGATGTTTTGGGTTGAACTAATTATAGATATGGTTGTTGTGAAATTGTGATGCTTTGATGTCATTAATGTTATGAAACAAGTACTTAGCTGTAGGAATATTATATGTATAGATAACAGACGTTCCTGTGTAATCTTTTTCAACATAAAATGAACATTTGTTTTCATCCAACATTAGATCACCCCCTATGGAAAAGCTGCAAAGCAGTGTAATACATCTAAAACAGAACCTACATTTAAGTATACAGAATAGATTGCAATTTATTTTTTACATGTAAATACCAAAATTACAACCTTTAAAATATAGTATATATGTATACTATTACACTACTTTCAGAGCAATGACATGCCTACAAAATATATAACTTTGCAGAAAGAAAAGCAGTTACTAAATCACATGGGCTACACCTTCAGTCAAGAAAGTGGATCAGCAAAGAATATTAATTGGAAATGTACCAAATATTACTCTAATGCATTCATTGAGAGGTCAACTACAAAAGACTGTGTTTAAATTCATGTAAGAGAGCACAACCACTTCCCAAATGTGACAAAAATAGAAGTAAGGGTGGTATTGCAAGATATAAGAGATGCAGATACTAGCTCCCATAAGCCCACAACCAAAAGCTTTAAAGATATACTGCCTAACGCTCCCAAACACATCACAGGCCAATTACCACCTATACCCACTTTAAAACTGTTAATTGCACAAACTAAATGAGCCACCAGTGATAGTCCATTTGCTCCTAGAAGGTACCTTGTTAAAAAGTGGGTATCTGGTTGTCAGAGGTATGCACCCTGTCCAAGCAGGAACCACAATCCTAGTTAGGGATCGTCACCACACACCATAAATTAACCAGTGCCCACCCTCTGGTAGCTTGGCACAGAGCCGTCAGGCTTAACTTAAGAGGCAATGTGTAAAGTATTTGTGCAACACTTCAAACAGTAACACAGTTAAAACACCACGAAAAAGACACCACACCAGTTTAGAAAAAAGATAACATTTTAAAAAAATAGGTATAACGTGTTTTTAAAGCATAAATTGAATTGTAGCGCTTAAAAGCATAAAGCACCAACTCGGGCTATCTGGTCACACCAAAAGTTCAGTCAAAATGTGATGGAGCGTGGGTCGGATACTGGCCCACTGAAAAACTACCTTAAATTCATTAACGTTGACAACAATGCGGAGAGCAGTGAAGGCGATGTGTCATTGACAATCCTTATGATGGAGGCGATGCGTCAGTTACGATCTGCGCAAAGTCGAGGATGTGTTGGGTAAGAAGGAGATGTGGCTAACAGCTGTTCAAACAATGTGCTCTATCCTCGCAGCCACAAAGATGTGTCATTGTTGATGGAGATGCACCAGTTCCGAGCTGTGCAAAGTCAGAGATGCGTCACGCAGTCGGCAAAGCGAGTCACTCGAACCTCAAGGCTTCAGCAATGCATCAGCATCGATGCAGATGTGTCGGTTCCGAGTGGTGCGATGGCATTGATGCTTTGATTCTGGTTGAGGCAGCACTTTATATCCACTTTCAAGGGCCCAGGACTAGGTTGGCATCCCTTGAAAGGACAAGGCTTGCAGCAAGCAAGTCCCAGGTGTTGTAGCAGGATGAGTTGAAGTCTTTGAAATCCATAAGACTTAGAACAGAGGGAAAGCCCGCAAGCCCTAGGAGTCATTTAAAGATTCAGTGAGAGGGTCCAGTCCTTCATCAGTCAGAGGGTAGCAGGAAGCAGGGCAGCACAATAAAAAAGCAGGTCTTCCAGAGCTTCAGCCCATCAGAATGGCAGTCCTTTTAGCAGCACAGCAGTCCTTCCTCTTGCAGAGTTATTCATAGGCCCAGTAGTGTACTGAAGTGGTGGTGTCAGAGGTCCAGTATTTATACTCAGTTGTGCCTTTGAAGTGGGGGAGACTTTAAAGAAATGCATTTGAAGTGCACAGAGATCCTCCCTCCCCAGCCCCGGCTACAGACTCCCTACAGGGATATACAGCCCTTTGTGTGGGGACTGGACACAGCCTATCTAGGTGTAAGTTTGCCCAGGATGACCCATCAGGATGTGGATGGCCCATCAGTGACATCCAAGATCCCTTTGTGAGTGGCTGTCTAGAGGTAATGCACAATGTTCAGCTGGCACCCACACCAGGCGTGTATTGGGAACAGGCTACAGACACACAGGGCTAAGAGTAGAAAAATGTAATCTTTCTAAAAGTAGGATTTTGAAGAGGGCAATGATATGTTTGTCTTTATCAGAAAAGAGGATTTATCATTACCATTTCAGTTATATGAAACATGACAGATCTGTTTCTTCTCAATCAGGAATTACAGTGTATTAAGTGTAATACTGAGTCCTCAATGTTAACCTCTGAAAGAAGTAAATCTCACAGTAGTAAAAAATAATGTGGGTTTTTCTCAACCAGGACATGCAAACCTTAAAAGTACACACCCTAACTTTTGATTACACAGCACCCTCCTCTATGGGCTACCTAGGACCTACCTTAGGGGTGACTCATATGTAATAAAAGGGGAGTTTAAGGCTTGGGAAGGGGTTTTATGTGCCAAGTTGAAATGGGTGTGTAAACTGCACACACAGGCTCTGCAGCGGCAGGCCTGAGATGTGTCTAAAGGGCTACTTGAGTAGGTGGCACAATCAGTGCAGCAGGCCCACTAGTAGCATTTAATTTGTAGGCCCTGGGCACATTAATGCACTCTACTAGGAACTTATAGGTAAATTAAATTTGACAAATGTGGATAAGACAATCAAACCATGATTAGAGCAGAGACCACATGCACTTTAGCACTGGTTAGCAGAGGAAAAGTGCTCAAAGCCCTAAAGCCAACAAAAAGTAGTCAGAGGAAGAAGGGGAGGAAGGCAAAAAAGTTAGGGGTGACCCTTCAGAGAGGGCCGTTTACCAACATACCAAGACATACAAATACCAGAGCATTTAACAATAGCACATAATGAGGAACCTTTCCTTTTATGTGATAACCTAAACAATGAGAAACAAATCCTAATATTATCTACAGCAAATACATTACTAAAAGTGAGCCAATTAAAAACCTTGATGATGGAGGGTGCCTTCACAATCTGTCTGAAACTACTCACTCTAATGTACACCATACATGGTAAATATCAAAAAAACAAAAATATCCCTTTTAAATATGCCCTACTACCAAATGCACAAAGCAACACTCACTACGAGCTCTTAAACCACATTAAAAATAAAATAAATAACTACTACCCTAAGACAGTAATCATAGATGTTGAGCAAGCTAGGATTCAATTTATTTCATTTATATAATCCCACACAGCCATAGGCAGTTACCATTATTTAAATCAAAGGATTTGGAGACATCTCCAACAATATGCACCATTGACCGTCAGACTTGTGGGGGCTCGGCGTGGCAGTCTTCCAACCACCCAATTACAATTAGGGCAGTCGGACCACCATTGCCCCACTGCAGCTGCCAGGGAACTGCCATTCCCTGGTGTTGTTGCAAAGGTTAGGAGACTGCAATATGCTTGGTGGCCAAGCATATTACGAGTTTCCTCACTGCTACAGTTTTCATGGTGGCTTGTCCTCCATGAAAGTCATGACAGAGAGGAAACAAAGGTGTCTGACAACATGTGCCCCTTGTGTGCATGCGCCACAGTTCCTGCACGTCATGGACTTTACAGTCCATGCGTGCAGGAGCAGGCATTGCAGTGCCCATTTTTAGGGCACTGATGTAGGAACATTAAAAAAAATCCTGGCAGACACAAGAAATACTCATAATCTGGCGTGCGGCCCCGGCTCCACAGCGCAAAACTCATAGGCAGGCTCTTAGTGTAGAATATTCTATAAGCAGTCCATTTGCCTTTGATATAAGCACACACCTATGACCCTGCCACAGAGGTAGCTAACCACTACAATTTACTAATAAATAGCACTTCCTACCTACACAATTAAGACAGGCTAAGCCCCCATAGAGGACTATTTTCCAAGACACTTGGGTTGGCAGACTGCATTGCTCCAGACACAGATGCTAATTCAAATCCAAAATACTATGATGTAAATTCTATGACTTCACCTTGGCACAGGAAGCCAAAACAAACAATGAAGTGAAAAGATGGCACAGTGCCCTTCAGTCCACACAAGGTAAACCCAACTTACACTCTATAAATTTATAGAAGCATTACAATAAGAGCAAAGCTACCAACAACTACAAATGGAGCAATCTGCTAGCCAAATTGTCCGTACACTTAACAAATAAACCAATAAAATGTATGAGATGCTACAATCTAAAGTTAAAACTTTCATAAATAACAAAGGAGCAGATTACTTAGAAATATTAGCCAAAAGCATATTTTCAAATAAATAATAACCTACCCAAGTAAAAAAAAATATATATATAAACCAATATGACAAATATTTTTTAAAATAATAAGTACAATATTTTATTACATCAGTCTAAAAATTAAATAAATGTTCAATGTTAATGAAGACTGAGATAATAAAATATTAAATACATTATTTAAAGAAAAAATTTAACCATGACTAACTAAAAAACAAAAAATAAATAATTACAACACAAAGTCACACAATTCCAAATTATAACCATCAATATTTACACAAACAATAAAATATAGCATTTCCTACCCAAAAGAAGCGAAAGAAAAAAACACTCAGGAGCTCTTTATGAGTGTGGCGGTCCTCGGACCGCCAAACTGATGGTGACACGGTGGTGGCAGTCCAGCCACTACTGCACCAGCGGTCCCACATCCAGATTACAACTAGAGGGGTTGGACCGCCATTGCACCGCCGCAACCGCCAGGGAACCACGGTCCCTGTTGATGGCGTGGTGGTCTAGGCCCAAAATATGCTTGGTTGTGACCTGAGGCACAACCAAGCATATTGCGACTTTCCTCACCACCAGCGGTGTCGAGGAGGTTCTTCTGCAAGCAACTGCTGGCGGTGAGGAGAGAAATGGCCACCTCCAGCCCCTGGGCAAAGAGGTGCATGCAGGGTGGCACATGTTGTGCCCCCATGTATTTTTGCACCCCCAGTTCCTGCATGGAAAGGAATTCACAACATGGTGCATTCCTTCCCATGCAGGAACGATGATGGACACTAAAAGGGTAACATTTACTATTTCCACTCTAATCTAAACCAGTTTAGAGAAGGTGTTGAACACTAAAGAAGTGACATTTTTTATTCCCACTCCAATCTAAACCAATTTGGGAAAAGTGTTGGACACTAAAGGGGTAACATTTACTATTTCCACTCCGATCTAAACCAATTTGGGGAAAGTGTTGGATACCAAAAGTGTGTCATTTTTTATTCCAACTCCATCTTGAGGAAGGTTTCAGGCACAAAAATGATAGAATTTACTGTTCCCACTCCAATCTATACCAATTTGGAGAAGGTGTTGGACACTAAAGGAGTGATATTCACTATTCCCAGACCACTGGAATTATCCAGTGGAAGAGAGCCAAATTATGAGGCAGAGTTGAGTTAGTTATGTGGCATAAAAAGGTCAATTGTGCGGCAAATTACAGCACATTATGTGATCGTATTGCTTCTTTATTTCATCATTTTAAAACTTGCTAACATTCTCTGGGCATTGGTTGCACCTCATTAGTACCAATTTAAGATCCAAATATACCAGTAAACCACAGAAAGATTTGCAGTCCAGCTTCTCAACGGGTCTTCTACTGCACAGAAAACATCATCGTAGTTTTAATAACTTTTGAACCGTTTGCGCTAAAAATCAGTTTTTGTTAAAATCCTTAGAATATGCGGCAGATGATGGATTATGTCGCAATTCTGGAAAATCTATAATTATGCAAAAATCGCCACGCTTTCGCAAAATTCCAGTGGCCTGTTTATTCCCGACCGGAAAGCATGCTTGCAATGTAGAAAGTAGGGGTGCAGTTCATCCCTGCACCTTGTGGCCGGCACCCCAAGGTGCCTGCCACCGAGTGCAGGGATCAATGGAGGGACACCATAGGTGCCCCCAGGCCGGCATCCAGTGGCCTCACACCCATGGGGGCCCTGCTGGGGCACCCAGAGACAACTTCCCACTGCCTTTTCATGCCAGACAGACCGGCACGAACAGGCAGTAATACCGGTCGGTAACGGCCGAAATTACCAAATTTCACCGTTACCGACCGGTATTAGGCATTTGAGATGTAGGGGCCTCATTTAAGGATTCGGTAATTTACCGAATCGGTAATTTAAGGAATCAGTAAATTACCGAATTCTTAAATACCGATTCAGTAAATTACCGAATCCTTAATGTAGGAGGCACTCAAATGAGTGCTTTTCACTTGTAAGAATTTGTTATTTACCACCAACTACAAGTTGGTGGTAAATAACGAAAACCATTAAAAAAGCAATTTTGTGCTTTTTTAACAGTGCCATGCAGCAGACATAGGGCATGTATGTGTACCACATGTGCACCCATGCACTATTCAGGGGTGCAACAGGGTGTCAATGTGACACCCTGCCACCCTTGTAGGTCTTCCCCCTCTTACTGATTCGGTATTTACCGATTTGGTAATACCTATTCATTCCTATGGGCCTCCAGGCCCATAGGAATGAATGGGGAATACCGAATCGGTAAATACCGAATCGGTATTTACCGAATTTTACCGATTCGGTAAAAATTACCGAATGAATACCTACATACCATTTACCCATTCTAATATACCGAATCGGTAAAATTCGGTATTTTAGAATCGGTAAATGGTATTTACCTACATCTGGCACCTTGGTCGCACATTGGCGACCGGGGGAGTACTGGAGGATTTCCAGACTGCGGACAGGCTCTCCAAGCCTGTCATCCGCAATCCGGAAAATTGATTCGGATTCCTTCCCGACCGAGCCCATCGGAATGGCTAGGTCGGAAAGGAATCCAGACGGCACTGACCGATTCGGTACATGGTTCGGAGCCCTTCCGACCGAAATCGGAATCAGCCCCTAAATAGTGATATTTACTATTCCTACTCCAACCCAAGCTTATTTGAAGAAGATGATGGACCTTAAAGATGTGAAATTTACTTTTTCCACCGCAATCTAAAATATTTTATACAAGTTATTACAAATGAAACATTTTGTAGACATAATCAATACTCCATACTCACACATATTTTTGTAACTATAAAATAAACTAAAATGTAATCTAAAAATACACTAACCAAACCTACAAACGTTTATATTTATATTTAACACTAACATATGAAAATATTTTTATTACTATAAATGATCTATTTTACAAATATATACAATTTTAAACCATAAAATAAACAAAATCCAAAATTAGGAACAATAAAATTAAAAATTAAAACCAGTTTTTAAATTAAAAATATATATTTAATGTAAAATAATAATCACAGATATTTGCATCATTACATGTATTCTTCAAAAAAAGAATAAACTTCAAAACGTTTATATAAAATCATTTTTCCATATTTTACTTGATTAAAATAGATATTTATACATTTTTAAATGTTAAAATATTTTTATTATTTAAATATTGTTTATATTTATTTAAATAGTATTTATATTAATTATATATTTTGTATTGATGTTTTTTAATACAATTAATATATATTTGGAATTGGTAAACGTTGTATGCTGCAAGACATGGTAGACTCCATATCAAACTAACATCAAATGAGTTACTGTTTGGAACGCAGGCCTGCTTTGGATCAGGATCCACTCAAAAGTTACTGATGAGGAGTGTCAACCTCAGCTACCCAGTGCATGATAGCAGATGGCCAGTTTATAATGTCTGCACACACCAACATCTCATATTGCAATAGGGCCAAATACAAGTCAGCTGTACAATATGTACAGCAAAACAACCCCAAACCCTTAAATAATTGACAAACTGTAAGGGAACCATGATTCTGGTACATGCACACACTAGGGCAGTCAAGATGGATTTAGGTTGATGTTATTACCAGGCACAATTAGTTATTTAGAACATGGAATGTACAGGGTACTGTCACCATTTGATGAGTGGTATTACATACATACCTATGAGTGGGATTGTTGTTCTGAACAGCACAGAATTGGAAACCCCTCATATATCTCTGGCCATGTTTTTGCAATACTGTTTTTCATGTCTAGGAGCCTATCATTATTAATTATATGTGAAAGTCTATGTCTTCCAAGGTAATCATAACAGAGAGAGCTACCTCACGTCATTTCACATGAAGGTCAGCGGTGGGATTAGCAATGTCTACAGTCTAAAAATGCACAATCCAGACACTGCACCAAGTCCTTATTGGGTCTATACTATGTGAAGTAAAGACACATAAAGGATCTCACAAATAATGAATTGTGTTTTACCATACATGAACATGAGATTTTCAGTTCTTCACACAACTATCCCCCAGCACGTCAACACATGTTTTAGATGACTCCACAAGCACGCTTTTCTAATGCAAACAGCAACATTCACAGTAGAAAAACCAGTAACACTGGCCTTTTTATCAGATACAACACTACCCCAGTGCAGATATTAGCAAAAGTGTTGTGTTATAGCTATGTGTGATGAGGAATATGACTCATTGCATCGCATACCAATACCACGCGTGTCATTACAACGCTGGTATTACTACGCGATGTCAATGACAACGACATGCCATTACATCGCAACATTTTACCACAACTAAGCCTTTAACACGCATGCCATTACCACGGCCAGGAGAATGCCTTTCATGGCCTCCACACTTCTCCTCCTGGAACAGAAGTGCTTTATTTGCCCCTGCGCCGAATCCGGGCAGGACACAGAGCACCCAATCACGCTCACCGCCTCCCTGCAGCTCACGCTTTGAGATAGGCATGGCCTGCCTCCCACTTTTTCTGCCGGAGGCTGCCACATCCCTCTTGTAGGCCACGAGCATGTCAGAGAAAGCCTGCCATGGCCCCAAATCACAGCGCTGTCTTTCTAGTTTTGCCGTAATCAAGGCCGGTGCCTCCCGGCTGGCCTGGGCCATATCATGAAGAACTGCTACGCTGGAGGAATTTAACAGCTACAACACACACTCGCGGGTAGCTGCATGGGCCTTTGATTTCCTTACGTGTGGTGGAGAACAAGTAGGGTCTCCGTGCGGATCACCATGTGTGTGTGTCCTCATGCTTCTGCACATACTGTGGGGGCACTGGGTCACGTACCCAGGTCGAGGTAAACCATCGGCGGATGTTCCGATTCAGCCGATCCTACACATTAGCATATGAGAAGTAATAAACTCGCAGGTGCTGTTATGCACTGCACTTGAAGCCTAAATTACCCCTTAACCATTAGTAGGAGTGAAGATGCGCTGCACCCTAGATGCTTAAGATATCTGATGATTTATATATTCTGCACTACCTGCTGCATTACATGCCCTGAGTAATTAACTAAATTAACTAATATGTTCATGTTTGCCATACAGAGTCCAGGATAATGAACACTACATAGGTAATTACAGTCATGCTTCCTGCCTGTGTCATAACCTATTGCATTTCACTTCAAGTAACTTTATGGGCATTTCAAAACCAGACACATTTTGTACAAGAGGTATCAGAGGGTTGTGCAATACAACCCCCCCTCCCGCCCTGTTTACCATCGGGTAGGATCTTCTGCCTTCATATTATACAATTTATGAGGAGATCTATTCCCCTAGTGTCATTCAAAGTTCCATGCCAATGTGCAACCATATAACTCCCTCCCGTCCATCCCCTCTCCCTGTCTCCGTGTCTAGGCTGTCTGTGTGTTAATCTTTATACAGTGTATGTGCATTGTAAGTGTCCCAGAGTGTAATTTTCCCATCCATTAATAATCAGCCTCCAACCAGCCTGCCAGAGGCAATCTAATCCACTATTTAGATATGTCATCTGATTCATTCAAAATCGGCGGGTCCCTTAGATCTGCCAGAATCGATGCCCAAGCCCTAAGGACTTTTTCCAGTTTTTCGTCCTTCCGTAAATGTTTAATATGGACAGCTTCAGCAGTTGTCCATTCATTCATTACACTTCTATGGCAAAGAAGGAAAGGAGCCCTTTTCCCTTTTGCCGTGAGGGCCGAGAGGAAAATTCACAAAGGGCTACACCCTCCCGTATTTTGAGATACTGAAACACAACAAGTACTCCTGGAGTTCATGGATGAAATCCACGTGTTTTAATACAGTAGACCCTAATGGGGTATTGACAGGAAGCCCTTGAAGAGACACCCTAGGGAGTGGGGAAGGAAACTATTCCTTTTGTTTTAATTACCCTCACACACCCTAGTGGTGTCATGCTTCATCATCGGGTCACCCTGACCCCTGTAAGTCAGGGTGGGCTTGACCATGTTGCAGGGGGTTCTTGGTGGGAAAATGACCAGAGGGATTTAAAGATTAAAAAACCATAAACAGATCCCAGTATCCCTTTATTCTTGGATCTGTTGTGGTTATTAAAATATGAAAACGGGGTCAACTGGAGTATTTATGGTCCTATGACCCTGAAGCCAACATATTTCAGTCCTGATTGGGCCTCGTTAGGTCCTGGACTTTCCTCAGGGCAACGTGATACCCTCCCTGGAAGGCGCAGAAGGATATTCCCTATACTGCTGTTTATGCAAGGGCAGATAGCTGCTCCTTATCAGTTAGTTAAAGACAATTATCTTTTAAAATTTTCTTATCACTCCATCCTACTATGGGGGAGGAATTCATCTCTGGGCATCTTGCTTTGTCAAGGGGTAGCCCTGTAGTAACACATACACCAAATGTCCTGCCCCACTTGACGACCTATTCAGTGGTCGTCAAGCGGGGCAGGAGAAGTGAGGTTTTTTGTTTTTCAATCTACCTGTCTCCTTTCCCTTCATCCCTTTTCTTTTAGTATCTTGTAGTCAATAATTTACTGATTTGTCATTTTGCGCAAAATGCCAGGCCCCAAAAATCAACATTTCACAGAGGGAGAATTGTCAGTCATGGTGGATGAAATCGTAAGAGTAGAGCCACAATTGTTTGGAGCCCAAGTCCAAAATACACCAGTGTCACAGAAAAGGTAAATATGGACCAGAATAGTTGTCAGAGTGAATGCTGTAGCTAATAACATGAACACACAGGAGGAAATTAGGAAGAGATGAAACAACCTGTGGGAGAGGGTGCATTCCCCAGCCTCCAAGAGTCACATGGAGGCCAACAGGACTCCTGGTGGTTCTCCCAGGCCTCAACTACCATTCATGCCCTGGAAGGAGAAGGTCTTACAGATCCTACATACTGAAGGCTTGACAGGAATACCTGGTGGAGTGAAGCCTAGTAAGTAACACTTTGCAAAGTTACATTAAACCTCAATGTCCTGTTTGTTCTCAAATAAGCTGTTGCCAATGTGTCCTCAAAGTATCAGGTAATCATTATTATTTCTGTGAATGTATTATGTCAATTTCCATTACATGGCAAGTTACGATATGGTGCCTGTAAGTGTTTCAACAACAAATAGCCCATTACCCATATGTGTGTTGAAATGTAAGTGTCTGGGTCTTTTCCACTACATCTATGTCCACAGGTATGTTCCACTAACCATTTTGCAAGTGTTGTGAAGTTGTCCTTGAAATGACAACAACTACCATGATGCCCTGTTTCTGTTCCTCTAAAGAATATTGATATGTCATGTTGCTCATTCTGTTTTTCCTGAAGGATTTCAAAACATGGTAAAGTATCATGTAGTAATCAATCCCTTTTAATAGCTCTCTAATGAAAATGGTCTGTGTGATTTGCTGAATGTTGTCCTGTTCCGCTCAACCAATTGTATTAAACCCATGACTTTCTCTAATAAAACTGTGTTGGCGGCAAATTTGTTATATATGCAAATGACTATGCTGAATATAGGTGGTACTTGCAAATATTGACACTGCACTGTTCACATGATGACGAATGCCAAACATCCATCCAAGTAGTGGAAATGTCTGTTTTGCACTCAGCTAGGACTTGGAATTGTCAATTACACATTTCACCTCTCCACTGTGTTGGGCTGAATGGTTGGTGGATGTCTGGTATACGCCCTAATCACTTCATGAACATTCCAAGATATCTGATTACCTGCTGATTTGAAGTGCTACTGTTTGAAATAGAAAAAAGTCTGGTTAATATGTTCAATACCACTGGAAGCTATCATCACAATAATCTCTACTTATTTTGTCTCCTAGGTATCGACTTTGTTTGTCTCAAAATATTTGAATGTACAATACAGAGGTTTTCTAATAAGAAGGTTCTACATTTCTCAATAGGTCAAAGTGGCCGACCACGTGGGCAGGCTCCAGCCACTGAGAGAACCTCCACTCCAGCTCAGGATCACGCCTTCAATGAGAACAGCACTCTTAGTGATATGGAGGAGCTTGAGCAGTCTGGTACATCTGGTCAGTCTGGGACTATGGCTCCAGTGACACTCCCTGTGCCCACACCTACACCTCCCACCCCAGCTGTGACATCTCAATGACATGAAGACTCAATTTCCTGTACACCTCCCACTGTGGCAGCGATCGTGTGCCCCCAGTCCCGGGTAACGTTGACACCACACCTTGCTCACCCAGGACCCAGTCCGATGGGGCATAATAGGCAACGGTCACAGGCTACTGAGGTCAGGGGTCAAAAGAGGGTAGAAAAGAGCTGCAGCACAAGCTACAAGTGAAACATGGATGTTTACAGACATTCCTGCACCGTGTGGCAGGCACTATGCGGTGCCTGCAACACGGTGCTGGGTCATTTAGGTGGGAACAATAGGTGCCCCCAGATCCCATAGTGGAAGGTCAAGGGGCAAGGGAGTCTTACTAGGGGCCCCTAAAGTCATTTTCCTCATGCCTTTCCATGGCAGGCGGACTGCATGAAAGGGCAGGTGGAAAGCGACATTGTAATCCTGACGGCAGAGCAGAGGCTGGCTCCACCGTCATTATGGGATTACTAATCTGCCCGCAGCCCCGACAGGCTCTGTACGGCTGTCGTAAGCGGAGCAGAATCCCCCGCAGGTTTCCCTCCGACCGCCAGTATTATAATACAGTGGTCAGACGGAAACCATTGATGGCCGGGGAAAAGCCTCTGACTAGCTGTCAGAGGGCTTTCCCCCAGAAATCGTAATCAGGTCCTTTGTGTCAAAAGTATCGGGATGTCAAAAATATCGTCGCCAGGAAGATTGGAGGTAAGAATATCATTTTAAGTGTTGTTGTCAAAATATCGATTTAGAAAATATGTTTGTTTATCATATTGTTTCTAAGTGTTATTTTGTATGTATTTTATTGAAGTGTGCTTGATTTTATATGTTTATATTTTTCTTAAATAAGTAAGATAAGTTATTATTTATGATTTTTTTTATTCGTGTTTTTAGTTGCATTAATATGTAAAAATAATGTATATATAATTTGTTTAGTAGTGGAATGTTGGGATTTTAGGGGATGAAGGTAAGTAGATTTTTAAAAGGGAACATTTTAATTCAAATGTATTTTTAATTGTTATAATTGAATGCAAATTAATATTGTACGTTTTTAAATGAATTTTGTTACATCATATTTTTTCTAATAGTTTATATTATGTTTTATTTGTGTGTAAATTATATTAAATGTAAACTATATTTATTTTATCGTAAATAGTAAAATGATTATTAAAATATTAGAACATTTGGAAACATTTAAGATAATGTCAAAATCAAATGTAATAATGTCAAATATTTGTAAATCAATGTTTATCAAATGTTATATTCAATATATTTTTGTAATTTTTTTACATTTTAAGGATTCCTTTTAAAAATTGTGAATTATAATGTCATTGTAAATAAATCATTGGAAATTGTTTTAATTTTCATATTTAATAAATGGGAAGTGCAGTATCATTAAATTATGAAAATAGAATAAATATGTCTAATTTATAAGGTATAAGTTGATACTTTTCGGTATAGTTATATGTTGTAGGTTTATTTATAAAAATATATTAAACAAAATTTGGAACATGTTCTGTTGGGAATATATGTTCTAGAATTTAATAATTTGAATTTAAAATAAAAACTGCCGTATTTAATATGAAAATGAGTTTCATTTACTATTTCCACTCCAATCTAAACCAATTTGTCGAAGGTGTTGGGCACTAAAGGGGAGGCATTTACTATTCCCACTGTAATCTAAACCTATTAGGGGAAGGTGTTGGACACTAAAGGGGTGACATTTACTAGTCCCGCTCTAATCTAAACCAATTTTAGCAAGGTGTTGGAAACTAAAGGAGTGACATTTACTATTTCCACTCCAGTCTTAAACAATTTGGAGAAGGTGTGGGTGCTAAAGGAGGGACATTTACTATTCCCATATAACATTTTATGCAAGGTGCTGGACACTAAGGCCATCATTTCGATGCTGATTGGTCGGACTGCTGGCTGCTATTTCTGCAGTCTAGAGACCGCAGACAATCATCCGGGTGGTCAGACCACCGTATCATGCTGCGACTGCTGGACTGGCAGTAGAACACTCGTCAAGCGCATCCTGTGACCGTGGTAAAGGGCTGCAGCATATGATGACGCCATGCAGTAACTCCTGCAACTCAATGCACCGCTTGCCATGCACCATGCTGTGCATGTAGGTAAATGGGGGCACTACATGTGCCCCAGGGCCACTTTATTGTGGCCCACGAAAGATGTGGGTCCTGTGTGAGGCCCCCAAATTCCAACTCTGACAGCCTTTTTAAAGATGGTCTTCTTGACATTAAAAGACATATCATAAATCCTGATAGCGGTGCCTGCCTTGGAATCTCCACCATTTGGGAATATGATTCCGATTCCGGATCATTGATCCTGGTGGAGGCGGCGGTCTTCTACCCAATCGCTGTGAGTCCGTCCGCTGGGATTGCAATCCGGCAGTCAGACCAGAGGGCTATAGGTTGTCAGACCACCACCGATGGCCTGTCGGTGTGCGTTCTGACCACCATCATAATCAGGGTCTTAGTAATTGCTTTTCTTTCCGGGATGTTATAAATCTTACTCTTTCTGTAATTGCATCTGAAAGTAGCATAATAATGTTTGTTATTCACATATAGGGGCTTATTACGTTGTCGGCTGCAGTTGCCTCCGATCGACACTGTCTCAGAATCGTAACCGACCGACCTACGGTTGGCGGTTCCGACCACCTCATTACGATGCGACTGAACACTGTTCGGACAAATACTCCCATTTCTCTATGGGAGCTTGTATTATGGCTGTACTACAGGCTCTCATGAAGAAATGGGTGTGTGTTTGCAAAACCGTGCACCCTGTGGCAGGCATCCAATGGAGCCTGCCACACTGTGCATGGATTAACAGGGGGGCAACCTAGGTACCCCCTCGGCCACCAAACGTAGGACGCAGAGGCAGGGAGGGCCCAGCTAGGGTCCTCCAAAGTCACTTTCTGACAGCCTTTCCATGTTGGAAAGGCCGGCACAGAGAAGCTGTGGGAAACCGACATCATAATCCTGATGGTGCAAACCCCATCCATAGGGGATTACAGTGCAGTTACAACCGGCCGGACGACTCAGAGAGCCAGTCGGACTGCATCAGAATGATCGACCGGTTCACGCTCCGACCACCAACATCATAATTCGTCAGTCGGATCGCAAACCAACCGTGTCAGTCGGAAAGCCTCCGACCACGGTTGAAAAGTTTCCGAATAGCGGTTAGAGGCTTTCCGACCAACAACGTAATCTGCCCCATAATGTTATGCAACTACTTTTATTATTTATACCAGGTATTTCAAACCAGTCAATCGCGAGCTACAAGCAGCTAATAGACACTTTCAGAGAAGCTCACAGCTTTAAGTTAATTTCTAAAAAAGCACAGGATCCCATATTTCTTTTCAATTTACGGGAAGGCTGTGTTTACTTTACATTATTATCTTCAAGTTGGCGATAGCAGGGCCTGATAATTAGCGGTTGTGGAGTAAGATTTATGATACAGGGCAATGAATGAGAAAAACTAAAGCACTGAGGTATTTAACTCTTCAATAAGTACTTGTCAACTCAATATTGGAGTGTGAGAGAAAATGTTGTTTCTGAATGCTTTTAAATGGTAGGAAATTAAAATGAAAAGTCACCTTAATGATTGCGTTAACTCTTCATTTCAATTTTTTCCCATTTCATTGTCTTGTATTTACAAACTGCAGGCCTCTTTCTCCCGGTAATAGACACTTTGCTATATTTGTAACTGAAAAATACTGTCCTCTTTTTTAAATGCAAGAAATTTTAAAGTGAAGAAAAATATTTCTTTGAAACATTAAGGGCATCAGTACGATGCTGGTCAAACAAGCGTTCGACCCTCATCGCAGCGGGTTTGAGACTGCCCAACAAGTAGTCGGCGGCCTTACCCGCCATATTTTGATAAGACCGCTGTGTAGATGGTCGGTAACTGCATTTTTCAACTGCGGCTTGTGCTCTGGCCCGGGGCAGGGTTACAGCTCAAGCCACAGTAGAAAAAGGCATTTTTTCAAACATCGATGCACCTTGTGCCACGCACCATGTGGTGCCTGGCACAGGGTGCATTGAGGTTTGGGGGGGCACCTCACGTGCCCCCCTGGCCACTTATCAGTGGGCCATGGAGGATGGGGACCCTGCTTGGAGCCCCCAAAAGTCCACTTTGGACAGCCTTTTCATGGCAGTGGGATCGCCATGAAAAGGTTGTGGGAAATGGACAGCTTACTCCCTCCATTGTAGGGATTAGTGTCAGACCACCACCCGAGGGCCTCCTTGGGCCTGTTGGAGGAGGCGATCTGTCCCCCAGACCGCTGCGGTCCGACTGTCTGCATCATAATGCGGTGATCGAACCGATGGTCTGGATGTCGGTGAGACTGCAACCGACGGCCTGTCAGTGGCGGTCCCACCACCATCAAAGTGAGACCCTAAGTCTTAATGTTTTCCTCCACTATCAAATCAATTAAGCCAATTACATCTTCATGATTTTTGAAGCATGATTCTTAAGTTTAAATTCCTTCCATTTAAACAAATGACTGTATTTTTCTCTTTTAACTATGGCATCTTGCATCTTATCTACAGGCCACTGGGAGCAAGGTGCCTGGTGTTTGTAAATGTGACACTTGAAAATGTGCTTAAATTAAAATGATGCATTTTATGGAATGCCTATAACCATAAGGTTAACTCTTTAGTTTGATTTTTTCCCATTTCAAAGTGTTGCCTTTACACAAAGCAGGCATCTTGCTCCGAGTGGCTAGTAGACACTGAGCCATATTTCTAACTGAGAAATACAGCCTTATTTCAAGTGGGAGAAATTTAAAGTGCCGATAAATTTCCACATCATAGACATTTTCAAAGAACTTTTTCTGCACTTTATATTTTTCCCATTTGAAAAAATTGTTATATGTTTGTTTTATACATGTAACAGTGCCACATATGATGAAAGGTATTCCAGTGCCATAAGTACATATGACAGAGGCTCTCAGTCACCCGTACACACACGCACACATGTTCATACTTCCCCAACGGCCACTCTGTCATTGAAACACAGTGCAGTCCTGTCATTGTGCCCCAAGTCAATTTATTTTGCTCAAACTATAGTATCTGGTTCTATGGACATTAGGCTGAAAGTCAATGGAGCTGGCTTTGAGGGTGTCTGGTAACACTACGCGAGTTGCTGAGCCTTCAGTAGCTCACAATGATTTTCACTGATCAGACATAGCTCCCACTGCAGAAAAGGTTGGAGACCCGCAATTTAAACGTACATGCAGAGTTCTTTTTGAATGTATCACACTTTTCAGCAGCTTTTCTGTTGGTCGTGTTGTAATGCGAAGCAGATGCTTTTTTTTCTCTTAGAAGAAAAAAGCATCTGTTTCATTTTAAATGTTTAGTTGTTGTTAGTTTGTAGAGGTTTAGGTTGTTAGGTTTTATTTTAATCAGTTTTGGGGTGAGCTTCAATTTTATAATAAATTACATATACTTACTTTTTTATGACTTTTTCTGGTGACTGATTGATGCTGTTTTGCGGCAGGTTAGCAGTTTTCGAAGTTGTAGCATTTTCTTTTAGTAATTACTTGCAAAGAGATAGACATTGGGGAGTATTTTATTAATTATTTTCTATTTCACATTTTTTATTTTAATTACAAGTAAGTTTTAGTTTACATATAACTTGTACTTACTTTGCAAGAAAGTTGTTGAAATGTATATATTTCTTTTTTCATCGTCTGGTCAGAGAATGCAGCAGATTTTCCTTGTCTTGCAGCTTTTGTCATTTTTGCAGTATTAAGTTGATCAAATTTTTGTACCTTTTACATTGTTATTTTAATTGATTGTGTGATTGTATTGGTTAAGATTGTCTATAGTTTATTTTTATTGGTTAGTTTAGTTTTAGTTTGATTTTCAGTAATGTCCTTCTATGGTCAATGCTAACTTAGGTTTTATTTATAATGTTTAATATGTGGTTCAACAGTTTTTAATGATATACATGTATATATATATCCTTCCAACCCTCTTTTTCAAGAGGAACGGAAACACAGTCATGGGCACTTTCACAATGTTTTCTTTTATTTGCCAATATCACGGGTCATCGCTTCAACCAATGCGTTTCAGTGTCATCCGACACCTTGATCACGGTTAATGTCTCACGCTCTGTTTGCAACGTTTATACTTTTTTCAAACAAACTTCCTGTTCCCTCACAGAAGGAATTGTGGGGCATGTAGTTTTGTTACAACATGTGGTCATATTTCTTTAACCATCTGTTTCTACCACAATAAAATTAGCGCTATTGACCCCTATATTCTGTTTTCATTTACATCAACATTATTAACAGTTTCATACTGCCATTATTACAAATGCTTTGTTTCCTGCCCTCCAGTGGGCATAACCTCCGTCATATTACACTCTTACATGAACTATGGCCATAAATAAGCATATTCGATATAATCTAACACTTGTTCACCTAATCACATCCTCTTTAATAGGATACCAACCCATACTCTGTGTCATTACTTTACATTGTTTTCTATAAAACCTTTGTTCATAAACCTATGAACTTTCCAGTTACTCCTTTAAAATCCAAAATTGAAAAGAAAAGGGAAAAAGAAAAAAAGGGGGAAAAGAATATTGGTATAATTAATAAAAGGTAGAAAGGGTAGAAGGGGGGAGAAATAAAAATAAATAATTAATACACTCTTCTCATGTTAGTTGACCCCCATCACACATGAATTTCACATTCCATCATGCTATATTTTAGCTTCATTTTCTAATGTCCATGGTTTGGCGGAAGTCACTCATGATTTTAAGTTCATATTAAAAGATTAATCTAAAGGCTAATTACATGAGCACAGTTTAATCCAGAAGTACATACATCTTCTCGTCCTGATTCAGACTATGTGGGGCATATGTTCTTAATGACAAAATTCAACGAGACTCACACTGTTGCAGTCTTCTTTCTCGTTTGCCACCTCGTACATGTTTTTCCACACTCTCCACTCCGTAGAACTTTAGAGATTTCCAATTGCTTTCATGTTTTTCTCCATATGTTTGCCCGACCTCGTAGATCGTGCTACCCACATATCTTAACAAGCATGGGCATTCAATAATATATACAACATACTGGGTTTTGCAGTTTATCAGTTTTCGAATGCGCCACACTTTCCGATTGGTGCCAGTGATTTCCTTCATATTTTTAGCAATCTGGCACACTTTACAGTTTGAACATTTGACAAACCCAGTTGCTTTTAACCTATGTTTCTTCTTATTTTGATTTTTCCAATAATGGCTCTGTGTGTGTGTCGACATTTCCAACTCGATGTTCTGTCTGCATACCCTAGCTAGGAATTGGACCAACAGTCTCTGATGCTGTAAATGGACTCAGTCCCGGCATTCGGACATCCTGATGTTCCAATACGCAGTCCTACCTTTTCTAATGGGAACCGTATAACATTCTGTGAACCCCCAGGTGGAACTCTAATGTCTAAAATTTCAGACATTGAGACTGGTGTAAGCTGAGGACCTCTATTGTTTGTGAGTTGTACCTCTAAAATATGGGTCACTGGTGACCTATCTCTGCTGTGTAATGTTTGAGTCTGTAAAGCTGGCAATGTAGACATAATCTAGCAGTCTCAAGGTCATTTTGGCTATTCTCTGTGTCGCGTGTGCGTATCCACTCGAGGTCAGGACTCTCACCAGTGGCTTGTGATCTGTACGGAGTATGAACTTCGAACCCCACAGGAATTGCCTGAACCGTTCGATGGCCCACACTGCTGCTAGCATTTCCTTTTCTATAACACTAAACTTTTCTTCATTGGGAGCTAAAGATCTGGAGGCAAAGCTGACTGTGGTGACTTCCCCTTCCTGGGATGCCTGCATTAGTACCGCTCCCAAACCTTTGTCGCTGGCGTCAGTTGTCAGTATGGATAGGGCTTCTTGGTCGAATCCTTTGAGTGGAATGGTAGCACTGATGTCCTGCTTGAGTAGATCAAACTCAGTCTGTTCCTCGCTTGTCCACCTGAAGCTGTTCTTCTCCTTCAGGAATTGTCTCAAATGGTGCGTTTTGGACGCAAAGTGGGGAACGAACTTGCTATAAAAGTCTGCCATGCCTAGGAATGAGCGGACATCTTCCTTCCTTTTTGGCGTTGGTGCTTCTTTAATTGTGTTCACATTGGCCCGTTTCGGTTCAATCCCACTTTCACTGATCTCGTGGCCGAGGTATGTCACTGACCTCACTCCAAACTTGCATTTTCCCCATTCCACGGTGAGGCCGTTCTGTGCTAGTATGGTCAGGACTGCGTGTAGTTTGGCATCGTGATCACTTTTTGATTTTCCCATGACGAGGATGTCGTCTTGGAAGTATTGTACACCTTCCACTTACTGAAATAACCGGTGCATCAGCTTTTGGAATACTGCAGCCATGGATGCTAGCCCAAACGGCATCCGTAGGAATTTGTAACATCCAAAAGGTGTGATGAACGATGTAAGGTGATTACACGAAGGATGCAGGGCGATTTGGTGGTATGCGGATGTGAGGTCCACCGTGGAGAACCACTTTACTCCTTTCGTTTTTGCCAGCATCTCGTTTATCCGGGGCAACAGGAACTTGTCCACGATGATGTTCTTATTGAGTTCCCTCAAATCCACACACAGACGCTCTTTCCCATTGGGTTTCTGTGCGACCACCAATGGTGCGAGCCATTCGGCGTTTTCGATTGCTTCTATGATCCCGTTCTTTTCCAATCGTTGGAGCTCTTCTTGTACTGCTTCTCTGCTCCTGAAGGGTATATTGCGTACCTTGTGGCTCACTGGTTGCGCTCCTTCCTTTAGGCATATTTTGTGTGTGAATTTTGTCATCCTGCCGATCGTTCCTTTGAAGACTCCCGGGTACTCCTTCCTCCAGGCCTCGTCTCCATATGCTTGGGCTGTATCTGTCATCATCACTTGCGTGGTTCCTTCCGGGTTGAGTTGGATCCCCAGAGCTCCTTGGTCTATCCACGCTAGGACTGAGGGTCCTTTCTCAGCGACATAGAGTATCCCTTCCGCTACTCTTCCTCTGAACCTGAACTTGAGGGTGCAGTAACCCACCATTGGTATGGGTTCGCCTGTGTACGTGACTGGGTGTATGTCAGCTGGGAGTAAGTTCCTGCTCGCCTCTGGCTCAAAGTCTCTCTCCCACACTGTTCGCCACTATGTTGATCGGCACTCCTCCTATTTCCATTTGTAATACTGGTTTTCTGGATCTGGTGCTGTTGATCCACAGAACATGGCCATCTACACACAAGATTTCATCTTCTTCCTCTTCTCCTTCTGGTGCCTCTTCCTCTCTGTCCGTCTCTTTAGCTACGTACTTCACTTCCAACCTCCTAAGTTTCCGTTTGCACACTTTTTCATAGTGCCCCATTAACCCGCAGAAGGAGCATTTAGCTCTGAACGCTGGGCACCCCTCATCATTGCTGGCATGCGTTTGGCTACCGCATCTGTAGCAGTTGTTCTTGCCATCACCCTGCGGCCTTTGGGTTCTCGTGGGCCTCGAGGGGTATTTCTTTTGGAACCTGGTGTTCGATTGAGTGTGCTGCGGGGTCGCTTCTTGTTTGCTCCTGTCTATTATTCTGCACACCGGCGTCTTGTTGATATTCTCTCTTTTAGCTGCTTCGGCGCACCTCTTCGACAGCTCCGCCTTCTTCACGAGTGCTACGACCTCCTTGAGGTGCGCGTCCCCATTCACCCACAGTTTCTCTTGGATCGCTGTGTTCGCCGTGTGCATTATGATCTGATCTCTGATGAACTCATCATGCAGGGTGCCAAATCTGCATGTCACTGCCAGCTTCTGCAGGGCCGCCACGTACTCATCTATTGATTCTCCACTGTCTTGTTTTCTCTAGAAGAAACTGCATCTGTCTATCGCTATGCACATCACTAGAAGGTAGTGGGCATCTAAGTCTTCTAGCGCGTGCTGGAATTCATCTGTGTCGTTCTGGAGTCTCGTTTTTTTTACTAAGTTATCGTACACTCTAATGCCCTCAGGACCTAGGTTATGTAGAAGTATTCTCTTTCTTCTTGCGCTGGAGAATTTGCCTTCTCCCTCATCCTCCAAAGCAGACAGGTAGTTCAGGAAGTATCGCTTCCAGTCCACCCATGGCATCGCTGGTTCTCACCTTTTGGGTAAGAATGGGACTAGATTGGTGAGGGATGACGTCTGGGCGCACATCTTCCCTTCTGCGCTTCCTGGGGCTTGTCTCTCTTCTGTCCTTCCAGCCTGCGCGTGTGCGGGACTCCCTTCCCCGTCTCGAGATGAGCCTTGGCGCTCCAGCTCCGTGCCTTTTCCGGTGTAGGCTTGGGTATAGGGTTTTGGCTCTGGAGCTTGCTAGCTTGTCCCTGTGCTGCTCTGTGTCGCTAGCTCCTTGATACTCACTGTGGGAAGGAGATGTTGCTCATGCGTGGACTGATGCTAGGGGTCCATCACCTGGCGGTCAGTCCATAGTTGCTGGTCAGTAACTGGCTGTGGATGGAGTCTGAGCTGGTGGGGCCTGCCTCTGGAACCTGGGTGGTCCCGTGACTCCGTTGGCCCATTCCCTGCCTATGGGCACTCTTGAGCAGCTTCTGGGCATCTCCTGCACACCCCTGGGGGCCGCCGCTGTTGCCGTGTACTCGGGATTGTAAGAACTGGTCCTCTCCCCACGTGGGGCTGAGCACTCCTCTGCCAAGCTCGGTTCCTGGAGTAGGTGCGGGGTTCTGGTCCTGTGCTGACCGGGAGGGCTGTTGATGCGTCCCGCTCCTCATCGCCAATTTGTGCTGGTCCGCTCGTAATAATTATGCGGACAATTTGGTTGGGTTTAAAGATTTATTGTCCCGAGTGCCGGGAACGCGACTCGCCTCGGGAAATCTCCGCGGCACCTAAAATCCCCACCTTACGTTCCCAGCATTCCTGGGCGCACGCTCTAAAACACTAGAGCGCATCGCCACATGGGCCCAATCCCACAACACATTCCAAATCTATTAGCATTTTTTGAAACTGCGCATCGAGGAGACGAAAAGTGGATTTAATGTTACTTCCGCACAATTTTGGCCCGCGAGTGGTGTGCGATGTGCGCATGCTGTAAGGGTGCCGGCGAGTGGAGGACGCGCAACACGGAAGAAAAAACAAGGAATGCAGCTCCCACTTTACGCGCCGCTGCTCGCTCCCGCAAGCGAAACGCTGTGGGAGTGAACCTTTGCTAAAAAGGTGGGACATGGGCTGGCCTGTAGATATTTGCGTGCTTTCATTCTTGAAAGCCACATGCAAAGGCCAATCCACTATGTGGAAGGAGTCAGACCCACACAGAGAAGTTTTGGGGGAGTTTAGAATTCTCACAATAAGCCTCCCATAGAGCAGCACATGCATGCTGCGCTAGGCTTGACCTAAAAATGTGGCCCTGTGCTTATTTAAAAATTAACTCAAGACTGCTAGCTACTTTGAAGGTATCTGGGAGCTACTGGTAGCTCACGATCAACTGGTTAGAGACACCTGATCCAGGCTGACACCAGACCAGTCTAGCTGCTTGGGTTTGGTCCAGCTGAAGCCACTGACTTATGCCCATAGGAAGGGCCCAGGCACAGAGAGTTGGCATGGTCAATTCGGGACAGATCCTCAAGCTACCCACCTTGTCCCACCTCCCCAGGTAAATACTTTAAAAATTAACAACAACAAAAAACTGTGCGTTTGCCCATCTCGTTCAACTCTGAACTATGTATGTTACATAAACAACAGTAGGGCAAGAAATTAAAAATAAAGAAGGGTAGCAGAAAGAAAGTAATAAGGGAAAAGGGACTATTGAAAAACAAAATACATGCCCACAACTCTGGGGCAACCACAAAAGTAATTACAATGTCACTACTAACAGGTAGCTCCCTATCACTATATTTGGAAATGTGAGCGGTGCCCCCCTCAGCGCGTCACTCACCTCCCAAGGAAACAGGCAAGGTGAGAGAACACCAACACAAGGCTTGCCACCTCTAAGACCCTACACACTTATCTGTGCAGAGAGAGAGAGAGAGAGACCAGTTGGAGCAACGCTAGGACAAAAGACATGTGGGCAACGAATGCAAACATTCAGGGCCGGAGCTAAGGAACAAGTTTGTGGAACAACGATGTGGAAATGACCTCCCTATGCATGGGGACAGGTGGAGCATGAAGAATACAAGGAGACAAGACTGAGTACAGGGTACAGCCTTGGGTAGCGTAAGAGTATGGATCACACATATACGCCTGAGCAGGACGAGCGTGGTTTAAGTAGATGGGGGCAAAATTAAAAGTCTAGAGACAGGGGGCATAGTCGGGGTAAACCCAAAACAGGGGCTGAGCTGGGGACATGAAGGGCAACGCTTGTGTATGACAAACAGGAGGAGGTACGGAGCCATATGTAAGACAGACAGCCTGCGATCCACAGGGTTACTCACCCTCCGTAGGGCGGCCCACACCCGCATACGGCAGTCCGCAGCATGGTGCCGGTGTGTGTCACTAAGACACCTCTCCAATCACTTCCGGGAACTGACCTCGCTGATCAGAGATAGGACATAAGCTGATCATAGCCGGAGAGCAAGCACGGATCATAGATACAGAGGAGAGACACAGGCTGGTCAAACCTAGAGAGGAAGCACGACTCACAGACATAGAAAAAGGACACAAGCTGATCACAACCAGAGAGCAAGCACATCTCATTGATACTGAGGAAGGACACTCGCTGTTTCCAGAGGGAGGATGGCCACAGTTGCAGAAATAGAAGTAGGACACACTCATGTGATAGACTGTCCGCGAGACATGCTCTGTGGTGGGGGAGGCGAAGGAGTGTTGAAGCGTGAGCAAGCAAGACGGAGAGGCAGAGCGAGGCTCGCAGGCTTGTGTGCATAACCGCACGCTCTATGCCTCACAAAAAGCTGAGGTCGGCTTTTATTTAAGCCCACTTACTAAAAGTATCGCCAGAACAGCACATGCACTGGCTCAGGCGAGACCTAAAAACAGCTGTTGTGGCGCTCCTTCATGCCCAGAAATCCATCCAATTTTTTCATGGGCAAATGTCTTCATTAAAAGTTTACAGGCAACACCACTGCATGCATATGTTTTCCAAAAATGTAAAAAAGTACCCATTGCAAAACAAATGATAATAAAACACGAAATGAAAGCAGACATGATCGGACAGGGCTAACCTAATGCACCTGTTTGTTTTTATCCATGTATGTGTTTTTTTTATTTATGATATTCTACCACATAAGGATTATCCAGATACTTAAAACAGTCTCTAGGCTGAGCGAGACATTGGGCCACAGGAAGAGACAGTTTGTAAAGACGCACTAATTGCACAACGAGTGCAGCCTATTTCAGCTAAATCATGCTTAGAACAGTTGAACTACTTCGATGGAGTATAATCCGAGCCAGAGAGACTTTGGAAAATAAAGAGGAGTATTTCACCTAGATTTCTAAGATTTGGGGTACCGCCAGTGCTTACTCCGAGCCAGTTTGTATAATTGAGGCTCATGAGCACTCATTTTTGGTAACTGACACTTACTTTTCCTCAACAAACTTTAATCCAGAGCAGGAGGGTAGAAAAACACAAAAAGAGGCAAATAAGTAGGAAGAGAAAGCCAGAGAAGCAGTGACGAAATGAAAAAGCAGAGATGAAAAAGAACATGCAAGAGTGAGGTAAAGAAGCAGACAGAGAGTGCCTGGTGGTAGGTTAAAGACGCCTGTAGTGAAACCCATTCTACACAGTTTGGTCTTGGGCACACAGACCTTCCACAGCAGCGGCCACGGGCTTCTGAGCAAAACTCTGGGCCCGTCTCTTTTTCATTTACAGATTGAACCATTCGCATCTCTAGGAAACGTCTTCCACGCTGTGTGTGTGGGTGAATTCGCATCCAATGGACTGACATAAGATCGTTAGGATTCTGGCGAAAGTATTGAGATGATTAATAACCTTGGGCCATATTATCAAGGAAGCTGCGGTAGTTTATCGCCGCTTTACCGGCAGGAAACTGCCGATAAAGCGGCGATAATGGGCTTGATAATATGCGATTCGAATTTCAATCGAAGCCCAGGTTAGATGTTCACACATCTAACTTGGGCTTCGATTGAAATTCGAATCGCATATTATCAATGGCGGAATTCAGAGAAATTGATAGGATAGCTAGGCCATTTTCAAATTCCAGCAGCAAGAGGTAATTTTGCAATAGGGAAAAAGTAATCACTACTGGAATCCCCCCTTTTAGCCACATGGATGTTCTATTACCTGATGGAAATATAAGTAAGATTGTCACTTGTAAAGCCCACATGTACTAAATAAATGAACTGATGATGTCTGTGTGTTTTTTTATTCAAGAGAAGCCAAATAAAATGTATTACAAAGCAATAACATTGCACTGCATAGTAAAAACATTAGCATTCCATAATGTGGGATTTAGCTCTGTAGATATGGTGCTTTCCTGTTCTTTCCCTTTCGCGCAACGCAGCTAGCAAATTAGGGTGCTGCACTGCATGTGTGAAAGTTTTGTCAATATGGGCCTTTATGTTATTGTGGCTGACGCTAAAACAGTGGTTAATGTATATGCTAAAATAACAGTTTAGAAAACATTGAGCACATTAGAATTTCAAGAAGAAAATTAAAATTGACCTGTGCTGGTGGACGATGACGAGATAATATTTATTTAAAGTCCTTTAAAGATATTGATTAAACAGATGACCGGGTCAATTGAGTCCATGGTTGTTTAATCCATTTTAACATTTTTGGCATGTTCATCTTAAAAAAAAACAGAAGTTATTGGCTATTATTCTTAACATTAGCATTTAAATTCAAATTAAACTAAACGTTTAGGACCTGGTACCTATTAGCTGAGTCTTGCAATATGGCTTTTTCTTTTAAATCAGAGGCAAATAGGATGACAAAATGCTACCTCTGTGACATACAAGATGAACATCTATCTTGTAGCACAGATAAACATGCTCACTCCATCAATTAAATGCAGATTCATGGCACAGACTAATTTTTCATTGTCAACTAAATTATGTCTTACATCAAAGACCACACCAATGAGTACTTAAAAAAATAGCAGAATGTCTCAGTGCTCCATAAATATGAGATAATAACTCATCTTTAGATCGTGTTTGTTACCACCGTCTTTCAGTTTTTTTTATCTTTCAACATTTTATTAAGTATATAGGCTAACATAAAGGCACCAGACTAAAATCAGAACGCAAAACGGTAGAGGTACGTGATTATCGAGCAGTAATGTAGGGCAATTAACAGAGTCAGGGTAAGAACAATGACAGTAATTAATCACAACTCTACGCTCAGCAGATAATAGGCGTTTCATGAGCTGACTAGTCAGACAGCTTCAAATAAGCAAAAGCATATGCAAAAAGCCTTAATGCAACAGCTATCATGGGAGTTCATAATAGGCACAGGACGATTAGCCATCATTATGTAATAGACAGAGAAATGGGGCAAACACATTTTCTAAACAAATCAATGAAGGAAAATTCCCCCAACCTATGTTTCTAAGGAGGCTATGACCTACTACCGGCCCAGGACTACGATACCCAGAGGGCCCTGCGCGTCGTGCTCCCTGTGACGTCGGCGCTGTGTGCCAGGAAACACCAAAACCGTGCAGGTTCTCCTGCAGCGCGGGACGCTCATTCTTCGGAGCTAGCCGTGAGGGGAATGGCCATCTAGCCTCACTTCTGGGGCCACCTTGGAAATAAAACACCGCTACTCCGCATCAGCCTTTCAACACCAGCACGCAGAGGGGGAGCAGGCTGAGAGAGACGACGCGAGGCCTAGGACTACGATACCCAGAGGGCCCTGCGCATCGCGCTCCCTGTGACGTCGGCGCTATGCGCCAGGAAACACCAAAACCGGGCAGGCTCTCCCACAGCGCAGCGCGGGATGCTCATTCTTCAGAGCTAGCCGTGAGGGGAATGGCCATCTAACCTCACCTCTGGGGCCACTTGGAAATAAAACACCGCTACTCCGCATCAGCCTTTCAACACCAGCACGCAGAGGGGGAGCAGGCTGAGAGAGACGACGTGAGGCCCAGGACTACGATACCCAGAGGGCCCTGCGCTTCGCGCTCCCTGTGATGTCGGCGCTGTGCGCCAGGAAACACCAAAACCGGGCAGGCTCTCCCGCAGCGCGGGACGCGGGCGGGCGTGCCCGGGCCAAGGGCGGGCCCGTCCGCGCCCCTCAGTGGCAGGAAGAGGCTGGGCTGGGCACCCTCTCTAACATCTGTACGACTTGCCCCGGACAAAGTTAAGGTACTGTTAATCATCTCCAAAGGAGTATATTGCTTTAATTTTAACCCCCACTCATTAGAGATGGATGTTTAATTGCCCATTTAAAAGCTTACGTTGTTTAGTCATTTCCCGATTACTTTGTGTAGTGGGTTACTCATCAAGCCTTTGCACACTTGCCATAAACCATGCAAAATGGGGAAACGAGTCTGTGTGGAAAAGAAGCAGGTCACATCTGTGCAAATATCTAATCCCAAACCTACCTCAATTGACAGGATGTTGTTGAAAGCCTTGGGCGCTGTGGCTACAGAAATTCAAAGGACCGAGAGAAGACTATATATAACCCCAAATCTTGACCTTATATCACCAACACATAGCCCTAGCGTAGACACTGAGGTAGCACCCATTGCCACCACAGAGCCTCCAAATGCCCCATTAGTAGATTTAGAGTCTACCATAGAGTCACCTGAGGCCAGTACCAGAAAGCAACCGGGCAGAAGTATTAAAGCTAGAACAAAGCCCAAAACAAAACCACCTGTTAGGCGGAAAAAACACAAACAAGAGTCTATTTCAGTAGAAGGACCCATGGATGACAACACCGCAGGGTCGCATAATAGTGACACTAACAAACAACCTGGGTGGGTGTCTTCACTGGTGAAAAATGTACACATTCAGGTGAGGGCTATATTAAGGAGAAACTTTGTCATCTAATGGAAAGGATAGACGGGCTATCTACCAGGGTGGATCATTTCCTAAAATCTAAAGAGCCAAATGAGGCTATCCACAATTCAGAGGACAGAGCATGCCAACAGGATAATAGGGATAACATCCTGGTCGACCCCCCTACAATAGCCACTGAACAAATCCCCACCACTAGCCAGGCAAACCCCCAACAGGCCAGGGGACCAAACGATTTAGTATTGCCTTCGGCGCAGGCAAGTGCAGCGAACATTAACCAACCAATGCTCACAATAAACAGGGAATCACAGAAAACCCCTAGAAAGGACATACAAGGTACTGGTTTGGCTTTGGCCCATAAAAACAAAACCTACGTCCCATTAGTTATTAATCTTCTACCAGCCTCAACTCATTATGTTGTGGTGCTTGCAGGGGCACCGGCCGTAAGAGAGGGTCTGGCGGAATCCCACCGAGAACTGAAAAACAAATGCGTTAATTGGTTAGTAAATAATAGTAACCAGATATGAGATATCCGACGAGATTTTAACAACCAGAAGGGTAGGTTGGATAGGTGAGCGTAGCAAAGACATACCAGGGGAATGCATAATAATACATTTTAGGGACCCCGACATAGCACAAAGCATTTTAGCAACAGAGTGTGGGAGGAACTCGGGTAGCATTGTACCACTCCATTTAAGCTACTTCCATCCCCCAAATAGACCACAAAATTTTTATCAATACCAGAAGATGGGCTGGAGACCTTTTCCCACAAATAATGCACCACTCACACGAGCAGCACACTGGCCCAATTATCCATGCTTTAATATCCCGACAGGCAATAGATTTAGTCCACTAAATAGGGTGGACTGACTAAAAGGAGAAGCCACTCACAACAAGGAGATTAACTCCGCTTCGTCCAAGGATTGGTGGACTAAGTGTAGATGGGCATATTCTCCCAATATGGATGGCCCAGCTAGTAGAAGCTTGTGCGGCTTCACTGCCACCTTTAATACTATCCCTGGCGGAGTTTGTGCCCTGAGGGAAAACTGTGAACTCCAGTTCACTACAGGGCCACCAGTTGAGGTCGATACCGGTGTGTCAATCTCCCTATCGATGACCCCTTTTATAATGTCGCCTGAAATCCCCATACAAGACAGACAAGTAACTAAGATCCTGTCTTGGAATGTGGCAGGCATCAAAAACAAACTGGGTGACCCTGACTGGGAGTCTTTCATTAGACAACATGAGGCTTGCATGTTCCAAGAGTCTTGGGCCTGTTAGGAGGTAACCATTCCTGACTATGCTACTTTTAACAGCCCGGCCATAACAGGTGGTGCAGGGAGGCCGTCTGGGGGGCTTATGATCTGGATAGGGATTCACCTAGGTTGCAAGGCTGTACAACTTGAAACAGGTTCTTTGGACATCTTATGTGTTCAACTACAGTTCTGCTCAAAGCCTCCCGTCACTCTAATCAATTTATACTCTAGACCGACCCCACGGGGAAAGGAATCCAACACGGTAGAGGCCCTATCTACTTTTGTAAGTTTTATAGATCCAAATCAAACAGTTATTGTCGGGGGGACTTCAATTGCCAGTTTGAGCCCCTTGAGGGGTTGACCCTCAAAAATTTGGGGGACGAGGATCTTGAGCTGGCAATCCCAGAATCCAGATGCCCCATAGTGAAACATTGGTCCCCCTTAGCAATCCAGATGAACTGCCTTGTTTCAAGATACTCATTAAGAGCGTGTAACAGGAGATCATGCTCTGACTCATCTAATGGCTATACCTTCCATAGCAAGAAATGTAGGTCTATATTAGATTATATTTTAATTGACACCAACTCCTGGGATAGGATGATCTATTTTAATATCATTACACGACTAGACAGCGCTCATCATGCCCTAGTAATGGAAATAAAAGCCTTAAACCCTCAAATTATTCCCACAAATGGCCCTATCGACCTTGCCTTAACTATCTCTAACTATAGGAGGACAGTACGGTGGTCCAAATTTCTCCAGTCACAGGATAAGATGAGTAATCTGTATGAAGCGCTTATTCCTGTGCTTGAAGAGGCATCCGCATTACAACAAAACAGTGCGGATCTAGATTTGGGAGCAGTTGATACAAACTATAGCAAACTAAGGGATGTATCACACGCCTTCTTTTATCCTAATGCGTCTACCAGACCAAGTAGGCCCCCGAGTCACCCATGGTACAACAGTGAATGTCGCAGGACCAAAAATGCACTTGTGGTATCCATCAAAGGCAAAAACCAGTCCCATATCAAATCCACAAGGAAGTTATATAAATCAACGGTCCTAAAAGCCAAACAGCGATGGGAAAGGGAAAACTGGGACTCACTTAAAACAGCTTTGGGGGACAGAGACATGAGGATGTTTTGGAGTATCATTAACATAGGTGCTCCCACCCCCAAATCCGCATTTGAACCAAACCTGGACGAAGAGGTATGGCGGGTGCATTTTGAAACCCTCTATGCCAATGAAAAGGACTCTGAGGGTTCCTCAGCTGACCAGTCACCTATGGAAGCGGCTCTGGCCTGGTTAGGCAAAGTAAGAAGTGCAGAACACGAAGCAGACCTGTGGAAAATGACTAAAATCGGTATACATAAGTGGCGTTCATTTATGTTCTCCACAGCCACTGTTGAAAGTAAAGCGACAATCGTGAAACAGTAGCCACGCCATCTTGTCCCTTTTAGGCCCCATCGCGAACGTGGGTGGCAGCCATGTTGTGTGTCACGACCTCTCTGCCCACTGCCAACAGCCTGCGCGTCTCTCCCCCTCACTCCCCAGCCTCGCAAGCATTCCCCCGCGCCCCGACAGCCCCCGATTTCTCCTGCTTGGGCCATAAGCGCACCTCTAGCGCGACCCTGTCTCCGAGCCACATCCCGTGCTGAACCCCCTCGCTCTTTCATCTCATTCAAAGAACAGGCCCTTTTGATAACCTCTTCCTCCCTGCCTGATTGTCCAGCCTGATCCCAGGCCATCACCTAGCCCGACAGATGCAGTTTATTGCCCCCTACAGTAGGACCTCGCCTCACATCAAAGGAGCGGTGGTTAATCAATACCCTCACACCTCCAGATCCGACCGATCGCTCACTTTCCCGTTCCCAGCGGAATGTCCAGCTGCGCGACAACCACCACATGCTGAGGTTGAGGTGGTAACTCTACTGTAAATATGTGTGGGAACGGGGGTGAAGCGGGGATTCCGAGGATGTCTTTCCGTACAAAGTATTGACAAGAATGTGTTTCATGTAATAAAGCAATAAACCTGTGTATAAGAGGCCAGGCCTCAAGGATGCGTTTAGAGCACCTCGAGAAGATACCCTGTTGTCTGATTTGACGTGTTCTGCTCCGTCGGAATAAACTCCTGTTTCCTGCCTTCTGTCTCCAGCGCCTGCCTCTTTGTTTGGTAATATCGGATGGTATGAGAGGCGGCTAACGCCGGGCAAATACTGAAGGGTTCTTGGTCGAATTCGGCCCTACCCTTTCTACAATTGGCGTCCCAAACGTGGGCCCATCAGCGACACGTGGATCCATTGGGAGAGGTCCCAACGACAGAGTGAACGACTGCAACGATCGGGAAGTGCACCTGCCCGATAGACCCTCGTCTCGCAGCCGATCATCCGAACTTCACCGGTTCCGAGCAGACCTCTCTCGAGTGATCTACGGTCCTGACTGGGAACCATCAGGAGTGCCACAGCAATTACGGAGAATAGAGGACGATCAGGCGCTCGAAGCGGAAGACGAGAAACTGTCCATGCGGTCCGGGTAAGGTCGTGTAAACACGATGAATTGCAAATTGATCGTTTGATTGTTTGAAAATACTAGTATTACTCATTTGATTGTGTCTGAGAGATTCTCTATTTGCAAACAAGCACAGAGTCGCCATACTCTGTTTAGTCTTTGCAGATAGTGAAGGGTAGGTAACGCAGGCCTTTGCCCCCATTGTAATCCGTCGTGCCTACTTCCCTCTCCATTTGATTGATTGTTATCCAAGCATTTACTGTTTTGGAATTGGTTCTCTTTGGATCATTCTCTATTTGCAAACAAGCACAGAGTCGCAATACTCTGTTTAGTCTTTGCAGATAGTGAAGGATAGGTAACGCAGGCTTTTGCCCCATTGTAATCCGTCGTGCCTATTTTTATTCCTCATTTGATTGATTGTTTGACCGAACATTGACCGTTCGGAATTGGTTCTCTTTGGATATTTCTCTATTTACAAATAAGCACAGAGTCGCAATACTCTGTTTAGTCCTTGTGAATAGTGAAGGATAGGTAACGCAGGCTTTTGCCCCCATTGTAATCCGTTGTGCCTATTTTTATCCGTCATTTGATTGATTGTTTATCCGAACATTGATCGTTCGGAATTGGTTCTCTTTGGGTTATTCTCTATTCACAAATAAGCACAGGGTCGCAATACTCTGTTTAGTCTTTGCAGATAGTGAAGGATAGGTAGTGCAGACTTTTGTCCCCTTTGTAACTCGTCATGCCTATCTTTGCCCCGTTTGTTGGTAGTTGGTTCAGCCCGGACCGTTTATTAGAGGTAGATCATCCGGCTCCACCGGAAGACACCCCTAATAAAAAGGACATAAATATAAAAAAAATGCGGATTAGCCGCTGTATCGTGCTAGCAAACAATAACATAAAAATCGTTAGGAAAAACAAAAGGAATCGAGCAAGATCAGTAGGCCACTGATGGGATCTCTTTTTTTTGACCTCGCTAAAATAGAAACATTAGGAACAACCCCTCATGAGAAATATGAAACTAGTGAGAAGAATCGAGCTCGACGCCATGATGGCTGCAAGACAGCTCGGCTCCACCGCTCACCCCGCCCAAATAACGACAAACCCAATGCAAATATTATAAATATATACAACAATCTTCTTACCTCATGTGTTTCCCGTCTGCCCCGTGGCCGGCCTGTATGGCTGGAGGCCCGTATTTGAATACTGACATTTTTTTACAACCAAGGTTTTAAAAGAAAAATATATGGAGCTAGCATCGTAACAGTCATTTAGATTGATAGGGTTGTTTTTAAAAAAACCATGCTCTGCGAACAGGAACGACCCTATACCACCGTAAACCTTTTCTTTCCCGCGAATGAAAACATGAATCCGTCACCCCCCACCTTATACTGAATACCCCTGGCCTTTGACCCTCTCCTACACGCGGTCTGTACTACCGCCCTCGGGCGATCTATGTAATGAACAGACTACCATTGGTTATCTTTGCCGCACTACCAGCTCCTCTGGGCTTCAATGCCGAGACATAAGGGACTGCAGCCCAGAGAGATGAGTCGAGTATGTGGTAGGTAAAAACATTTTCGTGTTTATGCGCGCTGATGTGCTTTGAACGCTGCACCCCCCCCCTTTCTTTTTCTTTTTGCAGGTTACATCAGAATTTCAGCTGAAGTATGGAGAAGACCTAAAACCGCACCGTGTTCCACGCAAGGAAAATAGGCTAGCTCCGTGAGACGGTACATTATATGTAGGAGCTATCTCTGGGAGCATGAAAAATTGTATGGTATGAATGTGCGCATGGGCCCTGATTTGTACGGTATGAATGTGTATGTGTGGCGCACGTCTGGGTCAATAAAAGAATGCTTTTTGTATGATTGAGGCGTTGATCGAGCGGTTAATGGAATAAGAAAAATAAGCCCGAACATGGTACCTGCATGTGAAGGACGAAAAGGAATATAGCACTTACCTTACCTAGGAACGACTCCTTCCCTCTCTGGAGCTAGTGAATGGGAGAGTGGCCTACACCAGAAACTTGAAGGGTTATTGTAGTACCTCGGACCCGAATCGATATCCCAAATGTACACCCAAAATAATGAGCACCAGTGAGTCAATTTACGTGCTGACTAAATAAGAGAAGTCAAGAGTACCCCGAGTTGGGGTTCATCCCAAATCCCCCTCAGCCCAGAAATTAGGGATATTGTTATGTTTTAGATTTACCCCCTCTTCTTCCACCCTCATAGAAAAAGTCAGAATTGCAATATTGCGCGTCCGACAGACACCCCTCCTTTACCTCAACTTGGATCGTCATTTGTTAGATGTTGGAAGACCCCACCGTGAGTATAAACACGACTGGACCAGTGTCCGACCAATTAAAAGGAGTAAGTATTTATTGAAGCGAGGTTACCAACAGAAATTGTCTGCTATTAGGAAGGAAGGAGAACGAAGAGCTCGACCCCCAAATGAGTTAAATGGAGTACTGAAAATATGCAACACGCATGAAAAGGCTTTTTCGCCAAAAATAGCCCTCTGTTTTATCTTAAGTTTTCGTACTTGATGTATGTACTGTCGCACCCTATATGGTATTTGTGTATACGTAAACTATGAATTTATGTTTTCCCTCAGCTTGTGTTTTATACGTGAAACTGACCCGTACTGATCTATATGTGTGTGCACTGAATAGCCTATTATTATACACGTCTCTCTCTCTCTCTCTTTTTATGTTGTACGTGTACTAATAGCCTATTTGGTACACACGACGCTCTCTCCCTCTGAGGGCTTCCTTGCTCCCTTGTGGAAAAAAAATGATGACGACACTGTACCTCGCCGGTACAGGTATAATTGGCTTTAGACACGACAGTGTTTGAACAAATTGACAGCAACAAAACGATCATATTTAGCCATATTACTACCTCTCCTTTCTGTAAAATGATGGAACTTAATTGGCTGAGAAAGAAAGGACAGGTAAGACGACTGATGTCCCCTAATCTGACCCTTAAAAGGGAACTATATGTCAGTGGCTTTTGTTTTAAGTACTTTGGTAACACCACCCTCATCGTTCAGATTACCACCGCCCATTGCACAAAAATAGAATGTCCGATACGTCCCCGTTTCTCCAGAATGGTCCCAGTTCTGTACCAGCCGTCCCAGAAAATCTTAAAGACTGTAGCTATAAGCCCATGATAATAGCATTTCACACTTTTTTATAAATTAACAGACCTTGAAGAAACATATAGCTCAACAGGATTTGTTTTAGACAAACGCGAGTCTCTACTGAAGGAGCCAGTTTGAATTCGATAAACCATGTAATTTTTAGATATCAGACTTCTTGCCACGTTCGCAAATATAACAGGAGTAGAAAACCAGACAGACAGGATGTTTGAAAAAAGAAAAAAAAAAATGCTTGCCGACCTGCGCTACAGCAATGATGCATGAGTTAACAAAATACACCGATGTAAGGATTACTAAGCATCCACCCTATCGTGACCAATGAACTTTTCCCCAACTACTTGGGGTTGGGAGAGAAATTAAAGTGTGTAAACGTCTTCCACTGCCAATTCTCTAAAAACTGTTTTTTTATACTCATTTAAGGATAACGTGCAGTCGGAGGAGGAGAGGGGCCGGATGTGACGCACAGCCTGGCTGCAGATCGGGGAATATCTATGACCTCGACCAAGGTGGAGCCACGGAGCAAAGAGTTGTGGGACAAGGCACCGTTCTCAGCGTGGAAAGTGAAGGAAAGAAGGGCCGCCCAGAAGCCCCTGCACGTTGATGAGCTCGTACCGAAAGTCCCAGCCCATTGTGCCCGATTGATGGGCCCACTTGCTTGAAATTTCTGCCCTCCTTGGTCCATTTCAGATCTGATCCCACTCCACCCTCTCTTCCCTCGGCCTCCCAAAGCACGCCCCCATCACCCCCACCCCTCTTTTTTCATATGGAATTTTTGAACTTGACTCTGAGAAGAAAGACAGCACAAAAGATAGAATAGGGTTTGTCATGAAGGAAGAACGGAATGCGGGTACCCCGCCTAAGGTACCTATGATAGATTAGTTAGGGAACAGGACAAACACAGGACTGTGGTCCAAGAGCAAAGAATGGCCACACCCTGCAACGCGAGATCTGAAGTAGAGCTGGACGCATAGCTCCACCGCCGGTGCTCAACCGTGCCAACGAAAGAAGAAAAACAATGAGAGCCTACCAGTTATGGCTCGCTGTAAAAAGACACTGGACAGACGAACCCTTTTTGAACATTGCCACCCCTTGACTGTCCCTTGTATTAAGTTGAATTCCTCTCCCAACCACTTGTATTGATTATCACCCAATTGAGCTTTCGAAACCTTACATCGGTCACTTTCAACTGTACATGGATAACTAAGAAAGCGTTAACTCTGTATCATGATGATTGTAGAACACCAGTTATGCACATGAGCATACTGTCTAGTTTCGATCCCCATGGAGTCCAGACCTCAAGTGATAATAGCCCTTATTCTGCCAGAACATTTTTGTATGACATCATGTTTGTATTCGAATGAATTTCCTACATCGTCTAAATAATGTCCCCGTCTCCAAGGTCTAACATATGACACAGCTAATGTAATTTTGTATGCACTGCCTCCTCGCCTATCGCATTGACTACATGTGGTTATGTACGATTCTGTCAACATTGATAGCAGGATTATTTCCATCTCCCCGTAATACATATGGGCTACCAAAGACCTCAATAGGCAGCCCAGCCACATGCTTCCCTTATTAGTATAACTAGATGTCAGCTTGTACGTCCTTACCTCAGACATGAACAGAAATGAACTAACTTATGATAAAAACTGGGGACTGTGGAAAATGACTAAAATCGGTATACATAAGCGGCGTTCATTTATGTTCACCACAGCCACTGTTGAAAGTAAAGCGACAATCGTGAAACAGTAGCCACGCCATCTTGTCCCTTTTAGGCCCCATCGCAAACGTGGGTGGCAGCCATTTTGTGTGTCACGACCTCTCTGCCCACTGTCAACAGCCTGCGCGTCTCTCCCCCTCACTCCCCAGCCTCGCAAGCATTCCCCCGCGCCCCGACAGCCCCGGTTTCTCCTGCTTGGGCCATAAGCGCACCTCTAGCGTGACCCTGTCTCCGAGCCACATCCCGTGCTGAACCCCCTCGCTCTTTCATCTCATTCAAAGAACAGGCCCTTTTGATAACCTCTTCCTCCCT
Organism: Lissotriton helveticus; assembly: GCF_964261635.1. Taxonomy (NCBI): domain Eukaryota; kingdom Metazoa; phylum Chordata; class Amphibia; order Caudata; family Salamandridae; genus Lissotriton; species Lissotriton helveticus. Next base: position 1,017,899,790 of record NC_136061.1, read on the forward strand.
GCCCGATTGTCCAGCCTGATCCCAGGCCATCACCTAGCCCGACATATGCAGTTTATTGCCCCTACAGTAGGACCTCGCCTCACATCAAAGGAGCGGTGGTTAATCAATACCCTCACACCTCCAGATCCTACCGATCGCTCACTTTCCCGTTCCCAGCGGAATGTCCAGCTGCGCGACAACCACCACATGCTGAGGTTGAGGTGGGAACTCTACTGTAAATATGTGTGGGAACGGGGGTGAAGCGGGGATTCCGAGGATGTCTTTCCGTACATCAAAGTATTGACAAGAATGTGTTTCATGTAATAAAGCAATAAACCTGTGTATAAGAGGCCAGGCCTCAAGGATGCGTTTAGAGCACCTCGAGAAGATACCCTGTTGTCTGATTTGACGTGTTCTGCTCCGTCGGAATAAACTCCTGTTTCCTGCCTTCTGTCTCCAGCGCCTGCCTCTTTGTTTGGTAATATCGGATGGTATGAGAGGCGGCTAACGCCGGGCAAATACTGAAGGGTTCTTGGTCGAATTCGGCCCTACCTTTTCTACAGACCCAGGTGGTAGCCTAAATACATCCATAACACTTAAGGAGATTGAGGGTGCAATGCAAAAAATAGCACCAGGCAAAGCCCCAGGCCTGGATAAGATCCCCGGGGACCTATATAGGAGTGAACCATCCATCTGGACCCTGTATTTTTGTGGACTTTTCAATGCTATAATACAGGGCATGAAGATTCCACCCAGCTGGCTGGGAGCGGATATCATTCCAATTTTCATAAAAGGATCCCCACTCCTCCCAATTAATTATAGACCCATAAGTCTAATAGACATTTCCCAAAAATTATTTGCGAGGGTCTTGTTAGCCAGGCTTCAATCCTGGATGGAAGAAAAGGGGGTACTGTCCCCCCTCCAGGCGGGGTTCAGGGAAAAGATATCAACCCTGGACCAAGTACTAAGACTACAGCTCCTGTACTGGAAGACCGTATACCTTCAGGGGGGCTGCCTATACCTAATTTTCGTAGACCTAAGGTCGGCTTTCGACCTGGTGCCTAGGGAAAAGCTATGGTCCGTCCTCACTGAGATGGGGGTCCCGGCATATCTAACTGGAAATCGCAAAAGATCTTGATGCCCCAAAGCTAGCGTTCCGCCGAATTTCAGCAATGATGTTCGCGGATGACACTCTTTTGGTCTCAAAATCACCCATGGGGATTCAGAGGGTTCTAGACAAATTCGAGCTTTTCTGTAAGGAAAGAGGTCTAGACATAAACTTACAGAAAACTAAATATATGGCGTTTAATAGCCCAAAAAGCTCACGCCCGAACCCCCAATTATATAGGAAACACCTGGAAAGAGTCTCATCCTTCACCTATTTGGGTCTTACCATTACTGAAAATTTGGATTGGGGGCTCACATTATCAAGAGCACACTAAAACTAGTTCAATCGACAGGTGGCATAATGAAGGCCTTTAGCAGATCAGGCAAAAGAACAGTTAGCCCAGCTCTAGAAATTTATAAGGCCCAAGCGTGTAGGGGCGCATTATATGGTGCCGAGCTATGGGGACATGCCAAACTAGATTCCCTTCTAAAAGTAGAAAATCAATTCCTCAGACAGCAGTACAGACTACCAGTGAGCACCCCCCTGATTTGGTTAAGAATAGACTCAGGTTTGATGGCGATAGCAGACATCTCAAGTCTTAGACCTATATTGTATTGATGTCGCCTATGGGTAACCCATGAACTAGAGACATACAGAGAGGAGATGCAGGAGGTTATGTTAATCTGGGGAGCAGTTACAATTCCATGGTTTGCATATATAAACTCTCAACTGACCAATATGGGCCGGGGTGACTGCTGGACAGATCCAGATCGTGCCTGTTTGCAAACCACAAGGAAGCAAATCAAGGCGCAGTACGAAGAATATAGAATGGCCCAACTATACTCTTGCCCCAAGACGGGCACACTATCCCTGGCTTTCTTGGAAGTCAAGGATGTTGCCCGCCTTGAGCCAATATTAGACCTGATTACACCGGTGGAGGCAAGAAAGCTTTTTTTACAATTTCGGTTTGGGGTTCTTCCGCTCCGCTGTTACATGGCCAAGTGGAGCAGGGACCAAAAGGCACAATGCCCTGCCTGCGGCCTTGCCGACGAATCAGTGCAGCATGTGTTTTTGGGCTGCCCCGGCTATTACAAGGCCCGGAAACGCTGGTTGGTATAGATCTGTAGAAACATTGGCAGTAGGAACTATTTGGAGGTCTTTCGGATACTGAAATCTGACCTTAGCATCCCGATTGTGTTCTCAGTTTCCAGATTATTGTTCTCCATGTGGTGCACTAGAAGGGCTCTACTGAAACTATTTAATGAGGCCTAGGGCACACTGCAATGATTTAATGTAACTACTTTTTAAGAATTGTACATTTTATAAATCATGATCAGTTTTTATTTTACTATGGTTTTAATTTCCCCGATTGAATATTACCGCTCTTTTTAACTATTTATTTATCATGCACTTCCCGATATGTGGTTGTATAGCCCACCAGTTTGTAGTATCCCAACGACTAGCCTTTTGATTCATGAAGTTCAAAGACCGTTGGGATTCTGTTCTTAAATGTCCTAAAAGGATTGTACTTTTTTAGGTCGTACTGACCGAAATAAAGTTTTTCTGAACTGAACTGCTATCAATTTAGATTTTTGTTCTTTGTCAGGCAAAATAAACTATACTGTCCCGTAGAACAAAACATTTAAGATTTTGAAATCAATGGTTTTAAGAAAATCTATAGTAGGTCCTCTGTTGATGTGTGGAACTTCTAGAGTCCAACCTGGCTCTTAGTAAAGGGAAGTGGTTAATGTATATATAAATATATATATATATATATATATATATATATATATATATATATATATATATATATATATATATATTGTGGAAAATCTGCTACTTAATAACATGAGTATTTAAAGTTTGTTTTTCTGTGTTTCTCTTTATCACATTATAAACATATATTTTTTTAAAGTCAGGCGCTCGTTCCTCACCTCCACCACCAAATGAGAAGAAGTTGCCAATATACAAGTGGATGCAACCCCAATAGACACTAAATATCTGCCAACAGAATAAAAGAAAAGAGGTGGCGGGCCACGACGGAGGATCTGCCAACACACATAGTCTCAGATGAGATGGAAACCAAGTAATGGTTTTCTTCCATGCTGTGAGGTGATGTTGTCTTGCAACCCATATTCTTAATATAGATTAAGTGGCAAGTGCGGGTACTTGGGCAAAATCGCCATGGAAAGTGTGGAGGTGAGAAAACAAAGAGGACCAGCCTCATGCCATGAGGATGCACCAAGGGGGGCACAACAATTGCTTCCCAGTGTGCATGCACACCAGTATCAGCACTGCAGTCTCTTAGGGCCATATTATGAGTTTGACGGTGCGGGAGCAGTACCGTCCCACTCCTACACCATCAAATCCATGTACAAACTGACCACCTGATTGGGAGCTTTCTCCTGTCTGGTGGGCGGTTATAAGGTGTCCCATGGCAGTGCCTATGAAATAGGCACCACAATGGGAACACCAAAGGCAGTAGTTCCACAGCATGGATTGCTGCGTGCAGGTACTAGTGTGGATCTACATGGCGTAAGTCACCAGAGGGCAGAAAGTCAGACTGCACCTATAATAGTAAGCAGGGACCAGGAATTGATGGAATTCTGCTCTTTAGATGTCTTTCAGTGGCAGCCGATTGCTGTACCATGATATTGTTTTTTGTTTGTGCCTTCAAAATTCCGACTTGGTCATTATTGTTTACAAACAAGCCTGCCCTTGTACTGTCTCGATTTGTGAGATGCAAAGATTTGCAATAGAGCAGGCTAAGACTTCATGGTTCAGAGAACCTCAAAGAGTGCAAGATCGCATTAACAACACACTACCAGGATTGCACAATTGTTATACTAGTATCCAGGCTCTGATATATTCAGTGACCAGTTCACCACTCAGTTTTGATTATGTGCAGTTCATTTGCTTCAGGAATTCACTAAACCCCGTAGAGAAGCCTTCAATGTCACACCTTCCCAGGACCTCTGCAACAAACTTGGATCCTACTTCCATCACAAAATCAAGTCCCTCTATGACAACTTCAACGAACAGATACCTGATGCCAAAACCACCCCCACCCCCAGCAATGCCAGTCAGCCTACCTTCTTCGCCTGGACCCCGGTCACCACCGAAGACAAACACAGAGTCATGAAGAGCATTCACTCAGAAGTCCCCACAGACCCCTGCCCGCAGCACATCTTCCACAGAGCTGTTGCCACCATAGCACCTGAGCTAAGACGCACCATCAACGCCACTTTTGAATCAGGCACTTTCCCCGATGACTGGAAACTCGCAGAAGTCAAGCCCCTCCTCAAGAAACCCTCCGCAGACTCTATGGACCTCAAAAACTACAGACCCATCTCTCTCCACCCCCATTCCTGGATGTGCAGCAGTTATCTGATGCTCAACTTGGAGAAGACAGAAATCCTTATCCTCCGATTCACCCCCTCAGAATGGGGCAAGAACTTGTGGTCCTCGGTAGCCCCCCTACTCCCATGGACCACACCCGCAACCTCGGCATCATACTCAATTCGTCCATCATCATGACATGACAGATCAACACGTTATCCTCCCTGTGCTACAACACCCTCCGCATCCTTCGCAAGACCTTCAAGTGGATCCCCGCCAAATCCAGAAAGACTGTGACCCACACACTCATAACTAGCAGACTGGACTACTGAAATGCCCTCTATGCCGGAATCAACAAATCCCTGCTCCAGAAACTCCAGACCATCCAGAACACCGCTGCCCGGCTCGTCCTTGGCATCCCACAACATGAACACTTCACCCAGCACCTACGACACCTCCATTGTCTCCCCTTCGAGAAGAGAGTAACCGTCAAGCTACTCACTCACACCTACAAATCCCTCCACATCGCCGGACCCCAATAACTCAATGAAATAGTCTCCTTCCACTCACCCAAGAGAAACCTCCGCTCCCCTGATCTAGCCGAAATCCCACATATAGGCAGAGCCAGAACAGGTGGAAGAGCCTACTCCTACATTGCAGCAAAGACCTGGAACGAACTCCGCTCAACATCAGAAGTTCTCCCACTCTGTACACTTTCAGAAGGCGCCTCAAGACCTGGCTCTTCAGCTGAATTGGAGCTGCATGACCTCCCCCCACAGCACCTTGAGAAACTCACCAGTGAGTAGTGTGCTTCACATATCTCTGATTGATTGATTGATTGATTATAACAAGTCAGGTAGCTACTTGCTATTCTGTCCTGAGGTAGACCCTGTCTGAATTATAAACTGGGGTTGAAACATTGAAATTTTCTATTCTTTGTCACTCATTTGATACTAGGCTCTTTACGATCCAGAGCTGATATATGTCAGGACACCAATTTGTTTTTGTCCATGTGATCAATGCCAACTATATTAAACTGCCTGTACACTTCATAATTATTGCTTCGCCATTTCAAATGCACTGCGTTAGCACCAGGAGCACCTACTATTTAAACTGTCTATCAACTTGTGGTTGTTGTTCATAATACAATTTATATGAAACTGGCACTCTGCACTTCATTGTCTGTTACCTGGGATCATATCCTGCATTCTTTGAGGCTCCCTAAATCTGTGAAAGATTTTAAATGATTTGGGATGGAGTACTATGTAGTTATATACTTGGAACTACCCTAGTTCCTAGGATTACTGGGTTTGCCCCATATTTTTCCCAATAAGCATGTATGACAACAATCACTAACCACAACTCAGAGCAAGGTAAACAGCTTTTCGCTATTGGGATAACGAATGACTACTCATTCCAGCATCAGTGGTGAAACCGATCACCATGTTAGACATCTCATGAATCCTTGAAACATAGTCTCCCTAAATGTTCAGGGACTTAGTTCCCCAATGAAGAGAAAAGAGCTTTGTGAAAACAGCTGAAATATAAAATGCTGATGTATGATGCAAGAGACTAATTTTTTGTGCTTTGATGCACCCAACCTGAGTAACTATTGGTGCTCACACTAGGTCTATTCTACACACCACAGAAAAGCAATAGTGGTAGTGATCCTAATGAGATCGGAGTTGCCTTTCAAGTTAAAGGAAAAATGCACAGATAAGGATTAAGGAGGACAGATTTGTAGTCATTAGGGGAACAGTGGGAACACATTATTTGCCATATATGTACCAAACAAAAGCAAGGAGGATTTTTTTTCTAAACTCTTCCGTATACTAGCATACATTAGGAAAGGACAACTGGTAGCATAAGAAAACGTCAACACTTTATTACAACTGGAATATAATAGTTCAATATAATATAAAGAGCAAGAGGCCCCCTGCTAATAGAATGAACGTTCCTTAATCCTTTCACTGCGCCCGACGGCCAACGGCCATCTCGAGCATTACCTCCGTGGTGCTGCGCATGTCCATTGGGCGACGCAACCCCGCCCACTAAATCAAACCGACGCACCGCGGTGGCAAAAGCGGTTAAGGCAGGGATCAATAAATCAACACAGCAATAGTTGAATATATTGGTACAAATTGACATAAACTTTCCCCCAAAAAGTTTTTTTTTGCTTTAGGGCAAACAATGTGGCACAAACTCAGTTGACTTCAGATAAATGAAATTTACAATATATTCAACTATCGTTGGAGCAAATTTGATTAACTCTTGTCAAAAATATATCAACTATTTTGTGATTGCTCCTGTATGTTGTGTTTTTAAAAGAATGCCTTGATGTGAGGTATGAGTGTGGACATGAGTGAGATTGTATGAGTGCGTTTTACAGTGCAATATATATTGACAAGTTTAATTAGATTTTGTATTTTTTGATAAAAAAGTATCCTTTGGTTCTTGTATTTCATGTTGCAAATATTGTGCTGTCCAATAAGTAGTTAGTTGCCTTAAGAAGTGATTGCCTTGATATAATAGTGCAATTGCATTCTACAATATCCAGCCAGCTCCTCACATATTGCAATAAGGCATGTAGGACTTACATTTCATAGACATATAGAGTGATCCACTAATGGGGAAGAGCCCACACATATTTCTCAAACATGCATCATGCATACACATAGATTTATTGTTTTCCTTGTCATATACTCCATGAGATAGGCACCAATAGATTCTACCATTGAAGCTCAAATGTTATTCCACCACACCTTCATTACACTCACACTGGGCCTCATTGTCTTCTGGAGACCCCAAGCCCTGAGGTGGCATTTAAATTAAATTGCCATACAAGACCCCACGTGATGGCATTCCATAAGGGGGTTCCTTAAACACTATTTTGTAGAAAAGTATGACGGAAAAGTCACCTGGTATACTGTATGGGATGCTGAGAAAGCAGGTATGAGAGAGAAATAGATTTCAGATACAACTACCTTCACAGGCGTCTCCAATAAGGAATAAAAGAGGACTTTGAGGAGAAACTACAGTGCCTAGAACAACAACACAAGACTACAGGTTCTTAAAAAGTATACCGAAAACTGTGGAAAACTAGAGGATGCTAAAAAGCTGTTATATATAAACCATAAATACTATGAGAAGTGGAATAAAGAGAATATAATTTTATACTACAAATTGTGGCTAAAACACACTAGAAATCATATAAAATAAATAAAAAGATCAAGAGGAGAATCAACACATGGACATATTAGATATCCTACACATCCTGAAGAGGTTATAATCTGTCTTATAAGAATCTGAGAATAAAAGAGAATCAGCCCAAGACGGCTATCTGGCAGATTTCATATTCCCGCATCTAGATCCCCAACTACTGGAGGAATTTGAACTTCCTACTGCAGCACAAGAGGTGAGAACAGCAATAACTAATGTCTCAAAAAATGAATTTTCTGGTCCAGTTGGCTTCTTGGTGTCATTTTATGAGGCCTATCAGGCCTTCTAAGTGAACCACTATCCAAAGTGTTCAATTCCTTCCTTACTTCTCAAACTGTGAAAAATGTATGTTAGAATGCGTGATTATCCTACTACTTAAGCCTGAGAGGCACCCTCCGAAATGTAAACCCTACAGATCAGTAGCACACTTCACATTTGATGTAAAAATATTTACCTCCAGTTAAGTAGCCAAACTGAATAACATATGGGCACTGTTAGTGTTGGAATACCAGTGTGCCTTTGTAGGGAACTGCCAAATATGTGACAACATTAGATTGGTGAATATGAAAGACAATGTGGGCACAAATATTTCTCTTGTTCAATGCAGAGAATGCGTTTGTCAGGGTATAATGGTGAAAAGGTCCAGAAACTTGGTGAAAACCGGATTAGGTCCTAATATGATCTTTTTGGTTTAGCAAACTATGCATCCCCAAAGCTAAAACCAAGGTCAATGGAAAAGTATCAAGTCTAATTCCCATGACAAGGGGATGAGTCTGGGTTGCCCCAGTCACCATTTATATTTGCTCTCTCAAATATAGAAAGTAAACATCAATCCTGATATTGCGGGCATTACAATTGAAAGGGATATGTATAATTTAGCACTCTTTGGGGACAATGTTGACTAATTCCTAATGGAAAATGTCAGGATTTCAGATTAACTATATGAAATCCCAGGGAATGAGTATACTTACCTCCACAGACAGCTGCAAAACCCTCAGTCATGGATACAGCTTGACATGGACACAGAGGCCCATAAAATATTTGGGAATTAACCTCTCTAACTTCATTCAGGCCCCATACAAATGCAATGTCTCCTCTATGTTAGATCCATTACATAATGATCTTTATGGGTTACTTTATGTCTCACAAACACTGCTGCTCTGGTTTCCGGAGGAGATAATATTACAGATACAACAGAAAATATCCTCATTTGTGTGGAACAACAAAACCCTTTTTCAGTCGCCAAGACAACAATGTATCAAAGACTTGCTGAAGCAGGTTTGGTTTTACCCAGCATGAAGTCTTTATATATAATCGCACAAATGCACAAATGCACAATTCTCTTGACAGGCACCAATTTCTACATAAAACAAGTCTTGGGTGGTCTTTGAAAGGATTGTTCATCATTCCCCCTATATCAAATTTTATGGCTATCTGATTGGCTGATTGGCTGCCAGCAACACCAGAAACATTTTACTGGCAGCCATTACAGGACTCGGGAACTTAGTCCCCTATCCTGAAGTTTAAAAATAGTAATATGCAAGGGGCCTTGGTAGGGATACCCTGCCCCTCTAGGCCCTCTGGGGGACCCAGAGGCACGTCACCTGGGACCAATTCTTTCTTATAAGATAGGCATTTTTTCCACAATGTAGCAGAACTCTCACAGGATCGCCGCAATAACAACATAAAATAGCGCCCCCAAATATATATATATATATATATCATGTGATCAAGCTCCGCCTGCGGAGCGAAACGCGTCAGGAAGGGCACTCGCTCTTGCACTTTAAACGCAATTAAATGGATTGCTGGCAATGACTCTTGTGTTGTGGCTTTTTGTGTGTTTACGATTTAACTAAACACTTGATCGAAGACGAGGTCCACGCCTGTTGTTACCGTCATCTTTGGCGGTCAGGATTCAGCGTGGGATATATATATAAAAAAACAACTAATACTGAGAATACTAATAAATTCAGAATGATCACCAAATTCTCAGAAGGGGCCAATGTTTTGAGAGGGATTCTCTCAAGAAGTTGGCATATACTGCGCACAGATCCAGTGATTGGGTGTGATGTGCCAGAAAGACCATTCATCACATTCCGCAAATCTAGATCTATTAAGGATATGGTAGTCCATAGTCACTTAACACCTGTAAAACCAATCGGACAAAGTACCCTAAAGGATATGGCGGGGTTTTTCCCCTGTGGGAAATGTCGCGCTTGTGAGCACAGCAAAAGAGTACTCTCCTATTCCATCCCAGGGGTAGCTCTACCGAAGAAAATCAAGCACTTCATTACATGTACTACAGCTTATGTGGTATACTGTCTGATCTGCCCCTGTGGCTATAAATATGTAGGGAGCACGATTAATGGGGTCAAAATGCGAGTGCTAGAGCACCAACGGGCCATAATGAATCGGGATACCTCTTACCCGGTGGCCCGACATTTCTCTCAAGTCCATCAGAGTAATCGTGATTTACTCCAGTACTTCGGCCTGGATCATGTACCAGCCAATCCTAGGGGTGGAGACAGGTTGCTACGCTTACGCAGACTTGAGTCACGACATATCATAGATATGCAGACAAAACATCCGGGTGGGCTCAACATTGGAGAGGAACTAGGTGTACATCTTGGAAAATGAAGCTCAACATGAAGTGGGTGTGTACATGCATGTATATGTGTATTTATATATGGTAGACAGAGAACGCTACTAGCAGATTTGATGAATTAAGAGCTGTATTGCTTGTAGACGATCTGTCTTGACCATTGTTGGACTATGAATTAACTCATTGGTACAGTATCAACGGATTTCTTTCAAGTATTTGCACCATGTTTTCATCTGTGTTGAAATTTCTTTTACTTTTTCAAAACTCCTTTTGAAGACTCTTTCTCAAAAAAACTCATGAGAGAGGAAACAGTTGTGTACTTTTCTCTTCCCTTTTCACCTTCGTTCTTTTATTTTATTCTTTCATTGGCTTATCCTTCTCAGTTTATTTCCCTATCAAATTTGAGGTTTAATCATCATTTTGTTTGTCTAGATTTGTGACACATGGTAAACAAAATCCAGATGTAGCACAATTGTGAAAATTGGTCTATATAGATCGGTGATTTACGAGCTCAGCCGATACACGGCTTGATTTTGAGCATATGATATATAATACTTGGAGCTGAGATACCTAATTAATTAATTTTGCCATACTGTGTCACGTTTGGGATATACAGTGGTGTTGTTCCCTATTGGTGTATTATTGAATTTAATGGATTTAATTATTGATTTGAATAAGGGAAGTGACTGAGTGTGCCAATGTATAGTTTACATGATCAGGTTGCTATTTGCCTTAACTGTCTGAGCTACTGTCGGTGATACGCCGATACACGGCGAGATCAATTACTCTTCACCGACTTGGGTTATTTCTATATGTGTATTGAACACGTAGATCATACTTTAACCCACAAAGAAACTGTACGATGATCTCACGGTACAGGATGGTGTTCGAAATGTATATACTGTAAATAGTTGTAAATAGGGCGTTGATATGCCATGACATGCTGATACACAGCGAGATTATTTTCATTTTTCATTTAATGATTTGAAAAGATAGGCATTAGTATATCAAGGGTTGGAACACACTTTAATTATGTCTATGTGTGTGAATATTTACCCACTCAATAATGGCCGCCCTGTTGTAAATATTTGCAAACTGTCCTTTTTCCTTTTCCTCCACGCTAAACAGGAAGTGAAATGTATATAGTGTGCCGGGAAACGAGGCACAAACTAACACTGACGAAGGACTAGAGGTCTGAAACGCGTCTGTTGTTTTTGTCAGAAGCCGAAAATAAAACCTTGTGCAACATACCCCCGTGAGTGCGTTTTTCGTCTCGAATGAAGGGTCGAATGGAGCTATTATATATATATATATATATATATATTCACTGAAAAAACCGTAGGTTGGACACATGTTATAGTTAGCTGGACATTTCACTCATATAAAACGATTGAAATTCCCCCGTTATAGTTAGTTCAGCTAACTATAACTCGCGCGCCCGCAATGCACTGCTGATGACGTCACATATTACATCACTCATGACATGGTCAGTAACATCACTCATGACATCACTGATGACATCTCAAAAGACATCACTGATGACATCACTGATGAAATCATCCAGTGAATGGGTGTTTTTCTGAAAATTAAATATGTTTTATATATGTATATCTGAAGGTTGATGGAAGAGGAAATGGGTATATAAGTGTATAAATGGCTGCTTTTTTGGTGAAAAATAGATTGTATAACTGACTGATTAAGTGTATCTTAATGAATACATGGGTTAGTGAGTAATGTTTAAATATATAAATTTCTGTATCAGTCTCTCACTTTCTGTATAAGTGGCTGCATGTGTTTGTGAGTAGCTATATGAGTGATACATGAGTGTCTATATAGGTTATTGTTTGTTTGATTATCAGTAGGAGTGTCTGAGTGTTTGAGTGTCTGTATGCTTCGTTGGGAGGTCTTACGTAGTGCATAGATGCATGAATGGGTGACTTACTGCTTGTATGTGTTGAAGGCAGCATAAGTGCAGGATGTATGGGTGGATGAGTGTGTGTGGTGAGTAGCTATATAGGTAATTATTTTTTTTTCTGTATGGGTGGATGAGTGTATATATGGGTGTGTTAGTGAATGAATGACTGTTTTAATAGTGTATTTGTGAGTAAGTACATATGTTTTAAACTAGTACATATGAGTTATGTGTGAGTAACTTTATGGATGAGTGTCGGTGTGTAACAGGATGATTAGGATGTATCAGTGTATGAGTACATATGATGAGTGAGTACATGTATGAGTGACTGTATATGTCTGTTGATGAATGAGTGGATGAGTGTATAGATCTTGAAATTACTAAATAGGTGTGTTGTAAGTGGCATTGGTATGTCTACTGTATTGAAAATGTTATTTTCTATTTTTCAATGTGTGTAATAAAAGTTATATTAGGGTGAGAAGATCTGCCACTCTTCCACAAGGATGATGTCATCAGTGATGTCATTTGAGATGTCATCAGTGATGTCATGAGTGATGTCACTGACCATGTCATGAGTGATGTAATATGTGACATCATCAGCAGTGCATTGCGGGCGCGCGAGTTATAGTTAGCTGAACTAACTATAACAGGGGAATTTCAATGGTTTTATATGAGTGAAATGTCCAGCTAACTATAACATGTGTCCAACCTACGTTTTTTTCAGTGAATTTAAAAGGTTTTTTAAATGCTAATTCCTAACTATAACGTGTGTAAAACCTACGGTTTTTTCAGTGAATTTCAAAGGTTTTTTAAATGCTAATTCCTAACTATAACGTGGCTGTAACCTATGGTTTTTTCAGTGAATTTCAATGGTTTTGTAAATGAAAATTTTTTAATGTAATAATTGTTATATTTTTTATACTGATTTACAATATTATTATACATTTTTTATTTTTAGATATATTATTTTTTAAATTACATTACATATTTTTAATACATATTGATAAAAAATGTTTGTACACCTCTCTGCAACGCAGCCCCCTGGCGTGTTTGCAGAGGGGGAACTAATTCCCCTTGCATACTGGGGGTCCCTGGGGGCCAACTAGCCCACCAGGAACCTCCAGTATTCCCCAGGGGGCTGCATTGCAGAGAGGTGTAATGAGTCCACACCCTTTTTTACTCCTCTCTGCAGCGCAGCCCACAGGCGCGTTTGCAGAGGGGGAACTAATTCCCCTTGCATACTGGGGGTCCCTGGGAGGCAACTAGCCCACCAGGAGCCTCCAGTATGCGCCAGGGGGCTGCGTTGCTTTGCCCCGGAGGGCGGCGGTCCCCAGGGCAGTGTGGGGGGGGGATTGGGCACCCCCCACACTTCTTTATCACTATGCCCCCACAATTTGATCCCCTGGGGGGTAATTTTTCTAAATAAACATACCGTTTTAAAAAAAAAAACATTTTTGGCCTTGGGGGTCCTTGTGGGACCCCATGAGCACGCCTAGGGGGTCAGGGTGCTTCTACCCTGCCCCCTTCTTGTGTTCTACACGTTTGTTTTTCTGCTTTCTTGTGCCTCGGTCTACCGAGCACAAGATAGCTGCCAACACTTCCTGGTTTGAAGTGTTGAAAGCCAATGAGCATGCAGCTTGTGCTCGAGAAGTTTTAGAACTCAAAAAGGGGGCAGGGTAGAAGCACCTGACCCCCTAGGCCTGCTCAGGGGTTCCCACAAGGACCCCCAAGGCAAAAAAAGAAATATATCCCGCGATCTTTCGATTTGTTTGGCCTTGGGGGTCCCTGTGGGACCCCTGAGCAGGCCTAGGGGTCAGGGTGCTTCTACCCTGCCCCCTTTTTAAGTTCTAAACTTTTTTTCTGCTTTCTTGTGCCTCAGTCTACTGAGACACAAGATGGCTGCCATCCATTTCTGTTTTGGAGTGTTGACAGACAGTTGGCAGCCAATCAGCATGAAGCTCGTGCACGGCAAGGTACGCGCACGGTGCGCGCACGGTGCGCACTTATAGATATGTAATTGATTTCAACTTTAATTTTCTCAGGCACTACTGGAGGGATTTACACTATTTAACCAAAAGCGTGATCTGCGTACCAGACTCTACCATTCTGCCAAGTTTGGTGTAATTCCGTTCAGCGGTTCGGGCTGTAGCCGTGTCTAAAGGTCCTATGGAAATTAACATGGGGAAAACACGTTTTGGGACCCCCCTTTTTTCTCGGCCCCCGCTTGACGAATCTACCCGAGACTTTTAGGGTAGGAGCGGAGCAGAGCTGGCCAAAGTTTTGGAAAATTACACACAAATTCCTCAACCGGCGCCAGAGTTATTCCCAATAGAATGTTACGGATTTCCTATGGAAACTAGGTCCTAACTATAACTACCTACTGGCGACCGCCAGTAGGTAATATATATATATATATATATTTATATAAGGATATATATATAACTATATATATATTATTATTATTATTATTAATGGGCATTTATTAAGCGCCTGGTTACGCCACTGGCGTGTCCCCGCGCTATGACAAGTGGAGTGACTGTCCCCCCTCCTCCCAAACAAGCTATTTGCTGAAAAGGTGCGTTTTAAGTTTTTTCCTAAACTGGACTTCGGAGGGTTCAAGCCGAAGTTCCAGCGGAAGATTATTCCAGCATTTAGGAGCAAGGTATCTAAAGGATCTACCTCCCATACGAGCTTTAAATATTCTTGGAACTTTCAACAGCCCGGTCTGCGAGGAGCGAAGACTGCGTGCAGGCTCGTAATGGGATACTAGACTCTGGAGCGGAAAAGGTGCTTTGCCGCTCAAGATACGATGACAAGTGGCAAGGGCCTTAAACTCCACTCTCCTCTCTATGGGGAGCCAGTGGAGGGCCCGTAATGCTGGTTTGGCGGATGACCTCCTAGTGAGTCTGAGGACCAACCGCGCTGCCCCATTTTGAAGAACCTGCAGGCGGCCGATGACCCTACCTGTGGCCCCCAAATAAAGCAGGTTCCCATAATCAAGTCGGGAGGTGACCAAGGCATGCACCAGTGTCTGACGAGCGGAAATGGGAAGCAGATCTAATACTTTCCTAAGGGCTCTCAGAACACTGAAGCATATCCCTGCCACCCGACCGACCTGTGGACCGAAAGTAAGGTCCTTGTCCAGCCACACG